>NC_142502.1:82075000-83356666 GCF_057876585.1 Rhinolophus sinicus | reverse complement strand
TACCAAAATTTTGGGGATGCAGCAAAAGCAGTTTTAAGAGGGAAATTTATATCATTAAAGGCCTATCTGAAGAATCAAGAAAAATCCCAAATAAATAACCTTGTTACACTTTAAAGAACTAGAAAAAGAAGAACAACTGAAACCCAAGGTGAGTAGAAGAAAGCAAATAACAAAAATTAGAACAGAATTAAATGAAATAGAGAACAAAAAGACACTAGAAAATATTAACGTGACGAAGAGCTGGTTCTTTGAAAAGATTAACAAAATTGACAAACCCTTGACTAGACTCACTAAGATAAAAAGAGAGAAGACACTAATTAACAAAATCATAAATGAAAAAGGGGAAATTATCACGGACACCACAGAAATACAAAGGATCATCCAAGAATACTATGAAGGACTATATGCCACCAAATTCAATAATCTAGAAGAAATGGACAAGTTCTTAGAAACATAGAGCCTTCCAAGGCTGAACCATGAAGAACTGGAAAATCTAAACAGACTGATCACCAGTAACGAAATTGAATCAGTCATCGAAAACCTTCCCAAAAGCAAAAGTCCGGGACCAGATGGCTTCACTAGTGAATTTCACCAAACCTTCAAAGAGGATCTAATACCAAACCTTCTCAAACTCTTCCAAAAAATTGAAGAAGAGACAGTACTCCCTAACTCGTTTTATGAGGCCAACATTACCCTGATACCTAAACCTGGTAAGGACAGCACAAAAAAAGAAAACTACAGACCAATATCTCTGATGAATACAGATCAAAAATCCTAAACAAAATTCTAGCAAATCGAATACAACAATGCATTAAAAAGATTATTCATCACGACCAAGTGGGGTTCATCCCCAGGGCACAAGGATGGTTCAACATTCGCAAATCCATCAATGTGATACATCACATAAAAAAAATAAAGGACAAAAATCATATGATTATATCAATAGATGCAGAAAAAGTATTTGACAAGATACAACATCCATTTATGATTAAAACACTTAATAAGATAGGTATAGAAGGAAAACACCTTAAAAAATAAAGGCCATATATGACAAGCCCTCAGCTAATCTCATAATTAACAGTGAAAAACTAAAGCCCTTTGCTCTACGTTCAGGAACACGACAGGGGTGTCCCCTATTACCTCTGCTTTTCAACATAGTGTTGGAAGTCCTTGCCAGAGCAATCAGGCAAGAGAAAGAAATAAAAGATATCCACATAAGGAATGAAGAATTTAATTTATCACTCTTTGCAGATGACATGATGCTATATATAGAAAACCCTTAAGACTCCACCAAAATGCTACTAGAAACAATCAATGAATACAGTAAAGTTGCCGGGTACAAAATCAACGTACAAAAGTCCATTGCATTACTACATACTAACAATGACATCTCAGACAAAGAAATACAAAAAGCAATTCCTTTTGCAATTGCAGCAAAAAGAATAAAATACCTAGGAATAAACTTAACCAAGGATGTGAAAGACCTATGTGCTGAAAACTATAAGACATTTTTGAAAGAAATTGAAGAAGACACAAAGAAATGGAAAGAAATTCCGTGCTCATGGATTGGAAGAATCAACATAGTTAAAATGGCCATATTACCCAAAGCAATATACAGATTTAAGGCAATCCCCATCAAAATCCCAATGGCACTTTTTAAAGAAATAGAACAAAAAATCATCAGATTTGTATGGAACCACAAAAGACCCCAAATAGCCAAAGCAATCTTAAGAAAAAAGAACAATAATGGAGGTTTCACACTCCTTGACTTTAGCTTGTACTACAGGGCTACAATAATCAAAACAGCATGGTATTGGCAGAAAAACAGACACATAGACCAATGGAATAGAATTGAGAACCCAGAAATAAAACCACATCAATATGGACAGATAATTTTTGACAAAGAATCTAAAACCATACAATGGAGGAAAGACAGTCTATTTAATAAATGGTGCTGGGAGAATTGGATAGCCACGTGCAAAAGAATGAAACTGGACTGCTATCTGTCACCATGTACCAAAATTAATTCAAAATGATCAAAGACTTAAGCATAAGTCCTGACACAATAAACTGCATAGAAGAAAACATAGGTACTAAATTTATGGACCTTGGGTTCAAAGAGCATTTCATGAATTTGATTCCAAAGGCAAGGGAAGTAAAAGCTAAAATAAACGAATGGGACTATATGAAACTTAAAAACTTCTGCACAGCAAAAGAAACCATCGACAAAATAAAGAGGCAACCAACTGAATGGGAGAATATTTTTGCAAACAGTGCCTCTGATAAGGGGCTAATATCCAAAATATACAAGGAAATCATGAAACTCAACAACAGAAAAGCAAACAACCCAATTGAAAAATGGGCAGAGGACCTGAAGAGACATTTCTCCAAAGAGGACATTCAAATGGCAAATTGATATATGAAAAAATGCTCACCATCACTAATCATCAGAGAAATGCAAATAAAAACCACAATGAGATATCACGTCACCCCAGTCAGAATGGCTATCATCAACTAGACAAATAGTAACAAGTGTTGGAGAGGCTGTGGAGAAAAAGGAACCCTCATGCACTGTTGTTGGGAATGCAGACTGGTGCAGCCACTATGGAAGGCAGTGTGGAGGTTCCTCAAAAATTTATGAATAGAATTACCATATGACCCAGCAATCCCTATGCTGTGTATCTATCCAAAAAAATCTGAAAACATTTATACATAAAGACACCTGTGCTCCAATGTTCATTGCAGCTTTGTTTACGGTGGCCAAGACATGGAAACAACCAAAATGTCCTTCGATAGATGAATGGATAAAAAAGTTGTGGTATATATACACAATGGAATACTATTCGGCGGTAAGAAAAGATGATATAGGAACATTTATGACAACATGGATGGATCTTGAGAGTATGATTCTCAGCAAAATAAGTCAGGCAGAAAAAGCAGAGAACCATATGATTTCAGTGATAGGTGGTATATAAACCAAAAACAACAAAAGAACAAGACAAACAAATGAGAAACAAAAACTCATAGACACAGACAATAGTATAGTGGGTACCAGAGGGCAAGGGGGGTGGGGAGTGGGAGATGAGGGTAAATGCGTTGTAATATATGGTGATGGAAGGAGAACTGACTCTGGGTGGTGAACACACAATGGGATTTATAGATGATGTGATACAGAATTGTACACCTGAAATATATGTAATTTTACTAACAGTAGTCACCCCAATAAATGAAAAAAAAAATCCTGTGTTTTATAGAAGGAAGCTTCTGCCTGAATACAGCATCTCTTACAGTTTCTTTGTAAATTAAGAGTAAAAAAAAGTAAAGAAAATATCACTGAACATACCAGGCTGAGCATGTTTTTGACCATAAAAAGAAGGAAAACTGAAGATCCTGTTTCATGTTGCAATTAGGGGAAATAAGAAAGAAATTGAGTGAAGGGCGAAAATGTTTGTTGAACATGAAATGACATACTATGCTAAACACAGTGCTACATGATTTCCCATCCATGCATAACAGTTTTCTAACAGCTCATTAAGTGTACGTGAGCTATTTTTCGTTCCAAAACTTTTCATCACAACTCAGTAAGATAGGCATTCAGATCTCCATCTTTATTAACAAGGACACACAGGGTCAGAGTCTAACTTGCAAGAGATGAGAGAAGTATGAGCATGTATGGTTTCAAAGAAAAATGGTAACTAACCTTTAAGACTCAGTCCTGTTCATTCGCCAAACATCTTTTTTTAACCAGTTAGCAATTACTGGGAACGCTCGTAAATATATTAGTGGTCTTCCCTTTCTACTTCCGATTTCTGGGAAACACCAAGTTCCTCCCTCATTGATTATACCTCACATGCACTACCTAATATTACCCCATTTTAACATAATGAGTTGTAAGAACAACTCACTGATCTCACAAAATAGCCTGATGACAGCGCACGCGTACACACAATATATGCCTACTTCAGATAAAAATGCATGCATTGGTAAAAGGGATTTTAGTCCTTTGAAAGGAGATATAGCTCATGTCTGATTAGCATAACTATCTCCAGGTGGAGTGGTTATTTTTTAAATTTGACATATAATTGGTATGTAACATTTTGTAAATTTAATACATTGTGTTAAATAAAATTGTGTTTAATAACATTGTGTTGATTTGATACATTTTTATATTACAATATGATGATTACCAATTTATCTTTCACTAACACCTCTAAATCATCTCATAACTGTCATCTTTTTTTGTGGTGGGAACAATTAAGATCTAGTTTCTTAGCAGTTTGGAAGTTTATAAAACAGTTTTGTTGACCGTAAACACCGTGCTGAGCATTGACTCTCCAGGACTTATCTACTAGTTCCCAGTCTGTACCCTTAAACATTTCCCAAATTGCCTGTTAACCACCATTTTACTATCCATTTTTAAATTTAGCCTTTTTTAGATTCGACATATACATAATATCATACCGTATGTTTCTTTATCTCACAATAGTGAATTCAAGGTCCATCCACGCTGTTGCAAAGAACAGGATTTCTTTCTTTCTCATGGATGAATGATATTCAATTGTGTTTATTTACCATTTTTTGGTCATTCATCCACTGATGGACGCTTAGGTGGTGTCCATTATCTTGACTATTGTAAATAATGCTGTAATAATGGAGTATACATATATCTTTACAGTCCTTTTTTCATTTTCTCTGGATATGTAACCAGAAGTAGTTCTATTTTTTAATTTTTAAAGGAACCTCCATACTATTTTCCAGAGTGGCTGAACCAATTTACATTCCCACCAACAGTGTACAAGGGTTCTCTTTTCTCTACATATTTGCCAGCACTGTTCCCTCTTGTCTTCTTGGTGATCACCATTCTAACAGATGTGAGGTGATATCTCATTGTGGTTTTGATGTAACCCTGATGATTAGTAATGCTGAGTATCTTTTCATGTACTTGTTGGTCATTTGGATGTCTTACTTGGAAAAATGTCTATTGAGTTGTATGAGTTCTTTATATGAATTCTTATCCAATATATGCTTAAAAAATATTTTTTCCTTTCTGTAGGTTGCCTTTTCATTTTGTTAATTGTATCTTTTGCCGTACAGAAGCTTTTTAGTTTAATATAGTCCCAAAATTAATTTTTTCTTTTGTTGCCTGTGGGTTTTGGTGTCATATCCAAACAACTCATTGCTCAGTCCAATGTCAAGAATTTTCTTTCCTATGTTTTCTTTCAGGAGTTTTATGGTATCAGGTGTTGTGTTTAAGACTTTAATACATTTTGAGTTAATTTTTGTGAGTGATGTAGATAGGGGTACAATTTCATTTTTCTGCATGTGGTTATCCAGTTTTCCCAACAGTATTTTGCCATTGAGTATTCTTGGCACCTTGTTAAGTATTAGTTGAACATATATGTGGGGGATTAATTCTGGGATGTCTATTATAATCTGTCGGTCTATTCTTTATTCAGGACCATGTTATTTTTATTAGTATAGTTGTGTACTAAATGTGATGTCTCTGGCCTGTTCTTTCTCAGAATTGCTTTGGCTATTTGAGGTTGTTTGTGTTTCCATATAAATTTTAGTATTGTATTTTCTGTATCTATGAAAAACGCCATTGGAGAGGAACTGCACTGAATCAATAGATGGCCTTGGGGATGGACATTTTAACAATATTAATTCTTCTGATACATGAGCACAAGATATCTTTCCATTTGTTTGTGTATACTTTGATTTCATTTATAAAGGTTTTGGAGTTTCATTGTACAGATCTTTCACTTCTTTAGTTAAATTTATTCCTAATTGTATTGTTTTTGAAGCTATTATAAATTATATGCATTTCTTTATTTCTTTTTCAGATGTTTCCTTGTTAGTGTATAGAAATGCCACTGATTTCTGGATATTGATTTTTATATCCAACAACTTTAACTGAATTTATTGATTAGTTCCAAGTTTTTTTGTTTGAGTCTTTAGGATTTTCCATATATAAGATCATATTATTTACAAATAATGACAATGTTACTTTTTCTTTCCTTATACGGATGCAATTTTATTTATTTTTTATTTATTTATTTATTTATTTATTTATTTATTTATTTATTTATTTATTTATTTATTTATTTATTATTGGGCCTAACTGTACTGGCTATGACTTCCAATACTATGTTTAATAAAGTGGTATGAGAGAGACCTTTGTCTTATTCCTGATCTTAGAGGAGAAACTCAATTTTTCACCATTGAGTATAGTGTTAGATGTGGGTTTGTCATATATGGCCTTTATTATATTGAAATATGTTCCTTCTGTACCCAGTTTTTTAATGGTCTTAATCATAAATAGATGTTCTATATCATCAAATATTTTTTCTGCATATATTGAAATTATCATACGATTTTTATCCTTCATTTTATTAATGTGGTTTATCATATTGATTGATTTGCATGTGTTAAACCATTGTTGCAACCACAGGAAAGTCTCACTTAGTCACAATGCATAATCCTTTTAATGTACTGTTGAATTCAATTTTGTTGAGCATTTTTGCATCTATATTCATTAGGTATATTGGTCTATAGTTTTCTTTTCTGGTACTGTCTGGGTAATCTGGCTTTATAAAATGAATTTGAAAGTGTTGCTTCCACTTCAATATTTCTGGAAGGCGTTAAGAAGGATTGGTATTAATTCTTCTTTAAATGTTTGGTAAGATTCACCAGTTAATCCACTGTTTCTGGTCTTTTCTGTGTTGGGAGGTTTCTGATTACTGATTCAATATCCTTTCTTGCTATTGGCCTATTCTGATTTTCTTTCTTATTGTTTTTTAATTAAAGTTTATTGGGGTGACAATTTCTATTTCATTCTGATTCAGTACTGGTAGGTTGCATGTTTCCAGGAATTTATCCATTCCTTCTATATTATCCAATTTGTTGGCATAAAGTATTCCCAATAGTCTATGATCTTTTGTAATTCCATGGTATCAATTGTAGTGCCTCCTCTTTCATTTCTCATTTTATTTGAGTCTTCTCACTTTTTTTCTTAGTTTAGTTAAGATTTGTCAATTTTATCATTTCAACAAACCAGCTCTTAGTTTAATTGATATTTTCTCTATTTTTTTCCTTCTAGTCTGTTTCATTTATTTCTGCTCTTATTTTTTTTTAATTTTTTTTTTTTTTTAAATTATTTCCTTCCTTCTGTTAACTTTGGGCTTATTTTGTTCTTCTTTTTCTAGTTCTTGAGACATAAAGTTAGGTTGTGTATTTCAGGTCTTTTTGTTTTCTAATATGAGAATTTATCACTATAAATTTCCCTCTCAAAACGGTTTTAGCAGTATCCCATAGGTTTTGGTATGCTGTGTTTATACTTTATTTGTTTTGAGGTAATTTTTATTTTGTTTTTTATGTTTTCCTTGATCCATTAATTATTCAGGAGAGTGTTGTCAATTTCTTCATATCTGTAGCTTTTCCGGCTTTCCTCTTGTTTTTGATTTCTAGTTTTATACCATTGTGACTGAAAAATATACTTGGTATCATTTCAATATTCTTAACTTTGATAAGACCTGTTTTGTGTCCTATCATATGGTCTAATCTGGAGATGTTTCATGTTCACTTGAGATGAAACTGTGTTCGGCTTGTGTTGGATGGAATGCTCTAAAAATGTCTGTTGGCTTATCGGGGGGATCACTTCATAAGTTATATAAATGTTTAACCAATATGCTGTACACCTGAAACTAATATAATATTGAATGTCAACTGTAATTAAAAATAAAAATAAATAAATAAAAATAAATTAAAATGTCTGTTGGACCCATTTACTTCAAAGTATGGTTCAAGTCCATTCTTTGCTTGTTGATTTTCTGTCGGAAAAATGGCCTATCTATTATTCTAAATAGGATATTGAATCCCTTTACTATTATTGTATTGTTATCTATTTCTCTCTTCAGATCTGTGACTATTTGCTTAATGTATTTAGGTACTGCAATGTTGGGTGCATATCTATTTATGATGTTATATCTTGATGGATTCACACCTTTATCACTATATAATGACCCTCTTTGTTTCCTGTTACAGTTTTTGGCTTAAAGTTTATTTTTTTTCTGATATAAGTATAGCTATCCCTGCTTTTTTTTTTTTTTTGGTTTCTACTTGCATGTGATATATTTCCTTCCATTGTCTTTAAGCCTATGTGTATCTTTAAAGCTGAAGTAAGTCTTTTGTAGGCAGTATATAGTTAGGTCTTTTTTTTTTTTTTTTTTTTTTTTAATCCATCCAGTCAGTCTGTGCATTTTGACTGGTGAATTCAATTCATTTGCATTTAGAATTGTTATCAATATGTGAAGACGTACTTAATGTCATCTTATTAACTATTTTA
Source organism: Rhinolophus sinicus (assembly GCF_057876585.1). NCBI lineage: Eukaryota > Metazoa > Chordata > Mammalia > Chiroptera > Rhinolophidae > Rhinolophus > Rhinolophus sinicus. The sequence continues at coordinate 83,348,322 of NC_142502.1, read as the reverse complement.
TATTTCCATTATTTCCTTTTCCCTGCCTACCTCTATAAATTGGTAATTTTCTCTGATGGTATTCTATGTTTCCCCTTTCTTTATTTTCTATGCATCTGTTCTAGTTCTTGGCTTTGTGCTTACCATGAAGCTTGCATAAGATGTCACATAGATAAAATGGCCCATTTTAAGCTGATAGCAAATTAACTTTGTCTATAAATCTTCACCCTTTACTCCTTCCCTTTTATATTTTGATGTCATTATTTACCTCTGTTATATTATATCTCTCTTAACACCTTATAGTAGCTATAATTACTTTTAATACTCTTTCCCTTTGACCTATTATACCATCTTATTAGATTGAGAGTTTTCTGAGTATATATTTCCCTTTATCAGTGTGTTACAAACTTTCATATGTGTTCATGTCACTGATTAGTGTCTTTTGATTTCAGTTGGAGAACTTCTTTTAGCATTTCTTAGATGCATGTGTAGTGTTGATGAACTCCTTCAGCTTTTGTTTGTCTAGGAAGGTATTTCTAATCTGTATAAGGATAATTTTACTGGATAGAGTATTCTTGGCTGTCATTTTTTTTTTTCTTTCAATACTTTGAATGTCATTCTACTCTCTCCAGACCTGTAGGGTTTCTGCTGAAAAATCCTAATAGCCTAATATCATTTTATTTATGTTACAATAATTCCCTCCCCCACCACACACACAGCTGCTTTTATGCTTGATTTTTGACAGTATCATTATCATATGTCTTGGGGAAGGTATTTTTATATTGAGAAAATAGGGTGATATATTTGTTATATAAACTTGGATGTCCAATTCTATCCCCAGGTTGACAATTTCTCAGCTATTATAGCTCCAAATAAAATTTCTGCTCTCCTCTCCGTCTCTTCTCCTTTTAGAATTGCAATTATTCTCATATTTGTTCTTTTGATGAAATCTCATAGGTCACACAGGATTTCTTCACCCTTTTTCATTATTTTATTTTCCACTAATGGGGTTATTTCAAAACTCTTATCCTCTAACTCACTTATTGTATCTTCCATTTGTTGTACTCTACTGCAGATGCTCTTTATTGCATTTTTTCATTTCATTCATTGAATTCTTTAGCTCCAAAATCTCTTTGATTTTTTGCATTTGAAGTAGCAGACATCCTTTTAAATCTTTGCTAGTTGCCTTTAAATTGGGTATTCTATTCAAAGGTGGTGTTTTTATTACATGTTTTTTTGTTTTGTTTGTTTTTCTTCTTCTGTCCTTGTTTTGTTAAACCTGCTTCACTAAACTTGCTCCGTCTTATGGAAAGATTCTTAAGCTTTTATGTCTTCTCTGGTTCTTACAAGTCACCAGGTTGGTTACCTCTTTTGTTTCCAAAAGTTGGGGCCACAGCTCAACTTTGTGGTTTCTCTCTTGTCCAAAGAGCATGGCCCGTTTTCTAAGTGTACTCTGCCTATCGGAGCTCTCTTGATGCAGCATTTGGAGGAGATGTGGGTATAGTCCTCTGGATGTTTCCCACAGGCCTGTGTACCTATGAGGGAGATCTCTGGGTGTGGTATACCCAAAGGCTCTTGGGTAGACGTTTTGCAGAGTACAGTCAGCAGGAAAACAAAGTCCCTTATCCACCTCTTTCCCAATCTCCTCCCTCCCCAAGTCTCGGGTATCTCACTTCGTACTCTGGGTTCTACTGGAAGGAAATGGGTTTCTCCATCTGCACAATTGGAATAGGCAGGCAATCACTCATTGCTCTCCTTTTCCTCTGCAGGAGAGGTTATCGCTGCCAGATAGACCAGCCCCCCTGTGGTATTTCCTTGGCAGGGAGAGTGGTGCTGGGAAAGGTCCTCTTACAGCTGCCTCGCCTGTGACCAAACTTTTAATTTATTTTCTCCAATGATGTGCTTGAATCTCCCTTAGGGAAGGCTGGACTTCTGCAAATTCTCCCTCACGTGTGGGTATCTGCCCAGGTCAGCACTCTCCAGGTTTCTTTCCCTGGCCAGGTTGAGAGGGGTCTGGGCATGTTCATTGTCTTCCCTGGTTCTATAGCTTGTACTGTCATCTCTCTGCCTATTAGTGGATGTGCAGGTGGGTGCAACTCCTTCTGAGTTCCTTGGCCTATAGTACTAGACTCCACAATGCCCCAAAGGCACTTTTGTTTGAGGATTGGTATCTATTTCATTGTTTGAAAAGGGACATAAAAAGCAGGAACATCATACACTGCTATGCTGCTGAAGTCACGCTCCAGAGTGGTCATTTTGATGTATTAGCATCAGACTATTAGCAGCCTATGTGCACAGTTCATTCTCCATGTGAGTAGAAACATACAAATGCAGAAACAAGAACCCTACACAGTGTGAATTATTTCATCTTGATGTGCTTGAGCATTAAGTTGTTTAATCTGTGCTCTTACTGCCAAAGCAGCAAAGAATATACAAGGCTGCATTTTGTACCAGTGAAATTTGTTTAAAGCCATGTAACATCATTAGAAAAGGGTAATTATTTACACTTAGTTTGGTTAAAGAATACTCATTCATAAGTATAAAGCATAAACATTTTCAGTACTACAGAATGTTATAATATTAGAATGAGTTCTAAGTTATAAATTTTATAGTTGTTTTACTTGGCCACCACAATCATCATAAAAGCAAATAAGTAACTTTTTTCTTATTACATTAATGTCTTGTGTAATGAGGCATTTTAGCGTATTTAATATTTAAAAGAGAAAATTGGAAACTATACGTTTTATGTTTTCGGTTATTACTCTGTAGTTTTCTCTTAAACAAAAAACTGTATACATTTTATAGTAGCACGTAACTATAGTATACATAGACATATACTACTGTACGTATAAGACTAAAAATGTTCAGTATACTTAATTCTCAAATAAATATAGTTGTAATGCTAAATTGTTAATTAACTGAAAATGAATGGGAAATTAAAGAATTGATGATGAAGATATACCTTAGTGTCTATTTTGACAGCCATTACAAATGGAGTCAAAGGAACAAGTGAAAAACTAGTACAGACTTGAAACATGTCCTCTGAGGCATGGCATTCTTTCACTAGGCTTTGTAGCATTAATCATGAATTATAGTACAGTAAGTTTTTAATGCTGTAATTTTTGTCCCCAAGGTATTGGTTCCAAGACATTATATATTTATTTTTAGAAAGCATGAAATAGGCAGTCAGAGATACAAGCAGGCACAGATATAAACTATATAAATGTCTTTTTTTTTTCTTTTCTCTTCATCATTTTAAATATCTTGAGGCTTTCCATCTGCTGTAACCTAAAAAAGTGTTCTTATTTCTAAGCTAAGTCTTTTTCTTTTATATAGTTCATGGTTTTGTGAATAATGTATATCTTCAATAAAATAATCAAGATATATTATCATTATTATGATACTTTAATGAAACAAAGTAATGACTTAGAATTTCTAATAAATCAAAAATTTTTAGAAACACATAATCATAAAACCTTTTTTGGTAGATTACTTTTCAGTTAGCTCCCTTCTAATTAGAGTTTTTCAAATACATCTCTTGACTTATAAAACCAAAACCTTTATGAACAGTACTACGACTGTGAATTTCTCCATATTATGATATCCATTCAAGCATGGAATGTATAGGAAAAAAAAATAGCTGGATGGCAATAAAGAGGGGTTCGAGGTGTAATCCTTACTTTATTTGTTCTTCTACATCCACTTCCTTCTACTTTCAATACTATGATTCCACTTGATTTAATAGTGCTATGAAAACATTATTTATGGATATTATTACATGTGAAAGTTATAAAGTAGTAAGTTATGTGTATAATCAAAACATGAGTATCTAAGTTATGTGTATGCTGGTATACACACACACACACACACACACACACACACACACTTTTAAGATTTCCTCTATAATATACCTATAAGAATGACTGAAAAGACATTTTTTTTACATCCTTAGCTCAAGTTCAGAATTGTAATAATGCCATTGTCTCCAAGTTCTCTATCCTTTTAGTTAAGAATCAGAGTTATTGGTCCTTAACTAATCTTGGTGCAAAACTTTTACAAAGAGAATGATTAAGAAGTTAATTTCTTGTTCATTTGTTGCTTTCAGTTTTATATCCCACATATGAGTGAAGTTGTACCAGTTTTCAACTTTTTTTCTGTCTGACTCATTTCCTTTAGCATGATAGTCTCACACAAATAAACAAGGCAAACAAGCAAACAAAAACTCATAGAGGCAGACAACAGTTTAGTGGTTACCAGAGGATAAAGGGGGTGGAGAGGTGGTCAATGAGGGTAAAGCGGGTCAAATATATGGTGATGGAAGGAGCACTGACTCTGGGTGTTGAACACACAATGAAATATGTAGATGATGTATTATAGAATTGTACACTTGAAACCTGTATAATTTTACTAACCAACTCACCCCAATAAATTTAATGAAAATTTAAAAAAAGAAGTTAATTTCATGTTTTTGTGATCAAATCCTACAGAGATAAACTGCATACTGCTACATATTGTATTGTTAGAATAGAATGTCAGGTGGTCCTTTCTAAAAATATGTCTTAAAGGCAGTTTCTCTCACCATTAACACGAGGAGCTTTAGTGAGGTGATCATCACTCTTCCTTTCTGCCTTGGCTCCCCCAATTCCTTCCCCATGAGCAACAAAGCAAGTGCTCCATGTGTCTCAGAATCATTATGTTCTAAATTATCCTGGTCTACACTGGAGAGTAATTGTGTAGTAGTGTGGATAGTACTACAGGTATATTTACCTTCTTTAACATGAACTAATTGGAAAAAATCTTACTCTGATCTGCTGTTTTCAGGATCCTCCTGATTCTACTTAACAGCTGGATCTACAAGTACTTGTTTCTTCAGATATGGTGCCCATCCTGGCTGTAAGTAGGGGACACGGCCGTCATGTGTCCACCCATGTTTCTGACCTAGGCATCTCCATCCCGTACCCTAGTATGGAAATTCTTTTTTTTTTTTTTTAATTTGTTCACCTTTTCTGAATTCCTCTTTTAGATTTCTACATGTACTATCTCTTGCTGCAAGATTGGGATACCATCTTGTTCATGCCAGTCCCTCATACTTGCATAGCACTCCTGCTTCTAAACACTTGAGATTGTGGCCCTACTTCCTAATGTGGATTGCTTTGGGCAAATGTAAGTACCATCAGTTCCTAGGTTCCTTGCTGTTGTAGCCCACTCACCTGCCTATTGGGACATCCTGGTTTCCTTTGCTGGATTTCCTTCATGTCAACTACCTGTCGCATGAGTCTACTGGTGTAATGATGATAACAGGAGCAATACTAAGTTATTCCCATTTTTACCACACCTCTAATTTGTTTACATATTTTGTATATTATAGTGAATCAACAAGTTTTATTTTTGCTTTGATTGTAGACAGCATGCAATATATGAAAGCAAATGTTTTCTGAAATTTCCATTGGTTATTATTATTATTATATTTTTTAGTTAACAAATGATTTCAGAGCATGTTCTTGTGCTAGGACATTTCTCAGAGATGATAGGCATTATTTTTTATCCTTCAGGAGGCCAAAAACTACTTGGAGAACAGAATATGGTAAAAGCAGGTGTTTCTAAAGAGAACAACAAGGATTCCCTTATTAGGCATGGTTGGAAGAAATGGCGACATGACATTAATTAGAATTTTTTTGGGATGTGATAATATTTATGCTAACAATTAATGATTAGGTATTTTTTAAGACAATACCCAATGGAATTAAATATGCTTCCAAATTTCTCTACTTTGGTTGATAATTCATAGACATTATAAACAATAAAGAAAGAACACCAATAAGTAGCCCTTTATCTCAATTTGGCTGCATTTCAGCCAAAAGTCATTTAAAGTATTACTGTTCTCGCTCTTTTGTTGATGATGATAATTATGAAACCAGTGACAATGATAACAAATACCACTTGAGTGTTCATATGTGCCAGGAATTTGCTCAAATGACTTTATAGTTTTATATACTTGATGCCATTTAATCCTTACAGTAGGTAGAATTTTAAGATAGCCCCTAAGACTTCTGGCCACTGGTGTACAGACTGGTGTACAACTTCTCCCAATATTCAATCACACACTAATCTACATGCTGCCACGAAGGGATCGTGCAGATATACTTTAAGGTCTCAAATCAGTTGATCTTAATATAGGGGTATTATCTAGGAGGGCCTGAATTAATCATATGAGTCCTTTAAATCTGGTCATAGAGAGAGGTCAGAGACAGGAAGTCAGATAGATTCAAAGCCTGAGAAAGATTCACAGTGTCATTTCTGGCTTTGAAAAAGTCACATGGTAAGGAAGTGAGTGGCTTTCAGGATGAGAGTGACCCTGACAAAAGCAAGAACTCAAGGGCCTCAGAGTCTCCTAAACTGAACAACTGAATTCCTCCATGACCACGTGAGCTTGAAAGAGGACCTTGCGCCCCGGATGAGATCAGAGCCTGGCTGATACCATGGTTTTAGACTTCTTTGACCCTAAATGGAAAACCTAGTTGAGCCCACCAAGACTTCTGATCTATAGGCCTGTGAGATGATAATTGGGTACTGTTTGGGATACTAAGTTTGTGATGCAAAAAATAGAAAACTAATACAATTTCCCTCACCAATTGTAAGAAGAGGAAAGTGAAACTTAATTTCGCCAATTTTGCTGAAAATTACCATTTGTTATTGTGGTTGATGAGGCAAAACACAGAACTTCTTCCATATTGTGAAATAATGCTTTCATATTACATTAGTTTTACTGTTGAAGTTATGACTAAGGAGTCTTGCCTACTTAACCTGTGCACAAGATATTACAATGTTTTCACCCACATCTAGTTCCAAACATGGACAAAGAAGTCTGAAATGACTCATGTCCTGAAGTGCAAAAGGCATTATTTAGAAAACACTCTCAATTTTATTTAAGGTGAGGTAGGGAGTTATAAATGTCCTTTCTTCGGTATTTTACCTATAACTTTATATATTTCTCTAGGTACAATTTGTAGCTGTGGACTTTAGAAATGCCTTTTTCTCATCTATTCATTGGCAGATCTTTCTCCTGAACGAAGGCCTGGGTGGGTCATGGACGAGCAGCCTAAGGAGAGCTACATTCGTGTCTCCCAAGAACGTTATGAATCTCCACATCCTGATGAACGGTAGATATAAAGACGTAAGAAATTCTCTCAAAACCTTCACGGAAATTAGACAGGCTTCTTGGTCGGAGCTTTTTTGACTACAACACTGACTTAATTTAAACCTTGACTTTGTTTTCAAAGATTCAAAACGTATTTTCTGAATCACAGACTGAATCATACCGCCCTGCTTCTTCCTCCCCTCTTCATAATCAATTCTTTAGTTGTTCAATATGAGTGGAAATTGGGAACAAAACAATTTGTCAATTGTTTGCAGACACAATGCACAATTCTTTTACAGGCAGCCTTGTTCCAATGGAAACAATGTTTACTAAGGAGCATAAGAATCAAAGTCCTTCCCAGCACCCCTTCCAGAGAGCAACTGAATGCCTGGGCACACTTGCTGGAAAAATATTAAAAGCCTAGTGACCATAGATCTATAGTAGTAATTTAGACACACTACCTTTTACAAGAATCCCATAGACTATATGTCCTTATACTTACACTTACTTGGACAAATATGATTGAATAATTATAATAGCAGACACTTAATCATACCTATTGTAAGTCAGGCACTGTGCATGGCACTTTTATACGTATCATCTCATTTAATCTTTATAACGATACTGTAGGGTAAGCACAACTATTACTCCTGTTTTTAGAGATAAGAACATCGAGGCAGAGTGATTCAACAATTTGTGCGCAGTCACAAGAGTAGTGGTGGAGTTGAGACGTGAACCCAGGAAGTCAGGTTTCAGAGACTATGCTCTAACAACGGATGCTGTGGCAGAATTTATTTTCCAAAGATGTCTGCAATAATATTTCATATACAACTGTTTTTATTACAATGTAATATTGACATACTTCCCCTCAATGTGCTTTTTTTCTGAAATCTAAGCAGGGCTTGGGACTAAGTTAGAGATGGCACTATGTAAATTTCAAGGCCAGGTCATAAAAGGTGATACAGCTTTCAGCTGATTCTCTGTTACCTGAGCTGCTATGTGAGCAGTCTAGCATCCCTGAGGTCACTGTGGTGTGATGAAGCCCAAAGTAATCCATAAGAAGGGAGACCACAAAGAGAGTCCCTGAGTCTACATGAAGATAGGAAAATGTCCAGGAAGCCCCCAGCTGCTTCAGCATCCTCACTACTCCAGCTCAGACACCATCTGACTTCAATCTCATGAGAGATCTGGGTCAGCATTGCCTAGGCAAGCCACTCCCAAATTTCTGACACCCACCCACTCCAAAAAAGAAAAATACAACCTTGAGCGATAATAAAACATTTGATAATGTTTGAAGCCACCACCTATGGGGGTGATTTGTTATGTAGGAACAGATAACTGGAACACCTTTTTTACAGAAGACAAACGGATTCAGTTAAAAATAAAGTACATATAATTACTATATGTACTAATTAAAAATGTGTTTAAATTGTAAGTTTATATCTTGGTATATGTACTGTTTTCCCAAACAGAAATATTCTGATAAGTCTATTATTGTTTGCATCTCAAAAGTTGGTTTAATCCAGTTTTCAGTTTTGTTTTGTGTTCTATTATTTCCAAGGATGGGTTAATTTCTATAGAAACTATAGTAACTAGATTCTAACACTTCCAACTTCTGAAATTAATATATTTTATTTACTGTCTTTCCAATGTCCAATCATTTCTTCAGGGATAAATGTACTCTGCATTCCTGCAAAAGGTATCTTTTTTTGTAAAACATATTTCTACTTTGTGACTAAGGTACCACAGATCAGTATAATATAAATAGTCAGAGACCCCTACTGGATAACAATATTAAATCAATTGTCATGCTAGGGGAAGATTTGAAGAAGAAATTAAATTCCCATTCAGTTACCCAAATAAAGCAACTGCTTGAGTGCTCACCCAGTAGGCACCATCTTATCACTTGGTAGGCCTCTTATTTGAGAAGAAATATTCCCACTGGCAAACTTCCTTCCTTCCTGATTTAAATATACATATCAAATAAAATGTGAGAGTGTGAACTCAACTACTATTAGTAGTTTAAATCTATTAAATTGATTAATCTTAAATATTTAAGTGTAGAATTCTTTCCAGGGGACAATCATATTAAGTACCTAGTTTCCATGTATGTATGCTAGAAAGATACAGAAATTAATATCAATCAATTAATATGAACTTATTCAAATGGGCCTTAAAACAAAAACAAAAAACTTGATTTTACATGATGCTAGATTATAAGCATGAAACTATATCCAGAATTCTAGTTCTAGTTTTATTAAACAGGCTTTTTTTTTTTTTTTTTTTTTTGACTAGAAGTCAGTGTAATTACAATGAAATTGAGCATCAGCATTAGGTTTCTGAAGGAGTATTGAACAAAAGGCAAATGTGATTTCTCTCAATGACATGATCTATTTTTTTCCTGAGTGTAATTCTGTAAAATGGCACCAGAAGAGTCATTGCCATAGTCCTATCTTTGGAGTGTGCACTCATGGAAGATAAAACACTAAAATAAATAAATGAGAAATGTATTCTTTGCAGGATTTTTTAAGTTGGCTATGAATTACTGTTTAAATTTCTATATTTCAATTATTGTAATTGTAACTAAAGGAAAAGTTGGCATTTTAGATTTGAAATGATGTAAGAGACTATAGGAATGTGAAAAAAATATTCAGATTGCCATTTCAAACATTTTCAGCTGTTTTTCTAAATTAACTTTTCTTTTTTTTCTCATTTGTGATATTTATATAGATTAAAGCAACATACAAATTCCTCTTCTCTAAAAGGATAAAGAAAACAAAAAAGTAGAAAAATAAAACAATCAAATTTGACAGAAAAATCTACCTAAAGCAATTTGTTAAATACAACATCTATTTCTTCATTTCCAGGATTGAAATAAAAATAATCTGTGATAATGATCTTCTAAATGTAAATTTCTTATCTCAGTTGTAGCCAGTGGATTCCACTGGAAAAAAGTAAACTACCACTAAGTACTAGCCTCCTTTTACTATATTTGCAGAAGTCAAAATGCAATAATATCAGGCTAATGTTTTGTAGTCCCTTCATGTAGATGGCGGCAGAGCAAGCATAATAAATCAATAGAACAAATTGTCAGACCAGTAATGTGGCTTCTGTTGTTCTGTTTCTCATTAAAGGCAGTGGCAATAGGAGAAAAGCTATTACTGCATTCAGAATTCTTAATGAGGTTTGCTACCAATTAGTTTACTGCCCAAGTATATGCTTTGACATTTGCTTAGCTAGAAACTTGGGCAACTTTTCATGCAAAACCATATTACTGCACATAAGCCTGAAATACTTAGCTTTGTTTGAGTCAGTTTGTAGAATAGATACCTGCAAAATATCTTAAGAAAACATTGACCTTCAAACTTCTTCCTTCTGAGTTGATGTTGAATCAATAAAAAAACCTAAAGCCAATATTTTATTGATATCTGAACTAATACAGTTTGCATATTTTTTTTATTAAGCTTTGTAAACCCATGTCAAGTTTAACTATTGCACCCAGAAAATGTCAGCCTCAGAAAATTGTCTGACAAATGTGATGGAGCTTCTTTGACACGTTCTCATCAATACCCTACTCTGATAGCTTCTTTTCAATCACTTCAGAGCTATGAATAAGTACTGCAGCAATCTTTATACTGTGACTAGGATTTTAGCTGTATAAATCATGGGGGAAATCCTGATGTATCAGTCATTGAATATATTTAGTTTTATCATTGTAAAGAAAGATTTTCAATGTAAACAATTTTTTTAACATGTCATAGGAGAGAAATCTATAGCTTGTGTCACACGATCTCAAGAAAATTCATGTTAAAAAGAATACTAATACTAATATACATAAGAGATATTGGATCATTAAATAGATGCTGTTTATTACAAATTTAAAAAGAACAAAGATATGTTAAGGAATACTGACTTAGGAACAAAAACTTCCTAAAATATTTAGAGAGTGTCTGAGAATTAAACATAATAAGCTGCCTCTTACTAATCAGAACAGAATAAAATAATGCATTATGGCCCAAAGAACAACGAATAAAGGTTCTTTGGGGGTACAGAGGGGAGGACATCTAGAGCCAACATGCGTCCTGATAATTCAGCTTCAATATCATTTGCTCAATCTGGTTTTTCTCTACTTGGATCACATTTATTCCTAGGCTTAAACCCATTTAACATTTTTCTCATTGCTTTTTATATTTCTATCAGTTCAGATACCTAAATGTTGCAAAACTCCAACTTTCATTCCTTTGAGATTTATATTCAGCTCATGATCAATTGTGAAATTTCTTTATGTACAATTTAGGTTACATTTTCTTACTTCAGGTCCAATACCTTATAGCCTTCTAGCTCCTAGATTAAAATGCCTTATCAATGTCAACCTTATCAATAAAAAGATAAAATATAAAACATATCAGTACTTTGGAAAAAAGAAAATCCACACATAATAATAATGTGGAAAAATCTCCAAGGAAACAGAAATAAAAAATATTATTCATAGATAACTTGAGAGTTGAGATATGAACATGTATGTTTTTCTAATATACTCACCATTGAGCTTAACATATTTTCACATTTTTATACACATATTCTTATATATTTTTCACATGTATGTTATGATCATTGTATTTTAATTTACTTAAAGTTATCCAGTTTGATTTTGAGAACCCCTCAAAATCTAACATTGTTTGCAATCAATAGGATTTACATTCCCAATAAAAGATTTTGAGGCTACTATCATATATCATGTGTGCATGTAAGTGTATTTGAGTGAATACTGTTTAAAATCAATTTAATGGAAAAGGAAATGAGAAGTAAAAATAGCAAGAAAATCAAATCTAAGAACAAATGCAGGACTTACAATGTAAAAGACGTTGACATATTTTGAGAATGACATAGAGGAGGAAAGAAAAGATGATTCAAGAATAGAAGATTAGTGTTAGTTATTGAGTCAGATACTACTCAAATGGTAGACGAACTCTTGCTATATGACAATATTGTACTCATAATTACCCTTGCTAATATATAATTAAAGCCTACTGACTACCAGGAGCCCCACTTTAGTCAAATAAATTTGGGTTTATTAGCTTATTTTTGCAAGGAAGACCATGTAACTAGGTGGACCATTGAAATGGCAAGGCTAGTCAGAATTTGAAAACTGAGGAATTGCTGGAACCATGTGACTCTGTGGGCAGTTACTGTTTCCGATAGTTTTTGATCTGATAGGTATGAATGAACTTATATTAAAAGAGTTTGAGCTCAGATAGTTTGCCTTGCATAGCATTATTTGGTGCCCTTTATCGATTTTGCAAATCATAGTACAGTCTTGTAAGGTGTGGTTTCTATTTGAATTCTGAGTTCTCTGTTCATCACTTAGCTATTAGCAGAACTGCTTTTACTTACCAGTATCAATGTAGTGAAATTCCGTAAGGGTTAAGTGAAATTAACTCATGTTCTGGAAGTAACTGCATAGTAACTAATTATAACAAGGGAAGATTTCTTTCCTCCTGATGGCATCCCAGTTCATAGAGGCGGTACTGCTGCACACACTTGGCGCGCTCCCTCCATTATTGCTTCCTCTTTTTCTTCACCTCCCACTGCTGTCCAGAATCTGCTGAACCATCATAACCCCATTCATGTTTATGTTAGTACTAAAGGGTTCAGTCCTGGGTTTAGTCTGGTTGAACTCCAGCAAGATTAATGAAAGAAAGCACTGAATTTATTTATTTGTTTATGGAGATCTGGCTGAAAATTTACACTAACTGACTTTCAAGATTCATTCAAATGAGAGTTTCTATGATTCTTTGAATCCTGTGACAAAAATATGTCAAATGGGTTCTTCAAGGCAAATAGTTGTTCATTTATTCAACAAAAATCATAACTTTGAGCTGCTGCTGCCTTCCATAATAATATAATGTAACAATCCACCATAATTGAAATTAAAATAAATGACTACAATCTAGTCCATGGGCTAAAGTAAATAAACATCACTAAAACTGTGCACATGCTACTAAAATGGTTTAGCCTTACATAAAATTGGAATTATGAGGGTTTAGGGTGAAAAGCCAGTATAACTAACATGATGACAATAATAATGTTCTATCCCTACAAATATTATTACTTGCCCATAAGTATCTACTTCAACTTGAAATTTTAGGTTATGAGTTCTTGCTGATCTATTCACATATTGCTAGTGGTCTAGACTTACAATGTATTTACAAGTGTTTGGCTGAGATTATCCTCAGTGGCCATGAACATGAGGGATAGTACCTGATACCCAGGGTGTTCAATTCCATGACCATTATAAGACTAGTATGGACTCAATCTCCATGAACACTTCTATCCCTGAAGTAATTACTGAGGGAAAAACTTTGCTCTTGCTTTTAATGAAAAATGTGTAATTAATATTCTCAACCAAGTAAAGGAGTTCGGGACTCTACTTTCACTTTCGCGGACTTCTTCATCTTTAGCTAGGTTATATAAATTTTAGGCTTTGTATAAGTTATCCATGGATACCCATCATAAAACCCTATGTTGATAATAAGCAGTACACTGAAAAGCCCTGCTAAATGTGTTTTTTAATATGTTCTACTAGAATATGTGTTAATATCAAAGCAGAAAAATAAAACTCAAATTTTATTGTAGGAAGGATTTTTCAACCCAGTTCCTCATAAACATCAGAATTCGTTAGTGAACCAAACCTCATCCTCACCATCCATCCCACCAAATCTAAGATGATGGAGGAATGCCTCGGTGAGATTTCTTATCACTTGCCAAAACAAAGTAAATTTTAGTTAAATAATGCTTCTGATTTAGAAAATACCTCGGCAAAACAGTTGTATGGATTAAACTGTGTTTCCTCCAAAGGTATGTTGAAATTTTAACTCCTGAAACCTGTAAATGTGACCTTATGTTGATATAGAGTTTTTGTTAACATAATCAAGGTAAGATGAGGTCATTAGGATGACACTAATCCAATATGGTTAGTGTCCTTACAACAGAAGAAAACTTCATGTAAAGACAGAAACACACAGGGAGAATTCTATGTGTCCACAGAGGAAGAGATTGAAGGGATGCAGCTGCAAGACAAGCAACACCAAGGACTGACAGCTATCACGGAAAGCTGGGGAGAAGGGAGGATTCTACCTAAATTCTCAGGGAGAGCACAGCCCTGCTGACACCTTGATCTCCGACTTCCAGCCTCCATAACTACGAAGGAATAAATTTCTATTGTTTAAAGCTACCCAGTTTGTGGTACTTTGTTATCACCGCCCTAGGAAATGAATATAACACTGTTATCTATTTTTACAATCAAGTTTGCCAGGGAAAAATCAGCTTACTCTTAAAGCAAAGATCTATTAGAATGTGGAATGTCATGAAGTTATGTAATAAAAAAATTAACTCATCATATTCATATGATGTGACATAGCATCTTCCACAGGAATTTTCATTATACTAATATTTTCATGTGAAAAAATATTCTTTGTCAATTTATGGGAGTTGTCCTAATTTAAATCATATGTTTTCTGCAATTGGTGGCATAGATAGAAGATAGTAGATTTCAATTTTGGTGCTTCTAGTGAAGTCAGTTTTCCAGATGATATTTCTGTTCTGGTCTCCAGAAACAAGAAACCTGGAGGTGGCTGCTGAATCACTAAGTAGAGGCACAGAGGTATGAAATTAATATTTATTCCTGTGGAAAACATGCAGCTTTTCTGAAAAACTTCCCCAAACACAACCTGAGTTTTCTTCTTTCTCAACGAAGAATGGGAATGCTGCCCTCTTAATGATGGCTCTGCTGCAAAGTGATGATGATATCTCTTGGTATTTACATTTACATGTAACAGTAATGAAAACCAGTGTTAGTGATAATGGTGCTCAAGTTTCTTTTTCTTTTTTTTTTTCTCACTTATTTTGGAAATTAAGATGCAACTCCCTGCTTTATGATTTTCTTGTGCTTGTGTAGAAGTCCAAAACTATCCCAATCAACATTAGCTTCCTTTGTTTGGTCCTCCGTTTGTTATTTATGGTGTCAAAACATCACATTAAATGCACTGCTATACTATAGAAAAAGGCAATTATTGAAATCCTAAGCACTATAATAAAAAAAACAACCTCACAGTACGCTAAATATCCAATGGTTCATAGACTTTTTTTTTGTTGTTGTTCTTTTTTTTTTCTTTAGGAAAATTCTAAATACCTTTTCTGGAAGTAAAATACAATACGTTAGACTTGAAAAAGAAAATGCTATGTGTTTATATAGTCTTTAATAAATAAATTTAGTTTGGGGGAAATTTCAATTCATAAAACCTCTCTATTTTTACCAGCGACTGTGGCTTTCAATGTTTATTAGTTATTAGCCATATTAGCACCAGGTCAAAGCTGTGGTTTTGTACACAATGCACTGAAAGCTCACTCTACTAACCTTTCCTAAAATTTACAAGTCACTGGTGCATAATAAGTATAGCCTCCACTTAATGAAGCTAGATCTTTATATTTTTAACACCCATTTGGAAAACTGATGAACTCTGGCTCTATTGAACAAGTTGAACAGGAAATAAATCAAGTGTTAAAACATTGGTGATGAGCCAGACTTTCTGCAATTAGGGCGCTGATACGCCCAAGGCTGTCTATGTTTAGTTCTATATTTTGACTGACAACTTGCACAGATTAAATGCATTCATTTTTTAAAATACATTGCCCCTTTCCCTCATTTTAAAACCCAGAGACGTGAATCACAGGGAAAAGTCCTAAAAATGCTACATAATTTACAATAGGAATTTCACTTAGTATTTCATATTCATTGTGCCAAGATAATATATACTGTGATACATAAGATGGAATTCTATTGTTCTTCATATCAGTTCCCATTCAGAAAAGACATTTTGTTGCTAGGTTTTAAAAAAAAGATATTCCCACTGTTAAAATCAGAATACTAGTCAGGGAAAGCATGATGAATTAAAAGAAATGGAAAGCAGGCAACAGAAGGATCAAGGAGGAAAAAAGAATGATAGAAAGAAGGATATTAGGGATACTAAGAGGATATTGAAGGTTTTTGTAATAGTGCTATAAGACGGTGATAAGATGTGACTAAGAAGTGAAATGGAAGCTCCAACAGCAAGAAGCTGGAAATGTGAACTCTGCACTGTCCCTGAGAGGCCAAGGGACTAGCACCCCGTGGATGGAGGACCTGGCTCTCTGGATAGGTGTGTGTGATTCGGGCTAAAGTGAAATCATATGGTTTCATCAGGTCTAGATGCAATACACTTGAAAAGTATGTACCTTACTTTGCTGCTGTTCCATGTTCACTAGACAGTTTTGACACTAGATGGACATGAAGCTCATTGAAAATGTGTGGCTCCTTTTGTAAATTGCTAGTTTGACATTTTTATTATATCTCATCTATCTCTTCTGGGTTTGATTAGTGGAAGCCATTACTCCTGAACCTGCTAAATCTAGAAGGTTGTGAAACTGGGTTTCTAGATCCACAAAGTGAGCAAAATAAGCATAAAAGATTATACCACCCAGGCTTGTCTTTCTCTAACAATGTTTTTTCTTTTCTTTTCCTTTTCATCTTTTTTTTTTTTTTTTTTTTTTTGCAATTATTATCTAGTATAATGTCCCTGTAGTCTGATTACTAGATTACTAGCTCAAAGAAAATACTTATCCTTGTATATGTCTCTATGTTACTATGGATTGCTTTACTGAATCTCAAAAGGTTTGGGAAAATCTATAATATCCACTATAGTAATTAAACATATAACTGAATTAACTATTTCTTCTAAATTTCTCTCTTTTCAATTTTTTGCAACATCTTTTTCTTTTAAAAGTCTTCATTCTACCTGTAATACTTTGACATTTGGGAAACCTTCATCCCTTTTGTAAGGTAGGCAGTATTTAACTTGTAAAATATAAAATAAGGATTTCATTCATACAAATGAGCTTAGGGAAATGAATGTGATCAATGAGGCCAAAAGAAGGTCTAAGGTAATAAGGGATTGACATTTTCCCATCCAGTTTTAATGGATAATTTAAATGAAAACTTTTTATATAAATTTCTTCAAAATATTGTCTAATATGATGTAACTTAAGGAAATAAAACAAAATTCTGGACTTCACCTTCTCCCTACTATGCTTTTCTCCATCCCTACCCCTCTCCTTCCTGAAAGATATCCGAAATCCTGGGTGTGATACGTCTTTTCTCTGCCTATGATTTTATGCGGGGTACAGAGATATCTATAAATAATATCAACTTTGTGTTTCTAACATTTTGTTTCTAGTTTTATTGTTTAGTAGCTACTCTTCCTGGGATTAAATGATATCCACAAACACTCTTCTTTTTTCCAATAGGACTTTACAGTAAATTTGATTCTCCTAATAGATATTGTTTTCAGTATTAGAAAAAGCAAATTTCCATCCCTCTACAACTTTGGTGAATAAATACAGAAAAATAAATTAACTTGAGAGTTGTTGAAGTTATGAGAACTGAGGGAAATCAGCAGGCTGACGAGGGAAGATATCTCTGAGGAGTTGACTTCCAACTAAAACCAACTGATAAGGAGGAGATGGCTAAGCCAAGATGTAGGAATGAACAGAACTGATAAAGAACATTACAGGTGTCCTGAAGAATTAACACATGTGAGCTTTCCAACAAACAGAAAGCATCCCCAAACACTCTGTGAAGTACTTTCCATTTTATCATTTATTTTCAGATGAGACACAGAAAGGTTTATTAACTCGCCCAAGCTAGAAAGTGATAAAGCCTAGATGCAAACTTAGATAATCTGTTTCCAGAAACTCATTCTCAACATTCATATAGTTAATTGGCTGAGCACGCAAGACAATTAATGAAGGTGTGCTAGGAAAAGTTGCAAGAGGCCTTGTTTTCCTGGGAGAAGATGTGGTCACACAGCAGCCTAGCCGTTTGTCCCCTCCAATCTTTCCTTAGGGAAAGAAAACTTTGTGGGACTGTCCCTCTTTGGGGTTGAGTTCATTTATCCTAAGTCTCTATATTTGGTCCTTGTAAGCTGGGTCTGCAGTCAAAGACGAGTAATGATTCCTCATGGGAGGAACGACTTAAGCCAGACGGGACCCCATTGGGACCCCCATGAGTTAACATAATAAAAGTTAGGAGGTAGCCATACCCCTCCTCCTCACCATTATGGGAAGCTGCTAATGCATGCCCCAATTGTCCTGCACTCTGCTATGCAAAGGACTTCTTAGAGTGATAAGATATTGCTCTTCCTGCTTAGCTCTCGGGATGGTTTTACCTTGTGAGACTTGCTCCCCCAGGGGGTTGAACACACCCACCTTAGTCTCCTGGGGACAATAAACATCGGTTGCTTCCGGACAGATGTCTGGGAATTGGAAGAATTTTAAGGTGTGGTATGAGAATTTCTCAGACCCTGCCTTTAATCTTGTGATGCTTATTGTAAGAAATCAATAAATACCCACGATGACCGATTGGGGACTCCAGTCCCTTGAGGCTGCGAGTCCCTCGGTCCTCTGTGATTTAACTGTATTTGAGTCTCTGTCTCTTTATGATAGTTTAACCCTCGCCGCCTCCCTCACCTTCCCACAGCTTGTGTTGTGCAGGTCGCAACAAGAAGAGATTGCAGTGTTTTGTTTGTTTGTTTGCTTTGTCAAATTGCAATGGGAAGGCATTGAAAAGTTGTAAATGGTTGAGTGATACCTGATTTATATTTGAGAAGGATAATCCCTTCTGTTAGGAAGAATGAATTATTAGAGGAGGCTTAATGGAGTGAAAGCCATTAGAAGAGTTTCACAGAATTCTGGGCAAGAGTGATGATGGCTCAGATTGGGTCTCACTTGGAAGGGATGTTCAGTATGTGTTTAGTAAGTGTAATCAACATAACTTTCTGACAGATTTGATATGTGAAGTGAAAAAAAGGGAAATACAGGATGATTACAGTTTTTGCTTGAGCAATGAGAGAACAGACATATTATAGGGAAGATGAAGAATAGTAGACCAGAGATAGGTTTGACAGGGTCTGAGGCTATAGAACAGAAATTCTGTTTTAGTGATTTTAAGCAAGAATTTGGATCTTGGGGAGAGTTTAGTTCTGGAAAATCAATTTACGTTTGATGAAAGGTGGATTATTTATAGGGTCAAACCAATCCATGCATCCTGTCTAGAATAATTTTTGCCTTTAGGAACTCTCTGGCAGTCACATTTGCAACTGTTTTGATAGAAATTTGTGTTATCACAAACTTTTACAACCCATTCATGCAGAAAAGATCTCATATCTTGTCAGTTCTTCTGTGCATGTGTGACACATTTAATAGAGCTGTGGGTTTTGATAACAGTTTTTTTGGAGATAAATTAAATGGCAGTAAACATCAGATAACCGAGGAAAGCAAAGTGCTACCCCGACAGCCATATTTATCTGCTAACCCTTCCTTTCAAGTTTGTAATATCAACCCTTATGGGAATGAATAGCTTCCTAATGATCGTATTAGGAGAATTTTACTCAGAATTGGCACATCTATATGGACTACTTAAGCTGACTGAATCTGAATTTAAACCTATTATTTATTTTCCCTTGGATTCCTAAGATTCATCACTATTAGATACCTCTGTATTTCCTTAATTAAACAAGTTCACTCCTCACTAACTTGAATCACTCTATCTTAGAATATTTGGCTTTCAATTTTCCCCTACGTCAGGGGTTTTCAAATGTAGTTTGCAGACAACCACTGTCAGAATCAACTGGGGCACTTTTTAAACAATATGAAAACATAAGCCCTAACAAGACCTCTTAAATCAGAAAGTCTAGATTTAGGACTTAAAAAAGGCATTTTTAATAAACTCCCAGGATGATTCTTTTTTTTTGGGTTAAAATTTGAGAATAACTGCATTACTTTATTGGTAGAATGTGCGTAATTATATTGTCTCATTAATAAAGTATATGAATGAGGACTCAGCCCAATCTAGCTGGAAACTTTTTCAATGGATAGATTTCCATGACCTAAAATGCTGACAGAATACAAAAGTTAAGAGGGCAGTTCTAAGATCAACTATCTCTGAATTGAACGTGAAAATTTTATTGACATGCTTACTCTTCCCACCTCCCCTTGATTATGTTCCTATTATCCCTCTACAGGTTGCTACAGCGATGGGAGTTGGAAGCTCATTTTACTACTGCATTTAATTTTTCCCACTTAAACGTCTTGGAAAGTTGAATTCCATTTAGCTAGGTACTAGATGTCCTATACACTGCTTCCATTAATGGCAGGTATCATATCACTACAGTTTTTTGTCTGTTTTTTTTGTTTCTCCCATTCAGAGCAATTTCTTCATCTTTATATAATCCCAGAACAACACTGTGCCACACCTAGGGACCAAGGAAGGGGATTCCTGGTAGAGTAAAAATTCAATTTAGCAAAGTCCAGATTTTACAGTTGCCTAGAGTAGTCTAAGGCTTTAATCTACTAGGATGCTCTCCCCAGATAAAACTTTCTTCTTTTATGTAGTCAAAAGACACAGCTGGCCCATGCGTGAACTTTTCCAAAGAATTTTCATGAATTCCCTTGAATGTTTTTATTATTTGAGGTTCTTCCTTGTTTTCTCTTTTCTTAAAATAGTCTCAACCCCAAATGACCTCATTAATGCAAATGGCTTCAGGAACAATCTCTATGAATAAAACCTAATTGTATCATACAACTTAGCTTTTTCTGATGAATTTGAGATCTATATTTCCCATTGCCGATGAGTTATTTTTTTTTGGCTGACATATAGGCTCTTCAAAATCAGTCCATCTAAAACTGAGTTCGTCTTCTTTCCCCATATTGGCTTTTTACCATGTATAGTCAGTATATGCCAGTGAATGATACCAACATTTACCTGGTTTCCCAAATCAGAAAGCTAGGCATCATCCTTGAACTCTCTCTCCTGTTTTCCCACATCCAGTTGACCACTGAGTCCTGTCAAATGCATCCTCTAAATGTCTCATACATATACTTCCCTTCATCACCAGTACCACAGGCCTTCTATTAGATCACATTTTCTTTCACTTTGATCAGTGCTTCAGCCTCCTAACATGGTTTCCCCCCACCCATTCACCAGTTCTCCATGCAAAACTCAGAAGTCTCTTTCTAAAATATTTAAAACCCTGTAATGTTTTTCTGTTATTCTTAGAATAAATGTCTAACATTCTAAAATATCCTAAAAACGTCTTAAATCAGAATTATGTGCCACCAGATGAACTCTCCAAGCTAACCTATTTCCACTCCATACTTCATGCTTTTATGTTCAGTTCTGAGTGTACCAGGTCAGCACTGTGGTTTACAGAGGGAATCTCTGCCTCACAGACTCTAACTTCATCTTCCAAACTATGACATGGTCTTTTCTTCCAACCTACAATATTCTCTCTTTCCCAGCCTCCATACACAGAGATCATTATCTCTTTTCTCTGTATCCATTATTGCTTGTATTATTTCCATTGCAATCCTTGAAACAGTTGACTGTAATTAGCTGTTTTTGCAATTCTGTATTCCAACAGTTGGTCAGCTGTATGCGGACAGGCATCATTCCCACTTATTTTTTTATTTTTTCACTGTCGTAGCTCCAGTGCCTGACATGATGCCGAGGTTAACATATACGTGCTGAATGATGAAAGCTGTGGTGATTTTAACTGATAAGTTAAAGTTGAGGTAGATTCTAAGCCTCTGATGCAGCAGTAACGGGACCATGAGAATGGATCACTCATGTCTGCCATGGTCAAGAAGTTCGGGCTGGTGAGACATATATCACATTGTCGCCATCCCATAGCTCTCACTAAGATTTCCAGCTCTTTAGGCATGAAACATTAGGGGTTTATATTGGAATCTTTCACAAGAGTTGTATAGTTGTATATAATATTTTATAGTAAGCTAAACATATTTTAAATACATTTGTTCTGATAAAGCATGTGGGTTCAG
Source organism: Rhinolophus sinicus (assembly GCF_057876585.1). Classification (NCBI taxonomy): domain Eukaryota; kingdom Metazoa; phylum Chordata; class Mammalia; order Chiroptera; family Rhinolophidae; genus Rhinolophus; species Rhinolophus sinicus. Next base: position 83,326,274 of record NC_142502.1, on the reverse strand, counting down.
TGTTTTGCAACATATCTTTGCTATTCTTCATTAAATTCTCATTTAAAAGTGAAGCCTTTTCTAGATGGAGAGATTGGGTAGAAGTTATTTGATGGCTACAGATAACAGTCCAATGGTCCAAGTGAGAAAACTCAAAATCAGAGTATCTCTTCCAGAATGTTGCCCTAACATGGGTTATTTCTCTCAGAACGTGATGCACATTATAAGCAAACTAGTGTAATGAATCTATTTATCAATAGGGTTATTGCATTACAATGGTTTTCCATTATTCATTTTCCTATCAGGAAGTATCTATGAATAGTCTCCCTCATAACATAGTTTGCGACCTGAATATTTATGTGTGTTTCGGATGACTGTGTTGCAAATAAAACTTGCTCAAATTTACAGTTTTCAAAAATCTGTGGCTACTATAAAATCTGGAGCTTACAAAATTAAAACCAAGAAAGTAGGAGCCAGTAAAACATGTATATGGGTCTCTAATGAAGAAATAGTGCCTGAAATAATATGCTCCAAAATATCAGATATGTAATCCAAGTTAAATCATGTAGAAATGTTTACTATTGATCCTTTCTTAATTTGCATTTTGTTTTATTTTTGGAATTCTCCTGAAAGACAGCTTTTTTCCTCCTTATTTTAATAATATGAGAGATGTGTGACTTTAAAAGTTCCAAGAGTATTTTAAAAACTCCAAACACCTAGGTTTACAGCCAAAAAGCTCTGAATGGACTAAAGCCTGTGCTCCTGTTTTTATTCATCTCGTGTAGTCAACATCTACTGAAAGCACAGGACTCTACTTTGTACTAGAATCTGAGCACTGGAAGACATGAATTTTAGAACTTCCAATTTCAAATGCCTCTGAAAAATTAAGGTATCCTGAAAATCTACACAACACACATAACTGGGAAGGAGGCTTGATTTTAAGTTTTAATAATAAGACATTCAAATCATTTGTGTTTTAGGTGATTCTATGATGTCATTCAGATTCAGTTGCTAGATTATCTGCAAATGACTTCTGATGTAAAAAAGCCAGACCTTTACTAAATTCCTGAAAATAAAATGTACTACACTATTTTAAAATTAGAGTAGTGCAGTAATCATACCCATGTCATTCAAATGGCTGATTGTTCACTTTACTAATATTAAAATTGGGTAGATTTATTACGGTAGGTGGTTTTAAATCTATAATTTCATAGCTCTTATCTCGATAATTTTCATAGAGCTTCATCTTTTTATTACAAATTTAATTCAGTATTGATTTAAATACTCATTTTATTTTAGTTGAAATTAAGGGATAAATTATTTAATCAGCCAAAAGCATGTGGAAAATGATGTAATTTAGATTGTGAAATGGAATTCTTTACGTTAAAAGAATATTTTTATAAAATGTCACTGAGGTCTTCAAAATTTATTTGTTAAAGAATTCTCATCTGACAATGCGTACATTTTCTTTCTTATGAAAATAAAAATGAATTATCAGCTTAAAATAGCGTTTCCATATTGAGAAACACATTCGGAGTCTTTGGGATTGACAATATACCTACTGGATTTGGTCACAATGGTAGCTGCCATAATTCTGTATCAAATTACACTTAATCCTCTAATGTGCCTCTAAATTTCTAGTTCTGACAAACAGTACACCAATCTGTGTGTACTTACATCATAATTATCTCAAACAGTTTTTGCAATAGGTTTGACTGTGAGGAGACGATGGATCCTCTCTACACATTTTACAAACAAGTAAATATAGTTGAGAGGAATGTGAAAATTCATGGGCAAAAAAACCACTGTCTGATCTGTTGACATGATCACAATTGAAAATTTATCTGTACTGGGGATGTGGTCACGTAACAAGTCCCCATAAAAAAGGTGGTATATTATGGCAGCTAAGAGTAAATACACTGCAGCCCTAGACCCTGGTAAAGGTGGCGGCTCCACCCTCTATTGTCTGTGTGAACTAGGAAAAGCCACTTCACTTCTCTGGGTCTCAGTTTCCTCAGATACTGAATTAGGATAATGACAATGGAGTCCACTTCATATGACTGAGTATTAATAAATCAGTATCCATAAAATTTTTTAGAGCCACAGCAGCCAAATAATGTACGTATTCACTATAAAATCAATTGTAAACAACATTTTAAAGAAACAGTGCTAGATTAGGATGTCACCACTTAAAAGATCTCTCTCACTCCAAAAATAGGAGCTAGGAAATCCTTTACCAGACAAAACAATGTCAGAATACATCTGGGTTGCAAATGATAAAAGAAAGGATTTTTTTCTAAATATATTCTGCTTATTTTCCAAATGTTCCTAACTTATTTTACGACCTTGGCCCTGATCTTCATATAAAGAATTGTGGCATTTTTAGGGATTTTCTGATGGTTATTTTCTGTTGGTCTTCCTATATCTATTATTTGGCCTTACCCACTACACTTTGTGCCCCAGGAGGCTAACCTCTGCAGGTTGCATCACTCAGGCTCTCTTGCCACCTGGCTTTCTTTTGGGTTAGGCCAAGGGGAGGCAGGGGGCACTAGCAAGAAATCAAAGGACAGGAAGAGAAAGAAATGCTCTCTTTTCCTGGACCAAGGCTTGATAGTAGCTCCTGTAGAGTGGCCCGTTTCCCACTGTGTTACTGCTGTCACAGATTCTGTAAGAATGCCTTTCTGTTTGTCCCTTCAGGGCAGGTTTTTTAAAAATTAAATTTATTGGGTGCACCACTGATTAATGACAATATATGAATTTCAGGTGCACAACTTTACAATATGACATCTGTAGAGTCTTATTTTGTGCTCACTACCTGAAGTCTAGTCTCTTTCCATCACCATGTATTCGACTCCCTTTATCATATGTTGGATATAAAACAAAAAAGCAACAAATGAATAAACAAACAAAAACCAAACTCACAGCTGTATATAGTACAATAGCATTGTGGTTACCAGAGCAGAGTTTTAAAGGCTTCCTGCTGTTATTAGCTGCTGGCTGTTTTACCATCCCTAGTTAAAGTGGTCCCTTCATTGCATTCTCTTGAATTGCCTCTGGGTGTGCCATCTGATCAATGCTGGCAACAGACTCATGCAGTATTCCTTAATTAGTTGTATATCTGATCTTTCTGGTCTTTAAAGAAAGTCATGCTCAATTTTCAAAATAATTGGACAATTGATTGTTTCCTATCTTCTGTGAAAATGTTTATTTGCATAAAATTCAATGGTTCTTTGAGGAGACAGTTTCCTTCTTTTTTTTACAAAACCTTAACAAAATTTAGCAAATTGTTTTTTAAAATTGAGTACTTTCACAATTTTTCTAGCATGACTCACAGAACCCAAAGTAATATTAAAAGTGAGCCCATCATAACATGATATATAAAAATTGGCTACGACACAGAAGGCACCAAAAGCTGTATTCTTTTCTTCTTCAATTACCCTAAGTCTCCAACAACATAATTTCTTCAAGGAAATAGTTGGGACTACATAAAATTAAGGCAATTGTTTACTTCATTAGAAAATATAGACAGTCAGTTCAATGATGAATTCAATCACTAAGTACTGGAAGTACAGTGTACTTTTTGGGGCTTCACAGAAACATATTGAGAACAAACAAATATAATTTATAGTTTTACACAGCAGTTAATATGCATTATTACTTCACCCATTTTTTCAATAACTCTGAGCGAGCCGTAGTTCTGTGTTATTCCAACTCTGCGAAGCGCTGGGAAAACACTGGTAAACAAAATGCACAAGGTCCCTGTCCTCATCAAGCTGGGAGGAAATTGTGAAATAGCCTGCCTATGCTCTCTTCGCTCCGTCTGTGGGAGTGGGAGTGTGGGTGACCATCCCTGGGAAGAGAGAAGAAAAAGAAACCCAGTGTACTTTTTTTTTTTTTTATCTCCTGGACCTCCAGGTAAGCAGACACATGACACTTGCTAGGAGGAAGAGATCCTCTCTATCGAAAGTGTGAGGACTCCATATGGTCAGTATATCTACAATCTATGGATTTGTGAGGCATGGTTCCTTGGAGGGTGCACGTAACTTGGACAACTCTCTGGGATAGTGTCTTAGTCTGCTCAGGCTGCCATAACAAAATACCATCCACTGAGTGGCATAAACAACAGAAATTTATTTTCTCATAGCTCTCTCCAGATCCTGGAGAAGCCTGGGACCAGAAGCCTGGGTGCCAGCATGGAGGGGTTTTGGTGAGAGCTCGCTTTCTGGATTACACGTGGTGCTTTCTCACTGTATGCTCACAGGGCAGAGAGAAAGAGCGCGAGCTCTCTTGTATCAACGGGTGGTTACAATGGCACTCATCCCATCACGAGGGTCCCACTCTCACGACTTCATCTAACGCTAATTACCTCCCAAAGGCACCATCTCCAAATACCATCACTTTGGGGCTTAGGGCTTCAACATATGGAGTTTGAGGGTACACAGTTCAGCCCACAGCTAATATACAATGGAGGTATTGTGTAAATTAATGCTCCTTGTTCTGTAAGGAAATCATAAGGACCTCACTCAGAGAGATCATGATTATTCTGGGATATGTCTGATGCAGGAAGGAAGAGCCTGGAGATGCTTTTTATTTCTCAGAACTCTCTGTCCTTTGCCAGAGCCTCTGGATTGCCTGTATCCTTCATGCTAGGTACAGACTCTGACCAATGGATCCAATTTGACAATCTGATCCTGGATCTAGTGAGGATGCAGTGCATAAATAAGCACATAGGCAACCTTTAGTTTACAAATTTTGATACAGGTTATAAAGGAAAAACGCAGGGTTTCTTTAGAGAGTATAAAAAGAGAATCACATTTAGATTCAGGTATCAACTAAAGTTTCCCGAAGCGGTAACTTCAGAATTAAGACCTGAATGTTACTTTCAGATGATCAAAAAGGGTTAGAGGCTGGGTATGGGGGTGGGGTGTTATAAATTATCTTTAGTTATTTGTATATTTGTTATCAGTTTTCTTTCATTTCATCATTAACTTAACATTTGATACAACATCAAGAGTTCACCATAACTGATAATTAAGTCACTAACAGTATTATTAATTCTTCAAAGTTTCTCTCTTCTGGGTACCTTGTCTGTATCCCCCAGGGGGCTGGGAGGTAACCATTTCCACATTTCAGTACATCCGTCTCTTCTATTCTGTCCCTTGCCTGCCCTTTGATGAGCCTCTGCTACAGCATTTATCACACTGATCTTCCTTGCCTACCTACTGTGTTTTCCTGAAAATAAGACTGGGTCTTATATTAATTTTTGCTCCAAAAGATGCATTAGGGTGTATTTTCAGGGGATGTCTTATTTTTTCTTGTACAACAACCTACATTTATTCAAATAAAGTCATCTCATCTTCTTTTGGAACTTCGTCATAATGTGCTAAATCATCCATCCGTCTGGCTGACGATCTTAACTGGGGCTTATTTTCAGGGTAGGTCTTATTTTTGGGGAAACACAGTATGAGACCCATGATATAAGATTGAGGATTTTAAGTAGTTGTCTTTATTACTGACTTTACTTAGAAAAATAAACTAAATCAAGAAACATAAATCCCGGAGCTCAGAAATCAAAAGGATCTAATAAAATATAGTAATCATATAATGATATTATTTATCAAAAATATTTATCTACATGTCTATTAGGCACTGTGGAAAAGAAAGTTGCATAGTTACATTATAGTTAAGGCATGAAGTATAAAGTAGTCCCCATAAACTCATGTACCAAATCATTTTCTAAGGGCCCATAGCAATGTATCAATTTAAAACTAGAGTCATATGTGATATTCAGTCTTTCGTGCAGTAAAAATGGCCAGGGCAAATATTGGACCCATAGTCTGGGAACTTACAGACAGTGCATCCAGAGTAAGTGAATAAAAGGTCCTGTACTGGATGAGTCCAGCTGGAAAGCAACATGGAGATTAGGAGCCACATTTCAAAATCTGCTTTTATCTCTTATTTCCTATGCTCACACACAAATGTTCCAGAAAAACTGCAATGGGATTTCCTATAATTCCTACTTAATTTAACTTCTACTCTGCATCTACTCTGAAATAAATTGAAAAAAAAAATAGACAAGTTCATGTGGCATATAGATAAAATCTTGAGGAACTTGAAGGCAAAGAAATATGGAATATTTACAATGTGAAACCACACTTTTCATGTCTTCTCTAATTAAACTTTTGAAGTGGATAATACAAGAAGTTCAACTATGTATGATATTAGTGGAGCCAATTCTTAGGATAGAAGAAGGTGGACTCACCCTCACCCTAGTCAGATTTTGAGTGGTTAGTTTTTGTTATCTTTTCCTGTTTCAGGCAAGTCCAGAGTGAAGTACAGGAATGATATATTGAGAGCTAAAAACTCAGGAGTTGTTTTTAAAGATTTTCTCTAACACCTATCCAAGTCTTCTCCAAATGTATCCTTCCTCAACTCACTGAAAGGAAGTTGGAAGGAATAATTGGTGAGCAATACAAAATTTTGCAAGCCTATCTATAATTTTCTCTAAAGCGATGGAGAGAGATGAATGTTGAAATCTCCATTTATTCTTGAATTGTGCATTTCTGCACTGGGTACAGAATTTATTTTTTGAAGCTCTTAGTTTCTTTCCCTCTCTCTTCTCATTGACAAAGAGGCTGGCAGTCTACCTGTCTCTTCTAAGTCTGTCTGTTTTAACTTGGTCCTGGCTTCCCACTTATAGTCTAATGTTATGGCCTATTTCCCAGTTAAAGTTTGCTTGCCATTCTCCCTCTGAGCCAAAGGGTAAAGTAGAAGTTGAAATATATGCTTGTTTATTGGTAATGATATACTCTAAAGGCTTGTTACTAGTCATAATAACAAAATAATATTAGGGATATGGATAATTTGGACACTTGATAACATTTTATTTATTAAAACAATTTATTTATTTAGATGTTTTTAAGATAATTCATTATTTTATATACCACTAAAGGAAAAAACAATGCTTCTGGCTAAATGCTTGACTCTTTTGCAGAGACATAAAAATGTGAAAAATATACATTTGAGTATTTGGGAAAAGCTGTAGATAGACCAGAGACTTATTTTTTTCCCCCCAAATTTATACTTTAAAATGTACTGAACACAACGACAAGTCAGAGGCTCAGTGATTTCTCTCTCTTTTTTTATTTATTGGGGGCAGCATTGGTTAATAAAACTATATAGGTTTCAAGTGTACAATTCTGTACTGCATTATCTATATATTGCCTTACGTGTTCAACACCCAAAGTCAAGTCTCCTTCCAGCACCATATATTTGATCTCCTTGGTAAATTTGTCATTAAGCTCCTTAAGCCTTGGTAAGACATGGTCAGCAGTTTTTATACCAAAGTAATTCTTAGATTTACAGGACATTTAGCAACATCTTTTTCCTGTTTTAATTCTGGAAGTTTATTGAATGACTAGCTTGTTATTAATATTTTATTATATTATAGACTAAAAAACACAAATAGAAAAGTAGAAAAAGTAACATACCTATTTATACTTAATTTATTGCCAAATGCACAATTCCTGAAGGCAACAAAAAGAAAAATGTGTGTGTGTGTGCGCATGTGTGTTATATACACCTTAGAGCTTATAATGTACTTTTAGTTTTAATTTTTAAAATATTATAGGTTTCTACCAATTATTGTATTTATTTCTGTGTTTCATTCAGTTGTCCTGTGATTCAAAGGGACTTTTGAAGGATATCCTGAGATACTAGTAAACATTTGCAACATCCTTTTACAGTGAAAAATTGAACTCTAAGCAACTGCTTAATACAAGGAACTTTATAATATAACTTAATTAAAACTTGGGAGCTTCCTGTATTTTTATGAATGTGGTTAATATGTTCAGTGCACATTAAAAGTGTATAACATGGTCAATAGATTTAAGTATAATTTCTCAAATATCTTCTTCAATCTTAGAGTGATAATATAATTAACAAAAAAAGTCCCTTATTGGCAAACAAATGAAATTATCTAGCTATTCAAAATATGCCAATATAGAATAAATTAAGAAATAATTTAATTACATAATAATTTTCCATAACAATTTCCAAGGTTAATTTTTACCCATAATAAACTGTAAACATACTCCAAGCATAATTAGGTATAATAATGCATTATATGAAGATATTTGTACACTAATAAAGTGGGGAAGTATTGAGTGTTCTAAATAACTTCTAAACATTATAATCAATAGATGTTTCACTCAGGGCTGGTTTTAGAAATAAAGCCACTTAAATCATGATTTTGAGTGTGATCTGCATATCGCCTTATTTAAAAGTCTCTTCCCTCATCTCGTGTGTATCAACTCCTCAAATAGCTTCAAAAGTATTAAAATATGATACAGTAAATAAAGGCTGCCACTTGACATCAGAAAATCTGAATTCAGCTGCCATTTCTGCCTTGGGAAAGCCCTGGTTTTATTTTCCTTAAACCAGATGATCAGAACACTATCTCAAAGGGTTGCTGGGAGGAGCACAGTAGAAAATGACTATAAAAGCCTATTTGAAAGTGTGAAGTGGCATGCTTGGCAACTCACACTTTGTTTGGCATTAGGGGCAGCTGACTGATACCTAAAGTCCTTACATATGGTCCAAATGGAGAAAGATAAGTGATTGAACAGCCGTCATGATCTGGCTGTTACTGATCTTTGGTGTATTTGGAATCTAGAGAGCTGTGGGGTGGGAGTCTCAAAGCCCTTCATGTCTAAATGGGGCTTTGATTGAATACTAACTATTCTTGCTTTAAGTCTTATAGCAAATAATATAATTCATAAATGCTTTTGAATATCAGGTTATGTTCCATATATTTATCTTTAAAAAGGTAATTGAAATCAATAATTTAAAACTAGTAAATAGTAACTTGAAATTAAATTTTATAAACATCTTAATAAATTATGAATACCTAGATCAGACATACGCAATTTATGCTGACTTTCAATTTTACATACTTATCACAATTTGATAATTTCTTATTTGTTGCTACTTTCCTATAAAGTAGCTTCTCTTTTTTAATATTTCAGTGGATCTACCAGAATAGATGTATAAATGACAAAATGAGCAGGCTGTTTACGTTAGATATGTTTGTATATCTATGAAATTACAATTTGTGGAGCTATTATTGACATTGGTATAAATGATGCCTGTAGCACAGAGCCATGACAATTTGTTAGTAATGCTTTCTGGCTTGAGTGACATTTTTCACATTACCTACATTCTTTGTCCCAGAGTCTTTTCAAAGCTCTTGCTGTTTGATTAAATTCTAGGTCAGGCGATTGCTAACATCTCCAAAATGTAATATTTTTGAAATAGCTTTGAAAATGCTATTTCATTCACACATTCTGGAAGAGCTGCTTTTCCGATACAGTACCATATGTTCAGTTTCTATCATATATTCCCAATTCAATAAACCTTCTGTCTTATGATGGATCACATCAATCAACATGGTGTTTATTTGGAAGACATTTGGTCATGAGCTATAACATTCCTTCCAGATACAAATTAAACGAAACCCCAGCATATAGTTCTCCATCATTCATCATTCTGGGGAGTTGGACAAGACAGGCTTTAATGAGTTGAAAAGCTCTTCCAAGGGCAAGAAAGCTCCACACATTTTGGCATGAAAAATACTATGGTTACAATGAATTTGTGCCCAGTTTCTCTCCAGGAAAATATATTTCTGGGGCTTTTTGAAAATACCAATAGAAAGAGCATACTATCCCTGAGTAACTCTCAATTTCTTTAAAAAGGCGCCCTCTCTCTCTCCCCTTCCATCCTTTCCTTCTTCCCTTCATTTCTCTTTCTCTCCCACCTCCCTCTTTTCCTCTACCCCTCATTTAAAACTTTTTAAAAAAATGACTGTTACAGTATTTCTATACAACAACCAGAATTTAGCAGAAGACTACACATGGACATAAAACAGAAATGGACAAACATCTGATAAATACTGATGACTTGATCTATATCTGTTGGTAGATTTTCTAAATGAAAAATTGTTTTACTTTCGTTTTCCATGCAAACAGCCTTCACCTATACTTCCATTAACCTCAGGAGTATTTCTGTTTTGCTTTTTTTTAACCAGTCATATTATTTTTGTACATATTACTAAACATTAATTATCTTTGAAAAAAGAAATGTTCCTAAGCTAGAATTACTCAAAGATAACTATTTTGTGCGGCCAAAAGTATTTTCCTCATTTTTAGAACCAAAATATTTTTTCATTCTTGTTATTTGAAAACAAAAATATGAGTTCAATCAGCATAAGAAATATAAGATACAATGAAACTACATAATGAAGTGAACATGCAAATGTAATCATTTGACATCGTAAAACTCATCAACAGCAGAAAAGATGAGTTTTTCCACCTTTGGTAGTTCTGATTTCAATTTACTTTTCTTTATCATAATTGCAGTAAAGGATATTCTCAAAAGTTCATTCCTTTTAGTTTAAGGGCATCTATTTTATTTGCAGTTTTTATGTTTGTTACTCTAGAAGGTGTCACTGTGTCAACATCCTTAGGATGAGAATCAAGGTAGGGACTAGGCTGCCTTCTTGTAATTTTAGAAGCATTTACCATGCAATTCTTCTCCTTAGGAAGGACATATTGAAAAGAAGTCAAGTTGATTAACTCTTAATGCAAAGGCATCTTTTTTGAAAAAAGATAATTTAAGAGAAAGTACAATTCTATTTTATGTTTACTCATAAACTTGAATCATATCTACTTATCAGGTTTACTGAAATGCAAATTTTTAAAATATATATGTTGATAGAAAATTTACATATCTTCAGTTCACTTTTTCCTTCCTTTCATCCACTATCTTTCAGTCTCTCTCCCTCTTTCTATCTTCCATCCCTCCTTTCAAATCTTGAGCGTCCACAATAAGCAAAGCAAAGGGATGAAAAGTGCATTAGGCAGGGTCTCCAACTGGAATTCTTTTTTTTTTTTTTTTTTGCCAGGATGTTGTCTTCAATATCACAGATTTTACTGTCATCAGATTTTTTAAATTTGCTAATTTGATTAGGAAAGCAAGAAAAGCTTAAAATTTATTATTTGAATTCTGGAACTTTTAAGTCTATAGAGATACAGCCAAAATCTATTGCTGACATTTTGACTAATGCAGACGGAGATGACAACTTCAGGCTGTATCAGTTGTAGAAGTTTCCTTAAAAACACTCTTCTCATGCCGACACGGTAATTCTATATGAAATGTTTCTTATTAATGTGTTTTAATTGCAGTAGCAGTGAAGTATAAAAAGAGTTTTTGAGTGCCAGGGGTATTTTACTAATCAATTGTGGTATGTGAACCTAGGGCATAACTCTTCAATCACAGTTCTGCATTTCTCTCTCCCATGGCATAGAGATATTGCCACAAGCTGGAGCCATCCCACACGGCCATTGTTAGAATCAATAGATAGCAAATATGAAAACGCTCAAACAGTAAAGGGTAATGTAGAAACACAAGGACTTATGATTTCAGCACAGAATATACATTATGTTTTCCCAAACCCTTGAAGGGATTTGGTTTACTCCCCTAGAATAAAACACTATTGTATTGGCAGCATTTCTCACTATTGTATTGGCAGCATTTCTAGATTCCAAAAATATAGACTTAAATATACTGTCAGTCACAGTACATAATTACATACATTACATATATATATATAATTATGTGTGTATATATATATATATATATATATATTACATATAAAACACTTTTAAGACAAAGTCCAATAGGAACAGTTAAGGTACTAAGACAATTCAGAATATGCTACAGCCTTATCAATGAATCAATTAATATGTTTTGCAAATTTAATGACCAGCATTCATTTCCTCAGCCATTTATACACATATTGAGACTTTGTTGTTTATTATTTTTAAACTTGGGGAAGTTTCCTAGAATGACAAACATTGATTGTGAGCCACTTAATAAACCATCTATGTCAAACTGTGTTCCTTAGTTTTTAAACTGATAATCCTGAGGTTCACGAAAAATTAAGTGTTCCTCTGACTCAGGAGGAGTAAAGCTGGAATGACGTCTTCTGACTCTCAATCTAGGTTTCCTTTGCACTGTCTATCACATGGAATCACAGATGATTAGGGAACTTATGTGTCTGCTCAATAATATCAACTAGCATGGTCCCATTTTTGTCACCATTTTGTCTGACACAAAGTAGTTATTTGAACTACTCTGGAACCCTCTTCTCTCTATGTATGTTTTGGTAGCCAGTGCAGAAAACTTACTACATGTAGTCTTGTACACTTGCCGTATAAGGCAAGTTTCATATATTTTTCCATATGATAGATGCATGTATCATTGAATGGACCTGAAAATCCAACAGAATGTTAAAAAGTTCAGGCAGCCTAATTATTTTTTTAATTTTATGAAAATTTTCATATTTTACTTTCTATCTATTCAGATAAAATTAGGTGGGACTTTTTGTTGATGCTTTCAATAAATAAGAAAAATGTGCCTGCAGCATGAAAAATTCTGTGACTGCCTTGTGTTATTTGCAACAGATGAATGTAAATTGTATTCAGACAACAGTGCTATAACTAACTAGAGAAATAAAATGGTTGTCTATGATCTCTCTTCAATTACTCAGTAAGGATGAAGAGTCAGTTGGCTAAAAGTAATGATGCTGTAGCTATATTTAGTGTTACATCTATTAGATAGAAATTCAAGATGTAATATGCACAAATACATACATACATGGAAACCATAACCACCATTATTTCCTGTAGGACACCAAAGTGTTTATATTCCAATTAGTTGGTGGTGCCAGAGGTTTAAAATTCTTTTATCATATTATGCATATTGAATGGTATTTTTCTTTAAACATTTATATATTAGAAAATAAATTATTTGAAGTTTAAGAATTTATCTATTGAGCAATGGTAGAATTCATTCATCCATGACACATCCTTCTAGACCAGGGATATAAAGAATGTTAAGAAAATCTTAAGTGTATTATAAGGTATACTAAATAAAAAACTAGACGTAAAGTACCATTTTGGCTTTAACCCTAAATTCAAGAATCTTTGTTCATGTATTCTATATACATTTCCAGATTTCCATTATGCACAGACTCCACCTAAAGCAAGTTTCACATTTTTCAAAATTGCATGTATCATTGGATATGCTAATACTAAGTGTAACTTTTTAAAAGTAACAAGAAAATAAAATTCACAAATCAGAACATGTTTTATTCTATCACTAACTAAAAACAAAGCACAAGTATTTGAATGGTGCATAACTACTCAAAGTATACCTTATTGTTTCACGGTTTAGTAGGTACTGAAATAATACAGAATACAAGGTATAATCAAACAATATGGTGAATGATTAAATTTTAAAAAATTATTACAGTAAAAGACACATTGCCATTAATCACACTCAAAATACTCCCCCTCTCTTCAAACACACTTATCCCATTGTTCTTGCCACTTTCTGAAGCAGTTCTGAAAGTCCTCTTTCATGAGTGTCTTTAGTTGCGCTGTTGTGGCTGCCTCGATGTCCTGAATAGATTCAAAACACTTACCTTTCACGGTCATTTTGTCTTTGGGGAAGAGTCAGAAGTCACACGGTGCCAGATCCAGTGACTAAGGTAGACGAGGACACACCGTAATATTTTATTTGACAGAAACTGCCATATACTCGAAGCAATGTGTGACACAGGGCATTGTCATGATGGAGGCTGATTTACGGCACACTTTAAAACACACCTTCTCTAAACCATAGCCCACACCAGACTGACTGCACCAAATAAGTTGAAACTTGTCACACAGTTACTAAAGTTCAATGCACCACTTCCCATATTGAAGATCCCCGGCCTTTCTGTTGGTTGGCACTTGGCAGCAGCATTCACACCATATTTTTTTATCACAACACAAAAGCTTCATGTTACGCATCACTTCTGGTATGGCAAATTCTGTCCAATAAAAATATTATGGTGTGTCTTCATCTATCTTATTTACCGGATCTGGCACTGTGTGACTTCTGGCTCTTCCCCAAAGTCAAAATGACTATGAAAAGTAAACATTTTGAATCTACTTTGGAACATCAAAGTAGCCACAACAGCACAACTAAGACACTCACGAAAGAGGACTTCCATAACTGCTTCAGGAAGTGGCAAGAATGTTGGGATAAGTGTGTTCAAAGCAAGGGGGAATATTTTGAAGGGGATTAATGGCAATGTGTCTTTCACAGTGAAAGACACATTGCCATTAATCCCCTTCAAAATATATATATATATATATATATATATATATATATATATATATATATATATTTTTTTTTTTTTTAATTTAAACATTCACTGTATTGTTTGATCATACCTTGTAATGAGGGATATAATTTTAACACAGGATTCTGCATGTTTTTCTGCTTCTGTTGTCACCAAACATTTTTTACTCTGGAAACGATTTCTTCCTTAGGCATCAACGGCTAAACATAAGTTAGCTACTCTTTTTAGTGGAGGAAAGAGTCATGATAAAACCAAAAGTCAAAGGCAATGGATTCATGACTATGAAATAAAAAAGTCAGCCTTAATGTAAGATAGAACCATTCAAACATTTACTTTAAGAGTGAACATTTCCACCCTATTTTCCCTTTCCTTCAAAGTTTATATGATTATATGATTGATGGGAACAGGTGAGGAATGACTGCACCAGTACGGAGGGCTCCTGACTCAAAGATTACAAGGGTCAAAAGACCACATGTTATTTTTGGAATAATATGGAAACTGAGTTAGTGAACAGTTACCACTCATGTTTTCTTTCTAGTGGGAACAACTAACTAACAGCTTGCAGCAAACTATTGCTTGATTTATAGGAACACCCATTCTGACCAATTTTTGTGACCAAACCTCATTCAACAACTCAGGAACTAGAGCATCTGCCTATCATTTGAATCAGAAATGGAGGTGAAGAACCTGGACACTTCTAAGATGAAGCAGATGCCCCTTCAGTTGACCAAGGAGGGAAAATATATAACTGAGAACTCCTATTAATCTTAAACAATGACAAGTTTCTCTTCTGGTACAAGCATGAAAGTCAGAAAGAATTTAAACACAGCACACTTTTCTTTAGAATTACGAAAAAGTAAGGAGAAAAACTTGGAAAAGTCACAAAAGAAGGACATTAATTTGATTAAAATTGTCTACCTGTATGTGAATTTTTGAATAGGGATTAATGACAGATGGTCTCGGTTCATTGTTGACACGGAATACTTCTTACACATATAGGTTACAAGTGTTATGAAGTTAAAAATTGGTGACACACCAAACGTTGTTTTAAAAAGCTTCTGTTGTGAAACATACTATGTAAATCTTAATTTCTGAGATGTTCAAACTTGAAAAAAATCCTTAAATTACGTTACAGTTGTATTTAATTCAGGCCTAAGTCAAAGATACAAAAAAAATTAATGAAAGGATGTATCATCCTATCACTAACGTTTTCAGGGCATGATATTGCCTTTGTTATTCTTAATATTAGTTCATTTATTTTGCTAATATTTCTTTCTATATACAATTTACCTCAAAAATATTTACATATACTACTGTCAAAACACCTAATTGTCTCTTCTAAGAAATCAAAGCTCTAACTTATATTACCTTCTTCAACTTGTATATTGTATAGAATCCAGGAAAGATATAAAGGAGATCCTGTAGCCCACAATGATTTCTGATTTATTTGTGATTGCCTGTGAATAGAAAAAGACCCCATCCACCTTCTCTTCTCCAACCTTGTCACCACCACATCAAGCTAAGCTACTATCAAACTGAAATGATCTGTAGAATAAGAAGTTAGTAAAGAGGTAAAACGCGAAGAGACTGTAGGGAAAACTGTGTTCATAAGTTATTGAAAGTTGGTGAAAGATCAAGAACACAGATGTTTGGATTGCCTGAGATTATAAAGAAGCCCAAATACTGCTTGAAAGGAGGAGACAGCATATCATATGAATAATTAAAGAAGGAAGTAAGGATGGATGGTAAAGGAACATAGAGGAGAAAAGAACAAGTTCATGACTAATGCTTCTAGTTTTGCTGTTTCTTTCCCCATTAGAGTGAATATTTATTTTAGAATGAAAATACCCACATATTGTTTGTGCATTAATTTTAATCAAAACATTTCAGTGAAATAATCTATCCAGTTTATTGTTATCTGTATATAAAATATTTGTCCTCAATTATTACTAGGGCAAGAAAACAAACAAAAAATTTTGCATGAGTGAAAACAAAGGGCATTTTCAAAGAATTTTCAAAGGAATTTTACAATATTTTCAGTTCAAATGGGCAGAGACTTGAACAAAAAAAACTGGGATTTACAGTGTAAAATGATATAAAATTGCATATGTTAAGAAACATGTTTTGCCTACATCAAGCTAGCTGCAAAGGATCATTTTCTTTACATCATTAAACATACTGACTTGTGGCCTTATAAAAATAGACAATATAAATACGATTTTGTTTGGTTGCTTGCACCATCTTCCTTCATATACTATAAGGTTCAACTGTAACTCATAATCTAGTGTGTTTTAAATAATAGCAATTTTCTGTTAATAATTGATGTAACAAATCATAGTTAAAGCTACTTTCAGTCCTTAGGACAGGTGCTTTAACAAACTAAAACAAAACAAAACAAATGAAAACAAGGAAGAGGGGATAATTTGAAGCTTAAAATTCCCTGTAACAAGATACTAATAGATAATAATAAACAATACAAACAGATTCTTTTATAACTAGCTTGCACTAAACTGGCTTTCTCTTAGAAGTCCTGGGCAGCAAGAGAGAGTACTAGTATGGGTGCCCACTGAGGCAGAGGGAGAAGTCACTTTCTCATCCAAAGTGGCATGTGTGATGGCACACGGGGATGCTGGGCACCACTGGTGTTTCTGCTTCAGGTTTATTCCATAGCGAATCCTCAATGTTGGCAGCCCAATTGAGCTCATTAAACTCAGAGGTCTGAACCAAGGAGAAATACATTTCTTATCCTGCTTCTCTGGGGGAGGAGAAAAAGAGCTCTCCAACTCAGTCTAAGCTTCCATCTTTCATTCCCCAATCACAGAAAATGATCTTTATAAAATGAAATGGAGACAGACATACAACCCAAACAACAAGCCTCTATGACTGCTAGGAGCCATCTTTATCTTATGTGTTTATTATGTTCTGGAATTAAATTTGAGGGTTAAAATTTTTATCAAAATAAATCTGAATTTGTGGACTTCCAGTAGGCATTAAAACAACTGAAATTCCAAAATCTCAGGGCATGTGAGCTCTGCGAGTACTAATCAAAAGAAATGGTCATTTCCTTATTTTTAAGGTAAGCCAACCATTTAGCAAGCTCTAACTGGGACCAACCAATCTCAGTTTAAACATTCTTTTCCAGCTTACTCTCCTTGACTGCTGTTTAAATACTCTGAGAAATAGGTAATAAAATAAATGCATTATGCATCATTTTGCATGGTTACTGGATTATAAGCCCTCTTCCAGGCAAACTCCATGTCTTTAAATTTACCTCCTCTCCTACAATGGTGCTTTGCATGTGGAAAACATTCAGTAAATACTTCTTGAATAAATGTGAACAATAAGGAATTCAACTTTTGAAAATTTCATCATTTTTAAATTAAGCAGCAGAGTAGATATAAAGGGTAAATAAGATCCAGGAGATGAATTTGGCTTTGCCAAGATTAATGTTACTCTCTGATTTTATAAGTAACCTCATTAATAAATATTTATTGGGACCTTACTGATGACATGACCCTGGTGTTGGTCCTACGGATTAAACACCCATTATTTCCATGCACTCTGTTGAGACGGGATTGACTGTGTCTTCCCATATGAGCCCTACGCTTGCATCTCCCTAGGAACAGTATGAATCATTTACAACAGTTAGCAATGAAAAGCACAGTTGATGTGGGAAACACATCATTTATTATAAAACATACTCATTTGAAGCAGTAATTGTTCTGCTACAAGGGCACAGCCCTTTATAACCTCCCTTAAACAGCTTTTTTTTATGAAGATGGATCTTTAATTTTTTCAGTAGCTACCAAGTGCAATGCTTGAGTACCTTTTCTCATTTGTTTTTCATCATGTATCACTACCCGGAGGCGGTCATTAGCTAATTTGCTGATTTATGGTTGCAGTTTATGAGGGTTAAACAATGCTAAGCCATTTCTGTTCCTTTCTCAGAGCACTGGCAGATGAAGAATGTCTGTCCTTTATATTGTTGGCTGTGTAAAGAAAATGTACCTCGCCCTGTGTGTTCTTGGCTTCTATGACATCTGAAATTGCTGCCTTATTACTTACCTGCTGGATGTTAACTAAAGGCAATGTTTACCTAGCTACCCAATCTGAAAACTGCTAAGGTTCTCTGTGCTGCCACCTGTGACAAAACAAGGTCAGAACACCAGTACAGCATGGGGATCTAATAGCTATTACTTATTCAGTATTCTAGTGACATCCATACTGAAAAACAAAATTTGTTATCGCTGTGTTGGTTGATGGGGCCTGGCATCCTAGCTGTGTGAAACATGTTTTCATTATTCAACGAGACACAAACATTCAAAACTGGTTTTGAATAATGACAGTCTATATTACCTTTGCACGTGTAACCCAAATTCCACAGCAAAGAGGAGAATGATTTTGAATGCATCCTGGGACTGACTTTAGTAGCTGTGTTTTGCACGTCTAAAGAACTGAAAAGGCCACAGTGTGAAACCTCATTACATATGCTTCTAAATTTGCAGACAAAATACACATATCAGATGGACAATAACAAGTGCTGGTGAGGATCTGGAGTAATAGGAACCCTCATACATTTTTGATGGAAATATAAAATGGAGCAGCTGCTTTGGAAAACTGTCTGGCAGAAATTAAATAGCTATAAGATGACCCAGCAATTCCATTCATAGATATATACCAAGAGTACTGAAAACATATCAACACAAAAACAATATCAACACAAATGTTCATAGCAGCATTTTTCATAACATCCAGAAAGTGGAAACAACCTAAACACCATCATCTGATGAATGGATAAACACAACACAGTATATCCATATAATGAGATATTGTTCAGCTATAAAAAGGAGTAGAGTACTGATCCATGCTACAACATAGATGAACTTTGAAAATATTATGCTAAATGGAAGAAGCCAGAAGCAAAGGGCTACGGATTCCATTATATGATTCCATTTTTATGAGATGTCCAGAATAAGCAACTCCATAGAGATAGAAAGTAGATCAGTGTTCGCCAGGGGTTGGAGAGAGAGTGGAATGGAGAGTGAATGACTGATAATGGGCGTAGAGTTCATTTTTTAGAGTGATAAACATTTTGGGAATTAGATTGTGCTGTTGGTTGCACAACTGTAAATATAATAAAAAAAACATTGAACTTAGCATTTCAAAAGGTTGAATGGTATGGTATGTGAATTGTATCTAAAGAAATTCAATTACTGATGTCTTCCTGTGATATAGAATTTCATAGTAGACATTGTTAGGCCATTCTTTTTCCACATGCTCATAGAAAACTTATTTGGATTAATTTATTTTAACAAGCTCAGGATGTAGTTTTTAAAATATAGTTGTTAATGTATTTAATTATCATTTGATCTATCATATTTGATGTTGTTCACCTCTTTCCATTGAATGAACCCTCAATTCTCTTTGTTTGGACTTCTTTAGTGTGCTTAATGTGACAATCTTTTATGTTTCCAAAAATGAGAATCAAATCAGTGCTAATATTCACACTGGTTTAAAATCTGAGCTGTTTGTTTGTTTGTTTTAAATTTATCCTGTTGCCTTTGTAAAGGGGATGAGGAAGATGATCATGCTATTTCTACTTTGTGATTTTGTTTCTAGAAGTCTACTGGAAATAGAATTCTATCTCTCAGGCACAAGTAAATATATTACAAAGATCTCAAGTTATCACATTTTTCAAAATCTACTACGTGATTTAAGATGCTTTGTTACCTTTCACTGGGACTATAAAAGTGATCCCTTAACTGGCATCACCCAATCTCTAATTTATCCTACACATTTAAACTTCACCAAAGCACATAACAGCGTTCCACTCCTCAAAAACCTTCACTAAATATCACTTTCCTGTTGATTTTAGTATGATTTTCAGTACGGTATTTTGATTTTTCTTATCACTTCATATCTCAGTAATTTCTACCTGTACCTTATACTCCAGCCAAATAGATTCTTCACTGTTTCCTATTTTTTTATACATACTGCCACGATCCTGGTGATATCCTACTACCTGGAAAGACTGCATTTCACTTACCCCTGTTGGTAACCCATCCAGATTCTAAGGCTTCTGTCAATGACAAGTAACATGGAAATCTCATTAAATCAGGAACTCTGCCTTTTTCCCTAGTCAAACCCCAGTGACCAGAACAGTGCCTGGCACAAAGTAGAAATTCAAGCAATAAATAAGCAAATAAGTAAAAACTAATTTACAGTTAAATGAAAGCACTAATAACTTCCATATATCCTTCTTGGTACCCCAGTTCTCTCTCCTGCTAAAAACATGTTAAACTACTCTTTAATTGTACTTAATATCCTGCCATACATTTGAGTTATTTGAATATTTATCTTTATCTCCCTTCCTTATTTCCTGCATTTTATTATACCTCACCTTCAATGTAGTCTCTGTAGAGTCAATATTGGCTGAATTAAGTTAATCGACCTAGCTCAATATTCCCACTTTGGAAACTGTATTTGCTTTGTATTTTTTCCACTGCAGGCTGGCATACATAAATATTACATGCTTAGAAATAGAAGAACTTTTCTTAACAATGAACAAAGTAAACTCTAGGAATTTTAATTATTTAGTTTTTAGTTAAAATGGTATACACCGTGATATATTTTGTTTGGGAATTTTGGATTTTCACAGAATGCGTCTTTTACAAGTAAGTATGATTGACCTATTTGAGCCCACACAAATAAAAACCATTCAAAAGCTGGGGGCTTTTGAAGGTAAACATCTATAGTATAAGCATTTTCCTACTTTGCCAGTAGTCTGATGGCAGAGGCTATCATCTCCCAATTCTGATTCACCTTTAGAACAGATTTGATGCCAATGGACTTTTAGAACATTTCTCAGTAACTGCTGTTGGGGGAGTGTGATGGTGGTAGATGTAGAAAGACTAAATCTGAGAAAGACTCTTTATCTCTCATTCTTTTAAAGGAACTGTAGTGTTTCTTAGAAGCTGTGCATCCCTTATCTCCTCACTTTATTGTAACTGCCATTTCTAGGCAAGGGTTTTGCCTACATCTACATTTGTCATATAGATGAAGTCATAGATGACGGATCCAATTACATTCTGGAAGGAGAATACTTTATACATCAATTTATAGGTGGATTTCTCACATAATATGATAGAAAATCAAACCCTAATTGCTGTCCTTATTTACCCCAAAGTGGCGATAGTTTCCATCGAATGAGTCATATGTACATGTTTTACTACTGCCTTCTTGATTGGTTACACAGTGCAGGGCTGGTCGCTACCTGTTGGTTAATGAGGTCAGAAAAGTCTGACCTGAGCTAGGATTTCCTCTATTTGAAAAGTTTCTCTATTTCAATATATTTCCATCTAGAAATTAGATCATAAAATTTAAAAATACCAATTTAATAATATTTTAAAGTAATTTAATGGTAAAGTATTGGCAAATGCTATTTTCTCTATCCATTAAGAAGTTCTGTAATAATTACAGAGATTTATAATTCAATTCTCAAAACTAGAAGACATTCCTTACAGGCTTTAAATAGTTACATAAGGTAAGGACTCCAAAAATAAACACTGAAGAATCTGGTGGTTCTAAAAATATAAGATGGATCCCTGGAATATAATTTCTTGCATAAAAACAGTAAAATATTTTTAAAATTACATTTACAATCATTTTTGCTTCAATGTCTTTTAACAATAGAAAAAAATGTTATTTTGTTCTAGTAAAAGGGTAGTTATGACAATTCAAATATGATGGTTTTCAGTGCCACAGAGACAGAGAGTAAATAAATTATAACTATCATAATTTTCCCTAAGAAATGTACCTTACAAACATTTACTGAGTAAAAATTTCATTTTATATAAAGTATATATTATGGTCATTGAATACAAACCACAAAATTTTACCTAGATGAAAAAAGTGGTTATAATTTTATCTTCCATTATATAAAGTTTGTGATGTTTCTCTCTATGCTTACCTTCTAGAGTACAAAGACAAATGCAAATTAAAAATAAGAGACTAAATTCTCCCTGTTGAAATAAGGGAAGAGCTTTCCCTCCTCTCCTTTTTCTCAGAGCATTTACTTTAGAAAATTTGTGATTGTAAGTACTTTCTCCTGTCTTTGAAATATATGGAGATCTAGATATACAGATAGATAGATATAACCTTTTGAAGACCAGATAGGCCTTTTGTCATTTCCCATGACCTAGGAATGTCTTTTTCAAGGACCTGACTGCCATCCCATTGAAATGTAAACATCATGGGACAGAGCACCCGTCTCCCAGTTTCTGAGGAAGGGTAGGAGCCAACTTTGGTGGATACTTTGCTCCCAATTGCAAAACTATGTCCAATTATAAAGATATGAGAAGTTTTTATTTGCCCCCTCTTAATAAATTAGCTAAGAGACGGTCAACCCAGTTACAAGATAAAGTTAGGATAAAGTTGTGTGACAAATGGTACTGTCAAGTCCTCTTGAGGACGTTATTGTTTATCTTGAAAACATGTACGAAAAAGGTTATAGTCACTTGGTTATATAAAAGGGTAAAATTCTGTCTTTGCAATCTCTTAGTAGATTGCCTGTGACATCAGTCACATACTAGTTTAATGCTTATTCAATAACAAAATGGTTTTTATTCTCTATGGAGAGGATCTCTGGATTGGATGATTTTGCTTTTAAATATATTCCCCCAATAATTTGTTATTATATTAACGTATACAGATAGGTCATTTCAGAGCAACAAATGTTATCAATTAAATGTGTTTTATAAATTAGAATATATTTGATAAAGACGTTAAAAATGATTGCTTCTGCTTAATGTTATAAACTAGATTGTTGAGAAATCACTACCCTTCTAAAACTGGTATTTATTAGATACTTTTGAATACCTTTGCTCCTTGATTTACTGACTGGCACACTTTGATAATCTCCAACCCCTTAGCTGACCACCTGTTACAGTACTAGCTCCTAATGTTCAGTTTAGTAAGCAATTGGTTGAGTATAATTATGTGTGAGATGATACACACAGGCTATGACTACAAAACAAGGCAAAATTGTTGTGGGGAAGTGGACTCAGAAACCTGCCTTTTTAACAAGTCTCCTAAATCTGATGCAGATGGTGTATAGTCCACATTATATGGAATACTATAAAATTGACTACCCTGCCTCTATTTTACATCCAAATTCCTAGAACCTAACATATCTATAGAAAATTGTAAGTGAACAAGCAGGTCACAGTGTTGTATGTACAATACTAACATGTGTAAAACTCCCCATCTCGAAATGAAGATAGAAGGAAATGCACTAAAAATTATGTATGGAAAAAGATGGAGGTGTATTTTCTATTTTCCTGGCTTCCAGAAGTTTCATATGTCTGATCTATTTTTCAATGTACTATAGAGCTCATGTCATCTCAAGGAATTTCCATGATCACCAACAACTGAAATCCCAGGCTCACTTCAGAATACTACCATTACTCATTCATATCTCTTTTATTATGTTTATCTTAATACAGTTTATACCTGTTTATTTCCCTTTTATACTGTAAATTCCTTGAAAATGGTAAATTTCTTATTCATATTTTTCAACTTATGTTGAACTGAAAAGCAGACACACAGTGTATAATTTTGAGTGGTTAAATAAATGCACTTAAACCAAATTTGAATTTAAGCATTTTGTTGCCAGAAAAATTATTCAAATCATCAAAAGAAAGCAAAGAGATGGGCGGCACAATCTTTAATTCTCACACAGGAGGAAGAGCTACCCAAGGATTGTCTAGGGATGAATTGGTTCATCTCACTGTTCATTTTCATAGAAAAAGAGATTCAAATTTCTGTCTGGAGGAAGAGATAACCATCAAGATTGATGGCCTGTTAGATCCCAACCACTTTGTATCTAATGAATCAGTTTATATGCTAATTTAACATTTCTTTGTTAAATTGCCTATAAATTCCCTAACTTCTTAAATGCTCCTTGAACTGATCACAGTATCACTGCTTCCCTCATTAATAAATGAGTGAAATAGAATCTTTGACACAGATTTCCGTAATATTTGCCTGAGAGAAATTATTTCACCTCTTTAAAAATTATACTGTAACATTATTCTTTAATAAAAGAACGATTTCTGTTTTCAAGCATCACCTAGAAGTTACTCACATGCTGTTTTGAAACAACTCACTTATAAAATAATCTATGAAGTACATAAATTTTATTCAAACTAAAAATCTATTTAATGAGCTCGAAAGTAAAGAATTTAGCATCCTTTTTTGGATGATCAATAATGGAATTATTTTCATCATTAACTTGCAAAGTGTAAGAAATTGTATGTGTTCTTAGCACTGATTTTGGATTGCTTTTTTTTTTCTTATTAGTTTCAGGCATACAGAACAACACAGTGATCAGATATTACACACCTCACAAGGTGATAACCCCAACAAGTCTACTACCCACCCGACACTGTACACAGTTATTAGAACATTATTGACTATATTCCCCATGCTGCACTACACATCCCGGTTACTTTTTTTTAAATTGTTGACATTCAGTATTATTTTATATTAGTTTCAGGTGTATGGTCAGTGGAGTGGTTAGACACTTATATAATTTATGAAGTGATGCCCTGTAAGTCCCCCACCCATCTGACACTATATACAGTTTTTACAATACTATTGACTGTATTTCCCATACTGTACTTTTACATCTCCATGACCCTCCTGTAACTATTCATCTGTATTTCTTAATCCCTTTGCTTTTCTCACGCAGCCCCCCAACCTCCCTCCCATTCAGTAACCATCAGTTTGTTCTCTGTATCTATGGCTCTGTTTCAGTTTTGTTTGGTCATTTATTTTGTTCTCTAGATTCCACATGTGAGTGAGAACATTTGGTATTTGTCTGTCTCAGTCTGACTTATTTCACCAAACATAATACCTCTAGGTCCATCCATGGTTTTACAAGTGAAAATTTTTCATTCTCATTCTTGTTTATGGCAGAATAATACTCCAATATATATATGTACCACTGTTTCTTTATACAATCACCTGTTGATGGGCATTTTGGTTGTCTACATATCATGGCTATTGTTAATAGTGCTGGGATGAACATAGGGCTGCATACATCTTCTCAAATTAGTGTTTCGGATTTCATTGGATAAATATCCAGGAATGGAATTGTTGGGTCATAGGTCATATTTTCAAGTTTTTAAGGAACCGCCATACTGTTTTGCATAGTGGCTGCATCAATTTGCAATCCCACCAACAGTGCACAAAGGTTCCCCATTCTCCACATCTTCGCCAACAATTGTTTGTTGATTTATTGATAGCCATCTGACAGGTGGGAGGTGATATTCCATTGTGGTTTTTACTTTAATTTCTCTTATGGTTATTGACGGTGAATATTTTTTCATATGTCTTTTGGCCATCACTGTGTCCTCTTTGCAGAAATGGCTATGAGGTCCTCTGCACATTTTTTAATTGGATTTTTTTTTTTTTTTATTGGTGTTGAGCTATATGAGTTTTTTTTTTTTAATAGATTTTGGATATTAACCCCTTATCAGATGTATCATTGGTGCATATCTCCCATTCAGTAGGATGTCTTTTTGTTTTGTTGATGGTTTCCTTTGCTGTGCAAAAACCGCTTTAGCTTGATGTAGTCCCATGTGTTTATTTTTTTTTACTTTGTTTCCCTAGCCCAAGGAGATATATCAGTAAAAATATTACTAAGAGTAATGTCTGAGAGTTTACTTCCCTATATTTTTCTTCTAGGAGTTTTATGGTTCTGGGTCTTACATTTAATCTTTAATCTACTTAAATTTATTCTTGTATATGGTATAAAAAGGTGGTCCAGTTTCATTTTTCTGCAAAAGAAGCCAAGAGTACTCCTGTGAATGTTGCAATAGCTGGGTGGAATGAGGTGCCAGGGGATCACGGAGTATGGCTGGTGTTTTTTATGAAGCTAACACAGATTCAGCTCTTGAACCATTGCAGAGCCTGTGGCTACTCTGTAAAATGCCCTAAGAACACTGCAGCCAGGCACTCCTCCCCTGGGTCCCCCAGATCCCCGAGAGCTGCCCAAGAAGGGCTGCAGTGCAAGCCAGGGCTGATCCTGTGCCACCAAGAATTTCCCAGACCATTGAGGGCTGTCTGCTGCTTTAGAAGCTTCATGCACCTCACAGGGCAGGGCTGGCCACCCAAAACTGTGGGTGCTTTGGGCAATGCCACACTAGCTGGGCAGGGAGTCAACCAAGGTGGTGCACACGTGTATCATATCAGACCCAATGTGATCTCAAATTTGTCCCTCTGGTGGTGGGTTCACCACAGGAAAGATGGTGCCCTCCTGTATGCTACACGTGAGGCAGGCTCCACAGAGGGATTATGGTGAACGACTCCCTAGCCCTCACTCTGGAGCCACACAACTCTGTCTTTCCCTGTATGTTCTTGGCACCTCTCGAGTCATTGTGCCTCCACCAGAGCCCAGGGTGAGTACCTGTGAGTGAGTTTATGCATGGGCCCTTGAAGAGGATGTCTGGGTTTCCAGTCATCTTGTCTCACTGGGATGGATGGATGGGTGGAATCCTTGCTGTTTTTCACTGCCAGATGTTGTGAGGACTCCTCTTCCCAGCACAGGAGTCCTGGGCTTGGAAGCCCAGCGTAGGGCGGAGACTCCTCACTCTTCAGGGGGGGCCTCTGCCACTGAGGTGTCCCTCCCCATTCTCAAACATTACCTGTGGGTTTGGGGTAAGCCTGTTTCCCATCTCCACCTGTCTTACCAGTCTTGATGTGGCCTCATTTATATCCTTAATTATAAGGGTTCTGTTCAGTTAATGTTTAGATGATTGTTGAGGGTGATTTTTCCATAATTTAATTGTAATTTTATGTGATCCTGGGAGGCAGCAGGTGTAGCGTTTACCTATTCTACCATCTTGGACCTTCTGACTTTGGCTTTCAATGGTCTGAAAAGTAATGTCTCTCAGACAAATGAGGTTTTGTTTTGTTTTGTTTTTAAACTAAACCTTTCCCAAATACACAGAAGGATCTTTCAATGATATTCATAAAATGCTATTAATATGAATTATAGACCATGATTAAACATCTTTAGAATATTATAGTGGATAAAGATCTTTGAAGAGCTTCCTGTGCTTAAAGGTTATTAGAATTAATTTTAACCTTAGGATGGAAACAGGAAATAGCTACACAGCTGTTGCTGTGGAAGGATCCATGGCTGTGATGGAAGTACCAACATTCATGGACCATCCTAATGTAAATAAACTTACTAGCATCTCAGTTAATTTTGTCTGTTTGGACTTTGCAAAGCAGTGTTTTCAGATATGAATACTTTCTACAATCAAAGCTCCTCAGCATAATGGTGGACTAAGTTTTGTCACCCAGAGACTTGGGTTAAATCCAGACCTTGATACGTATTAACTCTCAATACTTGAGTACTTTTTCAGAGCTTCTGTCTCCTACCTCCTACCAGGTAGAATGAAAATATAAACCTGAATTTTAATAGATCCCCTGGGAGGATAAAATGTGAAAACTAATACAAATAGTTAGTCCAAAATCTGGTACCCACATGTCAGACTTCCAATACAGCTCAAGTATTAGTTTAACACCTGCTTTTGGACCATCCCTAAGTCATTATTATTATAGCTTAAGTAAGTATGGAAACCTAGTATTTAGAGAAAACTCGTAATTTTTGTTGTACCATTGGGAAATACATTTGTATTTATTATGAGTAAGTGATTAGCAAGGAGAAAATTATTCCTGAAAAATTAGTCTAACCTAGCTTGTAGATTTCTATTAATATTTCTAGCTTTATCTAGTCAGGTCATATAGACTCAGTATCCCAAGAGGCTACTTAAAATAATTTACTTATAATTTATCCTAATCACACTTCCACAAAGGACTAGGCATCTGCTCTCTGACAAGTTCAGAGTCAATCATCAGGGTCATTTGATACAAAATTTATATAAAACACACAGAGATCTTTCTATTAAAATTGAATCATTGCAATTTCAGACACTATCCTGATTTCAAATTGTCAGCTTCTAGCACAAATCTCCTGTCAATCAGCTCAGACAATTGCTGAGGGGAGGCTGAGGCGATGCTTCTGAAGGAAGTGGGCTGGGGTCCATGGGGGAGGCCTAAGAGAAGCCAGGGTGACAGGGATGCTTTAGAACACTGACACACGCCCCTCCACCTTCACATTATTGTTGTCACAAGCCACCATAACCAACAGTATTGTGTTCTATCCTACAGCCCTGTTCTTGTCGGAGAAGGCTGTAAACTACTCATCTAAGGAATAGAAGATGCCTCCTGAATGGTCCTCTTATCAGTATCCTGGCCGCAACACAGTGGAAGAACTCAGGGTTTCCCTCCCAGGCTGTTCTGGCAGACTTTCAGCTAGTCACTCATTTCCATTTTTTCTCAAACACACTCAACCCTCTGCAATGTTGTTAGGATTACTATCAGCAAATAAATATGGTTATTTCACTTCCTTGCCTCAAAACCTCTTCTGGAAAACAGAGCAAGAAATATACCTTACTTGCTCTAATGTAATGAAAACCCTGCCTTTTGGCATTTGGATATTGTTATGGGCTGAATTGTGGTCTACAAAATTCATATGTTAAAGTCCTAAAATGGCCCAGTATTTTTGATTATGACTGTATTTGGAGTTAGGGCCTTTAAAGAGATAATTAAGATGAAATGATGTCATGTATGTGGCCCTAATCCACTATGACAGGTGATCTTATAAGAAAAGGAGATTGGGACACAGTTAACACCCAGCCTGGGGGGTGACCACGTGAGGACATAGAGATAAGGCAGTCTTTGGCAAACCCAGCAGAGAGGCCTCAGAAAAAAAACAAACCTTCTGACACCTCAATCTTGGACTTCTAACCTCCAGAATGGTGAGAAAATAAATTTTGGTTAAGCCACCCAGTCTGGGTGTTTTGTAAGGGCAATCCTAGCAAACTGATATGTTTACATTAAACAAAGAAACATTCACTAAGTTTTATGTCTTATGCACCACTTCATCAGTGAATTAGAATGGAGTTTGTGTTTGACAGGCAAAGGATACTAATACATAATTTACTGAGGAACTTAATTTAGTATATAATTATGAGGAAATGTCCACTTCTGTAGTAATCAAAAAATATAAACCAGAATAACATTGGTTTTTACCATCTACCAAATATTTTTTGCTTTTAATTATTTCTGATTATAGCCAGTGTGATTAAAGAAGAAGGTCAAACGCATTACTGGTGGTAGTCTTATTTGCTAGAACTTTCATGGAAAGTAAGAGAATTTTATAAAGAGATTTAACAAAAACAAAATATACTGTGGCCCAGAAATTGGACTTCTCCTAAATGATTTATGAAAGTAATCTTAAAAATTAAGTGTGTACTTGTGTGAGTGTGTATATATGTGTATGTACTGGACTGTTTACTTTTATTTACTGAAGTATTACTTATGCTGAAAAATTAAAAGCCACCTGCAAATATGACCATGGTACATACAGGATCACTTTAATCTTAACTCTGCCTGCCACACTCTGCAAAAACCACCTACTGAAATGCCAAAACCGTGTTCCCTCCAATCTTGTACATATGTGCGTGTACACACACACACACACACACACACACACACACACACACACATTCTTGGCTGTGACCATGGATTTCCTTGCCTTCGGCATTAATGGTATTGGCATTTAATATCCTTGCTTTCCTTGGCCTTCGATTCAGCCCTCTTGTATGGACTCAGCTTTAGTATCCTTGGCTGCTTGGGTCTCATGTTATTTCAGTGAGTTGTATCTTAACCCACAGCTCTCTAGAGACGACCCACAAATGTTTCACTGACTTTATCCCCTAACACAGCTATTCTTAGGTACCAACTCCACACTTTATAACCATTCAATGTATTTGTCATATGCTTTAAAAACTTACAGCCATTAAAAAATTATGTGCTAAGACTATGTAAGACTGGAGAAAAATAATATAAAATTTG
Source organism: Rhinolophus sinicus (assembly GCF_057876585.1). Lineage (NCBI taxonomy): Eukaryota > Metazoa > Chordata > Mammalia > Chiroptera > Rhinolophidae > Rhinolophus > Rhinolophus sinicus. The sequence goes on along the minus strand of NC_142502.1, from coordinate 83,296,057 downwards.
CATAAACACAGTTACATTTATATGACCAAAAGCATAGGCACTGGAAAAAAGACTAGAAAGAAATGAAGAAAAATATAAACAAGGTCTTTTGTTTCCTCCCTCTTCACGTGCTGCTGTAAAGAATCTACTGAATGTAAAAATGTGTTGAAAAGCAAAGTTACTTAGACAATATGATATACATAAAATATACTGTACATCAAATATATATAAAATGTACATCAACAAATATTAAATGCATCTAATGTATAAATGACGTATATCAAATACAAATATAAATATATATAATGCTAATTGATATGCATAAGCAGAAAGAGTAGCAACATTTTATACTTGCTGACTTTTGTCTCTGCATCTAGTAGGGTTAGGTTCAGGGGCAGGAAACATAAAACCCCAAATAGAGGTAGTTTAAACAAGATGAAATTGCATTGCTCTTTTGCCTAAAAATCAGGTGGATGGTTTAGGGTGATATGGTTTTCTTAATATCAGTTCCTTCTATTATTGTTGCTCTACCCTGTATGACTTAAATGTCAAAACCCATGGGGGTGGCAATCTGCTTTTCTGACAGCTGGCTGAATGATCGGAGAATAAGAGAAAACTGATTTTTTACACTTTGTTAAGAAACATCTTTAGAAACTTCTATGGACCATTTTACATCAGCCAGAACCTAGTCACATGTCTCCATTCAGCTGAAAGGAAGTCAGGGACATGTAGTCTCTATTCAGGATTTCCATGATCACAGCTAAATATCTATTCCTATGGAAGACAGAGAAAACTATTGAAAATTCACCATTTCTGGCACAGTCTCAAGAATTCCACAAATTTTAAAATATAGTTGTCAAATATAAGTTGTGGAATTGTATTCTCTTCATAGGAGTTTGACCACACATTACATTTATTCTTCAACCTCCCCATTCTATTAACATCTCTTTTGACATACATCATCTGGATATGAATTTCTTAATTGTTTTAGAATTTTATTCATTTTTTCTCTCATTTAATATATGTCTTTTATAACTTAAGTATTTGCTCAGAACCAGAAGCATATGTCTGCATTTTTATTGTTGTTGTTGTTGTTGTTTTCCTGAAGGTTGGGAAAAATACTCAGTCTACACAGGCACAACCCAGACGTTCAAAGGCATTCAATACTCTGAGGGAGAGCAGTGAGTAAATAAATGTCCCAACTTCCCTTTCCTTTTTTGGGACAAGTCTGAGGTGTCTTCCAACAATGGCTCTTTAGGGGGTTCCCACTGAGAATTAGCCCCTATTTCCCACAGTAATAACTAGTTCAGTAACATACTGTTTATTGGCTTTATGCTTTTTATCTTTCACTCAGCCTACTCCTTAAATTTTGGTCTTAGATAAAGGAGCTGCACCTAAATCCTTTTAAATAAACCATCTGCATCTAAATCCTTGCTTTGGGCTCTGCTTTTGTCAAAACAAAAACTAAGAAATGAATTATCATTCTTAGGTTCAGTTTGAATTACACCTGTGATTTTTGTCTCATCACCTTTTTCTTTCTCTTATGTATAGAGTTGTTACAGTTTATTTCCCCCATCTTTCCGATGCTTGTAAAATTTCATTTGTGCTTTCATTCTCCACTTAGTGTTTTAATGTGTCTGTATCCTCTCTTCTTTGCCCCTTGTTTTACACTCAGTATCAACATTGGGATCCCTGTCATGTGTCTTCACACTTCAATATTTAAGTTTCACTGCTAGTGAGGTGAGAACAAATAGCAATGGTTTGTCTGAAACCTGCTGGCTGGTGTATTATCCCACTAATAATAGAAATAAGGACTCCTTTATGTTTACCTCTTTGTAATAGTCACTTATTTTTACCCAGGGCAGATGACTATGTTTGAAGAAAGTTCTCTAAATCTTTAATTTACCTAAAAATAGAGGAATATTGTGGGCTATGGTGAAAAGCTCACATTACAGTTATGATATTTTGAAAGTTAATTGTGAAGTATTTCTTATTTTAGAGGTCAGTTTTATTTTGGAGAGTTTCTCTTGCTTCTTAGGTCTTTGGAAGAAGATAGATTTAGAAGGTTTCTTCCCAGGTCACAGAGTTAGTGTTTTATTTTGTATTCTTCCTTTTGCTCTCCCCTAGGTGTATAGGTATATTTTCTGCTAAGAATTCAATAGCAGGGACTTTCAATAGTTGCTGTTACTTAAAGAGGTTAAGGCACACTCATGGGATTGCTAGAGGCAGAGTGGAGCCAGCAATACAATGTTGTAGTTCTGTTAATCCTTCTGTGTTTTTACATAGAGTGCTGGAAAAACATCTTGGGTAGAAAGAGTTTTTCTGTCGAGAATATGAGAGCAATTATAAGAGGCAAGTCTTTGCCTTCTTCAAATATTGTGCTCATGAGCATGGCTCCAATCTTGCTATGGGACACATTTAATAATATAGTAATTCCAGTAGTGATAATAGTGCCTAATAGGCTTTTATTAAGTGATTAGCCTTCCTGGTTATACCCCTCCTCCTTTTTTTTCTTTAAGATTTATGGATTCCAGTACTTTTGTAAATTATGTACTTTAGAAGTATATGGAGAAATGTATTCTGAATAAATCTTGGATATTATAGTGTACTCATTATTTCAACTAATGTAATGAAATGTAATATATTGACAAAAAAGAATGATTCAACTGGGGAATTTCTGGTCAAGATGACAGAGTAGGTAAACATTCTGCTTGCTTCCTCTCACGACCACATCAAAATTACAACTAAACTACAGAAAAACCATCACTGAGAATTGCCTGAAGTCTAGCTGAATAAAATTCCTACAATGTGAGGACAAAGAGAAGAAGCCACCGAGAGATGGGTAGGAGGGGTGGAGAAGCGGAACAGGCTGGTCCCAAACCCACATGTGGCATTTACAAATTAGGAGGGATATCTTGGCTACAGAAGACCTCTGGAAGAGCGAGGCTCCCCAGCCCAGGGTTCTAGTGCCAGAAATAGAAGACCCTATGTTTCTAGCTGTGTAAACCAGCAGAAATTATGGCTGAGTGAAAGAGGATGGCTGGAGTTCTAGGTGCTCCACTTAAAGGGCCCAAACATGGACTTATTTGCTGACAGACTCACTCGCTCTGAGCTCCAGTGCTGGGGCAGCAACTCAAAAGATGCCAGGGACACACAGGAAAAAAATTTTTTGGCTTCAGGTCAAGGGCTGGAGCGGCTGCTTTCTCCCAGAGACTAGTGCTGGCAAAAGTGATTGTTCCTTTGTTAAGTCATTTTCCTCCGGTGTGCAGACTCAGGCAGCCGCCATATCTGAGTCTCCATCAAACTGGCTAAAACCATTCACCCTACCCTGGTGATTTCCTGAGACCCCGCCCCACACAACTTGCAGACTCACCCAAGTCTTTTCCACAGCTTTCTTCATACAAATGACCTGTCTTGACTTACACTGCAGACTTTCCTAAAATCTCTCAATAGTTAAAAAAAAAAACCAAGCAAGCAAGCAAGATCTGGCCTCGGTGTGCCCCATACCTTGTGCTGAGCAGCCCCAAGCCTGGCGCTAGTGGCAGCTGGCCTCAGTTCAAAGCTTTGCCTCTCCCAGGACCTCTAAGCCCAGTGGGAGTGGCTGCCATCTTCAGATTGCTCTGTGGCTCATGCCAGGTGTCCCTGGTCAGGACACAGGCTGCAGCTGAATTTGCCCTGTGGTGGGGCCCCTCCCAGGAGGCCTCAGGATTTGAGTGCCCGGTGGCTACCTTTAGACATCAGACCCAAATAGAACATCACCGAGCTGCCTCCTCAGATGACATACCCAAGAGCAGACTGGGCAGGCACAAAATCCCCAAAAAAGTGAATCCTGCTCCGTAGGGTCAACCCCTGCACAACAGCTCCTCCACTATTGTCAGGGGAAGTCTTCAAAACCAATCAGCCTGAGGGTCAATACCTCCCACTGACAAGCAGCAATCAAGGATCCCCTACAACAGAAGGTCACACATAACCCACAAAAGGGACCTACCTGGAGCACTCAGTTCAGGTAACCAAGGAGACTGAGCCACTGGGCACCACAGGGCACTTACTACATGAGACCACATTGCTAAGCACGAGAGTCATAGCAGTCCTACTTAATACATAGAAACAAACACAAAAAGGCAGCCAAATGGGGAGACAAAAAATGTTTCCAAATTACAAGAACAAAACAAAACTCCAGAAAAAGAACTAAACAAAATTGAGACAAGCAATCTACCAGACACAGGGTTCAAAACATTAGTTATAAGAATGCTCAAAGATTTGAGTGAGAACCATAACAAAGAGACAGGAAACATAAAAGTGGAGAGAGAAAACATAAAATCAACCATTCAGAAATAAACAATACAATAACTGAAAGGAAAAATACATTAGAGGGAATTAAAGTAGATTTGATGAGTAGAGGATGGAGTCAACAATTTAGTAGATAAGGTAGCTGAAAACACCTAATCAGCACAGCAAAAAGAAAACAAGAATCAAAAAATAAGGAGAGTTTAAGGGGCCTATGGGCCAATATCAAATGTACCATCACAGGGTGTACCAAAAGAGAGAGAGAGAGAGCAAGGAATTGAAAGCCTATTTGAAGAAATAATGATGGAAAACTTCTATAACCTCGTGAAGGAAATAGTCATAAAAGCCCCGGAAACACAGAGAGTCCCAAAAAGATGAATCCAAAGAAGCCCACACCAAGACACATCATAATTAAAATGCCAAAGATTAAAGACAAAGAATCTTTAAAGCAGCAAGAGAAAAGCAATTAGTTACCTACAGGGGAGCTCCCATAAGACTGTCAGATGATTTCTCAACAGAAACTTTGCAGGCTAGAAGGGTTTGGCAAGAAATATTCAAAGAGATGAAAAGCAAAGATGTATAACCCTGATTATTCTACCCAGCAAAGTTATCATTTAGAATCAAAGGGTAGATAAAGAGCTTCCCAGATAAGAAAAAGCTAAAAGAGTCCATTACCACCAAACCAGTATTACAAAGCATGTTAAGGCAAATTATTTAAGATGAAAAAAAAGATAAAAAATATAAATAATAAAATGGCTATAACCACGTATCTATCAACAATTACTTTAAATGTAAATAGATTAAATGCTCCAATCAAAAGATAGGGTGGCTGAATGAATAAGAAAACAAGACCCTTACATACGCTACCTATCAGAGACTCACTTCAGACCAAGAGACACACAGAGACTGAAAGTGAAAGGATGGAAAAAGATATTTTATGAAGAAAAAAGCTAGTGTAGCAACACTAATATCAGAGAAAATAGACTTTAAAACAAAAGCTATAGCAAGAGACAGAGAAGGATCTAGTAATTTCACTTCTTGGTATTTATCCAAATAACCCAAAATGTTACTTTGAAGGGACATGTGCATATACTCATTGCAGCATTGTTTATAGTAGCGTACATATGGAGTCAACCTTGGTTTCCATCAATAGAGGAATGGATAAAGAAGCGGTGAAACATATATACAATAGAATATTACTCAGCCATAAAAAGAATGAAATCTTGCCATCTGCAGCAACATGAATGGACCTAGAGGTTACTGTGCTGACTGGAGCAAGTCAGACAGAGAAAGACTAATGTCATACAATTTCATTTTACATGTGGAATCTAAAGAACAAAACAAACAAACAGAAACAAACTCACTCATACAAGGACATTTTGATGGTTGCCAGCTGGGACAGAGGTTTGGAGGTTGGTTAAAATGGGGAAGGGATTAAGAAGTATAAGTTAGTAGATACAAAATAGTCATGGGGATGATGTAAAGTATAGCATAAGGAATATAGTCAATAACATTATGTATGGTGTCAATGGGTACTCGATTTATCAGCTGATCACTTTATAAGATACATAAATGTCTAATTACTCTGTTGTACACCTGAAATGAATATAATATTGCATGTCAACTGCAATTAAAAAATAAAACAATGATTTTTAAAAAGTCTGTATTGTATTGGCAGAACTCTAGACACACATATCAATAGAACAGAATAGAGAATGTAGAACTAGACCAACACAAATTTGCCCAAATTACTTTTAACAAGCATGCATAGGCAATTGTAGGCAAATTCAGTAGGCAAATGGCGCTGGAGCAACTGGGACAAAATAACAAGAAAAACAAACTTCACCCTAAACATCACACCTTATTCAAAAATTAAGTTAAAATGGATCATGGCCCTAAATGTCAAACTATAAAACTATAAAACTTAGAAAAAAAACTGGAGAAAATATTCAGGCTCTAAGGCTAGGTCAAAGAGTTCTTAGACTTGAAATGAAAAGTATGATGCAGAAAATGAAAAACTGAGAAACTGGGCTTCACTAAAATTAAAACATTTTGCTGTGCAAAAGACTGTTAAGAGGATGAAAAGATAAGGCACAGAGTGGGAGGAAATATTTGCAAACCACATAACTAACAATGAGCTAGTATCTGGAATACATAAAAAGAAATCTCAAAACTCAACCATAAAAAAACCAAATAATTAAATGCTCAAAAGATGGCCCATTTAATGGGCAAAGACATGAAGAGAAATTTCGTGGAAGAAGATAGACAACTGGCAAATAAACACATGAAAAGATGCTCAACAGTTTTCTCTGCTAGGGAAACACAAACTAAAATCACAATGAAATAGACTACATAGAATGGTTAAAATACAATGACAACACCAAATGCTGGTAGGGATACAGAGAGAAACTGGATCACTTAGACATTGGTAGTGAGAATATAAAATGGTATAGCCACTCTGAAAACAATTTGGCAGTTTCTTTGAAAAATAAACATGCAACTACCATATGACCCACTCCTGGGCACTTACCAAGAGAAATGAAAGCTTATGTTTACACAAAACCCTGGATGTACACGAAGGTTTATAACAGCTTAATTCACAAGAATCCCAAACTGGAAATAATCCAGGTGTCTTTCAACAGATGAACAGTTAAAGTAACTGTGATACATCCATACCATAGAGTACTACTCGGCAATAAAATGAACTAACAATTGATACACACAATAGCCTGGATGAATCTCCAGAAAATTATGAGTGATCAGACCCATTCCCAAAAGGTTACATACTCATACTGTCTGATTCCTTTCTCAAAATGGCAAAATTATAGAAATGGAGAGCAGATTAGTGGTTGTTCAAAGAGGTTAAAGAGAAGGTAGGGGCACGAGGAAAAGGTGAGGCTACAAAAGGGCAACATGAGGGGTCCTTGTGGTGAAGGAAATGCTGTGTATCTTGACTGCATCAATGTCAGTCCTGGTTGTTGACACTGTACTACAGTTTTGCAAGATGTTAACATTGAAGGGAACAGGATACAAAGGACATGGGTTCTCTCGGTATTTTTCAGAACTGTATGCGAATTTACAATTATGTCAAGATAAAATATTTAATTTAAAAAAAGAATGAGTAAACCTTTCTCTTAAATTTCCATGACTTCTTAATGACATTCCTTTTTGTGTAAGTCATCAACTTACCGGTAACTATAGCTTAAAAATCGTCACAAATAGTTCACTAGCACTCATGATAAGGAATGGGCATGTATAGTGAAGACATAAAAAAAAAAAAAAAAAATCAAATCTGGCATAATAGCACTATTTTCTTTCCATGTCTCTTCAAAATAAACTTTTGAGAATTCTGACAGAATCTATAACCAATCTTCCATGCATAATGGAAAATATAACTATTTATTACATTTTTCAGACAAATAATTGGTACTGTCACATTTTTAAGAAAAGTCATATTAGTAACATACCCATATTGCTGCCAGAGTGTCCCTAGAAACATATATATACAGAGCTTCCCTTTGTAGCTTCTGGAATTGATTGAATATGACCTCATAAACATCAAGCAAGGCAATGCCGATGAGATTATAAATCATTTGTCGCAACTCCTTGTCTCTCATACTTTGACATTCTTGGTATCCAATAACCACCTTCATTACAAGAGAGAGTACAACATGTGAATTTCTCACTGACAGTAAATGGTATACTTCTATGTATACGACAAATCATTTCAACTTGCTAAGTGTATTATTTAAAGCTTACATTATGTTATGTCATATTATGACAAAATATGTCAAAATATCGTATATAATAATTGTGTAACAGCTGAAAAATTCCAGAGTCAACAAAAACTTATGTCAAGTGACATGGACTCACTGTGAAGAATTAAATGCATCAAGGTTAACATCATGTCATGGGTTTAAATTAGCCCTCTTGTTAAATAACTGGACTTATTTTGTTGATTTTCTAACTTTGACACAACCAATGAGAACTTAAGAAGCATTTATTCCTACTTTCTATTCTACATTCCCTTTAATAGACATTTGTATCTGATACTTAATATTTTCCTTTCAAGAATCTTTGCAATTAAAACAAACAAAATCAATATAACATAATCCACCATTTTTGTATCTTTATGACTGGAAAAGGTTAAATCTACTCATAAGGTAATATATTGCTCAATATTGAAACTTATTATTTCATATTCTATTTTTATGAACTGAATATGGCATAATATTGATTACTTATTAGTTTTCAATATTAGTTTTTTTCTATATACTACCTTCAACTCCTGCTTTATAATTTTGAATTTTAGTTAAAATTTTGATTTTTGACCCTTATGAAAATGTAATCACTTGAAATTTTGTGGAAAGACATGTACTAACACTACTTAATTTACTGCAATATATGGTTTCAAGACCGTTTCTTACCTTAACGAACAACAGCTTCCAGGGAAAAATATATACAAATCATATATCTGATAAGGGCTTAATATCCAAAATATATAAAGAACTCATAACTCAATAGAATAAAAATAAATGATCCAATTAATAAATGGGCAAAGAACCTGAATAGACATTTTCCCAAAGAAGATAGATATGATGCTCAACATTTATTACCTTATGAGTAGATTTAGCCTTTCTCTAAGTTATTAGAGAAATGCAAATTTAAGCCACAATGAGACATCACATGCCTATCAGAATGGCCATCATCAAAAAGACAAGAGATAACAAATGCTAGCATCGATGCGAAAAAATTGGGACGCTTATGGAAAACAGTATGTAGGATCCTCAAAAAATTAAAATTAGAACTACTTTATGATCCAGTGATTCTACTATGGGGAATATATCCAAAAGAAATAAAAACACTAAATGAAAAAGATACCTGCAAATTGAATCAGTCATCCAAACCTTCCCAAAAGCAAAAGTCCGGGACCAGATGGTTTCACTAGTGAATTCTACCAAACCTTCAAAGAGGATCTAATACCAATCCTGCTCAAACTCTTCCAAAAAATTGAAAAGACAGTACTACCTAACTCATTTTATGAGCCAATCTTACCCTGATACCAAAACCTGGTAAGGACAACACAAAAAAAGAAAACTACAGACCAATATCTCTGATGAATACAGATGCAAAAATCCTGAACAAAATTCTAGCAAATCGAATAAAACAATGCATTGAAAAGATTATTCATCACGACCAAGTCGTGTTCATCCCAGGGGTACAAGGATGGTTCAACCTCCACAAATCCATCAATGTGATACATCACATAAACAAAATAAAGGACAAAAATCATATGATTATATCAATTGATGCAGAAAAAGCATATGACAAGATACAACATCCATTTATCATTAAAACACTTAATAAAATAGGTGTAGAAGGAAAATACCTTAACATAATAAAGGCCAAATATGAAAAACCCTCAGCTAATCTCATAATCAATGGTGAAAAGCTGAAGCCCTTTGCTCTACATTCAGGAACACGACAGGGCTGTCCCCTATCACTAATGCTTTTCAACATAGTGTTGGAAGTCCTTGCCAGAGCAATCAGGCAAGAGCAAGAAATAAAAGGCATGCAAATTGGGAATGATGAAGTTAAATTGTCACTCTTTGCAGATGACATGATGATATATATAGAAAACCCTAAAGACTCCACCAAAAAGCTATTAGAAACAATCAACGAATACAGTAAAGTTGCCGGCTACAAAATCAACGGACAAAGTCCATTGCATTCCTATATGCTAGCAATGAAACCTCAGAAAAAGAAATACAAAAAACAATTCCTTTTGCAATTGCAGCAAAAAGAATAAAATACCTAGGAATAAACTTAACCAAGGATGTCAAAGACCTATATGCTGAAAACTATAAGACCTTTTTAAAAGAAATTGAAGAAGACACAAAGAAATGGAAAGATATTCCGTGCTCATGGATTGGAAGAATCAACATAGTTAAAATGGCCATATTACCCAAAGCAATATACAGATTTAATGCAATTCCCATCAAAATCCCAATGGCAGTTTTTAAAGAAATAGAACAACAAATCATCAGATTTGTTTGGAACCACAAAAGACCCCGAATAGCCAAGGCAATCTTAAGAAAAAAGAACAGTACTGGAGGTATCACACTCCTTGACTTTAGCTTGTACTACAGGGCAACAATAATGAAAACAGTATGGTATTGGCAGAAAAACAGACACATAGACCAATGGAATAGAATTGAGAACCCAGAAATAAAACCATATAAATATGGACAGATAATTTTTGACAAAGAAGCCAAAAACATACAATGGTGGCCAAGAGATGGAAACAACCAAAATATCCTTCGATAGTTGAATGGATAAAGAAGTTGTGGTATATATACACAATGGAATACTATTCGGCGGTAAAAAAAGATGATATAGGAACATTTGTGACAACATGGATAGATCTTGAGAGTATGATGATAAGCGAAATAAGTCAGACAGAAAAAGCAGAGAAACATATGATTTCACTGATATGTGGTATATAAACCAAAAACAACAAAAGAACAAGACAACCAAATGAGAAACAAAACTCATATACACAGACAATAGTTTATGGTTACCAGAGGGTAAGGGGATAGAGGGGTGGGAGATGAGGGTAAGGGGGATCAAATATATGGTGATGGAAGGAGAATTGATTCTGGGTGGTGAACACACAATGGGATTTATAGATGATGTAATACAGAATTGTACACCTGAAATCTATGTAATTTTACTAACAATCGTCACCCCAATAAACTTAAAAAAAAAAAAAAGATACCTGCAGCTCCATGTTCATAACAGCATTATTTATAATAGCCAAGATACAGAAACAACCTAAGTGTCCATTGATAAATGAATGGATAAAGAATTTGTGATATATATCACATACACATACAATGGAATATTATTCAGCCATAAAAAAACAAGGAATTACTACCATTTGTGACAACATGAATGGACCTTGAAGGTATTATGTTAAGAAGAATCAGAGAAAGACAAATACTATATGAACTCACTTATATGTGGAATCAGAAAAAAAATTAAAAAAAAAACCTCTTAGCTATATCACACACATACACACACACGACATTCCTGTGTGTGTGTGTGTGTGTGTGTGTGTGTGTGTGGTATTAGACTTGTGGTTACCAGAGGTAGAGTGTATGGGGAAGGTAAATTGGAGGAAAGTGGTCAAAAGGTACAAACTTCCAGTTACAAGATAAATAACTCTTGGCCAGGTACTCACCAAAGATTATATAAGCCAAACAAACACATGAAAAGATACTCATCTTTAGCCATTAGTTAAGGACACATTAAAACCACAAGATACCGATTAGAATGGCTAAATTTAAAAATACTGACAATACCAAGTGCTAGAGAGGATGTGGAGTGAATGGTACTTTCACACATTGCTGATGAAAATGCAAAATGATACACCCACTCTGGCAATCGGTGTGGCAGTTTCTTTTAAAGTTAAATATACCTTACATGACCCTGCAATCTCATTCCTAGCAGTACCCTAGAGAAATGAAAACTTATGTTCACAAAAAACTTATAACACAAATGTTTATAGCAACAGTTCTATTCATAATCATCGAAAGCTGGAAATAATCCATATATCCTTCAGTGAGTGGATGTATAAATTGTGGTACATCCATCTAGTGGAGTACTACTTACCAGTAGTACCATGTTTCCCTGAAAATAAGACCTAACCGGAAAATAAGCCCTAGAATGATTTTTCAGGATGACATCCCCTGAACATAAGCCCTAATGCATCTTTTGGAGCAAAAATTAATATAAGACCTGGTCTTATTTTCAGGAAAACATGGTAGTAAAGCAATTGTTGATACGTGCAACAACTTGGAGCAATCTCAAAGGCATTATGCTGAAAGAAGTTAGCATCCAAAGGTTACATACTACATCATTCCATTTATATGACATTCTAGAAAAGATCACTACAGATGGTCACAGACTTACTTTACGATGAGTTCGACTTATGATTTTTCAACTTTATGACAGTGTGAAAGCGAGAGGAATTCAGTAGAAACTGTACTTCAGTTTTGAATTTGACCTTTTCCCAGGCTATTGCTATATGGTGTGATACTTTCTCAAGATGCTGGAAGGCGGCAGCAGCTTCCAATCAAGCCACGAAATCAGGAGGGTAAGCAAGTGATACTCTACAGTGTGGTACCTATTAAATGCATTTCCAATTAAGATATTTTCAACTTTCAGTGGGTTTATTGGGACCTAACCCCACCCTAAGTCGAGGAGCATCTGTAGTTGATTGGTTAGGGGAAAGACATAAAAGGATAGCATATATTTTTGGGGGTGGTGGTGGTGTTGACAGAACTGTTCTATATCCTGATTATCGTGGTGGTTACATGAATCTAAAATTCAAAGAACTACACATCTCTAAAAAAGTTAATTTTACAATATGGTAATTTAAAGATAATAAAATTTAAAGAAAAAAGTGGAATCAGATTTTAATATAGGCAGTGTAATTGTGATTATCAGCCACTACTCCATAGACTTAAAGCACTGTATCAAAACAACTAAGTTCTTAGAAAATGAGTATAATTCTGAGTGCAATAATTAAAGAGCTAGACAGCAATGCTTTATGTAAATATTATTTTCCCAAAATTTAATTTTAAAGATTTTTGCCAACTAATGCAATCTAATAAATTAGAAAAGAGAAGGATGAGTTAACTCACTGATCAACAGGGTTGTTTTTGCATCACAGCCTGTACTTAAGTACAGGTATGATTATATTTACAAAAATACTGAAACACTTTCTAGGTTCAATGCAATTACCTAGGAGGCAGTAGCAGTTATATAAAACCTAGAGAAGTAAACGGCCCTGTCATGCAGGGTGTCATGTGGGGTCTCTGGTCCCGCTCCCCACATAAGAACTCAGGACATGGTGAGGCCAAAAAGGAATACCCACGGAGCCACAGATAGGGTAGTCATACCACTATAGTCTTGCTGGTGGCTGGGTTGGAGACACAGGCAGCAGGAGCCACATGATCTGCAACCTGCCATCCTCTTCTCAGCAACCAACCTCACTTGTTAACTGCAATCCACCTCTGTGCAATCCGCAATCCACAATCCGCGCTTGCTAGGCTTGCTAGTTTAGCCATGGCAGTTATATCAGTGGCTAATGGCTAACTGGTTACAGCTGAGGGCCAACTAGTCACAGCTGATGACCATCTTCTACGGGTGCCAGCACCTTTCCACGTGAGGCCGAGAACTTGGAAACTAGTCTCCTGGCTCTGTCCCCACAGGCCCTTTTCAGAGTCCACAGCTACTTGATAGTGAAGTTACTTCTCTCTCAGGCACCCTCAGGTTCTTATGTCTGGGAGTTGCCTAAAGTAATTCTATGGCAGCTAGTGTCAATGAAATAGTGCAGTCTGGCTCATTCATATTGCAGCTATCTCTCAGCGAGAAATTAGGGAAGGGTAGGGCCTGGGGAAGGAGGGAGGCACCCCAACGCACAGGAAGGAAAGGGGTCTAAAACCTAAGGTAAGAGCTTGGGAGCCTCTTCCCCATTACACCTTACCTAGGCACCTAATGTCCCCAGCTGGTGTCTCCCCGGACTGAGTCGCCCCTTCTCTATCTGGGGGCTGGGTCTGGGCAAGTAGCCCCGAGGTCTGTCAGGCTGAAGGCGCAGCGCTCGCCTCCGCTCCACCTCGCTCCTTCCCGCCCAAGGGGCAATTCCAGGCACCCACACCCTGGCAGATCCGACCCTGGGAGCTGGGAGGGGGTGCCGGGCTGGCCCTGCCGCCCACCTCCTCCAGCTGGAACTAGGGTCACCGCACTCAGAGGCTGGAGGGGGGGTGCGGGGGGTGGAGTGGGGGGGGGAGTGGTCGCTCAGCGGCCAGGGCTGCGGGATGGGATCCCGGCCCCTCCGCAGTCCAGGGAGTAAGGCACATCTCCCGACCCCGGGAGAGGCGGGTCCTTCCCCAGCTGAGCCAGAGGAGTCCTCAGCCCCTGGAGAGGGCGAGCGACTGCAGCGCCGCTGCCGGGGAGTGTGAGCAGCTACTCACCGTCCCTCGCTGGCCGTGGACCGGACGCCTGGTGCGACCCGCTCCTCTTGGTCCCGGCGCAACCGCTGCTGCCGTCACCACCTCCTCCTAGCGATCCTGTGACCCTGGTGGTCTGCCCAGATGGCTTGTGGGGACAGAGTCCCAGAAAGCAATTTCCAGTCTCTCAGCTTCAGGTGGAAAGGTGCTGGCTCAGGTAGTAGTCATCAGCTGTGACTAGTTGGCCATCAGCTGTTACTGGTTAGCCATTAGCCACTGATATAACTGCCCTGGCTAAACTAGCAAGCGGGAATTATGGATTTCGGATTGAGGAGAGGCGGGTTGCAGTTAGCATGGAGGGTTGCAGTTAGCAAGTGAGGTTGGTTGGCAGAGAAACAGAGGTCCTGTTGTGGATAGTGTGGCTCCTGCTTCCTGTGTCTCCAACCCAGTCGCCAGCGAGACTATACTGGTATGACTCCTCTATGGCTCCATGGGTGTTCCTTTATGGCCTCACCAAGTCCTGCGTTCTCATGTGGGGAGCGGGAGCAGAGACCCCGCATGACACCCTGCATGACATGGCTCACGCCCTTTTTCGCTGTTTTAAAAATAACTGATTTTTTGACGAACTTTATTGGCAGTCAAGGCTCAGAACAAATGGTTCTGCTGCAGCTCCGCTAGGGATGTTGGGGTCCTGGAGACTCGGCTCCCCTCATCTGTGGACCCGCAGCGCTGCAGAGCACGCGCTGGGCTTGGTCTGCGCATGCTCCGTGGGAACTCTGTACCCCCCACTCCACCCCAGTTCTGGCTGGTTGCTGAGAGGGCGGTCGCTCAGAGTTCCCGGTGCCTCCGGGGAACCGCGGTGTGCAGTGGGGAGACCGGAGGTGGGCAGGAGCTCCTAGGTCGTGGATTATAGTAAAAATAAAATTGACCGAAGAAGGTCCACGTAAGTTTTGCTTACACTGTGCTCAGACTACCACAGCAATCCAAGGATTTACCCTGCCTTGGATACATACCTTATTTTCTTGACCAGATGGGATCCAAGTGGTGGAGTGAGCAAAAATGTGGAACTCAGTCTAAAACACAAAGTCCGCACGCTGTGACTGGACAAAGTAGACGTCTGGAATAGTTAATTATTTAGAGAACCAAACAAAAATTAAAAGTACCTCTCAAAGGCAATCTAAATTTAGCTTCATTTTTTGTATTTCAAAATAAAATAGAAAAAAAGAGGAAAATACCAAGTGCTGGCAAGGATGTGGAGTAAATGAATATTTCTACCCTGCTGCTGGAATGTATACTGGCACAACTCTTTTAAAACACAGTTTGGCACTGTTGACTTAAGGAACATTCCCTATGACCCCCCAGTTGCACGTGCACGTATACAGCCGAAAGAAATGTGTGTTTATGGTGCACCAGCAAACAGCTATCAGAATGTTCACAGCTGCATTTGTTTTAATTGCCCCGAAGTGGAAATAACCCAAAAGACCATCAACAATATAAAAAATTAATAAACACACAGTTTCCAGATAATGGAATACTACCCAACAATGAGAATTATCTGCAACTAGAGGCAACAGCAGAAACGCAAAGTTGAGCATAAAAAGTCAGACACAAAAGTACATACTAAATCCATTTCTACAAAGCACAAAAACAGGAAGAGTAATCTGCTAAAAGTTAGAATACTTGTGACCTTGGCAGAGAAAGGATGGTGATTGGGAGAGGGGCTTCCAAGGTGCTAATAAGGTTCTTTGTTGATCTTGGCACTAATTACACGTGTGTCTATTCGTGAAAATTCACAGAACTGTACTGTTATGCACATTTTTCTTTTTGTGAATTATACTTCACGTGTAATAATCTTTTAGATTAAAATTTAAATTAAAAATTTAGAAAGTAGTTTCTCCATAATTACAATAGTTTGTAAATGTAAACATAATGATTATTCAAAAGAACTTTAATATCAAGTCGCCAAAGGATTCATCTATAGGATTTGGTTGAACCCTAAAGACATTATGCTGGGTAAAATAAGCCAAGGACAATAGGACAAATATGGTACAATTCCACTTACTTGTATGTAAGGTAGCTAAAGTAATCAAATTCACAGAGATGCAAAATGGAATGGTGGTTGCCAGAGGCAGGCGGAGGGGAGAATGGGAAGTTTAATGGGTACAGAGTTTCAGTTTTGCAAGATAAGCAGAGTTCTGGGAATGGATGGTGGTGATAGTAGTGCAACAATATGAATGTTATTCTGCCCCTGAGCTGTACACTGGAAACGGTTAGAATGGTAAATTTTATGTTAAGTGCATTTTACCACAATATTTTTAAATGGGGAAAAAGGAGAAAATCCTAGTATATCTCAGAAAATAAATCTGAGAACTCAAATTTAAGAGAAACTTCTTGAAGAGCCCCCCCAACCCCCCCAAGTTCTTACCCTGCCTTTCCATTTTCAGGAGATTGTTAGACATTCTCAGAACAATTCTACCTTTTATTTGACTCAAGGCTGTACCCAAGAACACAGCAGAGATTCTTATGCTCCTTTCTGTGAGATAATGGCATGGCAACCTGGCCTTTTAAATCCTGCAGTTGTGCTGTAGCAAAAATGGCAATAGAATTAGTTTGAAGGGCTTTGAAATAAATTTTACCTGCTGTGACAGAAATGAGTTGCACAAAATTATTTTAGAGAAAACATTCTGAAAAGTTGTATTTTTAAGTCATTTAATGATTGTTCAAATCTAATGATTGTTCACTGACCAGGCAGAAAAAATGCTAATTGTCCTTTGCTAGTTTTTACACTGTGTTTGACTCTGATGAGCTAAATATTTTTTAGGGATCATGAATTATAGATGAGTGAAATGATGAAAAACATTAAAGAAAAGTTAGAACATATTCTTAAGGAAGAAATCCTTGAAAAATTTCCACTTAGACCACAAATCTGCAAACACATGTGAATGAATTCCTAGGCCTCAGGAAAAGCTTAGTAGAAACCAGAATACAATAGCCCCCCCAATATCTGCAAGTTTGCTTTTCCGTAATTTCAGTTAGTTACCCACAGTTAACTCTGGTCCATAAACATTACATGGAAAATTACAGAAATAAACAATTCATACATTTTAAATTTTGAGCCATTCTCAGTAGCGTGATGAAATCTCTGCCTGCCTGGAACCTGAATCATTCCTTTGTCTAATGTCTCAAGGCTGTATGCGCTCTCCATCTATTAGTCACTTAGTAGCTGTCTTGGTTATCAAATTGACTGTTGTGGTATAGCAGTGCTTGTATTCAGGTAACCCTTATTTTACTTAATAATGGTCCCAAAGTGCAAGAGTAGTGATGCTGATAATTTGGATATGCCAAAAAGAAGTGGTGAAGTGCTTCTCTGCAGTGAAAAGGTGAGTATACAGGTCTGACAATTAAGTTTGGGAACTTGTTACAACAATGTTGCTAACCTTTTTTTGATATCAGAGGGTTTATTCATTATAAATTTGTAACAACTGGACAAACAGTTAACCAAGTTTACTATCTGGAAGTGATAAAAGGCTGCGTGTAAAAGTTAGACAACCTGAACTTTTCGCCAATAATTCATGGCTCTTGCATCACGACAATGCACCAGCTCATACAGCACTGTCTGTGAGAGAGTTTTTAGCCAGTAAACAAATAACTGTATTAGAACACGCTCCCTACTCACTTGATGTGGCCCCGCATGACTTCTTTCTTTACCTAAAGATAAAGGAAATATTGAAAGGCAGACGTTTTGATGACATTCAGGACATCAAGGGTAATACGACCACAGCTCTGATGGCCATTCCAGAAGAAGAGTTCCAAAATTGCTTTGAAGGGTGGACTAGGTGCTGGTGCATAGCTTCTCAAGGGGAGTACTTGGAAGGTGACCATAGTGATATTCAGCAAAGAAGTATGTAGCACTTTTTCTAGGATGAGTTCACAAGCTTAATTGTCTGACCTCGTGTGTGTGCATGGGTGTAAAAATATACATACATATGGAAGATATATATATATATATATAAAGAAGGAAGATTATATAATACATACATATATATGTAAAAATATATATGTAAAAGTACATATGTATATATGTGTAGAAATATTTATATATATAAATAAGGCAGATTATATAATGCATACATAGATACGTAAAAATATGTATGTAAAAATATGTATGTATATGTATTCACAACTATATGAACTAAAATAACCAGTGTAATGGAAGTATATAACAGGGGGCCCTAATTTAAACTGGAGAGCCAGAGAGGTCTTTCTGACAAAGTGACATCTAATCTGTTACCTGAAGGATAAATGATTCAGCTAGGTGAGGCATAGTCAGACAAAGATTTTACAGTGGGAGCAACAAGTATGATGGACTGAGACAGGAGATAATTTGGCGGGTTTGGGGAATTGAAGGAGCTATTGTGTAGGAGTGAGGTGGAAAGTGGTATAAAATGAAGGAGTAAGGGAGGCAGTGGCCAGATCATGAAGACCTTGTAGCTCATGTAAACAATTTGGTTTGTATCCCAAATATATTGGAAAGTCTTTGAAAGAATTTTAGTGCAAAGATAAGGAGATTCACTTGAAAGATTTCCTTGGCTTCTGTCTAACAAATGTATAGAGTAGAGGAAAATGGAAGACCAGTGGAAAGCTGGTCCAGGTGAGAGATGATGGAGGCTTAACTGAGATGGTAGCAGGAGTGATACAGAAGAGTGGATGTTTGTTTTTAACTTTGGAGGTGGAATCTATTGGACTTGGCCATGGAGCAGAAACAAGAGAGAATGTCAGAAATGACTCACAGGTTTCTTGAATGACTAGCTGAGATTCTGGCATCAAATTCTGATATGTAGATTTCCCCACACACACACCACCAAGCAATTCTTGGACACGATCTACCTGGAATAGCATCAGATTTTACAGGTTAAGGGTTCAGTCCCACAGGACTGTCCCCCACCCCAATAGAAATGCCAATTGCAAGTCCAGGTGATTGATCACCTGTGTTTCTCACAGACCACCGGCCATAAATGGGAGGTTCCCAGGGCCCAATCCTTGGGTTTGATTAATTTGCTAAGTGGTCCATAGAACTCAGAGAGACATTTTACTTGCTAGATTACCATTTTATAATAAAAGGACATAACTCAGGGACAGCCCGATGGAAGAGATGCATAGGACAAGCGGAAAGGGCTCAGGTCTTCTGTGCTCCCTCAGACCAGGTCACTACCGCAGCACCTCCACATGTTCACCAACCAGGAAGCTCTCCAGGCTAGTCCTTTTGGACTTTTATGGAGGCTTCATTACATAGATATGATTGATTGAATCATTAGTGATTGTATTCAATGTCCAGCCTCTTTCCCCCTCCTGGAAGTTAGGAGCTAGGACCGAAAGTTCCAACCCTCTAATCACATGGTAGGTTCCTTGGCAAGTAGCTCCAATCCTTAGGTGATTTATGGGCTTTCCAAAAGTCACCTCAATAACATAATAAAAAACATCTCTATGGCTTTCATCACTTAGGAAATTCTAAGAGTTTTAGGAGCTCCGTTTCATGAAGGAACAGAGGACAAAGACCACATATATATTTCTTAATTTAAATCACAATATCATACCACTTTGCTGATATGGTCACTATGGAACTAGTTATAACTCCTACCTAGCCAGTGTGAGTCAGGGAGTAGGCAATTCATTCTAGATTCTTTTTCGGTTTGTCACAGATTGTTTTTGTATCACGTGGGCTAGTCTGTACCGTCATATACACTTCTGGATTTAGGGCACTTATCAATAAAGGAATTCTTAGAATATAGCAATCTTTCTGTTTTTTCCATCACTGCCCAAGTTTTCCTCATATATGCACTTGCATTTGTTGAAATACTTTTAGTGTGCTGAGAGATCACCTCTCTGAAAGGGCTGGAATGTTTAAGCAACTCTGATGGTACATAAGAGTGCATCTGTGTGACGTTCTTACATTGTTTTTGCTTTGATGTAGAATGTAAAAAAAGATAATTCATTTCTTTGCATCATTATTTTTCTCTTAAATTTTGTTTTTGTTCAGTTTGTCACGGCTGATATAATTTTATTTGATAAAAATTTAGAGGAGGTGAATGGGGCTAATTACCAGATCTGGGACTCCTGTGTTCTGTTTCTGGCTCTGGTAGTGCTTTCATACTTTGGCTTTTTCAGTCTATTTTTTGGGTTTAGTAGAATCTAAATCTTTATGACATACAACAGAAAGCCTTAATATGAAGTTTTCAAAAAGGAAAACTGGTATTTTTCATTTTTTTGACTTAATGTGTAAATACTTTGGATTTTCAATCTGAAATATCTAGGAAGGATTAGGAGTCAATATTGCTGTCTGTGGGGACTGTTTTGGCTCTCTCACTGCTGAGTTGATTGACTTACTCTTGTGTCACATTAAAGGTGAGTGGGTAAGGTTAAACAGATTCTATTAGAGCTTCTTCAGTTGACCAGTTAGGGAAAGGTCAGGCTTTGACAGCTGTCAACCTCACAGGCAAACGGTCTCCGTGCTTTTGCAGTTCAGAGTCTGGACAGCAGCTTATAATTTACCTTGATTTTTAAAAACCTTTTCAGGACAGTCAAAAAATGTTTTTTATTTGATTTCAATTACCAGTAGATTTATTGGCAGAATGTTTTTCATTAAAATAGTACAGATGGCAGGGACAGTGAAGGCGATCATCTTAAAAGATGCGGAGAGTATTCTGAGGGTCACAAATGAAAACTGCACTGCATATTAAACAGAACTAGTGTTATACAATTGCCAAAGTGTTTAGGAAATAAGGGTTTTTGAGTGAAAGCCAGTGTGGCTGATAACCTTAATGCCCTGCTCACTGAAAACAAATACGTGTGAAACTTTGAATTATTTATTTTTGCTTATTTTATAATAGTTTCCTTATCTTGAACCTGACATTTCAAAATTTGTTTTTTATCCCTTTTAGTTTGAAATCTTAATTTCTTCTTAGAAATTATTTCATGTCATATTTGGCTGATAACTTCTTTTTAGTGAACATGAATTAGTTCATCATTTGTTATTAAAATGTCAGTGATATGAATTTGTTAGGAACTTTTGGATGCCTTTCTCCACTTAACATTGGAACATTGATTTTATATTGATTTAATCGATTTATATATGTAGACTTTCAAAATAGTTTTTGATGTTTGCTCGTGTATCGTTATTTCTTAGATATTTGTATGATGCCATTAAGTCTAATTCAGTTAACTGAATTTGAGGGATTATGCTGGTTAGCAAATTTCAATTTGTTCTGTATTTTATATAGGAAAATTTATGATTCAAACAGAGCTCTTTATGTGTTTCTATTACAATTGCATACCTTTAACTTCTTTCCAAATGATTTAAATGAAAGCCTTGACATAGGGCTTCCTTTCTACAAGCAGACTCCACAAATACTATAATGCTTTTACTCTCACAGTGTTTTTTCAAATGAAATAATTATGGAAGCAAACCTTGTATTATTTTATATGTATTTGATGGGTATCTATACTTTTATATTTGGGGAATGAGGAAAAGTTTCAGTAAATTTTCTAGTTAATTGAGGCCTAACCATTTATGCATATAATTGTAAAAATAGACCATGGCCATTGGTCTTCAGTGGCAATATTTTAGAAATTCAATATTTTAGAAATTCAATTTGGATTTTCCTCATCAAGCTACAAAATTAATTCTGCTCATTATAAGATAGTTTAAACCTAGAGAAGCTATGACTAAATGTGAAACTTCAAGCCAAACTACCCTTGAAGTCTAAAATTAACATATGCAGAAATTTGCAAAATCACTTGCAAGAGTCATTTCTCCTTTTTAAAGTTTTCGTACAGCTTTTGAATATAGAATTCCTTGTGTTCTCATTGCTGAAGACTTCTTGCCTATGACTTTGCCCTTGAAGAAAATGTATGACTAAATTAGTCAAAATTTCCCACATATAGTTATGTCCTAATTGTCTTATAAGGTTATATTCATGTTAGTATTTAGATCCTGAAAGAGGGAAACTAATTTTACTAAATATCATCATTAGTGTTCTTATATTGTGTAAACATTTACATTTTAAAGTGTTGTGTTTTCTGAAGGTGCTCCAAAAAAATGATACTGAGTTTTTAATGTATACATTATTTTTCATTCTGTAATCTTCCTAACCTTTGCCTGTTCCCCCCAAACGCCCTGAAAATTGAAACTTTTTAGTTGAAGTCATGTCATGACCTAGTTCAGCCTTAGGCCAGACTGCCTTATGCTAGGTCTTTGAGTGACGGTAAGAACCAGGGATGTGGAGGGCTAATTGGAGTTGCAGGTAAAAAAAAGAGAGAGAGAAATAATTTTGTGTTCCCAGGCACTGAGTGGCTAAATCTGAATTACAAGGGCAGAAGGAAGTAGTTGCAGTAACAAGTTATTTAATTAGCCTACTGCCTGTTAATATCTCCATCCTGCCACTCCCTACCCCTTTGAAAGCATAGAGACAGAGCCATGGAAATCTTATTCTGCATTTCTCTCCATTTCCTTTCTACCTGCCCCTGGTGGTTAATCTTCCTGGCTTTCAGAGTCATGGTGCCATACACCAGCTATTGATCCCTGCCAACTCGCTGGCTTTTTTTTCCTGTTCATCTTTGCTCTCCCAGTTCCAGTGTCCCATGATGCCTTTGGGCAAGAGAAACCTTCTGTCATCTATATTGGAGCCTAATAGCTAAATATTTTCCAACTCCTTTTAGTTGATCCAAGGAGTAAGGCCTCTGTGTAAATGTTAGAAAATCCAGAGGACTGTTTGGGAACTTGCATGGGGGGTTTGGGGGGTTCTTGTTCCCTAAGGAAGGAGTGCTTGTTGAATACTGAATGAGCAGTGGATTTACTAAGGTTTTTGTCTGCCCAGTGATGTAAGGAGACAGAGATAGCTGACATTTGTTGTCTGTTTACTGAGTGCCACACACTAAGCTTAAGGCTTTACGTAGATTCTATAATTTAATCCTCACAACAGCTCTATGATGAAACTGAAGCTCTAAGGGTTAAGTAACCTCCCCAGAGTTAAGTGATAGACCTGGAACCCAAAAATCAGACCTCTAGATTTTTTGAAATGTGTATGAGTAAATGACAGAGCACAGTACCACATGTATGAGCAGATTTCTTCCCAGCTAGACCTTAACTAGTAATGAAATGCAGTGGAAAAGATGCTGACATTTAAGGTGTCAGGACCCATCAAAAGGAATATACAAACACAGGTGTGAGATTAGAGATTTACATTAATGTAGGAAATTAAATCGTTACCTCTAATTTTACTAAGATGTTTTATTTTAGCTGATGGTTCTTGGCAGAAATGGAAACTAAACATATTAAATATACTGAAGTAGTTTTCCCAATATAATATGTGTGCTGCCTCTAAGGAAAACATTCTATTCACACAACTTTGTTGTTGAGGGGCTCATTATCTGGCTTATGGCTTTTCTATACCCTTTGTTGTTTTGTTCTCTGGTACTTTTTTAAAAAACATATCTTTGATCACATTGTAGAAGTCTCACAATTAAGTTCACAAACTTATTGCAACAATGTTGCTAACCTCTTTTTGATGTCAAAGGGATTATTCATTATGAATTTGTACCAACTGGACAAACAGGTAACCAAGTTTACTATTTGGAAGTGCTGAAAAGGCTGCGTGAAAAAGTTAGACGACCTGAACTTTTTGCCAACAATTCATGGCTCTTGCATCACGACAGTGCACCAGCTCACGTGGCACTGTCAGTGAGGGAGTTTTTAGCCAGTAAACAGGTAACTATTGGAACACCTTCCTTACTCACCCGATATGGACCCCCATGACTTCTTTCTTTATCAAAAGATAAAGGAAATATTGAAAGGAAGACATTTTGATGACATTCAGGACATCAAGGGTAATATGACGACAGCTCTGATGGCCATTCCAGAAAAAGAGTTCCAAAATTGCTTTGAAGGGAGGACTAGGTGCTGGCATTGGTGCATAGCTTCCCAAGGGGAGTACTTCCAAGGTGACCATTCAGCAATGAGGTATGTAGCACTTTTTCTAGGACAAGTTTGTGAACTTAATTGTCCGACCTTGTATATTTTAGTTAACTTTCATCAATTGATTCATGTAATATTCCAAATCAGTGTAAACCAAAATCTAAGAGTAGATTCATGCTTGAAATAGGAATAATTTAACAGGTGAGGAAAGGAAGAGTTGTGGACATCCACTGGTTGTTTCCCTTTTAGGAGGACAGCTTCTCGGTGCAGACAAAGGGTTCTGGACTTGCAGGAGCTATACTGCCCTACTAGATATTTTGGACATCTCTGGTATTTTTGGTGGTTGTAACAATGATTTGTGGTTGCTACAGGCACTTAGTAGATAGGAGATGGAGATGCTGGAACGCCTGCCATGCACTGGATAGTTCTGTACAATGACTTTTCCCATGTCCTGCTTGATTTACTTTTAATGTTCCTGTTGACATTTAGGTGGATCAAGAAAACAAACACCAAACTGTTTCTAATGATCTGAATCTAGAACCAAACAGTTTTATAGATAAACACAAAATGTCCACTCCTCCCATGGTTTTATATACCCTGATTTTTTGTGGAATGCAACTACGGTGTGAATTGATGGAAGATTATACTTTGTTTTGTTCCTAATGTTTCTGCGAGTTGTTTACCTTTTTGGGAAAATACTTCACTGATGTGGTATTTGAGGCACACACACACACACACACACACACACACACACACACACACTACCAGTCTGCATTCATACTTGTTGCAGTCACAGTGTTTCTAGGAATGGGTACAGTGTCTACTTGATCACATCATTTGATGCACGGTGCCTGAGCATATATACATTATTTTGTTTTAAATAACTTTGCTTTTATTTTTCTTTTATATTTTATTTATGGAATTATCCTGTTTTTGAAAACACATTGTTTACCTCACTCATACTAATGTAGTTCTCATCCCAGACACATTGTTGCCATAACTAAAGTTATATCTGCATGTCTTCCCATTTTTCTTTTTGTCAAATCTTAAACCCTCAATATTGCGTACTTTCAGTACCCACAACAACGTGAGCATAGCAGGTGAAGGAAACAGCCAAAAACAACATCACAGTAATACTTCTTTGTAGTCCCCTTCATAAACAGGGTTCCAAGCTCTTCATATGTTGTGAACGCAGAGCTTCCCAATATCCCAGTAGAACAGGGCAAGTGGACTTCTCAGATGCAGAGAATCAAGATGACTATCTGCTCACACGGATCCTTTGGTACGCCTGGGGTGGGAACTTCAGTTCTTTCTGTTCCCCTTGGGGCTGTCTTCATAGAACATAGAGCGTAGTGAACGCGCCTTCTCCCCTGGATTGTGCTGTCCATATAGGGAGGTTTCTGCTCTTTGGATCACCTTTGTATAGAAATAATTCCTAGACAGTATACATTTATGATTATGACTTGAAATGGCAGTTTTGAGGAATGTTCATCACACAAAGAATTCTAATTTTTTCACTATTTATTTACATTTTAATTTGTGATGGTGGTGGTGATGATGAGTGAATAATGCCATAGAGGAATTCCAAGCATCATAAACCATTGAGAGAACTTTGCCTTTGGACTGAGGACCTCTGACATTTAGTTAACTTGTCAGTCTTCAGGTCCTGAAGATAAACCTGAGGGACGGTTTGGGATGGGATGGGCGGGTTAGAGGGAGGTCTTTCCCCTGCCTCTTTGTGGAAGCTAAGTGGCTGCTGGAGCTTTGTTCTGAGGACGGGTTGATGACAGAGGGCTTCTCCCTCCTCCCCCCCAACAACAGCAGATGGCCCTTCCTTAATGCAGTGTCATTCTTTCTCCCCGTTTCCAGCTTGAACAGACATAGTGTCATCATGTCATTTTTCCTAAAGATAGCATAACCCCTACCCCTCTGGGGGGGTCTCCTAGCTGTCATATATATCCTCTGTTCATTTAACATTATTTTAACTATTTCTTTCCCTTTTTTATTTCAAGGAAATATACTCATGTACTGTTTCCCACATTAATCTTGGTTTGGATTGTATATTTTTATGATAAGGAAGTTTGTCATTAGATTATGGGGAAGAGTAGAAAATGAGGCTGGCCAGATAGGATAAAGGCAGGGGGATTGTTGAAGGTTTTTGAGGTGTGGACTGATATGTTATAATCTAGTATGAGGAAGATAACTGCCGTAGCTGAGTGAATAAGGAAATTGAGATTTAAGATTGCCAGCTAATATTGGGTACCACTTCCTGTATCTTCTAGTGAACCTGCCTACTTATTCAACATGAGCATGAGTCTATTAAAGGCTTAATGGGATTAATTAGCTCTCACTCAGACCCTCAGTGTAGAAATAATTACTCTCAATTGTGGTCATTTCACAAATCTACAGATGTGATGAAATGGCATGGAGCTATATACGCGTTATACCACCGTCACCTGTCCTGGTTAAAATATTGTACTATAGTTATGTAAGATGCACCATTGAGGGACACTGGCTGAAGGGTTCATGGTACCTCTCTGTACTATTTTTGTAATGTCTGTTAATCTATAATTATAATTAAAGTTAAAAAAATGATTGCCAAGTAGTACAATATGGAGTTCTGTTAAGATATTGTTAATTTCTGTGTTAATGTTAAATAAGGGGAATTTGTTGAGTGAATGACTGACCAAATGAAGGGACTGCGTGAGGGTCTGAACTACCTATAGAAGTGACTGTGGCAATGGAAAGAAGTGGGCAGATATGGTAGACATTTCAAAAGTAGCCTGAAGATTTGATGACTAACAGAATGTGAAGTGAGGCTGACTCCAAGTTATCTGATACACAGAGCACTGGAATAGTGTAATGTTAGGGATGGTAGAGATAAAGAATAGGAGTATGTTTCGGGGCTAGGATAGTACATTTGATTGTGAAAGTATTGCTTGTGAGTCAATTGCTGGTGGGCCAATGGAGATAGGCAGTGAACAATTCAAAATGTTAGGCTGTGTTCAAGAGGTCATGGTCAGAAATACATAATCAAAATACCACGTAACAGTAGTATTTGAACTTGTGGAAGATTGCCAAGGGTGAGAAGACCTGGGAAAATTAATCTCATACTGTTTTTTTTTAATGACCCTGGTTAAGTTACCTAACCTTTGAATGCCTCATTTTCTTCTACCGTAAAATAGAGAACATAATATAATGGTATATCCATCTTAGGGTTATTGTGAAACTGAATGAAATGATCTATGTAAGTGGTATAGGGCTTGACATGTAGTAAACACTGAAGGTTAGCTATGTTATTATTTATTAAACACTGCATATAAAACAGAACTGAATGATACTTCTAACTTTAGAAGTTGTATTGAATAGTATTTAAAATTAAACAAGTGATCTTATTAGCAGTAATATTTTTACTTCTCAAATTAGAACTTTTTGGTTTTTGAAGGTCTGGTGAGTTGTAATCCTGGAACTAATTTTTGTGATAATTACTTAATTCACTTTAAGGTATTTTTATAGAAAACACTTTTCTTGACTATTAATTCCTTTGTGATGCAAACTTGGATACAGTAGTTTCACTTCTCTCATTTGTTCCTTAATTATATAATTCCTTCACCTTTTGTGACTTATAGATAAATTCTTAGTTGAATGTATAATATTTTTCTTTGATTAGGTAGAGAGTGGGGTAAATGAGGGATGATGATACTAAAACTGAACCTAGTACTTGACACATTTCTTCTGATGAACGTGGGCTACAAGGAACCCAGTTGTATTTAGCATCTGTTTCTTTTCTCTGTGACAGGATTATTATGCTGTAGAAGTGTCATGTGGGGGAGCCAAAGCACTACTATACTTTAACTTCCAACAGTACGTTTAGTGTAGAAGGGAAAAAAATAGTGAAATGAAGTTCATGCTTTGCAGTTGTCTCTATGTTTCTTCTCCTTTAAAATACTAAAGGGTTAGAGGGGTTTATTAAATAGTAAACGAAAAAGACTAAATGTGTTAGATGCTTATACGCCTAGAGTTTAAATTTTTTACACTTGCTTTTTAATTGTCTTCTTGATATTTTAAGGGTTAAGAGAAATTAGTATTTTCAGTTGGGTGTGTGTCATATCACTTCAGAGCTGTAGTTGCTCAAAATTAGGCTGTTGATTCCTTGTCTAATTGAGACCCACTAAGAAATGCCTGAAAAAAGCAGCCTTTGGAATGTAGACTTGATTTTTTCCAGTCATTGAACTGACTGATATTTTCTCAGTACCTGTAGATGCAAAGCACTGTAAATTACATTAAAAATATTGCCACTTGAGCAAGTCCTTAAAGAAACAATGTTGGAACTGTTTGGTTGATTAGTGTGCATCAGAGCTATTGTTTGGTTCTCTAGATGCAGGTTGTTCGGAGATGTGCAGTGGGATCTGCATACAGATAGATTGGAATTTGCATTTGGAAAGGACAGCTTTTTCTTATTCTGTCTCAGTTTTCATTTAGTTTATTGTATATCCTTTCCCCCTTTCCCTCTTCTTCGCCTAACTATTCTGGTTCAAGCTGTTGTTTCTCAGTCTAGTTGTGTAGGACATAGATCCCTCTCCCATGCTGGTATTATGAGTCCTGTGCTCCCCCAGCGGAGGCATTCAGTTGCCAGTCATTTGTCCGCGGCTCATGTCAGCACTGGGCAGCACACAGCAGCTTCCAGCAGCCTCCAGCATCTCAAGGCAGCTCCACTCCAGGGAGAGCTGCAGTTCACAATCTTAGCTGTAGAGGGCGCAGCTCACTGGCCCATGTGGGAATTGGACTGGTGACTTAGGCAGTTAGGAGCACGATACTCCAACCACCTGAGCCACCAAGCTGGCTCTTATTTGAAGATTTTAGGTTGCTATCTGTAGTCATGAGAAAAGTCTACTTTTGAATTTTGCTGGCTGTTTTCTTTATGAGAGGATTAATTCTGGAAGACAGGGGCTAACTCCAAGACCATGTATATCTTCATCGGAAGTTGGGGTTTCATATATGTTAGAAATGATACTATACTGTATGCTTTCTCCACCATCCCTTAAGCTCTTGTTACTACTTGACTTTGTTTATTAAATCTCAGAATTGCTTATTTTTGTTTTGTTAGCTAACAGGATGTTTTGAGTCAGTTAAGAGAGGAAATACTAAAAAAAAAAAAAAAAAGCATCTCTTGTGTTTCAGAGAGTGTAGTTTCTTGTAGATAAAAATAATGGGTTTGCTTGGCTTGTGATGGCAGCTTTGCTACTATATTGTCCTCTGATTTCTCTTTGTCTAACACAGAATATTAATAGGTTACTCACCTTTTTATGAGTGCTTTTCTTTAAAACTGTATAATTGAATGTCTAATGAAATTAACCTTGGCTTCTCCAGTGCTGAATGGCGGAAGTGAAAAGAAGTTTTTCCCTCCTCTCCCTTCCTTCCCCTTTCCTTCCTTCGAACTTCCTTCCTTTTTTCCTTCTTTCCTTCTTTCCTTCGAACTTCCTTCCTTCTTTTAAAAAAACTGCTATTTGAATATAGTTTGGGTAAAGTTGACCTCTTGCAGACTTAATGGAGAAAATTGAAAAAAAATATTTTTCTTCTCTTCTGAGTATTATGTTAATTTGCCTTGAATGACAGAATTAGCCTAAATATTGTGATGTACTAGGTGTTAGCAAACCAAATTGAACTTAATGTATATTTCTTTATTTTTCCTGTATATGTGGTAAAATTAGATAATTAATAAAGATTTAAAGGAATATCTAACACATCAATTCACCCTGTTTCACCTTCTTAAACCTAAGACGCATAATTTGCCTACATTATGCAAAATACTAATTAAAGGGTTTAATTTGCTAATCATTTCAGTTTGATTAGAGGCAGATGCTGATTATTAGCACAAGTCGAAATGGACCTTTCAAAGATGGCTTTCCTTATTTAAAATCAATTTGTCAAACCAATTAAGACTGAAATTTAAGGAATAACAAATACCAGTAGTTGTCTGTAGACTTCCAGCGTACTGCAGGGCAGGGTAACACAGTGCTGTGCAGCAAAGACTTCGTGTATACAGTGGCATTATGAATTTCAGTATTCCTAAAGTGTAAGCATTGAACTTTGTTGGGCTTTTTTACTGAGCTCATTAGCTTCTCTAGTTGTAACATTGTTGGTCCTTTGGGTCTCTGGTATTATTTCCTGGCCCTTTTTTTTCATCCTGCTGTGAGTCAGGGGAGCTGAGTCATGTGCAGGTGCATTACAAGTGTATCACAGATAGGTATGCCAGATTCTCCGCACAGGTGACCGAAACTTCCTCTTAACAAACTTGAGATGTGGCAGGAAACAGTCAACAGTTATGGGTCAGTATTAATGCCAGGAAGCAGGGTCAGTGTCTTAATTCAGTGATTGAGCAAAAATTTGGATCCACATCCCCAGCCTTTGTATTCTTCCCAAATTGTCTTTTTCTCAGGGACAGCCAAGACAGAAAACTATTTAGTTAAGTGTCTGTGGCTGACTTAGGGTTAAGACTAGGGAAACCAAGGCGGGAACTCCATTACCCCTATTATAAGTCAGATAAAATGGCCCAGTAACAGAAAATGTTTGGTGTTTTGCACTGGAGACCTAGAGTGTTAGGGTAGGGGATCTGAGGTAGAGACCATGAATCAGGCTTTGACCTACACCGAGATCAAGGGTAGTATAGGATGCGGTAGCAAGCTTAGCAGTGGGGACAATCTGGAAATCACATGGCCTAAGGGGGAAGAGTACAAGCTCTGATGCCATACCACCTGCGGCTGAGCACTGGCCTTCCACGTACTAGCTTTTTTTCTCCAATTTGGTTTCCTTACCTGCAAACTAGAAAATGTAATGGTACTACCTCATAAGATTGGGAGGCTTCAGGGAGTTAATACATGTAAAATACTTAGAACAGTGCTTCGCAGATAGTAAGCACAAAATAAATATTAGCTGTTCTTATTATTTGTTGCCATTCTAGAGTTTGCATGAGATTTGCAAAAGATGGTGTATATGGAGAACATTGGATTCTTTTCCTAATTTCCCTTTGAGTCATTCAAAAATGATAGCTAGACAGACAGGTACAACTCAACAATGAAAAAACAAACAATCTAATTAAAAAATGGGCAGAGGACCTGAATAGACATTTCTCCAAAGAGGGCATACAAATGGCCAATAGACATATGAAAAAATGCTCAACATCACTAATCATCAGAGAAATGCAAATCAAAACCACAATGAGATATCACCTCACCCCAGTCAGAATGGCTATCATCAACAAGACAAAGAGTAACAAGTGTTGGAGAGGCTGTGGAGAAAAAGGAACCCTCATACACTGTTGGTGGGAATGCAGACTGGTGCAGCCATTATGGAAGGCAGTGTGGAGGTTCCTCAAAAAATTAAGAATAGAATTGCCATATGACCCAGAAACCCTTCTCCTGGGTATCTACCCAAAACATTTGAAAACATTTATCAGTAAAGATGAATGTGCTCCAATGTTCATTGCAGCTTTATTTACGGTGGCCAAGACATGGAAAGAACCAAAGTGTCCTTCGATAGATGAATGGATAAATAAGTTGTGGTATATACACACAATGGAATACTATTCTGCCACAGGAAAAGATGAAATAATGCCATTTGCAACAACATGGATGGATCTTGAGACTATTACGCTAAGTGAAATAAGTCAGACAGAAAAAGTAGAGAACCCTATGATTTCACTGATATGTGGTACATATAACTGAAAACAACAAAAGAACAAGACAAACGAAGAAACAAAAACTCATAGACACACACAACAGTTTAGTGGTTACCAGAGGGTAAGGGGGGGAGGAACGTGGTAGATGCGGATAAAGGGGGTGAAATATATGGTGATGGAAGAAGAACTGATTCTGTGTAGTGAACACACAATGTGATATATAGGTGATGTATTACAGAATTGTACACTTGAACCCAATGTAACTTCACTAACCATTGTCACCCCAATAAAGTTTAACTGGAAAAAAAAAAGGAAAGAAAAATACGGGCACAGTGAAAAATTATAAGAACTTTAGTTGTATAAGATAAGCTAATAGAATTTGAAATACCAGAGTTTTATTGAAATGAGTAAGCACAGATTTTAGTCTCACTCTTGCTTTTTATGTAGTGTGAGGGGTTAGGGATATGTATGGATAAGTGCTAGACTGACATCTGGACTATCCTTGATCATAAGCACTATTGACATTTTAATTCAAAGGGTAAAAGGAGAAGTTACTTTAAAATTCAGTTATTTTTTAGCTCCCGGAAGATTAAAAACAAGTTACTATAATAGGATAGAGGGAAATAGAGTGCTGTGGGTTTTGTTACTACGTTGACCAATAAAATATGGCGGAAGTGACACTGTACCAGTTTATTTGTGCAGACCTTAAGCTAGCACATGAATCTGGCACATGCACTTTGGGAGTCCTGAGAGGCCATGTAAGAAGTCTAACTAGACTTGCTGAGACTTGCTGGAGAGATCTGTTCTGAAACCTGGCATAAACGAGCAACTGTCATGCTGGAGAGGCCACGCCTTGTTACTCCCCAACAGTCCCAGCGGAACCCAGCCTCTCAGCCATCCCCACCAAGATGCCAGAAACCTTGTGAGTGACGCTGTCTTGGACTCTTCACATCAGTTTCTTCACGAGCTCAGTAACCCTAGTGACGACATGGAGTGGAAGAATTGCCAACTGCATCCTTTCTGAATTTCTGACCAACAAAATTGGGAGATACAACAAAATGGTGGTGGTTTTAAGCTGCTATATTTTGGGGATAATATGTTATGCAGTAATAGATCATTGGAATCGATTGCTAAGCTAGAGCTTCTGGCTTGTTTAATGTAAGCTGAAAACACAACAAAACAGTGTACCCCCAAAATCCTCAAACAACCCTACCGTGATTTGGAACTACTTTATGAAATGTAATTAAAATGTAACTCAAAATTATGGTTAACAGTATGGACAATGAAATCTTGATAATCAGGTGAGTAGAGAAGCTAACTCTGAGGGAGGTCAGATTACTCAGAAGGAGCAGAAATGGGAAAACTGTTAATAAAAGCTTTCTACCTTTCAGAAATTTGATTGGTGAAGCTGCTTGGAAAGAGTTAGCTGAGAAGCTTATGGCTTTTTAATTTTGAAGGAGAGATGCTTGCCACATCTCTGAGATCTGCCAGCACTCTGAGGATCCTTTGGGTCTTCTTTACTTCCAAACCTTTTTATGTTTCAGCACCCTGGGAAGTGAGGTAATAAGTTATAAGGTAGTTGA
Organism: Rhinolophus sinicus; assembly: GCF_057876585.1. Taxonomy (NCBI): domain Eukaryota; kingdom Metazoa; phylum Chordata; class Mammalia; order Chiroptera; family Rhinolophidae; genus Rhinolophus; species Rhinolophus sinicus. Next base: position 83,262,544 of record NC_142502.1, on the reverse strand, counting down.
TTTTCTTATACAGTGCTCTTACCTTCTGAGTTTGCTGAAATTTAAAATAGCCTGAATTAATGAATTTATTTTACGGCATAGATTGTGGCTAGTCCTTTCTGCTTACTAAATTCAATTTACCTAAGAGATGGTGAAATAAGAGATATGTTTAGGGTACTGTGTAGGTGCTATGAGGGATTTAAAAGCACTTTCTTAAATAGAAAAGGGTATAAATAAATGAGTAAAAGCAATCGTAAGTTACTCAAGACATCATACCATACAGGCTTCTTGATTTTTGTGTGCCCTTTTGAAATGGTTGTAGATTTTTACTTTCTTTTTTATATTCAGCATTTAATGCTTTGTATTGGCTCTCAATATATGGAGTTTCGATTATGGTAGGTAAGGGGGAGATTTTAATTCATATAGAAAATCTATTGAAATTGTTTCTTATTGAAAAACTGAAACTATATTAGGCTGTTTCATAAGTCCAGGGAAACAGGAAAATTGAGGCCTCATAAAACCCTTTTGTGTTGGCGGACACATTTGCTGCTATTATAACATTTTGCTTAAGGAATAGGAGAACCAAGGATGAATGCAAACACATACACAGGTGTTTGCATTTGCTGCTTAGCTTTCTGGATTCCTTAAGCTGTATCACTTTTAGATTGTGGTGATCTTACCGGAGGCAAGAAACAAAGTGAACAAGTTGCAGCATAAAATTCTCTTATAAGTTTCCCAAGGCTGTTCTTAATTATTTCTGCAGAACAGAAATAACAACTTTGCCTTTTTCTTGTGACTTAAAACTAGCAAGGAAAATATAGACAAGGAACCAAGTGACTAATATTTTGAGTAAGAGATCAATGTCAAGCTCATTACAGAAAACAATATGAAGGATCTAGAATATATGAAGTCAGTGTTTTCTCTCTCTTAGCAATTTTGAGGACATAGAATTAAAATGGCCAGTTTAGGTGTGGTAAGAGTTCAGGCTTAGGAAAGAGAAGCTATTGTATCACAATGTGGGTAAAATCCATGTTTACAGTGTTACAAGAATATGATGGCTGTAACCGGGAGGGTCATATTAATGTTGTAGGTTCCTCCAGGCTGAAAGGAACTCCTATCTCACATTTGTGATGTAGAGGAGTAGAAGGAGGGCTGTGAGCTGATGGGGCGGGGCAGGGAGGTCCCTGGGCATTGCCAGTACTGCTGCTGCCTGCGGTACTGTAGTGTTGAGAACCGGATGTCCCTGAGTAAAACCAACCTGTCTGAGCGGCAGCATGGCTTCTTCCTGTGTTTGAATCCATATCGTGAGTGCAGATGAATCACTAATAGGGGTATAACCAAGGGGAAGAAGCTATTGGTGGACTTTGAAGTAAGATAAATGGATGAATAGCGCCTTTCTCCCTCTTTGATGTAGGATGCGTGTATGAGACCGTGAGGGACACTTGTCTAAGTCCTGGTCAGCATCAGGAAGTGGCTTGGAGGGACTTTCTACCGGCGCCTTTCCTACCAAGTTACCCCAAATGACCACACAGTTTATAAAAAATGTGCTTGCTGTGCAAATGTATCTTTAAGTCCCTCTGCTCCTAAGCCCACCTAACATAGAAATTCTGGAGCCACTGTTGTCCTTGATATTACTTTATAGCCAGTGTTTGAGAAATGCTTTATGGATATTCAGCATTATGTTGTATGTTATAGAGGACTTTACATTAACATGTTTATAGTTGGGAGAGCAGGCAAGAGGCTGTTTTCATGAAACAGAGAACAAGTTAAAATAATCACATGTCAGAATGTTTGATACAGTCAATAAGCGTTCCAGAAAAGTAAAGAGAATGTTGCTGTGGGTTGGATTAACGTAGGCAGGCATCATTGAGCTAACAGTATTTGAACTGAATCTTAAAAGATAAGGCAGAAGGAGGTAGCAGAGATATGCTGATGGGTGGAATGTTGTGCCAACTGCAACCTCAAATGCTTGAATAATTTTTTGAGGAATTAAAAATGTTGAATTGGATCAACAAATAGGATAGCTTTGTCATAAAACTGATTTCTAATATTTTCAGTTGCAAATATATGTATTTGAGCAACTCTTAGAATAACACCTCCTTTCCCTTCACCCCAGGTACAAAAAATAGCTTGTATCCTATTAACTGCTTGAATTTGAAATATATGATGAAAATATAAATTTAATCAGCCTGACATTAAAAACATAAGTTTCAAAGATGTAATTTTTCATGGCCTATAATAGAAAATATAACAAATCAATTTGTTTTTCTGAACTTATTTTCCCCTATTCTTTTATTTCATTCTCCACTTGCTTGAATAAACATGGCTTTACCATTGGTCCATGTTGACTCTCAGCAAGTTTCATCCTTTTCTCCCCAGCTAAGTAAAGCCATATTTTTATTGGTATTAATATACTACTACAATAGTAATATACTGTTGTTATCTGCTTAACTTGGAAAGTTTCAGTCTTCATCAGATCTTTCATGAGTCAGGGTTTAGCAGCATCTCTTCTAATGATCTTGAAAATGTCCAAATTGCCACATAGTTTAAAAACAGAACTAAAAAGTTGAGCAGTTTTCTACTGTGCTATGTTGTCAAGTGGGGAGGGCAAATTATTTTATTTATTTATTTATTTACTTATTTATTTATTTATTATGGAGGACATTTGCCAGTTGGAGCTTTAAGAAAGATTGTATTTGGGAGGCCTGTAATTGTGCACCAAAAAGGTAATTGCAGAAGATAACATGAGGGAGATGTCATAAAGTAGAAAACTTGAAGCTCCATAATAGAAAAAAGCTGTGTGAAGAAATAGGCATTCTGCCAATTAACTGGGTGCTTGAAATAAATAGTTTGGAATTAAAGAAACAATTGCAAATTTCGAAGACTTGATTAACTTAGTTCATAGGGAAATAGCGGAGGAGGGAACGAACTTCAGATTACTTTAGTTGTAAAGCACATTTACCATTCATTCAAGTTTTGCTTCAAAATATTTACTGATTATAAAGTTTAAGAATATAAAATTAGAGGGATTGTTAATCTAATGTTTTATGTTAAACCATTAAAATACAATCCAAGTATATTTTGGTGAAAATGAGTTATGATCATAGGAACTCAGTCTTGAACTCTTGACTGTCTCAGCAGTCAATAAATATTTCCCAAACTGGGCACAGTATGGCTGAGTGTGTAGGAAGGAGATCCAGTGAAGCCTGTAAATGGTGCCCGACCCTTGGGTCTTCTCACCTATTGAAGAACCACAGCACAGTTACGTAAATAACCAGTTAATAATAAAAGACAACATGTGTTTGTATGTATAAAGGAGATGTGTAGGAAAACAGTAAATATTCACCTTCCCATAAATGTCCAGCTGTTCTCACCTTGTATTACTTTGAAGTAAAGTACAGTTTTTAGAATTTGTTACTATACTTCTTTTGTTTGGATTAAAAAAAACACCTTTCACCCAAACAAAAACAAAGTGGATTGCATTTCTTATTGAAAGATATTTTTGCTGGATGTGGAATTCTGGGTTTGCTGGTGCTTTCTTTTAGCACATGGAAGATATATGATTCTACTGACTTCTGGAAACTTTTGCTATTGAGAACTCAGCTGATAGTGTAACTGTAGCTTCTTTGAAGGTAATACACTCTGCTTGTTGTCTCCTTTTAAGATATTCTGTTTGATTCACTTCCGTTTGATTTAAAAATTCTCAGTTTGTCTAGGAATGGAATTGTTTTTATTTGTTCTGCTTGGGTTTCACTAGCCTTCTTAAATCTGTAGACTGGTGTCTTGTACTAATTATGAGAAATTCTCAGTCATTGTTGATTTTAAACTTCCCTCTACCTATTCTTTCTCCTTTCTGTTTGGAATGCCAATCAAATTTGTTTTAGAAATTCTTAGTCCTTCACATCTCATTCTCATATCTGCATTTTCCTTTTTAATTCTTTCTCTGCTGAATTACACATTATTTCTCCTGAACTACATATTTCCCTATTTCTTATTTCTTTATTCTACTGCCATTGGGTTTTAAATTTTGGCTATTGTAATTTCTGGAAGTTCTATTTGGTTCTTTTAAAAATCTGCTATGTTAGTTTTTATGGATTCTTGTCCTTTACTGATATTTTAAAATTTGTTCTTTTTTTTCTAAATGACGTAGGTTGCCTTTTAATGCATCTAATAATTCTAAGACTTAAAAATCTGTGTAGCCTATTTCTGCTATTGGTCTTGCTTCACATGTGCTGCTTTTCTTCCCTGTGTGTCTGGTTATTTTGATTGATTATTGCTCTCATACAGTTTTGTTACGGGGGTTGCCAGAGGATGCCCTCCTCTGAAAAGTACTATATTGCCTCTGCCAGTCTTCCTGGAATATTGCAGCCAGGGACTCTTTATAAACCATTTTGAGGATTGTGACTCCCGGGCCCATCCCACTGTGGATATGTGCCTGGGATGGCCATAGATTCTCAAAGACTTTGTTTTTCTTACCTTTTTTGTTTCCCGCATTGTGTGGTGCCAAGAGAACCTGGTTTTCATTCTCATGTGATTGGGGGAGAGATGGTGGGTCAATTCTAGTTCATTCTTTCCCTGGGGATGTCATGCTTTGGGGTCCCAATTTGATGTGTGTGGGGGGGCCTCTTTAAGGATCTCACGTTTGACAGGTGTTAATCCTTTTTTTTGCCACCTTGCCACTTGAGGCTGAGGATATGAAGTACAAGCAGATGGCGTTGGCTGATGCCCTAAGGGCAAAAGTGGCTTTGGTTCTCCTGAGTTTAGGTTTTCCTCAGAATTTGGTCTGGCAGTTCCCCTTATCTTGTCAAATTTTTGGTGCTCTTAAACTAATCTATATATGTATTTTTATAGTTTATCCAGTGCTTTTTCATTGTTCTCAGTGGGAATTATTAATAGATCTGAGTAACAAGAAATCAGAAACTACCTAATGGCCCAGGCTGGCGCATAAGAGCCTGCATCTGCGGGTGTGCTGCTGGAGAGGCTGCAAGCCATAGCGCCCTGCACAGAGTATTCTTTGCAGCCTCTGTAACGGCTGGGCTGGGGAGAGGATGGGTCTTAAGGGCACTATTACTTTAATTCGCTTAAGTATCCATGTGCTTGTTTGGAGAAACTGTCAGGGAAAACCATTTTTATTAAAGGTCCCGCCATTCTTACATTCACCCAGGCATGATCCTGTCATCTTTAATTTCTCAGTATTTACTTTCCGTCTTTTAAAACTGCTTATCTTATTTTTCCATTTCTACCATAGTATCTTAATTCTAGGATTACTTTCCTACTGCTTGTTGGTATTCTGCAGTAACCTCTTAACTGGTCTGTAATTACTATCAGAGTTGAACATCCTTTTGTGGGTATGAATTCTTATGACCTCTTGTGAATTATCTGTTTCTATCATTTGATGAAATATTTTATTATATGCTCTCCTTATACATTTTTAGTGTTTGGGGTTTATATTATATTTTTATTTTATTTCTCTTTTTCTGTATTTTTCTTCAGTTTAAATAGTGTCAACCTTCCATAGTTTGTATGTTCCTGTTTGTAAATATTTCACCGTTAGTGTGATTAGAGCTGGGAATATAAAAGTAAGTGAACACGTTTATCTGTGATTAAGATCATATTATAGTGAGGGAGCTATGCATACAGTGCTTCAGTGCTAGACTACTGCAAGTTAAAGCATAAAAGAGGGAATAAATGTTATTGAGGAAATCTGGGGAAGCTTTGCAGAGATAATGTGTTAGTTACATAAGATCTTTTCCAGTAGAAACAAAGGGTATGGAAGGACATTTCAGATATGGGAAATAAGTTTTAAAGTCATAGGGATAAAAGTAATAGTGCACTATAGGATCTGTACTTAGGTTCCTGTAATTGGAGGATGAAGTATTTTTGGGGATGGAAATTGAAACCAGGAAGAGTTGAAAGACCTGGGTTAAAAAGGGACATTGATGGATGCAAAGAACCTGTGTGTGGGGATAAAGGAGTGGGTGAGCAGGACGGGTGAGGAGGTCTGACTGGGGACAGTGTGTCTGGGGTGGGGCTGGTGGTTGTGAACTGTGCTGTGACAGTGGGAGTGGGCTGCTGAAGTCATGTGAGAGGGCAGAGTGTGCTGGGGACCATGACACAAGTCCCTGGATCACCCATGTAGATGAGCATTCACTTTGGACAGTGGCAAGATGGTGGATGTTACGATGTTGACGATGTTTTGATTTGGACTGTGTCTGTCCCAGTTTTAACACTGAAAGTCCCTGTCATGAGAAACTCCTAAGTCCTGGGAAAACTGTTATGGTTGGTTATCTTAGTGAGGTGCCAGAGAGCTGAATGAATTTGAGGCATTGAACGGTGGAGAGTAATTATCTGTAAGGGGCAGGGGTTGCCCAGAATGGAGGGAAAAATGAGGGAATGTGTTTATGCTAATTTACGCTAGAGTAGTGTTTTCGGGAGACAGCATGGAGGTAAAGGAGCATTTAGAAGAGGTTGAGCTTGTGTGGGTGGAGATTGGTTAGTAGCTGCCGGTGGGAAATGTTTGGAATGAGTTCCACAGAGGGAATATACAAATGAGTTAGGTGGGTAGATGGCGGTCAGGGCTGAATTAAATGAGAACAGCTGTAAGAGCAATGCTAAGTCTCTAGTGCAGGGGTGTCTAAACTGCGGCCCGCAACCCATTGTTAATGGCTCGCAGCAAATTCCAAAAATATATTTCGTTAACTTAAATAAACCAGGTGAGGCGATATGTACTTCACCTTGAGTGAGTGGCCCGGCTGTTTGTATATTTTACCACATATGGCCCTTGGTAAAAAACGTTGAAAAAAGTTTGGACACCTCTGCTCTAGAGGGTCTATGTTTTGGGCACTGATGCAGGAGGGCAAGGATGAAAGGTACCGATAGAAAGAATTGCACAAAAAATTTGCTAAGCACTTTGGTGTAAAGTTGTTTCAGATCTGACTGCAGGTGTCTCCCAGGTTTTTAGCCTCCAAGTTGGAATAGAATAATATAAAAAACTCTAGTCTGTTTTTTCACTGCTACTTATTTCTCTGAGGTTTGATACTTTTATATTTAACCCATTGTCTTTTACATTTGGTCTCAGGAATAAATATTAGTTTTTTAATCAATTCTGTTTTCTTAATAATGCTTTCTAGTTATTCAGCATCATTTAATGCATAACGTTTTGTTTACTCATTGTTACTGTGGGGACAGAACCCCAAAAAGCAGTTTCCAGGCTCTCGGCCTCACATAGAAAGCTGCTGGCTCAGGTAGTAAATGGCCATCAACTGTGATTGGATGGCCATCAGCTGTGGCTAGTTGGCCATCAGCTGTAACCAGTGAGCCATTGGCGACTAATATAACTGCTGTGGCTACGCTAGCAGACAGATGGGGGGGCTAGCAAGAAGATGGTGGCTGAGCCTGCAAGCGGCACAGTGAGGGTTGAAAATTGTGTGGCTCCTGTTTCCTGTTTCTCCAACCCAGCCACCAGCGAGAATATAGTGGTATGACTCCCCTACCTATGGCTCCGTGGGTGTTCCTTTTTGGCCTCACCATGTCCTGCGTTCTTATGTGGGGAGCAGGAGCAGAGACCCCGCAGGCCTCCCTGCACGACAGTTACTTTATATGTTACTGGCATTTTTCTAGTCCACATCAACCTGGGAGTCACACAGCCCATAAATTGACCACTGTTTGAGTCCTGCTCACCTGTTCAAGACTTTAAGACTGGGGTGTTTGTGGGGGAGGGGGGTAAAGGGAGGGGAGAGGGAGAGAGAGATTGAGATTGGTTGATGGGAAGTGACTCACTTCCATCTTCTGTATCCCATTTGGCTGCCTAAGTTTCTGGTCTTGGGGTGGTACCAAGCTAGTCTCAGTAAATCTTAATGCTGTCACGGCTACCCAGATGCCCTCTGTACTGCTGTTCGGTAAGCCTCAGCCATAGCCACTGCCATAGCGGTGCCATTGGTGACTTTCAATTCAGTTTATCTGCAGTTGTTTGAGCAAATAGTCTGTGAGCTACGCTCTGAAATTAGGTTCCTGGAAAGGATCGCCTTGTCGCCTCTCCTTCACTATAATGATTGCTTCCCTTCATTGTGCTGAGCTGTAACTCATAAGCTAGGCTGAGCACCAGGCCTGGTGGACAGTCAGGCTCTCGCAGAGCTTTTGCTGTCCTCAGTAGTGTGGAAACCAGACATTTTCCTCTTGTATGAGTGGCTGCTGCTTTCAGATTTAATTGTTAGTGGAGTCAACTTCGTTTACAAAGTTTTCTATGGTTAAATAATACAGTTAATTTATAAATTAATGTCTTACTTTTGGTTGTCTTATCTGTTGGTGCTGTACCTGGCTAATGGAAGGGGCTGAAGAATGTCTGTTGAATCGGGTGGGATGGAATGGAATGTGGATCTGATGTGTCCTATCTGATTGTAACGTATCTGACGTGGATCTGGTCTTGTCATGCCCAGCTCGGGAATTACTGCTGTTTTTATTTGTTTAGGAGATTTTTAAGAACTCTTGTATAAATTAACCATTAAAAAAAAAGAGGTTTGTGTTCTTGTAGAAGAGAAGAAATGCACTTGAGTATATAAGTAATTAATCTTTCCTTTCAGTGTAATTTTTAGTATTTTCCAAATGTGCCTGTGCTATTAAAACAGTAATAAAGTAATCAGATGATTGGTTTTTACATTGATCAGCTTGGTGTAGTTACTGAGACATCAACATACTAATTAGAATGTCAGGATATTAAATTACTGTTCGTTTTCTAACTTTTAATGTTTTGGATGATTATAAATGATAAAAGAATTTGTAAGTGAAGTAACACATCATCCTATCAATTTTGGTTAATTAGCACAGTCACATAGTAGTAATTATTCCCTTTTTTGTTTCCCGTTTTTCTACCTTTCCTAAAGAGTTACCATTTATTAATAATTTAATTAAAATATTTCTTCCTATTATATGGCTTTCTTTTGTACATTTAAATGAAGAAAGTATGTTGTAAGCATTGGATTGTAAATAGAAAATTATTTTCAACTAACTTATATTTTAGGTTGATTATTCTGGTTATTATTTAATGAATATGTAGTAAATACCCTTAAACTAGAACAACAATTCTAAGACCTAACATCAAAAATTAAAGCCAAAACCTAATCCTCAAACTTCAAACAATAACCATTTTATAACATCTCACAATTTTGAGGGTCAGGAATTCAGACTGAGCGCAACAGAGCAATTCTGATCCATATGGTGTTGTACGGGGTTACTTGGTTGGCAGCCAGTCTGGTCTAGAATGTACAAGACAGCTCTACTCACATGCCTGGTGCCCAGGTGAGGACTTGTAGAAAGCTGTGCTCTACTGGGATCTTTCCATGTAACCTTTCTAACTAGGGGGTTGGACTTCTTCTTTGGAGTGACCCAGGACTGCAAGAGAACAAGGCAGAAGCTTTTATTCCTCTCAGAGACTAAGCCTGGGACTGGCACGGTGTCACTTGTGCCATATTATTGGTCAAAGTAGTCGTATGCCAGCCCAGGTCAAGGGGAGGGCAAATAGAGCTCAGCTCTTAATGGGAGGCGTGTCAAACAATTTGCAGCCATCTTTAATCCCCACAGTAAAACTAATGGTGCGGTCCCAGTGAGTTTGGGAAACAAAGTGCCCATTATAGATCACATTACTTATTAACCTCTAAAGACCTGTGTTTATTAGAATTAGTAATATTAAAAATCATGATATATGCTTTCAGTATTTACTTCCTCCACACATTTTTGATGTCATTATAAAAGAAATGATTCCAAATTGTTTCATTACACATTGGATGTTTTATATTTTTATCAATTTTTTTTCGTTTTTTAAAAAAAATTTATTGGGGTGACAATTGTTAGTAAAATTACATAGATTTCAGGTGTACAACTCTGTATTACATCATCTATAAATCCCATTGTGTGTTCACCTCCCAGAGTCAGTTCTCCCTCCATCACCATATATATGATCCCCCTTACCCTCATCTCCCACCCCCCACCCCCCTTACCCTCTGGTAACCACTAAACTATTGTCTTTGTCTATGAGTTTTTGTTTCTCATTTGTTTGTCTTGTTCTTTTGTTGTTTTTGGTTCATATACCATATATCAGTGAAATCATATGGTTCGCTGCTTTTTCTGTCTGACTTATTTAGCTTAGCATTATACTCTCAAGATCCATCCATGTTGTCACAAATGTTCCTATATCATCTTTTCTTACCGCCGAATAGTATTCCATTGTGTATATATACCACGACTTCTTTATCCATTCATCTATCGAAGGACATTTTGGTTGTTTCCATGTCTTGGCCACTGTAAACAAAGCTTCAATAAGCATTGGAGCACACGTGTCTTTATGGATAAATGTTTTCAGATTTCTTGGGTAGATACCAAGAGGAGGGATTGCTGGGTCATATGGTAATTCTATTCGCAATTTTTTGAGGAACCTCCACACTGCCTTCCATAACAGCTGCACCAGTCTGCATTCCCCACCAACAGTGTAAGAGGGTTCCTTTTTCTCCACAGCCTCCCAACACTTGTTACTATTTGTCTTATTGATGATAGCCATTCTGACTGGGGTGAGGTGATATCTCATTGTGGTTTTTCTTTGCATGTCTCTTATTTAGTGATGTTGAGCATTTTTTCATATGTCTATTTGCCATTTGTATGTCCTCTTTGGAGAAATGTCTCTTCAGGTCCTCTGCCCATTTTTCAATTTCGTTGTTTGTTGTTTTGTTGTTGAGTTTCATGAGTTCCTTGTATATGTTGGATATTAGCCATTTATCGGAGGAAATGTTTTCAAAAATCTTCTCCCATTCAGTTGGTGGCCTCTTTATTTTGTCAATGGTTTCTTTTGCTGTGCAGAAGCTTTTAAGTTTCATATAATCCCATTCGTTTATTTTAGCTTTGACGTCCATTGCTTTTGGAGTCGAATTCATAAAATGCTCTTTGAACCCAAGGTCCATAAGTTTAGTACCTATGTTTTCTTCTATGCAGTTTATTGTGTCAGGTCTTATGCTTAAGTCTTTGATCCATTTTGAATTAATTTTGGTACATGGTGAGAGATAACAGTCCGGTTTCATTCTTTTGCACGTGGCTATCCAATTTTCCCAGCACCATTTATTGAACAGCCTGTCTTTCCTCCATTGTATGTTTTTAGCTTCTTTGTCAAAAATTATCTGTTCATATTTATGTGGTTTTATTTCTGGGTTCTCAATTCTATTCCCTTGGTCTATGTGTCTGTTTTTCTGCAAATACCATGCTGTTTTGATTATTGTAGCTCTGTACAAGCTAAAGTCAGGGAGTGTGATACCTCCAGCATTGTTCTATTTTCTTAAGATTGCTTTGGCTATTCGGGGTCTTTTGTGGTTCCAAACAAATCTGATGATTTTTTGTTCTATTTCTTTAAAAAATGCCATTGGGATTTTGATGGGGATTGCATTAAATCTGTATATTGCTTTGTGTAATATGGCCATTTTAACTATGTTGATTCTTCCAATCCATGAGCACGGAATTTCTTTCCATTTCTTTGTGTCTTCTTCAATTTCTTTCAAAAATGTCTTACAGTTTTCAGCACATAGGTCATTCACATCCTTGGTTAAGTTTATTGCTAGGTATTTTATTCTTTTTGCTGCAATTGCAAAAGGAATTGATTTTTGTATTTTTTTTCTGAGATTTCATTCTTAGCATATAGGAATGCAATGGACTTTATCCATTGATTTTGTAGCCGGCAACTTTACTGTATTCGTTGATTGTTTCTAATAGCTTTTCGGTGGAGTCTTTAGGGTTTTCTATATATAGCGTGATGTCATCTGCAAAGAGTGACAATTTAACTTCTTCATTCCCAATTTGGATGCCTTTTATTTCTTTCTCATGCATGATTGCTCTGGCAAGGACTTCCGACACTATGTTGAAAAGCATTAGTGATAGGGGACAGCCCTTTCATGTTCCTGAACATAGAGCAAAGGGCTTCAGATTTGCACCATTAATTATGAGATTAGTTGAGGGCTTGTCTTATATGGCCTTTATTATGTTAAGGTATTTTCCTTCTATACTTATTTTGTTAAGTGTTTTAATCATAAATGGATGTTGTATCTTGTCAAATGCTTTTTCTACATCAATTGATATAATCATACGATTTTTGTCCTTTATTTTGTTTATGTCATGTATCACATTGATGGATTTGCAGATGTTGAACCATCCTTGTGCCCCAGAGATGAACCCCTGTTGGTCCTGATGAACAATCTTTTTAATGCATTGTTGTATTCGATTTGCTAGAATTTTGTTTAGGATTTTTTTCATCTGTGTTCATCAGAGATATTTGTCTGTAGTTTTCTTTTTTTGTGTTGTCCTTACCAGGTTTTGGTATCAGGGTAATGTTGGCCTCACAAAATGAGTTAGGGAGTACTGTCTCTTCTTCAATTTTTTGGAAGAGTTTGAGCAGAATTGGTATTAGATCCTCTTTGAAGATTTGGTAGAATTCACTAGTGAAGCCATCTGGTTCCGGACTTTTGCTTCTGGGAAGGTTTTGAATGACTGATTCAATTTCGTTACTGGTGATCGGTCTGTTTAGATTTTCCAGTTCTTCATGGTTCAGCCTTGGAAGGCTATATGTATCTAAGAACTTGTCCATTTCTTCTAGGTTATTGAATTTGGTGGCATATAGTTCTTCACAGTATTCTTGGATGATCCTTTGTACTTCTGTGGTGTCCGTGATAACTTCTCCTTTTTCACTTCTGATTTTAATTAGTGTCTTCTCTCTCTTTATCTTAGTGAGTCTAGCCAAGGGTTTGTCAGTTTTGTTAATCTTTCTAAGAACCAGCTCTTTTTCACATTAATTTTTTCTATTGTCTTTTTGTTCTTTATTTCATTCAGTTCTGCTCTGATTTTTGTTATTTGCTTTCTTCTGCTCACCTTGGGTTTCACTTGTTCTTCTTTTTCTAGTTCTTTAAGTTGTAACATGAGGTTATTTACTTGGGATTTTTCTTGTTTCTTGAGATAGGCCTGTAATGATATAAATTTCCCTCTTCAAACTGCTTTTGCTGCATCCCAAAAATTTTGGTAGGATGTATTTTCATTGTCATTTGTTTCTATGTATCTTTTGATCTCTCCTCTAACTTCTTCTTTGACCCAGTCATTCTTTAAAAGTATGTTGTTTAATCTCCATGTATTTGTGTTTTTTTTCCTGCTTTCTTTTTACAGTTGATATCCAATTTCAAAGCCTTGTGATCAGAGAATATGCTTGGTATGATTTCAAACTTCTTAAATTTGCTGAGGCTGATTTTATGTCCCAACATATAGTCTATCCTTGAGAATGTTCCATGTACACTAGAAAAGAATGTATAGTCTGATGTTTTAGGATGAAGTACTCTATATATGTCAATTATATCCATTTCATCTAATGTGTCATTTAGGGCTGCTATTTCGTTATTTATTTTCTGTTTGGATGATCTATCCATACCTGTCAATGATGTATTTAAGTCGCCTAGTATAATTGTGTTTTGGTCAATTTGTCCCTTTAGTTCTGTTATTAGTTGCTTGGTATATTTCGGTGCTCCCTGATTGGGGGCATACATGTTAATGACTGTTATGTCTTCTTGTTGTATAGTCCCCTTTACCATTATGAAATATCCATCTTTGTCTCTTGTTATCTTTTTCACCGTGAAGTCTCTTTCATCTGATATCATTATGGCTACACCTGATTTTCTCTGGGTACCATTTGCTTGGAGTGTCAATTTCCACCCTTTCATTTTGAGTCTATGCTTGTCCTTGTATCTGAGATGTGTCTCTTGGAGACAGCATATGGTTGGGTTTAGTTTTTTGATCCAATCTGCTACTCTGTGCCTTTTCATTGGTGAGTTCAGTCCATTTACATTTAGGGTGATTATTGATATATGAGGATTTCCTGTCATTCTATCTTTAGTTTTCTGGTAAGGCTGTGTCTCCATTGTTTCTCTGCCTTTTTGTTGTTGTCTATTATTTCTGTGTGGTGGTATTCTATGATGTTTCCCTCTGTTTCTTCTTTTATTACAGTATACATTTCAGTTCTGGATTTTTTTTTTTTGAGTGGATACCCTTAACTTTATGTAAAAGAAAGTTTGATATTTGGAGTATTTCATTTTCTTCAGCATGCTTATTTATCCATTCCCATATTCCGGTTCAGGCCTTTACTCTCCCCCTTTTGATGTTTTGGTTGCCACAAATTGTCCCTGTTGCTGGTGGTCGAATAGCCTCCTTTAGTATTTCTTGTAGTGCAGGTCGTGAATTAGAAAATTCCTTTAGCTTCTGTATGTCTGGAAAGGTCTTTATTCCTCCTTCATATCTAAAGGATATCTTTGCTGGATATATTAATCTTGGCTCACAATTTCTCTCTTTCAATAGTTTGAATATTTGGTTCCACTCCCTCCTGGCTTGTAGAGTTTCTGCTGAAAAATCTGATGATAATCTAATGGGCTTTCCTTTGTAGGTTGCCGTCTTCTTTTCCCTGGCTGCCTTGAGGATTCTTTCTTTGCCGTTGATTTTAGACAGCTTCAATACAGTGTGCCTTGAAGAAGGCCTGTTAAGATTGAGGTAATTAGGTGTTCTACTTGCTTCTTGGATTCAAGGATCCAGTTCTGTCCACAAGTTTGGGAACTTCTCATCGACAATTTGTTTGAATATATTCTCTGTTCTCTTCTCTCTTTCTTCTCCTTCTGGTATGCCCATTATTCTTATATTGCTCTTTCTGATGGAGTCAGAAAGTTCTTGTAGATTTCTTTCATTTCTTTTAAGTCTCAAGTCTCTTTCTTCTTCCATCTGTGCAATTTCCAGGTTTCTATCTTCGATGTCACTGATTCTTTCCTCCATCTGGTCAAGTCTACTACCTAAGCTGGTTATTTCATTCTTGATTTCTTCTATTGAGTTCTTGATCTCCAGAAATTCTATTTGGTTCTTTTTTAAAATTTCAATCGCTTTCGTAAAATGCTCATGTTGTTCTTTGATTGTGTTTCTGAGTTCATTAAACTGCCTTTCTGTGTTTTCTTGCATCTCGTTGAGTTTTTTCAGAACTGCAATCTTGAATTCTCTGTCATTTAAGTCACATATTTCCATACCTTTAAGTTCCTTTTCTGGAGACTTTTTGTTTTCTTTCTGAGCTGTCTTGTTGCCTTGGTTATTCATGGCAATTACTGATTTATTATTTCTCTTCCTAGACATCTACAGGAGTGGCTTCTGCAACAGGTTGTTAGGAAGAGGTCTTTCTTTTGTTTTCTAGTACTTGTTGGTAGAATGTTTTATTTTCTCTCTGACTACAGCCTTTTTTTCTCTCTCACATGGTAGTGCTATGTTTTCTCTGCACTATTCCAGCTTCTCACAGAATGGGGCAATTCCCTGGGAGATGAGCTTCCCCTCTGTTAATAGTTCGCCTGGGTCATAGGGCGCAGTGTCTGTGTGTGTATGCGGAGAGCTTTCGAAGTTCCAAAGCTCTTCCTGCACCAGATTCAGAGCCCATATGTTTCAGCAGTTCTGTTTACTCCTGCAGGGATCCACCCAGATAGGTGGGGCCAGGGGCAGGGTGAGTTGTGAGAGGTGGCCCAGAGCAATGGCCGTGACCACCACCACTGCTGGTCCTGCTTTCACAGTTCCTCCCCTTTTCTGGAACTAGTTGGGCTGCATATCTGTGTTTGTGGTCCACAGTTCACAGAACATCAAATACTCTGCTCTCTTGATCTGACACTGCTACTGTTCCGCTTCTAGCACTGGGCATGTGGGGGCAGCGCGAGCTCTGGGAGGGGAGGGAGGGGGCGGCTAGTCTCAGTGCCTAAGGCTCCAATCTCTGCTCGGCAGTGAGGGCTTAAACTGCGGTTTTCAGCCTTCTTCCCTCAGTCTTTTCTCTGAGGTCTCTGTGGTGAGCATTGGGTCAGCCGTGTTATATGATATCCCCTCAGCCCTGTGGGCCATAAGCAGAGCCCTAGCAGTACGAGTTCTTCCCTCTCCTGCAGCTGCAGTAGTTCCGGGAAGCAGCAAGCTCGGAGCACTGAGCTAGGTCTGCGTCCTGCGCCTGTTCGACTCCGTCTCCGTACTTCTCCCTTCCCGCCTCCCCTGCTCGCGCGATTCGCCCACCTGTAGGTGAATTCAGTAGTGGGCCTCTTCGTCTTGTGTGTCTGCTCTGCAGGGAGTCCTTTGTTGAGTTATTGTTGTTAGATTAGTTGTAAATTCCAGGGGAGCTTTACAGAGGCTCACCTCACGCCGCCATTTTGATGACGTCTTTCATTACATTGGATGTTTTAAAGAGTCTTTCCATTAATAATTTATTTTAAGTGTAGTTTGAATATTGTTGGAATTGTTAACATATATTTTTACCTGCTAGTACAAATGTGTTTCATTTTAAGAAAAACTGATAACTTTAACTCATTGATTTACTTTTATTGATACCATGCCGCTTTCTACAAAGGATGCAAGGTAACTTGCAACAAGACACATATGACAAATCTGTATAGAAGTAAAATGTAAATAGCAGTGGAAAATGAGGATCAATTAAAACAGTAAATGGCATCCCCATCTGCCCAGTGACTAAAGCTGCAATCCTAGGAGTCTTTTTCTCCAGACCCATTGGTCCGTAATCCATCAGTCTGTGCTGCCTCCAGAATCTACCCCAAACCTGTCCACTTGTGTTTTGTCCACCAGTGCTTCTCTAGTTGAGGCCACCATCATCTCTTCTCTAAACTACCATGAGAGCCTCTTGAGCATAAGCAGTGTAAATCAGATCTTGACTTTCCTCTGCTTAACGCCTCTTTAATGCACAGTTCTTGGTGTAAAAGTCTGTCTCACCCAGGTCTGAGGGCTCCGTCTACCTCTCTAACCGCCCCCCACACCACCCCCTGCCTGCCACTGCCCTCCGTTGGCCTTCTTTCTGTCTTCTAACTTGTCAGCCTTTTTCATCTTTAGAAAAAAGGACCTTTTAGGACCTTTGTGCTAGTTGTTACCTCTGCTTGGGATGTTCTAGCCATAGGTTTGCATGGCTGACTCCTTTTCATTCAAGTTTCCATTTAAATGTCACTTCTTCAGAGACTTTGATTGACCACACAACTGAAAGTCTAAATCCATCCATCCATAGCACTTCCCCTTGTTTTGTTTTCATCATAGCTCATTACCTGATAGTTTCTTGTTTATTCTTTATTGCCCGTCTCACCCCATTGAAATGTAAGCTTCATGAGAGCAGTGTTTTTACTTTTTGCTTGTTCATAGTTGGATTCCATCTCTTAGAAATAGTGCTTTTTACATAGTACAATGAATTTTATTAATGAATTCTACATTAAAAAAATCAAATGTTAGACTCGATGGTGGTATTTTTCAGGACATGATAAGTTTGTTTTAGAAAAGAGGATTATTTCCCTGGGATTTACTCTTTAAACTGATGATGTATATCAGCATCACTAATGGATTTTTTAAAAATATGTATGCTCTGGTCTTCTATCTATATGTCTATGTGGCAACAGGGATCTCTAATTTTGAAAAGCTCCACTGCAGATCTGATGTACGTTCTTGCTTAAGGACCAGAGCTATGTGGATTCAGGTAGAAAACCTCTGATCAAATTATTTATAAACGTGATTGAATATTGTTGATTGGAAGTTTATGAACTAAATCTCTGGGAAGCCTTATTTATATCTTTATTCTAGAGGCCAGTATAATAGATTAATGGTTCCAAAGTGATGTGTCCAGGATGATCATTTGGGAGTATTGCAAGGACATAAATACAACACATACTTTTTATCTTATTTTTAAACATTTTTTGGGGAAGGCATGTTTTACATATCTAATGTACAGTAATACATGTGATTTATAAATAAATATACATATATCGGAAATATGTGCTCAAAATATTTTACTGATAAAAGGTGTGATCCGGAGGGCGGAGATGAATCTGCCAGTCGGGATGGGCTATGCAGTGGTAACGAATGACCCCCAAAACTCAGTGACCACTAAAAATGTTTATTTCATGTTCATGCTCTATGTCTCCTGTGGGCCATCTATAGCCCTGTTTTGTGTCATATTGTCATTGCAACTCAGGGTGATTGAGCAGCCTTTATCTGGAAGTTCACCAGTTGCTGTGGCAGAGGGAGGAGAGAAAAAGGTAAATGGTGCACTCATAAAGCTTTTGCTTGGGAGTGACACATGTCACTTCTGCTTAGATTTCACTGGCCAAAGAAAGTTACATGGCCACGTGTGAGTCCAGCAGGTAAGGGAAGCATAACCCTCTGTCAGTGAGGGACTCTGCATAGTGTGAATAGCAGTGCAGTCTACACAATCTCTACCTATCGGTTCACTGTGTGGGGTGTTTACCTCTTCAGAGCTCGCTCTTAGTCTCCTTTTACAACTGCCGACAGAGTGAGACTGCTCTCCTAGTTCATGGTTTGATGGAGAGTATTAAAAAGAAGAAGACACAAACACAGCCCAAATTCTGAATTTTATTAGTAGGGCAGCATGTGAAATAATGTAATTACAAATTAGAGAAATAAAACTTTACCCAAACTGTTAAAGCTTAGTGTGATTTGTGCTTACCAAAGAGATTATACCATTGTACTGTATGCCATTTGAAACATTCAGGTACCGACCATTGAATGGGTGGGTATAGATCATAGAGGCAGAAGTGTGGGGAATTGTGAGTAGGGGTGGAAAGAGAAGAGCATCAAAGTTCAAACGTTCCAGGGTCTTTGCTTATTGAAAATTTAACTGGAGTGAAGATTGTGTGCACTCAGGAAATGTGATTCCATTTAGAGTGGTGTGTTTATATAACTCTATTAAGGAAGATGTTTATTTTATATATCATGATATACAGTGGGTCCTCGAATAACATCGTTTCATTATAATGATGAGATGCCTAGGAATTTAACTCTTGTTTACATTAATTAGCCTATGGTAAAATTGGTTTCATTATACATCGTTTTGCTTAAAGTCAGAAAACCTATAGAAGATGTTAAGTGAGGGCTTACTCTACCTTGGTTGTAAGATGTTGCAGTGATAACTTAACTTGCTTTATTAGTTATTTTGAATACCTCCAAAAGACCAGTCCTATGTTAGTTTAACTAATAAAGTGACTAATAAAATTAGTAATTTTAACTAATAAAAAGTTACTCAAACCACTGCAGTTGCCGGAAACATTTCACTTTATTGCTGGGGAAAAAAATCCTGGAAAACAGAAGTTAATCAAAATACATAGTACTGATAGTAATAATAAATATTTACCATTTATTAAGGGCATGCTATTTGTTATTCCAGTTCTAGACACTTTCCATACTTTGTTTTATTTAAAAGCTACATGAAGTAGGTATTATTTTCTTCATTTTACTGATTAAGAAACTGAAGTATGAGGAGGTTAATGAACCTGTTTAAGATTTGAACATAGGTTTCTGCAATTACGAAAACTATATATTTTCCATTCTGTTGCTCTGCTTTTATAATTGCTCCACAATAACTGTTTTCACTCTCTTATGAAAGATTCTTTGTCAGTAGAAACAGGAAGCCATTTAATTTTGTCTTGCTCCTTTAGAGGGTATTTTCGAGGCATGCAATAGGTAACCTCATTAAAGGAGTCTGAGAAAATGAAACACGCTCATATTTTTCCCTAAAAATAGTAGAGAATGCTCAAGATTATTTTTAAAAATGCTAAACTTCAATTTAAACATGCTAGAATGAGTGTTGATTATATGTAATATGTTGCTGTGACATACTTCCAAATTTTTGAAAGACCTATAAGACTTCTCATGACATCTAATTATATTATACCTTCAGTTTCTTTATTTTTATCCTGTTCATTACCAAAAACGGATTGAGTTGAAAATTTTCAATTGACAGCATTTTGTTGCATTGATGTTACATGTTCAGTTCTCTTGTAAAGCGATATAATTTTGTTTATTTGAGGATGCATGGCCCTTGCGGGTTTTAGAGCCAGACTTTAGTTGGAAATCCAGTGTGATTTTCTATTCCTATTAATTAGCTGTAAAACTAAGATAATAGCTGCCTTATAGGGTGGTTGGTAGCATTAAATGAGATAATATAAGTGAAGTGGTTAGTTAGCATGTTAACTAGCATGGTCTGCATGGCCCTCAGCTTTTATTGATTTTTGAACACTGTATAGATTAATACACTTAAACTACCTGCTCTGTGATGTATTTCAACTTTTACATAACAACCTGTGAGCAAACATTTCCAGCCATTCCACAGTTGTGAGATAGCTGTCAGCCAGCCAGCACTTCTGTTTCAGTTTATTTCTGTCATTGTCTTTATGGTATTGTTTGTGCAGTTGCTGAAGTATCTTGTAGGGGTTGTTCTCACTGTCCCTTTAGATATGGGCCGCAGCAGGTCAGGGATGGAGTGATGGTGGGTTGAATGGGCAGTGCTTTGGGCCCAGCCTTACTTCAACCAGAGTAATTTTCTTTTCTTTTTTCTAATTTCTGCAACATAATATCCTTCCAGGTAAGATTTCCTTTGAAGAATTATGTTCGTTCCTTAAAATACATTTGAAAATCAGTTTTCGGTTGGATTTCTACCTTCTATGGAAAAACAGAGAACAAAATGCTTACCTACCACTAGTAATAAACATAAGTCTTTGACTTAGTGGATTTGGATAAACTTGGAAATCATTAGGCCTGCCAAAGGTGGTGATTCTGCAGTGTCACTCTAATACTTATGAGACTTAGGCTAGTCAACAGTATCTTTAGTTTTGAAGTAAAAGAACAAAATTAAAAAGATGCAAGAAAGCCATGAACAATTAGAAAGTGATAAGAAAATTCCATTTATAGTGACATACAGAACACAAAATATTTAAAGGAAAAATTTAATAAAATATGTGGGGGTATAAATAAGAAAATAGCAATTATCTATAATCCCTTTGCCCGGAGTTAGACAGTTATATTTTTATGTCGACTTTTTCCTGCATATAATCTTATATGCACACATACTCGTAGTTGGAATCTCTTATAGATTTATTTTACTTTGCCTTCACCTAACTGTATTAATTTACCCTTACCTCACAGTGTTTCATGGATATTGTTCTGTGACAGTGATCATAAATTTCCATAATTTTAAAAATAATTTTACCGACTGCATAATATTTCATTATAACACAGTTCATTTACTTTTACTTTACCTTTTTAATCTTTTAAAAACTAAGAAGTATAAATATATCCAGAAAAGTATATAAAACAAAAACATACAATTTAGTAGATGATTTTTAAGTGACCATTAGTCTGTCATTCAGGTGAGGAATAAAGCATTGCTGTTACCCTTGAAATACCTCCCTCTGTTCTTTTTCAACCAATCCTTTCTTTTCTTAGGGGAAACCACTAGTCTGATTTTATGGTAACTACTTCTGTACCTTTTTTCCTTTAGTTAACCATCTGAGTATTCATCCCTAAACCATATAATGTACCGTATTGAAACAGACCTTTATATAAATGGAATAGTTGGGTATGTTTTATCTTGTTCCTGGATTATTTTGCTTTATATGTATTTAAGAGTAGGCCCGTTGTGTGAAGTTGCAGTTTATTTGTGTTTCTACTCTGTAGTCTACACTGTGAATATACTCTGCTTATTTATTCATTCTGTTTATGATGCATATTTGCGTTACCATATTTTGGCTATTATGAGTAATGTTGCTCTGTGGTTATATGAATAATGCTTGTTCATGTTTCCTGGTGTTCATGTTTCTCCAGGGCATTGGTCTGAGAACTGGAACATTCCTGTCACTTGGAAACTTGTTAGAAATGCAAATTCTTGTGACCTACTCCAGACTTATGAATTGGAAACTCTAGGGGTGGTGCCCAGTAATTTGTGCTTTAACAAGCTTTCCAGGTGATTCTGGTGAATGGTACAGTTTGAAGTCCATTGCGCTAGGGCAGGGGGCCAGCAAAATTGGCCCGTGGGCCAAATCCTGGTTGCTGGCTGTTTTTGCATGGCCTGTGAACTAAAACTGTTCTTTGAATTTTACTTTTATTTATTTTATTTTATGTCCCTCCTTTACATTTTTGAACAGTTGAAAAAAATTAAAAGAGGAATAATTTCTTGACACAGGAAAATTATATGAAATATAAATTTCAGAGTCCATAAATAAAGTGTGGTTGTAACACAGGTGTGTCCATTTGTTTGCATATGTCTGTTTCCTTGCTGCAGCAGAAAACTATGTATTTGTGACAGAGACCTTAGAGCTCGCAAAGCCTAACATATTAACTCTTTGGTCTTACATAGAAAAAGTTTGCTCATCTCTGCTCCAGGGTATATACTTAGGAGTAAAACTGCCAGGTTATGTGGTATATTTACCTTCAACTCATGAGATAATACCGCATTTTCTAAAGCAAAATACACCAGTTTACACTCTGTCGGTAGGTTATGAGAGTTCCCATTGCTCTACATTCTCATCTGTATTATCCAACTTAATTTTGTCCTGGCAGATGTATAGTAGTATCTTCATTGTGTTGTTTTGCCTGCAAAATTGTAGTGTGAAAAACTTCAGACATATAGCAAAGTCACAAGAATCTTATAGTGAATATCCACATGTATTCACTACCTAGATTCTACAATTTATATTTTACTATACCTGTTTTATCACATGTTATCCATTCCTCTATCTACCCACCATCCGTTTCAAAATAAGTAGAACTCAGAGCACTTCCCACCAAATACTGCAGCCTGCATATCATTAACTAGAGTTCAATGTTTGTTAACATTTGTTTTATTTAAGGTAAAATTTCCATGCAGTAAAATGTACAAATCTTAAGGGTACCGCTTATGAGTTCTGACAAATGCAGAAACTTGTGCAACTCGAGTTTCTGAGTTGCACTTATTAAAAGTTACAGAACATTACTGTCACTCCTAAAAGTTTCCTCATGCTCTATCTGAATAATCTCTATCCCGGCCCTCCAAGTGGTTATCCACACCCTCCAAGTGGTTGTCCTGGCAACCACTACTCAAATCTTTTTCTACCTCATTAGTATTGCGTGTTCTAAACCTTCATATAAATGGGATGATGTAAGTCTGTTTGTGGTCATATGCTTTCATTTTTCTTGGGTACATACCTAGGAGTGGTATGACTGTGTCATAGGGGCAGGATTTTTAGTCTTATAAGAAACTGCCAGATCTTTTTCCCAACTAGCTCTACCGGTTATATTCCCTCCAACAATATATGAGAGTTCCAATTCTTCCACACCCTCACCAATATTTTTTTCCATTTTTAGTCTTAACCATTGTAATGGCTGTGTAGTGTTATGTCACTGAGGTTTGCACTATGGTTTTAATGTGTACTTACCTGATGATTAAAGAGATTGAGCATCTTTTCATATATTTATTGACCCTTTGAATTTTATCATTTTGTAAAGTGCCTGTTCATGTCTTTTTCTCATTTTTCTATTGGATTGACTGTCTTTCTCTTATTTCTGTCTTGGCTATCGTTGGCCCTTTGCATGTCCATATACGTTTTAGAACCAACGTGTAAATATCTGTACACAGAGACACAGACACATACAAAAGCCATTGTGATTTTCTTTGAGAGTGTATTGAATCTATAGCTCAATTTGAGGAGAATTGGTACATTTATAATATTAAGTCTTCTGATGCATGTTTGTGGAATATTTTGTTATTTAGTTTTTTTCCAGTTTCCCTCAATAAGTTTTATTTGCTGAGTACTTGAGCATCTTTGTTAGATTTATTCCTAGACACTTGATAGTTTCAATCCTATTGTAAATGGTACCTTTAAAAAAAATTCCATTACTGAACTTTCCTGCTGGCATATGGAAATACAACTAATTTTATATATTTGACCTTGTATCCAGACACCTTGGATAGGTCTAGTAATTTGTCTGTGGATCCTTCTGGATTTTCTAAGGATACTGATTATGTAATCTGTGAATGATGACAGTTTTGTTCTTTCTAATCCTTTTACTTTTTTTTCTTTTCTTTTTTCAGCCTTCCTTGTCTAGTTCTCATTCATGGAGTCTTGTTCCTTTGTGTGATTTGTTACCTTAGTGCACCGGACATTGTATTTGGAAAGTTATTTGAAGGGCTAGATTGAAGCCTAGAAGGATTATGTTTCTCCATAAGGTTTTCATTTTTTTTTCTTTTATGGGTCTGAGAGCAATGTTAGTCTAGGATAATTTTAATTAAATCCAGAATCTGAGGTCCCTGGCCAACGAGATAATTGAAAACTGGACTGTAGATCCATAGACAGCTGATAAACTTATGCTTTATTTCTACCAAAGTCCTTCAGGGTCCTAGAGAGGAGGATGTTTATCCACTTTTGGCAGAGTCTCTTTGAAGCTTCTCTCCCAGAATTAGCAAATATGAAAGTGGACTTTAAATGACAGGCCTTGACTGTTGGCCTTGCAGTTCCTAAGTAACCTGTGAGAACTTTGATGCAGATGGGTTGGTCTAAATTACCTAGTCCAAGTTAACTGAGTCCTAAGGTGTTTCTGTATGATTCCATTGAGTTTTTAATTTCTGTTCCTGAGTTTTTCGTGTTTCTAGAATTTCTTCCTTTGCTTTTCCCTCCCCTTTCCCCTTCCTCTTTCCATTCCCCCTTCCATCTTTCTTTCTTAAATGACTTTTAATGGTTTACCCTTCAAATAGCTATCATCACACTTGTCTTTTATTTTTTTACACACCTGTATGCTGGAGTCTTGTTGGATTACTAGTACTTATATCCTATTACCGAGGTTGATTGACAGTAATTCAGATGTCAAATGACATAAATATTTCCCTCAGTTTGTCATTTACAGTTCATCTTCATTTACAGATCTTTCACTTTTCTGTATAGAAGTTTAAATTTTTATCTCTTCAGGTCAATCAATTTTTTAAAAGCCATGATTAGCTTGAGACAATAGATTTATAGTTGTTCCTAGCAAAACTCGTATTTTAAGTTTGGAATTGTTTTATGTGTCTAGAAAATTGAGAAATAGTTAAATTACTCTTAACTGGAAATAGGTATTTTAATAGTTAACATAACTCTTGAATTGGGATAATGTCCACCTTTTGTATTAACCTGAGTTTTTATTGTAATTCCTTTCTTTTTTATATTACGGTATTTTCTGTTACTATTCTTTTGGTACGTCCTCAGAAATCAACAAAGTAGAAATTTGAAAGTATATTGTATTTACATTTTCTTGTATATTTTGGCTTCATTAATGATAATGATATAGTAATCATCTTAGGAATGATTTGAGATATCAGGGTTTAAAAAATTTTATGAAGATACAGAAGCTTCACTAGAATAGGAAAGTATTTTATCAAAACTGAATGAAGACTTAATTCTTAAATGGTACAAAGTATGTTTCCTTTTAGATAAAGGATGAAGAGAAGACTCTCCGAGAAAAGGACATTACTGCTTCATCACCCAGTTTAAGTGGGACTAAGTTCGAGTTGGAGTCAGTGTATAAGGTATGTAAACTTTTGAAACATTTCCAAGGTTTTGTTAAATATATCACATAGAGCTTTATATACATATTTAATTAGCCCATTTGTCTAGCCTCTTGTCACCACAGCCTCTGCCTGTCCTGCACAGATTTCTTCTTCACCCTACTTGAGTGTGCTAACATTCTGTGTTGGGCTGTCCTCCTACACAGACACGCTTCTAACCCTGCTTCGGCTCTCACCCCCTATTGCCGGCCATTCTCTGTCCTCACAGTGCTTAGACCTTTGCACTGCATGCTAGGCCACCTCCTGCAAGGATACGCCTGTCACTCAACTTGGCACCAACACATGGTCTGGATCACTACCCTGCACACAAGTCTTCCTTGCTCTTCCTGGGCTCTGACACCAGGCTTGGACCGTCTCCGCATGTGGACACGGTCTCCTTCCACTGGGGTCTGCCCCTGTCTGCCTACTTGCTGCCTCGTGGCAAGATCTTCTTGAACCTCCCTACGTGCCAGCATCTTGCACTGGGCCACACCTGCTGCCCTGTACCCCTTAGCACAGATACCTGCTTGGCTTGAATCCACTGAATAGTTTCAGAAGGAGCAGAGGGGACAGCTGAAGTGTATTTTAAAATTTGATAGCTGTAGCACCACTATTTCCTTTGAAAAGTTGTACTCATTATTATGGTTGAGTGCCAGTAGTTTAAAATCCTGCTTCCACAGTAGCTCCCCATGCCCGCTTTCCTGTTTCTACCAGTTAGGCCATCCTTCAGGCAGCCTTCCAAACTGAGAGTGTAGGAATCAGTGTTTCTCTCCCCACACCACACATTTCCATTACTCTGGCTTCACATCATCTTTTGCTTCTGCTTGGGCATCTTTATTTTTACTGTGACCACCCTAATAAGCTCGAATCATGGAATATTAGAGCTAAAGGACCCCTAAAGATCATTTAGGCCATCTCTTCCTCTCCTTCCCGGGTTTTATAGATCTGGCTGCTGAGGTTTAGAAGCATTCGTTAAATGTACTGAAATCATAAGTCTAGTAAGTAAAACAGCTTGAAGTAGAACGCCCGTTTCCATCCTTCTAGCTCCTCCTCTTGCCTGGACTGTTGAAATAAACTCTCTTACCTCCTCCTCTAATATGTTGTGTGTGACTTACCTGATGGGTGCAGCGTCACACACGTACTGCCCTGTAGAGCTGTTTGACTTTTCGTGTGTGTCTGTCTTGTTTTCTCAACTAAGTGATGACCTTCCGGACAAGGACTATGTTGTAGTTGTAGGAACTTGTAAATTAGTAAAAAAACACTGTTAAAAATCACATGATCACCAGAGGGTAAGAGGGGAGAGAGGTGGTAGAAGAGGATAAAGGGGATCGAATATATGGTGATGGAAGGAGAACTGACTCTGGGTGGTGAACACACAATGTATATACAGATGATGTATTACAGAATTGTACACATAAAACCTATATAATTGTACTAACCAATGTCACCCCAATAAATTTTAATTAAAAGAATTCCCACGATCTATTTATTAAGTGATGTCATTGGATGTATTGAAGAATGATAGGCATATAAACTCTTCCCTAAAACTTGAGCAAATAGCAATTTGGGGATCTTTTTTTAAAACTAATTTTCACATCATTTTTAAAAAGGAGAAAAACTATTGGAGAATAGGATGATTTTCACAGTTTACTAATATATTCTGCTGATATCTTAAAATTTTAGTATAGTTCATAGGACTTTAAAAGTATATGTTGAGTTGTAGGTTTTTTAAAAAAATATTTACTGACAAGTACTTATTTTAATAACAAAACTGAATGCTTATTATTTCCATTTCTTAGTGTTGAGAATAGCTTTTGTGATATTTCTCTAGAGAAAGAATGGAAACAGATGAAGAAATTTGTATTACTTGCTGGTAATTTTCAGCACTTGAATATATTGTATACACATTAGCATTCTACTTGATGCAGAATAAAATGTGGGGTATATTATATGAGAAGAATGCAATGTGCTTAGAGGGATTGAGTTGGGAGTTTGAAATCCTGGGGGTTATAATTTGTAAATTCATGAGTTAAGTAAAAATAAGGCATTCTAATTTGGATTATTGTTATTTTTCATAACATCTACTCTGAAACGAATACGTTTTTGGCCTGCCCCTTCTTCCTAACGCTAATTATTTAGTGTTGAGAAGTATACATTGATCTTTCTTTCTTCCTTTTTTGTTTTTGATCTGCTGGGATTAATGAATTTCTCATAGGAAGAATTTTATTTAGACTTAGTAAATATGAAGACGTAAGAGGATTTCAAAATGACAGATACTGCTTGTTTTCTCTGTTTCACTGTGAATTCAGATCCCTTTTGCTGAGGCTCTGGGTTTCTTCCAAGGAAGGAAAGTGTATTTGGAAGATGGCTTTGCTTATGTACCACTTAAGGACATTGTGGCAATCATCCTGAATGAATTTAGAACCAAATTGTCTAAGGCTTTGGCAGTAAGTATTTCACTTATTACCATATTTCCATAGTCACTTTATTTCCACATATTCAGTTATATACCCTTGATAGTTTGTTCTTTACTTCTTAAGAAATAAGTTAATTTAATTTTCTTAATGAGATTCAGATGGCTTATGATGTTGTACTGGTAATTCTAGAACTGGAGGTTTTTATTTGTTCTATCCATAGTTAGTTTGCTTATTTTTTCTTTTTCTTAGTGATACCAATGGTGAGTTGATTAATTTTGTAAGTGGCCTCCATGGGTTTCTTCAAGGTCATGTCTATTTGTTTGGAGATGGATTTCATATAAGGCCTTTCATAATCAGAGTGGCCTGTGGTGGATGTAGCCCTTAGATTTCTGTTCTAAATTGGTATTTTGTGTCAGTAGAGGGCAATGTAGAAGAAAGTCTTTGTATTAAGTACTAAAAGCAGGAATATGATATTGCTGCAAGAAACAACCTACTGCTGGGCGAAATTGGTGGTAGCTGTGTTGAGTAAATAACATGATCAGTGCTTTTAAGACATTTGTTGAAAGTGTTATACTTAGGTGTAATGTCTTAAACATATACGCATTTTGCAGTGTTGCCTTTTAATCTGACTATAATTCTTATTATACTTTTTGGTACTTAATGCAGAAGAGAACTTCCAAGCTATGTGATGCGGTTCTTTTTAAGTTATACTGAATACAGTATAAGCATAGGCCAACTTTTCCTTTTGAGTTAAAAATTGTAATATTTTCTGTATAAATAATTTTTATCACTGACTCTCCTGGGTTACCTAAATATGTATAACTCAGCTATATCAGCGTTTGGAACGACCAAAATGTTAACTCTGGTTTTATTAAATAAGACAGTTTATGAAAATATCTAGGATAATAGGTGTTTAATAACTTACTATTCTTCCTCTCTCCCTAATCCCATGTTGTTTTTTGTTTTGTTTTGTTTTTTAATTCTCAGTAAAGTTGATGTTTTTCAGTAGTTTCTTTACTTGTCTGTGACTTACCCTGGACCATAATCTATTTACAGATAAAGATAGTCTTTTTCACTACTGTGAATCTCTGTAGCAGACACTGATGTTTGCCTATTGGTTGGCCATTCCCCTTGTTTTCTTATCATCATTATTATTTTCACCTGTTTTCTCTCTGTTGGCATTTTGGACAGCACTTCCTCATGTGAAACAGTCATATTCTTTCCAGGACATTGGGCCTCCCTGGCTCTCATCCACTAAATGCCAGTAGTGGCCCCCAGCCTTCATGACAACTCAAAATATCACCATGTAATTCAGAAAGCTTCCGGAGTGTTGGAACCATCCTCTGGCTCATCATAGTGGTTTCTACCTCCTTTCCAAATTGTTGGTGTATGCATGTGATACAATGTAATTCTGGCTGAAAATATGAGAAATTGTTTGGGGGCTTTTGAAAAAAATCTTTTCTTCTAAAATGGGTACACGTATATTTGCTATTTAATTTATCTTCCTTATAATCTAATGTACAAAGAAGGATATGTGGTAAATTTTTGCAAATTTTAATTTATTTCTATTTTTGAGCAAAAGATGGGGGATCTAAATATACTGAGATTAAAGATACAACTCTGTGAATTCCTATGTTAGTAATAAATTCATTTTTTCAGCAAATTGCTTTTAAGCTTTGTATCTTGTTGGCAAGAAGTATAACATATAAACTTTGAATTTCTTTTTCCTTCCTTCTTTCCTGCTCATTCTTCCTCCCTCAAACATAATTTAGGAAATTTAAAAATAATTTTTAAAATTTTGAGATAATCACAATGTTACAGAAAAGTTGCACGTAGAAAACAATAACTTTTCCCCTAAACCATTGAGAATAAATTCCCAACCTGATGTCTCATCACCCTAGTACTTTAGTGTGTAATACCTACAAACAAAGATATTCTCCCCCATAACCACAACTCAACTATCAAAATGAGGAAAGAAGCATCAATACATGATTACCATCTAATCCTCAGGCCCCAGCCAAGTTTTACCAGTTCTCTCGATCGTGTCCTTTATTTTGTCCTAAATCACATTTGTTACATCTTTTTTGTTTCCTTCAGGCTGGAACAAGTTCTTAGTTTCACCTTGACTTTCATGGCTTTGTTACTTTTGAAGATTCAACGCTAGTTATTTTGTAGAATACCTCTCAATTTGGGTTTGTCTGATGTTTCTGCATGTTTAGATGCAAGTTACACATCTTGAGCAGGGATATCAAAGAAGCCAGGGTATGTTCTTTCCATTTGCATCTTATCAGGTGACACATGATGTTGATTCATCCCAATTCTGATTGACTTTATTTAATGGTTTATTTACCCATTCTGTTGTTGATGTGCATTTGGGGTTTGTTTTCTTTCCTGTGGTTATTACTAAAACTGCTGCCCTGAACATCTCTGGCAAACACATTTCTGTTGGTTCTATGCCCAGGATTGGAATTGTGGAGTATAGGGTAGTCTGTGTTCTGTTATTGTGGATTTGCATTCAGACTTACTGAATTTGTCCTGAATATCAGTGGGTTGTGGAGAGCTCTGGCTGGCCTCAGTGTCTTCGGATGTGATGGAAGAGGGACAGTGAATTGCTGCTTCAGGCAATGCTTGGTGTTATCCTGGGTGGGTCAGTGCCAAGTCTGGTTGAGAGGTTGTCCAGAGAACCCTTTGCCTTACCATGCAGGAGAGTGGATGGAGTCTGTTGCCTGGGAAACTGTTCTGGCAGCTGTGGGAGGGAGCCGGAAAGAAGGGAGGGAATTTTTTAGGGCTATGGTAAAGGAAAAATCTAAATCTAATGCTATGGTCTCTTTATCACTGTCCTTTCCAGTGAAGAAGATTTTAACGTTGGAATATATAATTGAAAAATTTTGGTCCTATTCATGGAAATATTCCTGTAGGATGAGAAAAATTGCTCTCAAGATGAAAAAAATAATTTTTTAATTGGCGGTCGAGGATGAAATACATGGTGCTGGGGGAAATCTAAGTTGATAGAAGAGTTGTTTTTTTTTTTTCCCTGTGTGTTTATTTTTCAGTTACAATTGACATTCAGTGTTATTTTATATTAGTTTCAGGTGTACAGCATAATGGTTAGGCATTTATATAATTTATAAAGTGATTCCCCCATTAAGTCTAGTGCCTAACTGGCACCATACATAGTTATTACAATATTATTGACTATATTCCCTATTCTGTACTATACATCCACATGACTATTTTGTAACTACCAGTTTGTACTTCTTAATCCCTTCACCTTTTTCACTCAGCTCCTCAACCCCACTTCCATCTGGCAACCATCATTTTATTCTCTGTATCTATGTCTGTTTCTGTTTTGTTCATTTATTTTGTTTTCTAGATTCCACATGAAAGGGAGAGCACATGGTATTTGTCTTTCTCTGTCTGACTTATTTCACTTAGCATAATACCCTCTAGCTCCATTGCAAATGGTAAAATTTCATTCTTTGTTATGGCCGAGTAATACTCCATTGTGTGTGTGTGTGTGTGTGTGTGTGTGTGTGTGTGTGTGTATGTGTATGTACCACATCTTTATCCAATTATCTGTTGATGGACACTTAGGTTTCTTCCATATCTTGGCTATTATAAATAATGCTGCAATGAACATAGGGATACATATGTCTTTCTGAATTAGTGTTTTGGATTTCTTTGGATAAATACTGAGAAGAGGAATTGCTGGGTCATAAAGTAGTTCTATTTTTAATTTTTTTGAGGAACCTCCATACTGTTTTCCACAGCAGCTGCACCAATTTTCAATCCCACCAACAGTGCATGAAGATTCCCTTTTCTCCACATTCTCACCAACACGTGTTTATTGATTTATTGATGATGGCCATTCCGTCAGGTGTGAGGTAATATCTCATTGTGGTTTTAATTTGCATTTCTCTGATGAATAGTGATACAAGTTAAGAGTAATACTCCATTGTGTGTGTGTGTGTGTGTGTGTGTGTGTGTGTGTGTACGAGAATCTTTTCATGTACCTGTTGGCTATTTGTATGTCTTCTTTGCAAAAAAATCTATTCAGACCCTTTGCCCATTTAAAAATTGGGTTATTTGTTTTTTTTTGCTATTGAGTAGTATGGGTTTCTTATATATATTTGGATGGTAACATTTTATTGCATATGTGGCAAATATTTTCTCCCATTCTGTAGGTTGGTTTTTCATTTTGTTAATAATTTATTTTGCTGTGCAAAAACTTTTTTAGAAGAGTTTCATCGAAGATTATATCTGAAGGTTTGTTCTGGACCTGTGATCATGTGATTTTTATGATAATATAACCAATCTGACTTTGAGACATGTTCTAGGACTAGTAAAAGATGGACATCACCTTCTCATTTGATAAGAGCTTTTTTTTATCACCCTACTGATGCTTTGAGACTCAACTGTGGCCACACTTCCTCCTGAAAGCCTCCCATAAGCCTTAAAATTGTGCTAAGTATCTCTCCTTTGTGCTCCCACAGCACTCTGCACACTACCAAACTATGATGATATTATTCTGATTATGTGTTTTTCTCCTCAACTAAAAAGTAAGCTCTTTGAGAATAAGGGTTCTGTCTTAATTAAAATGTTCTAGCTAGTGTAGGATCTATCACATAGGGCCAGTGCTCAGTAAAATTTTGTTGAGCTGATAGATACTGAATAATAATAATGACTTCCACTTGTCCATAGTTTATTATTTATGCAGGATCTCCTTTGATCTTTACCAGTAGCCTCTGAGATAGACAGGGATTACAATCTGCCTTGTACAGGTGAGGAAAATGCAGCTCAGAGAGGGTAAGTAATTTGTCCAAGGTTATGTTGGCTAGTAATTACTGGAACCATAACTGGACCTTGGGTTTCCCATCGTAATTCTCAGGGTCTTTTGATGATAACTGTTCCTGTGTAACGAGTTGCATTATCAGGGGATTTAGATCTTCAATCTCTGAGAAAATATTGGAAAGTAATTGTATTAGGGTCCAGTTACGGAGCAGGCAAAAAGGGTGAACTTGGAGCCGAGATGCAATAAATAGACAACCAGTTACAGAAAATAAGGGGATAGATTTATTTCTTTGCTTCACATTGCAATGTTAGAAGCTTTGGCAGTTCTTTCAGTTAATGGTTTAATTTTTAAATAACTTTTATTCACCCACGTATTGTTTTGGTTACTAGGGATACAGTATTTTAACAAGACAGATGAAATTTCCTTCTTTTTTTATAAAGCTTGTATTCTAGTGGGAGACAGACAATTACTAAAGAAATAAACAATAACAATATTGTACATGATGTGAAGGAGTCAGCTTTACAAATACAGACAAAAGTGCATTCCAGGCAGGGAAAGTCACTAATGTAAAGGCCCCAAGGAGGGAATCTTGGCATTTTTGCAGAATTAAAAGAAGTCCAGTGTAGCTGAAGTGCAGTCAGCTAGCAGAGAGGGGGACAAGATGAGACTACAGTGGCTAGATGTAGGACTTTAATAAATAAACCAGGGTAAGGAGTTTGATTTTTAGCATAATGTAGTCGAAAATCATTAGATGGTTTTGAATAAGGGAGTGATAAGATCTGATTTATATTTTAAACGGATTACTGTGGTTGCTGCTTGAAAATCACTTTGAGGGGTATAGAAAAAATGAAAGCAGGGTGACTAGTTTGGAAGTTGATCACCTTATTCTAGATGGTGGCTTGAAGTAGGATGGTTGTGAAGGTAACAAATGAGAGAAGTCAGTGGATGTCAATTATGTTTTTGAAGTATTGTAATTCTTAGGATCTTTTG
Organism: Rhinolophus sinicus; assembly: GCF_057876585.1. NCBI lineage: Eukaryota > Metazoa > Chordata > Mammalia > Chiroptera > Rhinolophidae > Rhinolophus > Rhinolophus sinicus. The sequence goes on along the minus strand of NC_142502.1, from coordinate 83,228,964 downwards.
ATGATAACTGTTCTTTAGTTGACATGACAGACTAGGTATGAGAGAAAAAGGGGAATCAGGATAATAATAATAATGATGATGATGACAGCTTAAAATCAATGCCGGGTTAGTATCTGCCAGGTGCTCTTGTAAATGGTTTACATGAATTAAGACACTTAATCTTCATAGTAACCTGTCCAGTGGGTACCATTATTACCCTTCAATGCTTACAGTATCTTTGTATAGGTGATGAGGAGCAGAGGCAGGATTTGAATCCATGCAGTCTGGCTTCAGAGTCTGTATTCCAGAGCACTATGTTATACTGCTTAGATTTTGGTCTGAAAAACTGATTAGAGGGTGATGCCTTTTATCAAGATGCTGAAGACTGAAAGAGAAGTATATAAAATAAAATCAAGAGTTCTGTTCTGACTGTGTTCAGTGGGAGAGGCTTATTAGTCATGCAGACAGAGCTAGAAAGTGTGAAGTTAGATTTAGAAGTCTGGATTTCTGGGGAAGAGAATGTGAAGCCATGAGACCTTATGAGATCACACAGGAAGATGTCAGTGGAGAAGCAGGCAGGACCCACGAATGAGATGGGCTTTCACACACCTCCACTCTGTCATGACACAGCAGAACATGCTTTGTTTTTCAAAACCTGAGACAGCTTCTTAAATTGTAGCTGAGTTTCTTGAAGACAAATTCTCTTTTTTTCTCACATAGTGTGACTAATTTCCTTTCTGTTTGTGAGACTCATCATTAGAATGTGCTGGTAAAACTTTAAAAATCAGACTCTCAGAAAATATATTTACACACTTTAATTTAGATGTGGAAAGAGGAATTTGAGAAGTTCCCAAGGAAATAATTGACAAGCGAGTAAGCATTTCTTGGAGTCACAGAGAAGAGTAAGGATTTTCTTTTTTGAAAAGGATTTCCTTTTTCACATTTTTAGAATACTAGTTGAGTCTATGGCTCATCAAGTATTTGTTGCTTTGAAAAAAATATTCTTTGTAGGCACTCGATCATGTAATTTTTATTTATAAAGAGCTTGGAATCCTCTTAAATCTTTTATCCTCTTTTGAAAAGCAGTCTTTAGTTTTGTTCCTTAAGCTGTGGTTAAATATAATTAATTTTTTGAATGGTTACTTTGGAATCACATGGGAATTTTCTTTTGTTTTATTTGTGCCTAACTAGTTGACTTCCTCGGGTTTGGGATTGCTTAATGTGTCTGTTCCAATATTGCTTCCTGAACACTTACTGCTGTATTAAGGTGGTTGCAGTGAACCAGTCAGTGCTGCAATTAATCCATCAATCTGCAAGTCATGCATGCCACACCTTCACTGTCTTTACTGTCAGGCTCCAGCCCATTTATTCTCTCATGGTACTGATCTGTAGGAAACAAAATTTTGCAGCTGAAAGCCATGAAACTACCAGAAAGAAAATCAATCATTTTTTGGGAAAAATACACATGCTTTTTCTAATTTGAGACACGTTGTTGACTAAGGATGCTAAGTTAAACTTGATTATTGCTCATTTTTAGAGGTATTGGTTTGTTAAACACTTTATAATGTCCAATTTATAGTTTGTTGTGCATTTAACAAACATTTCTTTAAGTATGTCAAGTTTACTGCATAGTGCCTAGGTGATGTGGGGACTGGGAAGTTTATGAGCTAGGACTCTGACCCTCAAGAGCCCTCTTGTCTAGTAGGGGGAGCTAAGGTGTATGTAAAGGACTCAGTGACTGGGTAGAGAATGGGAAGTGGCCTGAGAATTGGATTACCTGAGCTCAGGGCATTTAGAGAAAAGCTAGAGTTGACATTGGCTTTAAAAGATTTGGGTTTAGGGAGCTGAATAGCACGCTTGCAGAGAGCAGTAGAGGTAAATGGTTAGCATGGGCTACTGGAGATGTGTTTCAGCAGCAGGGATGTGACACAGAGCTGTTTGAGAGAGAAAAGGATTTTGGTATTGGGCCTGTTTATTGAATTAACAGGACATTCTGAAAAATTTCAGTTGAAACTCAGTAGATTGCTTAGAGATTCAGACTTAGATTTGGGAGTCACCCACGTGGTTGTGAAATTTGAAGCCAAATTAGTAGATGCAACTTTTAAGGAGTAAAGAATAATACGAGAAGAGGACCAAATACCAAAGTGAACATTTCGACGTTGGGTGTGGGGCTCAGGCAGAGGCAATGAGTTGGATTCTATAAACAAACAAGTCGTTACAAGTGAGTCCTGGCATTTTTCTCCACATGTATTTTATTTTAGAACATGAGACTTTTAGCACCATTCACAGAATAGGATTGAAGAAAAGTTATTTTCTTGTTTTAGTGAACTATTCTAGGTTTTTGAGAGAACAGGTTTCATTCATTGAAATAAAATCAGTGATGTATATGAAAATGCTTTAAAAATGCCATAGTGCTATATACTTTTTAGGTGTTTATTTGAAGGGGCTAGTCATGTGAAGAATAATAATCTAAGAGGTTTTGATTTTTGTTTTTATTTCTTTCTATAGTGCTTAGTACAGTTCTGCATTTTGTGTTTATGGTAATTATTGGTGGCAAGAATTTTAATGATTCACTTATTTTAAGTTCTTTGCTTTTTAGTTGCTAGCAAATGTTAGCAGCACATAGATATAGCATTTTTAGAGCAGGAAGGGATTTTAGAGTTGTGTTAATCATTTGTGTGTTATGTTGCTCTCTCTCTTGGCAACTAGAATGCAAACTCTAGGTTTATGTATATCGGTGGACATGCTTGCTTGTCCTATTATGTATGCTATTAGCTTCCTTGTATAAGAGACTCTCAACAAAATTTACCAGTCAGGCCTCTTCATTCGCCCTTGAAAGCTTAGCCCCAGAACGGTTGAATGGCCATAGCTAATTAGTCTTGCATAACTCCTTAAGTTCAATGCCCTTTTTACTTATATTACAGTAGTTTGTTGCCACTCTCCTGGCCCAATCGAATACCTCTGCATGTCTATTGCTTTCTCTGATTCACCCTCCCTGTAGTGGTGTTTCTGTTATACATTTTAAGTGTAGAGTTCTTTAGGGTAGAGCTTGTGTCATATTCAAGTTCATTATCTCTGATGCCTAGTACAGTGCCTTGTGAAGAGTAGGTGCTCAGGATCTGATGAATTACCTGGGGAGAGCTGCATGTTTGTATTCTCCATAGTTGTTGAGAAAACTAAAGTTAGCAGGGTTGCGTTTCAGTGTACTGTTTATAAATGAGTAAAGTACCTGATAATGTGTATGAAGTGCTGTATAAGCAGAATATTTCTGAAATCTCATTTGCAAATGTTTATGATCTCAAAATATTTCTGAAGAACTGCTACAGTTGGCTGTAGTCGTTAAAATTGTTACTTTTGACAGTTTTTCTCTGGAGTATGCAAGATGCACATTTTGTATTTCGTTTAGAAACTTATGATGCAGCATAAACCAGGTTTAAACTCTAGCTACTTTGAGAATAGCAGATTCCTTCTTCATGGTTGAACTAAGTTCTTAGGTTACTATTTTTGCGGTCACCTTTGTGTCCCCTGCTCACGCCCTCATCCCCCAATCATAGAAAAGATAAGATTCACCCACACCCCTTTACAAACATATCCATTCCTCATATCATTTATCATATTTAAGAATTATAATTACCTGTTTTAAAACCTCAGCCTAGATTGGCTGGAAAATATTTTTAGTATTTTTACACATTATTTATAGTTTTTGTTTTTTTTTTTTCACTGAGCTTTATTGCTTTCATTGACAATGGATTTTTATTCTTCTTACTTATGATGAGAAAGTATCAGCAGATTCAGTTGCTAGGAAACACCTGAATACCGAAAGTTTCTTTCTTTCTTTTTTTTTGTACTTGTAAATTCAATTCTTTGACAGTTCTACTCTCACAGAGCAAGAATTTATTCAGTCCCTACAAAGAAAGATGCATCACCTATTAGTTTTCCAATTTAAAAATTTTGCACAGGGCGATCTAGGAATAAGGAAAATGTTGCAGGATTGATTAAGTGTTGAGAGTGTAATTTTTAACAGTGACTGGATATCGAAAAGTAATGATTATGTATATGTCTTTGAGTTTCAGTTTTCTTAAAGGTTTTTGATTCATCATTAATGAAAAAAAGTGAGAACAAGAGGGACACACACACACACACACACACACACACACACGGCACAGAAAAATATTGTATTAATTAAACCAACTTTGTCTCACAGAAATAGGATTGGCCACATCCAATATTAAGTCACCTATTTCTGCTTTTTTACTTATGACATTAATAATTATGTTCCAGAGAAAGAAGAAATATTTTAAAAAGTAGTTATAGTTAGTTCTTTGCTTTATAATGAATTGTCATTTAGAAGAAGAGCTTTATTTGAGTTCAATTCAGTAACTTTTTTTTGAGCATTCACTACATTTCAGGCAAAAACTCTGGGGACACAAGTATATGATGAAGCTTTCAGGGTGCTCAGCATGTGTGAGAGGGCCCAGCAATGGGGAAGAGATGCGTTAGGAAAAGAGAACGTGTACTGGGCATCGAGGTAGCATAGTAAAGAGAGTGATGAACCTAGTCAGAGATGTCAGCTCTGAGCTGGGTGTTGCGGAGCTCTGTCTTTGATGGGGGGTAAGGGATGGGGAGTGAGATCACTATTTTATGTCTTCATTTATTTAAGTTCCCTCTTTGTGTCTTCCTTGTCTGTACCCTCCGCTGATAACAAGCCTTGACATTTCTCTTCCTGCCTGCTCCATTCAGGCAGGTGAATACTGTCCATACACCAGCTTCTAATTCCGTACCTTCAAATTTCACTGCTTGTCTATTTAATTGCACGTATATATTTTGAGGAACTTGTCAGGGAATGCAGAATCCATCTTCTGATTTACATGTATTGCGAATTTTGTGTCTCAGAAATAAAACTTTTATTAAGGCTTTATGTCTTTACCCAAGTGACACAGAGATAACCCTGTGAACTCAATCAAGTAGGCAGCATATATACTAAAATTGGAGGGTGCAGAAAATGGTATCTGAAATGTTCTAAGAGGGTAATGTGTAAGTTCAGAACAAAAATAAAAATAGCAAATGCAAATTGTCCCAGAGTTGATAGAAATAACAATTGATACTAGAAATAATCAAGGAATGAAAGAATAGAGAATAACTAAATGAACAGGTTTGATTTCCCCTAAATTTTTGAAAAGGCACTTAGAAGTAAATGTGTAATGAGGCTCTTGCTGTTTATAAAGTTTTTTAAAAATTATTTTAGGGTATGTTTTAAACATGACAGTAGGTGAGTTTGTGTTTTCATGCCTACATTTTTAACTAATAAACCTACCATAGAAGTATTAGACTTTAGTAGCATGGAAAGAATTTAAGCTGTGGTGTAAAAAAAAAAAAATATATATATATATATATATATATATATATATATATATATATATATGGTTGTCCTTTGTGAAACTGACTTTGTCCATATACAAATTACATTTGTTGAGTTGCAAAACAGGTGAACAATGTCAGTGAGTTTACTACATTGAGGTATGGATGGGGTAATGATCTAGAAAATAGAGAACTGAAACTGGAAGAAGATATAGAAGGCAGATTTCTAGCTCATAAATTTGAAAACAGAAGAATAGCAAACAAGATTGATACCCAGAATGTTATCTTCTATAACTGTTTCATCAAATATTCTACAGTTATCACATTGACTATTAAAGGCTAAAATAATGGAAAGAAGATGAAATATTGTTCAATATTTAAGGAAAAAACAACTAATATAGCTTTGGATTTTGGCAGGGCAACTATAATCCCAAAGAAAGAGAATAACAATTTGCATTTATATTCTTTTTTTTCCCAAGTAGCTTAAATCTTTGTAAATACATTCTTGTTAATCTTTGGCCTACTTTTGAATTTTGTTTAAAATATTAAGAAAGAAATCATCTCTACTTCTTGAGGATAGCTGAAACACATTATATTTTGAAAGTCATAGAAATTATGACCATTTTTTAACTTGATGGCTGCTATGTTTTATGTTCTTCTACTTTCATTTCTTAACATTTTGGCTAAGGAGATTTTCCTTTAGTATGGGTTAGGGCCTGAGACAGGAGAGAGAGAGAGGGAGGGGGGGAGAGAGAGAGAGAGAGAGAGAGAGAGAGAGAGAGAGAGAGAGAGAGAGAGAGAATAAACTTGAAATTATATACATTTTCCCCTTCATTTTCATGTGGCACTTAATCATTCTTCTTAGGTCAAGTGTTTCTGAACTTTACCAATTTTAGCTAAAGTATTGGTCTGCTGGATGGTGGTGGTTGTAGTAATTAGTGGTGATGAAGGCAGGTTTCAATTTTTTTTTTTTAAAGCGCTTGCTGTATTCCAGGCACTATTAAATTTATGTGTGCACTGTGATTTAATCCTGTTGGCAACATTATAAGGTGGTTATTAACATGATCTTTGCAGATGAGGAAACAGGCTTTGAAAGGTTAAGTAACTTAGATCTAAGATCACAGTACTGGTTGCTGAGCCAAAATTCTAGTCCAGGGCACTTTTATCCATGGTTTCTCTGCTCATGGTCTTTGATGATGTGTTCTTCTTTGTGGAAAGTGGCACAAATATGATTCCTCTTCCTTCCTTCCTTCCTTCCTTCCTTCCTTCCTTCCTTCCTTCCTTCCTTTTTTTTTTTTTTTTTGATCAATGTTGATGAGCATAATGTGTTAACCCCTTACTCCACAGCCATGGTAGAACTGGGGATTTTATCAGTTAGAAATATCTTAAACAAGTAGCTTAACATATTTAACTAAAGTAGGGGTTATTTCTCTGACCCAACATGGGATAGGTGCTTACCATTCTGCAGTGGCTCAGCACTGTCAGGGTGTCTCTTAGGTCCTCTTATACTTTCCCTCTTGATTATTGCCACTGGGTTGCAAGATGTGAGGCTGTTGAGCTTCGGTTATCACGTCTTCTTTAGGAAGATCAACCACTTCTGCTCCTCCTCACTAGGGGAGCAAATGCTTTCTCAGAATTGTTATCCCTTACTGCTCTTTCCTAACAAAACACTGTTTATTTCTCTTTGGCTCAAACCTGTGTCTCTCTCCTTCTTTGTTTGGAAGAGCAGATATTTTATTTCTTCAGCCACTTTTGGTAGAGGCAGGCAGGGGGTTAGATGACTGAGGAGCAAACCTTCGTGTTTGCCACAAGAGTGATCAGCTCTTCCGACCTCAGGTGAGAAGAAATGCGCTTTCGTGCAGATGTATTGGAAGGGGATGCTCTTAATGTGTACCTGGTACGCACATGACATATTTCATAGCGGATGGGAGCACTAGGAGGTGACAGTATTGCTGATGAGTTAATGGAACATATCTTTATCTTCAGCTAAATGGGCTCTTGATCTTTGGCAAATTGTGAAGGGAGGAGAAGCTGTGGAGGAAAAGAAACTTGCCATTTATTTCTGAGGGAAACTAGTTAAAATGTCCATACTGCCTAAGGCAATATACATATTCAATGCCATTCCTATGAAATTACCAATGACGTTTTTCACAGAAATAGAACATATAATCCTAAAATTTATATGGAACCATAAAAGACCCCAGATAGCCTCAGCAATCTTGAGAAATAAGAACAGAGTGGGAGGTATAACGATACCTGACATCAAATTATACTACAAGGCTACAGATTTCAACACAGCATGGTACTGGCATAAAAACAGACACATAGATCAATGGAACAGAATAGAGAGCCCAGAAATAAATCCATGCCTACATGGGCATCTAATCTACGACAATGAAGCAAGAATTTACAGTGGGGTAAAGACAATCTATTCAGTAAATGGTGCTGGGAAAACTGGACAGACACATGCAAAAAAATGAAGCTGGACCACCTCCTTACACCATATACAAAAATAAATTCAAAATGGCTTAAAGACTTTAAGATCTGAAACCATAAAATTCCTAGAAGAAAATATAGGAAAAAAACTTCACAGACATTACCTGGAGTAAGATTTTTACTGATAATATCCCCTCGTGCAAGAGAAGTAAGAGAAAAAATAAACATGTGGGATTACATCAAACTAAAAAATTTTTTCACAGCAAAGGAAACCATCAATAAAACAAAAAGGGATCCTGCTGAATGGGAAAAGATATTTGCCAATAATATATCCAATAAGGGGTTAATATCCCAAATTTATAAAAAACTCACTCAACTCAACTCCAAAGAAAAACAAACAACCCAATTAAAAAATGGGCAGAGGACATGAAGAGACATTTTTCTAAAAAGGACATACAGATGGCAAACAGACATGTGAAAAAATGTTCAACCTCACTAACCATCAGAGAAATGCAAATGAAAACCACAATGAGATACCACCTCACCCCAGTCAAAATGGCTATCATCAATAAATCAACAAACAACAAGTGCTGGCGAGGATGTGGAGAAAAGGGAACCCTTGTACACTGTTGGTGGGATTGCAGATTGGTGCAGCGACTATGGTGAACAGTATGGAGGTATCTCAAAAATCTGAAAATAAAACTACCTTATGATCCAGCAGATCCACTCCTAGGTATCTATCCGAAGAAATCCAAACCTCTAATTCAAAAATATTTACGCACTCCTATGTTTATTGCAGCACTATACACAATAGCCAAGACATGGAAACAACCGAAATGCTCACCGGTAGATGACTGGATTAAGAAACTGTGGTACATTTATACAATGGAGTATTACGCAGCCATAAAGTAGAAAGAAATCTTACCATTTGCAACAACATGGAGGGACCTAGAGAACATTATGTTAAGTGAAATAAGTCAGACAGAGAAAGACAAATACCATATGATCGCACTTACATGTGGAATTTAAATAAAAGAATAAGTGAATGAACTAATCAGAAACAGTTTCAGAGACATAAAGGAAAAACTGAGGGTTGCTAAATGGGAGGGGGGGGGATAAAGGGGAAGGTGAGGAGTTTAGAAAGCAGTCAGTAACCACAAGATTGCCACGGGGTTACTAAAGGTAATTTGGGGAATATAATCAATAATGTTGTAAAGATGTGGTAGGGTATCCGATGGACACTTGTCTTGTTAGGGAGACCACCTCAGGCAAGATGTAGATGCCTGATCACTGCACTGTACACCTGAAGCTGAAGCTGAACAGTAATGAATGTTAACTACATGTCTGTATGTATATATGTGTGTGTGTGTGTGTGTGTGTGTGTGTGTGTGTGTGTGTGTAGATAGATAGATAGATAGATAGATAGATAGATAGATAGATAGATACTTACAAGAAGTGGAGTACAGCATTAGGAATAGAGACAGTGGAAATGTGTTGGCTGTGTGCGATGTCAGAGGGATAGTGGATGGGGCGGGGGTTGACACAGTGTGAGGGATATAAATGATAAACGTCTAACTATTACTTTGTTTTGTGCACCTAAAACTAATTAAAAAAAAAAAAAAAGAATGTGTTGAATCCACATGAGATTTGTATGTGTTAGGGGCTCAGGAATAAGTGACTAGCCAGGCTTTTCTTCTGATTTTAAGCAGGTGTTTTTGAAATGATGAGCTTGACCTTCCCCTTATCACTTGGATCACTAAATCCAGATTGCTACTCTCTGGAGTGATGGAGTGAGGGAGGGTAGTCACACTTCCAAGTATTCTTAGAAATGCATTGTCTCAGGTCGTTCCTGCTCTCATGTCTCAAGTTACAAGTATGGCTGTAGAAGGTAGCAGGGAACACCCTCTGTGTTCCGACTTTAGAGCCCTCTGAGTCTGCGTACCAGTGTAAAGGTAAAGTCTACAGACAGTGGAGGGGGTTGTAACAAATGCAAAGTTATTATTGTCATCCACTCTGTTGGGCCTGGGTGCCGAGCAGGTGACAAGATAAGCCTTATCTATGGAAGTTACACATTTAGTGTATCCTCACTTTAAAAAATTAGTTCCTTTCTTTATGATTCTGTCATATGAGGTTGCTCCATTGACTGAGGTCCCTAATTCATGTTGTTTTAGAGCAGGGACTTTGAAGTGTCTTTTGTGTGTGTGCGTGTGTGTGTGTGTGTGTGTGACAAAATGATGTAGTTTATACCAACTTAATCTTGGATGCAAACACTTCAGTAGATAGTCTTACTGTTCAAACTTTCTGTCTCAGTTAAACTCATTCTCACTTTCCCTACTTATCCTACCTCCTACCTTCCCTATGTCTTATATTTCATATACTCATTGTCTTGTCACTTATATAACTCCATGAATTTTCAACTCAGTGCCTTGTGTCTTAGCTTATTCATATTTTTTCTAATTTTTTTATTGTGGTAAAATACACATAACATAAAATGTACTGTCTTAACCATTTTTAAGTACACAGTGTAATGGTATTAAGTGATTCACATGAAGTATATTCATATTGTCATGCAACCATCACTACCATCCATCTCCAGAACTCACTTCATTTTGCAAAAACTGAAACTCTGTACTATTAAAAATAACTTCCACTGTCCCATTCCCCAGCCCTTGGCAACCATCACTCTACTTTCTTTTATTTTTCATTTTCCCTTTTCTCTAACCCCTCAGACTCTGATAACCACCATTCCACAATCTGTTACTATGACTTTGGCTTTTTTTTTTTTTTTTTTTTTAAAGAATCCACATATAAGTGAGATGTGTAATACTTGTGTTACTGTGTCTCGCTTGTCTCTCTTAGCATAATACCCTCAAGATACTTGAAAATGGCAGTATTAACCTCATTTGAAAGGCGGAATAATATTCCTGTGTGTGTGTATGTATCACTTTTTAAAAATCCATTCATCAATGGGTATTTAGGTTGTTTCTATATCATGCCTATTGTGAGTAATGCTGCAGTGAACACAGGCATGCAAATATCTCTTCGAGATAGTTTATTTCCTTTGGATTGTACTGTCTGTGAATAAACAATACTTAGATTACCTGTCCTCTTTATAAAATCTTATTTTATAAGAAAACTTAATTCTCCTCCCCTAATATGAGTCTTACATATTCTTTGGAGATGCACTTTTCTCTTTTGGTTCCTCTTAACTCTTCAGCCATGTTTCTAGTTGTGTATTTCTTCTCTTTTTCTTCTATCTTATTTTTTTACTTCCTCTTAGTGATAAAGCAAGGCAAGGCATGAAGAGGTGAAAAATTGAGATGGGGAGGAATTTATTAGTAAATAACACTTTTGAATTGAGTAAAATGAGGTGCTTATGTTAATATAGCATAATGAAAATAACATGAGAAATACAGAAAAAATTGTTCAGTGCATAAGTTTAAGGAATTGCTGTTGGGCTTTGTATCCTGCTGCATTTTATTTTGGGACTCTGTATTGCATTAATTTGTTTACATGCCTGTCCTATATCTTACCTTCCCATAATTGTCTTTATGTCCTTATGTCTTCCTAATACAGTATTTGGTGTCTAGGAGGTGCTTGGAAAATGTTGACCTGAACATTCACCCCTCCAGTTTTCCTCAAGTATTTCTCGAATTTTCCTTGAAAGAAATATTAATATATACAGTATATTATAATGCATTGTAGTTATATATATATATATATATATATATATATATATATATATATATATATCAATAAGTATATTGTTAATCATATAACAATATCTTAATAAATACATTATTAATATTTTTTGAAAAAAATATCAGTATAGTAAGTCTGTCCTGGGGGGAAGCATGACCAGCATTTCTTTGCAGTTTTAAATTTGTCCCAATAAAGTATGCTATTTAGTTAAGATGGTTAAACAAGATGTGACATTGCAGACAAAATTGCATACTAAATACTACAAGAAAGTAAATTAAGGATATGGAGTAAATTGACAAATCAGAAGATTTTATTTCACTTTTGTAAGAGTATATAGGGAGAAATTATAATCTATAGTATATTTTAAGTTATTGAAGATATAATTGATCTTTGAAACATTGCAATTTCACATGTGGTGAAATTGTTTCTGGTTCTGATTTTCATGGGAGGGACTGTCCTGTGAGGAGCACTCCCACGCACCGGTCTTGCAGCTGTGGAAGCCCATGTGGGTTCAGTTTTTATTGCTCATCACAACTTTTCTTGTTTATTGTGTTTTTGTGGCCAAATATATTTTATGGTTCCTCTAGTTCAAGTTGTAATTCCTGCATGTACCATTGCTAAAATTACATAATGTATGAATGATTTAAAAAAAAAATCTATGAGTACTGCAATTGTTGGACTAGCCAACAATTTGACATTTATTTTGCCTTTGATAATTTCTTGTCTTCTGAGAATACCATCCATTTGAGCCTATTTTATTTAGAAACAAAAATCAGTGTTACATAGAATATTGTAAGTATCTTAAAAATATGGTTATGGAACTTTGAAGGTTTCATATTATAGTGTCAAACTATTCAGCTATATTCTTGGTTCACTGTTTATTATGTTTCTAGGCTACTTCAATACATTTTAGATCTAATTCATAATTCAGTATCTTTTGGACATCAGTCCATGGTTCAATGTGTAAATACACACACAGACACACACACACACACACATTCACACATATTCTCCAGTTTCATTTTATTTTTATTTTTTATTTTTTCCCCTTCCTTCTGCACCCCACCCCTCTGGTTCAAGCTGTTTTTTCTCAGTCTAGTTGTGTAGGACACAGCTCCCTGGCCCATGCTAGTATTAGGAGCCTTGCGCTCCCCCTGGGCTGAGGCACTTGGTCGCTGGTCATCGGTCAGCCACTCACAGAAACCCACCGCAGCCCACGGCAACTCACGCCGACCTCCAGCTGCTCACAGCAGCCCAGTTCCTGGGAGAGCCATTGTTCGAAATCTTAGCTGTAGAGGGCACAGCTCACTGGCACATGTGGGAATCAAACCGGCAACCTTGGCGTTAGGAGCACGATGGTCCAATCAGCTGAGCCACGGGGTTGCCCCCCAAATTTTATTTTTTAAACTTTTCCCTCATGACTCTGCTAGTTTGTCACAGTATTGTGGTAAGAATGAGTAATGACTTCTGGGAAGATGTAACTAGGAAATAATAGGTCGTTAAATTTAAAGTAGTTCAGGCATAATGAACAAGCATTTTCTTCAGTTTACATAATGTCTGTTTTTATGTAAATATGTAATTCTTCACTAAAGAAACATCCAAATATTTTTTATATTTTACTTTTGGTAGAGAACACTTTGTTTAGCGTTAGGAGAAATTATTATACCCTTGTTTCTACTGTAAGCTTTGTTGTTTTTTTAAATCTTGAGAGACTTTTAAAAAAAATTGAGCATAGTTGACATATAACATTATATTAGTTTTAGGTGTACAATGTAATAATTCACTATTTGTATAAACTGTGAAATGATCACACTAATTCTAGTCACCATACAAAACTACAAAAAAAAAAATTTGTGATGAGAATTTTTAAGATTTACTGCCTTACCAACTCAAATATGCAATACAATATTACTAACTATAGTCACCATGCTGTCCAGACTTATTCATTTTATAGCTGAAAGTTTGTATGTCTTGACTCCCTTTACCTATCTCGTCTTCCTCCAATCCACCTCCCCTCTGGCAATGAACATTCTATTCTCTGTATCTGTTAGTTTTGGTTTGGTTTATTTGTTTTTGTTTCTTTTTTTTTAGATTCCACATATGTGAAGTCATCGGGTATTTATCTTTGTCTGACTTATTTCACTTAGCATAATACCTTCAAGGTCCTGTTAATAGAAAACTGTTCTGTTCTTTATATGCATTGCAGGCTATTCTCTCTTTCTAGGTCATCCTCTGGAAATTGTTAAAACTTGAGTGGTGTGTGTATATGTCTGTGTGTGTGTGTGTGTGTGTGCGTGTGTGTGTGTGTGTGTGTGTATTTCCCTAAGTGCAAAATGTCAGTTGTCTTCTTTGCTCTTATTAGTGTGTTTGCTTTAACTGTGCTTAATATTACTCTTTAAAGCCATCCATGGCATCTGAGGCATTGAAATTGATTTTTGTTAAGAAATGCCTCACAATGGGACCTCTATTTCAGCAGCTGGGCTCCAGTTCACTTAGAATCCCTCACTCCTGGATTCACAGTCTAAGGATCCGGTAAACTTTCCCAATGACATTAAACAGAAACCATCAGCAGAATAGAAACTATTTGGAACAAGAGTATACATTTTTTTAATTGTTAAATATTTACAGCATATTCTTGGAGAATCAGTACAGTGAAGATTAGAATTATATATGGCCACATTATACCTTAGATATACCTTAGATTAGTAATACATATGGGTTATTTTTTAATGTTTATGAGCTTTACTTTTTCTTTTTAATAACTGTCTTGTTTTCTTTTTATGATATGATAGGGACTATGCTTTTATTAGTATTAGGTTTGAATTTTTTTAATTGAAGTTTATTGGGGTGACAATTGTTAGTAAAGTTATATAAATTTCAGGTATACAATTCCATATTACATCATCTATAAATCACATTGTGTGTTCACCACCCAGAGTCAGTTCTCCTTCCATCACCATATATTTGATCCCCTTTACCCTCATCTACCATCCCCCCACCCCCTTACGCTCTGGTAACCGCTAAACTATTGTCTGTGTCTATGAGTTTTTGTTTCTCATTTGCTTGTCTTGTTCTTTTGTTGTTTTCAGTTTTATATATCACATATCAGTGAAATCATATGGTTCTCTACTTTTTCTGTCTCACTTATTTCACTTAGCATTATAATCTCAAGATCCATCCATGTTGTCACAGATGGTCCTATTTCATCTCATCCCTGAAAAGTATTCCATTGTGTATATATATCACAACTTCTGTATCCATTCATCTATCGAAGGACATTTTGGTTGTTTCCATGTCTTGGCCACCATACATAGGCTGCGATGAATATTGGAGCACACTTGTCTTTATGGAAAAATGTTTTCAGATTTTTTGGGTAGATACTCAAGAGAGGTATGCTGGGTCATATGGTAATTCTATTCATAATTTTTTGAGGAACCGCCACACTGCCTCCATAGCGGCTGCACCAATCTGCATTCCCACCAACAGTGTATGAGGGTTCTTTTTTCTCCATAGTCTCTCCAACACTTGTTACTATTTGTCTTGTTGATGATAGCCATTCTGACTGGGGTGAGGTGATATCTCATTGTGGTTTAGATTTGCATTTCTCTGATGATTAGTGATGTTGAACATTTTTTCATATGTCTATTTGCCATTTGTATGTCCTCTTTGGAGAAATGTCTCTTCAGGTCCTCTGCCCATTTTTCAATTGAGTTGTTTGTTTTTTTGTTGTTGAGTTGTGTGAGTTCCTTGTGTATTTTGGATATTAGCCCCTTATCGGAGGCACTGTTTTCAAAAATCTTCTCCCATTCAGTTGGTTGCCTCTTTATTTTGTCCATGGTTTCTTTTGCTATGCAGAAGCTTTTAAGTTTGATATAGTCCCATTCATTTATTTTAGCATTTACTTCCCTTGCCTTTGGCGTCAAATTCATGAAATGCTCTTTGAACCCAAGGTCCATAAGTTTAGTACCTCTGTTTTCTTCTATGCAGTTCATTGTTTCAGGTCTTATGCTTAAGTCTTTGATCCATTTTGAATTAATTTTGGTACATGATGACAGATAGCAGTCCAGTTTCATTCTTTTGCACGTCGCTTTCCAATTCTGCCAGTACCATTTATTGAAGAGGCTGTCTTTTCTCCATTGTATGTTTTTGGCTTCTTTGTCAAAAATTATCTGTCCATATTTATGTGGTTTTATTTCTGAATTCTCAATTCTATTCCATTGGTCTATGTGTCTGTTTTTCTGCCAATACCATGCTGTTTTGATTATTGTTGCCCTGTAGTACAAGCCAAAGTCAGGAGTATGATACCTCCAGTATTGTTCATTTTTCTTAAGATTGCTTTGGCTATTCAGGGTTTTTTTGTGGTTCCAAACAAATCTGATGTTTTTTTGTTCTATTTCTTTAAAAAATGCCATTGGGATTTTGATGGGGATTGCATTAAATCTGTATATTGCTTTGGGTAATATGGCCATTTTAACTATGTTGATTCTTCCAATCCATGAGCATGGGATTTCTCCATTTCTTTGTGTCCTCTTCAATTTCTTTGAAAAATGTCTTATAGTTTTCAGCACATAGATCTTTCACATCCTTGGTTAAGTTTATTCCTAGGTATTTTATTCTTTTTGTTTCAATTGGAAAAGTTATTGCTTTTTAAATTTCTTTTGCTAAGAATTCATTGTTAGTATATAGGAATGCAATGGACTTTTGTACTTTGATTTTGTAGCCAGAAACTTTACTGTATTCATTGATTGTTTCCAATAGCTTTTTGGTGGAATCTTAAGGGTTTTCTATACATATAGCATCATGTCATCTGTGAAGAGTGACGATTAAACTTCTTCATTCCCAATTTGGATGCCTTTTATTTCTTTCTCTTGCTTGATTGCTCTGGCAAGGATTTCCAATACGATGTTGAAAAGCAAAGGTGATAGGGGACAACCCTTTCATGTTCCTGAACGTAGAGCAAAGGGCTTCAGTTTTTCACAAAATTATGAGATTAGCTGAGAGTTTGTCATATATGGCCTTTATTATGTTAAGTTATTTTCCTTCTATACCTATTTTCTTAATTATTTTAATCAAATATTGAATCATTATGTTGTACATCTGAAGCTAATATGTTATGTGGGAATTTTATCTCAATTGAAAAAAGAAGACATAACAGGCATCAATATTTCTGCCCCCAATCAGGGAGCACCGAAATACCAAGCAACTAACAAAATTAAAAGGAGAAATTCAGCAAAACACAATTATACTAGGGGACCTCAATACATCATTGACAGCTATGGATAGATAATCCAAACAGAAAAACAGTAACGAAATAGCAGCCCGAACTGACACATTAGATGAAATGGATATAATTGACATTTATAGAACACTTCATCCTAAAACATCAGACTCTACATTTTTTTTTTCTAATGTACATAGAACATTCTCAAGGACAGACCATATATTGGGACATAAAACTAGCCTCAGCAAATTTAAGATGATTGAAATCATACCAAGCATATTCTCTGATCACAAGGCTTTGAAATTGGATATCAACTACAAAAAAAAAAAAAAAAAAGCAGGAAAACCACAAATACTTGGAGATTAAACAACATACTCTTAAAGAACGAGAGGGTCAAAGAAGAAATTAGAGGAGAGATGAAAAGATACATAGAAACAAATGACAATTAAAATACATCCTACTACAATTTTTGGGATATAGTTTAAGCAATTTTAAGAGGTAAATTTATATCATTACAGGCCTATCTCAAGAAACAAGAAAAATCCCAACTAAGTAACCTCACGTTACACCTTTAAGAACTAGAAAATGAAGAACAAGTGAAACCCAAGATCAGCAGAAGAAAGGAAATAATAAAAATCAGAGCAGAACTAAATGAAATAGAGAACAGAAAGACAATAGAAAAAATTAATGTGACAAAGAGCTGGTTCTTTGAAAAGATTAGCAAAATTGACAAAGAAAGTGTAGGTACTAAACTTATGGACCTTGGGTTCAAAGAGCATTTTATGAATTTGACTCCAAAGGCAATGGAAGTAAAAGCTAAAATAAACAAATGAGACTATATGAAACTTAAAAGCTTTTGCACAGCAAAAGAAACCATCAACAAAATAAAGAGGCAACCAACTGAATGGGAGAAGGTGTTGGCAAACAGTGCCTCCGATAAGGGGCTAATATCCAAAATATAAAAGGAACTCATGAAACTCAACAACAGAAAAACAAACAACCCGATTGAAAAATGGGCAGGGGACCTGAAGAGACATTTCTCCAAAGAGGACATACAAATGGCAAATAGACATATGAAAAAATGCTCAACATCACTAATCATCAGAGAAATGCAAAGAAAAACCACAATGAGATATCACCTCACCCCAGTCAGAATGGCTATCATCAACAAGACAAATAGTAACAAATGTTGGAGAGGCTGTGGAGAAAAAGGAACCCTCATACACTGTTGGTGGGAATGCAGACTGGTGCAGCCTTTATGGAAGGCAGTGTGGAGGTTTGTCAAAAAATTACAAATAGAATTGCCATATGACCCAGCAATCCCTCTCCTGGGTATCTACGCCAAAAGTCTGAAAACATTTATACATAAAGACACGTGTGCTCCAATGTTCATTGCAGCTTTATCTATGATAGCCAAGACATGGAAACAACCAAAATGTCCCTCGATAGATGAATGGATAAAGAAGTTGTCGTATATATACTCAATGGAATACTATTCGGCGGTAAGAAAAGATAATATAGGAACATTTGTGACTACATGGATGGATCTTGAGAGTATGATGCTAAGCGAAATAAGTCATACAGAAAAAGCAGAGAAACATATGATTTCACTGATATGTGGTATATAAACCAAAAACAACAAAAGAACAAGACAAACAAAGGAGAAACAAAAAATCATAGAGACAGACAATAGTTTAGTCGTTACCAGAGGGTAAGGGGATCGGGGGTGGGAGATGAGGGTAAGGGGGATCAAATATATGGTGATGGAAGGAGAACTGACTCTGGGTGGTGAACACACAGTGGGATTTATAGATGATGTAATACAGAATTGTACACCTGAAATCTATGTATCTTTACTAACAGTTGTCACCCCAATAAACTTTAATTACCAAAAAGAAAGAAAATTTGGAAAAATTTGGACAGTATAGGATTGTGTGAAGACATAAAAATGTATATAGTTTATGTTGTTGATACTGTGGTATTTAACGTTTGTAATCTTTTGTCTTCTCTTAACATCATTTCACAAGCATTTTCTGAAAATATAATTTTATTACAGCATTTTTAATGACTTATACTCTATCTTGTGGATTTGTAATGATTTCCTTATCTAGCTCATTGATATTGAGGATTTACCCTATTTCTAATTTTTATGTAATTTTAATTTTAATGGAAGCCTTTGTTTTTATTTCTAGTATCTTTCTTTAGAGTTAGAAATTAAATTATTGGGTAGAGTGTAAATATTTTAAAGTTCTTGATGCTTTGTATGGAACTGCTTTTCTGTATATTACTTCAGCAGTGTGCAAGAATGTTTGGTTCAACTCTTCAACAGTATGAGATTTTACAGTTAAAAGTCTTAGCTAATATGAGAGGTAAAAGTAGTATTTTATTGCTTTTAATTCCATTTCATTAATTACTTGGGAAATATTTTTAAAAATCTCTTGATGCTTTTTAGAATTGTTCCTCTGAAGAGTTACTTAGCAGAAGTATTAAGGGGAAATAAATACATATAAAATAAGTTTGTGAAGTAAAAGGAACAGAAATAGGAAAACAAAGGTATAAGGCTACAGAATTTATATAACCTAAGGGAAAGGGACATTAGCCTACATTAAATGTTCACATTAGTTTACTCAGAAAAGGTTAGAGTGATACAAAAGAACCATGAGTTGTGTATTCTGATTTTTTCAAAATATACTAACACTTTATAAACTTCACGAAACAATCTCAATACTAATACGTTTGCTTTGTATGTCTTATGTCATTGACGAAAGTTTTGGGTGAATAGCTACCTGTTATCTAAAAATAGGTGTGTAAAGCACAGAGAAATAGACCAGGTTCAGCCTTAAAACCATGATGTAGAGCCACTCAAAAGTAGTAATTTGAAAGAAATGAAAGAAAATAGCAGTGAAACTCAAACTGTGTGAAGCTACAGGCAGAAAAATTTGTCTTTGTAGTAAATTTGATAGACAATACAATTTAAGAACATGGGAGACTGACAAAAACTTAGAGAAGAAGGAAAAATGGAGGGGTATAAGTTTAAACTGAAGTATGTTTTGGTGGATAAAATAAAATGTGAACTTTTAAATAGAAACTCAGTGTATATCTTTTTCATAGTAGGTAAATTAATTTTATAACCTGTTTGTTTCCACAAAATATCTAAGGCAGCTTACAACAAAACACGTTGATTGAAATAGAAAAAAAGAAAAAGAAAATTATAACTGATGAACAAATCATAACTCTCAGGTGTCAGTATGGATACTGTGTTTGTGCTTCATGTTTGGTTTTAAGCTTCCTGGGAATAAAGGCAAATAGGGAACTAATCATTTACATAGAAAAAGAGGGGCTGTAACAGTTTCTGAAATCCAAAACTTAAGACTGTGCTGTGCCAGTTAAGTAAAAATTGTTTTGATGGAGCATATATAAATTAATATAGAAAACAATAAATCCTCAAAATGGTTAAATCTTCCACTATATTTGAGACTTTTGTTAAACACTATAGTAGACATGTGACATGAACTGCCATATATATACATACACATATATGTATATGTATGTATATATGTATATATACGTATTTGTGTGTGTATGTCCCATGTAAGTATCACTGAGAATCTACTGTGCACTCAACACACTGTTGGCTGGGCTTTGAAAGGATAGAGATTCACTTAATGTAGTTCCTATATAATGAAAGCTTACATTCTGGACGGAAAGCAATTGAACAACAGGAAACAATTAGAAAATGCTTATACATAAGCTCAAAGGTACTTGTAAATACATTGATGTATGAACTATACAAATGCTTGATCTAGGTCTAGAAACATTTGGTTAAGTGGGAAATAAGTTGACGGCTAGGAAGATGTTCTATTGGAGATACACTGAGGCAAAGTGAGGTGCCGCTGGGCTTCGTCCTTTGAATTCAGTCTGGAGCCCAAATAACATGGAGTGAAGAATAAGAGGCCACTTTTCATGTGCTCTGCTAGCGATGATTACAAATGATAGATCACAAATGATATTCATTTGAAGAACATGAATATTTTTATGACAATTGAGAAACATAGATTGAAAATAATGCTTATTTTTCATCTTTGACTTCTCAATGCTTACCATGCTACTTTGCATATTATAAAGGATTAATAAATAGTTATTGAATGAATGACTTAAAAGAGAAAAATGGGAGGTGTTCTATAACAATTGGTAAGAAATAAAATATTAATCAACTAAAAAAAAATCTTTTAAAGAGAGTTTTAAAGAAAGGATTAGGGGATAAGAGCTATTTATTTTTCCAGTATAGTTATGGTGACAACTTGTCATTGTTGTTAGAATCTAGTTTATCTTCAGTATTAAGTGAAACAGTACTAATTTATAAGAAATTGTATGTACTCACAAAATAATCCCATGTATGGAGTCATTTGTCACTAACCTGGTAAATAAATTTTAACGGATTTTGATTGGCTGAATTTAGTAGCTGTTGAAGTATTGTTTCTTAATTTTCAAAGTTCTTTGATTACCTTATTTATTACCAGTGAGCTTGCTGAACTGTTAAATATTTGATATTTCTGGCACTTAGCATAATATTCAACATATTATCTATGGAATGTGTGAACTAATGTTTCCTGTTTTAAATAAACTTTATTTTTCAATTACAGCTGGCAATATTATATTAGTTTCAGGTGTACAACATAGTGATTAGACACTTAAATAACTTATGAGGTGATCACCCCAATAACTCTAGTACCCGACACCACATATAGTTATTACAGTATTGACTGTATTCTCTTTGCTGTACTTTACATTCCCATGACTGTTTTGTAACTACCAATATGTACTTCTTAATCCCTTCCCCTTTTTCACATACCCTCAACCATTCTCACATCTGGCAACCCTCAAAATGTTCTCTGTATCTATGAGTCTGTTTCTGTTTTGTTTGTTCATTTATCTTGTTCTTTAAATTCCACATACCATGTTTCCCCGAAATAAGACCTAGCTGGACAGTCAGCTCTAATGCATCTTTTGGAACAAAAATTAATATACCCGGTCTTATTTTACTGTAATGTAAGACCTGGTCTTATATTATATTATATGATATAAGACCAGGTATTATATTATATTATACCCAGTCTTATAGTAAAATAAGACTAAGTCTTATATTAATTTTTGCTCCAAAAGAGGCATTAGAGCTGATTGTCTGGCTAGGCCTTATTTTCGGGGAAACACTGTATATATGTACCACCTCCTCTCTATCCATTCATCTATCGATAGACACCCAGGCTGCCTCCACATCTTGGCCATTGTAAACAATGCTTCAATGAACATATAGATGCACATGTCCCCTTGAAGTAGCATTTTGGTTTTTTTCGGGTAAATACCCAGAAGTGGGATTACTGGGCCCTTCTTTGTCTCTTGTTATAGCCTTTATTCTAAAGTCTATTTTGTCTGGTCTAAGTATTGCTACCTCAGCTTTGTTTTTTTCCATTTCCATTTTCATGAACTATCTTTTTTCCTTCCCTTTACTTTCAGTCATTGTATGTCTTTCTAGCTAAAGTGAGTCTCTTGTAGGCAGCATAGATAATGGTCTTGTTTTCTTATCCATTCAGCCTCCTTATGTTTTGACTGAAGCATTTAATCCATTTACATTGAAAGTAATTGTTGATAACAGTGTAATTATTGCCATTTTATTATTCATATTTTTTATCTGAACCCCTTCAATTGGAAGTGAAATGGAAGGTAACTGTGGTGATAATTGGTCTATTTGAATTTTGGAAGTATAGAACATTTTAGCATTGGATATATTTACTTTGAGGTTCCAATACAAATATTCATTTGTGGAGATACCTCACATGTAATTGCAAATGCAATCCTAATATTCAGAAAAGAGGCTGGGGATAGAAATGAGCTATTTAACAGACAGTGATTTCAAGACTCTGTTGAACCACTGGATGAGACTGCTGACAGTAGCAACATGGAATGAGCAGAGAGGAGGGTTGAGGATAGACCCTTGAGGAATGTTCATAATTATAGGGAAGATTGGTGAAAGAGAGAATGAAGAGGCCCCAAAATGATGTTCTGGAAGGATGGAAGAGAACTCAGAGGGTGTACTATTTGAGCAGTTCAAAGGAGCACACAGTCAGGAGTTTCAAATCTTACAGAGGAGGATGAAGACCAAGAAGAGACCATTTGTGTCTTTGTGATTTTGGAGAAAGTCATGGTAAATAGAACAGAACCCTGCAGTACCAGAGTAAAGGACAAAGGTAATATTTGAACAAAAGAGGTTAAGTGGAGGTTCTTGTCAAATTTGTTAGACAGATTTAAATCATGAAATAAATTCTGAAACCAGGGAACAACCCATATCTTTTTCCTTAGCAGATTTTTATCAGGCTAGTTGTCAAATTTGTCTGTATGAGTAACTGCATTGATGTATCAAATTCTTTTGTTTTAATGAGGCAACAGCTCTCTAGTGTGAAGAACTTGGGAAAATATTTTGCTTTACAGTTTTAGTGCTCATTAAGCATTATTATGTAAGCTGTAAACAAATGTTAGAGAATTTAAGTGTTTGTGACATCTGTGTTTTTATTGTGAATGTGGAAAGTTGTCTTTTGTAAGTATTACAATGATCATTGTTAATGGTTTGATCTTGTTTTATATTTTTGCCAGACTATTCAAGAATAGCTATTTACATTCTGTCTTTTCTTCCTTTTATTTTGGCTTCCCCCTTACCCCCCCCCCCCCCCCCCGTTCATATACAGTGATTTCATTATTACTGTTACATTATGAGAAGTTACAACAACATTATTACTGTTGTTGGCTAGAGCCTCTGCCACTCAAGATTTTCATTTTTTTCTGTATCTTTAAGTGCTGTCTTTTTACATTTTCATTTTCTCTATTTTAAAGAGCTGTCTCTTTATGTTTGATATTCTGATAGAATTTATCTGCTCAAAATAAACATCTATGCTCCCTGAATCGTGGCTTCAGACTAATCATCTAGAATAGATATAGGATAACAGAGCCAGATGAAAGATGCAAAGATGACAGCCTTAATTTACGAAGGTTTATTATCAACAAGACTGGACTGGACTTGTACCCATCTTAAAGATATATCTTGCACTGTGATTTTAGCCATGGTATTTTACCAAACATACAGTTTAAATTTATAGAATCCTAATCTTTTTACCTTAATATATGTGGTCAAATAGAAGATATTAAATTCAAAAAGTGTTTCTTAAAATAAAGATTTATTTATCTGGTCTGTCATTTTTGTGCAGACTGTTTTAAAATTAATTGCAGTTCACTTTCAATTTATGGAAGATGATGATCTGAATATTATTGCATATCGTAGAAATTGAAGGATACTTCAGTGGTCATCTAGTTCACAATCTAAGCCTCTCTATAAATTATTACTTTATGTAAATGAAAACTTAAAGTATCATTTAGTTATTGGTTTTATGTAGGACATAGTTCCAGATAGCATAGCCGGTAAGCATAATCTCATTTGGTCCTAGTGGTAGAGAGTCATTTTATTCCTGTGCCCATCCCCAAGATGAAACAAGTGAGGCTCAGTGAGCTTGGCTTGCACCTGGGTGATCTCTAGTAAAGAGTGCACATATGCTAGGGTTTTTGATTTCTAGCCTGATGTTTGTTTCAATAAACTATTTTGACAGAGTTGTTTATTAGATAATTCATAACATTATTACTGTAGACTTATTATTAAGTCTAAAAATCCAATATTTTTTCATATTTTTTGCCAGTAGCTATAGTGACTATGCTGATTACTAAAATTTAGAATTTTACTTTGAAACCACGTTGCTGTACAAAAAAAAGTCCCTTTAAAATGAATTTATTTGAACTGATATGTCAGAATTTCAGTGGCAAAAATAGCATTTAAATTTTTTTCCTGATGGTGTTTTGTTTTTATTTTTTCCCCCTTTATAGTGTATTGCTGGTATACAAATGACAGTGTTTTATGCTAAACAGGGTTTTTTCTTCCAGTACAACAGAACTCTGTTTACATTGTGACCTTTCAGAATAAATGGGCAAGCAAGTCAGATGCTAAGAAGGGTTGGAAAAAAGTTTTTTGCAGGTGAATCTTTCGGATGGTGCATTTACTTGAAATGTTAAATAATGAGCTAAAAGATTATGTTGAAGCATGATGTTTCAAAATGAATGATGATTAATGAGGAGCTTGTCACTTGGAATTTACTTCAGGTACTTTGTTTCCAGTGTTAACCCAAAGTAATTCCTTGTAGCACAAATGGATGATTTTTATAATATGCACATGCAAGATTAGTATAGTAAGCTATTAATTTAGTAACATTACAAAAGCTTTGTCTCCTTTACCTTATTTTTCATTTTGAAGTTGACTTGTCAGCCTATTAGAAAGCTTATTTTCATTTCTTCATTAGTGGTAATATTTTTCTGACAATTTACGGTCATTTTAATTTTTTTATTTTTTTTCCTGTTTGAGATGTTCTAGGTTTAGGAACATTTTAATAGACGTTTACATGCTCTCACATAGTTCAGTTTTCCATCATTATTCAAATAAGCATGTATGGAAACTTAATTTTAGGCCAATGAGTTGAAAAATGCTGCAGTTGATAGTAACAAAAATTATCAGGAGCAATCAGTTGATGTTAAAAAGAAAAAAAAAAAATTCTAGAAGGCCCCAGTGCAAAATAGGAAATGTCTCTCTCTCTCTCTCTCTCTCTCTCTCTCTCTCTCTCTCTCTCTCTCTTTATGTTGGACCCGATTGCCCTGAATGGCTGTGAGGGATGTGAATCTTGACAGTGGGAATGATGTTGAGTGCAGTCGATGAGGCTGGGGTAAAGTCAAAAAGCTTGGGGGCAGCAGAATTTGCATCTGGTAAGATATCAGGGCTTACTAAGCTCTAGAATTTAAATATAAGACTCATGGTGATAATTAGGAGATAATTATGGCAAAGTAGCACACTAAGCTTGGTATGTGCAAAACCAAGGGAAGCTCCCCATTGCCTGAATAAACATCTCTGACTAATTTAATACTGAAGGACCCAGGGCTGTCTGGTCGATACAGCCCTCAGAGTAGCATTCACTATGATTAAGGGTACATGTTATTTCCATAACTGATCCCCATGAGCCAGTGAATCATCCAGTTAGTGCAGGAGCTTTAAAGGTCCATGTCTGAAGGTAGAGTTACACCTTTGGGCTCTATTTGGAGCGCCTCTTTATGTGCGTCTGTGTGTGTGTGAGTGTGTGTGTGTGGTGTATCCGTGCCTGTGGGTGCATACGAGGAGGTGTGCAGGTGTGTGCACATGCATGTGTATCCCATAGATTTCAGCTTGATTAAAGCTCAGCTATTTAGTTCAAGCTATGTTCTGAACATTTTCTTTTTAACATCTTATTTCTTAAGAGTGGCGTTCTTGCTTTTTAACTTTGGGCTGACCAGAAATCTTTGTCTATGAGGCCAGCGGTGGGTGGATGGGTGCAGAGGTAGAGATGGGTGCATCTTAGCCAGCATGGATTGTGAAAAAGTGCATTTATTTCAGTAAATTACAAGAAAAAGAAAACAAATGATGCATTTAATTTAAACATCAGACACTCCTGGAAAGGAGTGATCCTTTCCTTGTTTATTCATTCTTGGCTAGCTCTCTGGGATTTAACTAAAAGACCAAGATGAAATCAAATTATTGTTTGTTACATCCACATCTTATAGTGCCTGAAGTAATATTCTTTATTAAAGAAAAGACAGTAAAATTCTAGCCAAAGTAGAGAATATAGGAAAAAGTTCTTTAAGTTGCATCAAGGGAGAGAGTAAACAAAATGGAAAGTCTAGGCAAAAAAACAAACAAAAAACGCCCCAGATTTTAAATATTTGGTTAATTATGTGACAATAGATGCAAAAGATATGAGCAAGTGCCTGAGTCTAGAAGATAACATGAATAAGCGCTAAAATAGAGGTACTTAAATTTGTCAAATAATGGTAAACAGCATATCAAGAATAGATATTGCTTCATTGCAATAGCTTCATTAAAAGAGTGTGAAATTTGGGAAACTCGTATATTCAGAAGACTAAATTAATTACCCTTAAATCACAGAAATGTTTAAATAATAACATTGGTCTGTAAGAGAATCTCATTTATGTAGAATAATACCTTTAAAAGACATCAAGTTGGATACTTCAAATAGAAGATTGGAGTGTGCACTTCTGACCTCAGTGTTTGCACATGAAGCTAGAAGAACTTTTTTGATCAGCAGTCTTGTAAGTTACTAATCTTGATGCAGTCAGCGTAATTGGAGACAACTGAAATGTATTATTATTAAATGAACTAACAAGAATCACTTTAGATCTTTTATACATATGCAAATAAATGCTATTCAAATAAAATAACTAAAAAAAAAAAATCCTTGACAGTGTTCCCTTAAATATAAGGTGGGAGAATAATGAATGAATGAACGAATGAATGAATGAATGAAGGAAGGAAGGAATGAATGAATGAACGAACACACACATAAAACATATTTTTTCTTTAAATGGGTAACTATAGAATTATACTTAAGAATAGCTTTTACTCTTCTCACATAAAATATGTACTGTGTCTGTCTAGTTTTTATTATGATGTAAATTATGCTTTATTTCTTTTCCTTTTTGAGCAAATAATATTTCATTTGATTTGGATTCTAAACCCATATTTTTCATGGAATTCTTTTAAATTATTCATAGTGTGGTTTAATTTATAATAGCATTAGATGTTTGAAATGTTACTCAAAGATTAGAAATCTCCTTTGAGCATGTGAAAGATTTGGTCAGCATACGTTTAATGGTCTCTTTAAAGATCAGATAAATAATTCTCAGAAGCTAGAAGTCATTAATAGTGTGAGTAATGATGAGGGTCATTTAGGAATACAATTCCAAAGTACTTTCAGAAGGCCAAGAATGAGGGACAGAGAGTGGCAGAGACAAGTAAATCACGCTTCTCACAAATAGGGTATCTTTTTATTAATTCATTTTCTCCCCAGTGACCAGTTGAAATATTGTAATTAGGTGGAAATCCAGAATGACAAGGTCTTTTAGTCAAATATAAACATATTTGTGTCCAGAAGGGATCCTGAACTTGGACTTCAGAGTCAGCTATCAGTTTCCTATTACAAAGAAATTTAAAACTTAAGTATATGTGGACAACTAATGACTCAGCACTTCTTTTCACACAAGAAACATTATAATTTAGATATGATGTTTAAAGATATGTAAAGTATTTCATGTAGTATTTGCTCAGATATAATTTACATATAATGAACTTCAAACATTTTAAATACACGGGTCTGTAATTTTGGGAGAAGTATATATTCATGCAACCACTGTTCCAAACACAATGTAGAACATTTCCATCTTCTAGAAAGCAGCCTTGTGCTCTGTTGGAGTCAGTCTACTCTAACTCTCTGCCCTGAGCAACCAGAGTTATTTTGAATATTATAGATTAGTTTTTCATATTTTAGAATTTTATGTAAATGTGAATATACGGTATGTACTCTTTTGTGTCTGGTTTCTTTTACTCAGCAAAATGCCTGTATCGTTTATCATTAGTTGGTATCGTTTATCATTAGTTGTGTTTTACTCCTTTTTATTTCTCAGTAATATTCCATTGTGTGAATATCCCAAAATGGGGAAAAGATTTGAACAGTTTACAAACGCATTTGTATCAATGGCCTGTACGTATGTGAAAAAGATGCTCAGCATCATTTGTCATCCAAGAAAATGCAAATTCAAAGTAAAGTGAATGAGTACTACACACCCTCTAGAATGGCTAAAATTAAAA
Organism: Rhinolophus sinicus; assembly: GCF_057876585.1. Classification (NCBI taxonomy): domain Eukaryota; kingdom Metazoa; phylum Chordata; class Mammalia; order Chiroptera; family Rhinolophidae; genus Rhinolophus; species Rhinolophus sinicus. The sequence goes on along the minus strand of NC_142502.1, from coordinate 83,200,489 downwards.
GCTGGTAATACCAAGTGTTCGTGACCAGACGTATTCTCCTGCGTTGCCATTGGGACTGGTAGAATGGTGCAACTAGCTTGAAAATATTACTTGGCCATTTCTTATAAAGTTAAACATACCCTTACCATATGGTGCAGCAATCTCACTTCTAAGATATTACCCAAAAGAAAGCAAAACATGTCTAAATATACATAGACTGGTTCATGAATATTCATAGTAGTTTTATACACAACAGCTCCAAACTAGAAACAAACCCAATGTCCACCAACAGTAAATAGGTAAATACATTCTGGTATAGATTTGATTTTGTTCTTGTACCTGAGATTTGTCCTTGGCTGACTTAGAAATGTGTAAAAATATTCAGAAATTTTAACACAGAATGATTCTTGAAAAAATACCAACATCTTTGTTAAGCCAAAAACCACAATAGAATTCTATTTCATTTTCTTCCTCACACATTAAAGAGAAGTGGATTTCTGCATTGTGTATATGACCTAGAATAAGCAAGTAGAACTTGACTGAAAACGTGGCCCACCCATGTTCGGCCTGTCTGAAAAATCACTACCTATTGACAGTTTCTCCTACTAGGTTAGAACTGAATCTAGAAAATGAGAAGAAATTCTGTATCACCCTGGCACAAATAGACTTAAACAATAAAGTACTTTGTTTTGATTCCTCTTTGATTTGTCAATCTGAGTTTTTGTGTTACGAGTTTTCTTATTTTCCACACCTCACAGGTATCTAATAAGATATTGGGAATGGGTGTGTCAAGAACTATTGTTAGCCAGATTGTATTTTAAACCAAAAACTTTTCTGGAATTGTATTCAAATGGTATTCAATTCTCAACCTCATTGAATAAGTGAATTTATTTATGTCATTGTTTTCTGTATTGTAGCCATAATCTTTGGGGAGTTTTGTGGTGTATTTATAAATGAAATTGTCTGTATTTCATTGAGGATATGAATTTAGAGACCTATCAAGAATACTTACTAAGATGGTAGAAAATCGTAAGATCAGAAGTCAGAATTCCTAAATCATTTACATATGGTTTGTGTATTTTGTAATACTGCTTTTTCTTGAAATAAAAATACTATAGAATGGAACCTTATTCTTATAAGTGAAACTTTGCAGATTAACTGCAAATTTCAAGCTATTGCAAATTAATTTAAATTTATATGGAAAACTCAGCTAGTCATTGTTTCCTGAGGGGTCTTTTGGAATCCTGTGGCTACATCTAGACAGGGGGAAGCTAGATTAAAAACTAACTTAAAAAAAAAAAAAAAAAAAAAAGAATTGTATTAAGCATGTGGCTTAATTTTAGATGATTAGAGTTGATATGTATTGTTTTAAGCCAAGGTTTATTTATACCCTGGAAAGTAGTTTTCTTAAAAAAAAAATTGTACACCAAAGAAATATGTTAAACCTGTCATTGTCTTGTTGCTGAAATGTAATCATTTTTCAGGCAACTCTTCGGTAATTGAGTATGAGTCAAAATTACCAAGATGTAAAGTTGTTTACTTTTCCTCTCCATCTTACTTCATTGATTCCAAAATAAAATCTAGGGAGAATAAAATTAACAAACAGAAATTGGTGTGAAATTGCTCTTGAAATCCCAGACTATGTATTTCAAGGTAAATTATTCCAATTCTCATGTAAAGGTATTTTGAAGAAAGAAAAAATAAAACCATGAATAATCTTTGCCTAAAACATTGATTCTCAAATATTTTCCACTAGGGCTCCCTATTCAGGTTTTCTCAGCCCTTGACAGCATGCCTATAATATTGTGATAGGACTTCAGTGTTTGGGGAGGGGGATGCCTGATATCATAATTATTTCCTTTGGGGATGTGTGGAGGGAGAGCTGTGTGTCTGGCAGCTTAGCCAGGAAGTGTGGTTCTCCAGGCTTCCCCACAGATTCTAGGAGTTATGAATATACACTTTCAAACTGTTTATTTGGAAATGATTTTAGAATCACAAAGAAGTTGCAAAAGTAGTACAGAACGTTTCTATTATACTCCTCACTCAGTTTTCTCCGAAGATAACATTGTACATAACCATTGTACTATTAACTACACTATAGCCCTTTTTCAGATTTGACCAGTTTTTACATGTACTCTGGTGTGTGTGTTCTATAATATAAAATTTTGCCACATGCATTGATACTGGTAACCACCTCACAATCAAGATTCAGAACTTTTCTATTACGGCAAATAAATTTTCTTATGCTACCTAGCCCTTTACAGTAACACCTTTCCTCCAACCTTGGCAACCACTGGTCTGTTCTCCCTCACTATGATTTTGTTGTATGAGGATGTATGTAAGTGGGCTTTATTGTATCTCCCAGAATTCATATGTTGAAACTCAGTACCTTGGAATGTGACCGCATGTGATGATAGGGCCTTTAGAGAAGTGACTGAGTTAAAATGAGGCTGTTTGAATGGGCCCTGATCCAATGTGACTGGGGTCCTTATAAGAAAATTTGGGAACACACAGACACCAGGGTTGCATGTGTACAGAGAAAAGACCATGTGAAGACAGAGAGAGAGAAGGCGGCCATATGCAAGCCAAGGAGAGGCCTCAGAAGAGACAAACCCTGCCAACACCTTGATCTTGAACTTTTAGGCTCCAGAACTGGGAGAAAATTAATTTCTGTTGTTTAAGACACTCAGTCTGCATTTTGTTATGGCAGGCCTAGCAAACAAAATATATACATATACAGTCTGTAACCTTTTAAGATTTGTTTTTTAAACAAACATAATTCTCCATCCAGTAGTGTATCAGTAATACCTGCCTTTAATTGCTGAGCAGCATTTCATGGGTGAGTATCCCACAGCTTGTTTATTTATTTACTCATTAAAGGACATTTGAGTTGTTTTCAGTTTTGGGCCAAGCTGATTAGCGCTGCTATGAACATTCATCTATAGGTTTTTGTGTGAACATAAGTGTTTATTTCTGTAGGGTTAATAGCCAGGAATAAGCTTGTTGGGCCATATGGTAAATGTATGTTTACCTTTATAACAAACTGTCAAGCTGGTTTCCAGAAGAGCCGAACCGTCTTACGTTTCCTCTGGCAATGTGTGAGAGTTCCCGTTGCTCTGCCCTCTTCTCAGCACTTGGGGTTGTCAGTGTTTTTATTATTTGCCATCCTGATAGGGGTGTGCTGGTATCATCATGACTTTAATTTGCATTTCCCTAATGGCTAAAGATGCTTAACATCTTTTTATTTACTATTTGACATCCCTGTATCCTCTTTGGTCAATTGTTTCTTATTTTAGATCAGATACGTAGAGCATTGCAAGCCTAGAGTTAAGGCCAAGAAATTGAAATTGAGGATGGATGTAAAGGTCATTTGGCATTAGAGGAAGTAGGATACTTTAGGGACTGGTGAATTGTTAGTTCAGCCACAATGTAAATAGTCCTTTTGAATTCTACAACTGGGCTCTGTCTTTGGCGTTGTGCTTTTGTGTTGTGTTAAGGAAAATCAGTGCTTGAATGAGAAATCCATTTTGCTAGATTGTAAAATGTATGAATGTTACTCATGAAGGGTAATAATAAGTGGACTGATTTCTACCTCTTTACACATTTGCTCATAGTGTTAATATGGGTTAGTTGGTAAGTAGCTAGTAAAAAACAGAATCCTGAAGACACTGGATTAGAGACTGAGTCTATAAATAAGTAATGGAAGACAAAGCAATTTTATATGAAATGTTAGCTATTAATGTGAGTTTCTCAAATCTTGAAAAGCTTTTGAGAGAAGAAAGCTAGACTAAAGGAGTAAGTAATACATAATTAAATTCCTTAATGTAGGCTTTGAAGATTATTTAGATAATGAATACTTTTTAAATGTATTCTCTGTTGACTTCAGGCGTTTTCTTCAAATAAGCTTATTCTAGTTTTAAAGGGACCGATTGCAAGACAACAAAACAGAAAAGCTTTTGCATGTTTTTGAAGATACATCAGATCACTTTCTCAGATAGTATTCATAACTGTTGTGGATTTTGTAGATGGCGGTTTTAGGGACAGTTTTAAGAGTGAACATGCGTGCTCTCTCTCTCTGTCTCTCTGTCTCTCTATCTCTTCCCCCTTCTCTTCCCTCCCAACCTCCACTCCTTCAGTCCCTTTTCTTTTTCTTTGGATTGGCTATTTCTCCTCATCTGTTCCAGCTCCACTCTTTTCAAGCCATATAGAAACTGGTAAATTATTGGTCTTTGGTCTTCGTAATCTGTAGCACAATGGAGAGCATGCTCAGAGAAGCATTGACTATTCTCAGGTGGTCACTGAATCAACCATCTTTCCCCACTTTATGTAACAACTGTGAGCTACCTCAGTTCTGTTAAATATGATTCCTAAAGGTCAGATAAGATTTACCTGTTTCAGTCTTCAGTGACTGTACTGTCTTGACATACTTTTAAAGAAAATTTAAGCTGTTCATTTTTGAGAGATAAACCTAGGTATCCAGTCATCAAGGACCTAATTACATTTACATATAAAACTGCTTAATGTATGCTGGTATTGTGGTCCATTTTAGATTTGGGTTTACCATAGCGCTTGGTTTTACCGTAAGAATTATATTGAAATCGTTATTTTCTTTCTTAATATAGATGTAGTCTATTACAAGCAATATGTTGTCACCAACTTAACCTTTGTAAAAGTAAGATGAAAAATACTAGCATTTAAAATTTCTTTTTTGTTGTGAAAAGGAGAAGAAATAAAATTATCAAATTTGCCACCTCTTGGAGTAAATGAACTTGGAAGTACAAGGTGTGATCAAACAATACAGTTTAATACATTTAAACACACATTTAACAATACATTTAAACAATCATGTTAAATAAAAATAAATTATTGCAGTAAAAGAGACATTGCCATTTATCCCTCTCAAAATATTCCCCCTCACTTCAAACACATCTATCCCATCATTCTTGCCACTTTCTGAAGCAGTTCTGGAAGTCCTCTTTCGTGAGTGTCTTTAGTTGAGTTGTCATGGCTGCCCCGATGTCCTGAATCATTTTGACTTTGGGGAAGAACCAGAAGTTGCATGGTGCCAGATCCGGTGAATAAGATGGATAAGGACACATCATAATGTTTTTATTTGACAGAAAGGTTGCCATACCAGAAGTGATGTGTCACAGAGCATTGCCATGATGGAGGATGATTTACAGCACATTTTAAAACACACTTTCTCACTGTAGCTCACTCCCGACTGACTGCACCGAACAAGTTGAAACTTGTCACACACTGTTACTAAGGTTCACCGCGCCGCTTCCTGTATTGAAGATCCCTGCTTTTCTGTTGGATGTCACTCAGCAGCAGCATTCACCATATTTTTTTTTTTATCACAGCGGAAAGGCTCTGTGTCACAAATTGCTTCTGATGCAGCAATTTCTGTCAAATAAAAACATTATGATGTGTCCTCTTCCATCTTATTCACTGGATCTGGCACTGCACGACTTCTGGCTCTTCCCCAAAGTCAAAATGGTTCAGGACATCGGGGCAGCCATGACAGCTCAGCTAAAGACACTCATGAAAGAGGACTTCCAGAACTGCTTCAGAAAGTGGCAAGAACGATGGGATAAGTGTGTTTGGAGAGAGGGGCAGTATTTTTGGGAGATTCATGGCAATGTGTCTTTTACTATAATATTTTTTTTTTAATTTTATTTAAACATTCACCATATTGGTTGATCACACCTCATATGAGAGAGAAGAAAAGCTTACAGTTTTGGGGGGTAGGTTAAACAATTATTTTCATAAAAGTAATTTGCTTAGATTCCAGTGAAAATGGTAAAGTAGAAAAAAATTGAAATTTGGGATTATATTTTAAAATATTAAGAGTTGCATTCATATTTTTTTTTTTGGGAAGCAAGAAGAACAAAAGATATTGAATGAGGAATCTGGGAGGCCAGACTTCTGTTTCACTTGTTCTGTGATGGGGACTGTTAACGCTAAAGAGAGTGGACACTTAACAGTTTCTTAAGAGAAGGAAGAAAAAAACCTGTTCACCTTGATTATATAGTCAATTAGCAAGTAAAATATGTGTGTAAAAACTCTACAAATAGGGATATAGTGGCATTAAAATAAAAATTTCATTTTTTCCATTTTACTTTTAAGACTATGACAGTTAAAAACAATTTTAGAAATAACTTGTATAATTTACAGACACATATGACAGTATTTTCAGTCATTTAAAAAGAGCCTTATTATGTACCTCACAGGATGTTGAGCTCTTTTAAAATTGATGTAGAACATTGAAGAACTGAGTAGTCCTTTGTCATCTACATAGTAAGCAGTCAAATATTTGTTTATCTGATTTGAAAAACTAAGTTTTGCTCAGCAGAGTGAGGAGAATGCCTAAAGGGTAGTCCACCGCACACCATAACTTAAACAGGGATATTTACTAGAAGTGATTAGGAATTTTAATTAGCAGAACAGGCAGTACAGCTTTTTTCTAAATTCTTCTCCCATTAGCAGTGCTTGCTAAATCAGGAGTTGGCACACCAAAGCTCTCTCAGACCAAATATAGCCGGCTGGTTATTTTTGTAAATAAAGTTTTATTGGAACACAGGCATGCTCTTTGTTATGGATTGTCTGTGGCTTTGGTAGCCGAGTTGCATAGTTGTCATAGAGACTTTGTGGCCTTCAAAGCCAATAATATTTACAGTCAGACTGCTGACCCCAGTGCTAAATGATGGCACACAAAAATATTGATGTAAATATTCGTATGTGTGTTTTTTAAAAATTGTATTGAAAGACTAGAACTCATTCCTGGTTATTAAAAAAAGGTCAAGCTATTGTTCCACACAAAAGGGAGCAGGGGGTAAATGTTGGCAACATTTGGGGTCCTTTGAGAGGTAATTCATTCATTGTCTTACTAGGAAGCAGAAATTATTAAAAGAGCTCTACCTTAACCAGCAGTTACAGATAACCTGACACAGTAGCCAAAAGTTCAGTGGTAGCATAAAGGTGACAAACCAGTAAGTATCTTTTCAGAAGTTATCAGTTAAATTATGCAAGACACTTAAAGCAGATGTTTAGAACTATTTCACATTTTATTGTGTTTGCCCCACAGTAGAGAGAAAGTTATTTATGTTTTATGATATGAAAATCAATTTTTAATTTTTTCCCTAAAGCCTGAATGCATCTTATCTGAGACTCTATCTGAGTGGCATATCTGGAGAGACTTGGGTTTGAATCCAGCTTTCTCCTCTTAATGGTTGTGTAGGCAAGTAACTTCTCTGGGCCCTAGTTTTCTTTTATTTTTCAGTTATGGTTGACATTCAATATTATATTAGTTTCAGGTATACAACATAGTGATTAAACATTTATATAACTTGCAAAGTGATCCCCCCCCATAAGTTGTGCCTTAGTTTGCTTATCTGTAAAATGAGGACAGTAATTAAGATCTGCCTCATAGGGTTGTTGGGTTAATACATATGAAGTATTAGTACAGTGCCTTGCATATTGTAAATGCTTAATATATGTTATTGTTAGTATGGTTTGCTCTTACAATACTTTATTGAAGCTCCTCCAGTCACAAGGTGGCAGCCTCTGTTATTGAAAGCAGTGTGCTTGGGTGCAGGTAAAAAAAAAAAAAAAAAAAAAAAAAAAATCACAAGAATTTGCCCTCAAACCCCAGCTTTTTTCTGTACCAACAATGACTGTCAAGTGATGCTGTCCATATGAGATATCAGAGTTGAAAACCAACCAAGGAGCTACATTTCTGAAGTAACATGGAGGTTATCCGTATAGTACAATCAATTTTAATTATTGAGTAACAGATTGATTGAGGCAAATGTTTCTTTTAATCCTTTGATTTAATTTTTCTTTATGTTGCTTGCCTTCTGCCCTTTAAATATTTTTCTCCATCAGCTTGAGTTTCTGAAAGTGTGGTGTACTTTTTTAATATATTAGATTCCTGGGACTCTCCTCTGACCTCACTGAATAGGAGTCTCTAGGAATGGACCCTAGGTGGTTCTTATGCACACAGGAATCTGAGAACCAAATGTCAGGAACAGAATGATTTGAAGTGCAAACTATTGAGTTCTCTGGCTTTTTCGATATTTTTGGTAAGAGGCTAGACTGTGGAGGAGATGCAAACTATTGACAGAATGGATTTCTGTCAGTGTCACAGAATTTGCTGAGGTTTGGATAAAGACTGTGGAGGAAAACACTGAGGAGGGACCTGCTGCCTGAACTGTGTGACCATTCTTGCCTTTTTCTTGTTGTCCTTGACTGGGACTCCCTCTACTCACTCAGATTACTCCTTCCCCTTTTTACCTGCAGCCTAAACTGTGCTTTCCCTGAACTAACCCTGTTTAGATGGTCTGATAATGTCAGAAGAACTTTGGAAACTAAGGAGAAAATAAATATTAATACTTAAAAGAACAGACAAACATTGTAAAAATACACTTCTGAAATACGGGCTTCTGCTAGTAAGAATCCTATTGAAAGTACTGGAGTACTTTATTGAGCCTCGGTTCCCTTTCTTCTAGCACTTGATGAGCTAGTATAACTTGCCTGGCTAAACTTTGCCTCCAGTCTTTTCCTCATGAGTATCTATCTTCTTATTGCCACATTGAGGCCATCTCCCAGCTCATTTTGCTTCACTTCAAGGCAGCTCCTACTCCCAATTTCCTTTTAAAATTTCCAGACTCCATAGATCTTTCTAATTTAACTTAAGGTGTCTCCCCAAATTCAGTACAGTGGTACCTCTGTTTTTGAATGTCTCCGTTGATGAACATTTTGGTTTACGAATGCCGTAAATTTTATGGATCTATGGTATTATTAGATAGTAAAATTCATGCTAAATTTGCAGTTGTAGGAGTTGATTTTAAAGGTCTGGAATGGATTAATCCATTTTTCATTATTTTCTATTGGAAAACCGTGCCTTGGTTTTCTTTCGAATGTTTCAGAACTCGAACGGTCTTGTGAAACAGATTATGTTCGAAAACCGAGGTACCACTGTATTTCTTTGTAGGTCAGAGGTGATTAATACTCAAAGAATCTTACTAGATACTAGATTTGCTGCTGCTTTACTTTCCTGGAGCATTGCCTTAATACAACTCCCACAAAATGAGTTTTCCTTTTTCTTCCCTTCACAAAGCCCTCCATATAGGGAAGCATCCCATTATAACAGCACTTTATCTGGATGTTAATTCATTGTGTAATTGCCTTCAGAATTAGATATACTAGAGGAAGGGCAAGGTTATTCTTCTGATGTGCCACATCTGGTCCTTATTATTGTGGATAATCGAGAGTTGTTCAGTGACTATCACGGCTTTTGTTGAGGTTGCCAAGACTGGTATTGACTGGGTTGTAATGTTAAGAACCATGGGGACCACTTTTTTCCTGATGAGTAGGATTTGAATGAGTAAAGGTGTGAAAAACCTACGTCATATTCATAAATCCTTATAAATCCCTACGTCTCTTCCAGAACATAATGTGGTTTGTCAGTCGTCACCCTTTGTGAACTGAAGGTGTCATTAATCATGAAAGAGAAAAATTCCTTTAAATGTTTGATTATTTCCTTTAAATGTTTGATTATTTGTCTACAGAAATGTGATTTACAATTTTTTTAGAGTCACAAAACTTATAAGCTTTAATGAGTTGGGTTCCCATTGGCAGTCCTGACCGCTGAGGAGGGTTCATGAGCGAAATACAGACTGACCTGACTTAGATGAAATGCTGCATACCCGGCCCTTAGGGCCTTTGAGTTGTGTGTTAGGCTTGAATGTTGATGTGCAAAGGGCTTGCAATGAAATATAGTTTTGTATGGTACATTTCATGCAAAGGTTTAACCCTTTTTTGTTGTGATATACTTATTTTACTATTGGCCAAGAATTGGGGTGAAAGAATAAAAATAGGAGGTTTTCCCAAGATTCTTTTATTTAATTAAATTGCACAAGCCCTGTGAGTCCTGTGGATGTACCTATACAAAAATTATGTGTTTTGCTGTGTGTAATGCACTCCTGTGTGTACTGCGTACCCACGTTTTTAGCCCAAACTTTCAGGGAAAGGGAATTAGTACTACCCAAGTATAATGCGCATCTTATTTTTCCCTCACAAATTTGGGCAAAAAAGTGCACATTATACACAGCAAAATATGGTATTTTGTGCACTGATTTTAAATTGGAAGAAAGTGCTACTACTTTAAGATTCTCGATTTCTTTTTATTGCAGTTTGTATAGAACATAATTATACAGACTAGGTATTTATTTATTTAGCTTAGGGGCGAGGTTTTGGAATGCTATCATTATTTTTTCCCACTTTTTATTCACCCATTCTTTGTCTTCAATTACTCCATTTTCATCTGGTTGACTCTTATTTGTTCTTGCTCAGGCTTTCTTTCATACTCTTTGCCTAGCAGAGGTAGAATGACAGAGATGCAAAACCTTTTTTGGAGGGGAAGGTTAAGACCTAGATTTTCTTTTTCAGTGTAGTATTTTATGAGATAAAGTGACTGAAAGAGAGATGATCTGTACTTTAGCAACTAATAAAGATTCTTGTGAAGGATTTTAAATATATTCCTCCCCCAGCTCCACTCCCCATTTAAATGGTATTGGTCACTAAAAGAAGTTAAATGTTTTCCTAAGAGCATTTTAAAAATGGGCTTAAAAAAGTATTTTCAATTTTGAAATATTTCAGATGTAGTATTCTGCCCAAATTAATAAATTAAAAATCCATTAGTTATTTTTCTCAAATATGTGATTTGCTCTTTAAGATTTTCCCCCAAGCCCTAGGGATGCAACATTCTCTATTTAAAAGTAGCGTATCAGTGACAGAAGTTCTTCCTGTTGAAATATTCAGCTTTACAAGCTTTACTACTTTGAAACAAAAACTCCTTCAAGGAAGGGTTATTGTTTGAGGCTGGGTTCAAATACTCTTGAATCTTAGGAACTGTGAAGGGAAATGAAGAGAAGGAAAATTGTTGCTAAAAATAATATGAGAAGTGCTATATTGGCTGTTACAACTCCCAGAAAGTGGTGATGGCCTCTACAATTGCATACGAAGCCTAGCCTGCAGTTGTAGCTCTCTTTGAGCATGATGATTGTGAGCATATTTTAAAATTAAGATATTTCAGAAATCACCCTCATTCTGGGTATTGGTGCGTAGAAGTTATATTACCTCAAGCATGAAAGAAAATGACATACATTTGAATGCTCCTTTAAAGATTTAGTTTAAAATGATCAGTTTCTGAAACTTGGAGAATTTTATTGAGTCTATTTAATGGCAGTGTTCGTTTAATGAGCAGAAAGCTATAGCATCTCCAGGAGAGGGTGGTCCCAGGCTCTCTGAGTTTATTCCCCAAGTTAATGAACTATGTATTTGGCTTTTGAGCTTTTTAAGGAAATGTTGCATCCTAGGGTAGAGATCACTTAGTCACTATTGGTTTTTAAAGGGAGTTCAACAGCTGTAACTTGGATTATTACATAGTTTAGATCAGACTCTTTTTATTGTGTTCAAATTTTTAAAATTATGGCTACTTTGACTTTGGATTTGTGAAGGCTTTTAGGTATTTTGTCTTTGCAGTGGAGTTGGCAGTATTGTATGGAAAAATGACACATTTATTTTAACTTTTTTTATTTAATTCACTCTAAACTAGGCAAACCTTTCTCTTTCTGAGAGAGTTCTTCCTGTCCTGGTCAGTGGTCTGAATTATTTTATTGCCTTTGTCTTATGTTGAGAGGGCTAGACTGCCATGAATTTTGAGAACAGGCACTCTTTTTTCCTTGTGAAAACTTATGTAAATTCTGTCACTTCATGTGCTCTCTTTAAGATTATGTAAAATATGTTTAAAGCAGATGCCAAAATTTTAGTTTCCAATCATCACATATTGTAGTTGACATCTAGAATTTTTTCAAGCATTTTAAAAAAGCTAGTAAGATTATCAATTTAAAATTCAGGCTTATTTCCTAAATTATTTTAAAGTAGATAACTTGATCACTGCTCATTTAAAAATAATTAAAATTACATATATATGCATATATGTATTTGCTTTTTCTGATGATTGAGTAATATTATGTTCCCTTTGAAAATTGCAGAAAATACAGAAAGTGTCAGTAAAAAATTAAAATAATTTATAATTCCATCGTGTAGAAGTAACCACAGTTTACATTCTGGCAAATAGCTTTCCATTACTTTTTCTAGCTCAAATTGTATTTTATCGTTAGGAGAATCTTCTAAGCCAACCATTCCAATTGAAGATGCTGTAAATAGTCTTGATTATTTCTTGACAGCAAGAGAGAAATATAAGAAAAGGAATTAGAGATGAGTACTTGTTTTGGAATCACATTTTTCTTTGTCTCTTTTGAAAAAGTAATTGTAGTTGTTTACAGACAGCTGATTTAGTTTGAAGCATATACATGCATTCCTCCGTGCCCTTGACCTAAGAGTTTTCTCGGGTTTGTAGGATACACAGGACCCTGATTAATCCAGTCTTCATTAAGTCTCTTTTTACTTAGGGAATACCTTTGACTTTTGACTGGCAACATTTTGAATGAGTCCATAAACTAACAAGGTTTTACAGGAACTGTATTTGTTGACCAAATTAAATTGCTTCCCAGTGGCCTTATTTATTCTTTCTCTGTAAAGCTCACACTGTTTAAATCTTTTTCCTATAGAAATTCTTACTGAAAAATCTAAAGTCAGCTTTTCTACTTGCTATTTCACCGTAAAATTCAAATAAAGCCCTTGTGCAAAATCAATGTGGCAGAACAGAAATCATGTGAGTTTGGCATAAGCAGCATCATACCCTCTCATTGAGCCTGATATCAAGAAATGTCTGTGTCTCTTGGCATCCCTGTGAAAGTGATTGGAATTGCAGGTTGTAATTTACTGTTTGCTGAAGTCAAATGCATTATTTGTCGTTTAGTATGAGTCAGGGATACAGTGGTTATTGTAGCTGCACAGGTCCCATTGCTCATCCACCTGTGTATTTGTATAGGTTTTTCACATCTCTACGTGCTCTTTCATTTTCAAGCATAATTTAAAGAGAAGCCCAATCAAGAGAATCCCCTGCCTGTTGTCAAAGCTGTAGCTCTCCTGTCTGATGACAAGACTTAATGGTCAACACCTTTTTCTTTCTAGCTTTCCTGAGCTTACCAGAGAAACTCTAATAAATTCAATGGGAGAAAATGAAGCAGTACATTAAAATTTTTTTTTTTCCACGCTGAAAATAATGATTCCAATTTAAGAGGCAATAACGTATCATAGTATGTAAATAGTTTTGATGTGCATCAGTATTTTGTTTGAGCTAAGCAGTTAAAGAACAGTGGTTGCATAAAAATATCCATCATTATTCTGCACAGACATGGTTTCTGTTTTTGTATGTGTTATTTAAGAATAATTTCCAGAAGGTAAAATCATCACTCTCAAGTAAATGTAAAATGAACTTGTGCCAAAGATTTATTTAACTCACATAATTAATGAGGAAATCAGTAAGATGTTATGCTGGTTCAAACAACATTTGAGAAATTAGGTGTATATAGGCCATTTAACATAGAAATGTTTCTGAGTTAGATAGAAAATAAATATATATTTCCTAAAAGAATCATTGAATACAGTCAGAATTCTGGTATTGTGATGTTTAATGTTAAATTTGTTTCTGTTACTGTGGGAGTGGCAAAGTTATAAAAAATAATAGAAGAGTTCACAGTTATATGCTCATTTTACAAGGGCATTTTATACTTTAGTTTTAGCAAAAAGTTAACATTTTGATTGATGTATTTATCAAGGTTGTAAGAAGCAAAAGCTACAATTAATATTTCACCATTCTAATTGCTTTCTCTTGGCTCCTTTCTGCATGTTATGGATTCTTGTTTTTAAATATTTAAAATGTCATCTGTAGAGTGGAAGTGAAATAACTTAGAGTGGTAGGTTTTTGTCAGTGATAGCGCTCCCCAGCCCCATTGTAAAGCAGAGTCATGTTCATAAAGTGTCTTTCTGGCATTAACAGAAATTATTTGCTGAGGTGACAATTTCTCTAAGCGCTAACAACATCTAGAGTGAACATTTATAATGTGCAACTTCATGTTGTGTGGTAGTTATAATTGATAATTCTGCTTTCTCCTGTTGAATATTTAATATTTAACTGTCATGACATATGTCTTTCTGAAGTATTGTTTTTGATAGGTTTAAACAGATTGTAGAAAGGTGGATATTTCTGTGTTAGCCAATATTTTAGTGCTGGAAGGAATTCAGAATGACTTTAGCGCATCCCTTTATTTTTTGTAACAAGAAAATAAGACCCTATCTGGGAACAGAATTAGTATCTATCTTTCTTTCTTTCTTTCTTTCTTTCTTTCTTTCTTTCTTTCTTTCTTTCTTTCTTTCTTTCTTTCTTTCTTTCTTTCTTTCTTTTCTTTCTTTTCTTTCTTTTCTTTCTTTTCTTTCTTTTCTTTCTTTCTTTCTAGCAATCATCTATCTATAGATACATCCACCCATACATGCACATATACGCAACATCTGTAAATATTTTTCTATCTATCTGTGTGTGTGTGTGTGTGTGTGTGTGTGTATAATAAAATCATGAGTTCATAGTGACACCTTAAATTCTAACCCAGCTTCTTAGAGTTCTTTGTAAATACTTTCTCTGGCAGTGAGAAACACAGCAGCTATTATCCTCAGTATATTTTCTTTTTTGCTCAATCAGAAATAAGTTGGCATATGTAGATCTCCCCGTCGCACTGCTGTCTTGGCTGTTCACCACCTCTAGCTCCCCTCCCCACCCCTGCCCCGGGCCTCTGCTTAGACTTTCGGCTCTTTCTCACTGCTGTTTCCTTAGCCACCTCAACCACTGTGCTGACTCCTCTTTGCTGAAAACCAGAAGGAGGGTAAGATGGAAGGGAAAGGACTGGTTATAATGCTTTAATATTGCATGGATATTACCCTCAGCCCTGCCACATTTTCTTGAGAATTTCTTTTATTTTCAGTATTCCTCTCTACGTAGTAGCCTGAGAATCCCCAGGTGCTTACTCATTCCTGTAGTTGGTCTTGGTTACTATTTTCAAGGAAGGGAAACATGAAAATCTCATTATTTTACCAAAGGGTTTGTATTTTCCTGCAGCCCAGTGCAGTCTTTGCCCACTAGAGAGAAGAATGTGATTCTCCCTGCAGCCTAATACCTCACAGTAATGGTTTCATGTGCTGTCACTGTTGTTCTAGCACGTATTTGTAATGGTGGAGGGAGGCTCAGCCATAATCTTTCCAGCTCTTTCATTCCAGCTTCTTCAGCACGCACAGGCACACAAAGCCATTGCTTGGTATTTAGTGTCCCAGAGCCAGGGCTGGGGTCAGGAGGAGCTGCAGACCTAGTCAGCATTGTGTATGAAAATTCCTGTCATGAAACTTCAGCATCTTGACCCTTTTGAGGATAAAGGAGTCTTTTCTTTTCTTAAACCTATGGCCTTAAGTCTTTTTTGTGCCTCAAAATGATGAGTGACATTTCTTTTTTAGTTACAGGTAATAGAAAACTTGTCTCAGAATAGCTTAAATAAGTGTGGGAATATATCTATTTATATAGTGGTTAAAGTCCAGAGTTGGCAGGTTTAGGTCTGGCAGACTCTGACTCCATTTCTTTGTGATTCTCTTGGCTCTGGGTATCTTCCCTGTAGTAGCAAAATGGCTACAGTACTGCCAGGCTTCACACCCACACACCTACACACCCACATGGTTCAGAGGGAAAGAGAATCAACATTTTGGTTTTACGCATATGCTGATGGGACCAACACAGGTCATGTGTTCATTCCTGAATCAGAGATTGTAGCAGCGGGGAGGAGATCATGCTGATTGGTTGAGGCCAGTTCAGACCTACCCTTAGAGCTGAGGGTGAAGTCAGTTTTATCCAGAACAGAAAAAGTGATACAAAATAAAGTAATCTTCATGGAATAGTGATGTAACTTCAGTTTTCATAGCATTTAGGGCAAAATGTTTATTTATTAAAAATATCCTTGAGAAATTTTTTTTGTTTTTTAAATACCTGAATAAAAAATGTTCAATCATGTAGAGTAGTTCCCCATTATTTGTGGTTTTGCTTTCCATGGTTTCAGTTACCTGTGGTCAATTGCAGTCTGAAAATGTTAACTGGAAAATTCCAGAAATAAACAATTCATAAGTTTTAAATTGTGAGCCATTCTGAGTAGTATGATGAAATATTGTGCCATCCCACTTCATCCTGCCTTGGACGTGAATCATCCCCTTTGTCTAGCATATCCACACTGTATGTGCTCTCTACCCATTAGTCATTTAGTAGCTGTCTTGGTTATCAAGTTGACTGTCTTGGTATCACAGTGCTTGTGTTCAAATAACCCTTAATTTACTTAATAATGGCCCCAAAGCACAAGAGTATTTATGCTGGCGATTCACATGTGCCAAAGAGAACCCATAAGTGCTTTTTTTTTAAAGGTGAAAATTCTTGACTTAATGAGGATAGAAAAAAAATCATGTGCAGAGGTTGCTAAGACCTATGGTAAGAAAAGATTTTCTATCTGTGAAATTGTGAAGAAGAAAAAAGAAATGTGTGCTATTTTTGCTGTCGCACCTCAAACTGCAAAAGTTATGGCCACAGTGTGTGATAAGTGCTGAGTTAAGATGGAAAAGATTTAAACTTTTTTTTTATTTTTTATTTTTATTTATTAAATTTATTGGGGTGACAATTGTTAGTAAAATTACATAGATTTCAGGTGTACAATTCTGTATTACATCATCTATAAATCCCATTGTGTGTTCATCACCCAGAGTCAGTTCTCCTTCCATCACCATATATTCGATCCCCCTTACCCTCATCTCCCACCCCCCACCCCCCGCCCCCCTTACCCTCTGGCAACCACTAAACTATTGTCTGTGTCTATGAGTTTCTGTTTCTCATTTGTTTGTCTTGTTCTTTTGTTGTTTTTGGTTTATATACCACATATCAGTGAAATCACATGGTTCTCTGCTTTTTCTGTCTGACTTGTTTTGCTCAGCATTACTCTCTCAAGATCCATCCATGTTGTCACAAATGTTCCTATATCATCTTTTCTTACAGCCGAATAGTATTCCATTGTGTATATATACGACAACTTCTTTATCCATTCATCTATCGAAGGACATTTTGGTTGTTTCCATGTCTTGGCCACCGTAAACAAAGCTGCAATAAACATTGGAGCACACGTGTCTTTATCTCTAAATGTTTTCAGATTTTTTGGGTAGATACCCAGGAGAGGGATTGCTGGGTCATATGGCAATTCTATTCGTAATTCTTTGAGAAACCTCCACACTGCCTTCCATAACGGCTGTACCAGTCTGCATTCCCACCAACAGTGTATGAGGGTTCCTTTTTCTCCACAGCCTCTCCAACATTTGTTGCTATTTGTCTTGTTGATGATAGCCATTCTGACTGGGGTGAGGTGATATCTCATTGTGGTTTTGATTTGCATTTCTCTGATGATTAGTGATGTTGAGCATTTTTTCATATGTCTATTTGCCATTTGTATGTCCTCTTTGGAGAAATGTCTCTTCAAGTCCTCTGCCCATTTTTCAATTGGGTTGTTTGTTTTTTTGTTGTTGAGTTGCATGAGTTCCTTGTATATTCTGGATACTAGCCCCTTATCGGAGGCACTGTTTGCAAAAATCTTCTCCCATTCAGTTGGTGGCCTCTTTATTTTGTCAATGGTTTCTTTTGCTGTGCAGAAGCTTTTAAGTTTCATATAGTCCCATTTGTTTATTTTAGCTTTTACTTCCATTGCCTTTGGAGTCAAGTTCATAAAATGCTCTTTGAACCCAAGGTCCATAAGTTTAGTACCTATGTTTTCTTCTATGCAGTTTATTGTGTCAGGTCTTATGCTTAAGTCTTTGATCCATTTTGAATTAACTTTGGTACATGGTGACAAATAGCAGTCAAGTTTCATTCTTTTGCACGTGGCTATCCAATTCTCCCAGCACCATTTATTGAAGAGGCTGTCTTTGCTCCATTGTATGTTTTTAGCTTCTTTGTCAAAAATTGTCCATATTTATGTGGTTTTATTTCTGGGTTCTCAATTCTATTCCATTGGTCTATGTGTCTGTTTTTCTGCCAATACCATGCTGTTTTGATTATTGTAGCCCTGTAGTACAAGCCAAAGTCAGGAAGTGTGATACCTCCATTATTGTTCTTTTTCCTTAAGATTGCTTTGGCTATTCGGGGTCTTTTGTGGTTCCAAACAAATCTGATGATTTTTTGTTCTATTTCTTTAAAATATGCCATTGGGATTTTGATGGGGATTGCATTGAATCTGTATATTGCTTTGGGTAATATGGCCATTTTAACTATGTTGATTCTTCCAATCCATGAGCACGGAATGTCTTTCCATTTCTTTGTGTCTTCTTTAATTTCTTTCAAAAATGTCTTATAGTTTTCAGCATATAGGTCTTTCACATCCTTGGTTAAGTTTATTCCTAGGTATTTTATTCTTTTTGCTGCAATTGCAAAAGGAATTGTTTTTTGTATTTCTTTTTCTGAGATTTCATTGTTAGTATATAGGAAGGCAATGGACTTTTGTGCGTTGATTTTGTAGCCGGCAACTTTACTGTATTCGTTGATTGTTTCTAATAGCTTTTTGGTGGAGTCTTTAGGGTTTTCTGTATATAGCATCATGTCATCTGCAAAGAGTGATAATTTAACTTCTTCATTCCCAATTTGGATGCCTTTTATTTCTTTCTCTTGCCTGATTGCTCTGGCAAGGACTTCCAACACTATGTTGAAAAGCAGAGGTGATAGGGGACATCCCTGTCGTGTTCCTGAACATAGAGCAAAGGGCTTCAGTTTTTCTCCATTAATTATGAGATTAGCAGAGGGTTTGTCATATATGGCCTTTATTATGTTAAGGTATTTTCCTTCTATACCCATTTTATTAAGTGTTTTAATCATAAATGGATGTTGTATCTTGTCAAATGCTTTTTCTGCATCAATCGATATAATCATATGATTTTTGTCCTTTATTTTGTTTATGTGATGTATCACATTGATGGATTTGCGTATGTTGAACCATCCTTGTGCCCCGGGGATGAACCCCACTTGGTCGTGATGAATAATCTTTTTAATGCATTGTTGTATTTGATTTGCTAGAATTTTATTTAGGATTTTTGCATCGGTATTCATTAGAGATATTGGTCTGTAGTTTTCTTTTTTTGTGTGATCCTTACCAGGTTTTGGTATCAGGGTAATGTTGGCCTCATAGAATGAGTTAGGGAGTACTGTCTCTTCTTCAATTTTTTGGAAGAGTTTGTGCAGAATTGGTATTAGATCGTCTTTGAAGGTTTGGTAGAATTCACTAGTGAAGCCATCTGGTCCCGGACTTTTGCTTTTGGGAAGGTTTTGGATGACTGATTCAATTTCGTTACTGGTGATCGGTCTGTTTAGATTTTCCAGTTCTTCATGGTTCAGCCTTGGAAGGCTATATGTTTCTAAGAACTTGTCCATTTCTTCTAGGTTGTTGAATTTGGTGGCATATAGTCCTTCATAGTATTCTTGGATGATCCTTTGTATTTCTGTGGTGTCCGTGATAACTTCCCCTTTTTCGTTTCTGATTTTGTTAATATGTGTCTTCTCTCTTTTTATCTTAGTAAGTCTAGCCAAGGGTTTGTCAATTTTGTTAATCTTTTCAAAGAACCAGCTCTTTGTCGTATTAATTTTTTCTATTGTCTTTTTGTTCTCTATTTCATTTAGTTCTGCTCTAATTTTTGTTATTTCCTTTCTTCTGCTGACCTTGGGTTTTACTTGTTCTTCTTTTTCTAGTTCTTTAATGTGTAACATGAGGTTATTTATTTGGGAGTTTTCTTGTTTCTTGAGATAGGCCTGTAGTGAGATAAATTTCCCTCTTAAAACTGCTTTCGCTGCATCCCAAAAATTTTGGTAGGATGTATTTTCATTGTCATTTGTTTCTATGTATCTTTTGATCTCTCCTCTAATTTCTTCTTTGACCCAGTCCTTCTTTAAAAGTATGTTATTTAATCTCCATGTATTTATGTTTTTTCCCGCTTTCTTTTTACAGTTGATATCCAATTTCAAAGCCTTGTGATCAGAGAATATGCTTGGTATGATTTCAATCTTCTTAAATTTGTTGAGACTGATTTTATGTCCCAATATATGGTCTATCCTTGAGAATGTTCCATGTACACTAGAAAAGAATGTATAGTCTGATGTTTTAGGATGAAGTGCTCTATAAATGTCAATTATGTCCATTTCATCTAATGTGTCATTTAGGGCTACTATTTCGTTATTTATTTTCTGTTTGGATGATCTATCCATAGCTGTCAATGATGTATTTAAGTCCCCTAGTATAATTGTGTTTTGGTCAATTTCTCCCTTTAGTTCTGTTATTAGTTGCTTGGTGTATTTCGGTGCTCCCTGATTGGGGGCATAAATATTGATGACTGTTATGTCTTCTTGTTGTACAGTCCCCTTCACCATTATGAAATGTCCATCTTTGTCTCTTGTTATCTTTTTCACCTTGAAGTCTGTTTCATCTGATATCATTATGGCTACACCTGATTTTCTCTGGGTACCATTTGCTTGGAGTGTCAATTTCCACCCTTTCACTTTGAGTCTATGCTTGTCCTTGTAGCTGAGATGTGTCTCTTGGAGACAGCATATGGTTGGGTTTATTTTTTTGATCCAATCTGCTACTCTGTGCCTTTTTATTGGTGAGTTCAGTCCATTTACATTTAGGGTGATTATTGATATGTTTGGATTTCCTGTCATTCTATCCTTAGTTTTCTGGTAAGGTTGTGTCTCCATTGTTTCTTTGCCTTTTTGTTGTTGTCTATTATTTCTGTGTGGTGGTATTCTATGATGTTTCCCTCTGTTTCTTTTTTTATTTCAGTATATATTTCAATTCTGGATTTATTTTGAGTGGTTACCCTTAAGTTTATGTAAAAGAAAGTTTGATATTTAGAGTATTCCATTTTCTTCAGCACGCTTACTTTCTCCATTGCCATATTCCGGTTCAGGCCTTTACTCTCCCCCTTTTTGAGTTGTGGTTGCCACAAATTGTCCCTGTTGATGGTGGTCGAATAGCCTCCTTTAGTATTTCTTGTAGTGCAGGTCGTGTATTAGAAAATTCCCTCAGCTTCTGTATGTCTGGAAAGGTCTTTATTCCTCCTTCATATCTAAAGGATATCTTTGCTGGATATATTATTCTTGGCTCATGGTTTCTCTCTTTCAATAGTTTGAATATTTGGTTCCACTCCCTCCTGGCTTGTAGAGTTTCTGCTGAAAAATCTGATGATAATCTAATGGGCTTTCCTTTGTAAGTTACCGTCTTCTTTTCCATGGCTGCCTTGAGGATTCTTTCTTTGTCGTTGATTTTAGACAGCTTCAATACAATGTGCCTTGGAGAAGGTCTGTTGGGATTGAGGTAACTAGGTGTTCTGTTTGCTTCTTGGATTCGAGGGTCCAGTTCTGTCCACAAATTTGGGAAGTTCGCATCGACAATTTGTTTGAATATATTCTCTGTTCCCTTCTCTCTTTCTTCTCCTTCTGGTATGCCCATTATTCTTATATTGCTCTTTCTGATGGAGTCAGAAAGTTCTTGTAGAGTTCTTTCATTTCTTTTAAGTCTCAAGTCTCTTTCTTCTTCAATTTGTGTCATTTCCAGGTTTCTATCTTCGATGTCACTGATTCTTTGCTCCATCTGGTCAACTCTACTACCTAAGCTGGTTATTTCATTCTTAATTTCTTCTATTGAGTTCTTAATCTCCAGAAATTCTATTTGGTTCTTTTTTAAGATTTCAATCTCTTTCGTAAAATGCTCATGCTGTTCTTTGATTGAGTTTCTGAGTTCCTTTAACTGCCTATCTGTGTTTTCTTGTATCTCGTTGAGTTTTTTCAGAACTGCAATCTTGAATTCTCTGTCATTTAAGTCACATATTTCTGTATCTTTAAGTGCCTTCTCTGGAGATTTTTCACTTTCTTTCTGAGCTATCTTGTTGCCTTGGTTATTCATGGTGATTACTGGTTTACTATTTCTCTTCCTAGACATCTACAGGAGTGACTTCTGCAACAGGTTGATAGAAAGCGGTCTTTCTTTTGTTTGCCAGTACTTGTTGGTAGAATGTTTTATTATTTCTCCAACTGCAACTTATTTTTCTTCTCCCACACAGTAATGCTATGTTTTCTCTGCACTATTCCAACTTCTCACGCAAAGGGGGGATTCCCTGGGAGACGGGCTTCTCCTCTGTTAATAGTTCGTCTAGGTCACAGGGCGCAGTGTCCCGGTGGGTATGCGGAGAGCTTTTGTTGTTCGAAAGCTCTTCCAGCTGCTGATTCAGAGCCCGTATATTTCAGCAGTTCTGTTTACTCCTGCAGGGATCCGCCCAGATAGGTGGGGTCAGGGGCGGGGTGAGTTGTGAGAGGTGGCCCAGAGCAATGGCGGCGACCACCACCACAGCCGGTCCTGCTTCCTCAGGTCTCTCCCCTTTGCTGGAACTAGTTGGGCTGTGAATTTGTGTTTGCGGTCCACAGATCTCAAAACAGCAAATTTTCTGTTGTTTTGATCTGACTCTGCTACTGTTTCGCTTCTAGCACCGGGCAGGTGGGGGCGGGGCGAGCTCTGGGAGGGTAGGGAGGGGGCGGCTAGTCTCAGTGCCTAAGGCTCCGTTCTCTGCTCGGTAGTGCGGGCTTAAACCACCGTTTTCAGCCTTTTTCCCTCAGTCTTTTCTCCGAGGTCTCTGCCGTGAGCGTTGGGTTCAGCCGTGGTATATGCTGTCCCCTCAGCCCTGTGGAGCCCTGGCGGAGCCCTAGCAGTGCGAGTTCTTCCATCTCTCGCACCTGCGGTAGTTGCGGGAAGCAGCGAGCTCGGCGCACTGAGCTAGGTCTGCGTCCTGCGCCCGCGCGGCTCCGTCTCCGCGCGCTTCTCCCTTTCCTCCTCCTCCCTCCACTCGTGCGAATCTCCCACCTGTAGGTGATTTCAGTCGGTAGTGGGCCTCTTCATGTTGCCTGTCTGCTGTGCAGGGAGTCCTTTGTGGAGTTTTTGTTGTTCGATTCTTTGTAAATTCCGGGGGAGCTTTACAGAGGCTCACCTCACGCCGCCATTTTTCCGGAAGTCTCTGATTTAAACTTTAACATAGGTATATGTGTAGGAAAAAACATACCGTGTTTCCTGGAAAATAAGACCTAGCCAGACCATCAGCTCTAATGCGTCTTTTGGAGCAAAAATTAATATAAGACCCGGTCTTATTTTACTATAATATAAGACCCGGTCTTTATAATATAATATAATATAATATAATATAATATAATATAATATAATATAATATAATATAATATAATTAATATAATATAATATAATAATATAAATAATAAATATAACATAATATAACATAATAAATATAGTATAATGCCAGGTCTTATATTAATTTTTGCTCCAAAAGATGCATTAAAGCTGATGGTCCGCTTAGGTCTTATTTTCGGGGAAACAGGGTACTATATATAGGGCTCAGTACTATTCACAGTTTTAGGCATCCACCAGGGCAGGAGGGGTTCTTGGAACATATCCTCTGTGGATAAGGGGGGACTGCTGTATATCTTAAGCTCATTTTTTGCCAGTATTTTTTAAAATTTGTTTTTCAATTACAGCTGACATTCAATATTATATTAGTTTCAGGTGTACAACATAGTGATTAGACATTTCTATAACTTGCAAAGTGATCTGCTCTGTAACTCTAGTACCTCACATCATACATAATTATGACCATATTCTCTAGAGTATAGTCAATAATGACTGTATTCTGTATGCTGTACTTTACATCCCCATAACTATATTGTAACTGCCATTTTGTATTTCTTAATCCCTTCACCCTTTTCACCCAGCCCTAGAACCTTCCTCCCATTTGGCAACCATCAGTTTGTTCCCTGTATCTATGAGTCTGTTTCTGTTCTGTTTGTTTATTTTGTTTTCTAGATTACACAAATAAGTGAAATCATCTGGTATTTGTCTTTCTCTGTCTCATTTATTTCACTTAGCATAATACTCTCTAGGTCCATCCATGTTGTCACAAGTTATGGTAAGATTTCATTATTTTTTATGGCTGAGTAACAGTCCATTGAATATATGTAACACATCTTTATCCAATTGTCTATCGATGGACACTAAAGTTGCTTCCATATCTTGCCTATTGTACTTAGTGCTGCAGTGAACGTAAGGATGCATATATCTTTTTGAATTAGTGTTTTAGATTTCTTCAGATAAATACAGAGAAGTGGGATTGCTGGGTCATATGATAATTCTATTTTTCATTTATGAAGAACCTCCATACTGTTTTCTATAGTGGTTGTACCTATTTAGAATCTCACCCACATTACACCAGGCTTCTCTTTTCTCCTCATCCTCACCAATGTTTGTTGATTTATTGATGACAGTCATCCTGACCAGTGTGAAGTGATATCTCATTTTGTTTTAATTTGCATTTCCCTGATGATTAGCGAGGTGCATCTTTTCATACGTCTATCAGACATCTGTATGTCCTCTTTTGAGAAATGTCTTTTCAGGTCCTCTGCCCATTTTTCAATAGGATTGTTTGTCTTTTTGGTGTTAAGTTGTATGAGTTCCTTATATGCCGGGGGTGCCAAAAAAATGTATACACATGACTTGTATTCATCTTTTGTTATGGGCACATATTGAGTATTACAGTTTTAATACAGATTTTTCCCTTCTTAAAATGTGCATACATTTTTTTGGCACTCTCTGTATTTTAGATATTAATCCTTTATTGGATATATCATTGGTGAATATCTTCTCCCATTCAGTAGGTTGTCTTTTTATTTTGTTGATGGTTTTTTTTTGCTATGCAAAACCTTTTTAGTTTGATGTAGTCCCATTGGTTCATTTTTTCTTCTGTTTCCCTTGCTGGAAATCACACATCCCCCCAAAATATTACTTAGAGCAATGTCAGAGAGTTTACTGCCTACATTTTCTTCCAGGAGTTTTATGGTTTCAGGTCTTTTTACATCTTTAATCCATACTGAGTTTATTCTTGTGTATGGTATAAAAAGGTGGTCTAGTTTGATTTTTTTGCATATATCTGTTGAGCTTTTCCAGCAAAATTTGTTGACGAGACTGTGTTTACTCCATTATGTATTCATGCCTCCTTTGTCAAAGATTAATTGACCATATGTGTGGGTTTATTTTTGGGTTCTCTATTCTGTTCTATTGATCTATATGTCTGTTTTTATGCCTGTACAGTGCTATTTTGATTACCATAGCCTTGTCATATAGTATGATATCAGGTAGCGTGATACCTCCAACTTTGTTCTTTCTCAAGATTGCTTTGGCTCTTT
Source organism: Rhinolophus sinicus (assembly GCF_057876585.1). NCBI lineage: Eukaryota > Metazoa > Chordata > Mammalia > Chiroptera > Rhinolophidae > Rhinolophus > Rhinolophus sinicus. The sequence goes on along the minus strand of NC_142502.1, from coordinate 83,175,201 downwards.
GGAGTCTTTTGTGGTTCAATATAAATTTTAGGATTATTTGTTCTAGTTCTGTGAAAAATGCCTTTGATATTTTGATAGAGAGATTGCATTGATTCTATAGATTGCTTTGGGTAGTATGGACATTTTCACAATGTTAATTCTGCGTATACATGAGAACTGTATATGTTTCCATTTATTTGTATTTACTTCCTTTTATTTATTTCTTCAATTTCTTTCTTCAGTATCTCATGCTTTTCCAAGTACATGTCTTTTACTTCCACGGTTAAATTTATTTCTAGGTATTTTGATGCAACTGCAAATTTTTCTTTCTGATAGTTCATTATTAGTGTATGAAAATGCAACCAATTTCTGCATATTAATTTTGTATCCAGCTACCTTACTGAATTCATTTGTTAGGTCTGATAGTTTTTTGGTGGGATCTTTAGGGTTTACTCTATAAAATATTATGTCATCTGCAAATAATGACAGTTTTACTTCTTTCTTTCGAATCATCTTTCCATCAAATTCTGTAATGTATAAAAGTGTATGATACGTGAAAGTTCTAAATGGCTTTAGTGACTTTTTGCTGTAGGGCTGGGCCTATTTACTTTTATTCAGCTCTGGAGACTGATATATTCAGATGCATACATGGAGATTCATGGAGATAATGCTTCTGGATGTTGTATGTGGTGCTAAATCTGGTCCCTGTTGCTCTCAAGTAGCTGATCAGAGAATTGACACGCATATGAAACAATTGAAGAGCAAAGCAACACTTTATGTAGCCATAAATTTCTAGAGATTCAAAGAAGAGTCAAGTTCTTACGCTCCAAAACAAAGAGATAAGTGTTAAGCTGTGTCCTGAAGGTGGGCAGGATTTGGGAAGATGGAGAGGAAAAGGAAGACAGGAATTCCTGAGAGAATGTGTACGAAGTTGTGATGAACAAAATAAGCACTGGGAGATAATGATTAGGTTGACTTAGCTGAAGCAAAGAGCCTCTTAGGAACAGATGGAAATAAAGTTGACTAGAATGAGATAGTGTGAAACATTCTAATGGAAGGCCAAAGAAGCAAGGCACAGAGAAGATATAGATTGAAAATACAGTATTTTAAGAGACTGTTAAATTAAGCTTCTCAGCAGTAGCTTCTTTACATATAGAAAGAATTTATGTTTCAAATGAGTCATTCCAAATTGAGGAAGTGTTAAGAAATTAGGAAAACCTTCTACCTTTGTACCTTTGTCCCCAAACTCAAATATATATATACAATTGACCCTTGAACAATGCAGATTTGACCTGTTCAGGTCCACTTACATGCATATTTTTTTTCAGTAATATACGGTGTCAGCCCTTCATATCCCCAGATTTCAAATTCACAGATTCAAGGAACCGTGGATCAAAAACAATGTTTTCAGTACACGTTGGAAATCCACAGATGTGGAGGGCTGACTGTATGAATTGTTTGATGCCATTTTATATAAGGGAGTTGAAATACTCGGATTCTGGTACCTGTGGGGGTCCTGAAACCAATTCCCGCAGATAGTGAGGGATGACCGTATAGTAGCTAAGTTTTGGGGGAGTCACAGTCACACACTGACTTTTGACTCTGTGTTGTTTGGGGGGGGTGAACAATCTGCCATGTTGTTCAAAGGTCAACTGTGTATATTTTGACAACATAGTTTTATGTATTAATCATTGAAGAAAAATAGAATGAATAACCTTTTGTTTTTGGTGTTATCCTAATTGACAGAAAAAAATATTACCAGACTTCCAAGGTTAGTTTTGGGGATAGTTCATCTTGAAGTATTACAGTATTTGTTTCATTCAGTTTTGGAAAGTGAAGTAATCAAATCAGCATTCAATTTTCTGAAGTCAATTTGAAAGAATCAAAAATGTGTTGTCTCCAAATGTATAACAAGCACTTTCTAAAGTGCAAACCTCTAAAACTATTTATTAAGATAATGCTGTGTAGAATTTTCTATAGAAAAATCTAACACTTAAGATGTGTTACTGACAAGAAATTTTAATCAAAATAGATCAATTTTAAATCCAATCACCTTTATAAGGTAGCTACATTTTTTAATCAACAAGAGTTTCACAACATCATGTAATGAAAATAGAATGTTCACTTAAAATGTATCATTTCTTTGAAGCAGCATAATTTTTGAGAGTAAATTCTGACATAGAGTTGGGATTAGATGGGACGAGGAAGAGAGTTCAAAGGAATGCACTTTTGTTTAACAGTTAACACTTCTGTGTTTATGTTTTAAATCAAATTGAGGTTTATATTTTCATTTTGATCAACAGGGATTAATTTGGAAAATAAAAAAAAATAATAGCCTGGGGAGCGGCCGGTTAGCTCAGTTGCTTAGAGCGCAGTGCTCTTAACAACAAGGTTTCCAGTTCGATCCCCACGTGGGCCAAAGTGAGCTGCGCCCTCCACAACTAGGTTGAAACAACTACTTGACTTAGAGCTGATGGGTCCTGGAAAAACACACTTAAGTAAATAAAATTTTTTTATAACAGAAGCTGATATGTATGTAAATTTCTATAGAAAGAGTTTGGACTTACGTGCTGAATGTGTGTCAAATAATTATGATCAAATAATTTCTCACTAAATTGGCAAATATTCACATTAAACAGTCCTCTTGAACAATTAAAATTACTTTATTGTTATTCTTATATTTGACTCTAAACTTGAGAAACTAATCTTCTACTCGCAAAGAAAATAAAATGACAAAATGTGACAGGATTATTCAGTTATTTTACATAAATACAAACCCATTTACTTTAAGGAGAATCATACTACGTTTTAAAATGAAATCAATCAACACCTTAGAATTGCTTTCAGTGAGCTAATGAACAGGTATTTTTATTGTTGAAATATTGCATTTTTATTTTCCTTATTAATGGTCCTCCCTGTATATGAGTAAATAAATTATCATGCTGCTAGTAATTCTAAGTGCTTTTCAAAGAGAATTTAAGTGCTAGAAATCACTAAGCAAAGGAGTACTATAGATTAAATGTGTTGTAAACCACACATGAAAGCAATGTCTTTTTTTATTATCTGTAACTTTAATGGAAAGAAAATGTTAATTTAGGGTAATGAAATAGACTTCCAAGTATGATCGGTGAATAGACCATTAGGTTAATTAAAATGAGGAAATATATCACTGCTGTGCTGGAACTATAATTGTGGAAGAGACCGATTCATTTAGGGCTTGAATAGTAAAATTCAGAATGTGTCACTCCCAAACTAGATTTACTACACAAAGAAACAAGATTGATGACAAGGGTAATTCAGTTTTATTTCATTTACTTTTACCTGTCACATGTCATTCCAGAGAGCCTGTCACTTAAAGGTGAAAACGTATCCAATATTTTAAAAATCAATTAAGCATAAATTTTGTTACCTTCCTATCTGTCCATCATCCTAGCTGAATGAAACACAGAAATGAGATTTAAGGAACAGGTAAGCATACAGATAAGATAACTGTCAGAAAGTTAGCAACTTTAAATGTATTGATTCATAAAAATGCAATTGAAAAAAACACTATAACGTTTTGGTTATTAGTTTTTTTCAGTCTCTAGTACCCAACCTGTTGGAAATTAATATTGTATAGTTTGTTATCCACTTGGCCAATTTACTGTTTGAATTTACTGAAAAATTCAGTGCTTTAATACTGTACCATAGTTTATAAAATACTTTTTGACTGTTTTTTGCTTCTTCCCTATGAAGTCTCGTGCTAAACATGAAGTAGCTTTTCAGTCAGTAAGACTTGGCATGTGTTTAAACTCATGCCAAGTCTAAATTAAGCTCAATATACTCTTGAGCTATTCAGTTTCCCCAATCATATGCCTAATTTAATACACTAATTTATCTTCATATTTTAGATCTAGAATTACAGCATCTGGCTCAATAGTCAACCAATGTAGTCATCACCACTAGCTTTCTGTCTGAGATCTGAAGTATAAATGTATGTACTAAGTGATTTATAAAGCAAATGCTTTCCCTAATGATTTATATGATCAATCAGTCAACCAAATATTATTGAATTCCAGTTCTGAACCCAGTATTATAGTAGGTACTTTCATGTGCTTCAGGCTTTCCTTGGGAGGCTGTACATGATCAGCATGTGTTTATAAAAGAATCAGCTTTTCTGCTTTGCTTTACAAATAACACTTTTTAGGAAGGTGAGAGTCTCCTTTTGTTTTAGGATTTTGATTCTGGGAGAGTCTTTTCTTATTGTTGCCTTACTTTTCCATTTTCCTGAAATTTACCTAGGTGATATTTAGTAGGAGATATTTAATGAGTTTATGTATGTGTATATATTTGGTATTTTTGATTATGTGTTCACATTACCTTAACAAAATTTGATATAAGGAAAAAAATATAATGCTTATATTAGGAAGTGAATCTTTATTGGTAATTGGAGTCACCCTAGAATTTTTTCCTCAGTAATTATCTTAGAACATCTAATAGGTCTCATTTTCTCCCACATTTTTTCATTGAAAACTCACTTGGGCGTTTTGAGAAAAATAGGGGATTGTAATGGTTAATTAATCCTGAATAGGGCCAGAAAGCTGCAGCAATAAAGGCAGGTCTAGGGTTTGGAAACTCTCATCAATATACTATGAGCCACATGACCTCAAGAGCCTGGTGTGTCTGTTTCTTTCTTTGTGTCTGCTATATTTTTAATATTCTAACTGTATACTACCTTTGTCATCTTTTACTTTTTCTCCCCCTTTTTTCATGTCTCATAGCGTCTGCTTACTTATAATTTAGTTTTGGCTTGTCATAAAGTATCTTAGATTCAGCCTTAGCATTTGTCATCTCTTATCATCCAGTCCTTTCTCTTTCTTAAATTACATTCTTAAGGGAAATAGTCTAATTGACTTATACATTACTCAGAATAAGCTAATTTATGTTGAGGTAACCAAAATGATCCACATAATTTCTATTCATGCTATGTGTTCATCACAGATTGGTTGGGGGCTGTGTGTCATATTGCCCTCATTTCAGGACCCAAGCTGCAGTCACCATTTGAATCACTGTTAGGCAAGGAAGTGCCCAATCATGCACCAGCTTACACAGCTTTCACCCAGAAGTGACAAAGCACTTTGGCTCATATCTCATTGACCAACACTAGTTACTTGGCCACATGACGTTAGTGGGATGAGAAAGTACAGTCCTTCCAGGTGCCCCGGGAGGGAGCCGCAGTTGCTTGGTGGACAACATTAATGACTTGCAATTGGCTCCTCTACCTATCGGCTACTTACTTGACTTTTCTTCTTTCATGAAATACATTTTCTCCTTTCCTAGGAGACATTTAAAAAATCTTACAGGAGACGTGCATCCACATCCTTAGCCATGTGATCTCTGGTACTTCTAGTAGGCAGAGGGTACTCTGCCCCCACAGTAAGGCTTGTATGTGACTTAACTTCGGTCAGTGGAACATGTGTAGACTTGTTGTGTACCAACTCTAAGCAGAAACTTTAAATGTGGTTTGTGTGATTTGGTTTGAATTCGTTTCAGACAGCGACGGTTCCTTATGCTTGAGTCCCAGTATGAGAAGACATGTAGAGCAGACCTACAACATGAAACAGAACTTGACCCAACATTTGGCTTTTATTTCATATGAACAAAAAATTAATAATGTAGTAGGTCACTCAGATTTTGGATTTGTTACTACCAGCAAAGCTTACTTACCACAATGGAATTTGGAGTTAAGATAGCCTGGGCTTAAGATTAACTTTGCTAGTAGTATGATTTGGGATGAGTTATTTAAGTTCCCTGAGACTGGGTTTCCTCATCTATAAAATGAAGATAATAATGTCTACCTTATAGTTTTGATGTGAGGGTGAAATTGGATGGCTGATAGTATAGCCCTCAACACATGAGAAGAGAGCAATAGATGTCATTTCCCTTCCCTTTACCTTATACAGGAGTACTTGAAAGGTATTAATTAATTCATTGAAAATAATCAATTGTGAGATTAGGGATTGGATAAAATGCTGTTCTTAAATGGACCTTTTTAGCCACAATTTAAGCATTTTCTTCTGCGGAGAGTCCAAAATGCTCTCACAACTGATCTTTTTCACAAATGATGAGTTCCTGTACAGTGATAAGTTGACTACATTTTTAAGTGAGCTAAGTAGGCCCCAGTACAGCATGCCTACCAAACTTACAACCCTTCTAAGAGAAACGCCTCTGCCTGTTGAATAGTCAGGTTACATAAAGAGCCCCACCATCAGTACCAACCACCTCCTCCATGAAGGTTGACGACAACACTGGAACCAAGAACAGTTAGTCTAATAGCCTGCCAGTGACCTATGATTTGCCCTAGCTCAAGAAGATGAAACATCTGTGAAGAGATCATGTACCTAATGAACTTGTACCTGGAGGGTAAGAGATCAAACAGAATGCTAATAGTATGTTGTGTGTATTGGCTGCTGTTAAAATGAGATGAAGTGTCCAGATCACAAGGAGTAGGAATGAAAAAGTATAGACAGAGTCTACACATTGAGAGACTTACAGGATAGAAAGAAACGAACTAATTTTCATTCCCAAAAATAAGGATAAAAATAAGAGAAACAAAGACCAATTAAAGCTCAAGCATCGAATCAAGAGTATGATTTCACACTCTATGGTGGTTCTAAAATATGTTTGAAAACTCTTTGATACTGTTCTGTCAATAGGTAGAGTGTGGCTATGTAAAGGACAGAATATGGTAGAAGTTATGGTATGTGACTAGCTCATAATAGGCATTGTGGTGTCCTACTTGTTCTTGCTTTTGGATCACTCATGTTGAGAGAAACCATCTGCCGTGTTGTGAGGACACTCAAGCAGCCCTTTGGAAAGCTCCATGTGAAGAAGAACTGACACGTCCTCCCAATAGCTAGGAGGAACTGAGGCCATTGGCCAATGTGAATAAATACTCTTGCATACAGATCTCCAGTTTTAGTCAAGTGTTCAGATGCTTTCAGCCCTTGCCACCACATTGACTGTAAGTGAGAGATCCTGCATCAGAACCACCTAGAGAAGGCACACCTCAGAAACTGTGTGAGATAATAAAATTTAGAGGTATTTATTACACAGCAATGGATAATTAATGCTTAGAGAAATCTCTGAATATGTAGATTAAAGTATCTTTTCAGTGACACCCAATATATCCTTTCAATATACAGTGTGTCCTTTCAATTGGACAAAATGCCTAAAGAAAGGAGAAATGACACGTATAGTTTATGTTTCACTTGTTCTTGGTTAAAAATGCCATTTTTAGTATAACACTGAAAAGGGTACATGGATGAAAAAGGTTAGCCTTTGTTGAAAAACAAAATATATAGAGTGTTCTGCTTTATTCTTATTTAAAGACTTTTATTGTGGGTGTTCCTCTTTGATTTTCTACCCCAGTGATTTTCCAAATATTTCCTGAGCCCGATAGTTAAAACAGATTGCATCAGTCAGGGTTTTCCAGAGAAACCAAACCGAATGGAAATACTATGGAGAGAGAAAAAAGAGGAGGGAAGAGAGGGAGAGAGGGAACGAGAGAGAGGGAAAGAGGAGACAGAGGGGGGGAGAGAGAGAGAGAGAGAGAGAGAGAGAGAGAGAGAGAGAGAGAGAGAGAGAGATTAAGGAATTGGCTCACATGATTGAGGAGACTGAAGTCTGACATCTGTGGGGTGGACCTGGGAGCTCAGGCAAGAATTGAAGTTGCAGTTTGGAGTCTATAATTTGTAGGGCAGGCCATCGTGCTGGGAACTCAGGCGAGAGTTCTATATTACAATGTTGAGGCAGAATTCTTTCTTCTCGGAAAACTTGTAGCTTTTAAGGCCTTCAAGTGATGGAGTGAGGCCCAGTCACGTTATCAAGAGTAATCTCCTTTATTTAAAACTGCTGCTTGCCAATGTACCTTCAGCAAAGTACCTTCACAGCAATACGTAGATTAGTGTTTGACCAAACGAGTGGGCACCATAGCCTTGCCAAGCTGACACATAAAGTTAATCATCATACAGGTGCAAAGGGACTTCTTGAAGCAGAAGAGGACGTGAGGGGTGCAGAGACCCAGAGACACCTCTCCCTCAACCCATTCTTATTGAAGCCTCATTGTTGTGGCCTCCTTTGTTCGCCATCTGGTGGCGGCAGTGACACACAAACCAGTGAAGATGGCTTTTGTTGCGGTCTCCACACTGTTTGGGAGCTCTGTTTCTCAAACTTCCATTAAAAGGAAAAGAAAAGTTTATTCACAATTAGAGCTAAAAGTAGCTTGTTGGATATCAGAGGGAGGATGGACCTAGGAAAAATTTTCAACTGCTGGCCAGGTGCTACCAACAGAAAAGTTAGGAGCATGTTTAATTTGTTGGAGTGCTTAACTTAGTGATAGTTCCTGGTAGGCCTTTGTAGAGCTTTCCCAGGTATTCAGAAATATACCCGAGTCTCAGGAAGCTGGTCCTTCGACAGTGGCACAGTCTCTGCAGTTTCACAGATGGTAATACTTCTGAAAAGCATCGGGAGGATATTCTGTAATGCTTAACTTCTGTCTTCCTTAGCAGGTTAAATGTACTACCTACTGGATTTTAAACTTGTGTCATTTTAAAAAATGTCTTTTAAGATTTTACTGACTTAACCCTTCTTATAGGCCTAGCTTATGGCTGTCAGCCTGACTTTACTTTTTTTTAAATGCCTTTAAATTGAACTTTCAGGTTGACTTCTAGGTATAACTTCTGAAATCTCCCATGGGTTTGATTTACTGCAAAAGTAATATTATTAATTTTATAAGGCTGCTTCTAAGCTGTGTTTTCCTTGCTCTTGGATTTTCCCGATGAAAAATGAAGAAGGACTCCTTAACCAAGTTTTATTGGGGTAAGATCAATTTTATGAAGCCTGACGACTTCTTATTCTGAATTTTTCCGGAGCGATGTTACAGCTCAACTGAATGGCTCATAATATTGAGTGACTCTCTCGTCAGCACCTTTATTGATTAATGACACAGATAAGAAAAATGTACCCTGTTGCAGGGGGATTAGAATCAAGGAAGCTAGAAGTCTCTCATTCCATCTTAAGACAGTTTGAAGTCTGTATTTAAGGATGATATGATCCATGAAAGAGAAGGAGAAGGCTGGTATATTTCAGCAATGTGGAGTGGAGAGAACAGAGGGGGCTCATGCAGGCATTTTGAAAAGAACTGTGGGAAGGGGAGGGGGAGCATCTGGTCAGCCAGCAGAACGTTAGGTCAAAGCTTGATAAGGAAGTGGCTCTGCTGACATGGTAGGAAAATCAGCACTGTTACTGATTGTCTTGTTGTTCAGCTATCAGAGAAGATCGTGCTGCTTCCTACATCTGCCCTCACATGCTACCTCACCTCCTCCATCTTACTGAGATGGATAAACCTTGTAGCCTGGGACTGTCAAGGGCTCTGCAATTAGTACTAAATCATTCTTGATCTGGCAAGTCCTGGTGTCACAAGCTTCTGGCAGATGTGCTAGTGCATTTTCAGTGTGTCTGGATGCCTGAATGGTATAGCAAAGCTCTCAGCAGGCCAGGTTGTTAATCCGATAGTTAATTCAATGTGAATCAGCTTTTGGAAGAGGAGAAATATTAGAAATTAAGATGGGCTGTTGTGGTTATCTTTTGCTAATCATGACCAACTTTGGTTAATGTTGAGGGTATACACATATGCCTTTAATGAGATGTAACAGGGAATTCATGCAGAAAGAATCTGTATATAAAAATTTTAGTATACCTCAGATACAGTCAGTGGCCGCTCTTCTCTCTTCATAGAATTGCATTAGCCAGTTCTGGAATAGCATGTTATGTAAAAAATGATAGCATTCATAATCTATTAATATAGACTAGTACTTGGAAAATAAGAAATGATACATAAGGAATGAAAACATTAAAACATTGAGGACTAAAAAATGTCATCCTGATCGAAAAGTTAAGTTGTAGCATAGTATTTAAAAGCTTGGGCTCTAGAACAAGATTGTATGGGTTTAAATCTCTTCTACTATTGAAGCACTCCAATCCACCATTTCTTTTTCTGCAATGTAAGGATAATAACAGGCAAACAAATTTTAAATGAGATATTAGGTAAAACGGTGGTTGACACATGTGCCTCTGCAATGCCCATTGCCTTGATGATGGTAGTAAAGATGACGACTTCCATTCTCCTTTCTTGAATGGTTTGAAGTAGCATTCATCTTGCTCCAATAAGTCAAAAACCAATGCTCGATATCTTAGTAAGTTGAGGCTGCCATAACAAAATACCAAAGATTGGGTAGCTAAACAACAGAAACCAATTTTCCCACATTGGTCTAGGAAGTCTGAGATCAAAGCATGGACCAGTTTGGTTCCTGATGAGGGCCCTCTTCTTAGCTTGGAGGTGGGGTGGAGAGGAGGAAGTTCTCTCTTCTTATAAGACCTGTAAATGCTATTGGATTAAGGCCCTATCACTATGATCTCATTTAACCTTCATTACCCCCTAAAGATCCAATCTCTAAATACAGTTACACTAGGCATTGGGGCTTCAAAATATGAATTTTGGGGTGACAGAATTCAGTCCATAGCACTGGATAAATATAGATTGTGACCATTTTGGCAAAAATGAGAGAATATGGCAAAAGATTACAATAGCACCCAAGGAGATATGAAAAGATGAAGTTTTTAGAAATCCTGTCTTTTTATGGAAATTGAGGCAATGAACAACTCATTTTTAGCATTTTCAGTTCTACCCATTTGAAGATATTAGATTTAAAAAACTGTTGACCCAAAAGCTTTGAATTATTGATACAATTTTGCACTAATGTTTTATCCTATGTGACAGAAAGCCAATATCAATATCTAATATTGATATTAAAAGAATGAGATTAATTAACCTCTTTGTTACCAGTTATCAAAGCTATGAATGGCCCAACGCTGATGTAGGATTGTGTCAGGGGATGTGCACGGGTTTACTCTCCTAGTTTTTAACTCTGTGACCTGCCTGTGACCCAGTCTGTCCTATGTAGGTTGCTGCAGAAGAGCTCAGTGTTGTAGAGAGTATTTCCTCTGCCACTTGAAAGAACCCCACTTTGATTTATTTCTCATATGCAAGGTTGTTTCAATATCTGCAAATCAATTAATGTGATACACCATGTAAAAAATGAAAAATAAACATCATATGGTCACATCAATAGATGCATAAAAAGCATTTGACAAAATTCAGCATCCATTTATGATAAAAACTCTCAGAAAAATGGGAAAAGAGGGACATATCTCAACATAATAAAGGCCATATATGACAAACCTACTGCTGACATACTCAATGAGGAAAAGCTAAAAGCATTCTCCTGAAGATCAGGAACAAGATAGCGATGTCTACTTTTACCACTTTTATTCAACATAGTACTCAAAGTCCTAGCCACAGCAGTCAGACAAGAAAAAATAAATAAATAAAAGGCATCCAAATTGGAAAGGAAGAAGTAAAACTGTTATTATTTGCAGATGACATGAAACTATGTGTAGGGAACGCCAAAGATTCCACCAGAAAACTATTAGAACTGATAAATGAATTCAGTAAAAGTAGCTGGATAAAAAATTGATATTCAGAAATCAGTTGCCTTTTTATACACCAACAATGAACTATCAGAGAAATTGAGAAACCAATTCCATTTACAAAAGCATAAAAAAAAAATACCTAGGAATTTAACCAAGGAAGTCAAAGACCTATATTCAGAAAATTATAAAACATTGAAGAGAGAAATTAAAGAAGATATAAATAAATAGAAACATATACCATACTCATGGATAGGAAGAATTAATATAGTTAAAATGTCCATACTACCCAAAGCAATTATAGATTCAATGCAATCCCTATCAAAATGGTATTTTTCACAGAACTGAAACAACTAATCCTAAAATTTATATGAGACCATAAAAGAACCTGAATAGCCACAGCAGGAAAAAGAAAAAGAAAAAAGCTGGAGGTATCCCCCTACCATATATCAAATTATACTACAAGACCATAGTAATCAAAATAACGTGGATTGGAATAAAAATAGACTCATAGATCAATGGAACAGAATAAGAGAGCCCAGAAATAAATACATGCCTATATGGTCATTTAATCATGACAAAGGAAGCAAGAATATACAATGGGGTAAAGACAGTCTACTCAATAAATGGTTCTGGGAAAACTGGACAGATACATAAAAAAAAATGAAACTGGACCACCTTCTTCCTCCATATCAAGAATAAACTCAAAATAGACTAAAGACTTAAAAATACAAGACCCTAAACCATAAATCTCCTTACAGAATATATAGGAAGTAAACTCTCAGACATTGCTCTTTGTTTTTACTGATGTATCTCCTCAGGCAAGGGAAACAAGAAAAAATAAACAAATGGGACCACATCAAACTAAAAAGTTTTTGCACAGCAAAGGAAACCATCAACAAACAAAAGACATCCTACTGAATGTGAGAACATATTTGCCAATGATACTTCTGATAAGTGGTTAGTATCCAAACTTTATAAAAAATCATACATTCAACACCAACCAAAACAAAACAAAATGAAACAAAACAAAAAAACCCAAAACAAACAAACAAACAAAATCAAGCCAATTAAACAATGGGCCAAGGACCTGAATAGACATTTCTCCAAAGGGGACATACAGATAGATGGCCAATAGATATATGAAAAAACACTCAATGTCAATAATCATCAGGGAAATGCAAATAAAATCCACAATGAGATATCACTGTACACCTGTCAGAATGGCCATCTTCAATAGGAAGTCTGACAATTCAGAGTGCATACTTGTTGAAACAATGTTGCTAACCTTGTTTTGATACCAGAGAGATTATTCATTATGGATTTGTACCAACTGGACAAACAGTTAACCAAGTTTACTATTTGGAAGTGCTGAAAAGGCTGCGTGAAAAAGTTAGATGACCTGAACTTTTCGCCAACAATTCATGGCTCTTACATCACAACAGTGCACCAGCTCACATGGCACTGTCTGGGGGGAAGATTTTAGCCAGTGAACAAAGCACTGAATTGGAACACCCTCCCTACTCACCTGATCTGGCCCCCCAGTGACTTCTTTTTTCACGTGAAGATAAAGGAAACATTGAAAGGAAGACATTTTGATGACATTCAGGACATCAAGGGTAATATGCTGACAGCTCTGATGACCATTCCAGAAAAAGAGTTCCAAAATTGCTTTGAAGCATGGATTAGCCGCTAGTGTCGGTACATAGCTTCCCAAGGGGAGTACTTTGAAGGTGATCACAGTGATATTCAGCAATGAGGTATGTAGCACTTTTTCTAGGATGAGTTCGCACTTTTATTTGTCCAACCTTTTAAATCAACAAACAACAAGTGTTGGTGAGGATGTAGGGAAATGGGAACCCTCTTGCACTGTTGGTGGGATTGCAAATTGATGCAGCCACTATGGAAAACAGTATGGAGGTTCCTCAAAATATTAAAAAGGGAACTACCTTATGATCCAGCAATTCCACTTCTGGGTATTTATCCAGAGAAATCCAAAACACTAATTCCAAAAGCTATATGCACCCCAATGTTTACTGCAGCGCTATTCACAATAGCCAAGGTATGATAACAACCGAAATGCCCATCAATAAGACGATTGGATGAAGGAATTGTGGTACATTTATATAATAGAGTATTACTCTGCAATAAAAAAGAATGAAATATTATCATTTGTGGCAACATGAGGGTATTGGGCTAAGTGAAATGAATCAGACTGAGAAAGACAAATACCATACAATCTCACTTTTCATGTGGAATCTGAAGAACAGAATAAACGAACAAAAAACCAAACAGAAATAGACTCATAGATACAGAGAACAAACTGATGGTTGCTGAATGAGAAAGGTGTTGGAATATTGGATGAAAAAGATGAAGGGATTAGGAAGTACAAATGTGTAGTGTCAAAATAGTCATGGGGATGTGAGATATAGTATAGAGAATACAGTCAATAATAGTATAAAAACTATAGTGTCATATGCGTACTAGACTTATCAGGAAGGTCACTTCATAAATTACATAAATGTCTAACCACTATGCTGTACACTTGAAACTAATATAAAATAAAATTGAATGTGAAATACAATTTAAAAAATATATAGTCACGTGATGTAAAGTACAGCATAGGGAATATAGTCCATGGTGTCGTAATATCTATGCACGATGTCAGAAGGGTGGTAGACTGGTCGGCTCTATCACTTTGTGAGGGGTGAAAATGTCTAATCACTATGTTGTTTTGTACGCCTGAAACTAATAATAAAACAAAGAAAAAGAAGGAAAAGAACCTCCCTTTCTGGAGCTGCCATCTTGACCGTGACTTATTTTTGTGTTTGATGGAATTAATGTAAGGGAGTCACCCAGTGTTCTCTGTAGAAGTTTTTATTTCCTCTAATTATTATTTTCAATAGGAAAAAAAATAACAAAACCTCTGATATCAGTTCTTTGCTTATAATCTGATTCCTCTTGAAAGTGGAGTCTTGAACAAAAACGGGAAGTTTCCAGTTAATCAAGATTTAACTGCTTTGGAAGATACCTGACAGCTGTTAAACAAGTGTAGCCTGACAGCCCCTGCTACGTCCTATTCCTGAGTTTCTGATTCATTAGGCTGCATGTTAGTTTTGTTTATATCAAGGCAGGCTTCTGCTCACTAGCGAGAAGCTGGCTGGCTGGCTTTCTCAGCATGTTGAGCCAGTTCTGACTGTTGGGCATGTTAAAGAGATGGGATTTTCTGAGTGGCAGGGGAATAGTGGGAAGATCGCTGGGTTGGAAACCTAGGACTGGAGTTCTAGTCCTGGTTTTGTCACCGCTGACCAGCATGACTTCCTCTACTAGAAAAGAGGGACATTAGGCTAGATAAGGCCTTGATCTTTCTCTCTTTAATTTATTCTTTGATTCTATGATTCAGAACACTTTTTGTGGGGAAGTGGAAGGCAGAAATGCCAATAGATGTTAAAGCATTTGAGAGATTTCAAACTGTTCAGGCCTTCACAAAACGCACGTGAAGTATTGGGTATTAACAATATCTTCCACCCACATAAGTAATCTTCCTCACATGAGGTTCCCGTCTTTAGATGGTGTGACATTCCAGCAATCCCAGAGTGGATTAGTAGGCTGGTTACAGAAGAGAAATATGGTGCAGTTGTGTTGTACCCTGGCCTTGAGATGGTAAGCATCCCTGACATAGTATGGGGGTCTCTTATAATCCGGTGCCTGTGGCTTCCTTTTTAGTCACACCGGCCTCCTGTCAGCTCCTGGGATTCAGTGTGCTTTCTCCTGACACAGACTCGTCTTTATACTGCTTATTCTCTCTGACAGGAGCCGTCTGAGCTGTCCCCCCTGACCCGGGAATGCCCTTTGCTGTCTCACCTCTCAGCGAACTCCTGCTTACTCTCCAGGTCTTCCCTGAAGCATCATTTAGAAAGGGCCGCTCCCCTGACCTGTCTGACTAAATCGCGTTTCCTTATACAGTCACTGTCCCATATATGTACGTCTCCTTTGTAGCACTTGGCATCATTATAATGTCATGTATTTGTATGGTTATTGGATTACTCATTTCCTTCCCCTATATACTGTACGCTCCACGTGAATGTGCAGCTCAGGCCTGTTTTTGCTGTCTTCATATTTATTTCTAGTGCTCGACTTCGGCTGGAACGTAATTGGTACTAAGGATATATTGGTTGTGTGAATGCACCAGCCGAGCTACGAGAGCTTCTTGATTGGAATAAATAATGATGATAATGAAACCACCAGAGCAGAGGCTATTTATTACGTACTTCCAGTGTGCCAGGCACTGTTGTTCTGTTCTTGTCCCCATCCCCATCATCATTATTTTCGTAATCATCATTACCACCATTTCTTGACTATTTTAGCCTTGGCATAGATCCTAGAATCCGCATCCTTGGCAGCTATGCTCTACAATTGGAACTATTATAGGAAAAGATCAAACGCTTTCTGTAGCATTTGTTGCCCAGATCAAGTCCTGTCTTTGGTTCATAAATCTTTTTTCTTCTTTGTTGTATCCACTACCACCATCAGAATGTAGTTGATATGTTGTCGTTTAGTTTGGCTACCACATATTTAATTTCCTGGGATATACCTGTGTGTGGAAGTCCTCGCTCCCTCCCGTGAGGATAGAACCTGTCTCTTTTTACATAAGTAGAAAATGTCATACCTGCCTTCCCAGCTTTTCTTGTAGCTATGGTACAGGCATATGATGCATTTGCCCCAGTTTCCAAATTAGAAGCTAGTGACACAGAGAAGGTACCAGCAAAAATCCATTCTGCTGAGGATTAGGCAGGAACAGTAGCTATACTGGGTTTTCCAAAATAACACTGTCAGCCATTCTAGAGACAGGGTCCAGGGTGCAGAGTTAGTGGAGTTTGTGATGCAAAGTATAGAGTCTGTGCCCAGAAACAGAGCAGTGGTTTCCCACTGGACTAGTGTTAAGGCATCATTTTGGATTTTGTTCCTGACCTGGCTGTCTGTGAGAGGCAGCCCAGAGCACGGACTCGGGGACCAGACTAGATGCATTCACATTCCAGCCCTGAATCCCAACTCTGCCACTTACCAGCCCTGTAACTTAGCTTGAGAAAGTTGGTTAATCTCTCTCTGCTTCAATTCTCTGAAATGTAAAAAGAAGAAATAATAGCATGTACTTCATAGGTTTGTTCTGAGGATTAGATGAGTTAATTAAAGCAAAACTCTTAGAATAGTGTCTGCCATATTTATGACAATGTATATTAGTGTTTTCTTTATTATTCTTGGACCCTCTGGATATTCTCTAAAAGTATGTATCATCTTTTCAACAAATTATTTTTTTATGCTTAATTTGATTGGTTGGAGTAGATTGCTTACAACTTTCGTACGCAACTGATATATACAACACACACTTATTGAATGGTAACTATGCATGGGATATAGTATAATCATGTGTTTCTTTATAAAAGGAATATATAGAATCATTTCCTTATGTGTGTCTAGGACCAGAGCTCTTATTATTTTTATTAAAATGCGTAAGTCGATCTCTAAGTTTCTTTTGGATTGACTTGCTTCATTGAAGACCTCAGGCTTTGAATCCAGGCTTACTGCAATACTTGTTTATAAACTCTGAAACAGAGATTCTCCCCAACGGTGAAATACTTATGAGGAAAGCATCACTTGTTAGGACGTCTTCTGATGTCAGGTAGTCATTTCATTATCTTCAGTATCGAAATTATTTTGGCATACACTTAATTGCTAAAATTGGTATTCTCCATGAAGAAAGAACTTATTTAACTCACTTCTCATGGCAAGTAAAGGGCCATCTGGAGGCAGAGTTTCCCTCTGGAACCCCCTGTAAGTTGCTGAGGAGCACAGCCTCCTGGCACATTAGCTTTCAGTTTATGGAAGCAGATACTTTCAAATGGGAAAATGTCATGCAAGGTGAACTATTGGTATTTTCACAGCAGGCAAATTCTTACCATCCTCAGAATAAAAACACTACTGAATCACATTTATGGTTTTGTCACCATTACAATGAGAACAGATGGTGATATTTAAAACTAGGAAAATTCACCCCCTGGTATTGGCTGTTAATGTGAAAAGCTTGAAAAAGCAGGTGGGACACAGTGACCTTAGTGATGGGAATCCTCTAATCAGAGCATACAGAGCAGTCAAATATTTGACTTATTGATTTTTGGAGAACCAAGGTTTTTTGTATGCAAAGTATGAAAATAGTATGAGCTTTTGTCCTTGATTCAGAATAAGCAATGCGATCCAGGATCTTATGCAGTAGACGTGAATTTATATTGAATAGTATATACTTTTTGTATTTTAACATATATTAACAGAAAGGATATTCAGTTTTCTCATGCATTTATATCTATGTGTTTAAAACATAATTTGTATCTGCGTACTGATTTCTATTTTGAAATGGTATTTATTAATAAATATATACTATTATTAAGAACCAAGCGTAATATATTAGGAACACCCCAGCTACACAGGATTATGAAATTCCCCTGCCCACATCTGAACATATTTCCTTCCTGCATTCTCATTCTTCTAAATTTTGCACTTTTGTAAAATTACCTACCTAGAGCTTTATCTGTCAATTTCTAGTACATCAGAAACTAAAAATACAGATGATTGAGTTACCCTGATCTGTTAAAGAAGCCTTTCCATTTTAACTTAAGTGCATCTTAAGGAGCATAGATTGTCTTTTGGACAAATAGTGTTCAATATATTCTGCTTCCTAAAACAACAATGTGGGTAGATTTTTATTTGAGCATTATGGCATTTTATAAAAAGTGTTTTCCATTTTCCTTTAATCTTTTCAATCACATTTTACAAATATTTGAAAACACTTTTATTTCTTCTGTCTGGATAACCCGCTTGCCTTGCCACTTTCTTTTCTCTGTGGTACTGTGATTTGCAGCTGGCTCTTCATTTAAGTTCCATCACAAATTAGTTGGCTTGGGTTTTAATGTGCTAGTTGCTTTAAGTAAAATGAGGGGGTATTTTTTTTTCCTGATAGATTTTTTTGGGCAAAAGGTAATCTTCAGGTAATTCCTAGCAAAGCTTAAGACTTGAGCTTTGCTACTTTGGTAGAATAATGTACAGTGAGTAAATATGAACTGTCATATTTCAGGATGACTTTTGGAAACCTGAAATCCCAGAATTCTGCTCTGATGTTTAAATGCCCATTGATAATTTAGACCAGAAAAAGTGTTTTACTAAATAATTGCAGGTAGCCTCACTGTTAGCAGATATTAATTCTGGTTCGGTAGGATTAATGTACAATTGACTTTTAAAACCTTACTAGATTTCAGTTACAGTTAGCTTTAGTTACAGCCTGCTCTTACCTTGTGATTTCATTTTTATGGTTCAAATAATTCCTGGTTTGTAGATTTTTGTCGCGTCCTGCATGACAAGAGCTGTGGGAAGCAAGAAGGGCAACGCAGGGTTAAGAAAGACAGTAGTTGAGAATAGAGTGCAAGCAGGGCCAAGGGACTCCAGCCTCAAGGACAGAGCCCCAAATCGGGCCAACACATAGCTTTTATTACTTAGGTGAGGAAGTAAAGGAGATAAAGCTTGTCAATCTCAAGATCTGTGAATCCCATACATTATAATAGGAAACTGATTCAAATCAATCACCCTTGCCTGCAGGCAGCTGAACCATCAGTCTCAGGATGTTTGTACCTCCCCAAGGGACAAAACCTTTATGCATATGAATAGATGGCGAGCACGTCATTGAGTCACTTCCCCTGCAGGTTGTGGGAAGGAATGCAGCCACAGAGGCAGAGGCTCTCCTTAGCCGGGAGAAGGTGGGGGACTGTGCCCACCTCTATTGACCGGTGAGTTCCCCAAATGGTCCCCACGTGGCTGTGTCTGGCTTGGGTTGTCCCCACCGTGGGGAATCTTACCTGTCATTGACTAGCCAGCCATCTTTTGGGGCCAAACAGGGAGACATAAGGTGCGAGCACAAAGGTGAAGCAAAGTCCCTGAAAGGATCCATCTCACAGACTCTCCTTTCTTTAAGGGCAGGTACAAGGAGACAGACGGGTAGGCTGCTGCGTGGCAACAGAGTTTCTTCGTAGTGTTTGGCTCTCTAGTTGTTCTTCCCATTAGCTGCCCTCTCGTATGATCTTCAAAGTTTGAATAAGGGGAAGCCAGAATGAGTCCCAGTAGTAGCTTTCAGGGTACAGTTAAAAAGACTAATAAACCAGTTATTTAATTCTGTGAGATTAGAATCCAATTCTCTCTACTCAATTTTTGAAATTGTATTGCTAGAAAATTATTATGACAGTAATCATTGAGTTGGTCCTGTGCGACACAGATACATAGTGTGAGATATTAGCATTTTTTTTTTCTTTTGTAAATCCAGAGTCTAGAGTTTCTAGTCCCTGGGAATTTTAGATCTTCCTTTGTCCACGGAGTATCTGTTTTGGGAAAGGTACTTGGACATTGAAATTAGGTGTGACCTCGTGGAAAGGAGACTAGTGCAAGGCACAAAACAAGCAGTAAAGAGAGATGGCTAAGGCAGAAGTGAGAGCAGGAGAGCCAAGGGGAGGTAGTTACAGGGCAAGATGAAGAAAAGATGGTAGAAGTGGTAGCATGGAGAAAAGGTGGCAGAAGTTGGAGAGAGAGAATCTAGAGAAAAATAAGTATTAAAAAAAGAATGGGAGTGATGTCATAGGAATGGCGGCAGTGAAGCGACTTCTTGAGTTCTCCTCCGGAGCTTATCACAAACTGAACATCTATAACTCATCAAAGGACCCTCTGCTCATCACACAGAACAGCTAAGAGACTCATACAAGGATTACATGAAGGTGGGCAAATTGGGCAGCAGGGGAAGAGGGAAGGGAGCGGAGTGGACATGTGGCCCATATCCACGGCTATAGAGACGCAAGGAATCCCAGGACAGAACAGAGACCACAAGAGCCAGGAGGTGGGCTCTTTCCCTGCATCCCACAGCTGATCTCACCCACCAAGAGAGCAGTATATCCAACATTTGAGGCAGTAACCTCAGCTGAGACCTACAACTGGTCCCTAGGTTGGAAAAAGGATATAAACTCCATACGGGGGCCCCTCCCCCCACTCTCCCAGTCCTATCCCCGCCCTTCCAGAGACTTAAGCTGACCCCTGAACTGAGGAGTAGTGTCAGACTACAAAGGAGCCATAGCACTCAGGATCTGGGATGACCCTGCGTGCACCTCTGACCCAGGCAAGAGGCTGGGAACAGTGTGATACTACTGGGCTGGGAAAGAGAAGACCCCTGCATCCCCAGCCCCCACACTTTGTGGCCTGCCTAGGGCAGGGCAATTACATCTGTGGAGATACTCCCAGGGATCAGCAGTAGGTCGCAGATGCAGCTCTGGGTTTCCAGCAGCTCAGAAATCTCCCGCCCACCACATACGCGCGCACGCGCACACACACATGGAAAAAGTGCCCTAAGACTCAGGAGAACTGGACACAGGGCTGGTGGTGCTACTCTCAGTGTGCATATGTGCAGGCAAAAGCAGAAACTGCACTGACTTTGTAGAAACTACCATCCAGACCCCTTAGCCCCACGCATCTAAATCTGCAGTCCCAAGGTCACTCTGGGCACCAGGTGACCGGCTCTGCCTGCACAGTACTCTTTGGTACAGCAGAGGACAACCTGGAGATTACTTGGTGGGCTTAAGCCAAGACTGGCACTGCTTTTTTTGTTTTTTATATCTTTGATATTTTTGCCTGTGTTGAATGTGGGTTATCGATTGTTTTTACATGTGAATGTATTTGATGTTTTCTTTGTTGTTGTTTTTGTTGTTGTGCTTCATGATTTGCTTTGTTCTGAAATTGCCCTACACCAGGGCCCAGCTCAAGAGTCACAAGATTCAACACGCCCAGATGCCAACTCCAGACAAAACCAGAGTACTGCCAGGTTTGACCTACCAGAGACACACCCAGAGGGAATTCTCTACAGGCACAAGAGCCCATAGAGGCCAAGCCTCATTTAAGCGGTCAACCCTCATGCAGCAGAATATCCTGCTGTGGGCAGAGCCAAGTCTCACAACTAGTCAGCCTAGGAGTCAATCCCACATACTCACAAGCTCAAAGCAATTAAAGATCAACTTTAACAGGACAATATATACAACACAAGAGTCACCTTTGGAGCACATACAGAGGAGAAGAAAGAAGTGGTGCAAGTCAAGTACAAAGCACACATACTACATAAGATAACCCAGGAAAAACTAAGAACCCTAGGGGATCTATCTAATACATCAAAGCAAACACAGAGAGTCAGCCAGAATGGGGAAAGAAAGAACATTTCCCAAATAAAAGAACAGAAGAAACCTCCAGAATTGGAACCAAATGAAAATGAGGTAACCAACCTATCAGAGACAGAGTTCAGAACACTGATGATAAGAATGTTTAAGGAGCTTAGTGATGACATAAAGAAGGATAGAGAAATCATAATGAACAACCAGTTAAATACAATAACTGAAATAAAGAACACACTTGAAGGAATTCCAGCAGATTAGATGAAGCAGAGGATCGAATCAGCGACTTAGAAGACAAGTTAGAGATCACCCAAATGGAACAACAAAGAGAAAAAAGAATAAAGAACATGAGAATGGTTTAAGAGACCTCTGGGATAACATCAAGCGCAACAACATGCGCATCATAGGAATACCAGAAGGTGAAGAGAGGAAGCAAGGGATCGAGAACATATTTGAAGTAATAATATCCAAAAACTTCCCTAACCTGGTGAAGGAAACAGACATACAAGTCCAGGAAGTGCAGAGAGTTCCAAGCAGGATAAAACCAAACAGGTCCACACCAAGACATATTACAGTTAAAATGGCAAATGTTAAAGACAAAGAGAGAATCCTAAAAGCAGCAAGAGAAAGACAGCGGGTTACATACAAGGGAACTCCTATAAGACTATCAAATGACTTTTCTATAGATACATTGCAGGCCAGGAGGGAGTGGCAGTAGATACTCAAAGTGATGGAAAACAAAAGCCTACAAACTAGATTGTTTTATCCAGCAAGGCTATCATTTAAAATTTAAGGAGAGATAAAGAGCTTCCCAGAAAAGAATAAGCTAAAGGAATTTATTATGACCAAGCCATCATTGCAGGAAATATTAAAAGGGCTTCTGTAAACAGAAGAAATATGAAAACAATCTAACTACAAATTTAAAAAATAACTGTGTACCTATCAATACACTTTAAATGTAAATGGATTAAATGCTCCAATCAAAAGACATAGGGTGGCTGAGTGGATAAGAAAGCAAGACCCTTGTATGTGCTTTATACAAGAGACTCACCTCAGATCAAAAGACACACACAGGTTGAAAGTGAAAAGTTGGAGTAAGACATTTCATGCAAATGGAAATGAGAAAAAAGCTGAAGTTGCAATACTTATATCTGACAAAATAGACTTTAAAATGAAGAATATATTAAAAGACAAAGATGGGCACTATATAATAATAAAGGGATCGATCCGACAAGAGGACATAACCCTAGTAAACATCTACGCACCTGACATAGGAGCACCTAAATATGTAAAACAGACATTGACTGACATAAAGACAGAGATCAACAGTAACAGTATCATAGTAGGGGATTTCAACACACCTCTGATAACATGGGACAGGTCTTCCAGACAGAAAACCAATATGGAAACAACAGCCTTAAATGACACGTTGGACCACTTGGATTTAATCGATATTTTCAGAGCATTTCACTCCAAAGCTGTAGAAAACACGTTCTTCTCAAGCACACATGGAACATTTTCCAAGATAGATCACACGTTAGGCCACAAAACAAGTCTTGATAAATTTAAGAAAATTGAAATCATCCCAATTGTCTTCTCTGACCACAGTGCTGTGAAATTAGAAATGAACTACAGGAAAAAAAAAACAAAACTGGAAGAAACACCAATTCATGGAGACTGAATAACATGATACTAAATAATGAATGTGTCAACCATGAGATCAAGGAAGAAATTAAAAGATATCTCGAGACAAACAGAAATGAAAACATGGCGACCCAAAATCTATGGGATACAGCGAAAGCAGTCCTAAGAGGGAAATTCATAGCATTGCAGGACTACCCCAAGAAATAAGAAAACTCACTAACCAACAGTTTATCATCACACTTATGGGATCTGGAAAAAGAACAGCAAAATAAGCCCAAAGGCAGTACAAGGAAGGAGATAATAAAGATCAGAGCGGAAATAAATGAAATAGAAATCAGAAAAATAATGCAAAAGAACAATGAATCCAAAAGTTGCTTTTTAGAGAAGATAAAATCGACAAACCTTTAGCCAGACTCATAAAAAACAAAAACAAAACAAAAAAAAAGGGAGAGAGAGAGAGGACCCAAATTAAAAAAAAATCAGAAATGAAAGAGGAGAAGTGACAACAGACATCACAGAAATACAAAAAAAAATTAAGAAAATACTATAAGCAACTGTATGCCAACAAATTTGACAATCTGGAAGAAATAGACAATTTTCTAGACGCATGCAACCTTCCAAGGCTAACTCAAGAAGAAATGGAAATCCTGAATAGACTGATTACCACCAGGGAAATTGAATCAGTAACCAAAAATCTCCCAACAAACAAAAGCCCTGGACCAGATGGCTTTACAGGTGAATTTTACAAAACATTCATAAAAGAATTATCACCTTTTCTCCTCAAGCTCTTCCAAAAAATCCAGAAGGAGGGAAGGCTTTCAAATACTTTTTATGAGGCCACTATCACCCTGATCCCAAAATCAAAGATACCACAAAAAAAGAAAACTACAGGTCGATATCTCTAATGAACATAGATGCAAAAACCCTCAACAAAATATTAGCGAGCAGAATTCAGCAATACATTAAAAAGATCATACGCCATGATCAAGTGAGATTGATTCCTGGTATGCAAGGGTGGTTCAACATCCACAAATGAATTAGTGTGATACACCATATTAACAAAATGAAAAATAAAAATCACATGGTCATATCAATAGATGCAGAAAAAGCATTTGACAAAATCCAGCAGCCACTTATGATAAAAACCCTTAAGAAAGTGGGAATAGAGGGATCATATCTCAATATAATAAAGGCTATATATGATAAACCCACAGCTGACATCATACTCACTGGGGAAAAGCTAAAACCATTCCCCTTAAGATCAGGAACAAGGCAAGGTTTCTCACTTTCTCCACTTCAATTCAACATAGTACTGGAAGTTCTAGCCACCCGAATCAGACAATAAAAAGAAAAGAAATAAAAGGCATCCAAATTGGTAAGGAGGAAGTAAAATTGTCATTATATGCAGATGACATGATACAATATATAGAGAACCCCAAAGACTCCACCAAGAAACTATTAGAGCTGATAAATGAATTTAGTAAAGTAGCTGGATACAAAATTAATATTCAGAAATCAGTTGCATTTGTATTTACCAATAATAAAATATCAGATGGAGAAATTAGGAAAACAATCCCACTTATAATTGCTTCAAAGTCTATAAAATACCTGGGAATAAATTTAACCAAAGAAGTAAAAGATCTGTACTCAGAAAATTATAAGACACTGAAGAAAGAAATGAAAGAAGATACAAATAGATGGAAACACATACCATGTTCATGGACAGGAAGAATTGATATAGTTAAAATGTCCATACTGCCTAAGGCAATATACATATTCAACGCAATTCCCATCAAATTACCAAGGCCATTTTTCACAGAAATAGAATATATAATCCTAAAATTTATATGGAACCATAAAAGACCCCGGATAACCTTGGCAATCTTGAGAAATAAGAACAAAGTGGGAGATATAACGATACCTGACATCAAATTGTACAACAAGGCTACAGTATTCAAAACAGCATGGTACTGGTATAAAAACAGACACATAGATCAATGGAACAGAATAGAGAGCCCCGAAATAAATCCGTGCCTATATGATCATTTAATCTATGACAATGGGAGCAAGAATTCACAGTGGGGTAAAGACAGTCTATTCAATAAATGATACTGGGAAAACTGGACAGACACATGCATAACTGTGAAGCTGGACCACCTCCTCATATCATATACAAAAATAAATTCAAAATGGCTTAAAGACTTAACTGTAAGATCTGAAACTATAAAATTCCTAAAAGAAAATATAGGAAGAAACTTCACAGACATTACCCAGAGTAAGATTTTTACTGATATATCCCCTCACGCAAGGGAAGTAAGAGAAAAAATAAACATGTGGGATTACATCAAACTAAAATGTTTTTTTCACAGCAAAGGAAACCATCAATAAAACAAAAAGGGATCCTACTGAATGGGAAAATATATTTGCCAATGATATATCTGATAAAGGGCTAATATCCGAAATTTACAAAGAACTCACTCAAGTCAACTCAAAAAAAAAAAAAAAAACAACAACCCAGTTAAAAAATGGGCAGAGGACATGAAGAGACATTTTTCTAAAAAGGACATACAGATGGCAAACAGACATATGAAGAAATGCTGAACCTCACTAACCATCAGAGAAATGCAAATAAAAACCACAATGAGATACCACCTCACCCCAGTCAAAATGGCTATCATCAATAAATCAACAAACAACAAGTGCTGGCGCGGATGTGGAGAAAAGGGAACGCTTGTGCACTGTTGGTGGGATTGCAGATTGGTGCAGCCACTATGGAAAACAGTATGGAGGTATTTTAAAAATCTGAAAATGGAAATAACTTATGATCCAGCAATTCCACTCCTAGGTATCTATCCGGAGAAATCCAAAACTGTAATTCAAAAAAAATTATGCACCCCTGTGTTTATTGCAGCACTATACACAATAGGCAAGACATGGAAACAACTGAAATGCCCATTGGTAGATGACTGGATTAAGAAACTGTGGTACATTTATACAATGAAGTATTTTGCAGCCATAAAGAAGAAAGAAATCTTACCATTTGCAACAACATGGATGGACCTAGAGAACATTATGTTAAGTGAAATAAGATAGACAGAGAAAGACAAATACCATATGATCTCACTTACATGTGGAATCTAAAGAAAAGAATAAATGAATGAACTAATTAGAAACAGTTTCAGAGACACAGAGGAAAAACTGAGGGTTGCTAGATGGGGCGGGTGGGGATAAGGGGGAAAGTGAGGGGATTAGAAAACAGTCAGTAACCACAAGATGGCCATGGGGTTTTGAAAATTAATTTGGGGAATGTAATAAATAATGTTGTAAAGATTTTGTAGGGTATCCGATGGACAGGTATGTCGTTAGGGAGACAACCTCAGGGAAGATGTAGATGCCTAATGACTTCACTGAAATGGAAATGTAATGGCTGTGTGCGATGTCAGAGGGTTAGTGGATGGGGGTAGGGGGGTTGACACAGTGTGAGGGATATAAATGATAAATGTCTAACTATGACATTGTTTTGTGCAACTGAAACTAAAAAAAAAAAATTAAAAAAAAAAGAAGTGTCTCGATGCTGATGGTAACCACTTTGAGCACCTCTTGTAATTGCAAAAGTCAAACGTGACTTGTATTCATCTTTTGTTAATGGTATATATTGAGTATTACAATTTTAATAGTTTTTTCCTTTCTTAAAATATGTATACATTTTTGGCACCCTCTGTTGTATAATTCATTAAATATATATATTTATTATTTATTACAGATCTAATGCAAAAAAAAAAGAAAAAAAGAATGGAGGCAGAATGGGTTCAAAGGCAGAAAAAATAGTAACAAAAAAGCAGTTAAGGGAGAGATGGAGATACAGAGTAGGGGAAGGTGAAATAAATAAGGTTCAAAGGATGGTGAGGAAGGGAGAGATGGATCCTCTATCCGGTGTTCTTCTAAAATTGCATTGTGGCCACTGTGTCTGTGTATGTTGAAGGTGAAATCCCAGTCATGTAGGGCAGGCCCAGTGGGTGTTAGTGCTTTGCAGTTCCTGAAGGAGAATGGGCAAACAGTGATGTTCGTCCTGTCACTTTTGTAGAGTTACAAACTAATGAGGTGACTCGTCAAATTACTGCACCTTCTTTTCCTCTGAAAAAATTAAGTATACACTTCAGTAAGAGAATTTCTTTGTGATGCTAATAGTTTATTGCATACGTGAAAAGTTGAATTTTCCATATTTCATTCAAGATATGAGAGAAAGAAAAACTTAAGCTAAACATTTTTAAAGATGCAAGTAGAGCTGCTTTGGATAGCACTTATCCTGGAGCACTTGTTTTGAGACATGCTGTTTTTCTGGAGAAGTACTATCATCGATCATGTAACATTTAAAAACTGTAAAGAAGGCCTACCATAAACTGGAGTTATTCTGGAGTCGGTTACCAGTTAGAAGACTTTGATGTGGGATAGAGGGAGAGACTGAGACTCTGGCTGGAGCTGTAGATGTGAATTTTACCAAAGAGGGCAGACAGGGTTCTGTTTAAAGAGGCTCCTTGTGCATTAAAGCAGATTCTGTCTAGGGCTGGCCTTTCCTGTCTAAGTGAAGGTCAGGTGTGGAGGAGAGACTGCCAATCTGTTATCATTTAGTGGTTTCCTAGCATGGTGTTGGATGCTTGTTACAGGGTAAGAATGGTGTCTTTCAAATCCCTTTTGATTTGTATTTTTATGTTGGGGCAACTTTACCTAATATATCGCTCTGTTGTGGGAATGCAGGAATTTAATCAGTATGAAATCTTGGAATGTGCAAGTCTCAGAATAACTAATTAAGAATAAATAGGCAGATGTGACAATTTGGCCTTACTAGTCTATTAGACTGAATGTAAAAAGGAATAGCGGAAGAAAAATTATTTTGCTTAAAATAAAATCATGTTTTAAAGTTTGCTTTGGAGACAGGGAAGCAATTGCATTGTAAGTATATGTAATTATCTGCCTTCCTTTCCAACCTTTTGGGATCAAATTGGTTTTCTCCAAGAGAGGCAATTATATGCAGGATGCCACTTTTTGTTGAATTACTGTGCGTTGTATGCAGTGCATTCCACAAACCTGAAATCATAGATGCGCTGCTATGATTTATAATACCCATTAATTACAGCTTTGTATTAAAGGCTTTTCGTTTTCTGCTTCAGTAAACCTAAATTCTCCTTTTGAAGAAGAATTGCTTACATTAGGTCTTATGCTAAATAGTGAAACTTCTGTCTTTTAGAATGTCATCTGAGGTACTTGATGCTGTGAGAACTTCTCAGTTGGCTTTCAATGTGCAATGCAGAAGCTGTTTAACTTTGTAGGGTGATAACTGGAAGAGATACTGGTCTTGTGACAAGGAGGTGGCCCACAACTCGGTTCAAAAGGAAAAACTGCAAAACATTAATCAAAAAGTGTTTATCCACCAGATGTTTATCATCTTTATAACATCATGCCAGGCTTTGTACTACATCCGGCATAGGCTCTTTGCAGCTAGCTCAGTGGTTCTCAGCCCCAGCTGTTCTTTAGATTCAAGTGGGAACTTAAAAAAAAAGCTCTGTCCGCCAATGAAATACTGGACAGGGATGATTTTAAAGGACTCCATGTTGAATCTAATGTGTAGCCGAGCATGAAAACACAGTCTAGTTAGTACTGTTTGGTAGCTTTTCACTTGAAAAGTTAGATTTTTTTTTCCTTTGCTTTTGGCTTCATATTCCCATATTCCTTCTACAAGCAGAAAATATGATCAAGCAAAACAAATGAACAAAACCAGGTTACATTATTTTCTCTTGGGCTTCTTCCATAGTTCTATTCAGGGGCAAACATTTCCCTGACAACTCCCTTAAGTTTCATAACTTTACTTTTTTTTAACCCATATGAAGAACATCTAGTCTAATATTTCTTTACTAAAGTTGACTGTTTTATAGTCCTGTCTGGCACCTGCTTTTTAGTGAAGCTTTGCCATTTTTTTTCTGTGAATATTTAATATTACATTTTGACCAAGAAAAGTTTTAAAATAAGGATTTATAGTGTTTTTCATTACATCTTTCATGCAAGTTATTCATTAAACTCCATTTTGTTTAACTTTAACACACATGAAGAATTTATAAGTATCATCCATCCTTTTTGTAAGGAAAGGAGACAAAGTAAGTACAGATTCATCTTGTACAGCATTGGGTTGTCCATTTGAGGGGTGGTGTTTGTTATATAATAATCCTATGCTATCTTTTATTTGAATACATTTGGAAATAATAATCTACTTGTGGCAGATGGTCCTAAATGATATTGTAAGAAATTCTGAAGGGAGAATATTAATAATACTAATAACGGTAGTAGCAGGTACAGTTTCTTGAAAGCTTACTGGTGTTTAGCAGGGCTAAGTGCTCCACACACATCAGCTATTTGGAGCCTGACACAGAGGTGTACATGCTGTTATTATCCTGACTTTACAAGAGAGAAGAAAATGGAGACTAGTAGGTGGAAGAGCCCAGATTTGCCTACACCAGAACCTGGTTTTTAACTCACACTGTTCAGGCTTTTCTCCTTCCTCTGTGCATCTCATTGCTGACATTCTAGCGTAGAGCTCCTGTTCACAGCCGCTTTCCTCCCAGAGCAACTCATTGACTTGATTTGCCTCAGCTTCTTTTTTTTCTTTCCTTCTTGAGCATCAACCCAGCCTTGAGCATCAGACAGCAACCTGCTATTGGCATCCTTTTGTCACATATAGTGCACTGGGCACTCAGGAATGAAGGCATTTTGGGGGATTTGACATAATGATGGGGACCCCAGAATGGCCTGTGGAAACTAAGACATTTCCCTTACAGGTGTAAATACAGTTTGTTTGGCGACTGTATTCTTTTCTTTTTTTTCCTTGCTAACAGCTTTATAGAGATATAATTCATATGTCATATAATTCAACCATATAAAATATATAATTTAGTGATTTTTAGTATATTCATAAAGTTGTGTAACCATCAATCACCTCCATCAATTTTAGAACATGTTCGTCTCCCCAATAAAGAAACCCTATTATGTTCAGGGTTTCCCCCTCAATCAACCTATGTCTTTACTCTATGGATTTGCTTATATTGGGTATTTTATGTAAATGGAATTTTATAATATGTGGTCTTTGTGACTGGCTTCTTTCACGTAGACTAATATTTTCATGGTTCATGCATGCTGTAGCTTGTGTCAGTACTTTATTCCTCTTTAATGCCTAAAAGCATTCCATTGTATGGATATAACAGATTGGTGATTGGATTGTGGCTTCTCCATCTTTATCCTCTGACTCCTAACATAATTTTGGCTGCTACAGCCAAAGCCATGCCTCTCAGTAACACATGAGGGGACAGACCCAGTTGCACAACGAGGTAGGAGTAAAATGGAGCCATTCGTTCTTTTGTGCATTTATCACATTTTTATTGAATGTCTAATGTGTGCACAGCATTGTGCTAGATTTTATAGTATGTGTAAACACGTAAAAAAAATGGCATAATATGTGACCTATGCTGTAAATGTGTTATAAGCAAAATCAGGTTCAGAGGAAGGAAAAATTGTTTTTTGTTTGTGCTTTGTGGCTGCCAGTTCTCCTGGCTCCTAGGTCAGTGGGTCTGGTTTTTGTTGTTGTTGTTGTTGTTATCATTTCCTTACCTCTCAATGAAGTGACATTGGTTCTCATAGATATGAGCTGTATTCAACAAATTCATCTTCCCCAACCCCATAAATTGAAATATTAAAACATGAGTCTGAGTCAGTTTGGAAGTTTTCTAATTTAAAACTAATAAATATTAAAATTTGATTATGAAAGTTATGGGTCATAATGGATCTAAAAACTTAGAGTATCAGTTAGTAGTACCAAGTTATACAGAAATGTTCAGAAATGGTAAAGTACATTCAGACACCAGAAGTGCACAGTGATAACATCCTTTTCAATTCAGTTAGAATTCAAGGTAAAGGCAGGTTTAATGGATGGGAAACCTTGTAGCTTCTGCACACCCTGGTAAGCATTGCATAAATGCCAGTTGTAGCCACTTGAGTGAACTACAGATCCACAAGGAAAATTCTCTTTAGGAGGTTTTGAAATGCCACTCATCTGCTTCGGTTAGATTTTATATTAATAGCTAGCATGTCATATTTTTCTGTTTGTTAATGTTATCTAATATGATATCACATAAAAATATTTACAATGTCACTGTCATTATATTTGTAATATAGCAAATTTTGTGAGTGAGTTGGATTTTAAGACTTTTGTAAAATTTAATTCCTAGTTTTTGAAAATATGTTACATATTAGAAATAGTACTGAAGAGATATAGTTTGGAGCATATGTATTCATTTAACAGTAGTATAAAGATATTTTCAGGATCAATAGCATCAAATACAAAAATGTATCTGTACTTGAAATCCAAAGAAAATAGCCTTTCTTCCACTCTTCAAAGGAAACTAAGATGCCTGCCATTTGTATAGCATTTGTTGTTTAACATTTTTTAAATTAGAGTTTATTTTTATACTACTGTGACATGTAATTTTTTCATATTCACATGTCTCTAAGCTGTATGCTCTTACTAATACCAAAAACAACAACAATACATAATAACGTGTAGTTAAATAGTAAATGACTATAGATTTTTAAGGAAGAATACTAGACAGGAAACTATAGCAGTGATAGCAGCGATAGGGCATTGGAGACTCGAGTGAGGAAAGAATATTTGTTGAAAAGCAGATAATAACTTCTGTGGAAGAAATCAGCATAAAACAAGTAGTGTGTATATGTGATTATAGGCAGCATTTTCTAAGGTACTATAAACCCCATTTGTGTTGTAAGCTGTTTGTGTCTTAGATGGCAAAATATTCCTTGTTCATAGCCATGACGTTGAACATGTTTCTTCCCCCTTCCCACCCCCATATCAAATACTGCTTGAGTTAGAAATGGACATGTTGAAAAAAGTGTTTTTTCTGGTTTGGACAGTTGAGGACAGAAATAAGAGACGGAAAGATTAATTTGGAAACTATTGAACTAGTTTAGGTGGGAAATTCAGAAGACTTCTTGGATAGCCAAGGTGAGCAGAAAAAGAATGGTAAGAACGTCTGCATGAATGTGAATAGGTAAGGTTAATAGAGAGAAAAAGTAAAATGGAAATTTAGGTATTGATGTTTGATGACTGAAAGTTTGGGGTCCTATTGACAAAAAAAATCAGAATTTCCGTTTTAATTTAGGGAAAATGATGAATATGGTTTCAGTATGGTCATTTTGAATGCAGATGGATGATTTGGGTGGAGATGTCCAGAAAAAGTTATACATCTGAGTCTGTATCTTAGAAAAGTTAGGGCTAGAATTATTTGAAGATCAAATATGGAGAGATGATACTTCACACTTTGTTTGGATATGAGTAAGAAAAAGAAATATATAAATCAGAGATTGAGAAGAGAAGGAAATCCAGGAGGGAGCCCAATTAATAGACATTGCTGATCAGCAGAGTCACATCCTTTAGAAGATTGAGGAAGATAGGGAAGGAAAAGGTGTTGGAGGCATTATTAGTCTGCTGGTATGTGCAAATGCCAAATCCAAAGGAACTGAGGTGTAAATGTGAGCATTATTGGGATTTCTTTTAAACAGGAGAAATAATGTTTCTATAAAGAGAAAAGAGGAAACAATAGAACCATGAAAGGTTTAAAGTGCGCATGAGAGCAAATCATCTCAAAGCTGCAGAGCAAAGGTTCTTGATTGAAGTGAGATGTGAGGGGCATACTGAGGATAACATCAAGGGACAGGAGAAAACACCATCCTTGTCAAGGAAATTAAGTGTATCTTTCACGGACTTAAGAGGGAAGCAAGAGAAGGACGTGCCAAACACAGACTATTTCTGAGGAGTGACTGAGGACCAACCAGCATCAGATGGACTCCTCGATCCTCTTAGGAAATTAGTTTTTTTTCTGTTGTTGTTGTTTTATAAGACATGTTGGATGATTCCAGATTATTTATTTTTAAAACTATGGCTTTGATTAAAGCCTCAGGATATGACACAATACAGTCTTTCATTAAAATGTTTAAACAGCAGCAGCAGTGAAAGGAAATGCTAGAAGCATAAACAATATATCTTATCAACTTATCAGTGGCTTTGTTTTAAAAGGGACACACATGTGCTTACCTATATATCTTGTGAGAAAGAAATTGCATTTAAAAAATTATATGGCGAACATGAAAATGCACTAATCGCAAGTGATATGTGTTTTTTAGAAAAACCACCCAAACCAAAATTTATGACTCTCTCAAGATCAACCAGAAGCTAGGATTTTTTATTAGTGATGCAGGAAAGATTAAAGGATCACTGGTCAAGGCATTGTCAATATTGACGTTTAATTCAGTGTAGGTTAGGACAGTCTGTGGGCCTCGGAAGCAAAAGAAGGCAGAGACTCGTTCACCTAGAAGAGAATGGGAATGGTGAAGGAAATGCCATTTGTTGTATTGCAACTGGGAGAGGAAGTGGTGGTGTATTTTACCATCATTAATCACTAGACTTGGTATTTCATCTAACAGAAGTACCTTTGTGATCAAGTGAAATATTTATTTTCTTGGCAATGTAAGGATCCATAATGCAGGGAAATGTGAGCCAGTATTGGTCTAAACTAAAGGCACAAGGAGATAATTTCATTGTGATGTAGAAGCAGTAAAAAAGTAAATAACTGACCTGTGTTTGGTGCTAAATGATTAAGGTATTAAGTAGTTTTTATATCATTAAAATAGTACAAGACTTTGTATCATTTTGTTCATCGATTGAATAGTACCATATGCTATTTCAAATACTTGATAGTTGGTTTCTCTTAATAGTTGAAATTCATTTACTTCATTCTGCTTGTTCACAAATATCATTTGACCTTCCTTGAGCTTTATAGATTTAAAAGCTTTAGAAAATGGAAAATTAAAATCGTGCTGTTCACTTGCATGATTGCACACAATCTCTTTATAAGTGATTGTAAAACCTGATGCATGATAGTATTTACACAGACGTTCAGAAAGTAAATAATAGTGGTAGGGATTGTTATAGGGATTATGCTGTCATTAGTTGTCGTAGTTGCTTTTTAATCCCTGGAATAAGTAGTAGTGTCAACTGAAAGCAGTTTGTTTGGAATGAAAAAAAACCGCCATGGTTTCTTGTCACACTGAGAAAAAAATATATCTATCCCAACTCCTAACCTGTCTGTCTGTTCAGTTTCATCTTGTAAAACTACTTTTTGCTCACTCTTCTCTAAACATACCTTGTCTTTCTTGTTTCAGGGCCTTTGCGTTTGTTCTTCCTTCACCATGGACTGACTACTCTTTTTGCAGTTTTTTTGTGGTCTCTTGAAGACTTCATTTTAGGACCTTAGAATTTTTTTTCCCTCATCCTGGAATGCTTCCCCTCAGATAGTTATATGTTTGCGTCCTCACTTTATTCATGTCTCTCTCCTCTAATGTCATTTTCTAAGAGAAAAATTTCCTGTCTGAAAGAGCCTTGCCCTCCCAAACCTTCCTTATCATGCCCTCTCCATGTTGTCTTCATTTTAGCACTTAATTTTACCTAACATTGCATTTTGTATTTGTTTACTGTCTCCACCACTAGAAAGCAAGGATTTTTTTCCTTGTTTACATTTCCATCCTTAGCATCTAGAATGGTGATTGTCTGGGAAAGGTGGGGGAAAGGGTGTTGGTACTCAAATAAGTATTGATGAATATGATAAATACTTGTCTAAGTTGTGAAGACAAGTTATTATGGAGCTGGTACTTTGGAGATATTTGAATAGTGGGTTAGCGGTATGGGGTGGATGGTAGAGGGATAAATAAATATTCACTGTGGAGGTCCAGATTCTGTGACCATGTGACACAGGCTGGGAAATCATAGTTTCACATCCCGCAGGCCACAATGGTTAGTCTGGGTCATCTGGGCCCGGACTGAGCTGATGGGCAGTGTACCTGGTTCTATTCTGTGAGGTCTTGCCATTCCCCTGTTTACTGTAAGTCTTCTTTCGATTCTGTGAGTCACTCCAGACTGGACTCCTTTTAACAATTGCTGTTTCCCCCCTTGGGCAGTTAAAGCTTTGTGTCTGTTCCTTGCCCGGTAAGGATTCTGCCTAATGCAGGTGGGCAGAGACAGATCATGTGAATTAGTTCAGATGTTTCTAACTATTATCACTAGATCTGAGCTGGAGGTATGGGTCTATTGAAAGGGCTGATGACTATACTCTGCATTTTCTTGTCCTTTTTGTTTTAGGTCCCCACGGCCAAGTAGAAGATAGGGGAAAAATTTACATCTATATTTTAAAAACTCTTAGATTATAGGAAATATGAATGTCTGTACATGTCCTCATATGGCGAGAGGATTATTTATGCTTTTATTCACTAGGTATTTAATGAGTGCTTATCATGTGCAGGTTATTTTCCTTACATGCAAAGGTTAATTAATTCATTTGTCATTCATTTATTGAGTGAAGATTCTATGCTGTGCTTTATGGGGGCAGAGATGAACAAGCCCTGCCCTCTGCCCTAAAGGAGTTTGCTGTGCAGGAGAGGGAGAGTGACAAGCAAACAGACGTGTGCAAAGCAGTGTGGAGTGTGTACTATAGGGACACCAGGCAGGTAGTCATCAATTGTAAGGTTTCAGCGTGGGACAGATAGGAGACATTTCCCAGAAGGCTATTGAGGAATAGAAAGATGAATAATAGGTGTTTGCCAGAGACAGGTCTGAAGTGTGTAGAAGGGCAACTGGAATTACAAAGAGCAGAGGCATGGAACTATTACACCAATGGGAAGAGCTGCTATTCAGAATGTCTGGAGCACACAGCCTAAGGGGAGGAAGGGTTGGGAGAGGGATGGGACTGAAGAGGAGGTGGAAAGAGGCAGAACAGACCAAGAGCTGGGACTATATCCTGAAGGCAGGAAAGAGTCACAAGATTTATTTGAGGGCATAGCAGAACAGATGTGTATTTAATTAGCAGGATCCCTGGCGTGACAAATATTTCTGTGGTTGCTTATTTATACAAAAGTTACTGGAGCCATAATCTCGTCTTTCCCCCACATGGAGTACACATTTGGTTTCTTGTGTGAAGCATAAAGATTTTATTCATATTCCCCAAATAAAGCAGTTCAGAAAAACTCGTGTGCTTGAGTGACAAATGCATTTAATGTTTATTTTTAGTGACTTTTATTTAGCCCATGAATTTTACAGACACTTATGCATCAGAAAAATAGTTTAAAAGATCACTAGTCAAGTTCTAACAACTCCCCTAGAAAATTACGAGACATGTCTTCTAATAAGCTTGTTTAATATTAAATTTTAGTTGGAACAAGCACTCAACTTGGTTTTGAATCAGTGTCTTCAAGTCTACCCTCTTTTATAGAGTATTCATGTAGTAAAGATAGGCAAGAAGGTGGAAACTAGCATAATAAAAGAGACATATATCTAACATGTATTTTAAGGTGTTTGTGTGTTTGTAAATGTGTATATATATATATATATATATATATATATATATATATACTTGTATTATATATATATATACACATGATTATGTATATATAGGAATATATATATATATGTACATACATACATATATACATACATAAATACATACAGAGGGTGCCCAAAACATGTATACACATTTTAAGAAAGGAAAAAACTGTATTAAAATTGTAATACTCAATATATACTGATAACAAAAGATAAATTCAAGTCATCTTTGACTTCTGCAATTACAAGAGGTGCTCAAAATGGTTACCATCAGTGTAATCTTAATATAGTTTTTCCTTTCTTAAAGTGTGTATACATTTTTTTGGCACCCTCTGTATACTGCTTTTTAAAGAAGTGTCTACTTTTAGGATAATATTGTGGTAAAAATGTGGCAGTCTATATCATGTTTGGGGCTGAGTGTATTTGATCAATGAAATTTGGAAGTTTCAAGTCATTATTTCTATGGTACTACAAGAATATACTTAGAAACAATGAGAAGTAAACATGTTCGCTAATTTGTGGTACTAAAAACCATATAGCAATGGTTTGATTGTTTTTTTAAGAAGCATATTGGCTCCATTAGGAATTGAAATAATTTGAGAATTCAGTAAATGTAAGGTAAGCCTGTGAATTCTGAGTGAAGCTCAATCAATTTATTTGAAATAATAGAAATCAAAGTAATGCTGAGGGTAGTAGTTGTGGTAGTGGTTACTGGTACTGTCAGGAACCAGTAGCTCTCAGCGCACAGCCCGTTGTTTGGCACAAGACATATTTGCTGAATAAATAATTGAAGGAAAAACTTACATCTATAGGTTTCTTTCATTTATTATTTTTAGTTCTTATAGTAGCCGTGTAAAATAGGAACCAGTCCCCTCATTTTACAGATGAGGAAGGTGAAGCACTAAGGAATTAAATGCTTCCTTCAAGGCTGTAGCCAGTAATGGCTGGGATTTGGATCCAGGCATGTCTGACTTTAAGCTCAGGTTGAGATCATTCACTACTGTGTTCTTTCTACCTGATTTCTCACTTCCCCTTTCAGTCTTACATTAAAACCCTAGTATGTAACCTTGGCTACAGTCAGAGCATACACAGTATTGATTTTATATTGCAGATAGTTAGAAAAGAGAATCCCACTAGAACGAATGGCCAATGATGGTGTGGCGTGTGCTGGTGGTGGTGGTTGGAATCCCCGTAGAACAGATTTCCCAGGGTTATTGCTGCCCCACATTTCCTGTGTGACACCCTCTCCCCATCATCTGCAGTGTAATGTGAACCAGGAGCAGTGGTCCTGAGAAAATTGTAGTTTATTCAGTGTGGCTTCAAAGCTGTGCCTTTTAAACAGCAGAAACTGTGTGGTTAGTTCAAAAGTAGAATGTATGTTTAACTGGGAATTTCGCTGAAAAATTTGTGATTCCATGAATGTTTTTGTGCTTGTCAGACAAGTGACACCTGTTACTACCTCCAGGGGAGGAGTCCAACTTTAGGGAGCATAGCAAAGGGCGTGACAGTGCCTGCCACCAGGAGCCGCAGTCCCAGGGTATCAACCCTCTGCATGGTTTATAGGTATGGAATTCATCAGAAAAGATATGACTCACGCAGACACTACTTTATGGACCAACGCTTTACTCACATAGAAAAGAGGCAGTGCGAGATCAGCTTCAACAGCTGGTTCCCTGTGGCCAGTGAGTCCTGCCCAGCAGCCTGACTGCCCCAGGGATTTGGTCTGTGCCCACCCCTTACCCCCTGTGCTGCCCTCTCTGCCCGGAACAGAGAGCAGTGGGGTCAGCCGGGTGCCACATGACGCAGAGGCTTAAGGAGAACAAAGAAGTACATGTGAAACCCAGAACAGGTAAAGATATTCCCAAACACAGAGATATGGCCGGTCCAGGCTGTGGGAGCTCTGTATCTCTTTGTGAGAAAATCTTCTGGCCCCAACACACATTCTTAGGTGGCTACGCGTCGGGCGACAAGTGCAATGTCTCCCTTTCCCAACAATACTTATGTCGTGCCAGAAAGAGCTCATTCTTGGGAGCTGGGGAAGGGAGTTTGACTCTATTTTACAAATTATTCTTAATTGTTAGTATTAGTCTGACAATTGGATTAGAAGTTTATTTGTATTTTTAAGTGTATGTGGTGCTTTCAAAGTGTTCGGTGATTTATACTCAGTGTTATCAGTTAATCCTTACAGGTAATACTATTTTCTAATATTTTCCCAGTTTCCTGAACTGTAGCACAGAGATGTTATTCTTTCATTCAGTTATTTGGGATTCTGTCAAGATAGGCAATATGGGCTGTTGGCTCTTTCCCCCAAAACTAACCATTTAGAAACTACAGAAGTAAGAGGAAAGCACGGGGCAGAGGAAATAACTGAAATGACTGAACAACTCCAGGGGTGGCTGAGGCTGTGGTGAATTGGTGTCCACGCACTTCAGCCTAGGATACAGGGTGGCCTGAGGAATCAGGAGAACATACATTAAGATTTTTTCCTTTTAAGTTTTGTTTTGACCTGACTTTCTCTTTTTGCCTTGAAATGATAATTGCCTGCCCCTGGGCCACAGAATTTGATGTCAGTGGGGTCCTGTTAGGAGAAGGAAGCCCTGCTGGGGTGCGGCTCTAATGAAAACAGGTGCAGGTTAACCAGCAAACCCAGGGCACTTGTTCCTTCTAGGGTTTGCTGCTTATAACCTGTAGAGGTTGCCTTCTCCCAGCACTGCTGCATTTTTTTAAAATTAATGTTTAAGGGGTGACAATTGTTAGTAAGGTTACATAGATTTCAGGTGTACAATTCTATAATACATCATCTATATGTCACATCGTTTGTTCTACACCCAGAGTCAGTTCTCTTTTCATCACCATATATTGGATCCCCTTTTACCCTCATCTACTACCCCCTGCCTCCTTACCCTCTGGTAACCACTCAACTATTGTCTGTGTGTGTCTATGAGTTTTATTTCTTCATTTGTTTGTCTTGTTCTTTTAAGAGTTTAAAGGCTAATGCCTTCCAGAAGGGTTGCTTGGTGGTAGGCAACAAAAGTGGTCAAGAGTGGTTATGGCCTATGGCTCGTCCCCTCCATCTTCCTCAGATTTATCAGGAGGGATGAGACTAGGACTTGGGTTTGGCTGTTTTACACACAGGTTTCCAGGTCTATTCACCCATATATTTTGGTGAATATAACTGTACAGGCCAAAATAATTTGATGCATGAAGAGTACAACCACTATTGAAAACAGAAAAAGATAAACTGAATAGTATATACTTCATGAAGTACAATCATTAGAGTGGAGGGATCAATGATTTAAAATAAATATAATAAATACCCTCAGTGATAGAGGATAGTAGTAGTGTTAAGTAGGGACAAATAGTCATAAAATGAACAAAAGGGGAATATTAGATATGATAAATATAGTAGTTGAAGTAAAGAACTGAATAAATCAGATAACTAGGATAAATATAAGTGATAAATGAATTAATGAACTTCATCATGTTGAATTCCGAAGGCCGAGGAAAAGTAGAGAGAAAATATCAAGAAGGCTAAGAGATATGGAGGAGACAAAGAGTAGTGTCACTCTTCACATGATAGAATTTCCAGAAGGGAGAGAAGAAATTGGAGGAGAGAGAAGAATTCAAAGAAATAGTGATGGTAAATTACTCAGAATTAAGAAAGAACAGAGACTTCTCATTGAAAGGGCTAATACAATACCAAGGAGGAAAGAGAAGAAAAACCTAAATTTTGGTAGACTTGTGAAATTTAAGAATATCATAGCCAAATAAATTAAAAAATTTTTAGCAAAAGAATAGATTATCCACAAACTAAATGAATCATACTGTTATCTTTTCAGCCATGAGGTTCTCAGGTATTTTGCATATTTGAGGTTAGGGAAATCATCTATATAATATATAATTCAAAACTTGATAAATAAATTCATTCATTCACTTTGTGTTTGATAAAATATTTGTCAATGTAACAAGGGACAAGATCCCCTGGACACAGGACACCAAACGCAAGCTGGTTTTTCCTGTTCTGCTTTTGTGCCTGACTTATATTTACCCCTCAGTTTGTCCATTTTAATCAAACGTAAATGAATACTAGCATGAACTAAAGTCAGTCCTACCAAGATGCTTCAATCATGTTGGAATGAGAATTATCAGTTGACAGAATTTTAAAGTCAAGCATTGAAAAACACGTTTATTTCTCCAAAATGTCCACTGAGTTAAAAAAAAAAAAAGTGACCTTCTTGCTTCAAAAAAAATGTAGGGTGGCTAATCACAACAAATAATTTTATGATTTTGTATAAATATTTGGGAAAATTGTTATTATCTTTTAAAAAGACACATCTCTCTATATTTTTTTTATTTTTATTTTTTTGGTTCTATTTGATCTCATACTGGGGCATGTATTTTTTGAAATGTTTTGGCAGCCATAGATATAAAATGGATACTTTCCTGTTTCTAATAATTGCATGTGACACAAGTGATTTTCAGTTGTTCTTCCTCATGCTCCTAGATTTTAATTATTTAAATGACATATTATTACTATTTGTGTAACAGAAAGAAGTCATATTTATCTTTGGCTCAGAAATTCTCTGTCCAGTAGAAATACAATATGAGACATATGCAATTTTAAAATTTCTGGTATGCACATTTAAAAAAAAGTTTTAGAAGGATGAAAAAGTTTTAGAAGGATAAAATTAATTTTACTGTATTTTATTTAATCAATAGATACAAAATATTACTATTTTCACATGCAATCAATATAAAAAAATTTTAATGAGATATTTTATCCTCTTTTCTCCATACTAAGTCTTTGAAATTTGATGTGTATTCTATAGCATATCTTCATTTGGACTAGCCACATCTTAAGAACTCAACACCACAAGTGGCTAGTAGCCACCATATTGCCAGTGCATCCCTAAAGAAATGATGGATCAATATTCTGAGAATGGTTGGGTGGCTTAAGAGCGTCTTGTGAAGCGTCAATTGTATTAAGGGATCTTAGAACTGGATGATCCTGTAGCAAGTGATACTTGTATCCATTAATTATAACTAATAATGAAAAGGAGCACTAAGACTGAAGACATTATTTGATTACTCTAGTTTTCAGGGTAGAAATTATGTTAAACACAATAATCTGCAGAATGTTCTGAGATTGACTGACTGATTTTTTAGTTTTATTACTTAAGTCCAGATAGTTCTACCTGGATATCTAACAGGCAGTTCAGACTGAACATGGACGAAACTGAATCTCTCTTTCCTTCCGGATTTGGTTCTGCTCATACCAGTGAGTGGCATCTCTGTTCTTTCCTGCCACAGGGGCCCCCAGTTTTTCTTTGACTTCAAGCTAGAATGCTGGTGAAAAGTGACAGTCTGCTGTTGCAAACGTCCAGTTCCCTTAAGTCCTTAGTTGCCCAGACCTTTACTACTTATGATGTATCTTTAATAAAAAATGTCTACTGAGTACTTTTACGGGATGTTAATGTCAATTTTTCTTTTTTCAACTCTGGAGATTTTTGAGAAATAAATGTTTTTCAATGCTTGAGTTTAAAATTCTGTCATCTGTCTGATCATTCTCATGCCAACACTGTTGAAGCATCTTGGTAGGACTGATTTTAGTTCATGCTAGTGTTCATTTACATTTGATTGAAATGAACAAACTGAGGGGCAAATATAAGTCAGGCACAAAAGCAGAACAGGAAAAACCAAAGTTTCCATTTGATGTACTGTGTCCAGGGGATCTTGTGGCCATTCATTCAAAACATTTTATTAGAGAAAGCAAACTTAAAGAAATGTGAGATGCAAATCTTTCCCTCTTCCTGGTTTTATAAGTGTTGATGATTCTTTAGTTGCAACAAAATCCATTTTTATTTAAAGATTTGCTGCTTCAAAATAATGTTGATTGGGGCCTTTCTGTGTGTAATGAGATCTTTTGGAACTAACATTGCCTGACTAACAAAAAAGTGTTTTTGTTTCCTTTCTCTTTTCCTAAAATATGTAATAAAACCTGAAGATGTCAGATATAAAGGATGGCTATTGCTCAGACTTGTCCTTTGCTTGTCTGGTTATCCATCAAGACTATCAACTCAACTGTACGAGAATATGTGAAATAATGTCATCAGAAAGCAATCAGTCAAATGTATATCAAGGTCTTTTAAAAGTCTCAACTAACTGTTCAGACATCAAAGGATGTTTTACAAATATGATATGCTAAAATGCTTACTCTTAGGAGATAAATCTTTGAATATGCTTTATCCCCTCTCTCGATTTCATATTTTGGGACTTTGAGCTAGATGGGGTAGGTGCACTTAATATTATGTCACAGTCATCTAGAATCCACACCCTCAGTAGCTTGCAGGAAAATACTAGCTAGATTGCATTCCATCACTAAAATGCTGGCTCATAATTTCCAGCAGTCAGAACAATAGGCAATTGTTTTAGCCACATTATTTTCTACAAACCTTTTCTGGCTAAACAAGTAAGGATTCTTTGAATTTTCATACAGTCATCTCTTTTTCACAACAGAATTCAGTGATTGTCGCCAACTTTAAATGTAATAGAAAA
Source organism: Rhinolophus sinicus (assembly GCF_057876585.1). Classification (NCBI taxonomy): domain Eukaryota; kingdom Metazoa; phylum Chordata; class Mammalia; order Chiroptera; family Rhinolophidae; genus Rhinolophus; species Rhinolophus sinicus. The sequence goes on along the minus strand of NC_142502.1, from coordinate 83,131,767 downwards.
GGTCATAACCTGAAAGGAAATGAGGAATAAGAAAAATATTTACTTTTCTTAGAAAAATGGAATTTTGCATACAATTTTTAATTTATAAAGTTAGATAAATCAAGAATGAACTGATTTATTCCTTTATATTAATAAATTCAGTGACTTGTGTCTGTGTTCACAAGGGGATTGTATGTTATTTGAAACCTCTGTAAGTTTAGAAATGAGAAGACATCAGTGATTCAGGTTGCTCCTTGTGGTAATTCCTGATTTTCGTGGGGGTGCAGTGGGGGAGCAAGAAAGAAAAGAGGAATTTCGGAACCCTGCTGTGTTTGTTGAAACATTTCAAAATGTATGTATTTCATTTTTCTTCATACTTCTTCAGTTGTATTAAATGAGTTTTGTCTCTAAATTTATGATGATCTAAAATCTTTTAGAAAAAAATGCATCCTATCTGATGTTAGAATGCTGACGTGAAAAGTCCAGTTGGAGTATTTAAATGTCCTTATCACAGTAAAGACATACTCATACTTCTCTAGTTCCTTTTCATTTTGGATGGTTGTTACTGATTTTTATATCTAGTAATGGAAAGTATTTTTTTCTGTTCTGATTTGTTTTAAATACAATCAGAAGTTTTATAATTAATTACAAGGTTCTAGTTTTAGTATTCAAAAGATGCATCTGTGTGTGTAATTGAAAGCAGGTCAAATATTTTAAGAAGCTCCTTTCAGAAGGGCTTAAATATAGAAATTCTTTAGTGGAGGAATGAAATTACATAATAGTCTTATTTATTTATTTTAATTTATTTTAGTCTTATTTATTTTTAAAGGAAAACTGCAGGCAGGACTTCTTCATGAATAGAGAAAATAGCTTATATTTCACCTAATTGAATGCAACCCAAAATGGTGTGGTAGCTGATTATTTCAGGTTAGAGAAATACACTGTGAATGAGATGTGGAAGCACACTGAGCTGTTTTACACTTAACTAGACACATTTTCTACACCTGCAAATGCAGGGTCTCTATCAAGGAAGAAATCAAGGTGCTCTGAGACAGCAGGGAAAGTGAAATCACACAGGCGAGAAAAAGTAGCTGAAGTACGAAGCAAATTAATACTTTTTTGCAGCATCTGTTAACATAAACATTAGAGGTATGCTGTTAGCCATCTGGGGCTACCATTCCTGAATTATACATTTGTATCAGTGGTTTGAAGTTCAGCTGTGGAGGGAAATGGAAGTTTCTATATATTCTTCTTGGCAAGTTGTTTTTAATCACCTAAGGCCCTCCAGTTCTTCAAGTGCATCCCCAAGGACTGTTTGTTTTGTCACACAACAGATCACTGTCATAGAGGCTTTAATAAAAATCCTATCATCCTCTTCACTCCACTCCCTATTTGCTCTCTTTTCACTTCCAAGTGTTAATAAAAGTCCAAACCAAGGGAAAAAGAGTTCTTATGAAAAAATGAAAATATGTACTTACACATCCATGTCTTTACTGTGTCTCCTCTCCACTGTGTTAATGATATATAATTGTGGATAGTTTGACATTAATTTTGGCTTATTTAATAAATTTAAGTTTGTAAGTGCAGTGTGGGATAGATTGTGTTTAATTTAAAGTTTCCAGCATTAGAAAGAGTACACTGTTTAGTAATACATAGAGAGGAGATAAGATTGCAAAGGTAATGAGTGGTTTATGTGACATTTGTAACAGGAAATAGACTCAGCAGGAAGTTACAGAATTTTGGATTATACTACTTAAAGAAGATAAATAACATGTACTATGAAAGCCACTATTCTGTGTGGGCAGTCTTTTAAACATTTACTAGAAATCTATAGATACAGTTGGCAACTCCAGTGCACATAGTAGAATTTATATGCATATTTAGGAAGCTTAATGAGAAATTTATACAAAATAAGACTTTGCTCAAGATTCATGCTTACAACAAACAGTAAAGGAACAGTTTGGTTCTGGAAAACACAGATAAGAATATTTCTGGGTTTATTAAATAGGAAATTGACAAATACAAATTTAGGTAAATATGACATAGGTGTGTTGTGAGACAAAAATGATGAATGAAAATATAGTAATAAATAAGGAACTTTAGAATTTCAGTTATTGCCTCACAAATTTATTAAATGAATGAAAAATCTAGGAATTTAAATGATTTTTAGAGTCTAGTCATATAAAGATTTATGTCTGAAACAAATGTCAGTTCTATCTGTCTATAATTGTGGTAGTCATATGAAATGGCACAAAACATGGCCAGTGAAATCTAGCAAGACCCAGCATCATCTAAGCCAACTCCCCAATCCCAAATGTGCCCGTGGAGACTTCTTTCATGGGGGCTATAAGGGGTAAAAATGTGGCAACATGTTTTCTAACGCTCTAGGATGGCCAGAATATATGGGACTGCATATACTAGGGAATATATATGGTACATATATACAGGACAATAATGGCACTATTTTACTCAATGGTAAAATAATTCATCATTTTTTATAGTAAGACCAAGAAGAACATGTTCTTGAGTCAAATGCAAATTTTGGATAAAATTTTAAGATAAATATATGAGGCTAAAATAAGTTGTTGCTTAGGGCACAAAGGTCACCAGTTCACTCTACTTGATGGTCAAGGTACCTTTGGCTGAAGAGTTTGCGAAGCCCCGGGGTGCCTCGGGGATAATACCACTTTTAGGGATATTATGAGGATTAGAGTCTATGGGACTCCCCGTAGAATGCCCTGCATGTAGTAAAAAGATGAGGGATACTGCTCTTATTCCTACTGTACAAGAGCAATCCCGTAAGGGGACAAAAAAAACACAACAGACAATTTCATTTCTTGGGTGACAACATGAAGAACGAAACATGCTGCATTTTACTTGCCAGATATTTCCTTTCTTTATGAGACCTAATTGCAAAACTGCTTGCTATAGTAGCTTAAGAATTTTGAACCAAAATTAGCAGGGTACTCTAGAAGTAAAATGATTTTATGGGTGTGTTACTCTAAGGAAGAAAATTCAGCGATCCATGTACATTTATTGCAGCATATTTCTTAATACCTTTTTTTCTTGCTCAAGCAATTGTTTTCCATTTGTAAATGATGTAGAGCATCAGTAAGGTGCTCAGGTTGGCCTTGGAATAACAAGCTTCTTTTCACACCATAGGTTTCATGATCAAAAGTCAGCACTGGGCTGTCTGTTTGCACTATTCCCAGCTTTACTGTCTCGGCTCTTCATATCATTCAGACCCCTGAACTGGAAATATGTTGCTAACTCTGCACTGTTTAATATTCTTTGGAAATTAAACTACTTGGGTATGTTTAGAACTCAAATGGAATCTATGTGTTTTGCTTGACAAGGTCTTTGGTTGGTTTTTAGAGCCGACACATTGAAAATCATGTTTGTGGCCAGCTGATAAAGAAATTTTCATGCACCAAAGCATTATAGTGATGAAACCACCCTGTTGTGAAGATCAAATGCGATAATGTGTGTAAGAGCCCTGTGAACACCAGGAAACACTGAAGGCATCTGAGCACTAGTTAGGATGAGTGACAGACGGCATCTCAGACAGCCAGGGGAGAACATGAAACTGGGGAAGTTTGGTCCCAGTAGCAAATGGGTATAAAATGTGGATTCTCACAGTTTGGGATTTGTCATTAGGATCACTGCTATTATGAGAAAATGTAGTTCAAAAAGACAGGATTTTCCGTTGTTACAATCAATGAAAATTAAAAGAGCAGCTGCTTGTAAAAGTTAATTTTACTTGACATCTGCCTTGGTCCATGTAATAACAGTGATAATTCTGTAGAGCAACCTGTTCTCTCTAGGGCTCTATCTTCTTTTACTGTGCGATCTCTGCTTAAATAAATTGTTGCTTTTTGGTTTCAAAAATTATTTTCTCGGCCTATAAATTGTGTGTCTCTTCGAATATATGTGTAAGTATAATTAATCTATGCATTTCCAACTTAGTAGAAAAGGGTTTGTAGTGTAGATTTTGAGTTGATACTCTTAAGGAGTAATAAGGTACAGTAGGCGCCATATCAAATCTTGTATGAAATGAGGAGAATGTAAAGACGTTTTGAAAAATCATTCCCTATTTGTTTTTAATTTAAAAAGACACCTAATGGAAACTTGTGTCTACACAAACCCTACACACAGATGTTTACAGCAGATTTATTTATAATTGCCCAAACTTGGAAGCATCCGAGATGTCCTTAGGTAGTGATTGGATGAAGAAATTGTAGTCCATCCAGATGATGGAATGCTAAAAAGAAATGAGCTATCAAACCATGAAAAAACCTGGAAGAACCATAAATGCACATTACTAAGTGAAAGAAGCCAGTCTGAAAAGTCTGCATACCGTATGACACATTGGAAAAGGCAAAACTATGGAGACAGTAAAAAGTTCAGTGGTTGCTGGGAAGTAGAGGGGAGGAAGGGATGACAACGTGTTGCAGAGGGGATTTTTTAGGCAGTGAAGCTATTCTGTAGAATATTACAGTGGTAGATGCGTCATTATATATTCCTCCAAACCCACAGAATTACAACACCAAGAGTGAACCTTAGTGTAAGCTACGGACTTTGGATGTTAATGATGTGTCACTGTAGGTTCATCCATTATTATAAACGTACCGCTTTCATGGGGGATGTTGATGGAGGCTGTGCATATGTGGGGCAGAGGATGTCTAGGAATTTTCTGTACCATCCTGTCAATTTTTCTGCAAACCTAAAACTGCTCTAAAAAGTAAAATCTATTAAAAATAAAACAGCAAACTAGGACAAAAAGCACCTAAATTTGGTCTCTGTCATTGTACCTAAGTGTCACTGAAAGAGAGTACTGCTCTGCTTTTTTGAGTAGAACAGATTGCATGAAAAGAAGGGGCTAACCTGTGCTGGTTACGTGTCTTGGATTTCTTTTAAGGTACAACTTTGGTATTAGTGAATATTGTCATTCCCCGTGTTTTGTAAGGAAGAAGGTAAAAACACCAGAGAACAAAATTGAGCAATATTTTCCAAGTAAGTGTTGTTTTCTTGTCGTTTTTATGTGTTTTAATTTAGCCAGTGTTGCATGAGTAGTTCAGTGAGGAGACATTTATTATTTTAAAATAAAGTCATCCTCTTCTTCATTTTCAACTGATTGAGTCACTGTTGTTTTCCAAATACCTATTGACTCTCTAGGAATCATTGACCATATTTACTTAATGTAGTTTCCTCCTTGTGTAGTCTTGCTCTCTCACTTCACAGCCATCATTTGAAGAAGAAAATCATGAAATTTTTTTTTCATTCTACAGGCCCCTTTAAAAAATTCTGCTTCAGAACTGGCTGACAGCATAGTCTCCTTTAGGATTTTAAGAGCTGCTGGAGGCAGAGTGCTTGCAGAGTGCTTTTCTCGGGGAACTTTTTTTTTTTTTTCCACAAAGTGAAATTCATTTATTCAAGTTGTGCAACAAGCGTTAAAGGAGCTGCCTGTCGTTTCCTATCTCTTCCCCTCAATAAATCTATAGTTGCTTAATCACTGTTATAAAATTTTTTAAAGTCTATTGGCAAATTCCTTATTTCCCTTTATTGTGTCACTCCCACTAGGATTAGCACACATGTGGCAGATACCTCTTCTCTCCCATTCCATATCCAGAGCAGATGTTGGCAATCAGTCCTGTTCTCTTATCTGGATGTGGCTTGGACCGAACCCTCACACACTGCTCTGCTAAGCTGCCACTAGTGAATGACCATTGGACATCCCTGCTTTATGCATAATCCTTGGGAGTTTTTAACCAGTCCATGGCGTTACCTGCTATTTTTTTGCTGATAATACTTAACTATAAATCTTCAGCTCCATATCCTCTCCTGGGTTCTACATCCATATATATTCAGTTGCTTCTGGGATATTCAAAAGCACCTCAAATTCAGCATGCTTAAAACTAATAATTTCCTTTTCTCTCCCCAACTCCTCTTCCTGTAGCCATTATATTGCCGTTAATACAAACAGTTTACCCACCTGGATGTTCTCTCTTCTTCTGTTTTAGGCATGAAGTTATGTAGTGTATACCTCCTTCATATTTCTCACGTCATCTCTTCCTTTCAGTTGGTGCTGCCTCTGCCTTAATTTGGTTCTTCGTTTTGGATCCCTGGGTCACCCTCCTCCAAGCCATTCCTCACACTACTAGAAAATCAGTCAGCCCTCCCTCCCTTCCTCTCTTCAACACAAATGTATGCAAAGAATATATAACAAACACCCATATATTTACCTCCAGGATCATAATTCTAAAAATAATTTTTCTATGCTGAGCTAATTTAAGTTGAAAGTCTAAGAATCAAATATTATCTGTGTTTGCCTTATTCTTAAAAAGATAGGAGAACTGAACATACTTTCTATCCAGGTTTTACCATCCTGGAGTAGATTAATCTTGTAATTGCTATTAGGATTGCAATGTTCTTGAACCGTTATGTCCTTTTGGGATGGCAGTGTTTTGAGGCAATTATTTTGGGCTCCCTTTCAAAATAACTTATCAACCAGAAACTGCAACTCATTTATTTAGCAATAGTGTCTTGAAAAGTGTTTAACATAGCACTGTAATTTTAGCATTGGTACATAAATGACAAAGGATATTCCTCTACATCTAAGTGAGTCTTATTTCAATAGAGTGACATTTACACTGTCTGTTCCTTATTCTGTTCCTATAAATATATGAAGCAGTTTCAGTCTTGCCAGGTTGCATTTTTTTTTTAACAGGTGTTTACTATCAATGACTTTGAACTTTGATGTATGTTTTTAGTAATGTTGGGCAAATATATTTAGCCAACATTTCTGCTTTATTTGTAACTATCATTTAATGACAAAAAAAAAATGCACTAAAAGCAAAAAGACATAGTTTAGAAGGAAGGAATTATGCTGTGATTTACTTTTTCTGTAGTGCCTGTTACAGTGTATTCATAATTTGAGTTTTGGAATGTTAGTTTCGGGGCTACTTGTTTCCGTAGAACCCGGGAGCCATAGTTAAGCTGCATTGAATGGTAGAGTATTTACCCTCCTTTCAAAGAAACGTAAGGTACTCCATTCAGCTAGAAATGAAAAGAGAATGTGTGGCTCCTCTAGTTGATAGTTCATATAAACTTTAGAAATACAACACCACAAGGGTCAGTGTCTAGGGGAGATTTTTCTAAACTTGCACTCCTTTTGGAAATACTTCAGAGAAGAGAACCTTTCATCCACTTACATAATTTGGGAGTGTCTACTGTGTGCTGCATCATGTGCTGTGTCAGTGATGCGGGAAAAGTGGTGGTAAGACAGAAAAAAGTTTCTGCCCTGATGGCATTTACTGTGTTCTTCTGGGGAGAGAAAGACAGACACGAGTGAGCAATCTATAATAATACATAAGATAATTCCAGATAATGATAAATGTTGTGAGATACCTGAGTAATACCGTGTTACCCCCAAAAATGAGACCTAGCTGGACTATCAGCTCTAATGCATCTTTGGAGCAAAAATTAATATAAGACCGGTCTTATTTTATTATAAGACCGGGTCTAATATAATATAATACAATATAATATAATATAATATAATATAATATAATATAATATAATATAATATAATATAATATAATGTAAGATCGGGTCTTACATTAATTTTTGCTCCCAAAGACGCATTAGAGCTGATCATCCAGCTATGTCTTATTTTCGGGGAAACACGGTACTAACAGAATATCTGCAGAGAGGGTGCTACTTCACCAAAGATGGTTAGGGGCAGCCTCTGGGAGGAGGTTACATTCGAGCCAAATCCTAAATGTTGTGAAGGAATCTTCAGTGAAAACATGTGGGATTCTTCAAGACTGAAAGTCCACGGGTTCGTGAATCCTGAAGAGCATCGTCCTGTTTTGAAAAGTGAAAGAATGAGAGGTGACAGAGGCACGCTGGGATCAGGCAAAGGGCCCTGACTGGTTTGCATGTAAACTGTGCCGGCAATTGCTGTGGCAGTGGAAGGTGCCCTGTGCCGTGTGGGTCCTGGGCCCAGGTGCCAGCAGCTAGCTGCTTGTGGTCTGAAGAACCCAGTTTCCTCCAGAGTAATACAACAGGGTTGGACCAAACACTTCCAGACTCTTGTGCTTTTGAATCTATGTGACATTTATTGTCAATAAAAGGAGAATTATTAGTTGATAAAATGCATTATTATTACTTTTTTTATACCTAAATATATGGAAAAGTGCAAGATTTATTCAATGATACTACTCTTTAAAATGAGATTTCTTTAGGAATTAGTAATCTGTTCTACTGGTCTAAAACAGCACATATCATGCATTAGTTGATTCAGTGTGCTGGATAAATTCTTAATAAATGAAAGGGCATTTTAATAGCTCACTTCCGACCTCTCAACAATAACAAATGAACTGTAAGTTATGCTAACTTTTATTATGATTCCCATGAAACAGTCCTAACTCAGACAACCCATTTAGGCTTCACAGATGTAAACAGATCTCTCTCTTTCATTCTTGGTGATTTACGTGTCAAGGACATTGTTGTTTTAGGAAAAACAAACAACTGAAAACGTGTGGAAACCAAAGTCTATGTAAACTAGACAATTATTAATTTTGGGTTGTAGAGGAAAGTACTTAATGCAGAAAAATCTCGTTATGCTAGTGTATTGCTTTCTTGGAAGGCTGACAACTGTGATTTAGTTTAGTTTTGATTTAGATTTAGTTTTGCTCAAAGTAGGAATTTGAACCACTTTAACTATGAAATGTAGACATACTTTAGTTTGCATCAATGAATAGAATTGCACAGTTGCAAGTTTCTGGATTTGTGACACCTTTAATAAATATCTATTAGATATCTGTTATGTCACAAGTGCTAGGGGTGTGGTTGCCCCTCATACTCCGGTGGATATTGTGGTAACCACTTGGGCTCAGACAGAAATTTCTGAAGAAAGGATGGCACCAACAGTCCTCGTGTGTTCTTGTTCTCTCACTTTGTTAAGCATATGTATTCCAGAAACTGTAGCTATGGTGGATTTCTGCCTGGGATGCTCCTGGTGTGTCTTGTGGAGTTGGCGGAAGCTGTATAATCAGTCACACTCATCTATGCCCAGTGTTTGCCCCTCAAAGAGAATCTTAGGAGAATGTGTGATGGAAGAACAGGTATCATAACTTTAGCCTGAGAACCTATGGGAATTTTTCAATGGTTTTAATTAGGGGAGTGGTTACCTTTCGTCTTGAAAATGTCACTCTGGCCTTGGTGTGGAGAATAAATTAGGGAAGAGGCAAGAACGGAGACAGAACCAGTCAAATGGAGATGTTGTATTAACAGTTTGGGGAAAAGGAAATGAAGGCTGAGATTAAGATAGTGAGTTGAGAAATATCTTGTATAGGGAATGAACAGACATTCAGAAACAGTTTGCTGTTACTGAGGTGTTTTTGTTTGTTTCCTTTCATTTAGAAAAGACAGTTTGATTAAAAAGCATGCTTTAGAAATTGACAGAAGTAACTGAAAAAAACCTAGTCTGTCTGCTCCATCTGTTTTCAGAAAAATGACTTTTGAAATATCTAGGTAAATTACTTTAATCTTTTCAGAGCCAGCTTGGTTCTGAGCCATGATCTCTTAAACAACAAAAAAATGACATTTTGTAAAGGGATTTGACATTAGCAGATATAGGATGTGTTAAAGTGTTTTGTTTATAAAACCTTGATAACATTTTATATGTCGTGAAATACTGGACTTAACATTTCTTAAGGATACTGAGAGTCATTTGGTTGTGCTAAAATCACAGCAGACTAATTGTCTCCCTTTATTGTATTTTAAATTAGTCTGTAACTTTGTTGATTTGTGTTGACTTACACAAAATTGGGAATATTTCTCCATTATTATTATTAGGTATGATTTAATAAAAATGACTTCATATATGGCGTTTCAGTCAACATTTTTTTCACAAATATAGTATTAGGTGTTTAAAGGGAATAGTTTTATGAATTAAATATCTGTTTTCCATTTTTAGAAAATTTTAATTAACATGTAAAATAATTAAAGAGAGAGGACAGACACCGTACAGAAAACCACAGGGTAGCTTTCTTATGATCAGAGAGAAAAATAGAGATACATCGAAACTTAATTACTATAATTGCAATAAAGTAGATCAGAGGCTCACATTTCCATGACCTGTTGAACAGCAGTTCAGAATAAGTCTTCGGCTCTGTTTTCTTTCCTAGATCAATTTGGTGTTTTATTTCAATATTAAATACTTTGAGTTGCTTTTGTATGTTTAAAAGTTATTTTTAGTTTCTTATAGTAATGTGGTTGCCAAAATGAAGGAATGCATGGTAGTGTGTGTGTGTGTGTGTGTGTGTGTGTGTGTGTATACATTTCTGCATGTAGCCATTCACAGTGGCTTAGCTATAAATGACAGTCCCTCTCTCCAATTTTTCATCATCCCAGAGTTCCGCGCTACAAGATTGGATGCTGTAAATGTAGCAGTTGTTCCATTTTTATTCACAAGGATATTTTCACGACTAGAGGCTTTTTCATGAACTCAAATAGTTTTCTTTGTTTTGCCTCCTTTTTCTTTACTTATAACCTTAGTGACACATCCTATAAACTTAGAGACATACAGTTAGCTTTAATCACAGACTGTATCAACTTTCTATGCCTTTCTTCTATTTAAAAAAGAGAAAAAAAAAAGTCCTTGCATTTTAAGTACTCCCTGTCCCTCTGCTCCCCCAGCCCTATTTTGCATTCAGTGTTCAGACGTGTTCAATATTTGGCTCTTGCTGTTCTTACTAACCCTGTTCTCTGCTTTTAGTTAACAGCCCGGTCCTTGCCCACTATACTGTCGGATGAGAGACTTCAGCCTCTGCTTAACCACTTCAGGTAATATGAAGACACAGCCTTGTTTTGCGTATAAATGCAAGTGCATTGAAGTGGGTAAAGTATATTATAGTGATTAAAACCCTTCCAATTACTAAAAACTTAAAGTTTTTTTTCTTGCTTTAATTAGGTGATATAAGTTGAAATTCTTAATATAACACACGTTACCCTTGACTTTAGGGTACCATGGAAAGCTCTTTTTATTCAATAAAAGTGTGTAGAACTGGTTGATAAGTTTGAGTTAAAATGAGTGGAGATGATTGGCTACTGAAAGATCTGAAAGGAATGAGCTATTTACTTAAATACAACACTAAGGCATATTTTATGGGGGGTAGAGGATATTGGTGGGATTTATTTTGTAAATACAAAAATAATGTATCCTCATTAAAAAAGCAAACTTAGAAAATACAGGAGAGTAAAAGGAAAAACCCATCGTCACTGCTTAGGATACTTTGTTTTGTAATGTTTTAAAACCCAGAAATTAGACTTTTATACAATTTGCTAATTTTTTATTTTAAAATAAACATTGTAAGACTTTTTTTCTGTTATTAGAATCTCTCCAAAAACCATTTTTAGTTGCTAATGATGTTTTTTGTATGGATGTATTACAGTGCATTTATCTCTCTTGCGGTGATGGACTATTTCCAGTTCTTTTCACAAGTATAAGAAAATGTCATATGTAAATCTTTATCTGTATTTTTGATCATTTTCTTAGCATAGATTTTCAGAAGTGGAATTACTTTGTCAAAGCATATGAACCATTTTAAAGATTTAAATATATGTATTTTTTTCAAAAACCTATTCTTATATTTTCATATTATATAAAATTTCCCATGTTACCACACCCTGAAAAAGATGGGGCAGCCAAAACAGTTGCTAATTTAATACTTAATCATAGAGATACTTTTGTGATCACGTACATTTCATTTATTATTATTAACAATGACTTTAAGATATTCATTTTTATTTTGGGGTAGGATTAACTCTCTGTATCTTTGCCCATTTGTTGATAACATTTCCTGATTTTATTTGATCTTAAGTACTTTAGATATAAAGGATAGTAACTCTTCATTGTTATTTGTTACAAACATTTTTTTTATGAAAGTTTTTGATTATGTTGCATTATCCAGTGTACCTATATTTTCAAGTTTTATGTAGCTAAACACCAGTAGTGTTTTCTTTTATGGTTTCTTTTTTTCTTATAAAATTCAGAATATCACTTCTCATTCCATAACTTGGGTGGATACTAATTTCCAGTATCTTTTAGTATTCTTTATTTTTTCTCCCTACCCTCCCACTACCCTTTTTCTTCCTCTCCTACCCTTCTCTCCAGGAACTTTACTTCCCAGACACTTCTAAACTACAATTGTTTTGTTGGAGGGGGAGGTCAGATTAACATTTCATCAGGACTGAGTAGCATAATTATTATACCTAGTTGTTAAATTTCCTAGAGCACCATGTTAGTGAATCATGATTGATTCACTTCCCCAACGCCTCTCTCCTGCCTGTTAAAATCATCAACAGGCTAGATCTCCTGAGTATGTGTCTTACTGTAGTAGCCTCTTATCTGCTCTGCTTGACACCAGCTTTCCTTTCTCTAAACTACTTCACGTCATTGTCAGAGTGATTATATTATTCCTTGGCTCAAAACCATTCTCTGTCTCCCCGGTTTCATTTTGGATGAAATCTGAACTTCTTAGCCTGGCGTATGAAGTCCTTGTGGAAAGGGCCTGGCCTGTCTCTTCAGACCCTTTTCGTTAGGTGCTGGCAACCTAACTTCTAGCGCCACCACATGCCTTGAAGTTGCTCAAATACAGCATGCCATTATTGACTTCTATGTCCTTGTAAATATTTTTCTCTGCCTGGAATGCTCTTCTCCCATTGCCAACTTCTATAACTTGACTAACTTTTGCTTGTTCTTGAAGATTCAGCTCATGTCCCCTCCTCTGGTAAGTTCTCCCTGACTATTTAGTTGTCATCCCCACTTTTCTTCTGGCTGAATCTGATATTTTTTTATGTGTCTCCATAATCCCCTATGGCTCCCTCTATATTCCAGGACTTAGAATGTAATCGTTTGTTTACTTGTCTCATTATTATAGTATGAGCTGCTGGAGAGTTTATAAAGTGCCTTTCATGTTTGTTTCCAGTGGCTGGGACAGTATCTGGCACATGATAGGTATTCATTATGTGTTTTGTTGAGTTAATGAATGTGTATTATAACAGTGATATTTTGTTGTTTTTTATGCATAACATTTTTTATATAACTGATAAATCATGTTGTCACAATGTTTCCTGTAAAACCACTAGTGTAGAAGATATAAACCTGAAGCTGAATCACACTTCTAGTTAATGCTTGATTCTGTGCAATAATGATGGATTCTCCTTCCTCCATCTCAGTATGGCAATTGTCAACTAGAATTTAGATTAACTACTGACATGTCTCTTTGAGTCCTTGAAACTTGCACATACTGTATATTCATTTTGGGCTTTCATTTTCTGTGGAGTTCACTCATGGCTGGTTGCTAGGCAACCACGGTGTGATGCTACGTGTAATATGCACCAACTAATGTTGCTTTTTCTTATTATTATTAAACCAAATGGTTTCTCATTTTATTACCATGTCAGAGACATCTGTACGTAAGGTGGCAGCTGATGTGCATAGTTTGACACTTCCTGTTGTAAAAAGTAACCTTGTGATATGGCTTTCAATCATACTAAATTGTCTCTTTTGGCTGTCTATATGTAATGGTTTTTTGTTTTGTTTTGATTTTTTACCATCCTTTTGCTTAGGTCAAATAGGAATGCATATTGGTTTGAGAGATTCTAATGATAATCTTTTTAGGAAAAAAAATAATCATCATTGATTTGCATGAACTGTATAGTTGAAATGTTACCGAGAGGGCATGGACATCAGGAGGTTGAGACTGAAATCATTATTAGGTCTAATTTTGTTCAGTGCTCTAATGACCAAAGAGTAATGATGAATAGCACTTTAATTAAATTTGTCAATAAAACTACTTTGGGAGATGACGCAAATACCTGTAAAAATTGAAGTAACAATACAGAGAAATTCTCAAATAATTTGACAGGACTTAAATACTCAAATAGCATTAGTGTAACACTTTGCCAACCTAATGTCTTTGAATTTTCTTTTTCATGTCTGTATGGGAAATGTTCATGCTTTCTTAGAGATATGCTTTTCAAGAGTCAGCATTTTGTTAAAATCAGCCCATTGTGTTAAGGGCACTATAATGGATACTCTGATTAAGTACAAAGGAGCTGATGGATGTTGTCTCTTAACTCAGGAAGTTTATATTCTAACAGGGAAAGAAGACCAATTTATACATCCCTCCCTCACACACAACCCCAAGGCTGTACTGCAGTAATGCTGCAGCTTAATCAAGGAGAGTAAAGAGAGAGGTGGGAAATCTTTTGTGACAGGTGGTATCTGTGGATTATGTTACAAATTTAATGTCATTTAATTGTTTCTGATAAAGTTTATAGGCACAATATATAAAATTTGCAAAAATAGAAGAAACAAATCCTACCCCATGAATACAACTGCTGCTAGGTTTTGTTGTAGTGTCTATGTGTATTTTTACGTAATTATAATTAAAGTGGGTAAACATTTTAGAAATCCTTTTTTTACTTAATATGTCATAACTATGTAATAAGTGGAAAATTGATTTTTATGATTCTAATTTTAAGTGACTGTATAATCAGCTGAGGAGAGATATATCTCTTGTTTAATAACCATTCCCGTTTTATTGGGTATTCAGGCTCTTTTGGTTTTATAAACCTGTGAAGAAAAATTATAGAATGTTAGCAGTTTCTCTATGGCCAGGTAAAGTAACCTGGGGAGAAGAAATGCTGTAATGACTTCATGAAGGAGGAATTGTAGCATAGATGTTTTCCAGCAGATGGAGATAAGAACAAAGGAGAGCAGCAAACGAGGTGATACATAGCTTTGAAGATACAAGAGAGTTCTTTATTCTAAGGGTGTCATGTTGTTCAGGCGAGAATGTGGTAGAGTTCTTAACACGTGAACCAGTGACTTGAAAAAGATGGAATTCAGGAAGCTGAATTTTAAAGCTCATGAATTTTGAACCTTTAGATCAGTACATCTAGATTAGAACTTTCTGTTGTAGTCATAACAAGTTTCCACAAACTTAGCTGAGTGAAACAGCACTAATTTATTTTCATGTAGTTCTGTAGTTTAGAAATCTGACATAGGTCTCACGGAGCTAAAATCAAGATGTCAGCAGGGCTGTGGTCCTTACTGGAGGCTCTGGGGAAGAATCCGCTTCCAAGCTTAGTTGTGTTGTTGGAGGCATTTAGTTTCTTGCAGTGGTAGGACTGAGGTCTCCGTTTACCTGCTGGCTTGTCAATCAGGAACGCTTCTTTGCCCCGAGAGGCTGCCCACATTCCTTCTAATGCTTTCCATGAGCTCCAAGAGGCCTTTTTCTGGTCCTTGCACGTGGTCCCATCTCAGAGCTAGTAACAGCATGTGAAATCCTTCTCATGCTTCAAATTTCTCTACTCTCTCCGTCTGCTGCATCTCTCTGCATCCACCCTGAGAAAGTTCTGGGCTTTCACAGTCTCATGTGATTAGATTGGCCCATATAGATATCCAGGATAATCTCCCCATTTCAGGTCCTTAACCTTAATTGCAGCTGCATAGTCCCTTTTGCCATGTGACCTACCATCTTCATGGGTTCCAGGGATTAGAGTGTGAACATCTTTGGAGGACCATTGACCTGCCTATTATAATAAGTAATTTTTTGGGGGTGGGAGGAGTTGAAAACAGCTTTTTATAAAACTGTTTCTCAGTTTTAGAAGTAAACCACCTTAATTTATGTAGAGTACTGAATTTCCTGGTTTTTTTTTCCATTAGGTTAATTCACTTTGTTAGCTTAACGTATTTTAAAGCTGAAAACAGGATGATGATTTTCACAGAAATATAAGTTACTCATTTCCTTTTTATTGATATAGAAAGAAGATAGGAAAATCTTTTCTGTCTCTTTGACTGGCTGTCTAGCCAAGTCAAATATGTACCTTCACAAACAGTAGGCTTTGTAATGAGGTTGTACACAGTGGCGGCTACTTGTGGAGTTACTGTGGTATGAGAGGTGTTTATAATACTAGTACACGGTCACAAAGCCTTTAGCATTCTAAGAGTTTGTTTTATTTATCATCTATTTAACACATGTTAAGGGAGCTCATACTCCATGTCAGACATGGTGTTGTTCTAGGGACATGTATTTATTTCTGCTCTTATAGATCTTAATGTTGATGAGAAACAAGAGACTTTTCGCTAACGTACTTACAGTAAATGATGATGGCTGTTAGCACAGGAGAGGTCCATGCTTCTGTGGGTGAACGGGCCATCAGGGCTGCAGTGAAGCCTCGCATGTCACAGAACTATTGCAGCTTGTCCCCAGCTAGACGTTTTAAGTTTCTGTTAGCCTTCTGACTCTAAAGTTTCTTCAGGGAGTTAGTTCTGGATCGTGGAAGCTGGCAGCCTTCCTGGAAAGCAAAATTTATGATTATGCTTTTCAAGTAGTTTTATTATCTGCGGTTATTAAGTTTCCTATTCTTCAGTCATTGGGTTTCTTTAAAACATTGATGGTCCCCTAGTTAAGTAATTAAGAAAATGAGTTACTTTGCATCGTGTTAGGCATTAAGTGCTAACAAAATACAAAATGATGATGATACTATGGGAATAACTTTCGTAAAAAGCCTGAGAAAGCATTGCAGTAGTTACCGTGATATATTAGCAGCTAAAAAGTAATTTGCTAAATGCTGTGCAATAGAACTTTCTGTGATGATGGAAATGTTCTCTACCTGCGCTATTCAGTCCAATAGCCAGTAGCCACATACGGCTGTTGAATGCTGAAATATGGCTGGGGTGATTGAAGCACTGAATTTTTAATTTTATTTCAAATTAAAATTTCAATAGCCAGTTGTAGCTAATGGGTACTTGATTGGACAGCGCTGTTCTGTATCATATTCAAAATACATTTAGATCATCATATATATATATTTAAATTATAATATGATTTTTAGATGAATGGACTCTAGAGTTCCAGACCCGAAGTTGCTCTAGAAGTTGTACCTATGGAGTTGTTATAAGAAACTGTGGCTATTGAAGGTAATGAGGCTTCTAAGCCAGGGCAGCTCCTGCACTTAACTTACTATGGTGAACTGTGCCTCCCTGCACCTGAGCTGTCCACCTGCGCAGGACTGTCGCCAGAAATCCCATAGGAGAGGAATACTGAAAGCTCCCACTGTCATGCTGTGATTCCCGTCCTGGATGTTTGTGTCCACTGATGCCATGTGTGGCCTGTGGTAATCTTGGGAGTCGACCTGTTTGCTTAACCTAAGAAGAACTGGCATTCCAGACACATGAACCTTTATTCAGGGTAAAAACAAAACAAAATTTGGTAAATTGGGCTGAGGAAAAACAGACTACCAGACTACTGAGTCTCATCAAAGGTTTAATGCCCTCTCAATTGTTTATTATTTAGAAAGTAGTTTTATAAAAGATAACACAACATGAATAAAATAGCCCGTTTTTGATTGAGCTACCTTGGTTGGTCCTGGACGTGCCATATCCCTACAATGTAAGGAGGCTCTAGCAGGGACATTTGTCAAATGAGTGTAACACCGTGTCTTGTATCTTCTAGAGGTCTGCTCCCATTCACACAATTTAAAGTCATCCCCCAAGTGCTGTATGATATTACCTTTCTCTGTTTCCTTCACAAGCTACATCATTAGCGGAAAAGATTATTTTCAGTTGTTCATTTCTTTGTATTCATTTGTTTGTTTCACCAAATATGAGGGGGCAATCCTAGAATACCGTAAACTTGTGATAGCCCGTCCCAGAAGCATTCCACACTCTGTAGATTATCTGTGGAGGAATGAGAAGATGTTCATCAATTTAATATATTAATTCTGCTGGATGTTAGAACTTTATTGCATGCCCTCAATTTTTCATTATCACTGTCTCAGGCAACCTTTCTTTACTGTAATTATTTGACTATCCTGGGTCAAAACCAAATGAAAATCAACCTCTATTTAGGGGATCATTATACTACCAGAATACATACTAAGGATGTAAAAGAATATAAAAAATTTACTTATGAAAATAGTAGTGTTTGTTGGGGGCTTTAAATGTGGTGAAAATACCTAGGTAGATCTGTAGTTTGAATATATCATATAAGTATGCATGTGTGTTTTACGTTTTAAATCAGTTTTATTGAGGTATTCACATACTGTAAGGTACACTTATTTCAAAGGTATAATTCAATGACACTTGACAAATGTAAGGTATAGGAATTTTGATAGAAAAATGAGATGCAACTCTAAGTTCTTTTGCAATTCATTGGATTGTTGCTGCTTAGAAATTGGAATAAATAGGAAGACAATAGACCACAAAGAACAAGATGAGGCCAACCTAAAATAAAGTGGCAATTGTGGCACTTATAGTTCTTATCTGTTATGGGAACCCATATGATCTTGATTTTTATAGGATACATGGAATCATAAAATTTCTCCCAGTTGTAGAGAAATATAGATCATTACACTGCATATTGTCTGACAGCAGTTTTTGGGGAAATTTTTGTTTTTCAATGCAAAATAAATTTTATGCTTGTGGAAAATAATCTACATTCAGTTTGTAATAGAATTTTATTGATTGTATTCTTATTTGGAATAACTGCAAGGAAAATCACCTGGGCCAACTCAAATTGGATACCATACACTACAGATTTAGCTGTAAAAAGAAACTCATTTCAATTTTGGTGGTGACAGCTGTTGAGTGAATTTTCATGTGATATCCTTCACAGCCGGAAATGACATATTGTGACTTCAGCTCCCTTGATTTCCTACCCACCCAACAAATCCAAACTGCGGCACTGTGCTTTATAAATGTCTGAATAGCCTAGCTTATGTGGACAGAGTATTTTTTTATTTAAATCCAAAATGAGTAAAATTGTGATTGCAAAAATGGATATATTGGTGATACATAAAACCTTTGGTTCCTTCTCCTGAAATTGCTTTTCCATTTGTGCCATGATTACACCTGGCTTTATGTGAAAAGGTTGTTATGGAACTTGGTATACTTTTGTAGAATGATGTAGGAGATGATGGTTCATTTTGAAAGATGTATTAGCTTACTATTTAATGGCCCAAATAGATTTATTTCCTTGATGCAGAGATCAGTTTTGATTCCTTGTGATGCTTTTTTCTCTGCTTTTTTTTAAATTTTATACCAGTTTTTAAAATATGATAAACTGTTGTCTTCCAGATAGAAAGGAAGAAATAGTGTTAACCTCTTTAGGTTCAAGAGTACTGGGAAATGCTTGACAAATAAAGGAAATATGTTTTGTATGTTATTGTTTTATGAACCTCAGAATCTATCTGTTGGTGGGGAGGGTGGGCAGAGGGATACTTCCCGATAATGGCAGAGGAAGTCTTTTCAGTCTGACTCAGGGTCTTGCTGTCACCCATAGTCCTATCCCCTCTAGCATGGCGTTTTACAAATGACAGAAGAATGAACCGTTGTAATTAGGTGTTGAGGTGGGCCATGCAGCCAAAGATTCCCAAATAGAAATATGTCCCGGCTTTATTTTTCCCCAAAGAAATGATTCAGGTTACCTCCAAACTAATCAGATTTTAAGATTGCTTCCCTAATAGTATAAATGGCAAATGGTGGCTAAAGTTTAGAAACTTGATTCCCAAGTACACGTTGTGAAAACAAGCATATTTGCAGTAGACTTGAGGCACTTCCTTTAGTGGGCCCAGTTGCAGCTTATCTGCTGCTTATGACTAGCAGAGACTGGTCATAACTTGGCGGAGAAGTCAGGGTAGGTCCGTTGGCTGTTCTCTCTCTAGTCCTCAAGAGAATCTCTGGACTGCCCTGTGTCATCGTGTCCTCCTCACTGTACAGTACTGCTGTTGTCCATGAGAAACATAATGAGAAACACAAATGTAAGCCACATATGTAATTGTAAGTTACTTAAGTGAAATTAATTTTAGTACTGTTTAACCCCTATGAAAAATATCATTGCAACATGTAATCAATATGAAAAATCATTCATGAAATGTTTTACATTATTTTTTTCATACTAAGTCTTAGAAATCCAGTGTCCACTTTACGTTTATTGAACATCTGAATTCAGACTAAGCTACATTTCAAGTGCTCAGCAGTCCCCTGGCTAGTGGTCATTGTATGGGACAGTAATTGGATTCCATTGAAATGGAGATTGAAATATTTGTGGTTGAATTTTTGCACTTTGGAGACTTGCTAAGAGTGTAAGCGTAGATAAAACCTGTCCAGATTATCAGGTTATTCAAGGACAGCTAAATATTTAATGTGATAGTATAAAAAAGGTAGGAAAGAAATACATTTCCCCCCCAATATTCAAGGCAAGACCCTGATAAATCATCATGACACTCTTTGAGGGGAGTCCATTTGTGATTCCCCTTGATGATTCCTGCTCACCAGTGAGGAAACTGAAAGAGAGGTAGCGGTTTTGACAGTCACACAGTTAGTGACTAGTGGATTCTGAAGCCTGTGCTCTTAATCACTTTACTCTTTCTTGCCTCCATGATTGTCTTGGGCAACTTGGACTTGGAAAAAATTATGCAAATTCAGAGGAGTCACAGCGAACTCCTAAACTGTTGCAACTATTCCGCTGCTCCTTGTTTATTCCCGCAAGTTTCCCTCCGTCGTTGGCAAGGGAGAAAACGATAGAAGAGGCAATCACTCTTGAAAAGCTGAGTTTTGTCCTCTCATTTTGTCAGTGATACCTGGTGGCATTTATGTCACTGTAAGTGGAGCTCGTGAACACCGCTCTTGGAGCCGAGGTGTGATCATCCATCTTCTGCTAAGGATCAAAGCCACAGCATGAAGAGATGATTGTTTTTTCTTAACCAGCTAATCTTGCCGTGAGACCCACAAACCCACTTTCATATAATTTCTTCTTTTTGTTTTGAACTCTCAGTTTCAATACTGAAAAAGAATTCCCTGCTGAGTACCTAAGTGCTCATATTGTGTTTGTGGTGTATTGAACAGGACATAAATTTCTGTTATTTCTACAAAGACCCAGTAGATCTGCCCTTCTCTTATGTTTCACAGGTCAGATGTGTGCAGATATGCCTGTTTCAGATTTATCTTTTTATACATCCACTGTATTTCTAAATTGTAATTTAGATGTTTGTGTGGTAGTGTTTTGGGAAAATTCTAGTTCCATGGTAATGTGATTAATGATGCTTTCCTGTCTCAGTTACCCAGCAATGCCCACCCCATTAATTTAATTGCATTTAAAATAAGATCATTTTAAATTTGGTTACATAAAAATGGGTTATGGATATTTTGAAAGTCTTACTTTACTCCTTTCAGCTTTTAATATGTTGAAACTGTTAGCCAATTTTCTATTTAGTGTGATTTTTTTAGCTATATTAGAAAACTAGCTGTGCTTACCTCTTACTGTTTAATGAGTAAGATAATATGGGAAGAAAAAAGAAAAAAGTTTTAATTAAGGTGCATGTAAATTGATTGAACAAATACTATAGTAAACGATGTTTTTTATATATTATTAGTTCTCTTTTAGTAGATTAGATAATTTAGGACCATCACCTCATACAAAAACAAAAAAATAATATAGGACAAACACTGAATTACTGCTGTGTAAGCAAAGGGTTTTGTTACACACAATTGCAAAATTCTGTTTTCGAAGGAAATACAATTACGTATACCTTTAGTTTTTTAAAGATTTTAAACTTGACAGAGCCTCAAATTTTCATTAAAATGGCAACTTAGTACTGTGTTATTGCAAAAGGAGATAGGATTTAAGTTTGCTTTTTGTTTTAATGTTTTTTGTTTACAGACCTGCCGTACAGGACCTGCCTGCCCAATTTCAGTTCTTTCTTTCTCCCCTTCTCTGTCGTTTGTTTGCCACCGAACACAGAACCTCTTCATCTAGAAACCGGTTTAGAAATTTCCTTGGTTTTGCTTGCCTCTTCCTGCCTGTCTGAGGTATGCTCACTTTGCAGATTCTGAGAAAAAATGGACTTTTTTATTATTTCAAAATGCCACCTCTTATCACGTGCTTACTTTTAACCCCCTACCACACCTTATTAAACTCAAATCATATACTTTTGTAAACCTGGTCAAAATTTAAGAATGTTTTAATGCATATAAAATTGTTAAACTACAAATGATAGAAATACTAAAACAACCAGGCTTTTGAGTTTTCTGTGATGGTCACATCCTACTTCTAAGCCTTCAAATTCAGCTTATTTTCTGACAACCGTCTCTTACTTTTCCTCCTGACTCCCAGGCTCTCATTCTCACTGATTGTCCTCCTCCTCTCATCTCAGCCCGCCGAGCTTGTCCACCACCGAATTCATCTCTCCCTTCTGGTTCAACAGGCTTCTCTATTCAGTCTGGACTCTGGATGTTTCAACAACATTCTAGTAACATTTTACAATCCTGTGGTCTGTTTCTAAAGCTTACAATTCTCTCTATTCAGTGCTATTTCATTCCTTAAGAACCTTTAACGCTACACCCTTCTTTTAGAAGAGACCTGTTCTCTGTGGGCTTGGGGAATATTTGAATGTTGCTGTGGCACTCATCCCATGGTCCGTCTTCTGCATCATCTCTGATTCTTCTCCGCTTTTGACTCTTTCTTGGTCTCAAAGGTGCAGGCTGATTCAGAGACTACAGAGGGACTCTTGGATGGATTTGTTGTTGTTTTCTTGGTAATTAGAATCTGTTATATCCAAATACAGACAACTGGGATGTGGAAAAAATCTGTTATTGAAAGTCTGACAATCTAATGGCTTTAAAAAAAAAAGAAGTTTGTGTTGGGTTTTATGCACTTATGTGGTTCTGTTTGGGTTAGTGAAGGTGTTTCTTTTCCTGGTACAATGTAGTAATTGTTACATTTTAGCAAAAGTATACTATATCTTTTTATAACCTATCTTCAGAGCGTATTCTAATATAATTGAATACTCACAGAACCACATTTTTGTGTTTTTACTACTTTTCTGGCTTTTTGATAACTTGAGAAAACTCAATATAACATTCACTCTTAGTGAATAAAAGCTACTCTAGCAAATAAAAGATAAAATTATGCATGGGGAATGCAGTCACGTCACTGCAGTCCCTTACCACCCACACTTATGGATGAACAAATTGATGCATAGGTTAACTTGTCTTTTTTCTCTTTTTCACTCATGGCAAATTAGTGGCCAAACTGAGAATTAAATCAAATCGTGATCATTCAAGATTCTCTGATTAATCAAATGTTCCTCTTTATATTTGGCAAAATAATGATTTGTGACATAATTTGAATTTTGTGGCCCATTAAAGTATTTGTTGGTCTGCTGGATTGAAAAAAATGGCGATTGTGTTGTATGTCAATTTATTCTTTTATGAAAGGTTAGAAGCAGGAAAATTTTTACATCTTCTGAATCCCCCTTGTTTAAACACTGTACTTAAGTGACAGTGAGTGTTTCATAATTATATAAAATGGCCATAATTATATAAAATGGACAGAAAACAGTGTTATCTGCTGGTTTTATGTGTGTTTATATATCTATCTATTTCTATTTGTGTGTCTTGAACCAATTAAAAATGTTTTTGCTGTGAAAAATTATTACTATTTCTGTGTTTCCCCAATGTAGGTAAAAAGTGTTCATTTGTAAAACTGATTTTTTTTAGATCATGTAAATTAGAATATATTTTAACAGTTCCTTAATGTAGCTGCTGCATTCATTTGGAAGCAATGTGATATAAAGCTGACACTGAGGGCTGAATGTGGTAGAAATGTGCCTCACTTTCTTGGGTAGTTGTTTTGAATGTCATTTAGAGATATCCCTCGGCACTTCAAAGTAAAAGCCAAAGGTCCAGTTTCATGAGCTCATGTGAATTGTTCTTAAGGACTTTTACTCTTTATGGCAGTATCACTTGTCGCCTTTTTTTTCCTACCTTGAATGCCTTCCTTTCTCCATCAATTGCCATTACTTTATTTCAGGCTTCCACCTTTTCTTGCCTGGAACATTGCTGTACTCTTCCAGCTGATTTTCTATTTCCCGGTCTCTCCCCTTCCTGGTCATTCCTCCATTCTGCTTGCTTTCTCAAGTACGGACCTGATTATGTGAATTCTTGTCTAAAATCCTTTCACGGTTCTTTGGTGCCTGCAGAGTATTGGATACAGTGCTTCTCATTATCTGCCTTTTTAGTGATATATCCCTCAATTCCCCCACCTCAGCTTATCTATTCATAACTAGTTCAAATACGTATCAAATAGCTGTGATGTGCCAACTCCTCTAACCAAGACATAAATTATCCCTTCCGATCATGAGTAGAAAAGAAATCTCATTCCTGATTCTGATGCTGAAAATCTTCATTTCTGTCATTTTTCCTCCCATAGGTTCGATGCTTGCCCTCGCTTGGTTGACTGGTGGCCATCTCCTGCATGTTAATAATATTTTTAGAAATATGATATCTATATAAATTCCTTATATTCTCTGTAGTTATTTATGCCCAGTAAAGTCTTTGCAGTAAACATTGCTACCATTCTCTTTCCTTTTACCTTTTTTTCCTTGGAGTTTATTTAGTTCCTTTGCATATTCTATTGAAGTGTTGGGGAACCAGCATCTTCTACCGCCATTCAAGCAAATGTGTGTGTCTTCTTCACATATCTTCTTTTTGTACTTAGTATACTGCATTAATCTGGGCTGAGGAAAACTTCCTTGTGGTATAGTAACCATCTGGCTCTGTTTACTCAACATTTATAGTCATGCTTGTACATCCTTTCACCATTTATACAGGAATATTGTATTTGTTAATATAATTGATCTGAACAATCCTGTTAGATGATCACAATCACTTTATAGCCTAAGAAGCTGAAGCCTGTAGGGGTCACTGGAGTGAGTGGCCCAGTACCCCCCAACTGAAGGATGGCTCTTCTAATAGGGTCATGCTTCCTTCCCTTTCCATCCTGTTTTCTCTCTACTCATTGGTCAAGACTGCAATTGCTCTGTGTACTGGAATGTGATTTACTGATTTTAATTAGTACTTTGCATATATTATTTCATTTAATTTGCCAGCATTTCTGGCAGTTAGGCAAGCCTGGTATTATTAATGTCATTTTACAAATGAGGATAATGCAAATCAGGATGGTTAAGTGACTCACCCAATTAGTAATTTAGAAAATAAAAACACAAACCCTTCATACTCCTAGCCTACTGCTCTTTCCGTTGCCCTGTGCTGTCTCTTTGCTCCACTGTAAGATATATTGGAAAGTGAAACACATTTTTACTTTTGGGATTCTACTGAAACATTGATCTGGTTATGGTCTATATTAAAATGTAAAATATTAAAATTATATGGCAACTGTTGGTTCAATTTAGCATGAGTTTTTATATACCATGGAACTACTAGGATTAAAGGAATGGATAGAATCCAATGATACATTAATGGTCACAAATTTGTTACTCAAGGGATAAATAATACCAGAGGCAAGAAGCTATGTTTTAGGGTTTGGGATCATTCTGTATGACTCCTTGGCATTCCACTCATCCTACTCTCAGAGCAATTCTCAGGCCATTCTTAGCCCATAGAAAGAGGGCTATAGGTAGGGGAAACCTACGCTTCTCAGTCTCCTAGCCAGTGGTTGCAGCGTCCCAAGCCGTACTGGAATTTTGTTTGGTAATCCATACTCATTGTTTAAGTGGTGCTGTTGATTGGCTATAGGAACAGCAGCCTTTCTACAGAGTATCTTGAGTGTGTATATTGTTTAGCAGGAAGAATCTTTAGCTGAGCAGGTAGGAAGTAGAAAGTCTGGAATTCTTCATGATAGTAATGACTGCTTTATTCCAGATTTCCCTTTAGTTAAGGAGTCTACATAAATCATGGTTTGATTGTGGTTTTGTATGTAATCTATCAGTTGTTCTTCACGATGTCATATCTGAATGTCTGCATCTGAATCAGTGTTTATGGAGTTGGGCCTGGGTATGGTGTTGTGTCAAGGAGATGAAAAATTACAAAGGTGGATGGCTGTAGATAGTATATACCAAGGTAAAATCCTAATTTATAAATAATAGTATAGGAGAATCTGTTATAGGGAAGAGGATGGCATGGTATGTGAAGAAACAGGGAATTAGGAGTCAAAAGTTTTGAGTTCCTGACTGCACTGCTGACTTGCTTTCTGATGAACAAGTTTCTAAGTCCTCTGAGCCTCTGTTTCCTCATTTGTTAAATGTAAAATAAAAATGCTCTCTCAGGGTTATGAGGATGTGATGAGAGCATATAGATAAGGATTCTTTGCACACAAAGTGCTATTCAGATGTTATTTATTTTAATAAATAGTAATTACTATATGTCAGGTCTTTTTTAATTTTTTTGTTTTTCCGTAACAATTGACAGACAATATTATATTAGTTTCAGGTGTACAACAGAGGGATTAGACATTTATATACCTTAAGAAGTGATCACCCCAATAAGTCTAGTATCCATTTGACACCCTATGTAATTATTAGAATGTTATTGACTTTGTTCCCTATACTGTGCTTTGAGGAAAGTTATTTCAATTCATATCTCCTGTCAAAACTGCAAAGCGGGCATTACTATCTCCATTTGACAGATAAGGAACTTGACAGTCTAAGTAACTTGCACAAGGACTTACACTAGCAAGTGATGATTCCTGATTTAAGC
Source organism: Rhinolophus sinicus (assembly GCF_057876585.1). Classification (NCBI taxonomy): domain Eukaryota; kingdom Metazoa; phylum Chordata; class Mammalia; order Chiroptera; family Rhinolophidae; genus Rhinolophus; species Rhinolophus sinicus. The sequence continues at coordinate 83,105,213 of NC_142502.1, read as the reverse complement.
TCCACTTCCTTTTTGCCTGTGTTGTCATGCTGTTAACGCAGGAACAGTAGTAGAGGTTTGAATATTAACAGCAGTTTGCATTATGTTTCTAAGAAATGGAAGTGTCATGCTATACTAGGAATGAGGGAGAGTCAGACTGCCACTGTATGTTTGTACTATTTTGGGGTAAACTACTTAAATGTACTCTATTAAACGCTAACTTTAAAACACTTGGCCATGTTTCTGCTAAGGTTTATGTGTAAAATGTTTTCTCATTCTGACTATATCAGCACAAAAAAATTTCCTTTGATGTGACCCAAAGTGTTTTACAAATCCTATTTTAATATTTTGTCTTTTTATTTTTGGTCATTCCTGCACTGGTCAAGATTATAGCACGTAGGGAAATGTTGGGAAGATTTCTTTAGATCAGATCAATTTGGTAAGCATCGCATCCTTTTAAATTTAGAACTTTGTCAATGGAGAAAGCACAGGTTTTCTTTAACTAAAGATTATTTTGGGGTGGGAAGATTGGGAGAGAATATTATTTCATTGATAATCATTTTTAAAAGAAATCCCATGTGGTATATATATATATATAAAATATATATTATATATTATATATTATATATATATATTATATATTATATAAATTATATATTATATATATAATATATATAATATATAATATATATAATCATAGGAATACCAAAGTTAATCAGAAAATTGAATTCTGATAAAAACAGGACTTAATCAATTATTCCAAAGGGGAATTCTTTTAGCTGATGATAGCAAGATGGTGTTTATGTGTTTCTATTTAAACATCATAGGCATTTTAAAAAGGAGGAATGGAAAATACTAAGTGTATCCATTTGCTAGGGCTAGTGTAACAAAATAACACAGACTGGGCGCCTTAAACAACAGAAATTCATTTTCTCATAGTTCGGGAGGATAGAATTCCAGCATCAAGGTGTCAGCAAGTTTGATTTTTTCTGAGGCCTCTCTCCTTGGCTTCTATATTTCCACCTTTTAGCTGCGTTTTCACACGGTTTTCTCATTGTGTGTGCATCCCGAGTGTCTCTCCCTCTTCTTGGAAATTGGACAGGGCCCCACCCCCATGACCTCATTTAACCTTAATTACCTCTTAAAGGCCCCGTCTCCAAGTACACAGTCACATTCTGAGGTACTGGGGGTTAAGACTTGAACATTGTGAATTTTGGGAGGGTGCAGTTCATTCCATGACACTATAGGCTCCCATCCTTGGGCTTCCACTAGATTACTAGACAGCTCATTTCAGCTTCACTTTGTGGTTCCGTAGTAGAATGAAAGAGTAGCATAATTTAATATAATCTGTAGGATTTCTCTTTAATACATAATTGAATTTCCACTCTATCCAAAAAAGGGAAAATAAACCAGGTATAAATAATATTTGTTTAGACAGTTACCAAATCTTTTATAAGAAATTGAAAATATACCAAGATTTTAATGCTTGAGAACAAGAATCCCAAGTATAATACAGTGGATGGGGAGAGACCATGAGTTTTTCAGAGACCAGAATGAATAGGTCTTAATTATTTGAAAAAGTATTATCAATACTTGCAGTTAATATGTCTAGAAATAACAATAGGATTTCCCATTTATACAGTTAATTTGAATTTTTTTTCTCAAGGATGCCCCACCATTTACTTTTCTCAAACAATTATTTCATCTCTAACACTTCCTGTGATTTGTCTTTATATTATGTGAATGGTTGGAAGTTAATTCTATTTCTAATTCTATGAGATTCACAAGCAAATGTCAACTTGGCTGGATACCATGGGAAGATACAGAAGTATAATCATTAGTTTATTTAGTGAACTATATTAAGCGTATCAATTACGCACCAGCCACTGTGCTGTGAATACAGAGGTGATTAAACAGAAAATACCTCTGCTTTCATGTACCTTACTTGAGGGAGGTAGACAACATAGTAAATAATAAATAAGCAATGTAATGATGAATTACACTGAGTGCTTTGATGATCATATCTGAGTCTGTGACTGAGATTCTGTGCTACGTCATACAGTTTACCATTTGCACGCCCCTTGATGTTCTCAGTTTCTTCTCTAAGTGTTTCCTTTAGATTTCTCTTCTAACGGAATTCTGGCTCCCTCTGTGACACTGTTTCCCCTGTGGCCCTTTTTAAGTAGAAGCTCCTCCCTCCTTGCCCTTCACCCCCCCCCCCCCACACACACACCCTGTGTAGGTATGGGGTGTGTCTTCCTTGGTCCACATTACCACTTCCAAGCCATTTGTCTGCCTTCCGTTGTCAGAACTGCAACTCTTTTAAAGCCTTGGAATCACGTTATGCCACCTGATAGCTCTCCCTGTTGCTGAGGCCTCCCACCCCCTGCCCTCATTCCCTGATGACTTCAGCCCCGATCATGGTCTTTTGCACTAGCGCTGCTCCTGTGATTGCTCTGCAACATCCATGTTGATAATTCATTCCATATGGGGGCCTAATCATTCTTGGTCCGCTCACTATACACAGTCATTTCTATCCCTTTATGGCCAAACCTAGACCCAATTTTCCCATTTCCATTTTTTGGACAACTGTCAAAATCTCTTTAAGTATTCTTCCTGCTTCCATTCTTGCTTCTGTATAATCTGTTCATTACGTAACAGCCAGAGTTCTCTTTGTTTATCAGATCATGTCAGTCTTCCGGTCAAAACCCTCTATCATGTTTCCATCACATTTAGACTGAAATCCAAACTCATTACGATGGCCTATGCCATATGTTCTCAGCATTCCAATTTTGTCTTCTCCATCTGGCTCACTCACTGTGCTCCAACCACATGGACCTTCTTGCTGTCTCTTGAGTACACCAAGGTCATTCCTTCTTAGGATCTTTGCTGGAGTGTCTTTCACCTGTAACAGTATTCTTGGATCTGTATTTGAGTGGAATACTGTTTAGAATTTGCATCTTAGCTTCAGTGACATGTCCTCAAAGAGGCTTCCCTGGCCACTCAGTCACATGTACACCTCTCCTGTCCACACATGATCTCATCACTCTATTTCATTTCCAGGGCTTTTAGAATCAGATGCTATCTTTTTATTTATGTCTGTGTTTGCTGTTTATCTCCCTCCATTAGAATATTACTTCTTTGAGGGTAGGATGTTTGACTTCCTTCTTCACTGGTGGTTGCCCAAGGCTGTACACATTGTAGTATTCAATAGATATTTGGTAATTGAATGAGTAAAAAGTAATCAAGGGATTGTGCCAAAGGAAGATGAAGTTGAACTAGGTGTTGACGAATGGCTTGGCTTTGGCTAGATGGCATGGGGAGTGGGACGTTATACCAGGCAGAACCAGTGGAGTGAGAAAAGTGAGAAAGTACAAAACATGACTGACTGTGTGATCATGGACTAACCCAGCTGGCTGGAGCAAAGGGTTCCTGTTGATATAACAACAAACTGGACTTTGTTACCCCTCCCTGTCACAGTGTTTCCATGGCACTTGATTTATGCCTTCGTTGGAACCCTCATTATATAATTTATTATATGAGTTTAACTTACATAATAGTGAATATAATAGTGACTGTTTCTTCTTTTTCCCACTTAACTGAATGATGGGAAAGTTATGTTTTATTCCCCTTCTTGTTTCCTAAAACATCCAATAAATATTCTGTTACATATAATTGGGAAGTAATTTGTTATAGACATTGAGGGAAATTTGCATGTTCATACTATGGATGTTGAACACTCACTGATGTTTTGAATTAGAACAATATTTAAAAAAAAACATAATTTTGTAATAGTATGAAGAAACAAGAATGTACAAATAGAAGACTTTCTGGTAGTGCTGCCGAGGGAGGATAGGGAACTGACTGAACTAGGTTCGGGATGGGAACATTTAGAAGTTGTTATTGTGAAAGGATGAAGAAACCGGTGGTCACTCAAGGGAGCAGCAGCCTCAAACAAAGGGAGACCTGCTCCTGCTTAAAGTTGAACTTGCCAGGGAATATGTGACTGGATGGAGAGCCAAGTGTTGGCAGGAGGGTATTTGAGGAAGTCGGAGAGAATGCAATTGAGGTCAGAAATGAAGACATTGAATTAAATGTGGGCAATGATATTTTATCTTTGATGATAAAGGGAAGACCTGTACTTTTCTTCCTTTAACTACTGATTTCTTTGACACATTTATTTGGATATTTCTTTTGAGAATGATTCTTCTTATTTGTGTGTTCTACTTTGCATTTGGGCATTTGGGGTTGTTTAAAAAGCTCCTCTGCGATTCAGCAATTGTACTTGTGGACATTTATCCCAGGGAAATTAAATCTTGGTGTTCACACAAAAACCTGTACAGTCATTGATATTAAATAGCCCCAAACTGGAAACATTGATATGAAATAGCCCCAAATCTCCTTCAGCAAGTGAATCATTAAACGAATTGTTCATCCATTCCATGTCATATCAGTCGGCAGTACAAAAGGAGTGAACTCCTGATACCTACAACAATTTAGATGGATTCTGCAGGAATTCTGCTGAGTAAAAAGCCAATCTCAAAACATTACATACTATACGATTCTATTTCTAGAACACTCTTGAAATGACATAATTATAGATAACAGGTTAATAATTGCCAAAGGTTAAAGAAAGGGGGTCAGGGTGCAGAAGGTAATTAGGGGAGGTTAGAAAAGGGAACCGTGAAGGACCAGTAGTGATGTAACTGTTCCATGTCTTGACTGTGGTGGTGGATACATGAGCCTGCATGTGATGAATTTACGTAAAACTAAATACACTACAGAAATTAGCACATAAGTGCAACTGAGGAAATGTGGGTTATAACAGTGTCAGCCTCTTGGATGTGATCATATACCACAGTTTTGCAAGATGTTACCTTGGAGGGAAACTGGGTACTTGACAGTACCTCTTTGTATTATTTCTTGCAAATCTATAGTTATCTCATAAGAAAAAGTTTAATTAAAAACTTAAAAAGAAAAATAAATAAATGAATTTTAATAATATATTTTATTTAACCCAATATATTCAAACCATTTATGGTTTCAACATGTATTATATAAAAATATTTATAAAAGAAGGTTTATCTGTAATCACAGCAACACAGTAATCCTTATAGTTTTTGTTTTTATTTCAATTAGACTGAATTTGCAATTTGCAAATTAGTCTGAATTTGCAACACATATTGTGGGGAACCTGATTAATCTTCCATATAACCAAAACTTTTTTCTTGTAGCTGTCTACCAAATCCTACCCGCCTTGCATGCGTCAGGTACACAAAGCCTTGCGGGACAATCACTATCTTCGTCACGGAGGCCGGACGCAGTATGGCCTCTTCCTGAAGGACATTGGGTTAACATTGGAACAGGCATTGCAGTTCTGGAAGCAAGAATTTATCAGAGGAAAGCTCGATCCAGACAAGGTAGTTTTGAAAAATCTGAGCTGCAACTGACATTTTATTTTGGTCTGAAACCTAAAAAGTCTGTTTTTTTTAATAAGCCCCTGAAATGTAGTTGAAAATTCTAAAAGAGAAACATGCCTACAGTTTCTTTTAGGTAAAAAAAACAAAAACAAAAACAAAAAAACTCGTGGATTAATCTAATAGATGTTAAACAAAAGATTGGGAGAGTTAAGTTAATTCAAAGAGGAAAATTAAAACAGCAACGTAAGGTGTAAAGTAATGCTTGAATGAAGTGTCTTCTCCTCTGTAGGTATACTTCCAGTAGTCGTTATAAGACTGAAATTTCTTTCTCAGTCATATGTCTATAGGACTGTGTATGTAATATGTATATGTGTGTGTTACATGCCGTTGAGTCACCTCTGTCTCCGCGTGAGACTATGAATGACTGACATCCACAATTTCCTGTCCAACCGCCCTGCTGAGCTCCTGTAGACTCACGCCTATGGCCTCTTTTATGGAGTCAGTCATACTTGGTCTTCCCCTTCTCCTGCTGCCTTCCACTTTTATCAGCTTCATTGTCTCTCTAAAGAGTGGCCTTCTCATGATGTGACCAAGGTAGGGCAGCTTCAGTTTTGTTATCTTTGCCTCCAGCGCTGTTTCAGGCTTATTTAGCTCTAGGACTCACTTATTTGTCTTTCTGGTGATCCAGGGTGTCCGTACAGCTCTCCTCCAGCACCGTATTTCAGATGAATCCATTTTTTTCCTACCAGCCTTCTTTACTGTCCAACTTTCACATCTGCACATATTAACTGGGAATATGAGGCTGTGGATGATCTTAGCCTTGGTGTCCAATGACACATCTCTGCTGGTGGGGATCTTTCCTAATTCTCCCATTGCGGCCCTTCCGAGTCTCAGCCTTCTTTTGATTTCTTGGCTGCAGTCTCCATTTTAATTGATAACTGACCCAAGGTAGGCAAAATCTTTAACAATTTCAGTGTCTTCATTGTGTACATTGAAGTCGTATATTTCTTCTCCAATCAAGAATTTGTCTTCTTGATGTTAAATGCAGTCCTGCTTTGGCACTTTTTTTTTCTTTCACTTTCACCAGAAGTTTCCTGTTTTCTGCCAGTAAGATGGTGTCGTCTGCACATCTCAAGTTACTGATATCTCTACCACCAATTTTCACTCCTCCTTCCTCTGAGTCTAGTCCAGTTCCTTGTGTGATATATTCTGCATACAGATTAAACAAATAAGGAGATAAAATGCACCCTTGTCTGACACCTGGCCTATACGAAACCATTCTGTCTCCATATTCTGTGCTGATGGTGGCTTCCTGTCCACATTCCAGGTTACACATCAGGACAACCAAGTGCTGAGACACGCCCGTTTCTCTCAGAGCAACCCATAGCTTTCTATGATCCAGGCAATCAAAGGCTTCCCTGTTGTCTGTAAAACACAGACTAACCCTCTTCTGAAATTCTTTGGAGCACTCTAATCCCCAGCGAGTGCTTGCAATTAGATCTGGAGCGCGTCTTTCTTTTCTAAACCCAGCTTGAACATCCGGCATTTTTTGCTCCATATAAGGTAGAAGGCTTTGTTATATCACCTTGAGCATCACTTTACTTGTGTGGGAAATTAGCTGAATGGTCCTACAGCTACTGCACTCCTTGGTATGTCCTTTGAAGATAGGGACGTGTACTGAACGTTTGTACTCTTGTAGGCCATTGTTTTGTTTTCTGTATTTGTTGACATATTCTTATTAGGACTTTGACAGATTCAGTATCTGTGGCTTGAAATAATTCTATTGGTAACCCATTTACTCCTGATGATTTATTTCTTCCTAATACTTTCAAGGACACTTTCTAGAATTGACTTCACTTTCTAGAATTACAGGTTTTTCCTCATAGGAATCTTCTTCAAAAGTAGCTGTCATCCTTTTGTCTCTTATATAGGTTTTCAGTATACTCTTTCCACCTTCTCAGGCTTTTCTTCTGGTCAGATAATATGCTTCCTGGTGGGTCATTCAGCTTTCCTAGTTTAGGTCTGAGTTTCCCTTTTATTTCTTGAATGTTCAATCTCTTATTTTTCCTCTGTTGTTCTTTCTGTCTCCTTATATTGACTACTGTAATAGTTCTCTTTATCTCTGTGGTGGTTGTTGAAAAAGTGAGATCTGGGTTCTAACTCTGCCTTTGTCACCTTTTACTTTTGCCTCTTGTCTGTGGAATCTAAAGAAAATAATAAATTTCCACATACCCCACCCCCATCTAGCAACCCTCAGTTTTTCCCCTATGTCTCTGAGACTGTTTCTGATTAGTTCAGTCATTTATTCTTTTCTTTAGATTCCACGTGATTTTTAGTGTTTCTTCTGTCATCCATCTCGATTTTTCTTTCCTTTTTACTTCTAGCATTGTTTTTTCCCATTCTTCCTTGATAATGTTCTTAGTGCTAGTCCATAGTTCTTCTGATTCTTAGTCAATTAAGTTCAACAGTGAAAATCTGTTTTCAATGTAGATTTCAAATCCATAAAGAATGTTATTTATGTTATGTTTTACGATTCTTTTAGTGCTGTTCTTTGGCTATACTCTAAAGTTTGATGTTAACAGTTCGTGGTCAGTACCACACAAACTGCTCCTGGTCTTCTTTTGGCAGAGAGAATACAGCTTCTCCATCTCCCGCTTCCAATTACATAGTCTGTTTAATTTCTGTATGGCCATCTGGTGATGTCCACATATGTAGTCATCTGTTCACTTGTTTGAAGCATGTGTTTGTGATTGACAAGTTATTGGCTTCACACAAATCCATGGGCCACTCTCCTGCTTTATTTCTGACTCCTAGTCAAAATTTTTTGACAACATTTGATTCTGCTTTATTTCCTACTTTTGCATTCCAATCGCCTGTATTTATCACCATGTCTTCTTCTGGTGTGTGGTTGATCAATTTCTTCTTGGATAGTTGTATAGATGTTTTCATCTTCTTCAGTCTCTGTAGTTAGAGCATAGATTTGAATTTTGGTTGTGTTAATAGGTTTTCCAAGAAGTTTGACTATGTTCATGCACATGAAATGTCATTTTCAGGACTAGGCGATATTAAGAACAAAGTGAAAACAATTTAAAATTGTCCATTGTGTTATGCTGAATTGTGTTGTGGAGCATTGTACGGTAGACATTAATCACTGTAAACCCGAGAACTGCTTTTAAATCTACCCACAGTACTCAGAGTCCCACTCCTAGACCTTGTTTTATAGTACTAGCTAATAACATTTTGTTTTGGAAATACAATTTCTTGTCCCTTCAAAATCATAGTACTGTGGTATGAAGTAAATTTTTCACTTTTTATTTCTTGGTTTGCTTCTTCCTAGGAAAGGTAAATTATATAACAAAAAATATTTGCCAAGTACATTTTATAATAATACTTTATTATATTTTGTATTAGTCTGCTAGGGCGGCCATAGCAAAATACCATACACTGGTGTCTTAAAAAACAGAAATGTATTTTCTCACAGCTCTGGAGGCTTGCAACCCAAGATCAGGTGTCTGGAAGATTTGTTTTCTGAAGCCTCTCTGTGTAGCTTTCAGAAAGCCCTCTTCTCACTGTGTCCTCACATTGCATTTTCTCTGTGCTTTCATTTCCCTGGTGTCTTTTCCTCTTACAGGACCCCAGTCATATGGGATTAAAGTCCCACCCTAACCACGTTAGTTAACCCTAGTGACTTCTTTAAATGCCCTATCTCCAAATACAGTCACATTGGGAGTTAAGGCTTCAGCATACAAATTTTAGGAGGACACAATTCAATCCATAACATCTCTCTACCTTTATATATTTTTAAAAAGTTAAGATTATTTCATAACATTATAAAAAGCTCACAGTTTTTTGCAGATTTGTTTTAAAAGCTGTTTTCATTGATAATTGTCCATAGATTCTTAATTTATCATTTAGTGGGGTTTTCTTTAAACACAATTTTGGGTTATGCGCATTAGACTTATATTTCTTTTATTTTAAAGGTAACATTCTGATTATCGAAAATATGAAAAAAACAGAAAAATTTATCTGTCATTTTTCCCTTCAGAAATGATTACTGTGAACATTTTCGCCTTTCTCTCTACTCTAGGTAGCTAGATATCATTGTGTTTTTCCCTTCTTTAAAACTTGACACTATATTAGGAAAATTTCCCCATGTTGTTGAGTAATTGTTTAAAATATTTGGATTAGTTGAATGATAACATATCCTTTGAAAGTGATATAATTTGGCTAATCATTCCCCTAATATTGGACATATGATTGTCTATTTGATTCTGTCATAAATATTATTGCAACCAATATCCTGAGCACATAAATCTTTGATTCCAGTTCTGATTATGTCATTTCGATATATTTATCAGGGAATAAAATTACCTGGTGAAAACTGCAGACAGTTTTAAAGTTTTGATGCATGCTATGGAATGACTGTTTGGAAAGGTTTTAAATTAGACTCTCAAGCTATGTATCTTGCCTTGTCATTGATATCATCATATATTATTACTTTAAAATGCTTTCTCATCTTTTATTAGGCATTTGATATATTAAGTAGGTAGGTGTATTAGGATTCTACAGAGAAACAGAATTAATAGAATGTGTGTGTATTAAAAGCGATTCATTATAAGGAATGGCTCATGTGATTATGGAGGCTGATAAGTCCCGAGATCTGCAGTCAGCATCCTGGATACTCAGGAGAGCTGATAGTGCAAATGCCAGCAAGCTTGAGACCCAGGAGGAGGCATTGTTTCAGCTTGAGTCCGAAGGGAGGGAGAAATCCATGTCCCAGTCAGGCAGTCAGGCAGGAGGAAGGCCCTCTGACTCACAGGGGGCTCAGTCAGCCTTTTTGTTTTACTCAGATCTTCAGAAGATTGGCTGAGTACCACCCACACTGGGGAGGGCAATCTGTCATACTGCCTACCAATTCAAATATCAATCTCCTCCAGAAGCACAGACACATCCAGAATAATGTTTGACTGAATGTCTGGGCACCCTGTGGCCCAGTCAAGCTGGCATCACAGTAGCTAAATCTTTATAAGCTATGGAGAAAGGTAGGCCATGGTTTTGAAGTGAAAAAAGAGAAGTTGAACTAGCATTTTAGCTTTGCTTGTGCTGCACACAAACCTAAAGGGGAAAGAGAAAAGAAAAGGGAAACTTGCTTTGACTACTAGTCCTTTGGCATATCTGGGATGGCCTGTGTATCAGTGTCATCAGTATTTAGTTAGTTTTCAACCTGTGTTTGAAAACATTTTTCAAATAGTGTTTTTATTTTGCAATGTAAAAGTAGTTTTCTTTGAAAATGACTTGAAACCTATGTAACTTTACTAACCACTGTCACTCCAATAAACTTTAATTAGAAAAAAAATTATTGCAAAAGGAAATCAATAAATAATTTGTACCTTTCTAGATAATATATAGCAGTCTATATTTTCATTAGCTCATTATTGATCACAACAAATATATTATTTTGACTAAAAGATTTTAAGTTACACTTATGATTTACTATGTTTGTCTAGTGTTCTGTTGTTAGTCTGTATTTGTAAATACATGTTTATGTTTTTTCTCTATTATATCTTACATATTTTCGCAATATATAAACTACTAAATGTAATTTAGTTTTTTAGTTTATTAAAATATTCTCTTCAGTTTATTTATTACACCTTTTTGTTAAGTTATACGTAAAATTAAAAATACTCTTAAGAAATGTAGAAAATTGATGGCTTAAACATTGTTTATAAAGAATGATTATGGAGGATGCATATTAGACGTTTTTTATAGTCCTCTAATTAAAGAACTTTGGTGCTAAACCTAGGTATGATTTGGAACAGTCACTTCTGTTGAATAACTCATTTCCTGACAGTGCAAGAAAATGTTGTGGTGATAATAGTTTCAATCGAAATTCTCCTTTACTATTGTTTCGCAAATGACCATGTATCTGATTTTTTTCTCTTAATCTTATGTCCTTACTGTAACTTAATCAGGAAACTTGCTTTGTGCATCTGAGCAAAGACTATGGGTACTTAGCCATGACTTTTGAGGCTACAGAGAAGGGATTAGTACCCGGAGCACTTTTTAGCTGTAATTCTGTTGTCACTGCCACCTTCCCTAGTTACACTGTCTAGAACTAAACATTTATTTTCTGCAACTCCTTTCTAGAAATTAAGCTCTGGTCTTCATGAATTGATTGCCTAATCAGTGTGTGTCTTTTCCATCTTCCCTTGCTTGTGTTTTTAGCAGGCATTTATCTAGTTTTTGTTTTTGTTTTTTTTAATACTTTGACTACTTTTCTATCTAAAGTTATGCTTAAAGTTGGAGGGGGAATTTGATCTCCATATTGTAAAATAATCTAAAACTGTATGTATTAGCTTTTGTAACTGTCATTCAGAAAATAAATATTAAAGTAACATGTCCCTAGATACCTTTTATTAAGGTTAAACACTTTTTATATTAGAGTCTACACATTCTTGTTTTTTCTTATAAATATTTTTGAATAGTAATAACGTGGTTGTGGAAGCAATTTAAGGTTCTGAAATGAAGTTCACTGTCCTTCCATATGTGTAAAAAGTAGATATCTGTCTATAAAATGCTTATTGGTTATTTTTTCATTCTTTTAAAACTATTTTCAGACTAGAATACATACTCCAGTAAATGGTATTAATAATATATAGACATACATTCTTATAGAGGTAGACTGTATTATAGACTATAACTAGCTTCCAGTTAGTTCTTACCAGATCATGCTGTTATAATTTGGGACACTTATCACTATCTCATATTTATTGTTTATTCGTTTAACTATCTCCTACAATTATAATAAAAACCATACAAAAGCAGGTTTCTTGTCTTTCTTTTTCACTGCTGCATGTTTAGGCAGCTAGAACAGTCCTGAATCATAGTGGGCACTCAGTAATTGTTTATTGAGTCAACTAAGGAATAAGTCCCCATAGATATAAATACATGGAAAACTAGAAAATTTGGTCTATTTGGCCCCAATTCATTCACATAAATCAGTACTATACAACTGTTTGTTAATGTGTTGTAATTCAACTTATAGTGAACTTGAAGCTGAATTTAATCAAGAACTTTAGTAGAATCTGAACTTTGCAACAGACACTATTGATTTTATAAGTTAGAAGGAATTTCATGTCATAGGCTTACTGAAGGGGTTCATATAAAAAGTTTTAAAATCCTGAAAGGTTATCATAGCACAGGATAGAGCTTCCGATCCATTGTTTTACACTTAGGTCATTGTTCAGAAGCTGCAGTTTTCATTTTTCTCTGCTAAATTAGGAATAGAATACCTGTATTGACCCACTTATATTGAACTTTGTACATACCATCTTTAAACTGTTATCAAATTGTAGTATCTTTGTTGCATGTGTGTCTTATAACTGGATTTTGAACTATTGGAATTCAGGGTCTCTGACTTTTCCAATTGAGGTCTCAAGGGCTTAGCAGAAGACCTGGCAACTGTTAGATGTTTGCTGAATATGTGGTGAATTCTGCCAAAGCTTTAAAAAGTGGCTTTCAGTATGACAAAAGAAATCATTTTTTCATTTTAGATAGAGCTGTATTTATAATAAGTTATAAAACATTGATAATCGTTTCAGTAGTTAGCCAAACTTGTTGTCTTCCATGTATTTTTCTAAATCAAAATATAGGTTGGAAAAATATGCATCTATGTAAGAAGTGGTAATCAGTCATCATCATTATTATTTAATGTCCAGAAATAGAGTACATACTCAGTTACAAATATTTGAATAATGCTTTTGTCACATTTTGGTTCTTATTAAAAGTACAAAGCTATGCATAGGTGTGTGTACATACATATGCACATATATTTCATCTATGTTGTGTCATTCAACAAATTTTTATTGCGTGTTCACCGTGGACAGTGCTTAGCCCTAATTTATGAGGACTTTACAGTTTCCTAGAAAAACTGATAAATACAAATATATAAAATTCGGTATGATAATTACTGTGGTAGAGGTGGTCATAGGATTCTTTAATAGAACAGAGGAGAGACCTGACAGAAAGGAGAATAGTTACTGAGTGTTTCACTCAGAAAGGATGCTATATTTGCCAGGGAAAATTAAAGAATTAGCCAATTAAAGAAAGGAAGTCCATGTTGTGGGAGCATTTTCAAAGGACCTTAGATAAGAGACTGTTTCCCATCCTTTCGGTGGTGGGAACCTGAACTGTAAAAGTGTAATTGTAACTAGAGAGAAGTTTATAGACATAGGTGTTTTTTTTGGTTTGTTTCTTTGTTTGTTGTTTTTAACTTAATTACCAAAGGTAGATGGATTAGTTGGCCAGTCGGCACTGGTCTTGTTGGATAGGTAACTGTCAACTGGGATCAGGTCAGCTACATAGGGTCAAATGATAATGGTATTTTAGTTAAATATATATTATTTCATAACTTTGAATATTCACTAAAATTGTATAGTGAATCTGGGGATGTTATGAAAGCATACTGACAGAGAGAAAACAGTATGAATAAAGTTTCCACTTATATTTCCACTTGGTTCAAATTAATTTGACCTCTCTAAATATGGATTTCTGATCATCTGGGCCAATACTGATTTAAAAAATAAACAATCCTGTTTGTTTAAAATTTTAATCTATTTGGTAATTGGGTGAATTTGAGAGCTAGAAGTAGCTCAAAAACAATTACAAAGCGTGGTAGCGAAAAGGAAGTTTTTGTTGCGATAACATGGAGTAAGGAAGTTAGTGTGGATCACGTTACAGATTTCTTGAAGATCAGTCTTGAATTAGGACTTGAAGGAAGTCAGTGACGTGGATTAGAGAGTTTTGTAAGGATAGGAATGCACAGTGAACAAGGATCGAGGGGCAAGTAGGAAGAACATTGTTCACTCTTCCACTATTTGTTTTTCTTCCATTCTTTTATAATTCTTCTATTTGTTATTATTCAGTCACCACATCTCTTTTTTTTTATCAGCTGGCTTGGGGGTTGTTGTGATTTTTGGTTGTTGTAATTTTACAATCTGTGCTTTCAGACTTCTCCTTGCATTTTACCTGGTCAATAGATGTGAATGCCGTTTTTATTTGGATGTATATTATACTAGAGGATAAAGGGATTTTAGTATTAAAACATCAACCATTTGCAAGAGAACACTCTTTTTATGAATAATCTTATAGCAAAATAATTGCTTTTGGGTATATGTTACTCCCAAAATATTAATTTTATAATGTAGGGTTTTTATTCGTAAATTTAATTGTATTGAGTATGAATATTTATGATATGTGAAAAAAAATTAAATAAAGCCTTTTAAGTTACCCTTTTCAGTGTGCAGTAGGGACATTTGAAAATTGCGCTTCGGTTGTCAAATAGTATTCTTTCGATTTGTGAGTGATTGTATATTCACAGGTATTTGAAGATTTGAATGTCTTATTCCTTAAATAATTTCTTAGATTCCTGAAACAAGTATACCAATGCTTTATGCAAATAAAGTATATTTAATTATTCACAGTCCTTTTTTAATGCAAGTTTTTCGTAGTTGTAATTACAATTTACATGTTAGTCTACTTGAGAAAAAGCCTCACCCTGTGTACAAGAGATAAATTTATCAAACCTTGGTTTACAGCATGAAAAAATATACCGCTAAAATACTCTTTCACTTAGAACTTGGATATTAAATCACTTCAGCCACCAGCTCTGTTAAGAATAAATTGAACTGGGTAATTATAATAAATTCAAAGCAACGTGCTCTCTTAATCAGATTGCTTATATTATTGTTCTGAATGGTTTTGACCTGGCTGTCTTGGATATTAAGCATAACACAAGTCACGTACATTTTATGTAGCTGAAATTCATGTCCCTGATGATAGCATCCTTAAGATCTATATGTTGCTACAATTGGGGCAAAGAGCATTTAGTACTATTTAAAAAGCTTATCTCTTGTCCCAGAATCCAGCTTGCATCTTATGACATAGAACAGACTTATATGGTTAAAAATTGACTACCAAAGGATTAAATATGTGGTTGGGTGGGAGGGGGTTGAGTGTATGAAGCATATTTATCACTAGGCTTCTTGCTTCTAAGACCAGTGGTTCTCCCAGGACTGTACCAGCAGCACAGCTTCAGCATCATCTGGGAATTTGTAAGACATGCAAACTCTCTGAATCAGACTCGGGGGACAGAGCCCACAGTTTGTGGCTTAACAGGCCTCCCAGCTGAAATTGATGTGTGCCAAAGATCGAGAGCCAGTGTTGTGGATATTGCCTTTATAGACATCTAAACTGGTTATTGGCTGATCAAAGTAGTATAAGCATGGGAAATCTTCAGCTCTTACTTGTCCTCCTGTCCACTTTTGTTGACAGTTTGAGCATAATGTGTCGTCCCTTGTCAATAACCTACACATCTATATTTGAACCCCTCCTATATGCCAGGTACTAGTAAATGCTAAATGAATGTGTGCAGCAGAGTTTCTCAGCTGTTATACTGCTAATGAATTTCCAGTATGCTCCAATATTGATTGCATGAAAACCTGAGGAAGCTGGGGTGGGCCTGGGGTGCTCGAAGCTAGTTACCTTCAACTGTGAGCAGCTTCTTTTTCCATTTACCCTATAGTGCTTTACAAATATCATTTTACATGTGCTCAGCAACATGAAAAAGGCTGATAAGAACTAATGGAATATAGAGCTCAGACATGGAGTCAGACTGAGTTCAGATTTGGTTCCACTATTAAAAAACTGTGTGACTTGGGCAAATTACCTGATGTATGTCATCACGTATAAAATGTGGACAGTTATTATGTATACATAGGTAGATATATAGATATAGCTCTATCTACCTATGTCTATACCTCATTGATTGCAGTAAGGATTCAATAAGGGCTTGGTACAGATTCTGACATATTCTGTAAGTGCTGGCTATTCTTATTTTAGGACTACATAGGAAGGAGATGTGAAATGACATGGAGTAATCAGTAAAGTTTTCATAGGTAGAATCAAATTTGTGCTGGCTTATTAAGAGGTTTCGTGTAACCTAGAATGGAGAGGAAGGTTAAAGGGAAAGAATGGAATTAGGGACTGAATTCTAGCAGAGATTGTTTTAGGACATATCAACAGTGGATTTCAGGGTGTGTCCTTGGGAGCTCTTGGCACTACAGCAAAGGGGGCAGAAATTCACAAGAGAAATTGAATGATCTGGTTTCTGATTTCTTCTGAAGGTAAGTTGGCAGCTAGGGAGTATAGAAAGAAATTTAGAGAACAGAAGACTCAACTTCGAGGATTACTGCTGCTTGGAATAAAAATGGAGGAACCTAAAGTGAAAGCAGAAGTATCAGAAAAATTGGAGTAGAAGAGAGAAATCAGGTTGGAGTCCTTTCTTTCCTAAGACAGAAGAGAATTTCAAAAGTAAGGTGTTATTCAGAACTGAGAAAGGCATGGATATTGTTTTTAGGAAGTTGCTTCTATGAAAAGTATAGAACAGGAGACAGATTTCCTAGATTTATTGACCACAGGAAGACAAGGGGCAATGGAAATAGAGTATTTGTTCCAGAAGTTTGAGAAATCCGGAAGGAAAAATAAAGAACATATTAGGTATAGAGG
The DNA here is from genome assembly GCF_057876585.1 of Rhinolophus sinicus. NCBI lineage: Eukaryota > Metazoa > Chordata > Mammalia > Chiroptera > Rhinolophidae > Rhinolophus > Rhinolophus sinicus. Next base: position 83,088,249 of record NC_142502.1, on the reverse strand, counting down.
GCGACTGTGCCAGGGAATAATTATTTTCAGGCTGGGGTGGTCAGAAGTGGTGAAAACTCATGGAAATGAAGGATGTGCAGGGAATATTTAAAGAAATGGAAAGAGTTTATGAACATGTTTATAGAGTGAGTATTGTGTAGTGTGACTCTCCCCTCCCATACAATGCTTCCTGAGAATAGGGACCTTTTCTGTCTTTTTTACCACCATGCACCAGCTCTTGGCATGGTGCCCAAAGGGTCATAGTTGTCTAATAAAAGTTGTTAAATAAATGAATGAATCACATAAGGAGTTCAATGAAAATGTCTATTTATCTGAAACCTGAATGACATATGAGAGATTTTACGTTGGTAAAGTAATATGTGAAGGAAGAAAGAAGAACTGCGGAAGTTCATGCCCACTGCCCATATTTTCAATAAAGTAGGCAGGGAGTTCACTTAACCAGAAGGATCTGGTGTGATTAATACTTAAGGGAAGTTGAAGAGAGCGTAGAATGACACTTTCCAGAAGTATGCAAAGGAGTTCACCTATGATAAATATAAAAGATTGCTAAGCTGCAGAGTGATTGCAAGTTGACTATTTACTGATTGCCTAACATATGCCAGGCACTATAATTAATACTTTACTTACACAATCTTAAGGAACCCTTGAAACAGTCCTAAGAAATCGGTACTATTTATGTCCAGTTACTAGTGAGAAAACTGTACTAGGCCATAAATGTGTGGTCGGCTAAGTCAACACTGTTACATTGCTTTCTCTAGCAATGCCTTGTGGCCGTGGAGTGGAAGAAGCAAGAAAGGACATAAGGTAAAATTTACCCAGGTGCAGGAAGTGGCAAACCCACCGTGCTGTCACTAAATCCTTCCTGTGTTCTCTATTTCATGTAATCGCACAGCGCTGTACGGTAAATACTATCCTCCTTTTATGGAGAGTGTAATGAGTTTTTCCCCAGGCAGCAAAAGGCGGGTGGTATATGATCAGAACTGAGTTAGAACCCAGGTCTCTTTTATTCCAAACACTGTGCTTTTCCCAGTACTCTCAAGAAGAAGAGTAAACGTGTTATTTAGGTTGCCATTGGTAAGGCCAACCATGTAAACCTAAGGTGACACAATTTACAATAGAGGTTTTCATTCTGTGTTTAATCACTAGAGCTTCAATAGCGTCATCTTTAAAATGGGGACAACAGTAACGCCTACCAAACTGTTGCAAAGACATAAGTATATACGTGAAATATTGTGTAATCTATCAAGTAGTAAACCAACACTAGTTAATAGTAATTTTTAAATGATAAATGGGTTATTCTATGACCATTCATGTTTTCTCTATATTTATAAACCTATTATAGACTCAAACCTCAATTCATTTACTGATTGTTTATGTTAATTATAATAATTGATTGTTTTTTTATTTTTCTTTCAAAGAAAACTTTGTTTTGCTTGAATGTTCACATTAGCAATATCCTAGGAAAGTAATTTGAATATAATAAAAAATAGTTTCTTGCAAAAGTCATCCAATCTTTGTCAATATTGTTATTGGGCAGCGGTTGTCAAGGTGCCCTTAGCAGTTACCAAGGCATCCGGAATATGTTCTTGTAAGTTTTGTTGTAATAAAATTTCTATTATATTCTCTCTTCTAAATATTTTAATGTATAATAAAGATATGTGCATATTAAGGGTTTAACTCTTATCTCCATGCCTTTTATTGCCTTTGGAATACAAATTCTACATAGCACAGTGTAAGGATTAATATTTAACCATTGACTTGAGCAGGTTGGAATTGCTTCTATGAATTGTCAAGAGGCTAGCTTATCAAATTTTCAATTAAATTATGTATTCTGTTAAGTCTATCATTAGAATAAAACAGGTATTATCCTTGCCCCCTCACGACACAATTTTGGTAAAAACTAGCTTTAGTGCATCCAATTGCTTCTGGTGTTCTACTCCAAATGTTTTTCAATTCTTAAACTATAAAAATGAGATGGAATACTTCAACTTTAATCATTCATTTATAACTTGTTTTATCAGTGATATCTTACAGATCAAAATTGTTATAAAATGACATTTAATCCAGCATTTTAAAAGATAGGTTAAAGTTTTGTTGTTAATATATGCAGTGCTTTTAGGAGAAAATGACAATAAGGGGTTCCAGGTTAAGTTTTCATAGACTGTGTCTTAATTGCCATTTCCTGGTGGTAAATTGTCTCCAGATAAATTGGGTGCATATAATTTCCAAAATGGGTCGGACTTCTGATACTAAGGGATTTCCCTTTGGAAAATTTATTCAAGTTAAGAAGCTCAAAGGCTTGGTGTGTAGAGATGGTATATTCTTGGCTTTCTTTAACAACCCGTTATGTCTCTATCACCCAGCACATTCCTATAAGTCATTTTTTATTTTTTTTCTTTAAAAAAAATTACTTGGCACCATCTTTCCAGTTGGTTTACTTCTTTGTAAAGTAAGATTTTATTTTATTTTAAAAATAAACCAAATAGTTATTTTGCACCTCAGTGTGCGTTGCTCTTTATAGTGAGACATTATAAGTTTCCATGGTTGTGGGGACTTGGAGAATGTTGTGCTTTAATGGTGCGATTATTGTTGTATGCAGCTCAGTCAGAAAAGTGGGAATCCCAACCAGGTGAGGAATAGAGGGATGTGTATTCAAGGGGAGGTCTAGATCATGTTTTGGACTGGCAAGGGTGCCCGCTTTTAAGTGAAGCAAAGCTTTTAAGTGAGAACAGGTTAGAAAAGAATGAGGCATAGATACCCAGGTTAAAAGATTTGAGGATGATATCGATGAGGCAGGCATCCTAAGAAGTAGATTGCTTTTTGACTTTAGATCTTTAGAATAAGCTTACTTGCTTTTGCACTATCTCAGATACGCCCAGTCTAACCTGTCTTTTCCTGGGTGCTTAGATTAAGAATGTATTTTATTCATCCATTCATCAAATATTTATTGAGTGTCTGCTGTGTCCCATACACTCTTCTCCATAGTAGAGTTATAGCAGTGAACAAAATTAGACAAAAATATCAACCCTCGGGGGTTTACATTCTGGTGGGAGTGATATAGTAACCATATAAGTAAATTCTATAATAATTGGTGATAAATGCTATAGAGAAAATTTTGCAGGGAGAATATAGGGAACGTAGTTTTGAATAGGGTAGTCAGGAAGGCCTAAACAAAAGATGACATTTAACCACTAGAGGTTTGTATAAGAGCTCCAGACTTGGCATTGTTGTGATTTATCATATCTTGGTGAGATATGAATAAGCAAATGTCAGTATTCACCATTTTAAAATGAAGAAAACTTGAGTCAAGGATAACTGCCCCAATGTACCCAGAAACAGTAGACATTGGATCTTAGAACCCTTTCATATTGTGATTTGGATTTCTGGAAGTTGAGCTGCAATGTAGCCAGATCCAGTGAAAAAGTCAGGTATTCAGGAAAGGCCAGCAGGAAGCAGTGGAGCACCTTACGGACTGAAGTTGATGCCCAGTGGTAAGGTTTGGGCAAACCTGGCAGAAGTCTGGCGAGAAGCCGTGACTGGGTGGACCTGGCATCCCCTGGGCCTACACTAGCCTCACTGCATCTCAGGTTTCAGTAAGGAAAGTAGTTTCAGACCCTTCATTTTGGAGGGTGATGGTTTAAAATGAGGTACCAGGTGTTGTCTGTGATTACTCTGGGTGCGACTGGGGCTGAATTTCTTGCTCTCAGGCCTTTGATCGCTATAGCCTCACAGGATGAGTAAAGCAAGAAAGACTGTTAATCACACCTAGAACTGAGGATACTGTGACTTTGTCAAGGTTTTCAAGTTTGAGAGAGGGTAAGGTGAGGGGTTTTCTACTATAATCTCAAAAGAATTCCTGGCTATCTTTTTATCCCCCCAACTCACCGCCCCCCGGCAAGATACCCAAAAGGGAAATGGTTGATGTCTACCATATAGTATATATGTCTTGAGCTAAATCAATCCTTTTAGTTACTGTATCCTTAAATTTTTCTCCACATCTTTGTACCTAAATACCTATTATTTCAACTCTGTGTTTGTCTTTTTCTGACTGTGCCTTACACTTCTTCAGCTCTCCAGATAGATTCCTATATGCCACCCTCACCCTCTGAATTTTCACATAGACCTCAAATAAGCAAACCATCACTACACACAGAAGTTCTAGCCCTGCCTCTGGCAGATCAGCTTTGTCATCATCGTGCAAAGAACCGAACTTCCTCTATGCCCAGCTGTGGTTTTTACCCCATCCTTGGGCATTTTTAGTGAGAATTTCTTTATATTAATAAACCCTTATTTCCCATAGTCTTTCAAAATAAACTCCATGGTGAAAATTCACGTCAGATATTCTCCATTGTAATATTCAGAACTCTACAAATAAATTGTATTTTATTCTATTAGATGTATTTAGACAGTGCAGTGGAAAACAAAGCAGTTGTCAGAATAAGGAAATATTTATGAGACAATACATCATTGTCATTAGCTTGGGTGGTGGCTAAGAAATATTGTTCAGTTAATGCATATGCAAAGGTAAAGTCAGAATGGTGAAAACTGACATTTCATCGGAAATGTGTGGATTAAAGACACTTTTATTTGTATATTTATGGTAATTTACATATAATGATAATGCTTTTAAACCCATTAAAGACGAGTTGTGCTTTCCGCTTTGATGTTTTTAAATATATCTGTCGTGCGGGGCGGCCTGCGGGGTCTCTGTTCCCGCTCCCCACACAAGAACGCAGGATATGGTGAGGCCAAAAAGGAACACCCACGGAGCCATAGGTAGGGGAGTCATACCACTATGGTCTCACTGGAGGCTGGGTTCACCGAACATGCGCCCTGCTGTCCGTTTCTCTGCCAACCAACCGATGACTCTCCTCCACTCTCCTCGACTCTGCTCCTCAGCTCTCCTCGGCTCTCCTCGGCAATCCTCGGCTCTCCTCAGCAATCCTCGGCTCTCCTCTATAGCCGCAGCAGTTATATCAGCGGCCAATTGGCTAACTGGCCACAGCCGACGGCCAACCAGCCCCAGCTGATGGCCATTCACTACCCGAGCCAGCACCCCTCCACGTGAGGCCAAGAGCCTGTAAACTACTTTCTGGGGCTCTGTCCCCACACTATCATAGATACAATGTTCCCCTCCCTTATAGAGGACACAAATGTATATTGATTAATTTTCTTGGATATACGTTTTATCACAATTATGCTTTTATTTCTACCTTTAGTTTGAAACCATTTAAAAATTCTCCTTAAAAATGTATTTATAAAAACAAATCTAGGACATAGTCATTTTATCAGTATATTTGAATATAATATTCACTAACAAAAATGATTACACTTAAGAAAATTCCAGAAGAGACCATAAAGTGTTTTTCCTGCTTTTCCAGGAAACGTTCCATTCTTTCTGTCTTTAAAAGTGGTTCCTCTTTTTTGTCATAAGCTTCGGTTGCCCTTCTTCTTGCATGAAGGCCTTGACTCCCATACTTGCTTTGAGGTCTGGGTATCCTCATTCTTTAGTGATATTGTGAATGCAGAAACACTCTAGTTTGGTCCTGGGGATTTCAGGGATATCATAACACTTAAGGCTACTTGCTGTCCCTCATTCTTGCTTCCTTATCCCTTGCAAAGCTTTGCCTTGGTCACACATGAATTCAGGCAGCATGTATCTGCCCTCTCCAAATTCTTACTTCAGAGAACAAGCGCCAAGATGATTTCCAAAAAGTACCTATGTTAAGCATTCTCCATATCTTACTGTTGTTTTCCAATTTATGGGCCTTGTAGAATAGTACCAAAAAAATCTGTCTTTAGTAGTGGATCCTTTCTGATAAGTGAACATTTAAATATTATTTTAATACAATTTTATGGTGATTATCTGCTACAATTTTATGCATTTTAATTATCAACTTATTGATTGCACCTTGAGGTCTTTTACACAGAGTATGCAATTTGAATAATGCCGTGGTAATGTCATTTAATCTCTGTTTACAACTATGTTATGTTTCATTTCAGCCGGTAATGATAACTTCTTTCCATGGGCTCATGGCACATATGGTATACATGTGAACATTGTTTTAAAAGCTATATTTTTGCTAAGTTTAGATGTTTACATTCAAAGTCATTCAAAAACTTTGTGATTTGTTTTTAAAGACAATTTTAATCCACTTAAAGCATGGATAAATTTATTACGTAGAGAAAAGGGAGGGATTGTACTTTCTGATGAGGGGAGAGAACTCTGAATAATCAGGGGCAGCTAGGTGGAATTAATGTCAGTCTATTGGGGTAAATTAGATTTAGTTTAAGCCACTATTGGTAAAAGCCAAAGACTCCTTCCTATTTATCACCTAAGGCCCTGCCCTTGGATTACTCTTGTCCTGACTATCTGAGCCAGCAGTGATTACCCCACTTTGGGATTATCCTTTTAATCCCAAGTAGATTTTAAGTGTCTCAGGAGCAGAAACTCTTTCTTAAAATTGTTGTCCTCTCCCCACCTGCCTCAGTGCACTGGGTAGAACACAGTGTACCTACTTTTTCCTTAACGTGTATCCATTGGTTGAAAACGGTCCTAAGGATGGCACGCTGTTAGTTTTCCTCATTAAAATTTTCAGAATGTGCTACTTTGTTGTTGTTGTTGTTGTTTCCTCCCTTCATATTTGAATTTTGCTGGAGTAATAAAGACATATACTTTTCAATTAAAAAGCATAATTGATCAGGAACATGTCATTCTTTCAAGGAACTCCTCCAACCAGGCAATTTGCTCTTCTGACTGTTACTTATAAGGTGACTTACCCTTGCAGCAAGTAGACTCTGACTACCAGAGTGAATGGCCTGTGTTGTTTTCTTTTTATAAAGATACACCAAAATCCTAAAAGAGAGTATTTTCTGTGTTGTTTATAGGGTTTATCTAGAGTGAAAGAAAGAACAGCTATAAATAGGGGATACAATGTTTGAGGTTGTTGACAGAGGCAAATGAAGTAAAAAAAAAACTATTTTTCTTAAAAACATATGTAGTATTTTAAATGGCTTTTAGAAAAGATGATTATTTAGAGTAAACTTGCTATCCTCTGGCATGGTTAAGCGATTTGGAGTAGTTTGTCACAATGGAAAATACTAGCATTTATTGAGTCCTACAGTGTGTCTCGCACTTTATGTAAACATTCTTATTTAAACTGTAAGCATTTATCATATGAGAGTGGGTGGTATTATTATCCAAATTTTGTGAAGAGATACTGTGAAGCTCAGTGTATTTCTTAATAATTAAAAGCACCAAGGTGCATAGGCTCTGTCAGCCAGAGAGGCCATACCAGAAGCACTGTATATATAGCATTGTCTTCTTTATTGGAAAGATGAAAAATAAAAACAGAATATTGAAAGACACAGAAAAAATGCCTTGCTGAACACCTAGCTAATTATTTTATTTGAGCTCTAAATTTAGTTAAGGGGGAAAAAATCCCATGATCCTTATTTTTAGAAAGAAGTATAATTTCATTAGACTAGAACACTTACAAATTCATATTAATTTATATATATATATATATATATATATATATATATATATATATATATACACACATATATATATATACACACACACATATACATATATATATATATATATATATATATATACACATATATATATACACACACACGCATATATATGCCAATGTTTTAAGGAGTGTGAGTGAAAAAAATAGTACACAAGACAGGACTCATGACCTCAAGGAAAAGAGGCTATACTAGACTGATAAAGCTTCTATCTTATAATACAGCTATTGAATTACCTTCCAATGACTTATAAGCTTTTTGAGGAGCAGAGACCATGGTTCTTTCAGGTTTAAATTCAAGTCACATTTATTGGATACTTGGAAATCTTTCACATAACTTACTAAATAAAATACTGGCCTCCTGAGCAGTATGGTTCCGTTTATTTTGGAAGGAAATGTGGTATGTGATGGGGAGAATGGACTCAGACCAGAGCTCAGACCTCATCTGCTCATTACTAGCTGTGTAACTTTGATAGGTCAGCGTCTCTCAACTTCAGCTCTCTCATCCCTCAAATAAGGATAGTAATGGAATTGGTATGGGGACTACATATGATAATACTCTCAGTGTACTCTTATCAGCACAGTGTCTGATGTAGATAATCAATAAAATGTCCCTCCTGTAGTTCTCACTTATTGTGAGGTAGAACGTGATAAGCACAGTATTAGGTCAAGTGCAAGAGTGAGATATGACATCTGCCCAGGGAATTCGGTGAGGGCTTTATGGGGAAATGGATATTTTTAATTGATTCATGAAAGGTGATGGGATTTGGACATACAGAATTGGAACACATAAATATTTCATGACCTTTGAAGTATTTGTATAAAGGCTGTTCAGGTATCATAATGCAGGACCTTTTTAAACCACGGTTTGGCTAAAGACATAGAACTATAATTTAAGTGGATGAGTCTTATATTGAATCTTTGTAAAAGCCGAGAGCATGTTACTGTATCTCAGTGAATGTATTCCTGCTGGATGCTGAGAAATTATAGGCTGGTTTCATTGCTGTCTGATGATCCTACTTGATATAGGGATGTGGTTAGGAAATCTAAATGAATGGTTGCTTGATACATGTATTTGGGTTTCCCTTTAAATGTCAGATGTCTGAAGAAAGTTGGTGGGGAGTGATGAGATAAGATCTATTCAGAGTTCAATTTTCTAATGAGTGCCAAAAGGATATCTTTTAGCTAGGCATTTCAGAGATACCTGTTAAGCTTTGTGGTGACATAAAGATGATTTAGATCAGTACCTCGCAAGTTTTTTACATGTCACACACTTTTGTGTCCTTGAATTTTTGGTGACAGACTTAAAGGATTGAAGTTGAATCCATGTAAGTTATCATTGCAGAAATCCCGTGGGTCTCCCTTCAGTACTGTGTCATCATCTCGGTAGAACACGTCAGTTTTTCCCTTGTTCTAGTGAATTCAGTCTTTCCTTGGCGTTGTCTGTACTTCTTAAGTAAAGCAAGGTATGCCTTTATCAAGATTGTATCTGAGGATCTGCTCAGCTCAGAGTCCCATCTGATCAATGTCACAATAATTATCTTTCGTCAATTGCAGAAAAGATAAATTTACCTTGATCAAAATTTGAAGAACTTGCTCAAAAGAGTTCATGGGATACAGGCTAGATCCTAGATAATGTAGATGTCATAGATATTCAAAATCCCTAAGGCAGTATTACATTCTTTTCTGATATTTTAGTGCCCAGGACACAGCATAGTCCTTAAAAAAAACAAAACAATCTATACTGACTCCCCAGGTGGGCTCATGCTTTTTTAAGGTTTCTAATGTATCTCTCCAGTCTAGCCTCCTCCTGAGCTCTAGACCCTGATAGCCAAGTGTCTACTCATGATGTAGAACCTAGATCATATAAAAGCAATAATATTTGAAGCATCTCAAACTTAAAGTCCCAAACTGAGCTCCTGGTCCACCACCCTGCCCGAGACCAACTCCTCCTACAGCCTTTCCATCTCAGATGATGACAATTCCATTGTTTCAGTTGCTCAGAAAAAAAAACAAAACAAAACAAAAAAAACACCTTAATATACACAGTCTTGGACTCCTTTTTTTCTGTCATATCTATGCTGTCAGCAAATCCTTTTGGATCAACCTTCAAAGTGTATCAATTCTCAACATCCTTACTGCCCCAGTGCTGGTCTATGCTTCACTCTCTCCATTTAGATTATTACAGGTCTTTCCTAATTGCTTCTCCAGCTTCTCTCTCAGCAGATTTGATCCATGTCAATGGGAGCAGGAAGGAGAAGGGCCACTGTTTAGGCCAATATTTTCCCTAAAAGGAATTTCAGATTCCTTCAAGCCCTTGGACAGAGTTCCTCTTAATACCCCATAGAGTTTCATGCCCCAGAGTTTGACAGGGGTCACGTTCCCCCTCCCCCTGTCTTGTCAACCGTAATAGAAGAGCTTCTCAGTATGGCCCCTGTAAATGTCTGTCTTTGAGTTGAACTGCCTTTTGATGGACAGTTGCCCTATGTATCTTAAATATATTATTAATCTTAAAATAATGAGAGTCTTAGGACGTGTACTCACAACCTAAAGTATGCTGAAATTAATTTCATCTTTTTAATGATTTAGAATGAACTTCAGGATTTGGAACTGCTGCAGGCTCATCATTAGAAACATCAGTTATCATTGCATAGTAAAGGAAGTGCTGGTTAGTAGAAATTTCCAATTGAGTTATTGTCAGAAAAAGGAGCGTTCTCTCTTCTAAAATGAAAATAGTTTATTAAACCTCTCTGGTTGTGTTTCCCTCTAAAATTTGGGGCATATGGTCATGCACAGATATTGTTGTGGACTCACCAGCAATGATGCTTGTCTGGTGGATTTTATATATTATTTAACAAAGGAAATTTCAGTAATTGAATATTGTAGGTATTTTATTTGACCTGAACATATATGCTTTAACTTTCTAATTTTATCTTTATTTCCCAACCTTGTAGACGTGAGGCCCTTTCTGGCTTAGTGGCAAAGTAAAACATACTAATGAGAATGTCTTTGAGACATAACTATGTAGATTTAAAGGAGCGATGTAGTTTTAATTATGCCCTTTAGCTAATATACTTGCATATTAAACTCACTCATGTCTCAGTGTATTTTCCTCTGAAATTTTGCTGTTCTTAGGCCTTAAATTACTAATCAGCTCTTGGGTATACCTGAAGGTTATGTAAGCTAAGTTGAAGACTGCCAAAGAATGCGTTTAAACTATTAATCCAAAATATATAGAATTTTATAGTTAGAAGAAATGGCCCATAGGTTTATAGTATTTCTTGCTGGATTCAAAGGGAGGAAATTCCAGAACTGTATGTGTATATATAGTTCTTCCCTTCCCTCATCCCTAAATAAATAGTACCCTTTGGTTGTAATGTGTTGAAACATGTAATATATTATTTCCCTTGAGCTATTTTATTAAACCCAGGGAACTCGAAGTACAATAATAAATATTTTTGTTTTAATTTTTTTTACCTCTGGTTTTTTGGCTTTTTTGTTTACTTTCATTATAAGCATCTAGATTTAGCAGGAAAGTAACTATTAATACCTTGAAGCTATGAAATGATTTATTCACTTATGGGGAAAAGCATGACGTTACCTACCTAAATCCTGTTTTGTAGGTGATTTTGTTTTATTTGTGAGAAGCTACAATAGGAAAAATACTTGGTAAATTATAAGGAGAAAGGCTCTGAAAAATTTTTTGAGGCTAACTTTCTTCTCAAAAAGACAGTAAAAATAGAGAATTAGAGTAAGTAAACTTTCTACAAAGGGAAAGATAGTAAATATTTTTGGCTTGTGGACCATATAATTTCCATTGCACTTACTCTGCTGTTGAAGCATGAATTCAAGCACAGGCAATATTTAATAAATGGACAAGATTATTACTGACGAAAAACAGACAGTTGTCTGGATTTGGCTTGTGGGCCGGACATAGTTTGTAGACCCCTAATTTAGAACATATGCAACCACAAATCCCCATAATCATATCAAACAATTATTAATATTTTCCATATTTCATGTATCTCTTTAATTCTTTGGATTTTAGTTGAAGTGTTTAAAAGTAAATTTCAGACTATGTCATGGGATGCCTACATACTTTTGTATGTGTCCCTAGAAAATATGGACATTTTCTTACATAATAATAATGTCATTATCTTACCACTTGGCAAAATGAATAGTAATTTTTTAATAACATATAATATACACACACATAATAGGTAATTAGGGAAATTTATACATATATATGTATATATATGATTTTTTTTAATGGGTCTACCTCAGGTCGTATGTTACACTTGGCTGTTGTCTCATAAATCCCTTTTAGTAATCCTTTACTTAGTACCTCTCCTTTTCTTTCTTTCTTTCTTGTTTTTTTTTTTTTTTTCAGTCCATAGCTTATTGAAGAAATTAACCAGTTCTATAGAATGTTTCACATTCTAGATTTGTTTACTTCCTGTGGTGTCATTTAATTTATCATCATATTTCCCATATTTCCTGTAAATGGAGTTAGCTGTAAAGAGTTATGTAAATTCAGGTTCAACCTTTTTGGTAAGACTCCTTCATAAGTGGTACTTTGTTTTTGATATTGTATCACATCAGGAGGCATATCACTAGCCTGAACATTCCCTTGTAAAGTTCCCCTTCAACTTTTTATCTATTAAATCATCTTCTGCAAATCAATTATCTTTGTTTCCTTTTCTTCATTTATTAGCTACATTTCTTCTGTGAAGAATGTCCTCTAGCAATCTTGGGTATTTGGGTCCTCTGAAATACACTTAATAGGGAAGGCAGTATTTTTGAATCTCATTTTATGGACTGGGATTGAGCCTCAAAATGGTAAAATAAATTGCCTAAAGTCACAAACCCAGTAATCTGTATAGCTGAGAGAATCAAAGCGAAGTTTCTGAAAGCAGTTCTAGGTATTTCAGATGTAACACCAATGGGAGCCAGTGGACTGATAGCACAAGTTCTTGGCTCAGAAGTTAAAGGATGAGAAATAGAGTGATTTGGGATAATTTCATTTTCCTCCCTCTGTCCCCCACCCTCCCATCACCAACCCCAAATAAATTCTGGAAAGCAGAGGTAGTTTTATAAACGACAGAGTTAGTTTCCCAGAGCACTTGAGTGCTTGGAAATTAAACTGCTTGGAGTTATATTTCTGTTGTGCCACTTAGCAGCTGTAACCTGACTTTTGCCAGGTTACTCATCCTTTCTGTGCTCTAGTTTCCTTGTCTGTAAAATGAGGATCCTAATAGTATCTGTCTTAAGGGTTATTGTGAGGATTAAATGAAGTAGATGCATGGAAAGTGCTTAGAACAGTCCCATGAAAAAAGAAGCACTCAATACCAGTTAGCTGTTCAGAGATATAACTATTCTATCCCATAGCTATACCTTTAATTCTACAAAATAACACAGCAATTGTTAGGAAAGCAACGTGAGATTGTGCTATTGACACTAAAAGTGATGGTAGGGCAGTATCCTATCTGTAGGCCTAAAAAAGAGCATGAATCTTAAGAATGGAAGCTGTGGATGCTGCACCTCTGTATCAGTTGTAACTGCCGAGAAACATTGTCTTAAATTTTAGTTACACGCATAGGAATTGTCACTTAGTAAACTCCCAGTGGATAGCAATGAAAAGATGTATCTAGTGCGAATGTTCTGCATTTTAAATTTTTTATGTTTGAGTTTCTTATTGTGAAAAATATTTCTTTTTGGATTCTTCTCCCCACCCCCAAACCCCACCTACCATTTTAGAGTCTTAAGGCTTTTCTCTGAGCACAGCAGGAAAAGCTGTCAAATGTATTGCCATGTTTTCAACAGGACATAAAATACTTTATTGTGCAGTGTGTGGGGAAAAGCAAAGTGCTCTCTGCCTTTACCCCCTTTTCCATGATCTACTTGCTAGAGTTATGGGTGGTATCATTGTATTGATCTTATGTTCCTAATCATATCTTAGTTGTATTTGGGGCTTTTTAAAGACTCATTTTAAAAGATCCCTTTAGCACCGTATTTTTCATCATCTTATAAAGGAATGGAAATCAAAATTACATTTTTCGAGATGTACTGCAGTGGAGTCTGTTAATAACTTTATCATTTTGCATTATTTTCTTATGTTTGACATTTTAGGACTGGGCCAAAGGTATGTGTATGCATTTGGTTTGGTCATAGACTATTCATGTTTGTTCATAACCATTTCTTTTCTGATTTGTTGTACAATATTATGAAAGGCCTTTCACTATATATTTCTTGAGTTGTCAAGTATCTTTTGAGCCATATTCAAAAGGACAGTTGTGTTATAGATATGTGCTATACCTCATTTAAAGTTTTTCGGAGTACTCGAAAGTGTTTTGTATTTGGCCACAAGAATTAGAATGGGTGTAGTTAGTAGAATTTTCTAGTTGTATAGGTAGACAAATTTTTTAAAAAAAGCATTAATCTGGGTTGCTGGATGGCTCAGTTAGAGTGTGAGGTCTTAACAACAAGGTTGCTGGTTCAATTCCCATGGGAGATGGTGGGCTGCACCCCCTGCGACTAAATATTGAAAACAGCAACTGGACCTGGAGCTGAGCTGCGCCCTCCACAACTAGATTGAGGGACAACGACTTAGAGTTGATAGGCCCTGGAGAAACACACTGTTCCCCAATATTTCCCAATTAAAAAGAAGAAGCAGTAATCATAGCTTTTATATTTCAAGTTTTGATTTCCAAATAAAGAAAAATGTGTATAAAATTTTATTCTTACAAAGATATTATGGGAATAATAAAAATGGCGCGTCAGTATGTGGTTAAGTATGAAGATCAGAGAGCTGTCAGTCTTCAAGGGGGTGTGCCTGTCCAGGTGCTTCATTTTGATACATTGTCTTCAGCTACTGGAAGGCCTGAGAAAGAACATTGGATGTGAAGGCTGCAGGTCACAACCCAGGTCCTCACCGCTGCCTTGGGAGCTCTGAAAAACTGTGTACTGTGTTTGGGTCTCTGTTTTCTCCCTTGTGGAAGAAAGGAAATGATACCTGCTTTTTTAGTGTGTGAGGATCAACGGTTAAGCAACTTGCCTGGAGTGAAAATTCTTGCTAAAGTGCAGATTGTTAGTACATCAAAGTTAGGATAAGCTATGAGGTCGGACAATTAAGTTCACGAACTCATCCTAGAAAAAGTGCTACATGTACCTCATTGCTGAATATCACTACGGTCACCTTTGAAATATCCCTTTTGGGAAGCTATGCACAGATGCCAGTGCCTAATCCACCCTTCAAAGCAATTTTGGAACTCTTTTTCTGGAATGTCCATCAGAGCTGTCCTCGTATTACCCTTGATGTCCTGAACGTCATCAAAATGTCTTCCTTCCAATTTTCTTTTATCTTCAGGAAAAGAAAGAAGTCATTGGGGTCCAAATCAGGTGAGTAGGGAGGGTGTTCCAATATAGTTATTTGTTTACTGGCTAAAAACTCCCTCACAGACAGTGCTGTGTGAGCTGGTGCATCGTCGTGATGCAAGAGCCATCAAATGTCGAAAAGTTGAGGTCATCTAACTTTTTCATGTAGCCTTTTCAGCACTTCCAAATAGTAAATTTGGATAACTGTTTGTCCAGTTGGTACAAATTCATAATGATAATTCTTCTGCTATCAAAAATAGTTAGCAACATTAGTGCAGCAAGTTCACAAACTTAATTGTCTGATCTCATATATCGGTTATGAGGAAGCACAGTGACGATTATTTCGGTCTGTTAAGGTTTGACTTGGTCGCTTTATGGTCTTGGTTAAAATACCTACCTTCACCAAAGTCTGTCTTGTGCCCTCATCTGTATGTGGGAATAATAATGTCTATTTTGCATTGGTTCTTGTGAGGAGCAGCTATTATGTCTGTCAAGCCCCCAGCGCAATGCCAGGCACGTATAGGTGCTGTATGCATGGTAGCTGTTATTGCTGTTTGCTTTAAAAATTACTGATAGTTAACAAAAACTCATTTTGTGCATATTAATGTGAAAGACAGTAACCGAGCCCTTTGGTAAAAGAGGAAGTCGTAAGTACTATCAACATGTGTCATTTATGGAAAGTGTCAATTTCTAATAATGTTCTCTTTTAAGGTAATAGACTTAATTGAAAATGAGTGTTGCAAAATTATGTGAACAGTATTGATTTTTCTTGAAACCAAAAACATTGATGAGTATAATAAGTAAAGGAAGTTCTAAGCTTGGATTTCATTTTTATACATGAGCTCTTCCCTTTCTCCGTGAATGTTATCTTATACTGTGTTCATTACTCAACCTTCTTAAAAAATAGAATTTAAACCCAAAGTTATAGAAGTAAAAGTATAATTAAATGAGACGAACTTATATATTAAAGCTCATCTTCTGCCTGTGAATTCTAAGGTGAATTCATAAGCCTCCAGCTTTCATTTCAGATCTCACTCTTTGCGCTGGTTGACTCTAGTAGTTATTCTTGCCCATTATTTTCTGTGGATGTGGAAATGAATTGTGTGTGCATGAGAAGCCATCCTTTTAGTTCATTAGCTCATTACGGTAGCTGCTGAGCCATGGTGGCATCTTTAAGAAAGGTAATAGAAATACTTGTCGGGGAAAATGTTAGGAATCAAAGTTAACTGAGGTGAAAGAGCTATGTATAAGCCTCTTTTTTTATTCTTCTGTTGTATATAGGTTTCTAGTATTGTAGTACAAGCTAAATGCCTTTTTTCAACTTTTTTATTTGATTCCTTGTCAGTATCATGGAGTAGGAAATGACTTACCATTTCTTTTGTGATTACCTAGTTAACAAATATCTTTAATCTTCTTGTGGAATTCATGAACTTGATCATGTGTCCCATGCACCATCAGCAATCTTGGCCATCACAGTTCTCTGCTCTCTACTTTGAGAGCTTTGTCTTGGTACCATAAAGAGCACTACTGTTCTAGCATTAAGATAATTTTTCTGATTATCAGTATTGTAAAATACTTGGATACTTAACATTGAAAAGATTGATTCCTTTCTGGGAATTCTAATGAAAAGGTATCAAGTGGCTTTCCAGGACCTGTAAAGATTCTTGTCAGCATTTTGCCTGTAAAACTGCAATTAAGTTAGGAGGAAAATAAACCACGTCATTCAACATTTTTTAATAATCAAATTAATTTCATGATTCGAATTAAAACATTGAGATTTTCTGTTTTAAAAATAAAAAAAATACTGCCCTACATGATAATTGAGAGCGAGGTGTGCCACTAGCTCTCAATTGTATTTCAGATTCTGTCATTCACAATAGCCACTTGTTATACTCTCAGAATGTCAAAACATGACAATTTTTGAAAAGTGCTGTAAAAATGTAGGTGTTTGTCAGCAAAATCGATTTAACTTTTTGGAGGACTTCCGGAAAAATGGCGGTGTGAGGTGAGCCTCTGTAAAGCTCCCCTGGAATTTACAAAGAATCGAACAACAAAAACTCCACAAAGGACTCCCTGCACAAGCAGAAAGGCAAGACGAAGAGGCCCACTACCGACTGAAATCACCTACAGGTGGGAGATTCACGCGAGTGGAGGGAGGAGGAAAGGGAGAAGTGAGCGGAGACGGAGCCCCACGGGCGCAGGACGCAGACCTAGCTCAGTGCGCCGAGCTCGCTGCTTCCCGGAACTACCGCAGCTGCGAGTGAGGGGAGAACTCAGACAGCTAGGGCTCCGCCAGGGCTCCACAGGGCTGAGGGGGCAGCATATAACACGGCTGAACCCAACGCTCACGGCAGAGACCTCGGAGAAAAGACTGAGGGAAAAAGGCTGAAAACGGTGGTTTAAGCCCGCACTGCCGAGCAGAGAACGGAGCCTTAGGCACTGAGACTAGCCGCCCCCTCCCTCCCTCCCCTCCCAGAGCTCGCCCCGCCCCCACCTGCCCGGTGCTAGAAGCGAAACAGTAGCAGTGTCAGATCAAAACAACAGAAAATTTGCTGTTTTGAGAACTGTGGACCGCAAACACAAATTCACAGCCCAACTAGTTCCAGCAAAGGGGAGAGAGCTGTGGAAGCAGGACCGGCTGTGGTGGTGGTCGCAGCCATTGCTCTGGGCCACCTCTCACAACTCACCCCGCCCCTAACCCCACCTATCTGGGCGGATCCCTGCAGGAGTAAACAGAACTGCTGAAATACACGGGCTCTGAATCAGGAGCTGGAAGAGCTTTGGAACATCAAAAGCTCTCCACATACCCACCGGGGCACTGCGCCCTGTGACCTAGACGAACTATTAACAGAGGAGAAGCCCGTCTCCCAGGGAATCCCCCCATTGTGTGAGAAGTTGGAATAGTGCAGAGAAAACATAGCACTACCGTGTGGGAGAAGAAAAATAAGTTGCAGTTGGAGAAATAATAAAACATTCTACCAACAAGTACTGGCAAACAAAAGAAAGACCGCTTTCTAGCAACCTGTTGCAGAAGTCACTCCTGTAGATGTCTAGGAAGAGAAATAGTAAACCAGTAATCACCATGAATAACCAAGGCAACAAGATAGCTCAGAAAGAAAGTGAAAAATCTCCAGAGAAGGCACTTAAAGATACAGAAATATGTGACTTAAATGACAGAGAATTCAAGATTGCAGTTCTGAAAAAACTCAACGAGATACAAGAAAACACAGATAGGCAGTTAAAGGAACTCAGAAACTCAATCAAAGAACAGCATGAGCATTTTACAAAAGAGATTGAAATTTTAAAAAAGAACCAAATAGAATTTCTGGAGATTAAGAACTCAATAGAAGAAATTAAGAATGAAATAACCAGTTTAGGTAGTAGAGTTGACCAGATGGAGCAAAGAATCAGTGACATCGAAGATAGAAACCTGGAAATGACACAAATAGAAGAAGAAAGAGACTTGAGACTTAAAAGAAATGAAAGAACTCTACAAGAACTTTCTGACTCCATCAGAAAGAGCAATATAAGAATAATGGGCATACCAGAAGGAGAAGAAAGAGAGAAGGGGACAGAGAATATATTCAAACAAATTGTCGATGAGAACTTCCCAAATTTGTGGACAGAACTGGACCCTCGAATCCAAGAAGCAAATAGAACACCTAGTTACCTCAATCCCAACAGGCCTTCTCCAAGGCACATTGTATTGAAGCTGTCTAAAATCAATGACAAAGAAAGAATCCTCAAGGCAGCCAGGGAAAAGAAGACGGTAACTTACAAAGGAAAGCCCATTAGATTATCATCAGATTTTTCAGCAGAAACTCTACAAGCCAGGAGGGAGTGGAACCAAATATTCAAACTATTGAAAGAGAGAAACCATGAGCCAAGAATAATATATCCAGCAAAGATATCCTTTAGATATGAAGGAGGAATAAAGACCTTTCCAGTCATACAGAAGCTGAGGGAATTTTCTAATACACGACCTGCACTACAAGAAATACTAAAGGAGGCTTTTCGACCACCATCAACAGGGACAATTTGTGGCAACCACAACTCAAAAAGGGGGAGAGTAAAGGCCTGAACCGGAATATGGGAATGGAGAAAGTAAGCGTGCTGAAGAAAATGGAATACTCTAAATATCAAACTTTCTTTTACATAAACTTAAGGGTAACCACTCAAAATAAATCCAGAATTGAAATATATACTGAAATAAAAGAAGAAACAGAGGGAAACATCATAGAATACCACCACACAGAAATAATAGACAACAACAAAAAGGCAAAGAAACAATGGAGACACAGCCTTACCAGAAAACTAAAGATAGAATGACAGAAAATCCTCACATATCAATAATCACCCTAAATGTAAATGGACTGAACTCACCAATGAAAAGGCACAGAGTAGCAGATTGGATCAAAAAACTAAACCCAACCATATGATGTCTCCAAGAGACACATCTCAGCTACAAGGACAAGCATAGACTCCTTGTGAAAGGGTGGAAATTGACACTCCAAGCAAATGGTACCCAGAGAAAATCAGGTGTAGCCATAATGATATCAGATGAAACAGACTTCAAGGTGAAAAAGATAACAAGAGACAAAGATGGACATTTCATAATGGTGAAGGGGACTGTACAACAAGAAGACATAACAGTCATCAATATTTATGCCCCCAATCAGGGAGCACCAAAATACACCAAGCAACTACTAACAGAACTAAAGGGAGAAATTGACCAAAACACAATTATACTAGGGGACTTAAATACATCATTGACAGCTATGGATAGATCATCCAAACAGAAAATAAATAACGAAATAGTAGCCCTAAATGACAAATTAGATGAAATGGACATAATTGACATTTATAGAGCACTTCATCCTAAAACATCAGACTATACATTCTTTTCTAGTGTACATGGAACATTCTCAAGGATAGACCATATATTGGGACATAAAATCAGTCTCAACAAATTTAAGAAGATTGAAATCATACCATGCATATTCTCTGATCACAAGGCTTTGAAATTGGATATCAACTGTAAAAAGAAAGCGGGAAAAAACACAAATACATGGAGACTAAACAACATACTTTTAAAGAAGGACTGGGTCAAAGAAAAAATTAGAGGAGAGATCAAAAGATACATAGAAACAAATGACAATGAAAATACATCCTACCAAAATTTTTGGGATGCAGCGAAAGCAGTTTTAAGAGGGAAATTTATCTCATTATAGGCCTATCTCAAGAAACAAGAAAACTCCCAAATAAATAACCTCATGTTACACCTTAAAGAACTAGAAAAAGAAGAACAAGTAAAACCCAAGGTCAGCAGAAGAAAGGAAATAACAAAAATTAGAGCAGAACTAAATGAAATAGAGAACAAAAAGACAATAGAAAAAATTAATATGACAAAGAGCTGGTTCTTTGAAAAGATTAACAAAATTGACAAACCCTTGGCTAGACTTACTAAGATAAAAAGAGAGAAGACACTGATTAACAAAATCAGAAACGTAAAAGGGGAAGTTATCACGGACACCACAGAAATACAAAGGATCATCCAAGAATACTATGAAGGACTATATGCCACCAAATTGAACAACCTAGAAGAAATGGACAAGTTCTTAGAAACATATAGCCTTCCAAGGCTGAACCATGAAGAACTGGAAAATCTAAACAGACCGATCACCAGTAACGAAATTGAATCAGTCATCCAAAACCTTCCCAAAAGCAAAAGTCCGGGACCAGATGCCTTCACTAGTGAATTCTACCAAACCTTCAAAGAGGATCTAATACCAATGTTGCACAAACTCTTCCAAAAAATTGAAGAAGAGACAGTACTCCCTAACACATTTTATGAGGCCAACATTACCCTGATACCAAAACCTGGTAAGGACAGCACAAAAAAAGAAAACTACAGACCAGTATCTCTGATGAATACCGATGCAAAAATCCTAAATAAAATTCTAGCAAATCGAATACAACAATGCATTAAAAAGATTATTCATCACGACCAAGTGGGGTTCATCCCCGGGGCACAAGGATGGTTCAACATACGCAAATCCATCAATGTGATACATCACATAAACAAAATAAAGGACAAAAATCATATGATTATATCAATTGATGCAGAAAAAGCATTTGACAAGATACAACATCCATTTATGATTAAAACACTTAATAAAATGGGTATAGAAGGAAAATACCTTAACATAATAAAGGCCATATATGACAAGCCCTCTGCTAATCTCATAATTAATGGAGAAAAACTGAAGCCCTTTGCTCTACGTTCAGGAACACGACAGGGATGTCCCCTATCACCTCTGCTTTTCAACATAGTGTTGGAAGTCCTTGCCAGAGCAATCAGGCAAGAGAAAGAAATAAAAGGCATCCAAATTGGGAATGAAGAAGTTAAATTATCACTCTTTGCAGATGACATGATGCTATATATAGAAAACCCTAAAGACTCCACCAAAAAGCTATTAGAAACAATCAACGAATACAGTAAAGTTGCCGGCTACAAAATCAACGCACAAAAGTCCATTGCATTCCTATATACTAACAATGAAATCTCAGAAAAAGAAATACAAAAAACAATTCCTTTTGCAATTGCAGCAAAAAGAATAAAATACCTAGGAATAAACTTAACCAAGGATGTGAAAGACCTATATGCTGAAAACTATAAGACATTTTTGAAAGAAATTGAGAAGACACAAAGAAATGGAAAGATATTCCATGCTCATGGATTGGAAGAATCAACATAGTTAAAATGGCCATATTACCCAAAGCAATATACAGATTTAATGCAATCCCCATCAAAATCCCAATGGCGTATTTTAAAGAAATAGAACAAAAAATCATCAGATTTGTTTGGAACCACAAAAGACCCCGAATAGCCAAAGCAATCTTAAAAAAAAAGAACAATAATGGAGGTATCACACTTCCTGACTTTGGCTTGTACTACAGGGCTACAATAATCAAAACAGCATGGTATTGGCGGAAAAACAGACACATAGACCAATGGAATAGATTTGAGAACCCAGAAATAAAACCACATCAATATGGACAGATAATTTTTGACAAAGAAGCTAAAAACATACAATGGAGCAAAGACAGCCTCTTCAATAAATGGTGCTGGGAGAATTGGATAGCCACGTGCAAAAGAATGAAACTGGATTGCTATTTGTCACCATGTACCAAAGTTAATTCAAAATGGATCAAAGACTTAAGCATAAGACCTGACACAATAAACTGCATAGAAGAAAACATAGGTACCAAACTTATGGCCCTTGGGTTCAAAGAGCATTTTATGAACTTGACTCCAAAGGCAATGGAAGTAAAAGCTAAAATAAACGAATGGGACTATATGAAATTTAAAAGCTTCTGCACAGCAAAAGAAACCATTGACAAAATAAAGAGGCCACCAACTGAATGGGAGAAGATTATTGCAAACAGTGCCTCTAATAAGGGGCTAGTATCCAGAATATACAAGGAACTCATGCAATTCAACAACAAAAAAACAAACAACCCAATTGAAAAATGGGCAGAGGACTTGAAGAGACATTTCTCCAAAGAGGACATACAAATGGCAAATAGACATATGAAAAAATGCTCAACATCACTAATCATCAGAGAAATGCAAATCAAAACCACAATGAGATATCACCTCACCCCAGTCAGAATGGCTATCATCAACAAGACAAATAATAATAAATGTTGGAGAGGCTGTGGAGAAAAAGGAACCCTCATACACTGTTGGTGGGAATGCAGACTGCTGCAGCCGTTATGGAAGGCAGTGTGGAGGTTCCTCAAAGAATTACGAATAGAATTGCCATATGACCCAGCAATCCCTCTCCTGGGTATCTACCCAAAAAATCTGAAAACATTTAGAGATAAAGACACGTGTGCTCCAATATTCATTGCAGCTTTGTTTACGGTGGCCAAGACATGGAAACAACCAAAATGTCCTTCGATAGATGAATGGATAAAGAAGTTGTGGTATATGTACACAATGGAATACTATTCGTCAGTAAGAAAAGATGATATAGGAACATTTGTGACAACATGGATGGATCTTGAGAGAGTAATGCTGAGCGAAACAAGTCAGACAGAAAAAGCAGAGAACCATGTGATTTCACTGATATGTGGTATATAAACCAAAAACAACAAGAGAACAAGACAAACAAATGAGAAACAGAAACTCATAGACACAGACAATAGTTTAGTGGTTGCCAGAGGGTAAGGGGGGCGGGGGGTGGGGGGTGGGAGATGAGGGTAAGGGGGATCGAATATATGGTGATGGAAGGAGAACTGACTCTGGGTGATGAACACACAATGGGATTTATAGATGATGTAATACAGAATTGTACACCTGAAATCTATGTAAGTTTACCAACAATTGTCACCCCAATAAATTTAATAAAATAAAATTAAAAAAAAAATCGATTTAACTTTTTACTGACATAAAATAGATCTAATTTTATAACTAAGGTAACTTGGAATAGTTATTCATGTTATATACTATACAATGTACATTTAGTATGATCTAGAAAAAATGTGACTATGATGTCTACTTTTCAAATGGAGAAAATATTAATATGAGAAATAATCATACTTTGATTCAGATTTGTAACACCTTGATTTGATTTGAAAAATTACATTTTCAGAAAAGGTGCTTTCTAGTTATTCAGACGTGAATTCAGATCTCAGTTCCACCCCTGACTAGCTGCAGGCTTCATTAAGCAAGTTGCTTTATTGCTCTGAACCTCAGTTCCCTGATCTATAAAACAGTACTGAAGCCTCCTTCATAGTGTTGTTAGGACTTAAGCAAAATAAAATCTGTAGGACAGTTCCTAGAACAGAGGAAGCATTGAATAAAAGACAGCTCTTACTGTAGTTACAAAACAACTTCTTTTCCAGAAATTAAACCACAAATGTTAGAATGTGAATTCAAGATTACTGTTTAATTTGAATTTTGGAATTACTATTTCATGAGGACGGAGACTATGTAGTTCACGCTCGTCATCAGTTTTTAGGGAGATACTCAGGAAAGTATAAAGTTTGTTAATATTTAGGTTATAAAGCTGAGGAGCATTTTTTTTTAATTGACGTTACCTTCAAACTGGCATCATTTGTACATTTCTTTTTGTCCTTTTTTTTTTTTGCCCCCAAGGTATTCACATTGGCAATTTACACATAGAATTTTATTGGAAAAGAAAATCTATTTGATTTACGTAATGATAATAAAGAAAGCCAGTGTTCTTCTAGTTCTTGCATATTGAAGTATCAAAACCCAAATAAAAAAATACATGAAAAATATTGTCTCATTTTTTTTTTTACTTTTCAATCATTCCCCTTTAGAACACCTGTCATTTCCATCAAAAGATTTTGCATAAGCTTAGTATTTGACTGCATTATTATTTTGTGTTTTATAATGGCAAAATTAGAAATGACATATCTTCTTTAAATAATTATCAAAGCAAAAGTTCCTACATATCAATAAGGTAATGAATAAGAGTTGTGGTTGTTTCTTCCCTGCGTGTTTGCTCTACCCTGACTACAAGTATTATTAGACAATGCACATAGCAGTGAATGCATTCTCTTCTTAAGTAAGATACACAATTAAAGTCAGGCTTGCAAAACCAAAAATTATATTTGAGGATTCCAGCAAATTTGGCAAATTACTCACTCTTAACTGGGTTTATAGTTTCTAAAAGTTAAAATTCATAACTCATCTCCTTACAGCGATGAGCAAAAATAGACAACGCATGTGAACTCTTGAGTCACCAGAATGGAGCTACCTTGATTCATGTGTAATCTGTGAGAGGGGCCTCCAGCCACCATAGGTTCTGCCTCTGTGTCACTCTCGTACAGATTAAATCCTTAACATCTCAGTCTTTATTTGTTGGAAGGTTTCTCTATATTTGTCTTACCATTTATGAATATTTTGTATCTCTAGAATTTTTAAAACCTCGATTTTAAAAAACCATGTCTTTTATTTTCTGCTTTCTTTTTCCAATATAGTACTCTACAGTCAATTTCTTTAAGGAAAAAAAAAGTTTAATTAATGAACAAGAGGCTGTCAGTGTAGTATAGCAAAAAGGGAAGAAAATGCAGCTTAAAGCTCCTTTTTATTTTGCTTTGTTCAATCCCCAGTTGAATGAAAGAGTGTTGAGCAGCGGCCAAACCATGGAATTTGAGATTACTTGTTTTAATATTGAATGAAGGGCTCAGCTGAGAGAGATGGGTTTTAGTGGATGTTTTCCCCTTAGTGGAATTAAGGTGACTTTCCTTTGCACATTGTGTCACCTCAATTTACGAGCTAAACAGCTTGGGCTTTTTGGTTGGGTATCTTAATTTTGCAGGTTTGTGAGAAGATGTTTTCATAACAGAAAGGAAGAGTTGATAATCTTCTGAACCTTTAAGGAATTGAGATTTAACAGTTCATTATACACTTATATGTAATTTCATGTGCCTACCTATGGACCTTAATTTGGAATTTTTGAAGACCCTTGCTATCAAGAATAGTGGGCATTAGGCTTAGAGATATAATAGGGGGAAGTCCCTGCTGTCACAATTCACTGTCTGATAGCATTTAATACAGCTAAGAAAGAAAAACCTAAACCACACAGTGGGGTACATTCATTGCTTGACACAAGGTAGAGCAGTGAGTTTTGTGAATTGCAGATCTTTCAGTATGATAAGATAAAACGCATTCTTCAGCATACATATAAATCTTCTAATAGTAACTGCTTGGTGAAAAGGTCCTCATTATCTACTACTACTGAACTTTCAGAAGTGATATTGTGCTTTTATTTCTTTAGAAACAAATTAAGTACATCAATTTGGGGGATTATTAGTATGCAACAAATTACTCTTCAAAGCTGCACAAAGAAATGTTAGTCCTGTAATTTTATGTGTTATGTTACCGCATCCTGCACATTTGTATGCTGTATAGGACACCGGAGGTGGCTTTCCAACTTAAAAAAAAAATTAATCTACATGTTAAGTGGCTAGTACACTTGTGAGTCTAGAAGTTGTCATATCAGAGAGCCAATTTTAGATTTTCACAGCTATCTCCAGCTTTCCTTTTTTGTTATTTCCTTGTCATTAAATCATTAAGTTCAAATTAACGTGTACTAGGAGTTCTTATTTCAGGAGCAGCTTTTCTTTGTAAAACAATGAAAAGTGATAATTTATAATAAATGTTTAATTTATGACATGATAAACTGAAAAAGATAGCTACTTTGACTTTATTTCTCTACTCTTCTGTTATGGCTTTGGAAAAATAATCTTCCTGTTACTCAGTCACTTTAGGTATAAAACGGTGATTGTATTAATAGTACTGCAAAAAGTATTGCAAATGTATTCAAAGTCAACTGCTTATATAATTTATGAGGCTGGCTTTGATTTTCTAATAATTATTTATAGGAAATATCAGGAAAAGGTAATTACTATCATTATCAGCACCAAGAATAAATGTTTATTTAGTGCCTATCACACACTAGACAGTAAAAGGAGCATGAGACCCCAGCTGCTAGCTCTGAAAAGGAGCAAGGACAAACCTTGGGCTTCTCCATTCACTTGGCTCTACCCTTTTTCTAGAAAGACAGCAATTTTTTCTAGCTCAGGCCGAGAGGAGAGACTGTGAAATGAAAGGTTACTGTATATTAATCATTTGATAAGTATTAGGTAGAGCCATGTGAAATTGCCATTTATGTAGATCAAAAACGTGTAATATCATGGCAGTTGCATTTGGTCCCATTTAATACTTACAGAGCCACGGGTGAGTGCCAGGCTTTGTCATAGAAGCTAAAGGCACAGAAGCTAACAAAACAGATGAAATTCCTGTCTTGGGGTTTACATTCTCATGTGTTCTACAGGCAGACCGCTCTTCCTATAGACTCACGTATATCCAACTGCCTACTCTGCATCTCCACTTGGGTGCTGAATAGGCATCCAAATATGTTTAAACTAAGCTCCTGGTGAACAAACAATGCACGTAGATTTTACCTGTTTTGTAGATAGAAATCACAGCTACAAGGATCATGGATATGTGGCCTAGCCCAAGATCTCTCTCTCTCTCTCTTTCAGTCAAGATGATTCAGCCAATAAACAAAGCAGTAATTTCTAAAGCACCAAATGGTGTTTTTTATTTATTGAATTTTAAAATGTACCCAGACATGAAAATGGAGCCTGGTAGACTAAACACAACTATGTTGTATTTGCTCTTTCTAAAACGTGGTGACAAGCTATTCTGCATCCTTCACGACATGGTAAATAGCTGAATGTTTCAGTGAATCAGTGAATGAGCTCTGGATTGGGAATCAGCAGAGCTAGACCGGAGTTTCAGATTTGCTATTGAGGACCTCTGTTACTCAGGTATACATCGGGAAATGTAGTAAGTTAAACATTTCTACATACTTCAGTGATGTGGTGAACATAGATGAGATAATTACCAAGTGGTTTGAAAATTCACTTTTTAGAAGACTGAGAATTATAAGATATACGTAATAATTTTCGTATTTACAGTTTAGTGTAAACTGTGTTTTTTTGTTTGTTTTTAGATTTTGTTTTTCTTGACTAAAGTACTACAGATTTCAAAACGTCGTTTTTTAACAAAATTCTTTATTTTGAAATGTAGCAAACTATCTGATTTAGTCTTTGCTCAGTATGCAGATTATTCTCCTTAATTGTTCTTTTGTCCATGTTCATTATAATGTATTATTGATAGAGTTAATTTTAAAATTTAATTGCTATGAACGAATATATAAGAGATTTGTTAGGCTATTTGAAGTATCTTCTAACACTTAAAAGTATGTGCTTTAAAATTGTTTTAAGTTGGGGAAATTGAAAAATATCTATATTTTCCTGGTTTGTCTCTTCATCCTTTTCTGTTAGCATGCTCCCGATGTATAGTTCATTCAAAAGAATAGCGGGACAGAATGAATGCAGTTTCTCAATGAGATAACACATCAAATTTGAGAAGCAAACGGATAACATGAAGCCATACAATAAATTTACAAAGCTTTTCCTTGGTAGAGCCATTTTCCTGCATTGATGAGAACGCAATCCGTCAATAATTCAATTTAGTTACATTTGGTTAAAGAAAGCAGCCACTTTGTTTTGAGACTTTAATTCTGATTCTCTATCATAATTCACAAGATGAAGTAACCTATCATTACTGTGGTACCTGTGAGTAACAGGTCAGTAAAAGGGGAGAGGAGAAAGTTTTTCTCTTCAGCCATGAATGTTTTATTATTTCTCAGATATTTTCCTGGAATTTGATATGCTGTTCCTTTGTAGCAAATAATATTTATATTTTGGTTATATAGGTAAATCGTATCATGTTGCAACGAAAAAAAAACCAAAAACACTAAAATAAAAAATTCACTTAATTTTTCCATACTAGGTATCTTTGAACTATGTATTAATAAGATAACAGGAAGTTGAACTACCCCTGTAACAAATCCACCTTTCTTATACTTCATTTTGGGAAGCATAGTAATATGGCGTATTTTGTGGAGCTCTGCAAGACTTGCTAGATGTTACAGTAATTTAAAATGGCTTTACTTAAATATGCGGTAATTTGTTATTGTGACAGAAAACCTTTTTGTTTCCCTTACACAACAAATTTTAAGCAAATTGAAAATTATCACTAAATTCTAATAGCAGAAGCTATTTCTAGAATTGTTGCCACTTTAAAATTTTAACCTAATTTCAGAAGAGATGACCTGTGTTTCCTGGGTCATAAATGCATTTACATGTGTTTTTGATAACGTGGTAGAAAGAACATGAACTTTGAGCAAGGCATAAAAAGGTGTCAGTCCTGACATGACATTTTACTGTGTGTTTGAACATTTCACTTAATCGTTTCAAACATCAATTTTGCAGCCTGTAAAATAGGGATAATGACACCAATTTTGTAGGGTTGTTAGGAGATTCAAATAAGCGGATCTATGTCATGCCTAGTCCACTGCCTGGTATGTAAATTTTTTATTTAAAAAAAAATTTTAGACTTACAGATAAGTTGGAAAAACAGTACCAAGAGTTCCAGATACACTTCACCCACCTTCCCCTAATATTAACATCTTATGTATCTGTTATACCGTTATCAAAATCAACAAATTAACAGTGGTACAAGGCTGTTAACTAGAGATTTTATTCAGATTTCACCAGTGTTTCACTGATGTCTTCCTGCTGTTCCAAGGGTCATTCAGGAATGCATTTAGTTGCCGTGTCTCCTTAATCTTTTCTAGTCTATGACAGTTGCTCGATCTCGTCTTTCATGACCTCTATACTCTTGAAGGGTCCTGATCAGTTTTAAGTAGACTGTCCTTCACCTTGGGTTTATTTACTGTTTTCGCAGGATTAGAGTGAGGTTATGCATTTTGGGCCAGAACATCACAGGACTGATATTCCCTCTGATGCATCATTATCAGGGCACATGACATTAACATAACTTATTACTGGGATATGAACCTTGATCACTAGTTAAGGTGGTGTCTGCTGGGCTTTTCCACTGTATAGTTACTATTTTCTCCTCAAAATGTCTTGGGGCAGATATTTTTAAACTATGCATGTATCCTCTTTACCCACTAGTTTGGCAACCTTTGGTGGTTCTTGCCTGCAACTATTATTAGTATGGTGTTCTAGCGACTGTTTTCTTTTTTTCTACCCTTATACATCTATTAATTGAAGTTCTTCTGTAAGGAAAAGCTATCCCTGTACCCCCATTTATTCAGTTATTTATATTAGTATGCATGGATAGCCTATGAATTATATACTTCGTTCTATGGGTTCTAATTCAGTGCTGTTGTTGTTTATTTTGTTACTTAAATTGTTCCAGCTTTGGCATTTAGGAGCTCTTTCAGGTCAGTTCTGGGGCCCTTTCGACATGCCCCGTCCTCCTTTTGAACACAGCTCTCTGGCACCACAAGACATTCCAGGCTCATGTTTTCCCTGCCTTGGTCCTAGAATCAACCAATTCTCAAAAAAAAAAAAAACAAAAAAAAAACAACACCTTGTGAAACCTCTTCAAAAATAAATTAGCTACCTGTCAGTCAACATACACTTTTTCTAATTCTTGATAAAATATTTTGTGTATTGCTCTTTTGATCTCCTTCTGATGCAGCCTTAGGGAATTTAGTCTCACTAAGTGGGAACTATTGGTGTCTGACCTTTGGAGAGAAACAAAACACTTGCCTGTAACAGAAAACAACAGATCTTCTCTTTGTCCCTGAACTTGTAGAGGGACAATTTGGCTTGTCACTATAACTTAAAACTTTGTTTCATGCCATTGTCATTTTGGGGGATGACATATTCTTCTATCATTCATTGCCAGCTTTTAAAATCTAATGTAAGTTTGTCTTTGGGTCATCTATAATGTAGCCAAACTTAAATGACTAGAAGATGACTTGTAATCTAATAAGTGAAATATCTCATTATATTGTAGTGACTTTGGGAAAAATCATTTATCCTTTTAGCTGGTCATTTTTAGAGTTATTTTGGAGCAAATTTTATAATTTCCATGCAAGTAAAATTGTGCTAAAGATCTCATCTTTTTTGTAGAGAGTCTGATTCATTTGTGGCATTGATAGAAAAATATACATTTTAATATGCCATGAGTAACCACTAGAGGGTGGTCCTGGGTAACCAGTTCCCCACTAGCTATTTATTCAAGACATTCTGACTCTGAAAGATTAACAATAAAGGTGGGGAGAGGAATACCAGTAACTGGAATCAAAAAGAAAACTGGGGTGACAATATTAATGTCACACAAAATGCAGTACAAGGACAAAAGTATTGAACAGGACAAATATATGTTTATACAAGGTGTATTTCACCAAGAACATATTTGATAATTCTGAACTTTTATGCACCTGGAAGCATATAATTGAAATATACTTATATATGTAAATATTTATAATAAACATATTTAGATATTTCTTAACATTTGTAGGGTTAGGGAATTATATTTTTGTAATCATCCTGGAATCTTCAAAACCTTAGACGTTTTCCATATTATACATATACATACATTATATATATATATATATATATATATATATATATATATATATATACACACACACACACACACACATATATATAATATACTATATTATATGTTACACACATACACACCAGGTTTTTAGTACTATCTTGAAATATCTTTTTAACACTCAAGTTAAATCTTTAAAATTCTATCATAATAGAAAGTTAGTTCTAGAAAATACTTGCTGTGGAATAAAGTTGCTAGGTAAGGCAATCTAGAAAAGCAAACTGAGAAAAAAATTACAAAAAGCAATCTGGGAAAATAGTAAAATAGTGTTAAAGTAAGCTTGCAGAAGTTAAATAAATTTACATTTAATTTTTTACTTCAAACTGTTAGTAAAAATCAATTCTTATATCTGTGAAGAAGGGAGCCTTTTCCTTGGAGATTAGAAGTCCTCATCAGCGAACTTCTGTGCAGTCTTTGACTGCAGGCGTGGATGATGTTTTCGGTTTGCTCCCCTTGTTTCCAGTGAGTGGAAAGACCAATTTATTCAAGCTGAGCAAACTCATCTTAGACTAGAGCATTCTACATGTCAGCCAACTCCTGTGGTTTTCTGGTGATATTTGTTTTATGTTGGCTTTTTTCCTACCAGTGAGATAGTGACTAAGTTGACCACCTGTTATGAGTTACTAAATTGTCCTTTAGGCTGTAAGTATGTGATTTAATAAATGCTTTTATTTTTGTGAATGAGGGTTGTCTGTGGTTTCTGTCTTCAACTTTGGGCAAATTATACTTAAAATCTTAATAAATATTCATCCACTGTTATGTCAGTGGTATTTATATCAGTGAATAAAGTACACTTCTAAAACAATGCTGAAAGTGTTATCATTAATCTGTTCTTTTCTTAATATCAGGCCCACTGGCTGAACAGATAGCCAATTAAAATTACTTACGGAACCCCCAACCCATTACCTCCAGGTTGAATTGTTGAGGCCTCTATTTAAGTGACATGTCAAGTTACAGTATTTAGTGGTAGGAATTTGCTAAATGTCTTGTCACGGAAAGTTAACAGAATAATAAATATAAGATTAGCTTTCAGTCCTCTGGTAGAGATGAGCCAATGAATATACAGCACAAAAAAGATTCTGTTCACCCCAGTAAACATTTAGTGGCAGCTGCAGTTTGCTGGACTTTGTGTTTGGCATGGGGTTTACAGAAGTGAATGAGAGGTGATTGAAATAGGCAACGCAGGGACTAGGGTTCTTTCCCCAACTCATTCTGCAATTTAGGGTTAGACCCTCTGTTCCTTGCTTTGCTACATAATAATAGCTGCACACTAGATGATGTCTGAAGCCTGTTAAAGCTCAAATTCTGATTCTGATAAGGAAGCTAAATTTGCTAAAGCTCCAGATAGAGTTGCCAGCTCAATAAGCAATGGTGTAGTCTGCTTTCCTATCCGTTTTTCATATTCCCCTTTCTCTGAGTTTGCACTCCAGTTCTTTATGATGCCCCAACTGTAGAGTATTACAGGAGGAGGAATACCAAGTGGGCCTGGTAACTTGAACGCATGCTGAAGCACTGCTTGGCATTTCTTCATTCAGATATGTAACTTCAAGTTTGCCATTTTTTGTGATTCTAAAATTATGGTAAATTTGAAACCAAATAATTAATAAGTGAGTGGCTGGTTAGACCTACCGTTTCTTTTGAGAATAGATACTTATCTCTGGTTTTCACTAGAATCAGAATTTTTTTTTTTTTTTACTGTGGTTTAGTGTGACTTTCACATGTCCCTGAAGCAACTGAGTGACAGTAGGGAAGCAGCTTGTCGCTGAATGTTTGCCGTGGATAACTGACGGTTATCGTAGTTTTTATTCATTTTCTCCATTTATCATTTTGTACCATTTTCTAGACAGTAGAAGACTAGGACTTTAGTTTCAGCTTTTCCACTGGAATTACTTTATTCCTAAGTAATTGGAATAACTGTTCACTCTACCTCTTAAAACCTTAGTTTGCTTATTTATAAAATACGGATGCCTAACTCTTGTACCTTCCTGGTTGTAAAGGATCTAAGAATTATCATTTTGTAACTGTTAATGATCTATACAAATGTAAGCTATTAGTATTGAAACATCACTGAGTAATACTTTATTTTTTATTGCTAATAACAATGAACAATAAAAAGTAGTGCATTTGTACTAAATTCCCCATTAGGAATTTAGAAATGATGTTCTTACGTAATATCTGACTGAATAGATACAATTAGAATGATGTAGATCACACACCCCAGGTCACAGATGACCCTCAAATCTTGTTTTGTGAGTCTGTTTGGGTACAGTCTTGTATAGTACAAAGTGAAAAAGACACACAAACCTACTAGCCCACATACCACCTGCATTCCTGAACAGATGGCTCTCTTTTTTTCCTCTGATGATTATGGCATTTTTTTGATACACAGCTGGTATTTCTTTTGATCTGTTGGCTTCACTGAAAGTGGTCTGCTTAATCAACTACATCATCAGATTACATAGGATCATTCCATTTAGTACTTTTCTGTGGGTTTTGGCATTTCATTTTCTAACAAAGTAGTCTATCAAAATTTTAAAATTTTAGCTTGACCCTTTCTCGGGGGAAATTCAAGAAAAAGAAAACCTGCTTACTCTAGGGTCTAGAACTGAAAATGTTCTCCATGACTACAGGGAAAGAGATTAGGGTGTAAAAATAGAGAACATATGTCCTGTTTCTTGGGTGAAACTGTAGGGGAGGAAAAACCCTTTTATGTCTACTCATCTTAAATTCTCCAGCTGAGGTCCTGTAAATTAGACTGACAAAAGACAGATTTACAAGAGAAAAACAAACAGATGTGCCTGCTTTATCATTTTTCTTGAGTTCCATTGGTAACATAGTGCCCCTGAAAATAATTTGCTGCTGTCTTTGGCAGAAATGAAGATTGGTGTGTTGCCAGCACCACAGCTGGGATGTCAGGACTAATTTGGGAGGTCGCAAACTGCCACTCACCCACCTTTAGATCAGTGTTTATTTTCTGCATTTCCCATCACTGGATGAAGTGGCCTGGAGAAGCCAAGATGGAAGAGTGTGTTCATCACTTAATTCCTATGTAAATACTTAGAGATGTTCCTTTGAGTTGTGCATATGGACAGTTAGGATGTATTCTCTAAAAGAACACCTAACAGTAAATGTACTGTCTGTACAATATTTCAAGAGTTTGCCAGTCTGAAAACTAGAGAAGACTATTTGATAAATATGCAGATAGTCTGAAAGCTTTTATACACACACACACACACACACACACACACACACACACACACACACACACACGGTAAATAAATTGGAATGAAGAGAGAAGTGAAAAATACTGATTTAGCTTTTCTTCCTTTAGAAAGAGTAACTTTCCATTACTTTAACACAATAGCTGACCAAAAATTCTTTGAGTGTTTTCTGATGAACATATAAATCTTGTATCTGATTAAATTCTGTTCATACCTAAAAGTTTGCACAAAAAGATTGACTGTAGTTAATGTTTATGACTAACAAACAGAAGTTGTTCATAAAAGATGTGTGCTAGAACTTAACTTTTAACGTTCTCGTTCTCACTACTGAAATTTAACAATAATTTTAAAGTTTGTCTTCTTTCTTGGAAAGCTTTCTTGTAGTTGAAATACCTTTTGTTTTCCTGGTTGTAGATTTCTGTTTTGCTGGTTTTAGATAGGTAGTTAGGAAGCCATAAGCTACTGATTGTTGAAAATTCCAGCAGTATTTTTAAAATAGAAATTGATAAGCTGATTCTAAAATTTATATGGAAACGCAAGGATATAGAATACCCAAAGTAATATTGAAAAAGGACAGGCAGGAGGACTTACATTATCTGAATTTGAGACTTAACTCTAAAGGTTTTGTAATGAAGACAGTGTGACACTGGCCAAAGGATGGTTGGATGGATGGATGGATGGATGGATGGATAGATGGATGGATGGATGGATAGATAGATGATAGATAGATATAGATCAGTGGTATACAGTGTCCAAAAATAGACCCACACATTTATGGTCAAATTTGGCAAAGGTACCAAAGGACTTAGTTAGGAAGAGAAAGTGTCAACAAATGGTGTTGGAAAAGTGTTTATCAACATGGGGATGAAGGGTACCAGAATACGCCATCCCAAAATACGCCACTTGGGACTAAGGATTGTTTTGAGCTAAAGGCAGTTGAGAACTAGCAAATTCAGGAAAAGCTCTTTACCTCCCCTTAGTGCCTAAAAATAAAGTATAGGTTTCCCTTTTAAATAAAGAAAATATGCATTTATAAAGATGTGTCTGTGCCCTCAATCATCTGGCTACCTCCTTGAGTCTCACTTCTTTGTAAAACTCCCATGCATGTGCCTACGCACATACGTAATCAAACTGTTGTTTTTTTCATGTCAGTCTGGCTTGTATTAGTTAGATTCATGGGCCCCAGCAATTGAACCTAGGAGGGTAGAGGGGAAAAGATTTTGCCTCCACTATGGAAAAAAACTCACACCAAACACAAAAATTAACTTGAGATGAATCAACATCTAGACTTAAAAGCTAAAACAGAACAGCTTCTAAAGGACAACATAGGAGAGTATGTTTGAAACTTAGCTTAGAGAGGACCATAAAAGAGCTGATAAATCGGGGTTCATCAAAAATAAAAACATCTGCTCATCTTATCAGAAGATAACATCAAGAACGTAAACAAGCCACAGACTGAGAAAATGTGTGTAACACCTGTGCAAGCACACCTCGTTTTTTTGCACTTTACTTTCTTGAGCTTCACAGATGTTGCTTTTTTTTTTTCCTCCCCCAAACTGAAGGCAAGACCCTCCACCAACAAAAAGATTGCAAGTTACTTTATTGCAGTACTTGCTTTATTTCAGTGGTCTGGAACTAAACCTACAATATCTCCAAGGTTATACTTATATCTGACAAAGGGCTTGTATCCAGAATATATAAAGAATTCTTACAATGAAATAATCAAAAGAATGGAATAATCAAAAGAAGGCAATTCAGTTTTTAAATGGGCAAAAGAGTTGAATAGACACTTCACAAAATAAGGCATGTCACTAGCCAAGAAAGAAACATGAAAAAGGTGCTCAACCATTTTAGTCATCAGGGAAATGCAAAACGAGATGCCACTACCCACTTCTTAGAAAGGCATTTTTAACTAGACGCAATGTCACACTTTGGGGAGAATGTAAAACTCTCAGGCATTGCTGGTTGGTGTATAAAATAGTACAGCCACTCTGGCAAAGAGTTGGCAATTCTAACAATTCCACTCCTATGTAATTATCCAAGAGAAATGAAAATATAAGTCCACAAAAGTCACCTATTAGAATATTCATGCGGCTTTACTGATAACGGACCATAACTGAGAAAGCCCAGGTGCCCATCAGTAGCAGACTAGATAAACTGATATATTCTCAAAATGGTACACTACTCAGCAATAAAAGGAACAACTACTGGTAATGTAATGGCATATGATAAATCTCAGAAACATAAAAAGCCATGAACTCAGGCACAAAACATTTGATACTGTGTGATTACATTTATATAAAATTGTAGCATAACTAAAACTACACTGACCAAAATCAGATCAGTTGTGGCTTCTGGATATGGGGGAAGGGAAAGAATGTTGTCTGAGAAGAAGAACAGGGGAACTCTGGGGGTTGATGGAAATGTTCTATCTCTTGATAGAGGTACAGGTTACATAGTGCAGTGATTTGTCAAAACCAACCGAACTGTAGACTTGAGATCTGTGCATTTCACTATGTATAAATTATAATATCAAATTAAAAAATTCCACTCCCAAAAACCACAGTATTTTCCCATCCCTTATTCTGATTCTCTTTCCTACTTTCCTTTAAGTATTGGACAGCTTCGTTCCATTACACAGAGCCTTTCAATAAATATTAGTTCGTTTTTTAATTCCTATCGCACCCAATTTGAAGTCCTTTCTATCCCATGAGCTTGTTCTATAAACATGGGTTCAGGAGTTCCAGGTAGGAGGCAATTCATCAAGTATTTGCTGACTACTTGCTTTGTGTGGTGAAAATGCAGAGGAAGGGGTTAATTGTGTGAAGAGGCATTTCCTAAGGAGAATGGGTAGGATGTGGGAATTCTGGGAAAACCAGGATAAGGGGAATACAGAGGAGGCTCAACTGATTTACAGCTAGTGTAAAATTTGGAATCATACCAAGAAATGGGCAAATTAATTATTCTACTCAGGAAAGGATTATCCTCATCCTTAAACTAAACACAAACATTAACTGTTTCTACCTAAGACATTTTTTCCTCTAAGTCTTGCACCTTAAAAAATTATTTGCATCATAAAGGTCCCAAATGATTTATATATATATATATATATATATATATATATATATATATGTATATATGTATATATATGTATATAGAGATGTATATAGAGATATATGTGTGTATATATATATATATACACATATATACATATATCTCTATATACACATATATATATATCTATACACACATATATATGTATATATAACATATATACACACACACATATATATGTATATATACATATATGTGTGTGTGTGTGTATATATATATATATATATATATATATATATATATATTATGAATGTACATCTGCCCATAAATACTGAATTTATTTTAGAAAATATCACTTTGTAGTCTGTGATTCTAGCTGGCACTGCTGACACCATTAGTACAACACTGGCTTACTTTGTCTCTTTCTTTTTCCTCCAATCAGTTCGATAAAGGTTACTCTTACAATATCCGTCACAGCTTCGGGAAGGAAGGGAAGAGGACAGACTATACACTGTTCAGACTGTTTAGTTCCCTGAAGATTATTCTAACCAATCCTCCAAGCCAAGGGGATTATCATGGTAAGTGCTTCCACTTGGAATGTTTGTGAAGTACAGGAATGCAAGAGCTCTGGAGGAGACACTGAAACAGTGGAATGGCTTTTCGCATTACTGACAGGAACTAGTTTGCAGCTTATGTCCATCATCATTGTCAAGCCAGAGCTCCCTTACTCTTCTACTGATTTGTCTTATTACTGAACTGGGTCAGGCAAAAGAAATTCATTCTGTCATATGCTTCTATTTTGCTGGACCAGGCTCTTTAGTTCTCAATTTCCCCCTTCACTTCCTGTTGTCTGTCTTTTCTCATGTTCTGCAAGTGTTTACAAGACTGATACAAGCTCTTCAAAGCATTTTGAAATGGAATACCTCAAATTCTAGGGCATCCATTAATTTTCAAAAGACTACTGAGGAAAAGTGTGTTTTATTCTCATTGCTATCATCAGATTAACAAACACAGACTAAGTGAGGAATTTAAAACGTGGTATCAAACACCAATCAAATTGCTGAATTGTAGGTTTAAAAACAATCTCTGTTACACTATTTTCTGTAGATTTCTGAGTTCAACAGCTTTTTATAAATATTTCTCTGAGCATACCCTGGCGAGCTCCTCATTTGTCTGGTATGTCAGAGAATTATTTAATAGTCCATATTAGTAAATTTTCTACATTACCAAAACTTACTTCAGTATGTGTCAAAACTTTAGGTTTTGGCATCTTAAATGAAACTCTTTTAAAAATGATCACATGTTTTAGGCTGTTAAAGATCAAATAATCACAAACGGAATTTTAAAAGATACCGTGTGTGTCCAGAATATTAGAAAATACCAGTACATTCATATTTAATAGATGAAAAGGTGACCAGACCCGGTGGTTTCCACAGTGAGTGGTTTTTATCACTTGTGTCAGTCATTTCACGTACCTTTTAGAAATGCAGATTCTCAAACCCCACCCTCAGTTATATAAAATCAGATGTATTTGCAAGTTCCCTGGATGATTGTGTTTTCTTAACTTTGAAAATCATTGACCAGATACTTCTGTTGAGAAAGCCTACAGCTTTTCTGAGCAGGCACATCAGGCAGGTTAACTTACTTTAGCTTAGCCAAGTAAAATTCTCAGGATTCTTCTGTCCATTTCTAGGTCCTAGCATTTGTCACTCATGTAGTTGATTTTTATTAGCTTAAATGCAGTATTTTTATGTTTCTTATTCCCGTTGAATTGTATCTTATTTATTCCAGTCCATTCTGTTTGTTTCATTTTGTTTTTAATTTAAACCATCAGTTTAAAAATATTATTCTTAGCAAACACTCAGTTATCTGATATTATTTATTTATTTATTTATTTTTTATTTTTAATTAAAGTTTGTTGGGGTGACAATTGTTAGTAAAGTTACATAGATTTCAGGTGTACAATTCTGTATTACATCATCTATAAATCCCATTATGTGTTCACCACCCAGAATCAGTTCTCCTTCCATCACCATATATTTGATCCCCTTTACCCTCATCTACCACCCCCTCCCCCCTGACCCTCTGGTAACCACTAAACCATTGTCTGTGTCTATGAGTTTTTGTTTCTCATTTGTTTGTCTTGTTCTTTTGTTGTTATTGGTTTATATACCACACATCAGTGGAATCATATGGTTCTCTGCTTTTTCTGTCTGACTTATTTCGCTTAGCATTATAATCTCAAGATCCATCCATGTTGTCACAAATGGTCTTATTTCATCTTTTCTTGCCATCAAATAGTATTCCATTGTGTGTGTGTGTGTGTGTGTGTGTGTGTGTGTGCATGTATATATATATATATATATCTCACAACTTCTTTATCCATTCATCTATCGGAAGACATTTTGGTCGTTTCCATGTTTTGGCCACCGTAAATAAAGCTGCAATGAGCATTGGAGCACACGTGTATTTATACATAAATGTTTTCAGATTTTTTGGGTAGATACCCAGGATCCTATTATTTATTAGGCACATTTGTCTATCCTTTTAAAAAAGATTAACAGATATAATTTTTTACAAGCAGTTTTACATTCACATTAAAATTGAGCAGAACTTATAGAGTTCCCATATACTTGCTTCCCCCACACTTGCACAACCTTTCCCACTGTTGACGTCCTGCACAAGAGAGGTTTGTTATGTGTGAGTTGAGAAGAATGTGTAATCAGCTATTGTTGGATGTGGCTGTTTTATAGATATCAAGTATATCCAGTTGATTGGTTAGTGGTACAGTTGTGTTCAACTCTATTAATAGTTGCTGATTTTCTGCCTGCTGGATCTGTCCATTTCTAATAAAGTGGTGTTGAAGTCTCTTAGGGTGGATTCATCTAAATCTTCTTGCAGTTCTGTCAGTTTTTACCTCGTGTATGTTGATCTCTGTTGTTAGGTGCATGTACATTAAGGATTGTTATGTCTCCTTGGAGTAGTCATCCCTTTATCATTATGCAACATCCTAGATAAATGTCCTTGCTCTGAAACCTGCTATGTCGAAAACCAATATGTCTTCCCCTGCTTTCTTTTGATTTATGTTAGCAAAGTATATTTTTCTCCATCCCTTTACTGTTAATCTATATGTGTCTTTACATTTAAAGTAGCTTTCTTCTACACGATATATAGTTGAGTCTTGTTTTTCAATCCACCCTGACAATCTCTGTTTTTAATTGGTATATTTAGACCATTGATGTTTAATTACTGATATAATTGGATTAATATCTGCCATATTTGTTACTGTTCTCTATTTTTTGCCCTTATTTTTTGTTTATGTTTTTGTCCTCCACACTTTTTATGACTTTTGTGGTTTTGATTAAGCATTTTAAATTATTCTCTTTTTTTTCCCTTTCTTAACATATCTGTTATACTTCATTTTGTTACCTTTTTAAAGTGGTTTTATTTTAAGAGTTTTCACTATGCATTTCTTACTAATCCAAGTACCCTTTCAAATCACGCTATACTATATAATGGTTAGTACAAATACCTTATAAAAATGAAATTTCTAATTCCCTGCATCATTTTATCATTCATTTCATTTATTCATAAACATACACGCACATAGATACGTAATTGGATACATTGTTCCTATTATTTTGAACAAACAGATCAATTAAGAATAAGAAAAACTAAAGTTTTTATTTTACTTCTCCTTATTCTCTGATGTGTTTTTCTTTAGGTAGATCTGTTTCTGTCCTATATCATTTTCCTTCTCTTTGAAGAACTTCTTTTAACATTTCTTACAATGCACATCTACTGCATTGAGGCAATCAAGGCAGTAAATTACCTCAATTTTTGCTTGTCTGAGAAAGACTTTATTTCTCCTCTCAAAGAATAATTTAGCAGGTTTGTGAGGGTTTTTTCTCTGAACACTTTAATTATTTCACCCCACTCTCTTCTTGCTTGCGTAGTTTCTGAGAATAAGTTAGATATAATTGTTATCTTTACTCCTCTGAAAAGGTATTTATTATGTTTGTCTTCTTTCAAGATTTTTTTTTCTTTATTTTTGATTTTATGACATATGTATATGATATACCTAGGTGCATTTTTTTTCTTCTTTTTTCTCTTTTTTTGCATTTATTCTTCTTGGTGTTCTCTGAGCTTCCTGGGTCTATGTTTTGGTGTCTGACATCAATTTTGGGGAAATTCTCTGTCAGTATCACTTCAAATATTGCTTCTATTCCTCTCTCTTCTCCTGGTTTTTCCATTATTCACATGTTACACCTTTCACGGTTGTTCTATAGTTCTTGGGTTTTTGTTGTTGTTTTTTCTTCAGTCTTTTCTCTTTTTCAGTTTTTCAAGTTTCTATTGGCATATCCTCAAATTCAGAGAGTCTTTCCTCAGCCACGTTTACTAATGAGCCCACAAAGGCATTCATCATTTCTGATACAATGCTTTTGATCTCTAGCATTTTTGTTTCACTCTTAGATATTCATCTCTCTGCATATATTACATATCTGTTCTTGCATGTTGTCGACCTTTTCCATTAGAGCCCTTAGCATATTCATCATAGTTATTTTCAATTCCTGGTCTGATAACTCCAATATCCCTGTCATATCTAACTCTGGTTCTGGTGCTTGTTCAATCTCCTGAAGCAATATTTTCTGCCTTTTCCTATGCCTTGTAATTATTTGTTAAAAAACAGCCATGACATACTGGGTGAAAAGAACTCCTGTATATAGGCCTTTAGTTATGTGATTGTAAGGTGAGGTGGAGGGAGGTGATCTGTAGTCCTATGATTAAGTCTCAGACTTGTTGTGAGCCTGTGGCCTTAGGCTATGAACTTCAATAGTGATTCTCAGTCATCTCCCTCCCGCTCCTTAGGTAGGACAGGATGGGTAAAGGAGGCTGTAGTTGGATATTTCCTTTCCCCAGGTGGGTTAGTTTCTGATAAACCCCACCAGGTTAGGCTGGTAAAATAGTGCCTCCCAAGCTCAGGCCTTCTTAAGAACAGTTGTTCTGGAGTATTTAAAAATGATTCTTTTTCCCTCCTTCTGCCAGAAGCATGTATGAATTCCTCTTTGTTATTCACTGTGAGGATTGGTTGGAGATTCTGAGGTTAAACTTACAGAAGTGTCATGTCCCCCTATAATTGGGTCTTCTTGGGAGTTTTTAACTCTTAGAATTGCCCACACTGAGACTCCAGCAATTTGCCCTGGTTTTCCTACCCCAGCACCAGTTGCTGCAGAGATTTCTGCTCTGGTAAGTTATGATTCTCTGTATCTGCCTCTCTCTTCAGTTTTGGGGGCAGTGAATTGCCTTGTGACCTCACTTCTTGGGTGCATCCAAGAATAGTTGCTCATTTTTCAATTCTGCTTTTTGTTTATTTAGATGGAGTAGGGACTTCTAAGTTCCTTACACACTGGACTGGAAATCAGAAGTCTCTATCCTTTTATTTTTGTGTTAGTTGCAACACTAAATAGTCTCCTAGGTTGACATTTCATTAAGCATCACAGCCTGAAAGGGTTGTTCAGCCACTTATGAATCTATGTAGGTATAACTATATTCCAGGCTATGTTTTCCATCTCTTCCACAAATGTGTATTGGGAAGCTTTGTCGAATACTTAGCTGTAATCAGTGTTAGCTGTTTATACATTCTCTTCTTCAGTTATCTTGTTGATTCAACCCTTTCCAATTTTAAAGATCATTCTGTTTGATGCGGAAGATACAAACAAAGTAGGAGTTGCTGAGTGCTGTTTTCTTTCCATCATCTGCTAAAATAACACCAGCTTCTTAAGTAGTAGACTATTTCTGCTGTTTTCCTCTTACTGCTGAGCATAGCTTTAAAAGACTTTTTTTTTTTTTTTTTTTTTTTTTTTTTGTGATACTTATTACTTTGTCAATCTTCAGTTTCTTCCTGGCTTTGCCCTTTCTGACCTTTCATACAGGTACAGCCATTATTTCAAATATTAATATTATTTGGGTAACTCAGGCTCTCTGTGTGTCCTTTAATACTTCTGGGCTTACTCCAGAATTCCATGTGCAGCCTCATCTCTTTCTCATTGTGATCCTTCACAATTTATTCAGACTCTTTGAGGATGATAATGACAGCTCACACACTGAGTGCTTAGTGTCTTCCAGGAGCATGTCAGAGCTTCATGTTCCATTCTCACAAGAGCTCAGTGAGTGATTATTTCCCTCACAGGACAGAAACTGAAGCTGAGTCAACAAGATGCAAAATTTGCCTAAGGTCTCCCAGCTAGTAACTGTTAAACTGAGGTTCAAACTCAGGCAGTATAGCTCTTAACCATGTGCTACATGGCTTCTCAAGATATTTCCTTGTACTAAAAATTATTACAACTTTAATCAGTAAAGTGTATACTATGAATATTGCGAATTTCATAATTGGCAGGTATCCAGTGTTATTACCATGGATGTTTTTATTCATAGTTAAAATTTTTGGTAAACATATTTATTTGGCCTATAAGCTCTTTTCCATTATTTTTGCCCCTACCAATATCTTATTGATTTCATTAAAAGTACACAATTATTTCTAATTACTTATAGATCTATCATTTGTATGACTGAAAAAATAATCTGGCTTCCTGTATTAAAGTATAAAATAGGTATTCTATATCATTGTTTCTTATTAAAATATCTAATTTTTTTTAGATTTTGGCCTAATACAGCTTTTACATTTCAATTCCTTTCAGTTCTTATTTATGCAAATATTTTTAGTAATCCATCTTTTATTTTTCTCATGAAATAATATAGAATGACATGTATCTACTATAAATTGTTTTTCTTTGAAATATTTTCTTATTTGCCGATTTCATCCCCATCCATGATTCATCTAAATTTATATCGATTCTACTTCATGGGAAATAGGCATAGAATTTACATGTGAAAATGACGTGTGATTTTTATATTTCTTAGTTTGCACATTTTTATTTTTGGGTATCTTCCTTGTATGCCTTTTATGTATTTTTTTAAATAGAAAAAATATATGTGAGAGTGTGTAAAGTTTTTAGATAAAGTATTTTATACCTACTTTGTGATTGTCTTTGCTTGTTAGCAAGTAGTACAATTAAAACTGTTTCCTCTTCCTAGTGAATAGTCATCTTAGCCTGAAAATGCTGTAATGTTTTATGTAACTCTTGAGCCTGTAGTACCCTGATAACCGTGCAGCTAAGTCGTCATTTAGATAAAGAGAGGTAAGCAGTTGCACCCATGGGCAAT
Source organism: Rhinolophus sinicus (assembly GCF_057876585.1). NCBI lineage: Eukaryota > Metazoa > Chordata > Mammalia > Chiroptera > Rhinolophidae > Rhinolophus > Rhinolophus sinicus. The sequence goes on along the minus strand of NC_142502.1, from coordinate 83,043,781 downwards.
TAACTTTTTTATTAATAAGCTGTTAGACAATTAAGGGGAGCTTAGACAGTCTCTCGAGTGTGGTATAGTACTAAGTCCTGAGTCAATAACCTTGTTGGTGTGCTGGCTTGTTTTTTGTTGTCAGGGTGCCCATTCCGTCACAGTGATCCAGAGCTGCTGAAGCAGAAGTTGCAGTCATACAAGATCTCTCCTGGAGGGATAGACCAGGTAGGTCAGGTAATGCTCTGCAGCCTCAGTAATGAGGCGTCAGACAGTTCCTCTCAGTTTCATTTAATGTTCTTGCAGGACACTGTGTATACTTGTCAGACCTCACACCAGACGTCCTGTCTCCTAGGTGTATGAAGCTAAAGCCTTGAGTTTTCTGGTTTAGAGTCCTTGGAAATTCTAGTTCTTCTGTCTGCTAGGCTGCACTTTAATTTTTCTTCATAATAAAAGAAGCTGGAAACTTTTTTTTCTCTCCATTTGTTTTACTATCTCAGTTGAAGACACTACACATTTTTCTTTTAATAGAGGAATGCATTGAAGCTTATTAATGAAGCTAAAAATTAATGGCATCTTATTTCATTTTGGGAAATTGTTTTCTATGCTGCATGTAGGTTAGAGCAGAAGATAATGTAGTATGTACTGGCTAAGTGTTCTGATAAGCTTCAATTGTTGCTGTGTTAATCTACACTTCTAATGATAGTTCATTAGGTCTAATAGTTTGTCAAAATACGTTGTCCTATAAACAATATAGATTTTAAAAATGCTCAAATATAAAACCAAATATTTAAGAGTACATCTTCTAATAAATAAGCTGTTTTAAAAAATATCATGGCATCACAAAGATTACTGTCTATAGTGTGTTTTGAGTCGATTTGGATTTTGAAGGCGTTCAAGAGGAACTTCTGCTTTCTTAATTTAAGAAGAATAGTATATAATTTAGAGCTGGAACATCTAAATCATTATATATCTTTAAATAATTATTTTTACTTGAAGAAACTAATTGCTCTAGAAAACTCTACTGCTTCTGCTGTGTCCAGAGTTTAGACTCAGTTTAGTTCATTCACATCTTCTAGTTTTTCAAGTATTCTGGGCTACACAGTGCTCAAGGTACTATTGGGGAATGCAAAGAAGAATCAGGTGTAAATCCTGCTCCTACAGAACCAATCTGCAGAGAAACATATGCCAAGTGTTATGAGAGCAGTAGCAGTCCCCCCTTATCATGGGGATATGTTCCAAGCCCCCCCACCCCTACCCCAGCGGATGCCTACAACTGCAGATAGTACCAAACCCTACAGTAAATACTCTGTTTTTTCCTGTACATACGTACCTATGATAAAGTTTATATTAGGCACAGTAGATCAACAACCGAAGAGCAACAACAATACCTAATAATAAAATAGAACAATTATAACAATATGCTGTAATAAAAAAGAGTTATGTTAATGTGGTCTCTCTCTCTCAAAATATCTTATTGTACTGTACTCACCCATCTTGTGATGATGTGAGATGGTAAAATACCTACATGAAGAGATGAAGTGACGTGAATGACACAGGCATAGCTTTGGGCTACTATTGACCATCTGAATACATCGTGGGTGGTTGGATGTCAGGAGCAGACTATGTTGATGGTCAGGGAAATTTAATATTTTCGGATCACAGTTGATTGTGGTAATTGAAATTGCAGATAATGGGGGGAGGGGGCTAGTGTACACATAGAATATCTTGGGTCTTCTGAGGAGGGAGGTACCACAGCCAGCAGGGGAGGACATGGAACACTTTCCAGAAGAGATTCTCTTTGAGTTAGGTCTTGAAGGGGGGTGGGGTGGGAATTAGGAAGAGAGCATGCATGAAAAACAGCAGTAAGTGAGTAAGATTATCAGGATTTCAGGTTTAAGATAATGGTGTCACCAATATATGAACACTAAGTAGGCAACTTAAAAGGAGTAGTGGGTTTAGGAGATTAGTTTTAGAGGTGGGGCATTCAGAATGCAGACAAAATGTGGAATTGTGTAGTGTGTTAGAGAAGTAAGAATTAGAGGGCTGATGTTCTTTCCAGTTAGAATTGTAGAAATGTGGGATTGGAAGGAACATTAGAAAGCCATTCTCTTTTATGGAGTCTTTTATGAATGTGACATGCCCATGGGTACACAGCTAGTAAGTCAGTATTAGAACCAGAACTTGAAGCCAGGCTTTCTGACTCCATGATTATTTTTCTCAGTTCCAGGTTACTTCACAGCTAATTATCATGAGTTTTCTGTGGGAGAAAGGAGAGCAAAATAATGGTGAAAGGAGGTCGGGAGTCAAAGCCATATTTCAAAATGGAATCTTGGCTGAAGCTTCCCTTTGTCAGCAGTAGAAGCAAGTGGAATCTGAAGACTGAATGGGATTGGGAGCAGAGGGAGAGGGAGGAAGAGCATCAGGAAAGTGAACTATCACAAAAGTCAAGGAGGGAATTTTGAGAAGGTAGGGTCCACAAGAGTCCCTCATAGCTGAGAGACTTTGTAAAATGAGGACTGAGAAAAGGTGACTGGATATTCTGAGTGGGTTGCTCAACTTTGATTGGGTGAGAGGTGTCAGTGTAGTGGTGGAAACCAACATCACACTTACTTACAAGAGGAACGAATAGAAGACAGTGGATTGGATTTGCCGACCGTGAGTATAAGTGACCTTTTCAAAAAATGTGCTAGTGAAAGGGAATGGCCAAGAGATATTCGCTTAAGCATCATGGAAGGTGTATTTGTATATTTAAGGCTAGAGGAGACCTGAACCTGTTTGTAGGAAGAGAGGAAAAGAACCTATTGGAGAGGGTGGGCTTGATAAAGATACAAAAAAAGATAATCCCTCTCTAACCATTGTTATGTTTCCTTTACACCATGACTATACTTATTACAGCACTTATGATTATTTAACTAACTATTCTTCTTCCCCACTAGTGTGTGAGTTTCCTGAAAGAAGGACTGGATTTTTATTTAACTTTCTGTCTCATTGTAATTCAGTGACTTGCCCTTGGTAGTGCAGAAAAAAATGTTGGAAAGATAAGAGGGCATATTTAGGTTTGAGGTGGATGCTACAAAGTGTGTGGTGCGGTACAGAGAAAAGCAAATTGGTACTCAATGACACAAGTGAAAACCTATTGAAGAATGGAGGAGATATATTTGGACAAAAACATAGTGACAGGAAAAGGCATATCCCTGAGCCAAGGTGCAGGAATATAGAGAAAAGCTTAGAGGTGGAGCAAAGGGAAGTTGATGGAGTGTATCAAGTGGCCTGACTCTTGTAAAGTCAGAGGTCTAATCATTAGCTGAGAGTAAAAGGATTAGGAATGGTAGTTTGGACATCAGAAAGGTGAGGAACTGTAGGTAACAATTTGATGGGGCATGTAGAAGAAAAAAATAGAGGCTTTTTCAGCAATTGTAAAGAATCACTTTTTTAAAAATACAGGCTATTACCATGTCTATTGAGAACATTGTTTTTAATTAATAATAATAACTATGTTTGTACATTCTTTGCTTTTGACTCCTTTGCGTTCTCCATTTATTCCTGATCCATAAGTAAATCCCTTAGTTGAAGCTGGTTTAAAAGGTTAAAAATAATTGCAAAAACTGGAATTACTTTTGCACCAACCTAGTAATTTCCACATCATCCTTTGGACATCGCATTGTAACCTTTTATCTGAGATACACAATGTATAGTGCATGTAGGCAAGTTATAAATAATAGTTTGCTTTCATCTGATGTCTTTATTGAGTGGTTCTCAGTAGAGTGAAGCCTCTGGGGGACTGTGTTCTAAAGGACAGAAAATGGATAAATGAAAAATCCATGTAAAACATTTTGATAAATGCTTAGTTGCAGGTTGGCATAAGTGTAAATAGATCTTTAAAACTCCAAGTGCGTGTTAAAATATTGAATGGAAGTCAAGAAAAACATCATTAAAATGCATATAAGGTAAAATTCGATGGAGCTACTTTTATTTTAGGAACAAATTACTTGAAAAAGATACCTTCAGCTATAAGAAATACTTAGATGTTAAATGTCAGAATTTTGATGCTCAGAATGGAGACCATTGTGACTGATATCACATACTTTTTTAAAAAGGTGTATTCATAGGATCACATTTTATCTTCCTCCTTGAGTGAGCTTGGTATTCAACTTAAGAAGCAGCAATGAAACAGAATAAAGCCCAAGAAAATTGGCAGTCCTGCATTTATTCCTCAGCCCTCCCCCAAAATAGGAAACCATGGATACCATTTCACCAACAAAACATCAGAATTCTAAATGTTTGTACCCCAGCAACATAGTTTAAAAATACATGAGGCAAAAGGAGAGAGAACTGAAAGGAGAACTAGATAAATCCACAATTATATATTTGGAGACTTCAGCACTCCTTTTTTCAGTAATTAGCAGAACAAGCAGACAAAATCAGTGGGATATAGAAAACTTAACGCTGCCAGCCATCTTGATTGACCTGACACCTATAGAATATAATACCCAATAGCAGGTGAATACACATTTTTTTCATGTGTACATAAAACATTAACCCAGCTAGATCATATTCAAGGGTCTTAAAAAAAATCCACTACAACTTTAAATGAATTAAAATTACCCAAAGTATGTTCTCTCAATATAACCAGCACAATAAGTCAAGAAAAAGAGATAAAAGGCTGATGAGAAAGGAATAAAACTTTTCTCTATTCAGTGTATTTATGGAAAAAATACCTCAAAGAACCTACCAAAATGCTATTATAACTAATAGGTTGCAGGATTCTAAATCAGTATATAAAAATCAATTATATTTCTTCCAAGGAAAAATTGAAAATTAAAATAATTTTAAAGTACCATATGCAATAATACAAAAAAAAAAAAGGTTTTGAAATGTATTTAACAAAATATGTGCAAGATCTTCATGCTGAAACACTGATGCAAGCAATCAAAGAACAAAGTTGGAGGTACAACTACCTGGTTTCAAGATTTACTATGAAGCTATTGTAATCAAGACAATATGGTATTACGGAAATCATAAACATAGAGATTAATTGGACAAAAGAGACCCACATATATATGGCCAACTGATTTATAAACAGAGGTGCCAGGGCAATTCAATAGGGGAAGAATAGCATTTTCAACAAGTATTTCTAGAATATTGAATGTCCATATGCAGAAAGAAGAAGGACCTAGACATATACCTCACAACCTTATATAAAAATTAATTCAAAGTAGATTGTAGATCAGAATGTAAAATGTAAACCTTCCAGAAGAGAACATGAATACCTGAATAATTTTGGGTTTGGCATGTTCCATAAGAGAAAATACTGATAAATTACACTTCATCAGAGTTAAAATTTTGTTCTGTAAACAGTGTTAAGGAAATGATAGATCATAGACTAGAATAAATATTTGCAAGTCATATATTTCAAAAAAATATTTGTATCCAGAACAAGTAGAGATGCAAAGAACTGTCAAAACTCAATAACAACAACAGTTTTTTAAATAGGTGAAAAGTTTGAACAGATATTTCATCAATGAAAATATGTGAATGATTTTCACAAATATGTGAAAAAATATTCATTATTAGGTGTTAGTGAAATGCAACTTAAAATTACAGTGAATACCACTATATGCCAATTGGAATTAGTTTAGTAAAGAAAAATCTGACAATACCGAATGCTAATGAGGATGTAGAATGAACAAAATTCTCATACATTGCTGGAGGAAATCCAAGTGGTAGAATTTCTTTGAAAAGCAGTTTGGCAGTTTCTTAGAAAGTTAAACTTACACATACTCTGTGATCTAGTTGTACAACTACTAGGTTTTTATACAGTTGAAATAAAAGCATAAGTACACACAAACACCTGTACATAAATGTTTATAGTGTCTGTATTCATACTTGCCCGAAGTTAGACACAACCCAAATGTCTTTCATTGTGTGGTTGGATAAAGAAATTGTAGTTTAGTCATATAATGAAATACTATTGAGCAATAAAAAACGAACAAACTATTGATACCCCCCAAAGCATGCATCATTCTTCATGTTAAGTGAAAAAATCCCTACTGTATTATTCCTCTTATGTAATATTCTGGAAAAGACAAATCTAGGGTGTATTTTAGTGTATATTATAACTTAATTTTTTTAAAGGAAGAAAAGAGGATAGGTAGGAAGTAGCAAAATGAGCCAAATATTTGCTTTACATAGCAGAATTCAATAGATTAAGTTAATAAATAACTCAATGTATCAGCATATAATTTAGAATTAATATAGCCAAAAATGGAAATGGCTAAAAATAATTGCCTCCTGGGAGCAGACCAAGGAAAAAAATGTGATGTGAAAGCCGTTGATATTATTAGCCATGTTGTATACTTAAAAAAAAAAATTTCCCTTCCACATACATGCATTAATTGATTAAAGTTTCAAACAATTTCATGTTATATATATGAAGTTTAAATGGTCGTGTGCCAAATGGATAGACAGTGATAGCAGTAGTAATAGATGATTGAGATTTTTGTGTGTGAGATTCTAACCTTCTATCCCTCTGTCCTCCCAGCACCTTCCATAGTTTCTGATACATGTTAAGAACTGTGAAGGGAATGAGATTTTATCCTACTTGCAAGTTAAGAACTTAGCTGCCACAATTTCATGGATTCCGGGGTTTGAAGATTCCAGAAATACTATAGTATATCAGCATTTTCTTTCACTCGTTCTCTGAGCCCCAGTTACCACAGAATAGCATGAAGAAGGCCAGGTATGACCCACGTGTGCAGGGCGTTATGTTGGAGGAGAGAAACTATTGAGTATAGGGAATCTGAATCTTTTATAATGGGCGGTAAGCATTTCTTTTCCTTTCACTGGAAGGCACTGTATCTTCTAAAGCTGTTCATTACACAAACATCCTTGAAAAAGTGTTCTGGAGCAAAGACTGTTGTTTTCTGTGGTTGCAAAATGTTCAGAAACTTAAGACCCCTGGAAAATGATCTCTCAACAGTATATACCATGTGACCAATGGAAAAATAATATAAATCTACAAGCTATATTGGCCAATTTTTTATTGGCACCTTCCCTTTTCTCCTTAAAATATTGGTGTGTGTTTTAATCTCAATTTACTTTTATTAAATTTTTTAAAAAATTTCCATGAGGGTAATAAGCCTTTTAGTGCTTCGTTAGTTTTTTTCAGTTACAATATCTATTAATAGTTCCTGCCTAATTTTGATATCTTGTTTTCGTTTTTAGTTTTCATTTTGCTTTCAGCTTGTGCTGTAAAAACCCTGCAATTTTACGATGAAATATTAGTATTTTGAGATACAGAGATTTTAAGAATATGCACTCAAAATATTGATAATAAAAATCTATGAATGATCTCAAATACTTTTCTCTAAAGAGTTTTTTTCTATTGTAAAGAGATACACAAGAAAATTGCACATTGATTGCAGATTTTTGTTTTTGTGTTTTACTTGCCAATAACAGTGTCCTGTGTCCTTTTTTAGCAGAAAAGTTGTCTTTTTGCTAACTAAATCACATGACACATCTTTAATTTTCACAGAGCCTAATCAATAAACAATAATAACTGTTGCCCACACACCAACATAAAATGTTCGTTGTAATATCCATATGCCATAGTGGTTAACATCTTTTGTTGTAGTCTATGAATGCTTCTGCTCCTTAGTAGTTTTTCTTTCTTAAACTGTATCTCATTTGATTGTTGCCACAATGTTACCCCTGTGTTTCAGATGAGAAAGCTGAGGTTTGTAAAAGATGAGTCTGCTGAAACAGCAGAGCTAACATGTAAGGCCAGGATTCATACCTCCTCTGGCCCTGAAGCTCAGCTTCCTTTCACTGCACTGGTCTGCTTCTCTGTACTATTTTTCTTTGCTTTCTTATTTTTCTTTTTTTACTTTAAAGTCATTTGAAATTCCTTTTGGTTTATTTCAGGAAAAGCCATTACTGTGAGGTGAATAATGATTTTTATGTACCTAAATTTAGGAATATGTTTAATGCATTATTTAAACACTGGCAAATAATATGAAATAAAGATGAGAATAACCCACAAAGTGTAGATTATAGGTGGTAACAGGGTTTCAAAAGACCTGGTTACTTTTTTTTTTAATTGAGGTGAAAAATTCACATAATGTCAAATGAACAATTTTAAAGCATACATTTCAATGCATATAGTACATTCCCAGTGTTTCGAAACCACCACCTCTGTCAAGTTCTAAACACTCGTTATGCTAAAAGAAAATTCTGTACCCATTCAGCAACCACTCCCTAGGTCCTGGTAACCATAGTCTCTGTGGATTTGCCTTTCCTGGATATTTTGCATAAATAGAATCGTATCATATGTGACCTTTTGTGCTGACTTCCTTCATGTAGCATGTTTTCCAGATTCATCCATGTTGTAGAATGTATCGGTGCTTCTTCATTCCTTTTTATGACTGAATAATATTCCAGTGTATGCCTATACCATGTTTTGTTTATCCATTCATCTATTCGTGGATATTAAGTTGTTTCTACCTTTTGGCTATATGTTTTAGTAGGGCTGGTCTGAATATTCATATACAAGTATTTGAGTACCTGCTTTTCAATTCTTTTGGGTATACACCTAAAAATAGAATTGCTGGAGTATAAGGTAATCTATGTTTAACATATTGAAGTATTGCTAGACTGTTTTTGTAAGGGCACTAATCACCCCCCAAAGGTCCACCTCCTAATATCTACACACTGGGGAGAAGGATTCAACATAGGAATTTTGAGGGAACACTAACATGCAATCTATAACAATGTGCAAATATTTTCTCCCATTCTCTAGGTTGTCTTAACACTTTTTTTCTTCCATAATGTCCTTTGATGGACAAGAGTCTTTAATTTTGATAAAATCCAATATCCTTTGTTACTTGTAATTTTGATGTCATATCCCAAAGGCCATTGCCAAAGGGAAAGTCCTTTTAATGAAGAAATCTTTCAAAATGGACAGTTTAAAAGACTTAAAAGTAAAACTCTGTCAAAAAGATTATGTGGCAAAGATAAATCTCAATGACTCCTTACTCAATGTTCATATAAATCTGAACTACCTAAAACTACAGTGATTTTCTTAGGGCAGGGACTTACCAATAGATGATGGTATTCAGTCTGTCTATTACTTCATGAACAGTAACTGCTTTTAAGAGCAGCTTTTGTGTCTGTTTCATCTCCAGGGCCATCTCTTCTGATTTATGAGAACAGTCCTTTGATTGCTGCACTTAGCTTGCCTTTCTTAGTGTTGTAGTTGAAAATGTGTACATTGTTCTTGGTGAGTCTTAGAACTGCACGTAGGAAAAGATGGGAAGCTGAGCATTAGAATTGGTGCCAGGAGGATGTGGTTGTATTTTTGGCTTTGTCACAGGTTTCTGTGTGTATCCTTCCTTTTTTTAATAGGATGATGATATATGGTCATTTGAACATTAATTTAATATTCAAGATGGTTCAAAAAAATCACTTTGAAAGTCAAATAACATACCATTGTTACCTAAACCAAATAAAGTTTACTTTCATTAAAACAGAAAACTAGTCTTATAACGAAATTTAGTATTCCATTTGTATAATAGTTACATATTTTTCTATAATTATTTTATTTATTCATTACATGAGAAATTACTGATATCTATAGAGGAATTTCATTCAGTAACACACGGTACTGTCACTTATGATACTTAAAATAAAATTCAGCCTGTCTACCTATACATATTATAGATTATATAAAAATATTAATATTCTCCTAGCTTAGTTCTATTTCATGATCAGTTTTATAGAGTATTCGTCCAGAGCCCCTCTCCCCTTCTTTTGGAGACACAAATTTAAAGTATCCAGAAAAATTAAACAACTGCCCTTACTTCATAAGGCAAGTGTTTCAGATTCTTAGACTAGCCATTTCAAACTTCTTGGTAGTTTACCGTCAATTTAAAATTTATTTCTTGTTAGACAAAGTTTCTATTACTAAATTTAAATATATCATTTATAACGTATTTTATATATGTATGTACATACATATGCCCCATTTCCCTGAAAATAAGACCTAGCTGGACCATCAGCTCTAATACATCTTTTGGAGCAAAAATTAATATAAACCCAGTATTATATTATATTACATTCTATTCTATTCTATTATAGACCCGGTCTTATACTATATTATATAAGACTCGGTCTTATTTTACTGCTTATATTAATTTTTGCTACAAAAGATGCATTAGAGCTGATGGCCCAGCTAGGTCTTATTTTCAGGGAAACACGGTATGTACATACGTGTATGTACATATATGTACGTGTGTGTACATGTTTACATGTGTATATGTACACATGTTCCTCTACTCCTGGGAAAAAACCTTTAAGTGACAGATTTTAAGTTTTGCTTCTGTTTCCAATAGCATATCTGATACATTTCTTTTTCTAAGTAAAGTCTTTGAAAATAACTATAAAATTAGTAAATATTTTCACCATTTCCATAAAGATTATAGGGCATAGTGATTCTGAACTTGCTTGCATTTATATGAGGCACAGTTATAATTAGTAAGTAAACATAGAGCTAAGATTTGGCAATACTTTTTTCCATATCTCTAAGCAGACTTTACCCAGATATTGTCATCTGTCATCCTTCCCCCTTCTTTCCTTTTCTCTCCTATTCTCTTCTCCTTTCCCCCATTCCAAGTTCGCTTAGTTGTTGATGTTCCCTAAAAGCTTAAATCCAAATGTTGGTATTAATCTGTACTGAGAAATTCAGTGAAATTTTAAATTGTTTCTCAAGAATCATTTTTTTAGTATCTATTTTTAATGATTCAAAACCTTTATTCAAATATAGTAAGTTAAAAGACAAAGAGACATTGTCAGTGTTAGGGTTTCTATATTGTGATAAAAATCATAATAAGGAAATAATGTTATATGCTTATTAAATTGGGTGTTATATACTTTCCAGAAAGCTTCACTTCTATTTAGTATTTAGCTGATTTGTAAGAACATTTCAGGGTTTATGAGTTGTGACATAGCATTTTTTTTTTTTAACTGCAAAGTTTCACAGTTTTAATCAGATTCTCCAAGGCATCTCAAAGGCCTCTCAAAATTTTCTATAAGCATTCTTTATTTTTCATTTTATTGTGTTTGCACATGTGTGTGAAGGGCAGAATTCGAGAGCTGAAAATTAAGTAAAATAATTAGAATAGTATCTGATACATAGTAGATATATAAGGTTTATGTTATTATGGTCATTATTACTCTTCACCTCTTCCCATCCATCTCCTTGCAAAAACAAACATAGAAAGCAAAAACCAACTTGTGCTGTGTCACAGATCTAGTTTGCTGTGGTGGAGATTTGTGTGGAGGACCTTCATTGGGAAGTGCTCTCAGGATCAGGACCTGTTGGGGAGTGAAGTTGGCAAGATTGGGCAGGAGGAGAATTGCCCTTAGGCTGATCCCACAGGGCGCTCTGAAGCTAGATGACCCTGCAGAGTTACCCCTAATTGGAGTGAGGGGTCTTGGCCTTGTACCCCTGCATCCGCCAGTCATCGGATGAGGCTGCTTCCAGGAAGGGAACATCACCATAAGCAAGATGGCTTTCTTCAGCTGAGGGGCACTTGGTGGCAAGCTGTCAGTCGTTACACTCTGACCCTGGGGAGATGTGTGCCCTTATTCTGAGGTGGGCGCTGTGGACAGCGTGCCAGAGCCCACTGTACATGCCTCGAGGAACAGTGAATGGGACATGAGATGCTCAAGCCAGAAATCTGGTAAACGGTCAAGACTCTTCCCTGTCTTTGAATGTAGGAATCATTTCCTTCTTTTTTTCTCTGTATCTTCCATAGCTCAGGATGTAATATGTGACTTTAATTTCCTATTCCACTGTCTTCCCCAAAAGTCCTTCACACTGATACCAAAGTCATCTTTTACTTCTAATTTCTGCCCATTCCACATTTTGCTGTCAGGCTTTTGTGCCTGTTTTGCATGTTATGCCCCATGTCTGCATTGTCCTTACCGCTTTCTTTATCTTGATCATTCTTATTCATTCATTATAATTTGGCTCAGTTGTGTCCTCCCCCTGGAAGCTGTTATTGAGCACTTCCCCTCCCTTCCCTCCCGCTTGTAAGTGTTTTCCTGTATCAGATAACTTATCACCTATTTTGGTGTTTATTTTCTTGTCTCTCCCTCTCCTCTGCCCGCCCCAGGCTGTGATTGTGGCCTTATCCTCCCTAAGGGCATAAATGTGATCTTTTATCTCTATAAATCCAATCCCTAATCTTAATGCCTGGATTTCATTATAGGAGCGTAGTGAATGTCCACTGAATGAATGGAGTGAGTGAATGAATGACGGATTCGATCACTTCATAGGCAGAAACCCTAACTGAGAGGTTTTGGCAGAGGCTGCTCTGTGTTTGCATATATTAGTATGTTTACCTGTATATGTAAAACTAAATATAGCAATGGCAGGTTTCTAAAATTTGGATTCAAGTTAATTTGATAAAGTATTTTCATTCTCTTCTCCAGAGTGTACTCAGCTATGATTAGAGAAACCTATCAAGCACTTCCATTGTTTTGATTATTTTGATGTCTTTGGTTTAATAGTATATACGTTTCAGGTGTACAGCTCTGTAACACATCATATGCATATTGCATTGTGTGCTCACCACCAAGATCTAGTCTCCTTCCATCACCATATATTGGATCCCTTTTACCCTCTTCTACCAGCCCCCCTCCCTGCTTACCCTCTGGTAACCACCATACTGTTGTCTCTGTCATGCATGAGTTTGTTTTGTTTGCTTGTTGTTTTCTGTTTTATATCCCACATATGAGTGAAATTATATGGTTCTTGTCCATTTCCATCTGATTTACTTCACTTAACACAGTACTCTCAAGATCCATCCATGTTGTCACAAATGACACTATTTCATCTTTTTTTGTTGTTTATTTGTTTGTTTTTGTTTTTAGGCTGAGTAGTATTCTGTTGTATATATGTACCACATCTTTATCCAATTATCCGTTGAAGGATACTTAGGTTGTTTGTATGCCCTGGCTATTGTGCTACAATGAACATAGGGGTGCATATATCTTTACGAATAAGTGTTTTCAAACTTTTGGGCAGATACCCAGAAGAGGGATTGCTGGGTCATATAGTAGCTCTATTCTTAATTTTGTAAGGAACCTCTATACTATTCTCACAGAACCTACCCCAATTTACATTCCTGTCAACAGTGTGTGAGGATTTGACTTCTCTCCACATCCTCTCCAACACTTGTTGTTTTTTGTCTTATTCTAATAGCCACTGAACCAGGTGTGAGGTGGTATTTCATCATAGTTTTGATTTGCATTTCCTTTATTGCTAGTGAAATTCATCATCTTTTCACGTATCTCTTTGTCTTTACCATTTGTTTGTCTTCTTGGAAGAAGTGTCTGTTCAGGTCCTCTGCCCATTTTTAAAATTGGTTTGGGGGTTTTTTGTTGTTGATTTGTATGAGTGCTTTATACATTTTGGATATTAGCCCATTTTCAGAGGTATCATTTGCAAATACCTTCTCCCATTTGGTTGGTTACCTTTTTGTTTTCTTGATAGTTTCTTTTTCTGTGCAGAAACTTTTAGTTTGATATAGTCCCATTCATTTATTTTTGCTATTACTTCCCTTGACTGTAGGGTCAAGTTACTAAAAACCCTTTTGAAACCAAGGTCCATAAGTTTAATCCCTATAGTGCCTATGTTTTCTTCTATGTATTTTTTGTTTCAGGTCTTATATTCAACTCTTTAATCCATTTTGAGTTAAGTTTTGTGTACGGTGTCAGATAGCAGTCTAGTTTCATTCTTTTACATATGGCTTTCCAGTTTTTCCAACATCATTTATTGAAGAGGCTTTCTTTTCTCCATTGTATGTTTATGGCTCCTTTGTTGAAAATTAGTTGCCCATATGTGTGTGGGTTTATTTCTGGGCTCTCAATTCTGTTCCATTGGTCTGTGTGTCTGTTTATCTGCGAATACCTGTTTTGATTAACATAGCTTTGTAGTATAATTTAAAGTCAGGGAGTGTAATAACTCTGGCTTTGTTCTTTTTTGTCAGGATTGCTTTGGCTATTCAGGGTCTTTTTTTGTTCCATACAAATTTGAGGATTTTTTATTCTATTGAGTTTTGATGAGGATTGCATTAAATCTGTATATTACTTTAGGTAACATGGGAATTTTAACTATCTTGGTTCTTTCAACCCATTAACATGGAATAGCTTTCCATTTGTTTCAATTTCTTTCAGTGTCTTGTAGTTTTCAGTCTATATGTCCTTTTTTTTCTTTGTTTATTCCTAAGTATTTTATCCTTTCTGTTGCAATTGCAAATGGGATTGATTTCTTCATATATTTTTCTAATATTCATTGATAGTATATAGGAATACAATGGATTTTTGTACATTGATTTTGTATCCTGCAACTTTACTGTATTTGTTTATTGTTTCTAATAGTACTTTGGTGGAGTCTTTAGAGTTTGTTATATATAGAATCATGTCATCTGCAAATAGTGACAGTTTCACTTCATTCCCAATTTGCATGCCTTTTATTTCTTTCTCTTGCCTGATTGCTCTGACTAGGACTTCCAGTATTATGTTGAATAATAGTGGTGGAAGGGGGCATCCTTGTCTTGTTCCTGATCTTAGTAGAAAGCTTTCAGTTTTTTACCATTGATTATGATGTTAACTGAGGGTTTTTCATATATGGACTTTATTATATGGAGGCACTTTCCTTCTGTAACCATTTTCTGTGTTTTTTTTTTTTTTTTTTTTAATCATAAATTGGTGTTGTAGCTTGTCAAATACTCTATCTGTTTATATGATCATGTGATTTTTGTCTTCTAGTTTTTAATTTGGTGTCTCACATTGATCAGTTTGCATATGTTGAACCATCCTTGCGTCCCTGGAATGAACCGAACTTTATCATGATGTACAATATTGATTGGTAGTGTTTTGTTAAGAATTTGGGGATCTATGTTCATCAGAGATATTGGCCTCTAATTTTCTTTTCTTTTTGTTGTCCTTGCCTGGTTTTGGTATCAGGGTAATATTGGCCTTGTAGGATGAGTTAGGGAGCATTACCTCTCCTTCAATTTTTGGAAGAATTTGAGAAGGATAGGTATTAAATCATCTTTGAATGTTTGGTAAAATTCACCAGTGAAGCCATCTGGTCCTGGACTTTTGCTTTGGAGGAGACTTTTGGTTGCCATTTCAATATTCTTACAGTTCATCAGTCTATTTATGTTTTTCAATTCTTCTAACAAGGTCATATATTTCTAAGAATTTGTCTATTTCCTCTAACTTATAGAATTTAGTGGCATATAGCCTTTCATAATATTCTTTAGGTATAGTCTTTATATTTCTGTGGTGTCCATAAAATCAAATTTCTGATTTTATTTGAGTCTTTTGTATTTTTTTCTTTAGTGAGTTTAGCAAGAGGTTTGCCAATTTTATCTTTTCAAAGAACCAGCTCTTTGTTTCATTAATTTTTTTCTGTTGTCTTTTTGCTCTCTATTCTGTTTAATTATGCTCGAATTTTTATTATTTCCTTTCTTCTATTGACTTTCAACTTCATTTGTTTTTCTTTTCCTAGTTTTTTGACCTGAAATGTTAGATTGTTTGAAATTTTTCTTGTTTCTTGAAGTAGGCCTGCAATGCTATAAAAATCCCTCTTAATACCACTTTTGCTGCATCTTCAAAATTTTGACATGTCATATTGTCATTTTCATTTGTCTATCTTTTGATTGTTTTTCTTTTATTTCTTCTTTGACTTCATAGTTTTTCAGTAGCATGTTGTTTTAATCTCCACGTATTTGTGGATTTTCTAGCTTTCTTGTAGTTAATTTCCAGTTTTATACCATTGTGGTTTAGAAAATATGCTTGTTATGATTATGATATTCTTCAATTTATTGAAGCTAGTTTTGTGCACCAGCAGATAGTTTATCCTTTAGATATGCACTTGAGAAAAATGTATATTTGTCATTTGGGGATGTAAACTGTAAATATTGATTATGTCCATTTCATCTAGTGTGTCATTTAAGGCCAATGTTTCCTTATTGACTTTCTGTTTGGATGATCTATCCATAGCTGTCAATGGGGTATTTAATCCCCTACTGTAATTGTGTTTTTGTCACTTTCTCCCTTTATGTTTGTTAGTAATTATTTTATACATTTTGGCTGCTCCCAGGTTGGGTGCAGATAAATTAATAAGTGTTATAGCTTCTTGATTAATTGTCCCCTTTATTATTATGAAATACCCATACTTGCCTCTTATTGCCTTTTTTATCTTGAAATCTATTTTGTCTGATATAAGCCCTGCTACACCTGATTTTCTCTGGATGCCATTTGCTTGGAGTATCATCTTCCACCCCTTCACTTTGAGCTTATGTTTGGCCTTGTGGTTGAGATGGGTCTCCTGCAGCAACATATAGTTGGGTCTTGTTTTTTAATCTGTCCCTCTACTATGTCCCTTCTAATGGGTGAGTTCAGTACATTTACATTTAGGATAAGTACTGAAATAAGAGGACTTACTACAGCTGTTTTATCTTTGTTTTCTGGTTGCTCCATACCTCCATTGTTTTTCTCCCTTGTGTTTCTGTGTGCTAGTTTGGTTTGGTGGTGTTCTATGATTTTTTCCTGTTTCCTTTTTTTTATGTTATATGTCTCAGCTCTAGATTTTTCTTTTGTGGGTACCTTTATTTTTATGGAAAAAAAATGTTTCGTACATACAGTTGTCCATTTTTCTTCTGATTGCTTCTTATCTCCATTCACCTGTGAAAGTTCAGTCCTTTTGCCCCTCCTTTTTTGTTTTTGTTGCCAGAGATTATCCTTTTTTTATGCCGTGTGTTTGTTTCTGAATTGCAGAAGCTATCGTCTTTTCTTTTAATGCTTTTACTCTCTTTAACCTTTGTGTTATAATTGTTTAATACTCTATTGTGAAATAGAGTTGCAATTTCCTGTTCTGTCTGTCTTTGTCAGAATCTATTTTCATAGTTCTCCCGAGACTAGTGTTTCTCAAACCACACCCTGAAAACCTTATCCAAACAGACTCACCTGTTTTATTTCAGGTAGAAGAGCTTCTTTTAATATTTTTTGTAATTCAGGTCTTCTGGTGTAAATTCCCTCAGGTTTTGTTTGTCTGGAAAAGCCATTATTTCTCCTTCATATCTGAAGGTTAACTTTGCTGAAAATATTATTGTTGGCTGGTGACTTCTCTCTTCCAGTATATTTGAATATTTGATTCCACTCATTCCAGTTTGTAAGGTTTCTGCTGAAAAATCCAATGAAAATTTAATGGGGTTTCCTTTATAGTTTATAGTATTCCTTTCCCGGGTGGCCTTGAGAATTTTCTTTATCATTAACTTTTGACAGTGTAATATAATGTATATTATATTATATTACATTATATTATATATGTTATGTTATATTAGCAGTGTAATATGAGGTGATTTTGCATCGAGATAATTAGGTATTCTGTTAGCTTCTTGGATTTGAGGACCTAGCTCTTTCCATAGGTTTGTGAAGTTCTCATCAGTTATTTGTTTGGATAGGCTCTCTATTCCCTTCTTCCTCTCTTCTTCTGGTATAACCATTATTCTTATATTGCTCTTTCTAATTGAGTCAGATTATTTTTGTAGAGTTCTTTCATTTTTTTAAACTCTCAATTCTCTCTCTTCTTTGACCTGAATTTCTTCTAAGATTTCTGTCTTCAGGAACACTATTTTTTTTCTTCTATTTTGTCTGCTCTATTTCCTAAGCTCTTTAATTCGTTATTCATCTCATCTATTGAGTTCTTCAGCTCTAGAATTTCTTTCTTTCTTTCTTTCTTTCTTTCTTTCTTTCTTTCTTTCTTTCTTTCTTTCTTTCTTTCTTTCTTTTTTTACAGCTTCAGTTTCTTTGTTAAAGTAATACTTTTTTTCACTAATTTTATTCCTGAGCTCATTGAATGGCCTGAGTTTTTTGGTATCTCATTGATTTTTTTTCAAACTGTAATCTAGAATTCTCTGTCATTTAAGTCACATTCTTCTGTGTTTTAGAGTTTCTTTTCTGGAGACTTCACTTTTTTTCTGAGCTACCTTGTTACCTTGGTTATTCATGGTACCTTATGGATTATTTCTCTGCCAGAGCATTTGAAGAATTGAATTCATTCTTAGGTACTGTGTTTCTTTTGTTTTCCAGTAGATGGTGCTATAATACAAGTTTTTGTTTTCTCTTGCCTGCACTCTTGGGACTTACAGGGTTTCCGCAGGGCAGTGTTCCCTCCAATGTGAAAAATGTCCTATATTCCCTGAAGAGGTGGGTGTCCCCTCTGTGAACTGGTCGCCTTGGTCTCAGGGCACCACCCCATGATGGGATGTGGCAGCCTATGGGGTTCCAGGCCTACAAAGTCCCAGTGCTGCGTGCTTGTAACCAGAGGCTGCCAGCCATGCAGAACTGTTTGAGGTATCCCAGCTGCATCTGCTGGGTTTCTCCCTGATGTGTGGGGAAGTGTGTGTGGCCAGGGGGAGGGGGATGCAGCACATCTGCAGCTATGTTTTTTTCTACTGAGTTTAGCCATACTTAATACCGGACACTCAGGCTGGAATGTTGCTTTTGCCTCTTAGTCCTCTCTGGGCAGCTGAGAATGAGCTGTAACCAGGTAACTCCACTGCTACTGTGTCAGCTAGAGTCAGGCAAGCAATAGGGTGGAGTATAGGGGAAGGTTCACACATTTGTGTTACCAAGCTTTTTTAAACCTTGTGAAAGAACTAAATTAAATTAGTAATTTTTCCCTATGGTGCTACCTAAGAAAAAGAAAGAAATGGAAAGCAGTGGTCTAATTGCAGAGGTTCTTGTAAAAAGTGTTCTAAGACTGATTTAAACAGAAATAAGTTGCTTTGGTGAGGAAATACATTTATTTTATTACTCAACATTTACTGAGCACTCTACATGTCACTGAATTTTCAGTATGTTCAAATCTGGAAGTAGAAAAAAGATGACTAAGAAACTGTTTTAGAGCTTTTAGCCTAGTGGAATAAAAAGGCATAATTAACTATAATAAAGTATGAAATTGCATTAATAAGAATATATTCTAAGTGCTAGTTGTAGATTCAGAGGAAAACAATTTGCCAAGGAGGGAGAGGTGTGACATCAGGAAATGTTTCATGTAGTAAGTGATATTTGAATTGGGTTTGAAAGTTGAGTAGGAGTTTCCCAAGTGGAGGGAAGTAAGGC
Source organism: Rhinolophus sinicus (assembly GCF_057876585.1). NCBI lineage: Eukaryota > Metazoa > Chordata > Mammalia > Chiroptera > Rhinolophidae > Rhinolophus > Rhinolophus sinicus. The sequence goes on along the minus strand of NC_142502.1, from coordinate 83,024,599 downwards.
TGACGGCACATAAGCACCAGCGTTCATTCATCATCGACAAATCATAATTGGGTGATGACTGTGTTCCAGCTATTATTCACGACGCTGGGGCTACAGTGACGAACAACACCCCTGCCTCCATGGAGCTGATATTCCAGTGAGGGAGACAGACAACCAACAAGTGTGGTGAGAGAAAACTAGACAACATAAGGGAACAGAATGAGATCTGGGGGAGGCAAGCCTGTTTAGATAAGGTTGTCAGGGTGTGTTCTGAGGAACCCTAGTCCGAGGAGATCTGTGAAAACAGGTTCTGGGGACAACTTAGTTGAGAAATATCACCCCAATAAGTCCTGCCATAAAGAAACTGAGGTAGTTCTGGATTAAACCAAATCAAACAATGCATTAGAGAAGAAAAGCCACTGAGTCATCACTAGAATTTTGTGAGCTAAAGACACTGTGGGGGAAGCTGGACTAGAGTGTAAAGACTCCTGTGTCCTGTTGGTGCAGGAGCAGGGCCCAGGGCGGGTGACTGTGGCCTGGTGAGGACGGCCAGTTTGTGCCCCATGCACGGCTGGGAACCAGCAATGCCGGGATCAGATTTGGATTTGAGGAAAGTTACTGTGGTGGCCGTTTGGAAGCTGTCTTCAGTAAGGAAAGAATAAAGCTATAAGCTTTGTGATAAAAAAAAAAAAAAGAGCATGGTGAGCGTCTGAACAATGGAGAGGAAAAGGTAGGTTTTTAAAGACATTTGGAGGTAGAACCAATTCAGTCAGATAACTAAGTTTATAGACAACGAACAATGAGTCAGAAACATTCTTTGCATGTAATATTTGAAATGAATGCAAGTTCATCTTCAAGAGAGGGAAACTCGCCCCTGATCTGCCAGTAGATGAAGGTCACAGCAGAGTCATGAGGCAGCACAGGGTAAACTTTGCTGAGTGTGTGAGAAGCAGAAGCAGAGTAATGTGTTGAAAAGTGTCCCAGACTCTGCTTCTCTCTCACATTTTCTCCCATCTTTGAAATAAAGAAAGGTTTAAAATGAAGTGGAAAAAATCTGTACGGTCTACTTTTGAAAGTTGTGTTTTGAGGACTAAACAAGACAAGCTTATGGCTTTTAAATAAAACAGAATATGACCTTGAATTGGAGACAGATTAACTGCACGTCTAATTGGTGAGTGCAGCACACCTCGCTGTATAGCACTCTGCTCGCTCACTGGAGCCAAGGACCAGCAGGTGGCTATGTTCTGCTGCCAGGTAATCACCGGGACTTCACTGCCAGGCGTTAAAGCAAAGGCAGAGAGGGATGTGCCTGGCAGGGAGTGTTAGAGAGATTGGGAGAGAAGGAAGTGTGGCTCCAATGTAATCCCCATTTCTATGGTATATATGTATACATGTGTGTCTATTATAAATATAGCATTCCCCACCAGCATGTTTTATCACACATGTTCGTCACCTGGCTATGATCTATCACCAATCAAGTGAGGAAAATACCACCTTATTTTCTCTTTGTTTTTCCACTGTTTCTGTTTTTGCTCCTATTTAGCAAACTGAATTTTAGTATCTTGCTCATACCTCAATTCTCCCTTCTTTCCTTTGATTTTTAGGTTTGCATGTTCTGCCTTGGAGTCATGCAGCCCATCAGCAATTTGCACCAGCACCATCCTCAAAATAGACATACCTGTAGAGTACCTCTGTATAGTGTTTGCCGGTGATGTTTATATCTGAAAAATCTAAGAAAATGGGTTCAGGAAAGGTCCCAAGTTGCACTCCATATACAAATGGTAGAATATCAGAATCACTTGTGAAAATTCTGAAGTCAGCAGAAGGGGGGTGATGGTGACAATGACACATATATTACTGCATAAAAAGCATCTGTTTGTTAATCATATTGCTTCTTGACTAGTAAATAAGTGGTATTTTGGGTGTTTTACATTTGTTTTACATGATAGTTTGTTACTCATATACTTGTATTTTACTGAGTTTTAAAACTAGTTAGTTTTGTTTAGAAAATCAGTTGAGGTGGGGGTGTTGACTGATAGGTAATGGCTCACTCCCAAACAGTGGGGGACAGGCTCCTGTTTGAGCATGTAGAACAGCTGTCTTTCAAAAGACATTCATGCTCATTAAGTGGGAAATGTTTCTATCTCCAAATCTGACCACTTCTTACCACCACGACTGTTACCACTCCGTCCAAGTCTCCGTCATCGATGTCTGGGTTCTTGTAATGAACTCTCTGTCCCCTACCCCAGGCTGCGCCCAACACAAAAGGCAGAATAATCATGTTAAAAATGGAAGTCAGTTCACATCACCCCTGTGCTTAGAACATAGCAGTAACTCCCCATTTTGCTCAGAGAAAAAGCCAAACTTAATTCACTTGGTCTACTATATCTCTGTAATATAGATCATAATGTGAAATTAAAATATATATTTTATTAGTGGATTTTTTTGAGTAATGTTGCACATTTTCTATCTTACTTTTAAGACACTTGTGTATTTTATATTCCTCTTAAGGAAAACAGGATCATTAAATTGCAAATGATTTTTTTTCTTTCTTTTTTTTTTTAGAAACACCATTTTTCTTTTATTCCTTTTTGAAACTAATTACTACAAATTGTCTCCCTGCTTTGAAAGCAAAGTAAATTAGTTCACTCTACAGTTTTTCCACCTCCTTATTATTCTCAATTTTGTTAATTATACTTTTAAGTTGTTAAGGTTTACAGCATTTACATTATTATATGACTATAGGTCCCCGGTTATTTATTCCTAATTCTGTATTCAAATCTTTAACACTGGTATTTTAGCAAAGATTATCTGTTATTAGTTAATTTATTCCTTACTTATCTTTGTTGTCTAGATTTGATCATCAAGCAATTCTTTTATTTTACATACAAATGAAAAGTTTATTTTTTTGGTTCACAAAAATTACTAATTATCTCTACTTCTCAAACTCTATATATGGATGAACTAGTTAAAAATGCTGAAAAAATTGCAAAAACATTCTCATAGGGGCCACACATAGCCCAAACATGGAAAACAAGTGGAAGTGAATATTTGGTTTTCTAACAATGTATTATTCAGATCAATTGTTTCACCTAATCAATTCATTTTGACTTGTTTGTTTTGATCAGTAACAGAATTGGGTGAACTAAGAAAAATAATGCCATCCAATATCTCATGCACTATCTTCGTTCTCATCCTCTTCAAGTAAGTTTTCTTTCTTTCTTTCCTATGTGTACTTCTGTTGGTATAAAAGGAAAATATAACACTTAAAGACGTTAAACTGATATATCTCTATACTATATGTTACAGTCATTGCCAGAACAAACAAAAATTAATTTTAACACTAACACAAATAATGGTGAACTCAACCATTATTGCAAATGATTTTTTTAATTTTTCATTCTTTCTGTAATCAATGGCCTTCACTAGACAGATGCCTCTATTTTTAACAGGATATATTTCTCCATCTCTGAAATGAAGGTAACACTTAACCAATAACAAAGCAGTCCTTTTCTTGGATTTCTCCTGTGAGCTCATTTATTGTCTCTATATCTCCATTACTTGATATTCTTTCTCCTTCTCTATCTCTTCTCCTTGGGCCTAAATTTGTCTGTTTTTTTCCAGCCAGTGTAAAACACTCTCTTCTCCTTTTTCCCATCACACCTTTACACGTGCAGAAACTTTTGTCTACTCAGATATGCTGTGACATGATCAGTAAAGTTTTTTACAGATAGATGGTTAAATGATTTATTTATGGATTTGCAGGAAATTTTCAAATAGAAATTCTTTCTAGGGAGATAAAACAAAAAGTAAGAGGAAACGAAAATGATTTTTGTTAAAAAAGAGCCTCCTCTGAGAGTGGAGCAGGGTGGTTGGGGTTGGAGGGAGTGTTTTGTGATTAATCTAAGTTTAACTTTTGATGAAACCTAAAATTTCAAGATAAATCTGTTTCTCATATTCTGTGGCTTATATGTTAGTTTTCCATAATAGTTTTCTTCTTTTTTAATATGTGTATATCACCCAACGAGATATTAATATCTCTTATAAATATTAAGTTGGTGCAAAAGTAATTGCGGTATTTACAATTATTTTTAACCTTTTAAACTGCAATTACTTTTGCACCAACCTAATATTTCTTTATAGCGTGTTTCCCAAGTGTATATATTCCGATTATATAATATGTATATAATGTTACATATTTACTTTGCAAGGAAGATATTTAAATATATTACTTCTATTTATATATATAAAAGAAGAAGAAATATGTATACATAGAATAAGATGTTGGATTCCTTGTTTTGTTTTTACATAAAAAGAATTTATTATATACCACACAGTTGAGCTTTTTGCTTATTTCTGTGAATTCATTTTCTCTTCAGGTAATTTATGATTATCTAAACTTTATGTCTTTGCTTCTCCAAAATTGTAATTCACAGATATTCATGTATTGGTATCATTGATGTTTGCCAACAATCAATTCAAGTTCATCTCAATATAACTTGAATTATCTTTGGGTAAAAACATTGGTAAATATGAGCTGAGAATGTTAGAATTACTTGGAAGACTTTGTGACTTTTTACATTTTTAAAAATGTATAGTCATTTTAAATTGATTAATTTATAGTTATTTTAAATTGATTTATTTTTCATTTTTGCTCTAATAATTCAGGAAAAGTGGACAGGTCAAATAGGCAGATAGGCAGGATCCTGGGTGCTCTGATTTGTTGGCATTTACACAGGTCTTTCACACAAGATTTAATTACAAGGTGACCTGAAATTCAGAAATGTAAACTATACGACAATCAGAAAAACAATTATTTTAAACACACTCTTAGTGTTGTATGATGCGTAACTTGTTTGTATATCTGTCAAAAGACGTAGGCTACATTCAGTAATGAAGAGAGCAAGAATCGAGACTTCATGTACGTTTAATTTTGTCGTAGGAAGGTCGGCCTTTTGAAAAGGGATAGAAATTAACATTTCTCCAGAATTTTATTTCCCTTTATTTGAGGCTGTCTCTTAATTCCAGGCTACATGTACACTTTATTTATTTGACGGGAGAGGTAATGAAACTTTACAAATTTCAACTGGCATTGCACTCTGCTGATAAGAATGGGAGTTTTCACCTCTCTGAAGAGATTACATGAAGTAGAATTGGAAAGCAAATTGTATTTACAAAAGATAGGATGATATTCCTAATAGGTGTTCAGAATTGACTATTCACTCTCATATTCTGCTGAGGTTTACTAGAAATAACTTCATTTCAAAAAAGGACAAATCTGATTGAAGATAAAAGCATTCACTCTCCACAAATACTCATCCAGAGGGTTTACATTGAATTTTCCTGATGGGCACACAGCTGTATTTTATGCTGTATCTGTATAAACTGGTAATGTGCAAAATAAAAATCTAAATGGTATATTTGATTGCTTCATGCACCAACCATTTAGATTACCAGATTTATATCTACAATTTTAGAAGAGAGGGTGCAATATGATGGTCTGACAATAACTGTCAAAGTCATAATGCTCAGATCTGTTTTCATCTTGTTGTTAAGGTAAAGCTGTTGAAATTCACAGTTCGTAGGTCAGAAAGATCACTTACTATCTCTTGTCATCTGTGGTTTAATGCTGACCTAAGTGGCTACTGTATAATGTCAAAATTACCACACTGTCCAGGCTGCAGAGGTACAGTATGCTCCATGATTTAATGCTTTTCCTGTCTGGAATGAAGATGGCCAACAACCATGAGCTACACTGGCTTAAAAGGTACTGAATTTGTATTTCTTCTTTCTCTTTTACCATTCATTTTTGATTTTGGATTTAGTAAAAGGGACACATTACCAAGTAGCCTATCAGAAACACTTTGAGATGAGACATAATGTAAGTAAATTTTTAAACTTTATAACCTAATTCTTTGTCTTTTGTTACTCTGTTTCATTTAGGATTTTTAGTTGCAGCAATAGAAACCACTCCAGCTATTTTCAGCAGAAAAGGATTTATTGCACAGTACTGGGTAGCTTATAAATTTTATAGAAGGGCCGGAGAATTAAGCTTCCATGTTCCAGGACCAGGAATATTGTTACTAGGCGAAGCTATGTCATGAGAAAGCCTTACTGCAGATGCCACCTACCACTCCACATCTAGGGCTGAGAACAAGGATCAGTAAACTTTTTCTGTAAAGAGCCAGACTGTAAAAATTTTAGGCTTACAGCCCATATGGCCTCTGTCACAATGGCTCAGCTCTGCTGTCGTAGTACAAAAGCAGCCATAGTATGTAAATGATCAGGTAGGGCTGTGTTCCAGTACAACTTTATTTATGAAAACAGATAGTGGGCCAGGTTTGACACACAGGCCCTAGGCAGCCAACCTCAGGAGTAGATCTAGAACTTTTGCCACTGCTGCGCAGAAGAACCAAAGGCTTTTGTCATCTTCCTCGCAGGAAATCTGATCTTTTTCCCTGCCGCCACCTCATATTACCCTAATCTACTGCCCAAGTCTTGTATTTATCTATATCGCAGAATCTAGGTTATGTGGTGGACTCTTTAACTGCAAGGGAGTCAGGGAAATGTGTTTGGTTTTCATCGTGCCAGCCTCCTTAGTACAAGAAGGTCGGCTAGCATAGATTCTGAAAGGTGTAAAACAAGGGTCACAAACTCAGAGGCCTACAGAGGTAAGGCAAATAACCCCCCAGAAATGCATCTGGCAGAGATTAGCCCCAGAGAGTATGGTAAGTAGGAACTGTGGAGCACTGAATAAGTCATACCCCGGTAGACGCTTTCACATTGACAAGTTTGAAGACCCTACGCAGGTCAACAACGCATCTGCAGGTCAAATTCAGCCCAGCAGTCCTCAGTGTGCAACCACTGATCCTGATCATGGCTTCCTAACCTAGGACAGACATTCAAGAATGGACTTGGAGCTCCATGTACCTCTTGAAATATTCCTTCTCTGAATACATATGTGCATTTTTTTTGTGTGTGAGTCTGTGGTGTTCCAGTTTCAAAGGGATCGATAACCCTCCCCACAAGATGTTGCAGTTATTGAATTCATCATCAGTTATACCATGCGATGCTAAGTTTTATAATCATTTTTATGTGTTTTAGTTTTCATGAAATAATTTTTCTATTGTGGTTATGTAATTGCGAATTTCTTGATAAATTATTTCATAGGAAAAATGCATCCTATAGTATTACCAATGATGATGAAAATAATAATGATGACATCACCAACATCTATAGAACCTTTAATGCATGCCAGCCACAGCACAGAGTACTTTGGATGCATTAGCTCTTTTGATCCACATAACAGTACTACCATTAGGTACTATTTTGATCCTCATTTATGAGTAAAGCCTAGAGAAAATGAGAAAAGTGTATACAGTGATACTGCATATAAGGGATAGAACTTGGATTTGAAACAGGCTGTTGAATAATTGCTAAAACGTATGAGCCTAGCAAGGATTGTGCTGTTTTTCAGTATCTGGTACTGGAGTTATAATAACTACTGTTGAGGTCATTAGCGTTTTCCTTTCTAGATTCATGATCCATCCCTCATGATCCATCCTTCACAGTTTACATTAAAACAAAACAAAACAAAAACAAAAAAAATCTGAGGCCTAGCAATTCTATGTGACTTGCCTAAGGGTCCACAACTGGTTAATAGGAGCTAGAAATCTGATGGATCTAGTCCTCTTTCTATTATACCTAAATGTTAAAAATATTCTTATATAAAGACAAAGAATTGAGAATAGAGACTTCTGGTCAAGAAGGCAGAGTGGGTAAATGCTGTGCTTACCTCCTCCCACATCAATATTACACCTAAATGATAGAACAAGTCATTGAGAATCATCTGAATTCTAGCTGAACAGAAATCCTATAACTAAGGATGTACTGAAGAAGCCATGTCAAGATTGGTAGCTGGGCCAGAGATGCAGAATGGGCAGGTCCCACACTCATGGTATAGTGATTAAGAATCAGGAGGGATATCTTGTCTGCAGAGGGCCCCATGAAGAGCAAGGGGTCCCAGGGCCAGGAAGAGGAGTCCCCATAACATCTGGCTGTGAAAACCAGTGGGGATTGCATCCAAGAGGGCTGCTGGAGACTTAGGGGCTGCAGGTTTTGCAGGACCCACACACAGACTCATTCACTCACAAACTCACTCACTCTCTCTGGTCTTCAGTGGAGGTAGCAGCATAAAATCACCAGAGATGTAAATAGAGGAACTAAATTGACTAGCTTTGGGGCTGGAAGGTCAGGACAGTTTTCTCAGGAGACGGAAGTACTTGGCAGGAACCATTGTTCCTTTGAGCTCTCCCCTCACCCAGCCGGCAGGTGCAGGTGGGGTCCAAATCTGAGCTCTCCATTAACCTGGCCGACACTGTTCACTTAGCTCTGCTGATGCCCTGATACCCCACCCAACTCACGCATCTGGCTGAACTTCTTCCAGCAGCTCCTTCACACAAGCAGCCTGCCTTAACTCATGCTGCAGACTTTCCTATTATCTCTCAAAGGTCTACAAACTTCAAACAAGCAGTGCCTGGCATTGGTGTGCCCCGTACCTCTTGCTAAGCTACCCAGCACAAGTGTAACTGGTCTGAACTGACAATGTAACTCCCATCAGGTAGCCCCAGGCCTGGCATGAGAAGCAGCCAGTCTTGGCTTGGAACATAACCTCAACTAAATAGCCACAAATCTGGCACAAGTGTCAGCTGACCTCAGCTCACATTGTGAAACCCACCAAAAGTTCCCAAGCCCGATAGTAGTGGCAACCAGCCTCAGTTTGCAGAATAGCCTCTCCTAAGCACCTCCAAGCCCAGCACAAGCAGCAACCAACTGCAGAACACTTTGTACCTCCTACCAAACAGCCCCAAGCCAATACAAGCAGTGGCTGACTTTAACCTGCACCAGAGCCCCTCCCAAGAGGCCCCAGAACCCCCATACTTGTTGGCTAGCTTTAGACTACACCAGAGCACCATCTAACCAGCTCTATGAATGACAAAGTGAACTTGGTTGGCAGTACAGCCCCACTAAAGAGACTCCTGCTCCTTGAGGTCAGCCCCTACACAACAGCTCATCCAGTGTAATGACAGCCAGCCCTCACAGCCAGTTATCCTGAGGGTCAATGCCACCCACTGATGTGCCAACAGCAATGAAGGCTCAACAGCATCAGGAGAGCACACACAACTCACACCAGGGACACCCCAGGAGCACCCAGCTCAGGTGACCGGGAAGACTGTACCATATAGGACTCTTAAGGCCACTCTGCCAAGACCAGGAGACTAGCAGGTCTACCTAATACGTAGACACAAATACATGGAATCACCTAATATGATGAGACAAAGAAACATGTCCCAAATGAAAGAAGAGAACAAAACTCCAGGAAAAGAACTAAACAAAATAGAGATAAGCAGTCTACCAGATGCAGAGTTCAAAGTATTGATTATAAGGATGCTCATTGAACTTAGGGGAAGAATAGATGAATTCAGTTAGTACGTCAACAAAGAGATAGGAAACAAAAATGGAGATAGAAAAAGAAAAGGACAACTCAGAAATGAAGACTACAGTGACTGAAATGAAGACTGCATTAGAGGATATGAAGCGGAGGATTTAATCAGTGATCTGGAAGACAAGGTAGTAGAAACCACCCAATCAAAAAAAAAAAAAAAAAAAAAAAAAAAGAAAATATCAAATGAGGGTAGTTTAAGGGACTCTGGGACAACATCAAGTGTATCAACATTCATATCATAGGATTAACATTCATTCATACCAGAAGGAGAAGAAAGAGAGCAAGGGATTGAAAAGCTTTTTGAAGAAATAATGACCCCAAACTTCCTTAATCTGGCAAACGAAAGAGATAGAGACATACAAATCCAGGAAGCACAGAGAGTCCCAACAGAAATGAACCCAAATAGGCCCACCAAGACACATCATAATTAAAATGCCAAAGGTTGAAGACAAAGAGAGAATCTTAAAAGTAGCAAGAGAAAAGCAGTTAGTTACCTATAAGGGAGCTCACATAAGACTCTCAACTGATTTTTCAACAGAAACTTTGCAGGATAGAAGGGAATAGCATAAAATATTCAAAGTTATGAAAAACAATTACTTACAACTGAAGTTACTCTACCTTGGAAAGCTATTATTTAGAATCAAATGACAGATAAAGAGCTTGCCACACAAGGAAACACTGAAGGAGTTAATCACCACCAAACCAGTATTATAAGAAATGTTAGAGACTTCTTTAAAATGATTAAAAATATGAATAAGAAAATATTGGAAAGAAAAAATTCTCACTGACAAAGTAAAACACTTAGTAAAAGCAGTGGCTCAATCAACACTTTCCAGGACAGACCACATGTTTGGCCACAAAAAAAAGTCTCAGTAAATTTAAGAAGATTGAAATCATATTGAGCACTTTTCCTGATCAAAATGGTATGAAACTAGAAATCAATTCCAAGAAGAAAACTGAAAAACACACAAACACTTGGAGGCTAAATAGCATGCTACTAAATAGTGAATGGTTCAACAATGAAATCAAGGAAGAAATCAAAAGATACCTTGAGGCAAATGAAGATAAAATTTCCCAAAATGGGACATAGCTAAAGCAGTTCTAAAAGGGAAATTTATAGCAATATAAGCCTACCTCAAGAGGCAAGAAAAACCTCAAATAGACAAGTTAACCATACACCTTAAAGAACTAGAAAAAGCACAACAAATAAAGCCCAAAATGAGTAGAAAGAAGGAAATAATAAAAATCAGAGTGGAAATAAACAAAATAGAGTAAAAAAAGAAAAAAAAAGAAAAAAAGAAACAATAGAAAAAATCAATGAAACCAAGAACTGTTTATATGAAAATGTAAACAAAATTGATAAGCCTTTATCCATACTCATCAAGAAAGAGAGATTTCTCAAATAAAATCAGAAATAACAGAGAAGTGACAACCAATACCATAGGAATACAAAGAATTGTAAGAAAATAATATGAACAATTATATGTCAACAAACTGTACAACCTGGAAGAAATGGATAAATTCCTAGAAACTTACAGTCTTCCAGGACTGAGTCAGGAACAAACAGAAAATATGAACAGACCAACAACTGCTAACAAAATTGATCAGTAATCAAAAGGTTCCAAACAAACAAAAATCCTGGACTTCACAGGTGAATTTTGCCAAATGGTCAAAGAAGAATTAGACCTATCTTTCTCAAACTTTTGAAAAATTGAAGCGGCATCTAAACTAATTTTATGAGGCTAGCAGTACTCTGATATCAAAATCAGACAAAGACACTATTAAAAAAAGAAAATTGTAGGTCAAAATCATATCAGTTCAATAGATGCAGAGAAAGCATTTGATGAAATCCAACATCCATTTATGATAAAAAGTCAGCAAAGTGGGGATAGCAGGAACATATCTCAACGTACATAATAAAGGCCATATATGGCAAACCCACAGCTAACATCATTCTCAGCAGTGAAAAGCTGAAAGCTTTTTCTTTGAGATCAGGAACATGACAAGGACGTCCACTTGCACCACTTTTTTTTCAGCATAGTATTGGAAGTCCTGGCCACAGCAATCGGGCAAAAAAAGCATGTAAAAGTTATCCATATTAGAAAGGAAGAAGTAAAACTGACATTATTTCCAGATGACTTGATGGTATTTATAGAGAACCCTTAAGATTACACCAAAAAACTGTTAGAACTAATAAATTCAGTAAAGTACTCAGATGCAAAATTAATATTCAGAAATTGGTTGCATTATTATACTCCAATAATGAACTATCAGAAAGAGAAATTAAGAAAATCCCATTTACAGTTACGTCAAAAAGGGTAAAATACCTAGGGGTAAATTTAACCAAGGAGGTAAAAGACCCATACTCAGAAAATTATAAGACATGAAATAAATAAACTGAAGAAGATACAAATAAATGGAAGCATATACTGTGCTCATGGATAAGAAGAATTAATACTGTGAAAATGTCCATTCTGCCCAAAGCAATCTATAGACTCAGTGCAATCTCTATCAAAATACCAATGGCATTTTTTACAGAGCTAGAACAAATAATTCTAAAATTTCTGTGGAACCATAAGAGACCCCAAATAGCCAAAACAATCTTGACAAAGAACAAAGTTGCAGGTATCACGCTACCTGATATCAAACTATACTACAAGGTTACAGGAATCAAAACAGCATTGTAGGCATAAAAAAGACACAGAGACCAATGGAACAGAATAGAGAACCCAGAAATAAACCCAGGCATATGGTCAATTAATCTTTAACAATCAGGCAAGAATGTAAACGAGGTAAAGACAGTCTCTTCGATAAATGGTGTTGGGAAAACTGGACAGTCATGCAAAAGAAAAAAAGAAAAAAACTAGACCGTGTTCTTATACTATATACAAGAATAAACTCAAAATGGATTAAAGTCTTAAATGTAAGATCCAAAAACATAAAGCCCTAATAGAAGAAAACATAGTCAGTATGATCTCAACATATTTTTTTGGTATGTGTTTTGGGGCAAAGGAAATAAAAGAAAAAATAAATGGAACAACATCAAACTGAAAAGTCTTTGCACAGTGAAGGAAACCATCAACAAAATGAAAAAACCTACTGAATGGGAGAAGATACTCACCAATGATACATCTGATAAGGGATTATTATTCAAAATATATTAGGAACTCATACAACTTACCCCCCAAATGACAATCTGATTAAAAAATGGGAAGAGTACCTGAATATACATTTCTCCAAAGAGGAGTTTGCATTTCCAAAGAGGACATACAGATGGCCAATAGACATATGCAAAGATGTTCAACATCACTAATTATCATGGAAATGCAAATGAAAACCACAATGAGACATCACCTCACACTGGTCAGGCTGTCATCAATATATCAACAAACAAGTGTTGGTGAGGATGTGCACTCTTGTTGGGATTGCCAATTGGTACAACTACTATAGAAAATAGTATGGGGGTTCCTCAAACAATCAAAAGTAGGAGGACCATATGACCCAGCAATTCCCCTTCTGGGTATTTATCCAAAAAAATTCTCAAACACCACTTCAAAAGGATATATACTTCCCTATGTTCATTTCAGTATAATTTACAATAGCCAAGATAAGGAAATAACCTGAGAGTCCATCAATAGAGGAATGGATAAAGAAGAGGTGGCACACATATACAATGGAATATTACTCAGCCATGAAAAAGAATGATATCTTGTAATTTGCAATAACATAGATGGACCTAGAGGGTATTATGCTAAGTGAAGTAAATCAGAGAAAGACCAACACCATATGATTTCACTTATATGCAGAATGTAAAGAACAAAATAAACAAAACAAACTCATAGATACAGAGAACAAATTGATGGCCTCCAGATGGGAGGGGGGTTGGGGTGTGGGTAAAAAAAGAGAAAGGATAAAGAGGTACAAATGGGTATTTATAAAATAGTCAAAGGGATGTAAACTATAGCATAGGAAATATAGTCAATAATATGGTAATAACTATGTTGTCAGATTTATCGGGGTGATCACTTTGTAAGTTATATAAACGTCTAATCACTGTTTTACACCTAAAACTAATATAATATTGTATGCCAACTATAATTGAAAAATGAAAACAACAACAAATCCTCAGTAGTTTTATCAGAATAGGAATCTCACTAGTTAAGCCACAGATGTTTGGTATTTTCAGCACTAGTTTTACTGTGACTCTTTCCCTTGAAGACTGTATTCCTTAATTTGCTCACTCTGCTTGAGTATTTTAATTTTTTATGTTCTTAATAATTTGTGAACGCTTTTTATGAAGGGGCCTCAGAACTTTCCCAAATTGAGGTCTGTTATTCAAATTGTTTCTTTTTTTCAAAATATGAAAATTAGATTTAAACATTGAGTTTGTGACATATCCACTACAAGGTATATTTTTAGTTCTCCGATTTGCTTTTGTAGTATTTCCTATTGATTATTCCTACAAGAGTATTACTATTATTGCCAATTTTTAAAACTTGCCTTAGATTAATAAAGACATTGACAAGGCATGTGTCTAAATCCTAGAAATGATCTAGCTTAAACCGCATATAAATCAATAAAATAAAAAGGCTATTTGTGTTCACTGGATGTCTCATTATAGATTTTTGTATCTCCACTTACTATTTTTTCTAATTTAATTTAAAAACAATCTATTTTTACTGTTAGGTTTCTGCCATCATACCTCCCTGCTAAAATAAAAGATGAAAAAAAAAAAAAAAAAAAAGCCCTGTGTTTATTTTCCTGAGGCCTCTATGATCAAACTCACTTTAATGAAAGTTCTGAAAATAACCCAGTTAATTGATACCATTTACAGAAGCACTCTGATAGTTCCATATGGCTTTTTTGGTAATACCAGCTGCCTCATTATAAGCTGTCATTGCAAAACCTCTTGATTAAAACCCAAACATCCCATAGGTAAAACAATATTGCTTACATTCCTTCAAAACGTACATTTGCTGTGGCAGAAATATGAGACTATGTTCACGCGAAGGTCGTTGTGAGCAAAATGTGTTGATTCCAAGCAAATGTTTGAGAGAGATTCACTTAGTAGATGTCAAAAGCTGGCCTGCTAGAAACCTGTTTTGCTCAGTATATTTAGGGAGCAATGTTTTATACTGTAGAGTATTTTTCTTCTTTCAGCATACTCCCTGTGTAAATGAAAACAGGAGGCTCTGAATTTTAATTGAAAGTAATTCCTTTAGAAATAGACCTCTTTAGGCACTGGGTCATTCCAAACAGCTGAGTATATATTTTTCCCCAACATATAAATCTCTACAGAAATCTTGTTAAAATCTATGACATATTTTCCTGCAATATTAAACAGACTATACCAAATGCAATGAAATTTTTGTTATTATATATTAACTCAGAGTCATTATTACAGATACCAGTTAGAGTACTGGGCTAGCAGCCACCATCATCTCTCAGTAGTTTCCTGACTCATTCCCCAGCATCTACAACACATGCACCATTCAGTTCTTCCTCCTCCATACAGCTGCTAGAGTGATCTTTAAATAGCGAGAACTGACTATTTTAGTCATCTGCTTTTAAAAAATCTTAAGCTTCTCGATCACTCTTAAGGTGAAATCCAGAACTTCTAATGTAGCCTGTAGAGTTCTCTACCCCATCCCCCTCTTCTCCAGCTGTACTGATCTTGTTTTAGATCCTTTACAATTCTTTGGGAATTCCAAGCTCACATGGCAGAATGAAAACGCTTTATAGAATTTCCCTCTCCCAATATTTAACAAAATGTATGAAACATAATAAACAATCATCAACCAAAAAGAAAAACATCATCAATAGAACCAAAGAAGAAAAAAGGCAAGGAAAGAAACTGAAGATTTACAGCAGGCAAAATTGTGAAAATTCTCACCATTTCCAAATGTAGAATGAAGCAAATTGAACGTTCTTACTTTTCTCTTTTTCTTTCCTTTTTTTTTTTTGTTGTTGTTGTTGATGAATAAAGGAAACATGACTCCCAAGGAGAAATAAGTGAAATATGGGTAACTCTATTTCTCTATTACTTTTTGTAATTTGATTTCAAGCAAAATCTGTTTTCATTGTGTTTGGTTTATGCTCCTGCCCTTCCACCCCAAAAAAGTTTATTTTCCTGAGCAAAATAAAAGGAAACTGAGTGGCTACCATATATAATAAGTCCTCCCTTAATGTTGTCAGTAAGTTCTGTGACTTTAAACAAAATGTGAAAGTTTAAACGAAACAATTTTACCGTAGGCTAATGGATATAAACAATATTTAGGTTCGAACCTGTGGCATCTCATCAGTGTTATAATGAGGTGACTTATTGCAGGACCTGCTGTACACTTCCCTCAGCTAAAAATGAAAGGGAAAGAAACACTCCAAAGACAAAGAACCTATCCTAGAAGAAAACACAATCCAGGGAAAAGAAGGAAATGCCATAATTTCATCATGCTATCAAGCAACTTAATAGACCGTAAGTTCAGTGAAAGGATCTTAACAAAATGAATTAAGAAAGAGCAGCTGTAGACCTTAGGGAGAAAGCTGAAAAACATAACATCACACAGAACTGTGGTACAGGCCCTCATTTCAAGACGCTTGGCACTGTTTTAGTTGGTTAATGAGAATATTAATTAAAATGAGGATTCATAAAAAAGCATTCCTTTAAACATTTTAAAGTTAAAACATTTAAATGTCATTTATTTGCTAATCTTTTGATGTAAGGGCACACTGTTTGTTATTTGAGTATAGTTTGGGGATTCTAATAAATTCCATCTTTTTTTCTTAAACTATACCCAAAATACATCACCACCAAATTCCAGTTTGTGTTTCTTTAAAGTGAAAAAGGACTTAAAGATACATGCAAAGCAACGTAATCTTTGTCCCTATCTTTGGGAATTCAACTTTTTTTTCTAAGTGATTTGCCGTTCTTGAGTCTTTCCAAAACATTTACTTTAGATTTCACAGAACCAATAATTATTTTTACATTTCTGTTTCTTGGGTTCTCTCCATAACAACCCTGTGGCATAGCCACTGTTACTGTCTCCATTTCATTGATGAGGAAACTGATCACTATATAAAAATCACCATATTTCTCCTTGTCCACATGACAGTCTAATAATTCAGCTTAATCTAGAGAATCATCTTCTCTGGACAGATGTACTGAAAATTTTAACAATTTGAAGCAATGTGTAGAAAATCCCCAATATGTAATTACAGAACATGGTGCTAGATTCTTTTTGCATGAACTAATACCACTATGCTTTTTATAATCTTTAGAGCCAGGTTTAACTCTAGCATTTATAATGCTATGATTGTACATTTATTAGACTTTGCATAAAACCTCTAAAAACAAATTTTAGAGCAAGTGATTGAGTTAGAAGGCCTGAATGCTAATTCAGACAAAGCCAATTACTAGTTCTGTGACTTTGCACAAACCGTGTAATCCCTTTAGGCCTCAGTTTCCTAGTCTGTCCATGGAAGTTCAACTTAAAGGATACCCAAGGTCTTTTCAATATAATGTTCTCTATTTGTAAAACATAAAATCTTCTGATTGAAATGTGCTAGGTAATAAACTTACTTTTCATCAAACACTTTGCAAAATGCAAACTTTATATTAGATTGCCTAGTTTTTAATGAATTGGATGAAAATGAACATAATAAAGAAGTTCACAAATGATTTCATTGTTTATAAAAATTATGGACGTATCATAAAATATTCAGAAACATTTTGAAATTGAGTAGCAAAATAGCAGGTAAAAGTTGTTCTTAGTCATGAGTAATAACTCTTAAATCACTCTATATATTATCAACCTGCTGCACCCTGAGGTTGCTGTAACATCATCAGCCCAACATGTATCAACAATTGACTAGAGAGAATCAGAGAATCCTGGGGTATTCAAGTATTACCAGAAAAGATCTTGTTTCTAGCTATTGGTTTACCTGTTAACATGGTTTATTCTGGACCATAACATCAAATTATTTAACCCCCTGCTAATCTGCTTTATCTGCCATAAGTTTATACATAGCTCTAATCACATCACGTCCCTCCTTAAGGATTTTTAGTGGCTCCCTGTTGCCTACAGAATTAGGTCTAGACTATTTACTCTGTTTTCAAGGCTCTCCAAGGTCTGGCCCCAGCCTGTCTTTCCAACCTCATTTCCTCTTACCCCCTTCATATGCCTTTCACACCAGGCCTCCTGAACGACTTGCTTTTCAGGGACATGCCCTCGTTACCTCGCTCATGGGTCCTGCTGCTTGTATTGCCTTTGACGTCGTTATCCAGGCTTTTATTCTCTCCGTCTTTCCAGACTCCACTCATATAGCACGTCCCTCACAAAGTCTTCCTTGATCTCCCCAGCCAGAATTTCTTTCTAGAGTATAATAGGCCTTATCTGTTACTCTTACCACTTTTATTCTTGACAGAGGTTTTTAAGTATATGACTTACTAGGCTGGAAATTGATTTAGAGTTAGTCTTAGTCAAATGCATTCTTGTATGCTGATAAACTTCTGTCTTATAGCATGGCCTTCTACATATTAAGTCTTCAATTAATATGTGAAATATATGACTGGCATACACTGGTTAGTTCTGGACCCAATTCACCAAATATTTATTAGATATCTACTGTGTGCAAGTCATTTCAGTACAAAGAGTGAGACATAAAAGGGTTGATAATTATAAGACAGACGACCAAAAGAAGTGTAATGGCTTTTCAGTTTATAAAAAAAAGTATGAAGTGAAAATACCCCCTAACAACAACAACAACAAAAAACAACAGAGTAACTAACTCAAGCAAAATGGTATTCTTTTTGTCGTCAAGTCCAACTGCAGAAGGCAGGGAGGGGAGGGATTTGAATTAAGTTGAGTGTTTCAAGTGGATCAATTCAGTCTGACAAATTGGTGGAATGTGAAGAAAGTGACTCAGGCAAGAGGATCACACTGTAGGAGAAACTTCCTTGTGAGGGTTATGTTCTTATGCCACACCCCAACAGGAGGCACCAAGAGATAGTAAAGGTTTACAAGTTTTAAGGAATGAATGCAATATGAAATTGTTGATGTTGGCACAAGAACAAGGCAGCACAGCATATTCTACTGGTTATGAGCACGGACTCTGCTAATTCATAGGTCGTCTCCAGCCCTGTCAGTGTGATCTTGGGCAAGTTACTTAGTTTCTCTCTGCCTCAGATGCTTCATCTGAAAAGCTGGGAAAATATTGATAATCTACCTTCAGAGGGCTCCTATGGAAGTTCACCGGGTGTATACATCTGGATGAGCGTGTGTGTTTATGCCACCTAGAACGAAGTCTGGCACCGAGTAGGAATTAAGTAACTTTTTGCTACTGTTAAGGACTATGTTTTTGTTCCCCACTAGTAAAATTTAGAATCAAAATGTAGAAAAAGTAGGGCTTGCTGAATCTTCAAATTAAGAAAGTATTGATACCTTCAAAGTCTCACTGAGTACTAAAGGCACAGGGTAAGGGGTAATTTGAAAGAACATTCAAAATTTAATTTCAAATTTAATGATAGCATTTGAGAAAAGAAACAGCATAAAACTATGAACCTGGTCATGTTTGCATTAAGCCACAATGAAAATTACAAGAAGAAAAAGGTTTTCTGTATAAAGTAAGATCAGAAAAAGCCCAAGATTGGAATGTAGAAATTACATTAAATTAGGTAGCTTTTTCAGAGTTTGTATTATGCTAAATGGGATTACTTATGCCAGACTTACAAATAAGCTCTAATATATCGGTGGTATCATGGATCAGTATCAAAACAGTGTCTGTGTTTATATCCATGCCCTGTGATTCTGGAATGTTTAAATATCCTTCATTTTTAACAGCAGATATTTACTGTCTGACAATGTGCCAGGGATTTTGCTTGGAAATCCCTCTGAGCCATTCAAGATGCTGAGTAGAAACTGGATATTGGATAGGGAACTGGAGCAAAGTGCAGAGGTTTGAGCTGGAAATATAAATGCATCAATCACTAATGTTTAGGTAGTGGCGAAGCTCCCGCTGAATGAAATGTAAGCAGTGGATTGAGTGCTATGAATGAGAACTGCTAGGATCCATGTTTCAGGTATTAAGTAGATTTTGAATGAGATCTGGGACCGTTGTTGAAGCCCTTTTATTTATACTTTTGCTGTGTATTAACACATTCACTTTCCTGTACAGGTCGATGATTGTGGCTTTTCATTGAATCATCCTAATCAGTTCTTTATCGAGAGCCAAAGGATTCTAAATGGTGGTA
Source organism: Rhinolophus sinicus (assembly GCF_057876585.1). Lineage (NCBI taxonomy): Eukaryota > Metazoa > Chordata > Mammalia > Chiroptera > Rhinolophidae > Rhinolophus > Rhinolophus sinicus. The sequence goes on along the minus strand of NC_142502.1, from coordinate 83,004,869 downwards.
AAGACATCAAGAAGGAATCCATCCAACCAGAAACTCCTCAGCCCAAACCAAGTGTCCAGAAAACCAAGGATGCGTCATCTGCTCTGGCTTCTCTGAATTCCTCTCTGGGAGTGGATATGGAGGGACTAGAGGATTATTTCAGTGAATGATTCTTGGACAGTTAGTGACCCTTTTTCCTCACTAGCTTTCAGTTCTCACTTTTAACTGTTTTGCCTTTTTCTTTTTTAATCTTTTTGTCTAACTTCTCCCTCCTTCCCATCCCACCCCAATCCATCCATGTTCTTAGAAAATCTGTCTTAGGAAAGTAGGATTGCAGATAAAAACAAAGATCTCCACCATATTTTTCTTTGACAAAAGGGAAGAAAAAGAATTTCTCTTGAAATCTAACACTTAAACAGTGTGATTTAAGTCCTGTTTTAAGAGGTAAATAGCTTTCTAGACTAGTTACAGTCCCCTGAAAACAATACAACTGAAAACAACTTATTTTAACCCTTATAACTGTAATTTTGATCCAACCCTTTTCTGGCCCATTTTTGTTAATAAGTATCAAAATGTATATGAGTGTATCTGTGTACAATTTTAAGAGTCATATAATGTCATAACGGATTAGACATTATCTCATTTTTTAAAGAGGTATTTTGGAATATCCAACACACTGCCAAATCACCAATCAGGATTTTAAACTTTTTTTTTTCTTTGAGTTGGCCATTGGTTATTCCACGTCAGTAAAGAGAATTTTTGCTCCGTTGAGTGTCAGCAAACACTGCTGAAATGAATTGTGTCTCAGGAATTAAGAGAAACAGAATTTGTGGAGCCAATTATGTAATTAACAAATAGGAATACTTTGTTATGTAAAATGCTGGAAACTCCTTATCTGCTTTCATTTTCCATTCACTCCGGGGGTGATTTATGAAGAGCAGACAATTCCTAAACCAAGAAGGTTGTAAGGAAAGTCTGAAGTGTTTCTTCATTCCACTCTCCAACTTCCGTAACTTCCCACTTCTGTGGTTGCTGTGAGTTGCCAAATAGGTTTGGTAAATTCATTGACTTCAGTAATAAATACTCTGACATTTATAGTAACTCCTTCCTTTCAGGTCCAGCATTGTGTTTGGGTAAATGTTGTGGATGATTACAGACATACTAGATTAATGCCTGACTCTCCTTGCAACACATTTTGTGTATCACGGAGCAGCAGTGTCCTCTTGAAGGCCTTTATCTCACTGATTTCCTACCTGTGATCTCTACATACCCACCCAGAGGATTTGGGCTCGCAGAAGACAGACCAAGGTTGGAATGTAATGCTTCCTCACTATTACCTTAGATTATGTTAAAAAAAAAAAAAAAAAAAAAAAAAAAAAATTAGTCTGTTTCAGTCCTCTTTTCCTGGTGAAGAGGAGTATTTTCCCTTTATCCTCTTGAATCAGGTATTAACTAAATTGAAAAGAGAATACTGTATTCAGAAAACTGGACTGCTGAAAGTACCACTTTTTAAATCCTGTGAAAAACTGAAGCAATGTGAAAAGGATTTAAACAGGATCAGATTGTCGGAATCTAAAAATGTCAGCTGATCAGGTTTTTATTTCAGGCTGCTGAGCAAAGATTTCTTGGAATATTTAGTAATATATAATTTAGGGAGATACCATCTGAAACTTTACTTGTCTTTACGAGTTATTATTACCTAGTTCAGAAAATAGTTTTATTCCATTACAAATTACCCCTATAAATCTCTCCCTTCTGAAACCATCTGCTTGCTATTCCTTTTATCATATATAGTTCTCAACAGGAATCTGATGATGGCCTTCCAGTTTATCCATGAACTGCAAAACTCTCTCTCTCTCTCTCTCTCTCTCTCTCTCTCTCTCTCTCTCTCTCTCTCTCTCTCCCTCTCTCTCTCTTTTGTAATATTAAGAGCAAGTGCTGAATGGGGTTGTTTTAACCACAGAATTAAGTTAGCTTTGGAAAGCCAAGCATAGAAATGTAGGTCTCTGTTGTATTCAAAAGAAGTGAAATATTAGAAGCAGCCTCACTGCTGTAGTTCAATGAGAAATCTTATGACAGGATATTTTCTATCTGGCAACATTTTGCAAGGTTATCTTTTTCTACTGTCTCATGTTCTCCTTTTATGAAGCCTGTGTTCCCACCAGCATAAAGGACAGAGCCATTAGCAGCACAGTAGATGTGTCTTAGCTGACTATTTATTTTACACTGGCAGCTCCAGGAATTGATCATCTTCCTTGAATGTTTTATGTGTTTCTAGTCAAACTCCACAATAACACTATTTAAATATTAGTTGTATTGCAAGTTCAACTTCTTTGTAATAAGGTTTGATCTCCTGTCATGTATTACACACAAGAATATATAAATGTTTTGTGAAGTCTATAGATTAGAGGATGGGGTTAGAGGTTTATATAAGATGACAGAAATTAATGCTTTTCTGGTGCTTTTTGGAGTTGGGTAAAGCAATTTATTTTTCATGCTTCACAAGTCTTGACAATTTTGATTGGTTTTCTTTGAAAGCAGACCTGTTTGAATTGGACGATGTAGGAAGAAACCCAAAGAAAAATTAAAAGCTGGCAGGCAGCCTCTTTTCATAACAGTCGCCAATGAAAAAGAATGAGTCTTCCAGGTCTTTTGACTTGCAGTTTGTTATTACCTCTTCAAGGAGGAGAGGCTATCTGATTATCAGAGTCAGAAGAAGAACTAGCAGAGGAAAGAGACTAGGTTGGAAATTTGCAGCTGGTTAAAGCAATGATACTGTTAGTGAAGATTCTACCATATTTCTTTCATGTTGCTTCTCTGTAATGTTTCTTACTCCGCTTAGAGAGTACAAAACTCCTAATTGCAGTGTGCATAAAAGAACACTAGGAAGATTTTTAAGTAAACTTTTTAGGACTGCTTTTAATATTGCAGTCATAAAAGTGAATAGTTGTAGATCTTGAAGGAGAGGGAGCCAAACAAAGCAATGGGAAAGACCTTTATTCATATAGAATTTGAATACGCTGAGGGATTTCTTCTCTCTCTAAACGCATTCAGTGTTTTGCTTGTTAAACTTTGCTGTCTTACTGATACTAAGGGTCTTTTCAAACAAACTTCTGTAATTCCTTGCAAAGAAGAAAACAAAACTTCTGGGATTGAAGCTTGAAAAGCAAAATGAGACAACTCTCAAGTTCTGGTTGGGCTAGGGTCTACTATTTGCAAATTTAATCAAGATCTTCTACAGGCATCAGCTTGACATTAAATTTAAGTGCTCATTAAAATGAAAGTTTGACAGCAGTTCTAAATGTGAAGCTCAGTCTGAAGACATCTTTATAGCTGGAAGGGGGAAAAAGTTGAGAAGCCTCAAACCACTGTGGTAATTAGACCCATTTGTTAACTTCTAATGTTGGCAAAGGGTGGGAGAGAGAAGGTTGACAAATGGGAACTGGAAAGGCCATTCAGCTCCCCGTATAGAAACTGTGTAACCAGAGTCCTGTGTGGCAAAGAAACATGGCAAATAGGCCCTCTGATGAATGAGTAAGATGGGGACATTATTTTAAGAACTTCTTTTGGTTTGTCTTTCTTTCCATGTACAGACGGAACCGCAGTGGGTCGGAGCTGTGTTTTGAATAGATGTGCCAGTTTGGTTGTCAGGCCCTTTGGAAGACGTACAACATTATTAGGGAGTGAGCCTCCAAAATACGTTTTTGGCCTGAAGAGTTAGTATTCTCAGAGGGGTCTCTAACTTACGTTCCAGTAATCACTTATTTACCCAAAGCATCTGGCTTTCTTTCCAATACTGAGTTTCTTTTTGACAGGTAACTATTGCCCAAGTCTAAGACTTTCCACCGTTATTGGCATTGTAGTCAATTTGCTTTGTGACTTTATGGAAATGTTGTCACCTGTTAGGAAATTATCTTCCTACTTCATCTGAACTTTCTTCCAAAAGTGATACTATTTTCTGTTATTGGGTTTGCTTTCTATGCCATGAGTTTTTTGTGTGTGTTTTTGTCCATTGCTTCATGACATTTTATTTTTTTCCAAGAATTATCACTGTAGAACCTTATCAAAAGCTAAAGAATATCTCTGTATAGAAAGCTTCTGTATTTCCCCTGAGCCTTCAATTGCAGTACTGTTTTTGAACATTGATGGCAAGGTAGTGAAACAATACTGCTAATAAATGCATGATAGGTTTTTCAGTGCAGCCCTGCATTTCGAGGTATTCATTCACCCTAACAGAACTGTGAGGCTCTTTAAGGTGTTTTGATTTTGTTTAGTTTCGCACTGAAAGCATAGAGAGGAAATAAATTCAGCAAATGATGCATTTAAGACTGTGCAATAACAAAACTAACCATCTCATGCAACTTTTCCTGCTTCCCCTCACATTTTTTCTTTTTTCATTGATAGCTTGCACTCGGGTCATAGAAGATACTAAAATCATTACTGACTACAAGGACATAGGGCTACATGCTTCTCTTTTTTATCTTCCCTTTCACTGCAGAGAGTTAGGATGGTGATTTAATAATCCTCTACCACCCTTAACTCTTGGTTCTCTCCAGACTTCCTGCCTGGTGCTCTTCTCACTCCAAGAAACTCCCTGGGTGAGCTCACTGACTCCCATGGTGTTACTTCCCATCTGTATGCAAATAATTCCCAAATCTGTATCCCCAACTTAGATCTCTCCTCTGAGCACAGACCTACCTATCCAACTGCCTCCTGGCCTCTCCATTAGGATGTCCCACAAGTATCTCTGATGTGTCCAGAATCAAACCTGTTCTCTTTCTTCCCATGAGTTTGTCATTGTAGAAACTCTGACATTAACCTTGACCTTTCTCTCTCTCACTTGACACTTTTTTCAAACATTCAAGTACAGTTGTTCTGTTTAAATGCCAGCATTCTAAACCAGTGAATCTTAACTGGGGGCAGCTTTTCCCACAGGAGATATCTGGTATGCCTGGAGAAATATTTGGTTGTCACGACTGGAAGGAGGCTTGCTGCTGGCATCTGATGGGTAGTGGCCAGGATGCTGCTAAACAGCCTATTTACCCAAAGCATCTGGCCTTCTTTCCTATATTGAGTTCAGGACAGCCCCTCATAGCAGAGGTATCTAGCTCAAAATGTCAGGAGCGCTGAGGTTGAGAAATCCTAAATGTTTTCCTTTCCTCCCATTCTCCCTTGCACTGCATTGGCTTACTCGTCACTTTTAGCTTGTGTTACCTCAGTGATCTTTTAACTTACTATCTTAGTCTCCATTTGCCTACCTTGTACCTATTCCCACATCCTTCTTCAAAATGTAACCCAAGTAATTTTCCCCCTAACGTGTTTGTCTTCTTAAACACAGCTCTCCCTTACCTATATGATGAAGTCTAACTCTCCACGATTTCATGTATGAGGCCCTCCATGACCTAACCCCTGCCGACATCTCCAGTCCCATCTATTGCCATTCTCCCTCTGTTCTGTGACCCACTCCTGTGACTTAACCATCCCAGACAAGGTTGCCCTGCACATTCCCTGTGCTCTCTCATCTCTCTCATCCTTGTTACTCCTCCCGCCTGGAACACCCTTCCATTGCTTGCCCTGGTAACTACTCTTTCTCGACTCAAAGGCTCAGGTGAGGTACACATTCTTTCAGCCTTCTCTGATGAGTCCAGTATATGTTTGTTGTCCTTTTTAGGCCATCCAGCGTATTTCTATCACAGTACTTATATTTCTAATCATCTATTTACTTATGTTCCCCTTCATTAGACTATACACTCCTTGGGGGCAGAAACTATATCACTCTCATATTTGAATCCCTAATAATTAGCGTTGTCTCTAGTTTTTAGTACAAAATCTTGGGCACTCAATAAATGTGTGTAGAGTGAATGAATGGTTATTTATTTATCTCACAGGAATCTCAGATTCAGAGTTTTCAAAACCTACAAAATAAGGGGTAGAATGGACTTGGACCCCAGACCAGGGCTACCTCTTACTATGTAACCTTGGACAAGTTTCTTAATTTCTCTGTGCTTAATTTGCTCCCCCTATGAAATGAGGATAATAATTGTATCCATTTCAAGGGTTATAGTAATAGAATAAAATATTCTATTAGAATAATACTGTTAAGTCTACAGCACTGAAAACAAAACACTGCCTGACTCATGGTAATACTTAGTAAACATTAGATGTTGCTATTTGATAATCAACCCTACAAACAAATGTTATATGAGTATGTGGATCTTTTGTGATTGAGGAGCATCCATTCTGAAGAATTCTTACTTAGAGCGATGCTGTTATGTGCACTATACTGGGTAGATCAGTGAGTGCGTGTGTGTGTGGGGGGTGGAATTGGGGGAGGGGAAACCATCAATCATACAAGGTTTTAGTAAGAGGAATTAATGTCAGTGCATTCACGCTCTGCCTCACCTTTGACCCATTTGTGGCCACACAGGCTGGAGAAACGCAAACTACAAAAATGGAGGATTTCCTGTATACGGTATACTCATACGCTGTGGTATGAAAAGTTGTTGAAATGGTGTCACAGAATACTGCTTGTCCTTTTAAAGGGAAGAACTGGGTAATGTGAGCTTCAGCATATAGACAGCATCCTAAAATGTCCTCCGTTAGGGCTGTACGTGATTCCCAATGACAGCGATGCCTGTGTGCTACCTAGTCTCCAAGCAGGTCAAAAGTACTTCATGTAGATCGAGTCAGGTGCCACTATGGCACCTCTGGAAGTGGATAAGAAAAATAATCGTCTGAATTTTTTCTGAAAAAAGAAAATGACACACGGAGAGGTTAAATCCCCTGAGCTGGGTCACAAACTCCCTGATAGAACCAGGCACTGTGACTTTCTGGCCTGTGTACTTTTTCTCCATTATTGTTTTTCACAGTGAGCATGGCTGTGTAGCTGAAACTGCAGGCCCCAACTACACCAACTCTTTTCTATTGTCTTTGACAAGGTAATTAACCCTTTTTCTTCAATTTCCTCATCTGTAAAATTGGGATAATAATTGGGATAATATTACCTACATCTCAGGATTAGTGTGAGATTAAATGAGATAACATTTCAAATACTTTGTACATGGTTTGACATGTAGTAAGTTTTAAATAATTGTTAACTATTGTTATGTAGAGGTTCTATTAAATTTTGTCAAAAGAAAGAGTTTGCCCAAAATAAAATTTGGAAACTACAATAATAGAATATTTCCTGGATATTAAAGAATAAGAATTATATTTTAATTTTGCTCTAAAGAATAAAAATTCCATAACCCTTAGCTCTTCAAATAAAAGCAAACTACAGACTCTCAAAATTTCAAGGAGTTTCTACTACCAAGATTTTTCCTCACTGTGCCTTGCTTGGTCTCATGGAATAATCTAGAGAAAGTACAGCCAGATTGGCAAACAAAGTCATGGGAAATTGCATATACCTTGTGTTGTCCATCAGCTTCTCAAGAACAGTTAACGTATCATTCTCATGCCTTGGTCAGAGCGCTGCACTGTTATTCCCTTGTCAAGTCCATGGCATCTTCCTTATCGTCTCAATCAATCCCCCTCCCTAGACCAGAACGACCTATCTCCCGTAAGAAGTGATCTGGATTTTTATAGAAATCAGAGAGAAGCTTTGGATTTTTCTCTTTTGGTATCCTATCCAGGCCTCTGTGCAATTATAGCAGATGCCCCCGTCAATAGTTTCATTAATTAGCTAGACAGTTTGGGATACAACCAACTTCTTGGTATTAAGCATACCACTTAGATCCATGTACAACATCCTTAATAACTGGATCTGTACATCAAAACAAGAAAGCACCAGAGTTACATGCAGCTTCTACTCCATACTCAAATAGCAGGCTGTAAAAAGCACCTAGGCAAAAGGGAATATATACAGCCTCTGTGACCTTGCTATACATTAGGGAAAATAGCCTATTTATGAAGGTGTTATCCATTGTTTAACTGGACACAATTAATGAGGAAGGCTATCTGCAGATTCCTGTCTCTTAACCTGGGTGAATACAGCCGACCCCAAATCCATTTGTGTATTTCCTCCTTTCAAGCCTATCTAACAGTGGGCACTTTAGAGGTGTCCAATTCAACCTCTAACCAAGTATAGTAAATGTTTTCAGCTTGTGGGCCCTAGAGTCTCTGTTGCAACTACTCAACTCTGTTGCTGTACTGCAAAAACAATCATGGGCAATACATGAATGTGTGAGTGTGAAGCCTTGAATAGTAAACACCTTTGTCTCTGACCCAGGAATCTCATGTTTTTTTCAAACATGAATAAATGTGTGGCAGCGTAACTTACTAGCTTATAAATAGGATAAAATTTCAGAAACTTCAGTTTGTGATGATTTTCGACTAGCATGTATATTATCAGTTCACTAATGCACACTTTATTGTTGTCTAAGCTGCTGTTAAACCTATCTATTGAGACTTCAATTTCTGTTATATTTTTTTGGCTCTAGAGTATACATTTGATTCTTTGTATAACTTCCAGTTCTCAACTAAGGTTCCCTATCTAACTGTCAATTTAAAAATTTAACTTTCAGAATTATTTTAAAGCCCCTGTTTAATTGCAATATCTGTATAACCTATGCGTCTGTTTCTATTGTTTGATTTTTTTCTTGGTTTTTGATGGTCTCATCTCCAAGTTTGCATAATAATTTTTTATTGAATGTCAGAACCGTACAGAAAAAATTGCAGAGATAATTTATCTTCCTTCAGAAATGATTTGTATTTGCTTCTGTGAAGCAGTTAGGCAGGAGTGCATGACCCCAATGCAATCCAGGGATTTAGATGACTTAAGGCATGGTTTTGTTTTTTGTAAGGGCTGATCTATTTTTTTTGTTTTGAACATCCTCCTAAGGTATAATCTTTCAGGAGTTCCAGCTGAAATCCTTGGGTGTTTACCAAAAACAATACTTTCAGGAAAACTCTGAACTCCAATTTTTGTCTCCTCCTTAGCACCATGGATTTATTGTAATTTCTGCTCAGCTTTTCAGCCTCTAGGTCACAGTTTAATCTAGGAGTAGATGACCAAAATCCAGATATGAAGGATATTCATGGCTAGGACTCAGAACTGGAAATTCTTATCCAAGATGGCAATATAGGAGGCCCTGCACTCACTCACCTCCCCCCTTGGACACACCAAATCTATAGCTACACTATTTCAGAGGGAACTATTTACTCTGAAAGAATTCCAGAAACTAGGTGAGTGACTCCTATACACTGGGTGAACAAGAAAACAACCCACATTGAAACGGGTGGAAAATGCTGAGACACGCTCTCGCCATAAACCCCATTCCCAATATAGTGACATACAATATGCAGGGTACTCACAACTCCCAGCTACTCCCTGAGTAGCAAAGGGTTTGAACCCAACATCTAGAACCCCTATTTTTAATACTGCCATCTGAGGGACAGCATCCAAAACACCTAGTTGTAAAATCCAGTGGATCTAAGTCTGTAAGACCCACAAGACCACAGCATACAAAGAAATAGTACCTAATGGGCTCACAATGACTCCACATAGCTTTCTCCCCATGACTCAGTGTAGAAACAGCAAACAGAAATGCCCATCTCCCAGTCTTTCCCTAATAGATCTATTTGCTTATTTTAGAGCTGCTGCCAGAGGGTCTGGTTTCTAGTGACCCTCCATTTAAGTGCTGGCTGAAATCCTTCTCTTTAGGACACTGACAGGTCTTGGCATAGCATCAACTACCAGTAGCCACTAAAAATAAAATAGGCTGCTTGGACGATCACCAGGGTATGAGAGACGATCAAGAGCTGGGGTTGGGCTGAATGATAAGATTATTCTCCTACAGGAGACACTCTGTCAAGCCTGGGAGAGGTGGGTGTTTGATGCATAGAAATCAACCCAGAGAGTCAAGAAAAATTAAGAAATATAGGGATATGTTCCAAATATGAGACCAATATACCCCTCCAGAAACATAACTAATGAAATGGAGATAAGTGATTTACCTGATAGAGTTCAAAATAATGGTCATAAAGATGCTCACCGAGGTCTGAAAAAACAATGTGTGCACAAAGTGAGAATTTATAAAAATAGATAGAAAATGTAAGAAAGTATATAACAGAAATCACACAGCTAAAGAATATAATAAATAGAGCAGTTCAACATTAGACTAGATCAGGTGGAAGAAAAGATCAGCTAACTTGTAGTCAGGGCAGTGGAATTCATCCAATCATCCATCCAGGGCAGTTATTACAGCTAAGGCTCGCTGCAAGTGGAAACCCTAAATAAAGTGTGCCTCCTCTTATGTAAAATTGGGGTGGTTCCACAGATATATTATTTTGTTGAGCACCTTGTTTCCGCAGATCCCCCAACCATTTCCAACCCACAGGTGGCACCTTAGGGGTCAGAATCTGAGCAGTTCTTCTTAAAGGTGCTCCCCTTAATTAGAAGTCCACACACTCGCAATTCATAGAAATGTCAGATACAGTACTATAGACATTAGACAACATCTATCCTGTAGCTAGACATGAAAAAAATTTTTCCTGAAGCTCAAATCATGTTTACTGGTAAAGGCCAATGTGCTCTGCTACTCCCTCAGCCAGGAACCCATGGAGGAACCCTAGGAGATATGGGAAATCCCAGTCCCCGTATTGGTCCCCACCAAGGGTTGGCACCTTGTCCCTGCTCCCTCTATCATGAGATGATTAACAGGCTTCCCTGCATTGGCAGCTTGGAAGACCAGGGGTCCCTAATGACTTAATCTTGGGACAGCCCAAACATAGTTAGAAACTTTTGCTCAGACACCGTGAACTCTTCAAGGGAACACCGGCCCCTTTCTGTGGGTGAATACTATCACTTCTCAGAATGCCCCAGCCTGGGGCAATGGGATCCAAGATCTTGAACCCTGATTTTTTAGAGCCTCCAAGGCCCCTGCTTGAGGTACCAGAAGTCCCCCAGGACGAATGCCTGCATACTTCTTTAATTATCCATTAAGACACAACAAACAAATATTGTATGGCTCTTATTGACACTGAAGTCTAAATTACAGTGCTTCCCAGGAACCCCTCCAAACAAGCAAGGGGTACTCTTAAATTACAAGGCCTAACAGGTAGGGTGTTAGGAGGCATTCAACTTCCATTTACTGTCACTAGGAACAACCTAGTAGCCTCTCTTAATAGCCAAGCTATTGTTCATACTCTTTGAGGGCAAGACCTGGATGCTCTTACAATGTCCCCCTGCACTATTGGCACTAACATCCTAATCCAGGGTCCCTCAGACAATGTGGCGTGTGAGGCCCTAGTACAGCTGGTGACCCATCTACAACATAGAGGTCTATTACCCCACATAAAATTTAAGAGCCAGCCAGAACTGTTAAATTTCTGGATATTAATTGGCCCTCTAAAGGCCGGGAAATTCAACTTACAAGGCCACACACACCTACTGTTAACTATTTAGCCACCAACCATGCTATGGGAAACCCAAAACGTTCCTCTTCACATTATGGTGGCAACACCTACCACACTTACCATCCTTCTTAGATGCTTTTCGCAGTCACACACAAATCCTCCACATTTCGCTGGGCAAAGCTCAACAATAAGCTTTGCAGTTAGCACAAAGGTCAATTCATCAAGCCATTCTCCTGGTTCCCCCTGGTTCCTTTTGCCAGGTTGAGGGACTCTACACCATGGACGATGCACCCGGGAGCCTATGAACTAAACATGGCTCCTCCTGTTTGCCTAAGGGCTCTGGACCAAAGAGCTGCCCTCCACAGCCACTCATTATATGCACTTAGAATGTCAAATTCTGGCCATTTGTTGGGATTTGTTAGAAACAGAGGTCTTCATGGGAACGGAGCCTGTTCTCTTGTGTACCCACATTCCTATTATGTCATGGATAAGGGATACCTCCTAACAGTAACTTGGCATGGCATGACCACCTCGTTAAAATAAAGGATATGTTTGGGAATGGGCTAACCCTGACATGGCAGGTCTTTCCAAATCACAGGAGAATATGGCTTCCAACTGCTCCTCGGCCCCCTGCCCACTGGTTATGGTGCTGCCATTGCCTACCCCAGGATGACCTGGGGTAGCCCCTATGAAGAGGTAACTGGGCAAGAAAGAGTCTGCGTGCTTCTCAGTCTGTGTACTCCACCACTGTACAGGGTGGGGCCTGTTGGAGAGCGGCAGTGTACCAGCCAGCCAGCAGCACCACGCTTATCAAAGACAGCAAGTTGGGGTCTGCTCAGCTTGCTGAGCTTATGGTGCTACCAATGGCTATGCAGAGCGTCATTGTCCATGACAAGCATCTTGTCCATATCTTTACTGACTCACAGGTGAATAGCTGTTCGGTTGGGCCAATAACAGTGGGAAAATTTTCACATTCAAGGCTATCGCATTTTGAGTACTCCAATTTGGAGGGACTTTGCCCAGGCACCAGTCACAATTAAGGTAGCCATGTTTCAGCACACACAAATGCTACCGTACCAGGGACTCTTTAAACACAAGGCAGATACCCTTGTTGGAATCCAGGTCACCACCCACTGGGGACTCTTAATCACCTACGTTTAACTAACAAAACCATGAGCTCCACCACCCATGACCACAAAACAGCAATTCCCCCACCAATCAATCCTGATTCCACCATTCTGCCCTTTCTTACTTATGCCCCGGCTGAATGGTCCTATATGTCTTCCGTTCTTAGGGGAGCTGCTGGCACACTGGCTGGGGCCCACCACAGGGGTGTTCTACTTACTGCAGTCCTTGCAAAATGCATTGTTTTGAATCGCAAATTATACTCCCAAACCAAACACTGGAAACTGCCCTGTCATGTTTCAGTTCTGTGAGGCAACTGCCCTTTTAGCCACTGACAGGTTGATGTCATAGGGCCCTTCCTCCATCTACAGGTATGGTCACTACCTGCTTTGCTATTACCTATGTGAGTGCTTTCACTGGCCTACACCTCCGTAGAGCAAGAAATTGCCTTCTTTTCCAAGTATATCCTGCCCCCATTCAGCCCTCCTGACATCATAGACTCAGATCAAGGATCTCATTTTACTGCCCATTCAACAGAGCACTAGGTTGTCCAACAGGGCACCCAATGGGACTTTCACCTCCCGTAGAGGCCACAGGCCACTGGCATTATTGAATGCCGCAGTGGTCTTCTAAAATCCTGGCTCCTTAAGTTATAGGGAGGTAAATGGCCTTCTAAATGGGTTTCTTTGCTGCCAGAGCACTTACCACTTAAAAGTCTAGTCCGCATGGCCATCACTCTCCTCACACCAACTGGGCTCGCCTGGTCATGGTGCCTATGATTGTTATGGGGGAATCTAATGCCTTCATCTTATAGGAGAATGTTATTTATATTTTCTCAAGAATTTTGAGTCCCCTTGCAGATTTAAAATGTCCATCATCTTGCCTTCCCATATTCATTGCTGATTCAATTGGTAATTAGCTATGACTCCCCAGTCATAGACAGTGCTGGCCCATTAGAAGAACACAGAACCACTATGCTGCTACTGGACCACACTTAGCTGCTTGATGTACAAATTCCAGCTGAAATTCCAGTGTATAGTGACGTAAATGGATGGCTCATTTTTTCTAACCATCCTCTCATAGGAAGTGGAGATAACTGTACCCAGACCCACCAAAGGAGCGGCGTAAATCTCTAAAAGGGTCCCCTGCAGATTGGCTGACATCAGCAACATTAGAAGATGGCATCAAGGTGATATTATGACAATTGGCTCTACCCCACTTTAAAGGAAGCCACAAATGAGCTGCTGGCTCAGTGCAGGCCTGTAATAAATATTCACATGGAGTAGTCAGCAGGCAGGCGCAAAACTATAAAATGCAGATGCTCCCTACAGCTGGCTTTACTCTGTGCCTTTTGTGCCATCTGGCTTGTGGAGCTTCTCCTTGGCCTAGAGAGGTAATACTAGAAAGTTTCTGGAACCACACACCACTGACCTGCAATTGCACCCCTGGATGTGGGAAGGTACATGTTAGAAGTCAGACCAAGAGAGGCTGAGCCCAAAATGCCACCTGGTGTGGATACTAGCCAGGTGAGTCAAGCCCACTACCTTAAGTGGGGCCAATGGCACAAAGGCTTAAAGGCCACCTGCCCTGACCAAAGAGTCACTGACATTCTGATCTCCGGGCAGTGGCCATTATTTGCCCTTATTTCAATCTTAATTGGCTGATAGGCTTATGCAGTTCAAGCCCATCTCTGGTAATATAGGGTCAAACAGTAGCTTGTCAGGAGCATATAACTAAATTTTCTTTAGACCAAGGCTATACATGTGCCTCCAACCTTTACTATTTATGGACAGAGAACTCCTATGCCTCAGAAGACAGCACCACCCAGTCATTTGTGAGGTGTACCCCCAAGGACCTCCAAAAGTTACTGAGAATTTGATACCACTAGATGCTGCTGATGGTGCAGGCAAACCTTAACCAGAATATCCCAAATCTATGTGATCCTGTTAGACCCTTTGTCCCCTCTGTTCCCCTCCTGGGTGGGCTACCGGGGAGAGCCACCCCCTCTGGGATGGCTGCCTCCACCTGCACCCCAGACCACGATAGTACAGGACACAATGATCCAAGATATGACAATGCCGATGACATGGGACCTGATGATTTGAGAAAAGACCCATCCCAAGATGCTGAGGGACACAACTTCACCCTGAATAAGATCTCTGCAGCCTTGCACTAGAGCTGACATGACACCTGGGAAGACACGGTAGCTGATGAGCATGAGGGCTTGGTTGCTGAACTGAATGCTGATTTATCTAAATTCCCTGCTGGCGACCCCTTTGAGTAGCATTTTGCAGAGTTAACCATGTGTTTACCCCAAGGCCTCTTGCTTATTACAGCACTTGTTGCTCAAATGTGAGGTGGCTGCTCTGACTGCCAGGTTGTTCCTCCCCTGCACCTTTGAGCTTTGGAAGGCCGAGGTATATGTTGATGTCATTACCTTACAGAGGCCCCTTTGAACACTTTGCTTGCCGTCACCACTCCCATTAGATTGATCTACATTTATGCATCCTGCTGGGGGTTAATGAATTTACTTTATGTTGAGAAGACCCCTCCCTGGCTATCACCACAGCACCGCCCCCACACATCCTCCAGGGCCACAGCCACAGGGTCACCTCTCTACAACACCCCAGGGAGACCCTTTCTCACTGTCACCTCTCAGGCCTCCCTATTCTTCATTTGTAAACCCTCTAACAGTGTCTTTAACTAATGAACAGAAACCAGAGCTCAATATTTGGGCCACCATAATTGCTGGGCATGTTACTGGCTCAACAAAGTCTTTTTCCTGAGTTTGTGGCCTAACCAGCTGATTTATTGACCCTGCCCCTGATGCCCAACAGAAGGCACCCCATGTGTCCCTGAGGCTTGCCTAACCACTCTATGCTGCTCAACTGCTCCCACACAGAACACTTTGCAAGATAGTATGTGGTACCTGGCAGGAGCCCCCATGGACCCTCTGAAATTCTCCATATCTGCCCAGGCACTGTGTTGGTGCCTGGATGAAATGACCTACACCTCATTCCAAGGAGCACAGTCCCCATGGTCTTGGGCCTCAAGGCCCAGCTGCCTGGGGGGAACCTCAGCTTCCTTCAGCTTCCTTGATCAGACAGTTGGTGCTTACCGTGGTTCTCCATATGTGCACTCCTCTTTCCCGTCACCTCCAATGCATTTGCCTCCTTGCTGGTGCCTGGGGAGTCCTTTCTGTTCATATCAATGTACTTTAGTCTCCCTGGAGCTATCCTTACAGATCACTGAACAGGACCCCCAATATGGCTCTCTTTCTGTGCTCTCATGGCAAAAGCATGCAGTATTCATCCACATTATGCCGAGAGCAGATCTGCTGGTATCCCTCATGGGAATTGAGTTAGGTGCCACAATAACAGGCACGCAACAACACATTATTAAGGTAATCACCAACCTGTCACTGCCCTGTCTGAACACATTGTGCTATATTATACCAAAGCCCAGCCTTAATGCAACAATAACATGAGTCTTTAGCACAGATGGCTTTGGGTTACCAGTTTGTTTTAGATTACTTATTGGCCAAGGAAGGAGGTGTATGTGCTGTAAAGGGCACCACCTGCTGCATATATATATATATACACACATATACACATATACACATATACATATATATTACATTAATGATGTAATATTAACACATAATTTATATATATGTATATATATATATATATATAAAAAATTAATAATTATATTAATAATTCTGGACAGATTCAGATAAACTTACAAAAGATGGCCCAACAGTGCAGAGTACAAGTATTCCATAATCTCACCCATGTTTTTAATTAGATACCTACCTTAACCTTATCTAAGGGTATGATTTATTATCTTGGCTGGACCCCAAAAAAATGTACAGGATGATTATGGACAGGATTTCAGACTATCATATGTTTATTGATATTGTTGATTGGCATTTTTGTTTTGCTTAAATATTTCATGTACTAGGTGATGAAAACGCTGCCAGTAGCTTTCAGTATCTCTACCATCCAGACAGTGCCCATGATTTTCCCTAAACACTAATGCTTAGGCATTAAGGGGTCAATTGTGATGAGAAAACAGCTATGTTGAGCTGCTGCCTAGGCATTTTGCAGTGTGACAGCCTCACTCACACCCAGAGTCTGGACATTTAGATAAGGACACGAGATTAGGTTTCCCTTCACAAGTTCCCATTTTGCTTTTCCTGAGGCAGCTTTAAAATAACCACTGAGAGCTAAGCCTGCAAAACATTAGTGATTGCTGCCCCAATCACCTTCTAAGTAATAGGTACTTCCTACTCTGTTCTCTAGCTCTTACTTGCTCATGACCTGGATGGAGGAGTGCCCTCCCCCTCACTCAGACAACCCCCACTCACATTTCTGGGATGTGTAAGTAATAAATCTTGTGATTTTACTTCCCTGTGCAAGTGTATTGAAACCGTGCCCCCAAAGTGGGAGCTCAGATGCTGAGGGAGCTACCTGCTGATCCTGTGTGGGTGGCTTGTGCCTCCTCATTCAGAAGGTCATGGTCTGCCTAATTTTAACTTGACACAGCAGCCACAGGCCTCCCAACACAATCCAAAGGCAATGAAAACAGTAACTGCAAAAGATATATGCACCCCCATGCAGAGAATGTTCACTGCAGCATTCTCTACAATAGCTAAGGCATGGAAGCAACCTGGGGTATCCACCAATGGATGAAGGGATAAGGAAAATGTGCGATATATATAGACTCACACACACACACATACAGGAATATTATTCAGCCCTACAAAGAAGAAAATCGTTCCATTGTGACAACATGAACATACCTTGAGGGCATTATGCTAACTGAAATAAGTCAGACAGAGAAAGACAAATATCATATGATTATGTTGATATGTAGAATCTAAAAACAAACAAACAAAAATACTGAACTCACAGATAGAACAGTTAAGCGAGGGTAGTCAAAAGGAACAGACTTACAGTTCTGAAATAAGTTATGGGGATATAATATATGGCACGGTGGCTAGAGTTAACAATACTCTTATATATTTTAAAGTTGTTAATAGAGATCTTAAAACTTCTCATCACAAGAAAATAAGGTATAACTTGAGTGGCGATGGATGTTAACTAGATTCATTATGGTGAGCATTTTCTAATATACAAATACCAAATCGTTATGTTGTACAAGTGATACTAATATGTTATATGTCAATTATATCTTATTAAAAATATGGATAATGATATTGTGTAGGATACCTTAACATACAAATAGGAAGAGTTTCAAGTTACATTACTCATAATGTTATTACTGTTAAGCATCTTGAAATTAATGTGTTGCTCATTGTTGTGAAATACCAAAAGGGAAGAAACAAAGCAATAACTATTCAAGAATAATAGTGCTAGATTTCTAGAAGGATATAAGCTTTTCAATACTTTAGTTTTATTGTAAGTAAAGTGTAGATTTGATGCACTTACAAAAAGGGAAAAAGAGTCGTGATAGCCTAGAGGCTTATGGGACACTACCAAAAGGAACCCCTATATGCATTATAGGATTCCCAGAAGGATAAGAAAGAGAAAGAGGCAGAAAAATTATTAAATCACAAAGGAAGAAAGCAAGAAATGAAGAAAGAAACAGAGGAATTACAAAACAGCCAGAAAACAATTTTTAAAATGGCAATAAGTCCGTACCTATTAATAATCATTTTAAATGTAACCGACTAAAATCTGCAATCATAAGACAGAGACAGGCTAAAAGGATAAAAACAAAACACACAAACACACAAAAACCAAGACCAGACTATACACAGCCTAACAAGAGACTCACTTTGGTTGGGAGTACATACACACTGAAAGGAAGGAACAGAAAAAGATATTCCATGCAAATGGAAATCAGAAGAAAGCTGGGGTGCCTATACTTATATCAGACAAAATAGATTTTAAGACAAAGACTGTAAAGGGGGACAAAATTTCCCTTATTATTTAATGATACAGAAGTCAATGCAAAAATACGCTATAACTTCCGTAAATATGAATTCACCCAACATAGAAACACGTAAGTATATAAAGCAGGTATTAAGAAATCTGAATACCCCACTCTAAATCTAGATAGATCATCCACGCAAAAATAAATAAGAAATATCGTACTTAAATGACATGTTAAACCAGAAGGACTTAACAAACACTTAAAGAACATTCCATCCACAGCAGCATAATACACATTGTTTTAAAGCTCACATGGAACAATCTCCAGGACAGTTTATACATTAGACCATAAAGCAAGTCTTAATTTAAGAAGACTGAAATCATACCAAGTATCTTTTCCGACCACAATAGTATGAAAATGGAAGTCAAATACAAGAAGAAAACTAGAAAATTCATAAATATGTGGAGATTGAACAACCTGCTCTCAGCCAACCAATGGGTCAAAAAAGAAACCATAGAGAAATCAGAAATATCTTGAGACCAATGAAAATGAAAATATAACATGCCAAAGTTTATGGCATGTAGCATAAACAATTTTAGAGGCCAGTTCATAATTATAAATGTGTATATTAAAAAACAAAGAGAGCACAAATAAACACCTAAATTTACATCTCAAGGAACCAGAAAAAGACAAAACTAAGCCCAAGTTAAGAAAGAAGGACATAAATATTAGAGCTGATAGAGAGACTAAAAAGATAATGGAAAAAATCAATGAAACTAGTAGCTATTTTTTTTAAAAGAAAAAAATCAAAATTGACAAATTTACCAAGAAAAAGAGAGAGGAGTCGTATAAATAAAATTAGAAATGAAATACAAATGATACTAGAGTAATACAAAGGATTTTAAGAGATTGCTATGAAAAATTACATGCCAATAAATGTGCCACCTAGGAAAAAAAGGATAAATTCTTAGAAACATACAAGTTATCAAGATTGAATTATGAAGAAACAGAAAATCTGAGCAGACCAATAATCAGCAAGGAGATTGAATCAGTAATCAACAAACTCCCAACACAGAAAAGCCCAGGGCCAGATGACTCACTGGTGAATTTTACTAAACATGTAAAGAAAAGCTAATGCTAATTCTTCTCAAACTCTTCCAAAACATAGAAGAGGAGGGAACACTCCCCAAATCATTCTATGAAACCAGCATTACTCTGATACCAAAGTCAGGTATGGACATAGAGAAGAAAACTACTGATCAGTATTCCTGATAAATATAAATGTAAAATGTCTCAACAAAATATTAGGGAACCAGATCCAACAACACATTAAAGGATTATACACCATGAGCAAGTAGGATTTAATCCTGGGATGCAAGGACGGTTCAACACATAAAAATCAATAAATGTGATACACCACATTAATGGAATAAAAGACAAAAATCACGATTATCCCAAAAGATGCACAGAAAGAACTTGGCAAAATACAACATCTTTACATACTTTAAAAACAAAAAAACAAAACAAAACAAAACAAAAACCTTAAAAAACTCTGTATAGAAGAAACATACCTCAACCTATAATGGCCATGTATGACAAGCTCACAGCCAACGTCATAATCAATGGTGAAAGAGTGAATACTTTTCCTCTAAGATCATGTACAAGACAAAGGTACTGTTTTTCACCACTGTTATTCAACATAGTATTGAAAGTTCTAGCTAGAGCAATCATGCAAGATTTAAAAATAAAAGGCATCCTAATTGGAAAAGAAGAAGTAAAATTGTCATTATTTGCAGATGATTTGATTTTCTATATTGAAAATCCTATTGACTCAACCAAAAAACTATTGGAATTGATCATCAACTTCAGTAGATTCAATGTGTAAAACCAACACACAATAAGTGGTGTTTTTACACATAAGCAGCAAAACATCAGAAAAAGAAATAAAACTATCCCATTCATAATACCATTGAAAATAATAAGAAAGGATAAATTCATCCAAGCAAGTGAAAGATCTGTACAATAATTACTACAAGACTTTGATGACAGAAATTGAAGAAGACACAAACAAATGGAAAGATAGCTCATGTTCATGAATAAGATTATAAAATGTCCATACGACCTCAAGGCATCTACAGATTCAATGCAATCATTATCAAAATTCAATAGCATTTTCACAGAAATAGAAAAACCATCCTAAAATTTATATGGAACTACATAAGACCCCCAAATAAACAAAGCATTCTTGAGAAAGAAGAACAAAGCTGGAGACAATACACTTCCTGACTTCAAATTACACTACAAAGCTACACTAATTTTAAAAAGCATAGTGTTGGCATAAAAATAGACACACAAACCAATGAAACAGTATAGAGACCTCAGAAATAAACCTAATTTGTCAAGGAAGCCAAGAACACTCAATAAGGAAAGGATAGTTTCTTCAAAAATGATGATTAAAAAAAGAACTGGATAACCCTGTGCAGAAAAATGAAATTGGACCTTCATCTAACACCACTCACAAAGTTGACTCAAAATGAATTAAAGATTTAAAGTATAGACCTGATACTATAAAACTCCCAAAATAAAATTTAGGGGGTAAGCTCTTGGACATTGGTCTTACAAATGATTTTTTAGATATGACACCAAAAATACAAGAAACAAAAGCAAAAATAAACAAGTGGGAAAAAAAAAAGCAAAAATAAACAAAAATAATCAAACTACAGAGCTTCGACACAGCAAAAGAAACAACTAAGAAAAGAAAAAGGGAACCTATGAAATTGGAATAAATATTTGCAAGCCATATATCTATATCTAATAAGGGGTTAATATCTGATACAAATAAGAGCTCATACAACCCAATAGCAAATAAACAATGCAACTCAAAAACGGTTAGAGGAACTGCATAAACATTTTTCCTAAGATATCCAAATGGCCAACAGGTACATGAATAGATGCTCACATCTCTAGTCAACAGGGAAATGTGCATCAAAATCACAATGAGCCAGTATTACCTCACACCTGTTAAAATAGCTGCCATCAAGAAGACAAGAGATAAGTGTTGGTGAGGATGTGTTCTGTTGGTGGGAATGTAAATTGGTGAACCCACTATGGAAAACAGTATGGATGTGTCTCAGGAAATTAAAAAAAAGAACTACCATATGATGCAGCAATCTCACTTCTGGGTATATATCCAAAGGAAAGAGACATTAACTCAGAAAGATGTATGCACCCCTATGTTCATTGCAGCATTATTCGCAAGAGCCAGGATATGGAAACAACCTAAGTGTCTATCAACAGCTGCATGAATAAAGAAGATATGGTTTATAGATACAATGAAGTGATCCTTAGCTATGAGAAGGAAGGAAATCCTTCTTGGATAGATCTTGAGGGCATTATGCTAAGTGAAATAAGCCAGACAGAAAAAGACAAGTAGTGCATGGTAACATTATATGTGGAATCTTAAAAAAAAAAAAAGTCGAACTCATATAAACAGAAAGTAGTAAAGTGATTGCTTGGGGCTGGAGTTGGAGAAAATAGGGGGAGGTTTGTAAAAGGGTACTGAAGGTTTGTACGCTTTTACAAACCTCCAGTTATAAGATGAGTAAGGTCTGAGGATGTAATGTGAAGTGTGGTGACTATAGTTGATAACACTGCATTATATAATTGAAATTTACCAAGAGAGTAGAACTTAAATGTTCTCACCAAATACGTACATATATAGTGATATACAGTGATGGATGTGTTAACTAACTAGATGAGAGGGAATCCTTCCAAAATGTAAATGTACTAGTATATCAAATCACCACGATATACACTTTAAATATCTTACAATTTTATTTGTCAATTATACCTCACTAAGTTGAAAGAAAAAAAAGCATAAGAGAAACCAGAGGGGAAAAAAAAAAAAGGCTAGGTTTCAGTCTTTGTGAAGAATGGTCTTTTCCTGGTTTATTTTATTCCAAGGTATGGCTTTTGAGGAGTCCAAAATGAAAATACCAGGTGTTTAAGAGTACCCTTTATCTTGCTGGGTCTTGAAAAGTTGACTAACTTCTTCCTGTTTGGGACTTCCCCAGTTTTTGCAATAAAAGTCCTGCATCTTGGGAAACTCCTCAGTTCCAGAAAATCTGGGGCAGTGGTCACTGTAGCCTTGAACTTCAATTTTTTTTTTTAATTAAAGTTTATTGGGGTGACAATTGTCAGTAAAGTTACATAGATTTCAGGTGTACAATTTTGTAATACATCATCTATATATCACATTATGTGTTCACCACCCAGAGTCAGTTCTCTTTCCTTCACCGTATACCATGTATCCCTGAAAATAAGACCTAGCCAGACCATCAGATATAATGCATCTTTTGGAGCAAAACTTAATATAACACCTGGTCTTATATTACACTATATCATATAAGACCAGCTCTTACATTAAAATAAGGCTGGTTCTTATATTAATTTTTGCTCCAAAAGACGAGTTAGAGCTGAGGTTCCAGCTAGGTCTTATTTTCAGGGAAACACGGTATTTGATCCCCTTCTACCCTCATCTATCACCCCCACCTCCCTTACCCTCTGGTAACCACTAAACTATTGTCTGTGTCTATGAATTTTTGTTTCTTCATTTGCTTTTCTTGTTCTTTTGTTGTTTTCAGTTTTATATACCACGTATCAGTAAAATCATATGATTCTCTACTTTTTCTGTCTGAATTTTTTGTCTCAGTATAATAATCTCAAGATCCATCTTGTCTCAAATGGTACTATTTCATTTCTTATGGCAGAATAATATTCCATTGTGTATATACACCACATCTTCTTTTCCAATCATCTATTGAAGGACACTTTGGTTGTTTCCATGTCTTGGCCACCATAAATAAAGTTGCAATGAACATTGGAGCACATATATCTTTACAGATAAATGTTTTCAATTTTTTTGGATAGATACCCAGGAGAGGGATTGCTGGGTCATATGGTAATGCTATTTTTAATTTTTTGAGGAACCCCCACACTGCCTTCCATACTATGTGCACCAATCTGCATTCTACCAACAGAGTATGAGAACACCAATTGTTATGTCATGAGGTAGCTGAAAGCTCTGATCAGCGTCTCAGTCTTCTGACTGGTCATTAAAAGGATGCGCAGTATTCTCATATACATCACAGTCATTTCCATGATAAAATTTTTGAATTTGCTTTTTCTTTGTCTTCTTTCCTCTTTCACTAAACCTTCCAGCAACTATCATCATTCAGGGCTCAGCTCAAATATCACCTCCAAAAATGACTTATGTACAGTGGTCTTATACTCAGGGCACTGTCTCTATGACATGTTATTTATAGCAATTATCACTACCTCAAATTATTTGTTTGATTACATGTTGATTGCCTGGCTTATCCTCATCTAAGCATATATTCAGGAATATAAGCCTCTTTATAGCAGAGATTTGTCCATCTTGTTCTAGATGTTAAGTATCTAGAATATTTTTTACAGTTAGTGGATCCTAAGGAGATACATGTTGAATGAATCAGTAGATGAATGAATGTCTACTATTGAGTTGCATTTTCAAAGTTTTTCAAGACCTTAAGGCTGCCTCACTGCAAGTTGCCGCAGTAAACGCATCCCTGTCTGGCTGTCTGGGCCCCCTTCTCCAGTAGAATGAAACTGAGCATTGATCGAGGCTCTCTTTTCCGATTGGTTTTTCACAGTTAAACCGAGAAGCACAATACAAAACCCAGAAGTTTATCTTGGAATAATTCAAATTCTCTATGAAATTCACAGCTCAACTCTCTATGAACATCTTCCTATGTCCTTCAGAAAGTTGTGCAGGAGTGGCTTTATGTTAATGATCTCTCTGTCAAAGCAAAATGCAAATGATTATGAGTCACTTTGTGGAGTGAGTGTACTTGTGCTGCGGATTGTTGATGAGATCAAAGGAAGAGGTCGTGCACCAGGGAACTCACACTCTGGCTAAGACTCTCATCCGTGCGGTGTCTCAAAGAGCTCTAACAGCCAATGAGGCTCAAAAGGAAAAATAAAGAAAACCAGAACTGGAGGCTGGTTCGGGAGAATGATTATGCTGCTATTGTGATGTGCTTTATGAAGGACATCCTTAATAAATAAGATTCCTAAAATACAATTTCCTTGGAATACATTTTTTTCAGTAAGGTGGAGAGTATCTTATCCATCGGGCAAAACATATTTTTAATGGACTACTTACAGAAGCCAGGTTAAGGAAGTAAGAAATATAAACATAAGTACATAAACATAATATAAGCTGCCATTTATTGAGTGAACCAAAATCCCTGGCGTCGTCTTCAACTCCTTTCTTCCTCTCACACTCTACATTCATTCTGCATATCCTGTTGCTTCTATCATCAAAACATATACAGAATATGACCATTTCATACCACCTCTACCGTTCCCACCCTGGTTCAAGGTCTTACCAATTCTTGCCTGAATTATTACAATAACCTTTATCCGATATAGCCTATTCCTAAATTTGTTGAAGATTTAATGACAGCTTGAGCAAAGACAGTACACTTTAATTTGTTTATGAATAGCAAGTTGAATGAAATTTAAATAGCTTTTTTCCTAAGCTTTGCATGATGAGAGGAAAAGCTATTGTGGGTGGAGGATGAGGAGAAGCAGACTATGGCCAGCCAGCCAAATCCTTGCTGCATGTTTTTGTGAATAAAGTTTTATTAGAATGCAACCATGCCTATTCATTTGCATACTGTGTATGACTGCTCACACTACAGTGGCAGGGTTGAGTAGTCCAGAGACCATATACCCTGCAAAGCTTGGAACATATATTATTTGAAAGAACAAAACCAAACTCACAGAAAAAGAGATCAGACTTGTGGTTACCAGAGACAGGGTGTGCAGAAAGTGGGAATTAGAGAGGGGTGGTCAAACTTTCCAGTATAAGATAAATAAGTCCTAAGGATGTAACGTACAACATGATGACGATAGTTACTACTGCCGTATGATATATAGGAATGTTGTTAAGAGAATGGGTCCTAAGAGCTCTCAGCACAAGGCAGAATAATTTTTTCTTGTCTTTTTGTTGTAGCTATATGAGATGATGGATGTTAACTAAACCTATTATGGTAATCATTTCAAAATATATGTAAATCAAACCATTGTGCTGTACAGCTTAAACTTATACAGTGACGCATGTCAATTTTTCTCAAAGACTGGAAAAAAATATTTACTATTTGGCCTTTAATGAAAAAGTTTGCCAATCTCTGAGCTATAGGATATATCTCATGTTCTTGTAAAACCATTGCAAAGAGCATGCTATGTTTACTTTCTTTAAGTCTAGCCAGTAAATTTCTAGATACATTATTCTTAAACTTTCAGAATATACGTAAGGAAATTTTGTTAAAATAATACCCAGGTGAAGTTGCCTTCCCTAACACAACTCTAGTGTTTTCCAGAAATACAAAGCTCAGTTCCAGTGATCTGTAAACCAATATCTTGTCAATTGAAGTAATTAGAGTCCTCAGGCACTGCAATTTAAAATTAGTTGTCTGGCCAAATTGCAACAAATGTTCTATGTGGCTCTATTTTCTGTTGTTTTTATGAGTTGAATTAGATTCCCTTTTTTCACTACAATGAACCAATTTTTGGAAGAACACCATTCCATTCTGGAAACTTTCTGTAAGGCACATGTTCATTTATTGTATGTCACGAGATTCTCTTATTAATGGATTATCTATATTACTACTATGATTGTATCATCCAGTCCCAAGGCTTTATATATAAACTATTCTCTTGTGTCTTAACTTACACCACTCCCTTCACCTTGATATTTCCCTGCATCTCATATTTGTCCAAAACTGAACTCTCAGTCTTAACTACTACCCCCCACATCTGCTTCACTTCAGCAGTCCCCAGCTGGTTATGGCAACTCCATCCTTCTAATCTCTCAAGCTAAACAACTTGGACTCAAGTTGGACTTAGACTTATCTCTCTCATGTTTTATATCCAAACTAGCAGACAATCTTATCAGCTTCAAAATATGTCCAGAATCCTGTCATCCTCACCATCTCCATGGCAACCATTCTAGCATCATCTCCTACCTCAATTATGGAAATAGCCTCCCAGCTGGTCTCCCTGTTTCTGCTCTCACCCCATTCAGTCTATTTTAAACACAGAAGCCAGAGTGATCTTTCTAAAGCTTAAGTCTGATCATCTCCCTCCTCTGATCAAAACCATCTGATGACTTCCTGATGTGCTCAAATCGGGAGGCCCTACAGTGGCTATAAGGTCTAGGTCCCCGTGACCAAGAGTGCCTCATTTTGTTACTCCCCTCCTTGCTCATTCTGCTATGGTTGAACAGGCTACTTCATTATTCTTGGAACATGGTAAGCACCTTCCTTCTTTGCATTTCTTCTTCTCTCTTCCTGGAACGGACTTTCCCCCAGGTTGTCCACATGCTCCCTCACTTACTTCAGCTCTCTGCTCAAATATCACTTTATCAAAAAGTCTTGTACTGACCACCCGTAAAATAGCACCTCTTCCCCACCATCACTCTCTATCTAGCATAGCCTGTCTTTTATTCTATCACCTGCAACCACCTTATATATTTATATATACGTTTTCATTTTGGGGTCTCAGTACAGGGACTTTGTTCAACCCAGTACTTAAGGCAGTGCTTAGTACATGGGAGATTTTTAATGTACATTTTTTGAGTGAATAAAGAAACACTTACCTGTGTTCCAGATTCTGTGTTAAATCTTCTACCTACATTATCTTACTGAATTCTCATAGCAAATAATGAGTCTATGTTGTTACAACCTTTTAATCCACAAGAGTGACTTTCCCAAAGTCACACAGACAGTAAGAACACCAAGAAGTGTGGTTCAAATCCCTAAGCTTAATCACCATTCCTGCTTCTTCTGAGAAGCTTATGAGAAACTTACAAAATGATCATTAATGTTATAAGATGTGAAAATTGAGCCACAGGAATTTTTTGGACTCAGAAACAGAATAGATTTGTGTTAGCCATGAGAGGACTCTATTTCCATCTGTGAGGTGCCTGAGGATCTAAGAAATAGATACTAACTACTTCCTCATCCCAAACTCTGCAGCACCGGCAAATTTGATGCACAGAAGCTAGTTTCCTGACCATGAGCTGTTTTTTCCACAGTGAGGGAGAAAAATCATTGAGGTTCGACTGGCCAAAGGGTTGGAGTCAAAGGAGGGATTTCTTGACAGAGATTTAGTGCCTGACCTAACGGGTGGAGAGATTTTTCCTCTAGACTAGTATGAGAGTTTAATAAAAGGACTGTTAACAAAGACGTGGGAAGAATATACAGAAACCACAGGCATAGTGCAGTACCATGAAAAAAGTATCCACTGAGTGCTGTAACCCTTTCTAGGACTGGAAGAGCAGGGTGGAGAATGGAACTTGGGGGTGAATGGAAGACAGATGGACGGACCCTGGATTTTCCAAGTATCCAGAGAGATGCAAATTGCAATACTTCGTGGCAGAAACTCTTGCTGCAAGCACCTGAGACTTTCCTGAGGAGTTCCCTTGGCCTTGGGAGGAAGCTTGGGCACTTACAGAGCAGGCTGAAAGTGCCAGCAGAATAAACACCCCAGGAGCCACCATCAACAAATGATAGACTTGAGTTGGAGCATGGCTCTCTATCCCAGCTTCCTTCCTGAGCAGGACAACTCTGCAGCCTGATCTCAACCGTATCTTAGAAGTCCCTAGCAGGACTGAGTCCCTGAGGCCTCCAGCAGTAGCTTGCTTATCAACACATCTTCTAGCAGCTCCTTTCACTTTCCTGTCTCACTCCCTCACTCTTCTACTGGTGTTTCTTTTCTTTTAAAGTTATTTCTAAGTATTTTATTCTTCTTGTTGTTATAATGAATAGAATTATATTCTTAATTTCATTTTCAGATTGTTCATTGCTCATGTATAGAAACATAATTGAGGTTTTTTAAAATTAATTTCAGGTGTACAAAACAATGTAATAGTTAGACGTTTACACCCCTCACAAAATGATAAACCCCCTCCCCCAATCTACTACCGCTCTGACATCGTACATAGCTGTTACAATTCCATTGACTCTATTCCCTATGCTGTACTCCACATCCTGTGACTATATACATATATATAGTCACACATGTGTGTGTATATATAGTATATATGTGTATATATATACATACGTGTGTGTGTGTATATATATATATATATATATATATATATATATATATATGTATGTAATTATAGTTGACATTCCATATTATTCAGCTTCAGCTTTCAGCTTCAGGTGTTTCTTGAGAACACCTTCCAAATACTCTGCTGCCCTCAAATTCTAGTCTCAAGGTCTATTTCTGGGGACCCTAACCTAAAGGACACCTTGACAAAAATCTATGATCTGTGATAAGCTGGACTTCAGGAATAGTTCACGTTGGTGTCCAAACAGAATTGCACAATTAGGCCATTGGCATCATTCTGAAACCTACGAAGAAGGGTGTAAATTTTCCTATTCACCTGCTCTCTGCATTGTGCGAAAGAATGGGAAAAGAGCAAAGCAGAGCAAAAAGCACTGCGAACCACAGTTTTGTGTCCCTGAATTCTGAGGGGCATTGGGCAGCAGGGGGATGAGAAATGAACAATTACTAACCTTGGGTTCACCAGGTGCCACCATCAGCTGGGCAATTTGCTCACAGATGGTCGTGCCTCACTGTTGTCTGGGAGGAAGAACAGAGCAGCGTCCTCCCAGGCCCCCTGTGTTCTCATTCACTGGACTGAGGGTAGGATATGAGAAGGGAGGAGCTCCAACTACATTTAAGCAGAGCTCATTCATTCATTCAATGAATATTGACTGATCAGGACGAAGTGCCAGGTACAAGGCTAACTATGATGCAGGTCGCATTCACTAACACCACCTTAGAAAATAAACTCCTAAGAAGAATTCAGTTCAAATATGATAAGACTAGAAAATAACTCAACCATTTATTTTCTAGGACCCTCCTGTAAGACATTATTCAGAAGAACTTAGACTGCTAAGGCCATTCTGCACCTTGTAGATGAAAACAATTTTATTGTTACTTAAAGATTACATATATATATATATATATATATATATATATATATATATATATATATATGGAAATAAATTTCTCTTTATTCGAATTCTGTCTGTGAAACTATTTTGTAAAGACCAGAAATATATGTATCCATATATGACAATTTTAGTGAAACTTTATTTGTCAAATTTCTTTTGGTTTTTATTAGTCATGTGTCAGTATTCCTCTTCCTACTTAATCTTCTGGTTTTTTAAAAAATGAAACTTGCAGCTTAGTTTTTAAAATTCTAAACCATCTTTCTTCTTCAACCATGGCATATATGGTTGAGTAATATCATATTGTACATATCCTACATTTTATGTACAGACTATTGCTTCTTAAACATATTTTACTATCTCTTCTTAAATTTCTAATTGAAAGTAGATATTGCCTAATTTGAAGAAATTAGCTCTCTGCTCTAAAATGTATTTCTTTATTACCTGAGCGACCTATCATTTTAAAAATGTATTTCTCTATTTTAGAAACATATTTAAAGCACAGATTTTATAATTATAGAATTAAAATAATCTTAAAAATATATCCATGCTTTTTTTTCCCTCAAGAATGTAAGTCCACTACTATGGCATTAAATCTTTTGTATATTTAATATCATGAGGTGCATTATTGAAATCCATGCTAGATTTTCAGTGGGTTTACTGATACATAGCCATCCTATTTTGTATCTTAAATTTTATTGTTTTATATATAAAATATATATACTATATACTTATACATAAAATATATACAACACATATTATATATTATACAACATATTTATGCATAAGTATACAATATATAAATATATAACATGTTATATATAAAATTAATGTATGTTATATATAAACACATAATATATAGTATATGGTATACCATATATTTTGTATGTTTTATACACATATTTTTACATATAACATGTTTACATCATAAATGTCATATATATCATATATATGATTTATACACACATATTTATAACTTCATTTTAGATGTTTCACTTTCTCTGTTATTCATTTTTTTAAAATCCTCTCCCTCTTCAACACTGTCTCAGGGGTAGGCATGCTTTATTTATGGGTTTGACTTTTTCAGTTACCATTTGTAGGGCTGATGTGATCTGGAATGTTTTAGTCTATTTAAAAAGAAATCAGACCACATCTTTTTGGGGAAGGTCAATTGGTGCTCAGTGGCGAAGATGCAGGTAATATGCAAGAAGTGGCAGGACCCATATTCTCATTTCCATTCTGAAATGCAATTTGCTCTGGTTTTAGGTAAGTTACTTCAGCTTTATTTGAAAGTACCAAGCTGCTTGATAACAGTTCAGGGCAAATAACTGAGTTGTGTTTCTAGTTTTGCCACGCGAATTGACCTTAGGCAGGCAACTGAAAAACATCTCTCTGTTTTGTTTTGTCAGTATGAGAAATGAGCATAATAACACTGCCCACTTTACAAGGAGAGCCTTAACGAATTTTGCTTGTGTAGAGAGCATTGTGAGATCTTGAGGCAAAGGGTGCTGGGTGGGGTTGGGCTGCTATAGCGATCTAAAAGTGCCATTGCTTTTGGTACTTCAAACGTATTCTTACAGGGTTACAACAGTCTCTCACCATCAGGTTTTTGAATTATTGTTAAGAATAAGAAGTGGAATCTAGTTGGAAGAAATAAGGAATCTTGAGTTAAATTTTCATGTTTGCCCCAGACCTGAGTTTTCTGTATATCTATGTGATTCTATGAAATTAATTAGCTTGGTTATTCTCTGTAAAAACAAAACAAAGCCTGGAAATTATATCTGTCACATTTGTAACAAAGTATGTACCAGCACCTCAGTGACCACAGTTCAGATAAGGCCAGCAGTAGTAGGAAAAGAATGATGATGGCAAAACGGACATCCTTTCTGGGAGCCTTCCCTATGGATGTGGACTATAATGGGGAAAGTAGCATACTATGAATTTCTGCAATATCCTGTGTAATAACATTTGGAATAAATTTTGGTAATAAATTATGTAATAAGAAATTCCGTGGTTTTACTTCTGTAATAAGACTATTGGTTTAGAGATTTGGCTTATTCCCATTATGGCTCCTGGGAAGTCTTTCTACACCTCTCTGTCTACTGATGATCAGACCAGAATGGATGTGCAAATATAATTCAGACTTCATCCCATAAACGGCAAATGGTGTGAGCCAGGACCAGCAGGTTATCTGCTCTGCAGGAGCGTCCTCTCTGGCTTCCCTTCCACCAGCCTTTCTGCAGCCTCTTCCAACCTCCAGGCGGCTGCCAGTGCATTTTACTCCTAGAAAGAAACCTGAGTCGATCTCCTGCTTTAAAACCTCTCAACTCCCAGCTGTTGTCCACAGGAATAATTCCAAATCCCTTCAACAGGTACAAAAGGCCATTTACAATTTGGCCTCAACCTAATTCACTCCTTTTCTTCCTGGCCACTGTAATCCTATACCCTACATTCTAGCTTCAGCACATTTTTCAGAATTTCTTTAAACAGCAATGCCCTTCACTCTGCCTTCATCCAAACTGTTCGTTTTACCTGAAAATGTTCTTTGCCCATTACTGTCTTACAAACGCTCATGCTTCTACACCTTGCTCAAAGGCTGTGCAGCCTTCCCTGCCTCAGACGTCCCTCCCTACTTGCTGAGAGGTCATCACTCCCTCTGGCCTCAGCCCTCTGTACACATCTCCTCTCTACCACTCACAAAGTAAAAGTTATCTCTGCTCTCCTGAGTGTAAGGGATACACCATTCATCTTCTTACTCCCAGCTCCAACCCTAGAGCCTGGCATTTGTACTTACTGAGTGAATGAATTATATCCCAGGTTTGCAGTTTATAGGTGTGCTTATGAAGCCTTGTGAGAGGTACAGCTTCCCACCCTGAGCTTGCGTGGACCTTGTTTTAGGTGACAGCTTTAGAGGAGATACTGGGCTCTCATGATGTCCTTTTGCCGCCCTCAGATGGGGGCCCACTGGACTCAAGTTTCACTGAATCCCATGTAAGGCGTCTATGTTAAGGCGAGGCTTTGGTTAGGAGATGCTCAACAACTGTAATCATAAGCTGTTAGAGTTGGAAGGGATCTTTTTTTTAACTAAAATGTATTGGGGTAACAATGTTTAGTAAAATTACTGGGTTTCAAGGGTACAATTCTGTAATACACCATCTGTATATAACATTGTGTGTTCACCTCCCAGAGTCAGTTCTCGGAAGGGATCTTATAGAGGTCTCCAGTCTGAGCTGTTAACTAAATGAGGAAACTGAGGCTATGAAAGTTTGGGCAATGCTCTAGGTAGTGCAAAAACCTAGTATCAGATCTGAAATTTGAACCTGAAGTTTCCCCCACTCCCCAGTGCTATGACACTCACTGTTCTTTACACCCAGCCCCACATTTCTGTGGCACTTTCTCTGCTGCTCAGCAAGCACAGGGATGACAGGCCGAGGAGACAGACATGTTTAAATTCTCTTACTTCAAATGAGAGCAACGGGACATGGAAGGGAAATTGACTAATATTTTTTTTCCAAATTGAGGTTCTATTACAGCAGCCTGACTCTTTTCCTTCATCTCCACTTGGTGACCCACTCTGACAGTCTCCTTAGACCAAATGAGGGCCTGGGTAGAACCCATTCTTTGCTCCTAACATTTCCTTTGAGCTTCAGATTCTCATATATGCCTTCTATGGTTTTGCCTTTTCTCAATCCCACACCACTCCTTGCTCCCTTAGGATTTAGGTCTCTCAGAATCAAGTATTTAATGTGCTTTTCCTAATGTTTACTCATGAAAGGTCATTGCATTAGAGCTTTAAGGAGAAGAGATGTGAAGGAAATCAAATAACCTATAATAACCACATCCTGTGCAACTTTCACATTGGCTATTCGTGCACAAATGTTTATATGTATAGATGTTTAAAAATAGAGGCATCTCTTCATGCCAGCAAACAGAAAAATGAAGTATGAACCAAAACTAGGGAGGGGACAGTGTTGAACTAAATGATCTCTAAAGATATTTCCAGGAAAAAGTTCTATAATTTTTTCAAGCGATGGAATCCCATTGGAAATAGCCTAAAAGTTTCCCCTATGGCTGTTTGTTTCTCCTAACGGGTAAATAGGCAATAAAAACTAAGCCAACCACATTTAACTTTTCTTTTAAGTGATGGGCTTTGGATGCTCATCAGTTTGGGCCTGACAGCACCAGTCAGGCTCTCTCTCACGTCTCTTATAAACCCGCCCTATGGTCATTGGTTAGCATGTTATAAAGGCCTCCTGTGAGAAGCGTGCCCTTTGGTCTCTGCTACAGAGAAACCCTCACAGTGCTCCCCGCACACTAGAAACATGCATAACATGTACTCTGATCCTGGTTTCTCTGCCTGAGGACACGTCATCATGGGAAAATTAACACATGTCCAGAGTATAGATTCCAGGGTCAAAACTAATTTATTTTAAGGATAAGATCACGTGGTACAGTACCTATAACAACTGATTATAATTGAATACAGTTATTAATTCCAGACAAACTGACTAGTAAGTGTTTAAAGACTTCAAAAGAAAAATAGAAAAAGTCAACTCTAAGACTATAAAATAGCCCCATAATTACACAAGATTATAAATTTGATAAAACACTTTTAGAAATAAGAAATGTCCTTCAGAATATTGAAATGTGATTTAAGGGTTTAATAATTGTCCTATAAAAATATACATGAGAATGGTTAAAAAAGATTCTTAAAATTTCAGAGGTTGGGGGAGTTCCAGGTCAAGATGGTGACATAGAAGGCTCTTGAACTCACCTCCTCCCCAAGACACACTAAATCTACAGCAACATATGGAACAATTCCCTCTAAAAGAAATCCAGAAACTTGCTGAATGATTTCTACACAT
The DNA here is from genome assembly GCF_057876585.1 of Rhinolophus sinicus. Lineage (NCBI taxonomy): Eukaryota > Metazoa > Chordata > Mammalia > Chiroptera > Rhinolophidae > Rhinolophus > Rhinolophus sinicus. Next base: position 82,970,575 of record NC_142502.1, on the reverse strand, counting down.
TGGGCAAATGAGAAAAAACCCTACATTGAAATGGGTAGGAGACCTGAGGCACAATCTTGTCATAAATCCCACCCACCATGGCATGGAAACACCCAACTGGGAGAAAACTCACAACTCCTAGCTTTTCCCTCATGAGTGAAGGGTTTGGACCCCACCTACTGTGCCCCAACTTTTAAGACTTCCTTCTGAGAAATGAGCCGCCCAAATATCTAGCTCTATAAGCCAATGGAGCTTGAGTCCACAAGGAAAACCAAGATACATCTGCAAATCAATGTGATACATCACATTAACAAAATGAAGGTTAAAAATTATATGATCATCTCCACAATGCAGAAAAGGCATTTGACAAAATTCAACATCCATTCATGATAAAAATTCTCAACAAACTGTATATAGAAGGAACATGCCTCAACATAATAAAGCCCACATCTAACATTATGCTCAACAGAGTTCAGGAAGACAGTTTACTTACTGTTTACTAGCTTATTGTAAAAGACATGATAAAGGATACAGATGAACACCCAGACGGAAAAGAAGCACAGAGCAAGGTGGGAAGGGGCCTGGAGCTTCTATACCCTTTCAGGCGGTCATGCTTCCAAAAATCCACGTGTTCACCAACCTGAAAGCTCTCTGATCCCCAAACAATTGGGCTTTCTGGACGCTTCCTCACATAGGCTTGATCAATTGTTAACTCCATTTCCAGCCCTCTCCTTTCTCTAGAGTGGTAGGGATGGGGCTGGATCTTGATCTTTCTGGTAACCAGCACCCAAAGGAGCCCACATAGAGTCAACTCATTAGAACAAAAGACACTCTCAGCATCCAGGAAATTCCAAGATATTTAGAGCTTGGTGTCAGGAACCAGGGTCAAAGACCAAATATTGGATCAAAATATGCTCCTAATGCTCCTACCACTTAGGAAATTACAAGGGTTTTAAGAGCTGTGCTAGGAACAAGCGGCACAATCCAATTTACTTGGGGTGCCAAAAAAAACGTATACAAGTGGAGTCGCCACTTGTATATGTTTTTTTTTTGGCACCTTGGTATATTTTCTATTGTTTCACAATGGCATTGTCATAAAAAGAGACACATACTCACAGATTAATGGAACAGAACAGAAATGGCAGAAATAAATCTAAGCATATATTGTCAATTAATTTACAGTGAAGGAGCCAAGAATATACAATGGAGAAAGGATATTCTGTCTTCAATAAATGGTGTTGGGGAAACTAGACATCCACATGCAAAAGAATGAAACTGGAATCCTATCACTATAAGCAAAAATCAACTCAAAATGGTTTCAAGACTTGAACATAAAAATTGAAACCATAAAACTCGTAGAAGGAAACACAGGGGGTAAGCTCCTTAACATCAGTCTTGGCAATGTTGTTTTTTTTTGGATTTGACATCAAAATAAATTGCAACAAAAGTGAAAATAAACAAGTGAGACTACATCAAACTAAAAAGCTTCAGATATCTGATAAGGGGTTAATATCCAAAATATACAAAAATATAAAGAACTCATAAAATTCTGTAGGAATAAAAACGTTCTACTCAGGAAATTTAATTAAAGTTTAACTTAAACAGTTTAATCAAAACATGGGAAGAGGGTCTAAATAGGCATTTTTCCAGAGAAAACATATAAATGGCCAAAAGGTACATGAAAAGGGGCTCAACCTCGTTAATCATCAGGGAAACGCAAATTGAACACAATGAGATGCTAAGTTAAATAAGTCAGACTGAGAAAGACAAATACTCGTAAGACCTCGCTTATATGTAGAATCTAACCCACCATGTTTCCTCCCCCAAAAGACCCTAAACTCATAAATAAAGGGAATAGATTGATTGTTGTCAGGGATGGTGGGGGGGGTACAGACTTCAAAAGTTAACAAACTTCCAGTTATAAAATAAATGTCATGAAGATATAAGGTACAGAATGATAGTCATAGTAATAATGCTATATTGTAGTAATACTATTAATACTGTATATATCATATGTAATATAATAATAATATGTAATATATAATAGTAATAATACTGTATTGTATAATTTAAAGTTGTTAAGAGAGTAGATATTAAAAGTTTTCATCACAAGGAAAAGAATGTGTAATTACATGTGGTGATGGATGTTAACTAGACTATTGTGCTGATTATTTTGTAGTATATAGAAATGTGGTATCATTATATTGTATACCTGAAACTAATGTAATATTATATGAGTATGTCAATTATCCCTCAATTAAAAATAAATCTACAATGAGATATCACTTCACAGCTGTTAGAATGGCTACCATGTTTCCCCGAAAATAATACCTTGCCGGACCATCAGCTCTAATGTGTCTTTTGGAGCAAAAATTAATATAAGACCCGGTATTATATTATATTATACTACAGTATACCATATTATATTATATTATGTTATATTATATTATATTATACCCGGTATTATATTATGTTGTTATACTATATCATATCATATCATATCATATCATATCATATCATATCTTATATTATATTATACCCTGTCTTATATTATGGTAAAATAAGACTGGGTCTTATATTAATTTTTATTCCAAACATGCATTAGAGCTGATTGTCCGGCTAGGTCTTATTTTTGGGGAAACAATGTATTATCAAGAAGACAAGATATAAGTGTTGGCAAGGATGCAGTGAAAAAGGAACACTTGTGCACTGCACTGTTGGTGGAAATGTAAATTGGTGCATCCTCTCTGGAAAATCGTATGGAGGTTCCCTGAAAATTAAAAATAGAGCTACCATATGATTTAGCAATTCTATTTCTAGTTATTTATATGAAGGGGATGAAATCACTATTTTGAAAAGCTGTCTGAGCCCCCATATTAATGGCAACATTATTTACATTAGCCAAGACATGTTAACAACCTAAATATCTATCACAGATGAATGGATAAAGAAGATGATATGTGTCACACACCCATCTGACACTATGCATAGTCATTACAATACTATTGACTATATTCCTTATGCTGTACCCTACATTCCATGACTATGGTGTAACAACCAATTTTTACTTCTTAATACCTTTGCCCTTTTCTCCCCCCTCCCCCAACCACTTCCCATCAGGCGAACATCAAAATGTTCTCTGTATCTACGAGTTTGTTTCTATTTTGTTTATTTTGTTCTTCAGATTCCACATGTAAGCAAAATCACATTGCATCTGTCTTTCTCTATCTGGCATATTCCCCTTAGCACAATACCCTACAGGTCCATCCATACCACTGCACGTGGCAAAAACCCAATCCCTTCCATGGCAAAGCAATATTCCATTGTATATATATGTACCACTTCCTCTTTATCCATTTTTCCGTCTACAGACACCCAGGCTGCCTCCACATCTTGCCATTGTAAACAATGCTGCAGTGAACATATGGATGCACATGTCCCCTTGAAGTAGAGTTCTGGGTTTATTTGGATAAATACCCAGAATGGGATTACTGAGTCCTTCTTTGTCTCTTGTTTATAGCCTTTGTTTTAAAGTCTATTTTGTCTGATATGAGTACTACTAGCCAGATTTTTTGTTTGTTTTTTCCATTTTCATGAAATATCTTTTTTCCCATCCCTTTACTTTCAATCTGAAATGGGTCTCTTGTAGGCAGCATATGTAAGGGTTTTGTTATCTTATCCACTCAGCCCTCTAGCTTTTGATTGGAGTATTTAAGTCATTTCCATTGAAAGTAATTATTGATAGGTATGTTGTTACTGTCATTTTATTTTTCATATTTTTTATTTTTGTCTTAAAAAAGTCCCTCTAACATTCGTTGTAATTCTGGTTTGGTGGTGATAAGCTCCTTTAGATTTTTTTCTTGTCTGAGAAGCTCTTTTTCTGTCCTTTGATTCTAAACGATAGCTTTGCTGGGTAGGTCCTTGTTTATAAGTCCTTGGTTTTCACAGCTTTGAATACTTCCTGACATTCCCTTCTGGCCTACAAAGTTTCTGTTGAAAAATCAGCTGATAGTCTTACAGGAGCTCCCTTGTAGGTAACTAACTGCTTTTTTCTTGTTGCTTTTAAGATTCTTTCTTTGTCTTTAACATTGGCATTTTAATTATGATGTGTCTTGGTGTTGGCCTCTTTGAGTTCATCTTGTTTAGGACTCTCTTTGACTCCTGGGCTTGTATATTTATTTCCTTCATCAAGTTAGGGAAGTTTTCCGTCTTTTTTTTGGTTTTTTTCAAATGGGTTTATTTCCTTGCTCTCTCTCTTCTCCTCTGGTACCCCTATGATTCAAATGTTGGTACACTTGAGGTTCTCCCAGAGGCCCCTTAAACTATCCTTATTTTCTTTAGATTCTTTTTTCTTTTTGCTGTTCTGATTGGGTGTTTTCTGCTACCTTGCCTTTTAAATCATAGTTTTGATCCTCTGCTTCACTAATTTCCTCTTGATTTCCTCTAAAGTCTTCTTCAGTTATTGTATTCTTTCTTTCTCACTTGTTCTTTTTTTTTATGTTTTCTATCTCAATTTTTATGTTTCTTATCTCCTTGTTGAAGTTCTCCCTGAGATGACTGAGCATCCTTATAACCAGTATTTTGAACTCTGCACCTGGTAGATTGCTTATATCCATTTTTTTTAGTTCTTTTTCTGGAGCTTTGTTTTGTTCTTTTATTTGGGGCATGTTTCTATGTCTCCCCATTTTGTCTACTTCCCTGTGTTTGTTTCTAAGTATTGGGTAGATCTGCTATGTCTCCTGGTCTTAGTAGAGTGGTCTTATGTAGTAGGTGTCCTGTGGGGCTCAGTGGCACAATTTTTCTGGTCACCTGAGCCAGGTACTCCAGGTGTATCCCTTGTGTGGGTTGTGTGTTCCCTCCTGTTGCGGTTGAGACTTGGCTGCTATTTGCATGTCAATAGGAGGGATTTACCATCAGGATGATTGGTTTTAAGGATTGGGTATGACCACAGTGGAGGAGCTGTTGTACAGGGGCTGACTCTATGAGTAGGATTTACTTCAGCAGGGCTTTGGTGCCTGAGCAGTCTGCCCTTTGGTGTGTCATCCTGGGAAGCAGCCAAATGATGCTCCACTTAGTCTGAAGCTGGCCACCAGCTATGCTAGTTCCAGGGCCTCCTGGGAGGGGACCCACTGAAGGCCAAGTTTAGCTGCAGCCTGTGCCCTGCTTTGCATTATCTGGTATGAGCCAGAAAGAAATCCACAGATGGCCACCACCCACACTAGGCTTATAGATGCCTTGAGAGGCCAAGCTGGAACCAAAGCCAGCTGTTGCTAGTGCTGGGTTTAGGGTTTCTCAGCAAGTGGTACAGGATATGCTGAAGCCAGATGCTGCTTGTTTGGGTTTTATGAGTCTGTGAGAGATTTTAGGAAAGTCCTCTGCATGAGCCAAGACAAGCTGTTTATCTGTAAAAGCCACTGGAAGATTGGAAGAGGCTTGGTGGGGGGAGTTAGGGGGTAGTCTGAAAGTTGGGTGGGGCAGGGTCTCAGGGAATCAGGGTGAATGAATAGCTCAGCTAGTTTGATCGAGACTCAGATATGGTGGCTGCCTGCATCTACACACCAGGAGGTGGGCAGGCCCAACAAAGAAACAATGGCTTCTGCCAGCTTCTCTGTCCGGGAGAAAGCTGCCACTTCAGCCCTTGCCCTGAAGCCCAACAATTCAGTTCTTCCTCATAAGTTCCTGGTTCCTTTTGATCTGCTTCCCCAGCACTGAGCTGAAAGCGAGTGAGTCTGCCAGCAAGTAAGTCTGTGCATGGGCCCTTTAAGAGGAGCAGCTGGGAGTGCAGGTGTCTCATCTCAATCAGCCACAATTTGCTGGTTTTCATAACCAGAAATTATGGGGACTTCTCTCCCTGGCACTGAAACCCTGGGCTAGGGAGTGGCTGGTACCCGTTGCTCTTCCAGGATGGGGGACCTCCACAGCCAAGTTATCCCTCCCAGTTTTTAAAGATCACACGTGTGTGTGAGACAAGCCCATTCCATGTCTCTGCCCCTCCTACCAGTCACAAGATGGTTTCTTCTGTATGTCCTTAGTTGTAGGGTTTCAGTTCTGCTAGACTTCAGGTGATTCTTAATAGTGGTTGTTCTATAATTTAGTTGTAATTTTGATATGGTCGTGAGAGGAGGTAATCACAGTATTTACTTACTCTGCCATCTTGACTGGATTCAGAAGGTGATACTTCAATAGGGTATTAAGAAAGTGAGCCATGTCATTCCATGAGATAAGTGCTTTAGAAGCGAATGGAAGAGTAAGTATAAAGACTCAGAAGGGGGAGACTCTTCTGCATATTTAAGGATTAGCAAGAAGGCCAGTGTGGCTCAGGCTAAGCAAACAGGGAGTAGGCAAAAAAGTGATGGGAGTTAGTTCAAGGGTAGTAGTGCTGGGAGGGAACTGTTGATTCTGCTCTGACTTGGGTGAGAAGTCATTCAAGGAATTGGAGCAGAGGAATTACATGATCTGATTTAAATTTTTAAACAATCACTCTGATGAAAAGAACAGAAGCAGGGAGGCCTTTTGTGGAGGCTATTACAATATTCTCAGTGAGAGATGATTATGGCTTGGATCAAGATTTTGGCTGTAGGGATGCTGAGAAGGGGTCAGATTCTGAATTTTGAAGATTTGGTGTTGGACTGAATGTGGGATATAAGAGAAAGAGTTATGAAAATTTCTGGCATAAACAATGAAAACATGGAGGTAACATTAACTAAGGGTAAGATTAGAGAAAAAACAGATTGGAGGAGGAGTAAGAAGTTTCTTTGGTGATGTGATAAGGCTGAGAATATGAGACTTCCAAGTGTAAATGTTTAGTATCCAGTGAAAGATGTGAACTTGGGAGTTCATGTTTGAGATCTAGGCCAGAGGTATAAATGTGGGAGTCATCAGCATATAAATACTTTTTAAAAGTGTGAGGATGTGTGAGATGTCCTAGAAAGTTTGAATAGAGCACAGAAGAGGTCTGAGGGCTGAATCCTGGGGCTCTCTAACATTTAGAGTGCAAGGAAATGAAGAGGAACCCAAAGGAGATTGAGATATAAAGAGAGCCAAGTGACTAGTGTCCCAAATGCCAAAGGAAGAAAGTGTTTCAAAAAGAAGATGTGGACATTTTATTAAATGCTGTTGATAGATAACATTTTTAGGATTAAAAATTGACTTTGGATTCAGTAACATAAAGATTATTGGTGACTTGGGCAAGGACTGTTTTAGTGGCATGATGGAGTCAAATGCCTGTTTGGAGTAGGTTCAATAAAAAAAAAAATGTGAAGACAGGAAATGGAGGGAAAGAAAATAGACAACTCTTTCAAGGGAAGATTTTATTAGGAAGTCCCTGTTAATGCTTAGGGTCGAAACTTAAAAGGGCACCCACAGTTGGACAGCAACTTGACCCTCACTGCACAATCCCCTTCAGTGTTCCTTGGCAATAGGAGTTCTGGATATTCATGCTAATTATTTCATTCTCCATGTCAGGTGGGTATACCTTTCTCTGCCTTATCTGCGTGGTGCACTCATAGTCATGCTTCAGCATCACTGTTAGACATCTCCACGTATGGGAGACATTCAGATGAAGCAAATTATTCTAAACTATATATATATTTTTAGTGTAACCATATTGTAGTAGTATAATTTATCACTCAGTAGGCAGTAACTTCATGAACAAAGTTAAACAAGTGTTGTGACTTGTAGGGACCCCATTGCTAAGTACAGTGTCTGCCTCATACTTCATAATGTGTATCTAATATCAGTTAATTATTTCAAATAATAATTATTTGAAAGAAATATAGGGTTCAGGCATCCCCTTCCATTTCCCAGGGACTAGCATTGTGCTCTAATGTTTTTGTAGGGGAAGGCACAGCACTGTTCATCTTCAGGGGAGCTGGAAACAGGATTTTTGTGGAGAGTTTGGCAAAGCCCTGTTTTTCATTGTTTTGTTCTTATCACAATTACTTCCAGTTGAAGTCAGAAGCGGTCTCACTGACACGCACCATGCAGGGGCCTACCTAGAGTCTTCAGTTTGTTCCATCATGTTGATTTGTGGTGGTGGTGAAGTGGGTGACACTAGAAGGTGCCTTTCCCATGCACCATTAGTCCAAACTGAGGGCTCCGTTAGTTGTTCACTCAAGCAACTGTATTTTTCTAATGTGCCTTCACCAAGCGCTGATGTCATTTCATTCCCCGAATCATTTCAATTAGATTCCAAACAGTCTTTTATTGCACTTTGGAAGTCTTTAGAGATGACAAATTATTTCTATATTCAATCTGCTGTTTTTTTCTTTTCTTTGCCTCTTCATGGCTGAAAGCCCCTGTATTCTTTGCTTTGTGTGTTATTTGGCCAAGAGGGAGTTATCTGAAATAGAATTGAGACCATTCCTAAAGAATATTATCCTTTTGCATTTACTCTCTATATTTATTCTTTGGTTTCTCCTATTAATTAGCAAATTCATTTCCTGATAGCCACAATGAGGTTAGAATAAATGTACTGAGCTAGGTATCCAGCAAAGCCCGATATATTCAGAGTGGTAACAAGAGACCAATTCTATTCTGATAAACACCATTAAAAGGAAAAGATAAATCAAATCTTATGGCCTTAGTCAGCAAGTTTTATTCTACAAGAGGAATCTAAGCTGAACCACAGCTGTAATTTGGAGTCTTAGCTCAAAGTGACTGCTTTGTATTTTTCTCAAGAGTCGAAAAATCAAATCTGTATTCTGCTGGTCAGGCACACCGTAAAAAGTGCCACCTTCACCTGGGTTGTTTGGAGGGCCCATAAGTCTTGGTAACACAGTGAATTTCGATGCATAGCCATGAGTTCCACAGGGCATTAATTCTCCATTGCTTGTCCATTTGAAATAAAAAGTGTCGGTGAATACATTATACTTGGGGACCTCTAAATCCCTCTTTAGTATGTTGTCATTCTCGAGGTCACTGATCTCTTTTGCTATCATTATTTAAGTATCCAGGGCACATTTGAAGTTTGCAGCTATTATGTCCTTTTCCTTTATCTTTGACAACTACACCAGCTCTTACTCTTGAGGAAATTAACATTGCCTTTTGTTGACAAAGAAAGATTATTTGGAAAGGTCAATGGGTGTAGCACATCACTCTGGTATATTTCTACTGAGTAACATGCCTGCTATATATCAGTGGTGCCCTGGGCTAAAGATCTAGCTTATTTATAGTAAATAGCCATGTAGAAATAATTGCTATAAATTCATTTGTCATTTAAAATAAACTAATTTCATTTAGAAGATTTTATGAATGGATCTATTAGAGTTAATATAACCAAACCATTGCTATAGAGTTGGCTCTATGGGGATTGTTTTCATCCAGTTGCCCTCAGGAAGTCCTTCTTATTTTATTCTTTCATTATTAGTTTCAGGTGTACAAAACAACATAATGATTAGACATTTACACACTTCACAAAGTGATAACTCCACTAAGTCTACTACCTATCCGACACCATACATAGCTATTATAATACCACCAACTATATTCCCCATGCTGTACTTTACATCCCGTGACTATGTATATAGTTATAGTTGATATTCAATATTATTTTATTTTAGTTTCAGATGTACAGTGCAGTGATTAGGCATTTACATAATTTATGAAGTGATGCCCCCGATAAATATATCGTGTTTCACCAAAAGTAAGACATAGCTGGACAATCAGCTCTAATGACTCTTTTGGAGCAAAAATTATTATAAGACCCGGTCTGATTTTACTATAAGACTGGGTCTTTATAATATAATATAATATAATATAATATAATATAATATAATATAATATAATACCAGGTCTTATTTTACTATAATATAAGACCGGGTCTTATATAATTAATATAATATAATATATAATATAATACCAGGTCTTATATTAATTTTAGCTCCAAAAGACGCATTAGAGCTGATTGTCCAGCTAAGTCTTATTTTTGGGGAAACAAGGTAGTACCATCTGACATAATACATAGTTTTTACAACAGGAAGTCCTTCTTGAGTGGGGAAGTCACTGTTATCTATTCTCAGCACACATAGGAAGTTAGCTAAATATTCTTTTCACTTTTATTAGGTACTTCCATTTCAGTAATTTGGGCTAAACCATGGTGAATCTATTGTATTTCTTCCTACTTTTTCATTATGTTATGCTATTGATAATACCAGTGTTTAGCCCAGTATTTAAATAGTGAAGGATGGAATTCTTAACCAGAAAAAGTGGAAAACATATGTCAGTAACTCCTGAGGGTAAACATAGATAGAAATTAAGCTGGAGGTTGTAAGAAATCAAGTTATTTGCAAGAAATACCTGAATTATATCAGTAGGAGACCATCCTATCATAAATTCATATGTGTAATTGCATGAATGTTTTACTGAGAATGATGTGGGTCAAGAATGGTCCTGGTGTGACATATGAATAATAGATACAAACCAAGTGTACAGGCGTTATTAATACCTACTCTAATTTTCAATTTGCTAGCAAGCATTCCTAATACAATAGTCGTGTAATATAATTTTAGGAGACTCAAATGTAACAGCTCAAACCTATAGGATTAATTGCATTCAGCCTTAGTTCCAATTACTGGAACTGTAACAGTTTGGCCTTTTTGAACAGTTTGTGGCATAACAGCACAGGATGAAAGTTTAGGCCACATGAATCAACTAGTTCATGAATGTTAGCTAATGTAGGTAAAATTCCTTCTGTGACATTCTGATGAAAACTGTGTTCATTTGGTCCACAAAGTAAACATATAATTTATCATCCAAAGTAGTAGAATTTTGAGAGTAAGCAGGGATTCAATTAATAATCAAATTAGTTCATTGGCCACCCCATATTGTCAGGGATTTTACTAGAAATGAAATGGCTTTAGATTATTTATGGTGGCCAAGACATGGAAATAATGAAAGTGTCCTTCAATAGATGATTGGATAAAGAAGATGTGGTATATACCATGTTTCACCAAAAATAACACCTAACCAGAAAATAAGACCTAGCATGATTTTTCAGCATGACATCCCCTGAACATAAGCCCGGACAATCGGCTCTAATGAATCTTTTGGAGCAAAAATTGATATAAGACCGGTCTTATTTTTGGAAAAACACAGTATACACAATGGAATACTATTCTTCTATAAGAAAAGATGAAGTACTGCCATTTGCTACAACATGGGTGGATCTTGAGATTATTATGCTAAGTGAAATAAGTCAGACACAAAAAGTCGAGAACCATATGACTTCACTCATGTGGGATATAAAACTGAAAACAACAAAGGAACATGACAAACAAAGAAAGAAACAAAAACTCATGGACACAGACAATAGTTTAGTGGTTACCAGAGGGTAAAGGGCAGGGGAAGGTGGTAGAAGAGGATAAACGGGGTCAAATACATGGTGATGGAAGAAGAACTGACTCTGGGTGGTGAGCACACAATGTGATATATAGATGATGTATTATAGAAATGTACACTGGAAACCTATGTAACTTTACTAACCATTATCACCCCAATAAATTTAATTTTTAAAAAAAGACATGAAATGCCTTTAAAATACTCCAATTCTTGTGAAAATCTCTTTTTTCTTGTGTAGTTTGTAACAGAGATTGAACTCCCCTAATATAGGTTTGAAAAAATGATTTTTATTGTAGAAAAGACTAGAAAATTGTTATCTAGGACAAATAAATGTTGGGCTAGGGAAAGAAACATTTGCTTTGGTTTTATCTTAATAGGCTTGAGTTTAAACCTATTAAGCCAGATTGGAAGAAACAGACGTTTTTCCTTACTAACACAACAGTGCTTCAGACTGTATCATAGAGCAGAGTGGGAAAGAGAAGCCCTTGAACGGTTGATGATAGAGATTTCAGGAGTTTGTCAATCCAGCAAAGGAAGAGCCTATGGGAGAAAAGCAGAAGTTGAACACAGAAAGGAACGGTCCAGATGGCAACAGAGGTAATGAACTGCCATTTCTCTCCTTTGTTTTCTCCTGAATACATGAAACCATACACAAGATTGACTGGCTTATAGGTCTGGAAGATCTGAGAATGCGGCCCTCATGAGAAGCTAAGGGTTCTTTTCAGCCCAGTGGGTGAAGTAAACATGTAAATTGGATTTTGATGGCAGATAAAGTATGACATTTTTCACTTGATATTCCTTATGTGGAATATCCCTGTTCATTATATTTATTTTTAGTTGACTAGTGGAAAACATGTCTGAACTGTATGCCAGCTATTTTCAGCAGAGCAGGTTGGACATTGAAAATTGGGTAGGAATTTAAAGGGTGAGAATATATAATTAAAGGGTGATTCAATTTTAGCCCTACCTGAATAATAGAATCACTTGCGGGGGCCAACCCCCGCTCATTGTAAGTCTTACTTAATTTCTCTGGGCTGGAACATGGATAACTCTAATTTTAGAAAGTTTCTTAGATAGTTCTACTGTACATCCAGGCTTGAGAACCACTGAATTAGAGTATCTGACTGTACAGCAATAGTCCATGAAATCAATTCATGGAAAAAATCGAGAGTGTTAAGCCTACATAGGTTTACTTGATGGTCTGTAGTTCATTACCTTGGTTGTTCACATGCATGTGTGCGGGTGAAATTCTCTCAACTTTTGTTGATCTCAGCAAGATTTCATTTTGTTTTCATTTTTAGAGTTTCATTGAGTATAGTATTCAAGGTTTTCTTTCATTACTTTTAAGGCATCATTACATTGTCTTCTGGACAGCATGGTTTCTGTCTAGGAGTAAGCTGTCATAATTATCTTTGTTCTTTTATAAATAATGTGTTAATATTTCTTTCTCTAGCCTTAAGATTTTCTCCTTAACATTTATTTTCATAAATTTGATTATGATGTATCTTTTTTTTGTTTAAAAGAATGTTTCTTCTTGGAGTTGTCTGAACATCTTGGATTGTTGCTTTGTAGTTTTCATCAAATTTTGACCACTGTTCCTTCAAATATTTTTTTTCCTGCCTCTCCTCCTTTTAATCAATTTTATTTACTGATTTATTAATTTGTTGCTTTTAGTAGGCTTTATTTTTATAGTAGTTTTAGATTTACAGCAAAACTGAGTGAAAGTGCAAAGAATTACTATACACCCTTCAACTTATACATGTACAACCTCCCCCACTACTGACGTCCTGAACCAGTGATACACTTGTTTTAATGAATCTTCATTAACATTTCATTGTCATCCAAAGTCTATAGTTTATGTTGGGATTGCCTCTTGGTGTTGTACATTCTATGTGTTTTGACAGAGATATATTTTATAATAACATCTATTCCCTTTGGTGTTGTACATTCTATGGGTTATGACAAATGTTTTATAATGGCATGTATCCAACATTGTAGTGTTGTACAAAATAGTTTCAGTGACCTAAAAATTTTCTGTACTTGTCTATGCATCCCTCCCTATACTCCAACCTCTTTCAACCACTCATCATTTAACTGTCTCTATAGTTTTGCCTATTACAAAATGCCATATAGTTGGAATCATTCAGTATGTAGCCTTTACAGACTGGCCTCTTTAACCCTAGTAATATGCATCTAAGTTTCTTCCATGTCTTTTCATGACTTGATAGCTCATTTCCTTTTAGCACTAAATAAAATTCCATTGTCCAGATATACCATAGTTTATCCATTCACCAACTACAGGATATCTTAGTTACTTCCAATTTTTTATACTTACAAATAAGACTGTTATAAATATCCATGTGCAGGTTTTTGTGTGGACATAAGTTTTCAACTCATTTGGATAATTACCAAAGAGTGGGATTGTTGGATAGTATGCTAAGACTATGTTTAGTTTTCTAAGAAACTGCCAAACTGTCTCCCAAAGTGAGTGTACCATCCTGCTTTCCTGCCAGCAGTGAATGAGAGTTCCTGTTGCTTTACATCCTTGCCAGCATTTGGTGTTTTCAGTGTTTTGGATTTTGGCCATTCCAACAGGTATTTAGTATCCTATTTTTCTATTAGTTTTTATTTCTTCTGGATTTTTAGAAACCATATATTAGAGATATCACCTTTGCTGTAAAATAATTGCAAATATTTTTTTCTGGCTTACTGTTGTCATTTGTCTTTTTGATTTTGCATATAATGTTATTGTTTTTGTCTTACAAAGCTTTTTTAATTTTGAATTTTTCACAATTACCCATTCTTATTTTATTGCTTCTGGACATTGACTCATGGTTAGGAACTTCTTTCCCTCTCCCAGGTAACATAGGAACTTAATCCTGTCTTGTTATAGTGCTTCTGTCATTTCCTTCCTTCCTTTCTTCCTTCCTTCCTAACTTTCTTATCTATCTATCTATCTATCTATCTATCTATCTATCTATCTGTCTATCTATCTACATTTACATGTATAATTTATTTGGAGTTTATGCTGGTGTATGTTGTGAAGTATAGATCAATGATAATTCTTCCAAATGAACTTTCAGTTTTCTCAATACTATTTATTAATAATTTCATATTTTTCCTCCACTGACTTGAAATATATCATCTTAATCACATGATAAATTTACATATACACTTGGGTCTATTTCTGCATAGTTCCTTTTGTCCAGTTGTTCTTCTGATGCTATATATTGTTTTTATAGTGATATTTTAATACCTATTTGAGATAGTCTCACTCATTTTTTTTTCTTCTCTTTAGACCTTCTTGGTGATTTTTCCTTTTCTTTTTCTTTTATTCTTTTTTTTTTGGAACTCCACATACATTCATCAATAACTCAATACATTTACAGGAAAAGTTGGAAGTTACCTATAATTTATATTTATCAATTGCTCACTCTGTGTCAGGCACTGAACAAAGCTGAAGCATATCACACTTGAAGGAATGTACTGAAGTTCAGTGCAATCAGTATTTCTAGTTCACTAGATAGATACTCCTTAAAAATGGAGGGCTTATCTGTAATATTAGATGAGAATGCTTGAGAGGTGATCTGTATGGAGGAGTTGTCCTGTTTTTCTGTGTGTGTGTTTTTTTTTTAATTATGGTGAAAAAAATATAAAGTTTAGTGTCTTAGCCATTTTTAAGTATACAATACAAAATTAGGTATACTTACATTGTGATGCAATGGATTGCCAGAACTTTTCCATCATGCTTGTTTATTTTTCAATCTTAACTTTATATCAACTTATCTGTATCTGGAGGAAAAACTTACTGGCATTTTTTGGGAATTGATGCAAAATTTTAAATTAACTTAGAGATAATTGATACCTTTATGATATTTAGTCTTCCTGTTTGAAAACATGTTTCTCTTTTTATTTGTTCAAGTCTATTGTTTTATATTTTAGAAATAATATAAAATTTTCCTCACATAAATTTACATATTTATTGTTAACCTTATAACCAAGTATTTTTCTTTTCTGTTGTTTCTGTAAATTGAGTTTTCTCTTTCATTATATTTTCCAGTTTGTTCTTGTTTGTGCATATGAAACGTATTGATTTCTGGATATTGATATTAGAGTTTCATTGCTAAATTCTCTTATTGTTTGTAGTGATTTATATCACTGATTCTCTTAGATTTTCTAGATATACAATTATGTCATCTGCAAATAGAGATAGTTCTGTTTCTTTCTATGAAAGTTGTATGCCTTTGCTTCCTCTTGCATCTAATTTTTATCTAGTATTTTAGGTCTATCTTATTTTTAAACTCCACAAATTAGAATTATTACATACACTTTTTTATTTTATTTCTTTTTTGTAGTATTATTTTATATCATACTAAACTTCAAAACAATGGTAAGTATAATATATTATTTTATTTTTAAAACTAGGATGAATTCTTACTTCAGTGTGTTTTAAACATTTTTTAACAAGCATTTAAGTTATATTATTATCTCCATACTGACTTCAGATTTTTACTTCTTCTTGATTAACGATTTTTATTAACGTGTTTATTGACATATGGGACATCTCTTCATCCTTAAAAGTGCTTATTTGCCTAAAGAGGGGCATAGAAAACCTCTTTCTGAACAATAGAAGGCCTTTAGAGCACTTTATTTCCAATCACATTCTTGCACCTTACATCTAATTTTGCCCGATATTTTAGGGCTATTTTATTTTAAACCCTAAAAATTAGATATTATTATTTTCTATAGAGATATTTTAGATTTATTATTATGTTACCAATAACTTTGGTCACCATTTTTGTATTTTAAGCTTTTTTCCCCTTTAATTTCTAAAGTATTTCCTGTAGAACTTCATGAAGTGAAGATCTTTTGATGGTCATTTCCTTATTTGTAAAATAGACTAATAATATTAGTTCATAGGAATGTTTTGAAGGTTAAAACGATAATCGGTGTAACAGTTAATGCAGAACCTTGCACCTACTTCAAGTTCATAGTTGGTTATTATTTTGACAATCTAGGGGATGGAGCCAGATTAGAGTTGGGAACAATGGCAAAATCTGTTTTGAACATCCTGATGTTGAAGTGAAGATGGGAGATCCCATGGATTAGAAGAAATAGATTAGGATTCAGGTGAAAGGGTTGGGCAGAGAGAAAGCACAGGGGAATAAAGCCTTGTGGACAGTCTTTTGACTACTATCGCACTATCATCTTTTTTTCTCTTACCTATTGGACTGTGAACTACTTGATTTGTCCTATATGTGGTTAGCACAATTTAGAAACTGAATTTTAAATGTTATTTGCTTTTAAGTGCCTGGAATTGTGCCTGCACAGAGTAGGCATTTAAGAAATGTCTATGAATGAACAAATTGAATTCACCAAGAAACTAAATGTAACGAGAATAGGAAATTATTTACTTCAATATCTTAGAGAACTTTGGTCAATTGCTACCCAATTGTGTGTTTTTTCAATAAGGGCATAGTTTAAATGAATACTTTGGCGTACTCTCAGATATACCTCTTAAAATAGATAAAAAGGATAAGTTTTGTGTTAAAGTTTGGTGTATTAGAGGTATTCTGAGATGTTAAAAATAAAATCATTCTCAAAAGGGCACTGTGTTTTAATTCAAATTAAAACAGTCCTTTTTTGTTGTTGTTTCTTCTTCTTATTTGCATTTTTAAGACAACCCCCATGATTTTGAGAGTTTGAAGACAGTAAAAGTCATATGAAAGGTACAAAAGAAATTGCCCTGCACTCCTCCCTCCTTCTAATAAATCTTTCTCTCTCAAGAGGTACACATCAGAAAATTCTATTAGTGATCGACAAGGAGGCAGTCTAGTTAGTGTGACGTGGCTTCCCCATTTGGTGACACTTTTCTAAAGCATTCTTCAGGCTATCTCGTTTGACACTTTGGAACAGCTGCCAAGTCCTTTCCTGCTCTCTGTAAACAAGGCTGTCACAGAACATTCCCTTTACCTTGGGTAGGGAATGAGGTTAATGACTTTGGAAATGGAAAACAGAGCAACCATCAAAAGGATTTTTAATACCAGGAGAATTGTAGGAGAATAATGGAATCAAATAAAATAAGAATATAAATAGACCATATTACCAGCTGCATTTATTAGAAGGTTTCATATCAGTTGACGTTTTGTGTTACCTAGGCAGAGTAATAGAAAGAAATAAAATAGATTAAAAATGGTTACCCTTGAGAAGCTATTTCTGACTTTTTGGCAGGATTCCCCTGTGGCTGCTGATGCCCAGATAGTGTGTCTCATTCCTACTTGCTTTTCAACTTCAGTTCTGCTTTACAAGTTGGACTTCTGATAGTTTTTACCCCCTTAGACTGTCTTTGATTTATCATTTAATTTAGTGGTTAAAGAAATGAGACAAGCCTCTGCATCTGGGGAAATGACAATTTTCGGCTTCTGATAGGTGGCCTTTTAAAGTCAAATACTTTAGGAGGAATCAAGAGCGTTTTAGGGGGGACAGATCCTGGTCAATCTGAATCAAAAGGTGCTGGAAACAGGAATTAGAAGAGGAGAAAGAACTTTTAAGAAATTAACACAACCTGATACGCACACAATACGCAGCTGGTGGAGATGGGAATATAGTAATTTTGCATTATTATGTTTAGTAAACTTTTAAAATGAAGGCAACTGATAACATGTATCTTTTGCAAAAGAATGGCCAGTTTGCTTATAAAGGTCTTTTGATTTTGTAACTCTTTTTTGTTTCTCACTGCCTCTTTGATCAGGTTTTTATTCAAAATTAGCTGATGTGACATTTGTAAACAAATTTAAGTTTATGCCACAAGCCTCTTTTCTTTGGTGATGGGTTTATTTTCTGCAGGCTTCTTCTCAGCTGATTTCTTGGTAGCTGCAGTCTTTTTCTTTTTTTATTTTATTTTTATTTTTATTTTTTATTTTTAATTTTTATTTATTTATTTATTTATTTATTTTTTTGCAGTCTTTTTCCCACCAAAGGCTTCTTTAGCTTCCTAACCCCAACAGCCTTCTTTCCTTTCTTCCCTATCACAGGCTTCTTACCTGGAGCCCCTTTCTCATATGATTTGGCTTCTAGAGTTGCTGCTGCTTTATCCACCCATAGCTGGTGGTTCTTGGCCTGGCAAAAGATGGTGTTCCAGTGCATGGTCTTTGCATATGGGTTTAGCTTCAATATGATTCTCAGGTTTTTCAGTGGATTCTTCTTTAGGACTTTGCAGTGACTCTTCTTGTGTGGTCCTCAGAGGGTTCTTTGGTGCTCGGGGCTTTCCAAGATTCTCCTAAGTTCTGTGTTGAACATCTTGTGCGTGGAAAAGTTGTAGTTATTCTCGAGGGAGGCAGCTTTATGCCAAGTGCCATACAGATCATCTAACTTGCAGAAAGCACTTTCAGTCCAAATGCAGAAACGGCCCACATGCCTACCAGGAGCAAGTTTCAAAATATTCAGTTTGCTTACATTAAGCAGAGTAATTCCAGGGATGTTTGCTGAAGGCTTTGGTGATAATGGTGTCCTCATTATAGATGATTCAAGGTCCTTTGAGCTGGATACGACAACGGTTTCTCATTTTGCTCTTTCCAGCTCTCATTTGCTGAGAGGTATAGACTTTTTTATTTCATTCCAGGCCTTAAGCTTCTTAAGAAGCAAAACAGCCTCCTTGGTTTTCTTGCAGCCTTCAACTTTATCTTCAGCCACTAAAGGAAGTCCAGGAACTTCTTCACTACAATGAATTTTAGACATGACCAGTGCTGGTAAGGTGGAGGCAGTCAGGGCAGAGCAGATGGCATATCGCGTCTGTGTTGTGTTCACTCAGCAGTGCCAATGGCACCAGGTTTTGGTTGAAACAAACATGTGGCCCCCCACGACACACATTGCCAAAAGCACCCTGTCCAGAACAATGAGTCCCACCACCTCGAACTCTGGGACTACTGCTCCGCCCATACTGCACGACTCAGCACTGGTTTGATGACCGCATAATCCACTGAAAGCACAGGGCTGTCTACTATTTTTGTGAAAGGGGGTGTGGACAAAGTTCACAATTTCTGGTCAAAATAGGATCCTTGGACACAGCAGGCAAAGTGATGTTTTTGCCAGGTGATTCCCCATTTCCAGAGTACACCGATGTCAGTGGACAAGCACACGCCATGGTGGGAGAGGAGAGGGCCACGCTCCTCTCAACCCAGTGCCTTCCACGGGAAAAGCTGATTTTGTAATTCTTAAAATAATATTCGTTGATTCTGTGACTGTCACATAGTGTTATCATTATTATTAATTTAGCAAACATTAATAAGGGATTAGTATATTCAGAGCACTGTTCTAGACACTCAGTTTAGAATGACGAAGACTTGGTGCTTTGCTTACGGAGTTTCCAGTGGGTAGAGCTGCAGTAGATAAGTAAATACATTTACAATGTATTCGCATTACAATGAATGGATTAGAGGGAAAATGCTGAAAAAGGGAGCTATTGCAGTATTAGAGGTGAAAGATAGCGGTGTCTTGTGCTAGGTGGTTGGCCTTTGACATAAAGTACATGAATTCAAGACACATTTTGGAGGTAGTCTCTGGAGGACTTGCTGTTGGATTGAAGATGGATGGAGTTTAAGGGAGGGGGAGAAATTACAGGTAAGACTCCAGTTAGTTTCAGGCTTGAGTATCTAGGTGGATAAGGATACCTGGGAGAGTTATTTGCTTGGGAATGGAAAGTTCTGCTTTAGACATGTTAGGTTTCATATGTATGGCAAGGAGCGCTCTCAAGATGAAAGCCTGATTGATAAATTTGGAGGCATAAATGTGGGAATTTGGGCATTTACATGGACTTTCACTTGTTGAGAGTAGAAGAGCAACTTGCAGGAGAGAGAAGAGACGTTCTTGGACGGAGCCCAGAGAAAGAGAAACTTTCAGAAAACAGGCAGAAGAGGAGGAGTCAGGAAAGGAGACTGAGCGGAAGTAGCCAGAGAAGTAGGAGGAAGATTGTGAGAGTGTGATGTCCTCAGAACCAATGGAGGAGAGTATGTTAATAAGGAGGGAGTGATTACCTGATTGAATGTGAGATTGAACAAAATGAGGAAAGGGAAATGTCCAATGGAAATGGCAAAACATATGGTATTTAGCACTAATTGATAAAAGTATCAGTGAAATGATGGAATCGAAACCCAACTGGAATAAGTTAAGGCAAAAATTAAAGACAGCAAAAGAGAGAAACCAAGAATCAACTTGTGCTTTGAGAGGTTTTGCTCAGGAAGGAGTTCAGAGAAACTGAATAGCAGAGGGGGATACGGGATTGGATTAAGAGAGGGTATTTTCAGAGAGGGCGTATCAAGGCATACTGATATACATCTGGGATTAATATAAAGAGAGGGAGAAATTGATGATCTGGGAAAGAGTGAGAGAAAATACAGGAAGTAGAATCCTTGAATATTTAAGAGGAGATAAGGTACTAAGCACATTTGGAGACATTGTCAATAGATAGGAGCATGGGTGGGATTTCAACTATAGATACAGATGCGGATCGGTTGGTAAGTTTGATGGAAGGAAAGTGAGGAAGTCAGTCCTTGTCTGACTCTTTCTATTTTAGTGAAATCACTGAGAATGATGACATGAGGAGAGGGGAAGAGACTGGGCCAGGAGCTGGAGTCTTCAGTAAATGAGAGGAAGAGCCCAGGAGGACAGTGGATGTCAATAACAATAAACTTTCTGTGACTATATTCTTCTTCTTGTATATTTTGTTTCCACAATGTAGAGAATAAAATATGCTGATTTCTTCTCCACATTTTCCTTCCTGTCCGTCTCTTTGTTAGTAACATTGTGAGGTTCTTGGGAAATTTGACCAGAGTAGACTTAGAAACATGTGTGGAATTGTTCACAGATAGCACAGAGCAGGAGGTGGCGTCCACAGTGCCAGTCGGTTCCAATAAACTCTGAGAGCCTCCACCAGAAGGAATATGATATGACTGTTTTAATTATCTTGGTAGGAGAAGCAGGAACAATTTACCTGAGGTTATTCTACTTTAAAATGCTATACGTTGCTCTTATTGAATAGCAATAAACTAACCAAATAGGAAAAAAAGTCACACAATTATTGTGACATTTAATTTTCCTCTCCTTAAATGGAGAAATGTAAGTCAAAGTCCTACTCAGACTGGTTAGAATTTGAATTTTTACACACAAATCCTGTAAAATCATTGTGAATATTTAACAGATCCCAGAAAAGGAGTATCTTTTAGAGTGGAAAGAGCGTAAATGGTGTATTAGTGATCTATTTCTGCATAACAAACTTTCTCCAAACCTGGTAGCTTAAATCAATTTACTATCTCACTATTTCTGTGGGTTAGGAATTCAGGAGTAGCATAGCTGGATGGTTCTGGCTCCTGATCTCTCGTAAGTTTGCAATCAAGCTGCGAGCTCAGGCTGCAGTCTCATCTGAAATCTCATCTAGGGGAGGATATGCTTCCAAGCTCACTCATGTAACTTTTGCAGGCCTCAGTTCCTAGACACATGCACCTCTCCATAGGTTGCTTGAATATCATCATGGCATTCAGCTAGGTTTCCCCAGAATGAGTGATGGGAAAAGAACTACATAAAGATGAAAATACCAGGAGGCAAGGATCAGTGGGTTCCATCACTAAGGATGGCTATCACAGATGGTGTGTTAGGTTTCCACAATACACAATGTCTCCATCATTTGGCTGTATGACCTTGGAAAAGTTAGCTAATGTTTTTGAGAGGTACTTTTTCTCATCAGGTGTGTCTCTAGTAACCTTATTTCTCCCCCCAAAAATCATCAGTCTATTCCCTAAACCTGTTTACACAGATGGTTAAAAAATAAAATCACAGTTCTCATCTACCTTCTTAACTACTGTATTTTTTACTGTTACCATTGACAACAAGTTTGGCAAGATTATGGAAATTTATAAGGGAATATAGTATATGCCTTACTCACAGTTTTGCTTTCTTTGGTTTCAGTTATCCATAATCAACTGTGATGAAAAAATATTAAATGGAAAATTTTGCCTGTTTTGAGTAGTGTGACAAAACCTTGCACCACCCCAGTCCCTCCCACCTAGGATATGAATCATCCTTTTTTCTTGTGTGCCCGTGCTCTATACACTGCTTGCCAGTTAATAACTTAGTAGCTATGGTTATGCGATTAACTGTTGTAATATTGCAGTGCTTGTGTTCAAATAACCCTTCTTTTATTGTTGTAATTGTTCTATTTTATTATACTTATTGTTAATCTCTTATTGTGTCTAAATTATGAATTAAACTTTATTATAAGTATATATGCATAGGAAAACATAGTATATATGACATTTGGTACTATCTGAGGTTTCAGGCATCCACTGAGGGTCTTGGAATGTATCCCCTTGAAATAAGAAGGGACTACTACTGTGTTTCCCCGAAAATAAGACCAGGCCTGACAATCATCTCTAATGCGTCTTTTGGAGCAAAAATTAATATAAGACCTGGTATTATATTATATTATATTATATTATATTATATTATATTATATTATATTATATGACCCAGTCTTATGTTATAGTAAAATAAGACCGGGTCTTGTATTAATTTTTGCTCCAAAAGATGGATTAGAGCTGATTGTCTGGTCTTATTTTCGGGAAACACTGTGTGTATACTAGTTAATCATCCAGAAAGAAGAGTTCTCAGGTTTTGTGAAGATATTTGAAAGTAGAAGATTCCAGTAGTTAAACTATTGGAAACAGTCATATTCAGGCTACTCATTACCTTTTAAAAAATACCAGCTTTATGTCTCAATAATTCACGTACCATATAATTCATCCATTTAAAGTGACAATTTAATGGTTTTTAATTCACAGAGTTGTTCAACCATTATCACAATTGATTTAAGAATACTGTTATCCTCCAAAAAGAAACCCTATGACCATTAGCAGATACTCCTCGTCCTTCTCCCCCGAGTTATAGGGAACCACTCATCTACTGTCTGTCTCTATAGATTTGCCTATTCTGGATGTTTCTTATAAGTTGAATCATACAATAGGTATTCTTCTGTGACTATCTTATTTCAGTTAGCATGTTTTCAGTGTTCGTCCATATTGTAGTATGTATCTATACTTCACACGTTTTATTGCTGAGTAGTATTCCATTGCATGAATATACCACATTTTATTCATCTCAACAGTTGATGGACATATGTGTTGTTTCTACTTTTTTATTGTTATGAATAATACTATGGACATTCATGTACAAATTTTTGTATGGACATATGTTTTTATTTCTCCTGGGTATATACTTAGGTGTAAAATTGCTTGTTCATTTGGTAACTCATGTTTAACATTTTGAGGAACTGCCAAACTGTTTTCCAAAGCAGCTGCATCATTTTGCATTCCTCCCAGCAATGTATGAGCGCTCCAATATCTTTGCCATTTTTTATGTCTTTTCTAATATAGTCATCTTAGTGAGTGTAAAGTAGTATCTTCTTGCATTTTCCTAAAAAAAAACTAATAATATTGAGCATCTTTTCATGTGTTTATTGGCCTTTTGTATATCTTCTTTGGAGAAATGTCTATTAAAGTCCTTTAACCATGTTTAAATTGGGTTATTTGTATTTTTATTGTTCAGTTGTATGAGTTCTTTATGTATCCTGCATACAGTTCCCTTATAAGACTTGGTATCTTATAGTGGTGGAAGACATAAATTTGTTGCCCCCATGTATAAGGTCCTCTAGCCAAACAACCCTCCTTATGAAATGGACCAAATGTGGTTCCTGCTTATTCTTGAGTAGCAGGTTTTAATTTCCTGCTAACCCATGGAATTATTCAAATAAGCTACAAACATCCTTTATTGGGAACCAGGGGGCATTCTACCCTTTTGACACTACAAAGTTGGCCTCCACAGCCCCTGGCTGTTCACTTTCTTCCTGAGTGTAGCTCCCACGTGGCTCTACACGGCATGGTGAACTCCTCCCCTGGGCTGTGAGTGTACATGATGAATAAATTGCCATCAATCTCATCTGCTTTGTTTCAGGTGTTAGATGTTTAGCCATCCCCACAACTCTAGGACAGGAATCCCTCCCTCACCAATGAGGCAAAGAGGAAGAAATCAAAACATATAAATAATTTGCAAGATTTTTTCCTTTTCTGTGTCATCTTTTCCTTTCTTGATGGTGTGTCATTTACAGGACAAAAATTTTTAATTTGATGATGTTCTATTTCTCGTTTTGTTTTGGTCACTTATGCTTTTGGTGCCATATCCAAGAAGTCTTTAGTTAACCCAAGGTTCCAAAGATTCACTCCTATGTTTTCTTAAGAGTTTTATAGTTTTAATTCTTACATTTAGATCTATGATCCATTTGGAGCAAATTTTTATAAGTGGTGCAAGGAATGGTTTCAGCTTCATTCTTTTACATGTGGCTATTTGGTTGGTCAGCACCATTTGCTGAAAAGAGTATTTTTCCTCGTTGAATTATCATGGCACTCCTGTCAAAAATTGCCCATGACCTGTTTTGGGGACAGTGTCAGGAGAGCAGTTTCCTGGCTCTTGACCTCGCATAGAAAGGTTCTGGCTCAGTTATTAGATGGCCATCAGCTGTAATCAGTTGGTCATCTACTGTGGCTTGGTGGCCATCAGCTGATACTGGTTAGCGATTAGCCACTAATATAACTGCCGTGGCTATGCTGGCAAGGAAATTGGTTGGTTGCAGAGAAGCGGATGGCAGAGTGTGGGTCAAGCGGCTCCTGCTCCCTGTGTCTCCAACCCAGCCGCCAGCGAGAATATAGTGGTATGACTCCCCTCTCTATGGCTCCATTGGTGTTCCTCTTTGGCCTCACTATATCCTGTGTTCTGGTACGGGGAGCGGGACCAGAGACCCTGCACTACACCTGTCGAATAATTTTTGTGTTTTTTTTTTTTTGTATTTAGAGAAATTTCCATTTTTGAGTTCTATATCCTCAGTGTAGGACTCAATTTTATAGCTTCTCTTGCAGCTAAAATGCAGCATGTGTCCTAGGACTCCGCCATCAGATACACCCATGGGAGACTATGATACAGGAGCACTATGAGCAACCAGGCCTGGGTGTTGCCTCCTGATTGCTGGTGTCATGGTAGCTGTGGCCATGGTGGTTTCTAGTCTGGGTAGGGCTTTAGCAATAGTGAGTTTCTTTAATAGGCCAATTTACACCATGACTTTTAACACTGTACCCAAGGTCATCCTTGAGCCTTACTCTCTAGGCCTCCCAACCAGCACTTCTATGGATTATCATATATATGTTTTTGCTTTATCAGCCAGTGTCAACTTCTGTTCTTCACAACCCAGAGTCTGACTCATACACATGTTAAGGAGAGATAAAGTAGAATTCCAGGTAATGAATTGCACTTTAATTTTGCATATAAAATGAATCTGACAATTCCTACTGAATTTTTTTTAAGACAGAGATGTAGAGGACATTCTTACAAATAGTAGTACTCGTTTTAAGCCAGTCTGATGTAAACCTTGGTGTTCTGTCCCCTACTAAATGAAAGACAAGCAGTGGACTCCCCATCCAAATTTGCATAGACATTTTATACTTTCATCTCTGACCAGCTTTGCCCCATTCTTTTCCTTCTTCTGATTCTTAGCTCTATTCCACAGTTATGCCTGTATGTTGTTTTTGGACCCAGTTGCATATTAGACTCCGTGGTTTGACTTGCATCTCCTCATTGAGGAATGGGACCCACACCAACCTCTCTCTGACTCATCACATCTGAATTAGCCTGTCGATTATCCCCTTAAGACCTAATTCCTGGCTCCAGGTAGTTTGGCAGGTTGAAGGTTGCACCTGCCTTGCCCAGCTCAATCCATTTTACTCCAGTTCTCTGGATTCAGGGGCATGTCAGTTGCTATGTGGAGGAGAGATAAGTTGTATCTCATGGGAAATCACCTGGAGGAGGTAGAGTGCCTACATTTGAGGGGAGAATAGCAGCTCTTGTAAAAGGTGGTGACAGAGCAACAAGCAGTGAGCCACTGAGTACTTACAGAGCCTGTTTCCTACATTCTCCTTGAGAGGGACCCCCAGTTCTTCTCCAATTCCTTTGTCCTGAAAAAAGTATTGGGTAAACTAGAAAAATGACTTTACTTCTTCATGAAGATGCAGAATCCTTATGAAGAATAACCAACTATTTGTTAATGAATTCAAAGTTTTCACCTTTTTTATGTCCTGTCTGCAAGGGGATTAGACTGAATATATATCACCAGAGTCCACTATTCTCTAGAAATTCCGTATTCCACATTTCCTCTTTTTCTTCACCGTAAAATTCACTTGAGGGCTCTAGAGTATTGGCAACCTTAATAGCTACAAAGAATAATCTGGGGATAAATTGGGATAGGGTTTGAGGGGAGAGGAGAGAGATTTCTTCAAGGATTTCATGAAGCTGCCAGTATTGACCCTTTAGCTGCTATAGTGGTTCCTGGGTAATGTAATACTGTTGGTTCCTAATATGGAGATATATTGCATATTCTCTATCTGTCCTGGAGAATTGAATTCTACTGTCATTTTCTTTTCACTTCATAGATGATCAGCTTAAATCTTTGCCTATGTCATTAAAAACTAGAATGAGTGTGAATAGTGTCATTGGGGGAAAAAAGTTAGACTTTTTTGAGAGCATGAACCAAGAAACATAGATGGGTAAAAGTAACGTGAAATGGTCTCTATCAGAGTCATTATGTTTGATAGGTTTTTCTAAGGCATTGACCTCAGAGGTGCCTTTGAGAGATGCTTTCAAGATACAGCACTCTTAAAAAAAGAAGACAGCGGAGTCAGTAGGTTAAAAAAATAGACTAGAACCTGGAGGGACCCCATTTGAAATTCCATCTCCCTACTGAATCTCTGAGGTACAGTGGCAAAGTCACTTAGGCCATCACTGCTTCAGTTTTATTATTTGTAAATGGGAACAATAGCTTCTTGTGTAGTTTAATAGCTTATAATTTATCATAGTACAGGAGTGTTATACATTTATTCAGGAAAAAAAATCCAGATGGGCAAGAAGAATGCAAAATATGTCCCCAATCCTCCTTTCCCAGTCCAGAGGAAATAATTATTTCTCTTTGGTGCATATCCTTTGAGATCTCCAGATTATCTTCTTTGTATCCTAAATTTTGAGAACTATCCTTTAGTCATGATTGATGATCATTGAAAATTCCATCATATTTGACCACATTTCGATCCATCACCCTTCTCTTTCTTCTTGAAGGAAAGTAAGTTCAGTCATACCAGAAGATCAGTAAAGTTGGTATATAAAATAGGTTTTATGTTGCATCACAAAATTGTTGATTTGTACCACATGAAGTAGGTAAAATTTCAAACATGGATATTTTTACCTACGGCAACTATAATGGCAAACATTGATCTTGTGGAACTATGTGTAACATCTATAAATAGTTCTCAATTAACAGTGTACGGGAGAATAATACTTGCTAATGGAACAACACAGGGAAGAGTAGAGCAAGTTCCTTTGCTGATGGAAAACCTTTCTAAGTTGGGTTCAAGGATTGGGTAAAACCCTGATCTCTGTATGGTGCTACATAAGCCAGACAGTGATGACCATGGTGAACCAGTGACCACCCACTGGCTGGTCAGTTCATTTGTTGCTTTCATGGGATTGTGTATCTCCTAATATGACCAGGGATTTAGAGGACCTCTCTGGATTGGTTTATTTGTAAGGGTCTTTACTGAGAGGCAAGTGAGGTCCTTCCAGTAATTATTATCTCAAAGTGGGGAGGGAGATCCGTATTTCTGAGATGGCTCCTCTTAGTTATACTAACTATTCATGGATTGAAAACTGGTTGCCTGGGGAAGAGGACTGGGAGGGAGATTTTACACAGAACACATTCTTGTGCATTGAATTTTATACCATGTAAAAATATTATCTATTCCAAAAATTAAATACAATTTAACATTTAAAAATGTACAAATACAAATGACAATGAAAAAATCTGGCATTTCAGGTGGAAGTGAAATGGCTACATGGAATTTTTAAATCTTATATTCAGTTTAGTTCTCTTAGAAGCATCAAAAATGTGACAAAATTGTTATATGTAGAAAATGCTACTTCAAATCCTATCCTGGATTAATGAAAAAAATCTAGAGATGTTGCTTTTATAGCAGACTATGTTCCAATATAGGTCCTATGGCTACAGGATTCAAATCACACTAATGAAACTCACCAAGGAATACAAATGACTATCCTCCAAATCAGCTAAAACGAAGCTGTCCTCCACTGAGTGAAAGGTATTCTACATTACCCTGTCAACAACAGAAATGCTTTTCTGATCATAACCATGTTGTGTTATTTTAAAGCTTTATGAGTTTTTGTGCTTATGGGCAATTTTTGATACTTTCTAAGAAATAGTGTCTGTCTCTTTGTTTATTAGGCTATGTGCAATAGCATTTGGAATGTCACTACAAAAGTTAAGTAATTTATATAATCTGTATGATTCGAATACATGCAACTAGTGGTACTAAACTGGAGTCTGTAGTTCTTTCACATAGTCGATTACACGGTTACTTAACAAGCCATTAATGTGACTGAAATAGTCTGCATTAATTTCATGTCCTATGTTTATTTTCAAAATATTTTGCATTTTACTTTTAATTTGGGCAAAGACTAAGCTTGCTTGCTAGAAAACACACTTAACATAGGCAGTATTCTGTTAACTTTTCTTTGTTTAGATATTTCTTTTACAGGTCTCAGCAAGTAAACATTTTGAATTTTCTACCTACCTATTATTATTAAGATATCATAAGGATTATCCAGAAATTAGTAGCTAAAAGAACATATGAAATGATATTGTTTCCATGTTAATAACCCAAGCCCAGGTGTATGTACATTTATTGTGTACTCTTTTTGTATCTACATATCTTTGTCATACTAAAAATAACTTGGTTTTGTGTATTTCTGAAAAGTTTTTTGATTTCTTCCTTTTCATTATAACTGTGCCCCTCTTGTTCAAGCATTCTTTCTCTTTCGCTATGTTCTTTTTGTTTGTTTGCTTTTTGTTGTTTTTTTATTAGCTGTGTTCTTGCCTTTCATTCTGTTCTCCTCTAGGCCAACTAAATCAACTGGAAGCTTGTAAACTGATACCCCTGGTTAAATCTCAGTACAATTAGAGGAAACAGTTTTCAACACTTGTGATTTCTGTTTTTCTCTCTGAACTATGTGAGGCTGATTAAATTATGCACTTGCCACCTATGCTCTTAAAACAGAGGTGCATTTAATGGGATGTAGCAAATAAAATTTCACCTTTATTTTTTGAGCTGTTTTTATGGTGAATGATGGCAAATGTGGTAAAAATGTATAAAGCTTAATAAATTATTATATGGCAAAAGAGTATTTAACCATCCCCCAGGTAAGTTAATAGAACATTGCCTGCACCCCAGAATCCCCCTCCTGCGTTCTTTCCCATTCATGTCTCTCCCTTCCCACAAATTAACCACTCACTTGACTTTTATGGTTTTTACTTCCTTCCTTTATTGTATAATTTCCTAGTCTATGTTTGCATTCCCTCAAACTGTAATTTAGTTTGGTCTATTCTTTAGCTTTACATAAATGTAGTTTATAAACATTTGGGTCTGGCTGTGTATGGGTCAGGTTCCTGGCAGGAAACAAATACCATATTCAAAAGGATAATTTATAAGAGTTTCATAAAGAAGCTATATACAAGTTGTGTACAAGATTAAAGGAAATCAAAAAGGGATGTTACAGCACCCCAGGGCTAATGATAGAGGGGAAGGAGGGAGTGTTTAGTCCCCACAGGCCTGTGAGCACTGGAACCCTGTGCTCCCTATTGCTGGGGGGCGGGGGGAAGCTGCTCAACAGCAGATGTAGCCTTTGGCAGAGAAATGTAGCCACTGCCAACTATGCCCTGGCAGAGAGAGTCCAAAGGGACAAATATATTAAACCTCTCTCCTCCTGCCCTCTCATCGCCTCTTATTGGTGGGATTAAACCAAAAGCCAGAGGGCAAGTGGCCTATCTGAAGAAATCCACACTGGTCAGGCTCCTAGACAGAAAGATGGGTAGAGAAGGATGGAGATTGGACCTGGAGGGCCATACTGAGCATGTTCAGAACTGTATTTTGAGAGATTGTCACATTGTTGTATGTAACTGTATTTTGTTTATTTTCACTGCTGTACGAGGTCTAACAATTAAGTTCACAAGCTAATCCTAGCAAGAGTGCTATGTACCTCTTTGCTGAATATCACTACGGTCACCTTTGAAGTACTCCCCTTGGGAAGCTATGCACCAATGCCAACGCATAGTCCTCTCTTCAAAGCAATCTTGGAACTCTTTCTAGAATGGCAATCAGAGCTGTCGTCTTATTACCCTTGATGAGCTGAGTGTCATCTAAATGTCTTCCTTTCAATATTTCCTTTATCTTTGGATAAAGAAAGAAGTCATGGGGGTGGCCAGATCAGGTGAGTAGGGAGGGTGTTCCAATACAGTTATTTGTTTACACTGACTAAAAACTCTCTCACAGACAATGCCATGTGAGCTGGTACATTGTCGTGATGCAAAAGCCATGAATTGTTGGTGAAAAGTTCAGGTCATTTTCATCTAACTTTTTCATGCAGCCTTTTTTAAGCACTTCCAAATAGTAAACTTGGTTAACTATCTGTTCATTTTATACAAACTCATAATGAATAATCGCTCTGATATCAAAAAAAGGTAGCAACATCATTTTGACTCTTGATTTGGACTAGCGGAACTTTTTGATCGTGGAGAATTGGCTGACTTCCATTGTGTGCTTTGATGCTGTTTCAGGGTTATATTGGTACAGTGATAACGATAACATGGCCCAAAACATCATCTTGCCTCTCCAAATGGTCTTGGCAAACTTCAACTCTCCTTTGCTTTTGTTCATCAGTGAGCTTCGGGACCATATTTGCACACACCTTTCTCATGCCAAGTTTTTCAGTTAAGATTTTCCTAACTGTTTCTCTGTCAATGTTTACTTGGTTTCCCATGCTTCTCACAGTCAGCTGATAATTTTGACACACAATTCAATTAATTCTTGCAATGTTTTCATCTGCTCGTTACTGGCCACCTTGACCTCTCTTAATCAGTGACGTGTTCTCTCCCCTCAGAAAAATGTTTAATCCATTTGTACACTGCTGTTTTCTTCATGGCATTACCCCCATAAATTTGGACTAACATGTCCCTGATTTCACTTCCACTCTTGCCAAGTTTAACGTGAAATTTAATGTTTGTTCAGTGCTCTAATTCAAACTCAGACATTCTCGCATCAGCACACAACAACACGCAACAACAATGAACGCCACTCAGCAAAATACGACCACATATTGACATGAACACAGCTGTGAGACACTGATATACCAAGGTTATGAACCCTTACTGAGCTGTTCGTACAGTGCTACCAATGTAAGTGCATGGTGGCAATTTCGTGAATGTAATTTTCAGACCTCATATAATGCTCTGTTATGGGAAAATATCATTATTAATTCGTTTTGTTTTGGATGGACATTGGGTTATATCTTGTCTTTTGCTCTCATACCTAGTGTTGGTTCCTTGAGGTACATATGTATGTTTTCTACTGAGTGTATATCAAGGAGCAGAATTGCTGGAAAATATAACACATGTATAGTCATCTTTAGTAAATAATGCCAAAGTATTTTCCATAATTGTTGCACTGATTTACACTCCCACCAACAGTTACTGAGATTTCTGTTGTTCTATAGAGTTGCAAATCTTAGGTATTGTCAATCTTTTAAATTTTAGCCATACTGGTGTGTGGTGTAATGTTATTCTATTTGCATTTCTTTCATCAATAATGAGGCCACCTATTGTGTATTTCATGGGCTATTTGGATAGCCTATATGTTCTAGTTTCTTGTTGATTTTTCTTTTTGTTTTTCCTTTATAATACTTTCTTCTGTAATTCTATTTCTCTTTGAAGATTAATACAAAGATATTTCTGCCTGAAAGTTTCCTAATATGAATATTTTTACTTATTAAATGGAACTCCACTTGGCATTGTGTGTGTCTATGTTTCCATATAATGTTTGAAAATTTTGTTCAGAGATTCATTTTTCCCTTTGAAATATTGCAGTATGTTTCCTTTAACTTTTAACAGGCTACTATTTGCTTCTTAAATATTTTATGATTTTTTTTTCTTTTTCAAGTTTGGGTCTTGTCCTTTTTTCTATATCATTGTCTGCCTTTTCCATAGATAGATAGATGATAGATAGATAGATAGATAGATAGATAGATAGATAGATAGATAGATAGATTTATATCAATAGATATATACATATATCAATATATCTATGTCTTCCTACTTTATGGTTTATTTGTTTTTTCCCTGTCTTAGTTGAGTACTTTTATAACTAGAAGCTTTTAAATTTATCATTGCATAATTTATCAATCTTTCCTTTTATAGTAGTGCTTGCCTATTTTATATAAAAATAATTCCCCTCTAATTGATTTAGATTTTTTCCCAATTTCTCTTAATAGTGTTTTATAGTGTTCTATGTAGAAGACTTGCACATCTTTCATTAGTTTTATTTCTAGGTATTTTATATTTTTGACACTATTGAAAATAATATCTTTTTTAAACTTCATTTTCTAATTGCTTGTTGCTGTTATAGAGAAGCAAAGTTAATTTTTGTACATTGACTTTGTGTATAGCCAACCAGTAAAACAGAAACTATTCTAAACCATGCCAACTATTTTATACAGTGAAAACTTAATATAAGAAATTTATAACACAAGTGATAGAGGAATTGAAACATGAAAGAGGAGAGTTAACGGGATGACCCAAATTATAAAAGAACAGTTAAATGCTTCTACTTCTAGATTGGGGAAACTGAAAAAAGTAGGTAATATTACTAAATTGCAGAGACCAGCATCATTCAACAGAAGTGGAACCACAGACAACTTGTACAATAGGAGCTAGAAAAAATTAGTAGTTACCTAAGATGCCATAAAAAGCAGAGAGGGAGAAAGACCTTGGATTTTTCTTCTCCTTGCTCACTAATGTTCAGACCGTGCCTTCCATTGGCTGAATATATGTAGAAGCCAGAAGGCAAAAGAGATTACAAAATTTGGTACTTTTAATGGAAGAAAGAACAAAAATAAGATAAATCTGAGATGAATAGAAAGCTGGCCAGCTTATGGGCTTTTATTCTGATAATTTCTCTCTTTCTTTGAATATACACTATCATATCTTCAACAAGTCATGGTAGTTTTATTACTTCCTTTTCAATCCTTATGATTTTTATTTATTTTTCTTGTCTTATTGTACTGGCTATATGTGGATGGCTTTATAGCTTCCAAAGACTACCAAAGTCAGACAGAAAAAGCAGAGAACCATGTGATTTTACTGATATGTGGTATCTAAACCAAAAACAACAAAAGAACAAGACAAACAAATGAGAAACAGAAACTCATAGACACAGACAATAGTTTAGTGGTTGCCAGAGGGTAAGGGGGGCGGGGGGTGGGGTGTGGGAGATGAGGGTAAGGGGGACCGAATATATGATGATGGAAGGAGAACTGACTCTGGGTGATGAACACACAATGGGATTTATAGATGATGTGATGCAGAATTGTACACCTGAAATCTATGTAATTTTACTAACAATTGTCACCCCAATAAATTTAATTAAAAAAAAAAAAAAAAAAAGACTACCAAAATTGCCCTGAAGTCTTCCTGTATCAATAGTAGACTCTTCTTGGACAGCTGCAGACTTATCTGATAGATCTCACTCTGCCTACCTCATTTTTAGAATTAAAAACTCATAAAATTTTAGAGCTGGAAGGACTATAAGAGGTTATCTAGTCTAGGGGATGGCAAACTATAGCCGTTGGGCGAAATCTGGTCTGCAACTTGGTTTTGTAAATTATAGTTTTATTACAACACAGCCACACTTCTTTGATTATGTAATATCTGTAGCTACTTTTATGCTACAGTGGCATAGTTGAGTAGTAGACAAAGACTGTGTAGCCTTCATAGCCCAAAATATTTATTATTTGGCTCTCTATAGAGTAAGTTTGCTGACCCCTGATCTAGTCCATCCTCTTCATTTGATAGATGAGTAAGTTGGTCACCTCCCATGGTCACACAACTGTTAGTGGTAGAGTGTGGATTAGATCACAGATCTCCAGATTCCTAGATGAGTGGTTTTTTTTGTGTGTTTTTGTTTGTTTGTTTGTTTTTCACTGCAACATATAATTAAAAGCCTTTCCCTGATCCAACACGAAAGTCATTGTCATAAGATTAGGCTTATTTTAGGCAAGATGGAGGTCCTAAAGTGGGATAATCAGGGGCCTGGCCAGTCAGATGAGAGGCCAGCACAGACTTGGTGGGCACAACCCTCCCGTCTGTCATAGGCTTTCTCTTTGTCGTGGATAAGACCCTGATAATAATAGCTCTCTTTTGCCCTTAAGCAATAATGACAAATGACATAAAGAACGAGACCTTTTTCTTCTTTTCCACAGCCCTCTTTCCCACATGCAGTACCAGTAAGATGTTACATTTATTACAAGTACTAGACAATTTAAACTTGTTATTTTCAACTTAGAAGTATTGTGAGTGTTACTATTTACTTGAAAGTTAAGATCTCCAAAGGACCTTGAGTTATTATTTACTGTCCTTGTTGTCATTATTCACAGCTCCCTAGGCATAGAAAACATTCAATTAAATTTTCAAGCAGTGCTGTTTGGTGATGGATACAGGGAGAATTTCTATTGAAAAGGAAATAACCTCTAATTTATTTTCTCGATGTTGAGACCTCAGCTTTTTTCTATTCAAAAAGGCATAATCAATGTTTAAAGACCATGTTAAATTATTTTACGTTTTTTCTTGCTCATGATCCTTAATCTCTCACATTCTCATTGTTTCTAATAAAACATAGGAGTCTTCAGATAGAAGGATTGATTTTGTGCTTCACGTTTGTCCTTCTCCCCTTGTTTACCATTGTATTGGGGATGTTAAGTGCCAGTTATCATAAAAGAGTATTTACCTAGTTAGGTATTACCATAAATGAGGACCTTTGAGTACCAGTGATAAAGAACTTAATTTTGGTTTCTATGAACCTAAACTTGGCATTCTCCTTTTACTACTCTGTAGGATAATTCTTTTTTTAAAGTTAACTTCCAGTCCTTTTTCCTTTGATATCTTTGCAAAGCTTTGATTTCGGTTGAAAGCTTTTACAACAAATCATTGGATTTAATTTTTAAAATGTTTATTTATTTATAGAATTAAGGGAACATGTGTTTCTTTCTCTCCACAAGTGCTTTCTTTTAGCTCTGATCTAGTATCTATCTTTTCCACTAGACAAACCAGGAAGAGGTGTCTTAGTAATTTGGAGGTACAGATGGGGCACCTGCATGGTTTCATAGAACTTCCCATTATACAGTTTCATCATCTTCTGAACCATTTTCCTCAGTTGTATCTCTCGAGGAAGATGTGGGAAGAGGCAAGCTGAACTGTTTGTCATTTTATTGTTTTCTAAACCATGGAACTAGCAGTTCCACATTATACCAGGTTCCAAATAACAGCTGGATCCTTTGCCTCAGAAGTGGAGAGAGAGGAAACAGGTAATACTAAGTTGAACACAAAATCTAGTGTCCTCTTTTCACTCTTTGACATGGGCCCCTCAGAGCCAACAATCTTGATTCCTTATTGACTATATAATGGGAAAGTCAGGCTTTGCCCACCTGTAACTAAAATGAGGCCACAGTTATGGTAATGTCACGTTTTCTTGTCTTAAGGTTCCATCTCCTTGGCAAAAGACAATTTAGTTGCTCTCCTCTCTCTCTCCCTCTGCCCCCATAGTTCCTCTTTTTTGAGTTCTGAGAATCCTCAGTGGCTTATGTGTCTCCACAACTCTGAATTCTGGTCATTTTCCACAGCTGCTGTTGGCAGAGGTAGGATGTCACAGTATTTCTCCTGCAGAACTCACAGCATCCTTAGCCCTACAGGCCTACCTCTTTCAGATGTTTTCTTCTCCTCGTAGCACTGGTTCTGCTGGTGCCTCAATCACTGCTAAAGTTAGGCATGGAAAGAGCCCAGTGCCACTCAACTGGAGGCCAGAAATCTGTAAATAGACATGTGCAAAGGGAAAAGAACAATGTTCCTTTTATGCTGTACACCAACATCTGTTGTACATGCTGCTCCCCCACCCCCACCCCCCATCCCCCAGTATTACAGATCTGCCACCTGTCTTGATCTGGCAATTAATATTTGGGTAAGCAGCTCTAATTAAGATTTTGCTGGCTTCATGGAAGATTTCAGCCAATTTGTCCATATGATCATGATATTATGAGTTGAGAGAACATTCCTTCTCTCTGAATGATTTTTAGTCAGAGCCCATAAGCGTCAAAGCTCTTTCAATTCATAAGCTGCCATTCCCCCACCCTGCCATTCCCATTGTCCCTCCCCATCCAGGGGGCTCACATGTATTCAGAGCAGCTGGATACAAGCAAATACAAGTATTAGTAACTTCAGAGGAAAATCCAAGTGAAGCCTGGTGATGGACTGAGACCAAAGGCAGGGGTTCATCTTTGACTCAGAGGAAAGCAAATGCTTAAAAAGACGCTACCTTTGATTAACTTCTCTCTCTATCTCTCTCTTATCATTTTCATCACAATCTTTAAAAAAGAATTGCGTCAATGTGTTACCTTAAAAAAATGGTATCACTTTTGGAGAATGTACTTCCCCCCCTTCTTCCGCCTCCCCCGCCGCCCCCTCCCCCCCCCCATGCAAACTCCAGTTCAATCTGTTGTTTCTCAGTCTAGTTGTGTAGGACACAGCTCCTTGGCCCATGCTGGTATTCTGAGCCTTGCGCTGCTCCCCAGCTGAGGCAATCAGTCGCTGGTCGTCTAACCAATTATGAAATGGTTATAAAATAATAGTTTGAATTAACAGCGACAGTTATGATATGAAAATATCTGTATTTTCTATTAGTAACATGGTCACAGATACTGCTAACACTGCTCTGGTTTGTAATAGAAGGAAATGCTATGTTGCAGTTAAAGATTAGTGAAAATAAAGATGCATCTTTTTCCTATCCAAGTTTATGGACCCCTTAGATACGGAGTTCATGGATTCCTATTTAATATGTAAGCTCTGTGCTGGGTTCCCATAGCCCTTTCTGTAATTTAGTATAGGTCAAGTTTGTTGCAGTCCATTTGATATGCTGTGATATCTTTGGCCCCTGAAAGGAATCAGAGTTTCTGGCCCCCTGATTCAAGTAGCATTTTTAGCCCCTTAGAGCCAGCAGATACTAATAATACATAGCAAGGGGGTGTCGCTTGATTACACTGCTGAGAAGAATCCAACCCTCCAGGACAAACGGGGCCTGGAGCATAGGGAGACCTTCCATTCTCCCTTACATTACCCCTATGTCCCTACAAAACTGCGCCTGTTGATGTTTTCTCATCTCTCCTTGTGCCTTCCCCCTTCTGTGCGTTGGTGTGTGCTGTCCCTTCCCTGAAATGACCCCCTTTCCATTATTCTCTGTCAAAAGAGTTGGGATCTGGAGGGACTGTGGGTAATTTATTTCTTTTCCTTCATTAAAATTCCATGATCCCCACCACACCTCCTTCCCAAATATTAATAGCTACCATTTATATTGTGAGAATGGACTAATTTCATTGTGAGAGAAATATATAATATTTATTTTAGAATGTTAACCAATCTTTTCCGACCCCATTCAAATCCAACTAGCTTCTTGATGTCTCCCCCTGATATTTTCAATCCAAAATGGACTACCAACCTGAATTCTCATTGCCTCCTCTGTGCTTATCACATTCTTTCTAGAACTAGTGTAGATACACTTATTAAATAAATTGCTTATCTTGTCTTTTCTTCCACATTGTAAGTCCTTTGAAGAGAATGCTTAGTGTTTATTTATTACCATATTCTCCCCAGCACTCCCCAGTATCTTACACATAATATCCTATTTATCATATTCTAATTAGCTAACTATTTAACGTGCCACATGATAAACACTTGAGAAAAAAAAACAAAAAACATTTGTGGCAACATTTTGACTGTAAGTGATGATCAATAACAGTTTGATTGAATTAATATAAATTTGTCTTGATAAAAGCCACTATTTAGTGTAATAAGAGTTATTTATTAAGAGAGGGGCATTTCTACCCATTTTTCTGCATCAGACTGGACTTAGCCCAGACCTCTCCTAGCTCTATCAACCAAGGAAGGATTTTTTTGTTAATAAAATTGGTCAGGCCATTTGTTGGGCTACATGTTAGGAAGAAAGGCATTACCTTCCTGAATACAGGTAGGGCTGTAATCATCCCTACTCTGGGACTCCAACCGTCTTAGATTGTGGTGGGCATACCTAAGGGGTAGGGGGAGAAAGCAGGAGCCCGCTCGGGTCTTTGTGTTTTCCAATCTAGCTTTTATGAAAGAGTCATTTTACTGGGGGTATTGGATGTCTTCCTAGCTATTATTTAAATTTTACTTTGATTCCCAGTCTTCTATTATATTTTGCACGTAACTTTCTCTGTCCGTATTTTCTCAGGGAGGATGGGTGAACAAAGCAAAAACTGGTCTCTGTTCATACTGCCCTCGGAATTTTGCCAAAATCACCTCCAACTTAAACATCATTTTTACCACTACAAATATCACTGTAACAAACATCTATATACATAGATTTGCTTTGATACTTGTGTAAATAGTTCTGTGAGTTAGATTCTTAAGAGTAACATTGCTGAATTTTACTTGATACTGCCACATTGCTCTCTTGCAGTTTACATCAATTATATTACCATTGATAATATATTTCTGTTGAATTTATCATCAGGAGTGGAATTGCGGGGTCCTAGGTAATGCACACATATTTATGTTTTTATGTGGTGCCAAGCAATATTCTGAAGTTGTTGCACCAATTTACATTCCCACCAGCAATATATGAAAGTTCCAGTTGTTCTACAACCTTGCCTATATTTGGGATTGTCACAGAGTAATATTTTTATCATTATCTTAGGTGTATTTTGGTATCTCACTTTTATCTTCATTTTCTTCTTAATTCAAGTGGTTAACCACCTTTTCCAATGTTTTATTGGCCACTGGGACACCCTTCCTTGTGAAATTTCTGTTTAAGTTTTTTGCCCACTTTTAAAGCAAATTAGTTTAGCTGTCTTATTCTTATTGATTTGTAGGATACGAATCTTTTTAGGGTTATGAATGCATTGTATAGATCCTCTGTTCTACTGGTTGCCTTTTCATTGTTTTAATGGTGTCTACTGATGAATAGAAATTTTTAATTTTAATGTAGTCCAATTTATCTATCTCTTCTTTTACTGCTCTTTGTGCCCCATTTAAGAAATCTCTGCCTGCCCTCAAGGTGATGAAAATGTCTTCTGTGTTATCTTCTAGATGTTTCAGTGTTATACCTTTCACATTGACATCTATCATCTACCCGAAGTTGATTTTAGTGTATGACATGAGCTAGGAGTCAAAATTTATATTCTCTATGAATACCCAATTTATGCAGCACCATTTATTGAAAAGACCATTTTTACCCACAGTTCTATAGTGTCACTTTTTTATAAATCAATGACTGTAGGTCAACTCTTTAATCTATTCCATTTGTCTATTTCTTCATCCTAGTGACATCATCATACTTTCTTAATTAAGGAGCTGTATAATAAATCTTGATACCTGATAGTGTGTGTCCTCCAATTTTGTTCTTTAAAATTGGAAGGTAGTGTGGAGGTTCCTCAAAAAATTACGAATAGAATTGCCATATGACCCAGCAATCCCTCTCCTGGGTATCTACCCAAAAAATCTGAAAACATTTAGAGATAAAGACACGTGTGCTCCAATGTTCATTGCAGCTTTGTTTACGGTGGCCAAGACATGGAAACAACCAAAATGTCCTTCGATAGATGAATGGATGAAGAAGTTGTGGTATATATACACAATGGAATACTATTCGGCGGTAAGAAAAGATGATATAGGAACATTTGTGACAACATGGATGGATCTTGAGAGTGTAATGCTGAGCGAAATAAGTCAGACAGAAAAAGCAGAGAACCATGTGATTTCACTGATATGTGGTATATAAACCAAAAGCAACAAAAGAACAAGACAAACAAATGAGAAACAGAAACTCATAGACACAGACAATGGTTTGGTGGTCGCCAGAGGGTAAGGGGGTGGGGGGTGGGGGGTGGGAGATGAGGGTAAGGGGGATCGAATATATGGTGATGGAAGGAGAACTGACTCTGGGTGATGAACACACAATGGGATTTATAGATGATGTAATACAGAATTGTACACCTGAAATCTATGTAATTTTACTAACAATTGTCACCCCAATAAATTTAATAAAAAAAAAAATTGTCTGATCTATACTTGGCACTTTGCATATAAATTTTGGAAATGGCCTTTAATTTTACACAAATTTTTTTTGGAATTTTGTAAGAGCTTTACTGAAGTATAACCAATATATAATAAACTGCACATATTCAAAGTGTAATTTTATGAGATTGACATATGAAAATAACCTATTAATACTATCAATTAAAATACTATTACTATTACTACAATCATAATAATGAACATATCCATCACATCCAGATCTTTCCTTGTACCCCTTTGTAAACTCTTCATCCTATCCCTCTCAGAGCCTCCCAAGCCACAGAAAACCACTAATATTATAGATTATATAGATTTGTTTTCATTTTCTAGAATATTATAAAGTAGAATCATACTGTATATACTATTTTTTTTTTTTTTTTTGGTCTAACTTCTTTCACTCAGAATACTTATTTTATGATTCATCTATTCTGTTGTTTATCAATAGTTCATCCCTTTTTTTATTGCTGATAGCATTCCATTGTGTGGTTTGTTTATTCATCTGTTCCATGGACTTTTGGCTTGTTTGCAGTTTGGGGCTATTATAAATAAAACTACTAAAAATGTTTATGTGCAAATCTTTGTACAAACATATACTTTTATTTCTCTTGAGTAAATTACCTAAGGACTGGGATGGTTAGGTCATTAGTAGTTGTATGTTGAACTTTTCAGGAAACTGCCAAACTGTTTTCCAAATTGCTTAACTATTTTACATTTCCACCAATAATGTAGAAGAATTCCAGCTGCTCAACATCCTCAACCAGAACTTGGAATGATCAGTATTTCTATTTCAGGCATTCTAATAAATGTGAAGTGATTTTATTTTATTATTATTATTATTATCATTAGTTTCAGGTGTACAAAACAACATAATGATTAGACATTTACACCCATCCCAAAGTGATAACCCCCAAGTCTACTACCCCTCTGACATCACACGTAGCTATTAAAATACCATTGACTATATTCCTTGTGCTATACTTTTCATCCCGTGACTAAATACCGGAGGTGCAAAAAAAATGTATACATGTGACTTGTATTCATTTTTTGTATCGATACATATGGAATATTACAATTTTAATACAGTTTTTTTTTTTCTTTCTTAAAATGTGTATACATTTTTTTTGGCACTGTGTGTGTGTGTGTGTGTTTAATTACAGTTGACATTCAATATTATTTTATATTAGCTTCAGGTGTACAGTGCAGAGGTTAGGTAATTTATATAATCTATGATGTGATCCCCCGATAAGTCCAGTCCCCATTTTGACACCCTACATAGTCTTTACAGCATTAT
Source organism: Rhinolophus sinicus (assembly GCF_057876585.1). Lineage (NCBI taxonomy): Eukaryota > Metazoa > Chordata > Mammalia > Chiroptera > Rhinolophidae > Rhinolophus > Rhinolophus sinicus. Next base: position 82,928,609 of record NC_142502.1, on the reverse strand, counting down.
TAATTACAATGTGAAGTGATTTTAATTTGCACTTTCCTAATGACTAATGATGTTGAGCATCTTTATGTGCTTAACTGCCATTTGTATATCTTATTTGCTAAAGTATGTATTCAAATATTTTATCTAGTTTTTATTGGTTTATTTTCTTATGTTGAGTTAGGATAATTATTTATATATTGCGGCTACAAGGCCTTATCAGATATATGCTTTGCAATTATATTCTCCATTTGTGGCTTGTTTATTCTCTTCAGAATGTATTTTGAATAGTAGAACTTCTTAAATTTTTATGCAAATGTATATTCAATTTGTCTGTCTTGACACCAGTACCTATATGTCTTGATTACTGTAGTTTTTTAATAACTCCTAAAGTCACATAATGTTAGTCCTCCAACTTTGTTCTTTCTCAAGGTCATTTTGGCTATTCTAGGCCCTTTACATTTCCACATAAATTTTAGAATAAGCTTGTCAATTTCTAGCAAAAAAATCTTGCTGGAATTTTTATTGTTATTATATAGTATCTACAGATCAATTTAGGGAAAATTGACACCTGAACAAAATTGAGTCTTCTACTCCTTAAACATGGAATATCGCTCCATTTGTTTATGCATCCTTTAGTTTATTTTTGCAATATTTTGTCATTTTCAGTATACAAGTCTTACACACCTTTTGACAGATTTATCTCTAATTATTTTATATTTTTGATGTCACTATAAATGATCTTTTTTGTTAATTAAAATTTCAACTTCTTCATTGCTAGTATATTAGGAATATAATTGATTTTTGTTTGTTCTTTTTTCCTGTAGCATAGCTAAGCATTTATTAATTCTGATAACTTTCTTGTAGATTTCTTGGGATTTTCTGTAGAGACAATCATGTAGTCTGTGATTGCAAAGAATTTTCCTTCATCCTTTACAATCTGGAAGCCCTATATTTCTTTTTCTTGCCTTATTGCGCTGACTAGATTCTTCACTACAGTTTTGAACAGAAGTGGTGAAAATGAACGTCCTTTACTTGTTCATGGTTTTAGAAGGAAAAGATTTAGTCTTTCACCATTAAGTATTGTGTTCAGTATAAGTATTTTGTAGAGTCCTCATATCAGGTTGAGGAATTCTCTTCCTAATTTTCTCAGAAATTTTCTTTTTAAATCAGGAATCAATGTTGGCTTTTGCCAAATGCTTTTGCTGTATCTATTAAGATTATCACATGGTTTTTCTTTTTCAATCTGGTGATCTGGTCAATTACATTGATTGCTTTTTGCCTGCTGGAATTTTGATTGGGATTTTATTAAATCTTAGAAAAATAAGAAGGATTAATATCTTTACAATAGCAAGTTCTCCAATTTATGAATCCTGATCATAGTTTGCAGTTTTCCGTGTAGAGATCTTGGATATTTTTCTTCCCCCTTCCTTCTTTTTTCTCCTTCTCTCTCTCTCTCCCCGCCCCATCTCCCTTCCTTCCTTTCTTTTTTTCTCTTTTGATCTCTTTAAGAATAGGCTGTATATGTACTATTTTAAAATATGTCCACATACTTTGGGCACTCCTTCCATTGAATGGTGGGGTATATGTTCCTTTCTATTGAATCTGGGCTGGATTTAGTGACTTGATTGTAACCAGTGGAAAGCAGCAGAAGTGATGTTGTATAACTTTTCAGGCTAGGTCAGAAAAGGCCAGATCTCTTCATGGGCGTTGTCTTTTAAAATTTTAACATTAAATATTCTTTAGTAATTCAGCCTTTACCATGGTGCCTGGCAGTAGACTCGATATATATATATATATATATATATATATATATATATATATATAGATATATAGATATATAGATAGATAGATAGATAGATAGATAGATAGATAGATAGATAGATAGATAGATAGATAGATATATAGATATATAGATATATAGATATATAGATATATAGATATATAGATATATAGATATAGATAGATATATATAAATATATATATATATATATATATATATATATATATATATTTAAAATAATTTTAGAATAGTGTCTTGTTATACCTCTATGTATAAGGCTGGAAGTGGCGAAATGGGGATGGAAGTGGATGGGAGAGAGGGAGTAGAATCAACTTTGTGAAGGAAATATTTTGATTATAATTCTACATATGGGCAAACTAAGGCCTAGAGAGGTAAGTTACTTGCCCATGTAAAGGGAGAGTCATATTTCAAGCACACAAGCCCTATCTGGCTCTCATGTTCTTGTGATTCCTCACTTCACTTATGAGATGCAGGCAGAGCACCTCACCTAGGAATATAGGATTAATATGCCATATTTTCCTGGAGGACATTTTATCGAGGATAATTAACTTAAATTTCAAAATATGCATGATATATTATGAAGTAAAACAAGTAATTTGCCATCTTTTAAAAGTTATGATAGGATAATTCAAAAAATATCATTTTTGTAACTCTTTGTTTTGGTCTATAACTTCAAAATCATCAATTTACATCCTCTCTTTTGGTAAGAATTTTCAAGGTTCGTTATGCTGTGCCTTATTCTGATCCAGGGAAACAGTGAGGAGTTTTTGTTCCATGATTTGCAGGGCACTGATTATGCAATTCTAAAAATGACTAAGTCCCTTTGGGTTGCTGATATATGCCAAACACTGTGCTTATCACTGCTCCTCATTTATACTTACAACATTTTTGCAAAGTAGGCAATATTCCATCATATTCTAGGTGAAGCATGTAATCCTTAGAGAGGCTAAGCAATTTGCCTACATTTTCATGGACAGAGCAGGGATTCAATATTAGATCTGTTTGTATCCAATGACTGTGCTCTTAACCCCTAATATTGTTTAAGCAAAGGATTTCTTGAATCAGAGTTCTGTGTATAACAGAACTCTGGGTGGGAATATTAGTTGCAGATGTGAGCAATACTTGATTAGAATCAAGTATAGCTTAATTGTGCATTCTAATGTGGTTGAAAATGGGACCATTCTGTACAAGTTGGATCTCTGATCTCCCTGGGTAGAATTTATAGTTGCTTCAGAGTGCAATTCTCAGCTTCTCTCTGATTGGCCAGCTTGTTTGCAGTGAGGTATCATACCTATGCACACATCTGCTCAACCATCTGTAGTGTAAAATGCTGTCAATCATTCTTACCTCAGGGAAACCATGTGATTTCAGTTTTGGAAAATTACTGTCCTGTACAAGGATAAAGCTGGATGCCAGTGGTAAAGCTATTTTAACAACAGGTCTTAATGTAGATGGATTCCTGAAGATATGGATTCTAAACTTAGGATTTGAAAGTACATGAATAATCTCCCAGCTAATGAAAACAGTTCATTTTATATCTACTAGATCACTAGGTCAAAGTTTTTCTTCCTAGGGCTGACTCTATCAATCAAGTCTGACAGTCAAAGTTCTCAGACCGAATGAAACCTGTTTTTGGTAGCTGTGATTGTGGTAGAGAGTGGGGGCTGGTGAAAAGAGGTATAACAAGCCATGCCCTGCTGGTACTTCAGCGTTTTGTTAGGCCACAAGTGTAGTGAAGTGGTAAATCTTCTAGTTGATGATTTATGTTTTCAAAAGACGTGAAACTATTACACCCACCAACCGCATACTACCACACCAGCCAATGCACATTGAACAACTTTATCTCCTGTATGCATCCAATCTGTACAGACTGACATTTCAGATTTATTTGAGCCCTGTATCACCAGTGTTGTAGGTAAGTATCCATAGGGAGATTTTATTTTAACTTCTAGTGATGATTCTCAAAGCTGAAAGAACTGGATAGGGTCAGACAACTGAGGGCTACTTGTCATTCCAGATGTACAGTTTGGGCTCATTTAGATGCATTTTCATTATTTCCTGCTACCTTTGTAGACAGAATTCAGAGCTTGCAGTTATATAAACGGAAACTACTTCTGGTGACATGATGTGACCTTCTTTTTCAAAATTGGCTCCTTTCCCAGTCTCAGTGAATAGGGCTGTCATCTGCCCAGTGGCTCATGCCAGAAACGTAGGAGCTCTCCTGATACTTTCTACTCATCCTGGCTATATTTAATCCCTCACAAAGTCCTTCTATTTAGTTCTGGAATAGGCCCTTAAGTGGCCTCCCTTGTACCCACTTGCTCCCCCCCTCCAATCAGTAAGCTCTACACTGTAGCCAGAATGATATTCTCCAAAGGTATCTATTAACATATTGATTCATCTCACAAGTATGGTTTTAGCACCTAATGTGTGTAAAAGATACAGTGGGGGACAAGATGGATAAAATTATTTTGTCATGAAAATGCAAAAAAAATTGTATCATGCTTCTCTCCCCACCCACAAATTCATATTAAAACACTTTATTACATTTCTAGTTGTTCGTAGGTTAAAAATCAAAATCTTTCTAATGACCTTGATAATCCAGTTCCCATCACTCTAGACTCACCTTTTGACTGCATTCACTTCACTCTAACCACCTGGCCTTGTTCCTTAATTATACTACTTCAGGGCCTTTGCACATGCTGTACTTCTTGTCCAGAATACTTTCAGGCTCCATTAGCCATCATCAGCCCTTAGATCTCAGTTCAAATGTCTCTTCCTCAGGGAAGCCTTCCCAGATCCTCTAGGCTAGGCCACATCCTTGAATTCTATAAAAGCTTCTTTTGTAGCAGTCATCCCAGTTTTTCTTGGGATCAGTTGATTAATGACATAACCCCCACAAATCTTTAAGCACCATGAGTATTTTGCTCCCTGTTTGTAGCCCTAGAGACCAGTGTTTTCATGGGTAATATGTGCTCAAAGTGATATTTTCTCAAGAAATCATTGTTTAAACAAGTGGACTCTTACAGAGTAAGCCTTCACTTGTTAATCTAATCTGGGTTTGGCCACATAGACTGATGGTGATTGGGAGGACAGTTTCTTGCAGTGAACATACCTAAGAAGAAATTCCATCTCCAATTATTAGCAAATTGTTCACCCTCTGAGGTCTTCAGTTTTGGCACCAATATAAAAAAATTATTGTAAGGATTAAATGAAACAATGACAAAAACCATTTAGCATAATGGCATGCAATAAGCACTGGATATGTGATAGTCAAAATAATAGCAATAAATCATTATCACTTAACATGGCCTTTGTCTGTACGCATAAAGTAACAGCACTTGGTCTTTTCTGCTGTCAGTTAGTTATATGTAAACAAAGGCTTCTTATAGGGGGAAGGACTTCAGAAACACCACGTATCATTCTTCTTAGTATTTTGGACTCCACTTCCATTCAGCAGGATTAGTGGTCAGGGCAGAGACTGCTATTGTCACCTGATATCCATTCTTTCTTGCTGTTGTAATAATACAAATTTTAAGGACACACACACTGCCCAGAAGAAAATCCACATTTACCAACCTTCCTTGCATCTGGGTGTAGCTGTTTGAGTTCTTTCTGGCCAATGAGATAATGTTTGTGGCCGTTCTTGGAACATTCTCCAAGAGACAGCTGGAGTATATTTCCTGCCCTTTTTATTACTTTCCCTTTCCTTCTATCTTTTCGTTGGAGTTCTAGGATGATGGCTGGACCTGGAGCTGCCATCTTGGACTATAAGGTGACCATGGGAATGGAACTGCAAGGTAGAGCCTCGATTCCCAAGGCCTTCTAAGGTTAAATACCTGCTCTGTGGAGTACAGCCACCACACAACTCGTGGATGTCTTCCTCCTAACTTTAACATCAGAGAGAAACAAAATTCTGTCTTTTTCAAGCCACTGTTATAAGAAGTTTCATTTGCTGCCCAAACTAAATCGTAGTCAAAACAAGACATGAAAGGAACAAGAGTGTTTTGCCTTCTTCCCAAGCTCTGTGAGGTGGTGATTCTGACATCTGTTTTCCTCTGAGACTCACGAGCACAATGCAGTGATCGGGTATCAGTTCTATAGAACCAGAAGAATTTTTCTACGCCTTTTCATACCCAGGCCCAAATCTGAGTCCCAGTACATGACTTAACTTGTTCAGTCATTGATTCAGACATCAAATATTTGTCCATTATGCACTAGGGAGCAGGCACTGTTCTATGTTCTTGGGGTACATGAATGAGCTAAGCAGTTGAACTGAGCGGTATTTGAATAGATTCCCCTTGTTTATGAGGACCTCCCTGCTCTCTGCAGAGGAGACAGTCATGTTTCTAGATGTTACTTCAACTTTAATGTCTTTTGGCTTTAGGGAATTCTGTGTTTGGTGGGGAGACCTACAGTTAACATAGACATTTTCTTTATCTTCCACTGTTAGTGGAAAAAAAAAAAAAAAGAAAAAGAAAAATGGCTTTTATGACATTTTATGGTCACAAATTTGGTCATCGTAGGTTGAAAGGAAGCTTAGGTCATAGATCCTTTCATCTCATCTGGACAGGACTTATTCCCCTATCCTTGCCAGAATGTGCACCAGTCACTCTGGAGCTATGGATGGAGAAGCCATGTGGTTACAGCCAAGATGGAGGGCTGCCAATCCCAGGTAGCTCAACAAGGACACACAGGCAACATGGTTTTTTCTCCTTCAGGTTCAACTTCTGGTCTGCTCCTGATAGCCATGGGCAGAATGTCGTTCAAAGAGGACCGCTACTTCTTGCTCAGCCACGACCAGTCCACACTAGCCCCAAAGAAGCCATACTTATCTCAGCATCTTGGTACCCATCTAAGGTAAGCTGGTGTGCTTTTTCATTCTAATGGAACCAAATTTCCTCTCCTCTTGTTGCCCTCACTTGTTATTTATCTAGTAACTAGGGTTCAAGGGTGGCTGTACAAAATTCTCAAATATTTCTTTGTTTCCTTTTCTGATTCAAGCAGATGGTAAACTTTGTTTTTCCTTGCCTCAGAGAAACTCTGTTTCAGGGGATTTATGTTCTGTTTTTTAAAAGTGTAAACTATTGAGTAGACTCCGACTGCTGGAGAAAGGAAGGTTGTGTGACTACTCTCTGCACCCTGATATACCCACGGTGTGCCAGGAATCAGGGAGGCTGTCCTGTGGAGCCCCAGAGAACACAGCCCCTTAGAGCACCCAGGAGGCTGTGTCCAAGTCTCCCATGTCCTTGTCTGGCATAGAAGCAGCAGACCAAGGAACCTGGTAGGACAACATGGGGACGTATAGAATAATTTAGAAGTGACCCCTGTGGAGGGATAACAAGAGGCCTCACCACTGTTGGATTCCCTGTATGATCTTAGGACTGGTTCAGTGTTAGAGAGTATGCATGGGGAAGTCCCAAGAATGAGCCCAGTTGGATGGAAGCTTGCGTTTGAAATTAAGGTGAACTACAGAAAATCAAAGTTTGTGTCATTGATTGCATATCTGTGTTTGTGTACGGAGTGGAGTATAGTGAATAAGAGCATGGGCTCAAAATTGGCTCTGCTGTTTACTGGTTAATTTGGACAAATCTGGACAAATTAGTTAACGGTAATGCTATTTGTATGTCAGTTGTCCCATCTGTACAATGGGGCAGTCGTAGCATTTACCACATATCTTTGTTGTGAGAATCAAATTATTAATCTGTATGGTGCTTGGTACATAGTAAGCATTTTCACTGTATTAGTGTATCATCTATTTATGGAAAATGTGCTCTTTTCTGTTGGTTATATTTTTATTTATAGATTTTTATATAACTGAGAGGAAAATACTTGGGAAAAGAAATTTAAAGCTATAGTATTAGGAAAACATTGATCATTGTAAAGTAATAAAAACTGAAAGTTACAATCTTTGGGATGATTTAAGAAGAACTGAAGAAATGGTGTTGAGTTCATAGAAATTCCATATTTTCTGAGAAAAAACTTCTGTTTGATACAGTAAGGAGTACCTGTCGTAAATAATTCCATGTGTTGTAACAACCATGTTTGTTTAATTTGTGGCCAAACATTGCAGAAGCTGCTCCCCCCTCGGCTTGCAAACCAACTCCTGAATCACCCTCTCATGATGCCACCTTCCATGGACACCCCTGCCTTCTGGTCTTGGGGATTTTTCGTCAGAACCTAATGCCTGTTCTTGAGTTATACAGAATACCATTAAATCCTGAGACTAGATTGATTATTCCTGAAACCTCTAATGTAGTCAGTAGAACACTTCAATTACATTTTGCATTTTGGTTCAATGCTTATGAAGTCTAGTTCATGACTTGGACAACCCTTGTTTCCTATTTAGGTTCTTAGCCCTGTGCAATAGGGAACAGCATCTCAAACACGAACCGCCCAGGGTGCTGTTAAAGTGCAGGTTCTGCTGCAGTAGGTCTGGGGTGGGCCTGAAATTCTGCCTTTCTGAATAGCTCCCAGGTGATGCCCGTGATGCTGACCCAGGACCGCTCTTTGAGTAGCCAGGGCCTAGGTTCTGATGGGAGAAATATACCGACTGGGGTGTCGTGAATGTCTGTGACAGGTTACCAAGGGAATCTGTTGATTCTCATTTTCCTGCAGAACTTACGCAATGGATATGTAACAACTGGGCAGGAATTTCTTAGATGCAGTTTTCTCTGGAGGCTGAAAGGCCTTTTTACATTTACTATTCTCTCTGCTCTTTTACGATTAGATTATAGACTTCTGTGTGGTATGATATTTGATTCCATAAACATGTGCCCACATGGTACATAGCATTCTAGCATGGTGTAGGATACGTTTTAAGTCAATAGATTTCTGGTATTCCAACATTTTAAATTCTGCTATGAGTTCACTGCAATGTTAACTGGCTGAGTAGAAAGTACAAGCCCTGTGATATTTTTTCTTTGTGATTTTATTTGACATTACTCTATAGTAAAATGTTTTTAGATGCAAAATACCAGACATGTGGAAATATTGGTGTATCTACTTGTTAGCATTATAATTGACAGAGGCAAAATGTCCAAAAGGCAGATGCTTGAAAGCATCAAACAGAAAATGGCATAACATATACAAACACGCCATAGATTTAATCCCTGAGTGATACATAGCTACTCACTATAAATTCTTTCTCTTATCAGCCCAAATTAAGATTTTTATCTTCCCCTGCCCTAATTTATCAAGAATCACAATACTGCAGGGAGCTAATACAAGAGAATTCAGGTTTTCATAATTGATGAATAATATTGATGATGGAGGGCTACAGTGGCATAGGAAGAGAGATACAAAGGATAAGTCCTTTCCTTCTTAGGAATTTTAAATTGTATTAAAGAGAACACGTGCCTGTATGGAACCATTAGTGAGTGATTCAAGGTGCTATATTACAGTGGCTCTCAATTTTTGGTCAATATCAGAATCCCTGGGGGACTTGATAGAAAGACCCAGGTCCTACTGCACTTGAACGAGCCTGTGGTGTTGGTTAGCTCTTCAGGGGAGATTCTGATACCCACCAGACTGTGAGCCACCTGGGTGCTAATCGATACAGCAGTTGAGATTCCAGCGGAGAGATGGGCTGGGAAGTGGGAGGAGGCTTCAAGTAGGAGGTGTGGCTTAAGGGGAGACTTTCCGTAAATGTGAAGCAGGAAAGGGAGTCAAGGAAGGGTTTTTTGAAAAGGTGCCTTGAGCTTAGAGTTGATGGGACTCTCTAGGGATGAGCTAGATGAAAAGAAGGGACAGTGAGACATACAGATTAGGGAATAGCCTGAATAAGGCATGGAAGCAAGAAGAAGCCCAACTTCTTTTTGTTGGGGAAAGTGTGAATAGATGGAAATGTTTGGAGAAAAGGTACAGGTGAGGAAGTGGAAGAGACAAGGCAGAGAGTTAGGAAAATGCTGTGTAATCTCAGAAGCTTGGACTTCATCCTGGGTGATGTGGAGTCATTGCAATTTTGATGCAAAGGAATGACATGATAGGACTTGCCAGTTAAAAAGATTGCTCTGTCATTTTGTGGCAAGAAGCAGGGAGCCAGGTTAATAGGCTGCGGATACTGCTTGGGCAAGACAGGATGAAATCCTGAACCAAGTCTGTGAGAACAGAGAGGAGGGAAATGGGAGATAAAAAGGAGTCAGTGCAGTGTGATGGGAAAGTTGCACAGGCTCTCAAGTCAAACAGACCTGAGTTAAAATCCTTTTCATGTTAAAAATTAGCTTTGTGCCCTTGGTCAAGTTACTAAACTCCTCTGAAGCTGTTTCCTCATTATTAAAATTGGTGTGGTAATCATCGTAACTTTCCAGAATGTAGGAAATCATGAGACAATGTAAAAGACCCAACACGGTGCCCAATGTGTAGAATGGGTTCAGTAAATGGTATCTGTTATTAGAAAAAGTACAAGTTGGTGGTAATAGGGCATAAATGAGATGAAAGTGAAAAAAGCTTCCTGTTTTTCATCTTTAATATTGTCTGAACTAGATTCGTTTCTAGCCATCTGATATTAATCCCTATAGCTGCTATGTTGAGGACTTAAGAGATATTCAAGTTTTTAAATTTAAGTTCCATATTGACCTCTCTAGACCTGATGTTTGATTTGACCTCCATTTCTAAGGTATTAATTGATCACTTACTATATATGCCAAAGGGTAAGTGTTTTACATGCAAGGCTTAGTTTATTCCTAATTATATTTCTTTATTTCTAATTACGTATATCTCCTCATTTGATTTGTATCATAAATTGTTTTGTTTTTCTAGTTTGCTCATTATGTGTGTCTGTCACACAACTTTTAGAGAATCTTTTATAGCTCCAAGAAGATTTCCTTCACCTGTAGCCTAATTTCTTGGCCAAATGCTTGCTGATCTTCTTTTGACTTAATCCAATTCTAAATCAAAGAAAATAAGAAAAAGATGAAGGAAGGAAAAGAGATAGAAAGTATACTAAGCTTTTATAAATGAGTCTCAGTTAAATGCCTGTGTTATTCTTTAGAAATGCAACTATTCCAGTAACTGTGCAAACATTTCCTTTCCTTCTCCTTCCCCTCCCAATTTCTCTTAATATCAAAAATAAGGGACATGCGTTAAGTGTGTCAGTCAAGGTTAAACTGCTATTACATTTTAAAAATGTGTTCTTTGCTTCCCATTTATAGAAATCACATCACTGAATGGTTTTGACAAGGAAATGTATTGCAAGGATTTCAATGGATTGCAAAGATGGAAAAAAATTATTAAAATATCCTTTATCCAGTAGAAATTCATGTTTGTGTTCACTGGAGAATTTAAGGGAAAAGAAAAAACGTTTGGGGAAAGCCTATTGATTTTTGCTTAATAATACAACAGAAATGAGGGTACATTGCCAGGTACAAGTTTCTCTGGCAATTGTAAAGGTTTAAGAAAAAAAATCACACCAACACAATGTTGAAACATATCCAGTAGCTGTTATTGATTCATATATGCAAATTCAAATCAAAACTGTTAGAAAATATAATTACTCCCTGACATTTTTCCCTACACATATTGAACAGACAGAATTTCCCTTAGCCTAGAAAGCTTTGTTTTCTGGCAGCTTCTGGCCTTGCTGTAATAACTCTTGCTTTTTACTCATTTTCCAGCTGGATTATTGCTTTAAAAAAATGAAAAATCTATTATATAATTTGCGCATAGTGAAGTTTAGGCAGAAACATGTATGACAGACTTTTAGGGCCAACTTTTTCTTGTGACAAAAGTCCAGCAGATAATTGCTGAACACTTTGTCATTGTTTTCCCAAGTTGGGTTTTTATGAAGGGTGCTGTTATTTGATGAGTCACCAGCTTGTTGGAACTTATGTAGTACAAAAAGAGAAATAGTAATATAGGATGCTCACCCAAAAATGCACTTGCTGACTGATGTAGAAAGTCAGTGGAGAATGTAAGTAAGCAAAGGCCATAAATACTGTGTCAGTCTAATATAAAGAAAGATAATTGTTTTGTCCACCTATGATGTTGTCAATTTGGTCTATTTAGTGTTTAAAAAAAGAGAACAGTCAATTTGATGCAAACAAGCTAATCACAGCTTTCTAAAATGAAGTGTTGAGTTAAAATAATCAATTTGCTGCACTCTGTAGACAAAATTTAAATATTTTTTTGAAATTTATGTAATGAGGAAACTAGATTAAAAGTGCCAGTTTTGTTTATTTTCTTTACTCACATATCCCCCATTGATTGTGTTGACTGCCAGCTGACTTTTGTGTTATATATAAAATTATGATGAAAACTTGAAGGACATATTTGCTTCTCTTAAGTAAGTCACTGATAGCTGATCAGATTCAGATCTACTATTCACTGCTTTCCTAATCCAACCCATTTGTTTGGAATTTAGACTTTTTATTACCTAATTAGACAAATAGGGTGGTAGATTTTTCCTTTTTTCCTAGACAATGGTGATTGTGGTTCCGTAGTGTCAAGTAGCTCAGACATTTAACCCAATGACTGTCACAATCTTGAAAAACTCCAAGTTTAGAAAAAGTAATTTCTAAGCTAAAAGGAATTAGAATCTGGATGATACCATCTGAAGACAGCAGTAAGCTCCTGGGTGCTGTTTTTCACCCACTCCCTTTTGTTCAGTTAAGAAGGAAGTGAAGTCTATCTTTAATAGCAACTGGATAAATGATTGAGGTATAGGAGGGTAATTGGACTAGAAACCTTGAACAGACATACTTGGCATGTTGTGAGGATATGACTAGTCATGCCTTAATTGCCTAAATGGGTTCTATGTGTTACTTTTAAAAATCTGCTTTGTTATTAAGAAGAGTGTTTAAGACCTGGTTGCCATTGTCATGTTCTCACCTTGCATTTCAATAAAACTCTGAAGTGTGATGTGAGAGAGGGGCAGAGAAAGATTGGGTGATGAGGTAAAAGGATGGTGCAGATGCTAGGAGTCTAAAATATAATTCAAGTAGAGAAGCCTTAGTTTACGTGACATGGGAAAGCCTTCAAATGGACTCTTTCCCTTTGAGATTTCAATAAAGCGCTATGTAATGGTGCCATGGGATGAAATACATGGGTGCCACTGAGTAGAAACACATTTTTTAATGCCAGAGATGATTCTAGCTACTACTCAAAATATTCCAATTGTAGAACACTTCAAACATAATAGAAACCTATGGAAAGCTAAATAGATATCTACATACCTATCACTGAGCTTACATAAATACATTTTTTTTTGCCAAATTTGCTTAATATGTATCATTCTTTCATAAGCAAATACCATATCTCCATCTCTATCTTCAAGCCATTCCGCCCCTTCTCTTCCCAGAGTTAGCCTCTCTCCTGAATTTGGTGTCTAGCATTCCTATGCATTTTTAACAAATATTTATTATATATGAATCCTTAAAACAATATTTGATTTACTTTGCATGTTTTTGAAAATTGACATAAAGAGCATCATATGTCTTTTTTGCAATTTGCTTTTATTCCTTTTAACATTGTTTTTCAAGGTCTATCCATATAGTACTGCATTCATTTAAATAGCTGCACAACATTCCATTATGTAAATATGGCAATTTATGAATTTGTTTTTCTAATGAGGGACAGTTAGGTTGTTTCCATATCTTACCAACTGTGCTCCAGTGGACACATGGCTGTAAGTAAGAGTGGAATTGTTGGCTCACAGGATATACACATATTCCACTTTTTTAGGTATTATCAAGTTTCTTTTAAATTGATTGCATTAGCTTTAGAACATCTCAATTATTGTATAAAATAATTCACTTCCTAACATCTCTTGCATGGTTTTGGATTATCTGATTTAAAAAATTTGCCATATAAATGGGTTTAAAATGACATCTCCTTGGTTTGTATCTTTCTGATTGTTGATGAAATTGTGTGTTTACTAGTATATTAGTTAGCTATGAATAAATCTAATTCAATATGCGTATATTATAGCCTAAAAACCTATCTGTGGATATATGGAAACTATCACTGTCCCAATGTTACTGTTGAACTTACTGTAATTTTATAGAACATTTTAATATGTTGTGGGTAAGAGCTCCCCTAATTATTTTTCTTCAAAATTATCTTGTCTAGTCTTGGCCTTTTCTCTTCCTTATGAATTTTAGCAATAGGTATAGCCAAGTTTGGGGAAAAACATCTTTAATTTATAGCATTGAATCTATAGATTAATTAGCACAGAATTGACTTGTTTAAGTTTCCTTTATGACTATGTTATGTTTTTCTATCAATTTAGGTCTTCTTTATGTCCTTCAGTAATACAATTTTTATAATTTTCTCATTTATATTTTTGTTTGATTCATTCATAGATTTATACATAAATTTAGTTATTTATAGATAGTTTTTATCGATCTATTTATAGATAGTTTTTATATCGGGTACAATAGAGACCTAATCATCTCTATATATTATTATAAATGGTAGCTTTTAAATATTAAATTTTCTAAGCCTTTGTTGATGGTAGATAGAAACACATTTGCTTTTGATTATGATCTTGTATCCAGAAAAATGTTGAACTCTATTATTTTTTCTAATTTGTCAATAGATTTTCATAGATATTTCTACATAGACAACCATATTGTCTGCTTATTTCCTTTGAGTTTATACTCAAGGGTAGAATTGCTACATCCAGAGAGTACATAAATGTTCAGCATTAGTTGAAAGGTACTGCCAAACAGTTTTACAAAGTAGTTGTGCCGATTTATATTCCATCCTGCCATCTAAGAGAATTTCAGTTGCTTTTCATCCTTGCCAACATTTGATAGTGTCAATCTTTCAAATTTTAGACATTTGGTGGATGTACGATAGCTCCTGTTGTTTTAATTTGCATTTCTTTGATTACTAATTATGTTTGAGTACCTTTTCATATGTTTATTTGCTATATTGATTTTTTTTTTCTGTAAAGTGTTTGCTAAAGTATTTTGCCCATTTTGAAATTGGATTGTCTTCTTTTTAAATAATTGAAAATATAGTTATGTGACACAAATATAATTGTTTTGTAGAATGTAAATCCTTTGATAAATGCATTCTCTCAACATGCAGTTAGTTTTTTTCACCTTCTCAATGATATCTTTCAATGAAAGATGTTATTTATTTTAATGAAGTCCAATTTGTCAATTTTTTTCTTCTATGGTTAGTACATTTCATGACTTAAAAAATCCTTGTCTATCTCCAAATCGTAAAGGTATTTTCTTAATTTTTTTGAGAAATTTGATTGTTTTGGCTTTCACATTTAGTTCTATAACTATCTCCAATTTAATTTTTGTCTATGGTTATAATATTCAAAGAGACATCTAACTGCTTCAGTACTGTCTACTGAAAAGACCACTCTTTTTACCATAGTTGCATTGGCACCTTTGTTGTAAGTCAGATGACTGTGTATGTTACCAATTTTGACATACTCTACTTCATTATTATCTGGCTCTAAATTTTTCTGTCACCCAATATGATGTCCTTTTTTTTGAGCCATGTTTTTAAATTCCCAAGTATTTCTTTGAAAATATTTTTAGTTTGTTTTTAAATATTTAAGACTATGTTATTAGGTACACGTAACTTCAGAAATATTTTATTTTCTAGGTAAATTAATTCATTCCTCATCCACTTAACAAATTTTATTGAGTAGCAGAGATTTTTCAAGGGGCTACAGACCTACCAGTGAAAAAAGGGGAAACAATATTTGTTTACATGGAGCTTACATTCCACTGATGAGAGAAAAGCTATAAACAATATAAAGTAATATGTGTATGTGTATATATGTATAGATATACACATACATATAATATGCATTTATGTATTTACACACACGTATACATGTACATGTATGTTTATTTATGTACATGTATACGTATATGTACGAGGTCTGACAATTAAGTCCGTGAACCTGTTGCAACAATTTTGCTAAATTTTTTTAATATCAGAGGGATTATTAATTATGAATTTGTACCAGCTGGACAGTTAACCAAGTTTACTATTTGGAAACGCTGAAAGGGCTGCATAAAAAAGCTAGATGACCAGAACTTTTCACCAACAATTCATGGCTCTTGTATCACGACAATGCACCAGCTCACATGACACTGTCTGTGAGGGAGTTTTTAGCCAGTAAACAAATAACTGTATTGGAACACCCTCCCTACTCACGTGATCTGGACCCCAATGACTTCTTTCTTTCCCCGAAGATAAAAGAAATATTGGAAGGAAGGCATTTTGATGACATTCAGGACATCAAGTGTAATACGATGACAGCTCTGATGGCCATCCCATAAAAAGAGTTCCAAAGTTGCTTTGAAGGGTGGACTAGGCACTGGCGTTGGTGCATAGCTTCCCAAGAGGAGTATCTCGGAGGTGACCGTAGCGATATTCAGCAATTAGGTATGTAGCACTTTTTCTAGGATGAGTTTGCAAACTTGATTGTCAGACCTTGTATATGTTAGATGGTGGTAAGTATAATAAGGAAAAAAAATTCCAGGAAGGATGGCAAGATACGTTGGTGGGTGATGGTTGTAATTTTAAATAAGGTGATCAGTGAAGATCTCACTTAGAAGGTGGTATTCCGTCAAAGACTTGAAGCAGGTAAGAGTGTTAGCCATGTAGATATCTGGAGGAAGGACATTCTAGGCAGAAGGCACAGCAAGAGCAAATGTCCTGGAAGGCATGTTTCTAGGAACAGCAAGCAGGTGTGGTTAGAATGGAGTGAGTATAAGAGAAACTATTAAGAGACAAATCATAGAAGTAACAGTGCAAACAAATAGAGTATTGCCTTGACAGCCATCTTAATTCCCTTGGATTTTTGTTTTGAGTGAAATGAGAATTCACTGGGAAGTTCTGAGCAGAAAATGATATGATATACCTTGTATTTTAACAGGATCACTTTGTCTGCTGTGTTGAGGATAGACTGAAGGGGAGCAAGGGCAGAAGCAGGAGACTGTCAGGAGTCTATTGTCACAATAAAGGGGAAAAATAATGGAGTTGGAAGTAGTGAGAGTGGTTTGGCTCTGGAGACTTCTTTTGAAGATAAAGCCAAAAGAATTTGCCTATGGTTTGGATTTATAATGCAAAAGAACAAAATATCAAGAACTACTTTAGGTTTTTGGTCTAAGGATTTTATCCCTTCATTGTGTTATGTCCCGTTGTATCTAATAATTTATTTTGCCTTAAAATCTATTATAAAATAAATTAGTGCTGTTAAATTTTTTCTTTTCATTTTCAACCTTTCTGTGGCCTTTTTTACTAGCCTATAATTGGATTTTTTTTAAATCCAGATGAAGATCTAAATTTTAATAAGGTAGTCTATTTACAGTTATAATTATTAGTGTTATTTCTGTCACCTTACTTTGTGCCTTCTTTACATCATTTTTTTTCTGCTGTTTTTTTTTTCCCCATCATTTTCTGTTTTGATGACTTTTCTTTATTCCATTATTTTTCTTTAGCGTTATGGAAGTCATATATGTTGTATTTATTCTTTTAGTAGCTATCCATACATTTGTAAGATATCCTACTTGACTTAACAAAGTCTAAGGGTTATCAGTATTTCTCTAATCCTCTCAAAACATCTCAGGACAGAAAATACTTGGACTCTAATCTACCCTTCTATCTTATATATTATTATTTTTGGTATTTTATTTTTAACTTTCGTAATGAAATTTTCACAAATTCACAAAAGCATACAAAAAGTACAATAAATCCAATGTAGTCTTCACTCAGTTTCAATTATTGTCAGTATATTTCCACCCTGTTTCATCCATATCTCTTTATTTCTCCCCATCCCTTCCACTTGTTATTGGATGTTTTAAAGCAGACCCAAGACATTATATCATTTTAGGTGTAAATAATTGTATATATTATCTAAAAGGGAAGTAATCCACTATTTTAGTTACACCTTATTTGTATTCCCTCAAGTTATTATTGTTGTTTTACAGTAATACCTGTTTAGATTTACCCACACATCTATCAATTTTATGTGCTTCTTGGTATTTTGCATCTCATTAATTTATTCTGGCTTCAGTTTTCATCTTTCCAAACTAGATGTTTTTAGTAGTTCTTTCAGCAAAAGCGAATGGTTGTGTCTCTTTGTGAATTCTCTGAAACTTTGTCTCAATATTTGTGTGTGTGTGTGTGTGTGTGTGTGTGTGTGTGTGTGTGTATACGCACACTCCGTTGAATAATATTTATCTGGGAATGAAATACTTGGCTGAACAGTTATTTTTCATAAGATTTTGAGGTTATTTCCTCATTGCCTTCTAACTTCTACAGTTGCTTTTGTGAAATCAGGTATCAATCTAGTTGTCTCTCTCAAGTTCTATTAATTCACTGCTATGTGCATAGCTATGTCTTTTTAGCTTGTTTATCTAGTACTTCTTGAAGCTTAGAATTCATAGATATAGTCAATTCTGAAAAAAAAATTCTCAGCTGTTACATCTTTAAATATTGCTTCTCTTCTATTCTTTCAATTCTCTTCTTCTGGAAACTTCTATTTAAGATATATTGGACTTGGTTTTCCATGTTTTTTAAGTTGTCTTTTATGATTTCTATCTCTGGGGTGCAGTAATTTTTTCAGATCTTTCAGCTCTCTAATTTTCTTTTCAACTATAGATTTCATTTCTCAAAACTTCATTTGATTTCTTTTCAGAGTTATTGACTAAGTATTTATTTTTACAATGTCTTACCTTTTGGAGTAGGGTGGTTAATTCCTTCTCTTATCACTTCAGACATGCTGTCTTTGCATTGTCTTCACATTGTCTTTTATTTATTTCATGGTGTTGCAGTTTTCACCTCTTGTTTGTGTCTATTGACTTTCCCATGGTAAGTGTGTCCCTAGGTAATTGTGATTTGATGTAGGGGAGATTTGTTAATTGCTTTTGTTTTTGGTGAAAATCTCCCCTTGAAGCCTAGGGTGTGTAAAAATTCCTCCAGAGCAGTTTTGTATTTCCTTTTGCTGTATAATACAGGGGCACCACTGTGCAAAGACTGGTTTTGTGGTAATTTCTCAGTTTATAGGTTTCCAGGCCACAAAGGTAGAAGCCATGAAGATTACAAAACTGTGACTTCCAAATTTGGAATTTATATTTATCAGGGAGTGCTTTTCTTTCCTCTTTTTCTATACCTTCAGCCCAGAGTTAGGCAAGTTTCTCTGTTGTCTTACAATGTAGATTTAAAATAAATCAATGCCTAGAGTTCCTAGGTTGCTATAATATGCTACAAAAGAAATTTATATTTATTGTGATAAATGTGGTAAATCTAGAAAACATACCAAGACGACAAAAATTACTTTTGTCCTACCACTAGGTTGACCACTTTAACATTTTGATGTTCTTAAAGTTCTATTCTTTGTCTACATATACACTTTTTTCAAAAAAATAAAATTAGGTCATATAGTGTATTTTATAACCATTTTCACTTAAAACTAATATATTGTAAAACTTTGCATATCTTTAAATATTTTTCTATCACAGGTCTTTAACTAGAGTGATTTTGCTCTCCTAGGGGACATTTAGCACTGTCTGGGGACATTTTTGATTGTCATAAATGGGCAGTGCTACTAGCGTTGAGTGGTTAGAGGCTAGGGATACTGCTAAATATCCTACAATATGCCATATAGGCCACAACCCCAACAAAGAATTATACAACCCGAAATGTCAATCATGTCAATGTTAAGAAACTACAACACCATTTTAATGGGTACTAATACAATTGTCCTTCTCATGTTCTTTTTTCTGATCATCACAGTTCTTAGTGAGCAAAACCTTTTGGAACGCTTATTGTTTGTATTGTTCTTCAAGCAATAATACATGTTGTTTTGAACTATCAATCATCTCTTTATGATTCCCAACTAGTTTATGTGTTTTCTACTGAGCTGCTTCTCTGTGCTCTGTTGATGAGCAGTAGGCCCTCAATGTTGTCTGATGATAAGGGTGACAATGGTCAGCAGTATGAAATAATGAGAATGCAAATCCCCTTGTAGATCATAGGTGTAGTGTGTTGGAACATGCTGGGACCTGTTAGCAAATTCAAGCTCTCTTCCTTGCCAGTTTTGTGACCAGGACTTACGTTTCTCAATTTCAAGGTCTCCAGAATCGGCATGATAATACTTAGCATGCAAGTATTGTTAGAATTTAGAGCATGTGAGTAAAATGCCTGGTTATAGTAGATAATCAACAGTTGTGACTATAGTGATAGAACATGTGCCTTTTTTTGGCACCAGTATATGGAATATCTTGACTCAAATTTGGCTTCCAGTGGGCCATTAAAAGACAGATGTTACTGAGTCAGACTCTACTAGGGTGTAAAATAATTCCTTTGGAATGAGTTGTGTTCTTCAGGGAATTGTAGTCCCTGCTTCCATCAGCTGGGCCACCATTTAGTGCACTGAACCAATAGTTGACTAGTAACCTGAAAGTGGCACTGAATGTTGCACAGTAGCATGTCATGGAATTTGAAATTGTCACGCAAGACATCTTTCTGATAAAATCACTTAACACAGCTGCCCTTGGGCAATATTGTGAAATAGGCAAGGTTGGTCTTTGCTTCTCTCCCTCCACACGAGTCAATGCCAAGCTCTACAGTTACCCCAGGGCAGAAGATCCCCGCTTTGTTCCTGGAGAATGTTATTCTTTGCCAGCTGTCATAGCAGATACACCAGCTGAAAAGAATTCCCTCTACATATCAGCCAATAGAGGCCCTAGTGGTAGGTGCATTTTAATAAGAGTCTTCTAAAGGCCAAAATGGCTTTAAAGCTGAAAGGATTCGTTTTAGGGGAAGTTAAAGGTAATGGGAAGATAGATAGTAAGATGTGAGGAAACATTTTCAGCACCTCCAAAATAATATTTAAATAAACTGCTGCTTTCTCATAAGGCTGATTAGGCTTTTGAGATTTAGGTAGAAATTGTGAGCTGCAGTAGATACTGTAGATCTACTTGTAGATACTGTATTTTAATTTATTGAGCATCTCTTATGTCTGAGATACTGAGCTTGTCACTTCCTCATTTATTAGTACCTCAGCAAAGGATCATATTTATCCTCTGATATAAGTAATCTCATTTACAGATGAAGTGGAAGGAGGTTGTATGAATGCATCAAAGAAGTTGTGAATGAACACGTTTTCAGACCATTTGTGTGAGAGAAGTCAGCCCCTACTGGTCCTGAAAAATGCCAATGTCATTTCTGAAGTAGATTTTTTTGTGGTGAACTAGTCTGTACCTCTGTGTTCAAAGTCCCAAGGGATTCTGCCAAGACAAACAGCCTAGAGTAGGGGAAAATGTTATTATGGTTCATTTCATGTATTTCCTATCATGTCTATTGCTGGTTATTGCTAGTCTAGTTCTGAAAAGGATGAGTTATAAATATGAGAGAGAGAGAGAGAGAGAGAGAGAGAGAGAGAGAGAGAGAGTTATGTTTTTGAACTGGTGTTTGGAGAATTCTGGCCAACTGAACACAGTGACTTTTAACATGTCCCAGGTAGTTTTAGAAATGGTTAGCAGAACCTAACTATACACATATACGTAGCATCTGGTCTATCATGTTAATCAGTTGTACTTTTGCAATTCCACTGCTCTCCCTTCTGCTTGATAAAGTTTATTAGGGTTTGCAAGACTTCATCTGATGGACTTTGAAGAGACTTCTAGATATATACTGTAGCACTCATTTATTTCTTGTCACACACTGCCCGGGCTTTTACACTGAGAAACTAAAAAAGCTTGGAGTCATAGCATGGAGTTCTAATTCTACAACATACTGACAATGTGACCTTTCAGAATCCTATGTGTAAACTTGGGACAGACATTATCTACCTCTCAGTAATGTTAGGGAGTTGAAAATGTTTAAAGCATGTAAAACAGGGCCTGGCACATAGTAGGAGTTTGGGAAAAGGCCTATATTTGTTTGCATGTTCATCTTATGAATGAAATATTACATGTTGAAGACATTGAGCATAATGTCCTACATATACTGCTCTATAATTGTTTTTGTGGACAAATACAAAAATTATATTTTATTCATTTTCTGTATTGCATATATCCTTCCATGGCATTTCACAGTGTGGATACTGGTCTTTAAACATGAGGAATTCACAATGGTCCAACAAGAAAAGCTGCTGCTCCTAGCACTGGTTCATAACACAGTGTTACAAAAAGTCTCTCAATTAAAAATTCCTTTGTGTGTATGTACAATATTTGTGAGAAGAAAATGTTTATGTTGGTATTCAAAAACTGATACGTTTTAATAACTTGAAAATTGGATCCATAGTTTAGAGAAGAGATTATAAAATTTCATGCAATACTTTTCTTAATTTCTCTTAAGAATATTTTGAACTTTTGGGTAATGTTTCTAAAGTTGGATAAAAGATGATCTATATAGGTGAAATGCATTTTTCTTTTCTCCAGGCTTAGAATGGGCTATTTCCACATATTATGTGGAACAAGATCTTGACCGATGCAGTCTGTTTCAAAAAAAACAGGTCAAAGTGTTCTGATGTTGCTCTGAGAAAGGAGAATCAGACCGTCTTGAAAAAAAAAAATTGAGATGTCAGCCTTCTCTCTTTGACATGGGAAAAACACAGCAAGTTTCTGTTTGTTATCTCAACATCTAAAGACTCACAGACAGTGCTGGAGAAAACTCTGCTTTAGATGCGTGTAATATCCCCGCTCTTAAAGGAGTAACATAGAATTCTAAAATTCAGATCTTGACTGGTATGTGAACAGGATGACATGCATTCTTGATATTCACAGTGTCACTTTCCTAGCTCTGTGCCTATAGGGAAGAATACAAAATAGAACCAGCATACCCTAGAACAGCTGTCCTTAAAATATAATTCTAAATGTTCCAACGAAAAACTCTACTTAGATGGAAATAAGACTTCTGGCAATTCTTACAAATAATAGCGATTCAAACAGCACCAAATAATATTTATCTTTCCACGGTCTACGCTAAGCACTGAAAAGCAGATGGATTTTAGATGTGTAGTACTGGATCATTAAGAGCTTTGGAAACAGAAAATGGCAGCGTGGATTTCTTGCCACATTCTTGGTTCCTTTAGGGCAGGAAGTATTCACCTTTGCATCACCTGCAGGAGCTCTCGGATCATATTCTTCACTCAATAACCATATCTGATTGGATGAATGAAAGACACCACTGACTACACTGATGAGGGATAGGCTTCAGGCCATGTTAATTAGGGCCGTAAAATATGCCATGTGGAATTTTGTACAGATACATTATCTCTGTACCTTGACTCCCTGGGAGAGGCAGAGTAGACACGTAGTACATCCTGAAGCCAGGAGTGGTCATTGCATGCTACCCGCATGGCTCTGGACTGAATGAGTTCCAAAAGTGTGGCTGCCTGTGATTTTTTTTTTTTTTTTCTTTTTAGACAACTGAGTATATTGTATAATACATAAAGTGATAAAGTATCTACATTGTTTTTATATTGATGTCTCTTGACTCTACCCACTTTGAGAATCACATTTGTCTCTTGTGCTGCTACATTGGGACTCAATGTTATATAATAGATAAAAATATTGAATCTGGACCGTACTGCCCAGATCAGAGTTCTGGCTCTGCCAATTACTGCCTGACCTGGGCAAGTTATGGAAACTCTCAGTGTGTTGGTGTCCTCATCTGAAAATTGGGTGTACAGTATTATTGTGTGGATGAATTAAAGTTAATGTGCACACACACACACACACACACACACACACAATCTAAAAAAGTACTTGGCTTATATTAAGTTCTCAGTAAAAGTTAACCATTTGATAAAACCTTATTTTTGTACTTTTCAATAGGAGAACAAAGACTTATACTTAATAAGCACCTACTCTCTGCCTGTCGCTTTACATGATTTATTTATTTATGAAGCAGTGTTTTATATAAAGCAGGTTTGTCTTCCCTCCTATACAAGAAGATCTGGTAATTATAGGGCTAAAGTAACTGTATTCGTTTTCTAAGCCTGGTATAACAAATTATCACAAATTTAGTAGCTTAAAATAACAACAAAAAAAAATGTGTTATTCTCTCATCATTGTGGCGGCCAGATTTCTGCACTCATTTTTCCTGGGCCAAAATCAAGGGATCGGCAGAGCAGTGCTGCCTCTGGGTGTTCTAAAGGAGGCTCCATTCCTTGCCTCTCCCAGCTTCTGGTGGCTGCCACCCTTCGTTGGCTTGCAGCTGAATCAGTCCCAGCTCTGTCTCGATGGTCACACAGACCTCTTCTCTATGTGTAAAATCTCCCTTCACTAATAAGGATACTTGTGATTGCATTTAGCTCCCTCACCCCCAGATAATCCTAGATAATTTCTCTATCTCAAGATCTTTAACCTAATCACATCTGCAAAGATCAATTTTTGTCCATATAAAGTAACATTTACCAGTTCCAGGGATTAGGGCATGGATATCTTTGGGGGAAGGGTCATTTCTGAGCCTGCTTCAGCCCCCCATAAGGATTTCTCAAACTATGAATTCCAAGACTCTATAATGAGACTCAGTACGCTTATTAAACCATCCTTGAAATGGGTATTAAATAGCTTAAATAATGCTTTATCTAAGAATTGAGTATCACTAAATTTAAGTTAATCATTATGAATTTTCATTATTTTTCTTAATCCTTATTTTTAAACTGATTTTTTAAAATTTCTGATATCATTTAAACATAAATTAGATTAATCCTGGCATTATGTCATTTCATATTCCCAACAATTCTGTATTGCTAACATAACTAGTATTATCCTTATATTATAAAAGAGAACACTGACATAGAATAAAGATAAGTACCTTACCCAAAATCAAAGCTTTGAGCAGACCAATGATATCAGCCAAAGCCTTTTGATTTCTAAGCAAATATTCTTTGCATTTCATCATAGTGACAAATTCACTTCGTAGAAAGAGCTTTGTTTTTTAAAAAAATTTTAAAAATCTTTTAAAGAATTTTTTAAAAAATGTTTTAAAAAGTCTTTAGAAAATGTTTTAATGATGAATCAGTCATTGGACTTTAGATAGGATAAATATTGCTCTGCATGGGGAAAACTAAAAATAAGAGGTAGTGTTTTGAGGATATTTTCTTTTTTTCTTTTTGCCCTATAGTTTAACACCCATAGTTTTTAGACAATATAGATTTGTTATAGCATAACTGCTATGGAGTTATCTCTGTAAAAATCAGGCTAATTGTGGTTTCTTGAGCCTTGTACAATGCAAGCATTAAACACTGACAAATGTTGCCTGGCAAGATTTAAAGCCTGGAGTGAAATATTGGCAATTACAGAAGAATGGATGGCAAGAAATAGCTGAAAAAAAGAGATAGGACACTATTTGATGAGTAGAAATTGGCAACTCAGTTAAGAAGAGGACCAGGTCATCATTATCTTTGTCAAATTTTTGTATCCTTTATTTCAACTGTTCTCCCACTGTCTTGTAATACTTGCGTATCAGAGAATTAACACAGCCATAATTGGAATAGATTATTCCCAAAGTGGTTTTTTATTTTTTTTTAATTCTACTTGTTCGCAAGAGTGAACTCTAATCATGAATCCCTATAGATTATCCTTTAGTAAGTTCTCTATCCAAAAGAGTGAAGGGGAAGAGATTAATGACTTATTCTTCATACATGGAGTTTTAAAAATTGTAATATGGAGTGAAGTCATAGACAAATCTAGTGGAATTGCAGTAAAAATTAAACAATTGTGAGATTCAGCCTTTTTAGCATTATGTGAGGGAAATGGAATTTTCCCTGGCTATTTTGGAGAAATAACATGAGATTGGTAAAGAACAATGAAATGAAACAAAAGAGGACAATGATTGCTCCAGGTGTTCCCTGGATATCCCTGTATCATAAAGTTACTTGTAAGTGACTTTCTGTTTTAAAATCCCTCTAAGGATAAAAAGAGAACTTAAATAGCATCTGAGTTCTCTGGTGGGAAGGGGTCCTCCAAATGCAAGAAATAAAAATTCATTAGATAGCATAAGTGCTCTTTAAGATAAAGAAAGCTCTACACCAACTGAATATTTCCTTAGAGGAACATCATATTAGATACCATCAAGTGTGGTTCCTAAAATTGCCGTTGAGTGTGGTTCCTAAAAATGTCATTGAGTATGGTTCCTAAAATTGTGAAGCAAAGCACATTATTTACAAAAATGAGGAAAACATTATAGATACTACAGTTTTTGTTAAAACCACATACACATAAGCATATACATAAAACTGCTATGCCACCTCACCTCCAACTTTATTGTCTGTCTGTCTGTCTATCTATCTATCATCTACCTAACTATCTATATTTATTTATTTCAAATCACCTCTGTGGCAAAGTTAATATCTGAGAAGAGTGGCCCAGAGCCTAAGGTACCTTAGACTATAGCCTTGCAATGGAAAATCCAGTTTCATAAAGCAGCTGAAGCTTTTAGAGGTAAATCTCAGTGGGCTAGACTGAAAGGTACATAGTCAATCAGCTTTCCTGCATAAAAAACGCCCCAAATCTCAATAGCTCAAAATAACATGGTTTACTTTTGAATCTTGGCTACTCTCTGTGAGAGGGTTTGTGTCTTTCATATCCTAGCTGGATCATGTTCTTCCCAGGGTGATGATGAAAGCCAAAAAAGAACAAGCCCAACCATGTGAACACATTTGAAATCTCTACTTGTGTTAAATCTGCTAATATCCACTCTGCTAACAATGAGAATTGGCCAAGTGAGTCACATGACCAAATCCAACGTTAATTAAATGAGGATACACCTCCCTAGGAGCAGGGGAAAGAGACTAATACCACAAATACCAAAACTCACTTTTGCCTTGAGCATAAACAGCATGGAGAAGAGCAGTGTCAGTCATAATATTACATGGCACTTAGCGCTTTTTCCCAGATTGCCTTAGTTCTAGAGGAAACAGAGGATGCAGTGCACAGCAGCTGCCACTGCCCAGCCTCATTTGTAACGTCCATCTCACCTCTCTGCTGTGACTGGGGAACGGAAATGCCAGTTGGCTTGTATGTGTTGTAAAGCAAGGCTGTGTCCTGCTGTGGGAAGAGCTTGGGTTATGCTATCAGACAACCATGGACTGAACTCCAGGTCTGACACTTAGCACCTATATGACCTTGGGAAAGGTTATTACTTGTGAGTCTCTTTTCCTAAAGGCAAACTGAGAATAGTGATATTCTGTGAGAACAGAACTATCTTACGAGTGATCTGTCTAACACGGTGCCTGGCCCCAAGTAGGTGCTCAGTAAACGCTGATTCTCTTTTCCCCAAAGAACCTAGAGGGCTTCAGGAGTAAGTAGAATGTTTGAGGTAAATGAATACTCTCTACTTAAAATTCCAAGAGGCTCTAAAATTCTATGACACGGTTAATTTAAAGCAGAGAAATATGTGGCCGAATTTTTAAAGTAAAACCAACATTTTTTCCAATAATGAAGTATTAGATTCCATATCTCTTCTTCCCAGAAAAAATAGTAATTTGAAACAAATGAAATCCTGGGAAAAACATTTGCCATGTAAAAGGATAGATGTACGTATGTTTTCTTTTTGAAGTAACTTGTGATTTCTGTTTAGCCATGAGAACAAAATCTATTCAGGCAGACATCTTTCTAAGTTCATCATGTTGACAAAAACCCCAAGTACAGTACACAATTTGGCACATTTAGTCTGCCCTGATGACTTACAGCTTTTATATGATAACTCAATGGACCTGTTAGATGTTGAATAACTTTCATGGGTTCCCTACTGACTCTCAACGACACAAATTCCTGTATCAACCAGAAATACATTTACCGCTGAAACACAGGAATGTTCTTTTTTGTTTTATCCTCGAAACAAATTGTCTGTAAACCTAGTTTTGCTATAAAAACTTGAAAGAAATATATCTAAACATCTTGGTCTATTAAAGTAGCGGGAGGGCTGGGGGCGGGGGCGTTGAAACCAGACCATTATTGTTCTTTCTTATGGAATTCCTGGCAGTTGATTTATAGGGATTTAGTCAGTGTTGCGGTTTTTATCATTCCCCTGACACCAACTTACCCTGGGAAACATTTCTTTCGCTACCCTTAAGAAATTCTGAAGACTTTTGAAGAGATAAGGATGGAGTCTTTACTCACCCCATCTGTAACCTTGCTGTCTTAAGAAAACAGTCTAGCAATTTCTTCCAGACCCACTGGATGTTCTTTTTAGTCAGGTTTGAGTGGTTTTAGAGCCTGGATCTGGAGTTAGAACAGCGAGTTTATACCACCTGGGCAACATACTTACCTTTTTGTGTTTCAGTTTTCTCATCTGAAACCTGGAAATTAAAATGACTCCTGTTGTGAGGATTGAATGAATTACTACACATAAAGGGCTTCCAGGGGTGCCCGGCATGCAGTAAGCACTATGTAATTATTTGCCATCATTATTATGTCAATGTCATCTTTCCTGGTTTCTTATTCCATTCCTATTTGAGTCTGGATACTACTGTGGTTACAAGTTTGTCAACTTTTTTCTGTTTCCCTTTCACCTTTCATTATCTTTAGAAACATCCATTCAGAATTGGGGGGAAAAAAAGCAGTAAACTCTTTAATAAAAGCAGTTCATCAGGCTGGGAGAAATTTCTAAGCCTTTTAGAGTGGTTACTCTGTTTCTCCAGCTTTGGTGTGCCTTATGTTTTCCTTTGGGCAGCAAACTCATTTGAAATTGTAAAAAAAGGAGTTGCGAAGCTCTGGTCTTGATTTTTGATGCATTCAATTTGCATGTTGAAAGTCATCTTTCCAGAAACACAAAACCATCAATCAGTTGGGGAATATAATCATTTCTTCAATTCAGTGTCAGTAAAGAATTTGCTGCCACAAGATTGAAAGACAAGCTTAAAGGATGCATCGGATAAGAAACTAAAAATGATCAGATTTTATTTATAATGAAATTCACAATGTATTAGGCACCTTTGGGGCATCATCGTGTTCTTTTCATTAGTTTCTCTTATGTATTCTGCTGTCCTGAATTTAGATATCTCATCTCTCTCTTTCTGGAGAATCAAAACAGGAATTTAAATTTCCGGGGGACATCAATAGGATACCTGTTGTACAGGTTTTTCATATTGTTCCAGTGTGAAGACAGAGTGGGGACAAAAACAGAAACAGAAATGCAACATTTAAAAATATTGGGGTGCTACAAATTGGGTTGAATATTTGCCTTTAAAAGTTAATGTCATTACCGAATTGTACACCTGAAACCTGCGTAACTTTACTAACAATTGTCACCCCAATAAACTTTAAAAAAAATAATGCTTAGAATGCAAATGACTTAAATGACAAGTGTCCTAGATGGCTTATTATAATACAGTAAGTGGGCTACAGATTGCCTGGACATTATGCTGAAGAAAACAGTGACTTCCCTTAACCAAAAAAAAAAAAAAAAGAAATCACTTTGAAGATAATTAGTATGTCCCTAAAATATCTATTACAAGGCAGCCTGTGACCTTTGATAGTAGGTAGCAGAAATGCTTAACATCTGTAAAAAAAATTCCAGTTTGGCATCTGTGTTTGAAAACCTGAAATCTGTGTAACTTGACTAACAATTGTCACCCCAATAAACTTTAATTTAAAAAAAAAAAGAAAGCAAAGGGGTAAATGGGGTGGAAGAGGGGGCTGTTCTAGGTCAAGAGCAGAGGCTTACTTTTAAGGACCACTCCAGTGTTTAAAGACTATTAAAACAAAGGAATCCATTTTGAACCAAAACACAAATATTGTCCCCATAAGTCCGATGGGATGCAAAAATGTTTCTGTTCTCAAAGTCATTGATTCCCTTCCTTAAATTTAGATGAAAACAGAAAAATGGAGATACAGTCTTGTTGCCATTGGGTACAATTCTTGCGACATTTTCATATATCTGTGAAGGTAAATGCAAAAAGTAAGAAAAGCAAGTCCCATCTATTCTTGTGTAACATTTAAAAATATCTGCCTCTTTTCCTTCATTTTCACTGCCAGATCCTAATCAACTTTCCTTTTGGATCCGATAAAGCCCCTGTATCAGCCTTCTTGCATGTCCCTTTATTGGAGCAGCAAAAATAATTGCTCTCTCTTAAGGATCAATTTGACCATGTCATTCCTCTTTATTTGAGTCCAGGTTTGCCTTTCAGTTGTTTTTCTTTGATGGGAAAAATTTCAGGCTTATTTTTAAAAACTTGAAAAATGTAATAAATCGTGAAACACAAGAGAAAACTGTAAGCTTAAATTATCCCTAAGCTGTTCCTAATATTGGTGTGTGTATGCGCGTGTATGTGTGTGAGCATGTGAGTGTGTGTGTGTGTGTGTGTTTTCTACTTATTTATATGTAACAAAAAAACCCAAAACTCAGTGGCTAAGAGAACAACTGCTTTATCATATCTTGTTATTTTGGGGGTCGGGAGTTCTGGCGGATTTTGGCTGAGTGATTCTTCTGCTCCCTGTAGGGTTGACTGGTAGTATTTGATTAGCCTTATCTGGAGGGTCCAAGATAGTTTCACTCATATGCTTGGTGTCTTCACTACAGTAGTTCCACTGAACCCTTCTCCCTCACCAGATAGTCAACGAGTCTTCACATGGTCTCTCCAGAAGGTAGTTGCAATTCTTACATGGTGGCTCTGGACTCCGAGAGCAAAAGTTCCCAGAGATAAAAAGTGGAAGCTGCCAGTTTCAGGGGTGAGGAAACTGGCACAGAGTCACTTCTGCTGCATTCTATGCGTCACAGCAGCCAGAGAGTCTGCCCAGGTTTGCAGGGAGCAGTGTCAAATAATTTGCAGCCCTCTTTAATCTGCCATAATTTGGTCACAAGTCATTTATTTTCCTCTCACATGCAAAATATTCCATCTAAGATCACCGATATATAGTTCCACTACATTAGGGTTTGGCAAAGTATGGACCACTGCCTGTTTTCATAAACAACGTTTTATTGGAACATAGCCATGCTCATCAATTTGCGGATTGTCCATGACTACTTTTCTGCTACCACAGCAGTTGAGTAGTTGTGGCAGAGACCTTATGATCTTAAGTCTAACATATTTACTACCTGGCCAAACCCTGCTATCAGCTCCAAGTCCAGGGGCAGATGTGGCTCCTAAATGCAGTTCTTGTACAGTTACTTTCTACTTGAAGACTCATGAGCTCAAGAGATATGTCATCACCCCCACAATCCCCAACACATAATGGCAGTTCAGAGATAGGGTCACCCCAGTAGACATTCCCATTCAAAAAGGAATATGCAGCTACTAGCCCATAGCAATTCTAAAATCCAGCCACCACATTTTGCCAGTTCCTTGATTATGGCCCAGTCCTGCTCCCTGGGAAGGCTTTCTCAAGCTCTTGGCTCCACTTTCTGGGGTTTTGGTTCTACCAAGTTTATCCTCCCTTTTCTACATATCCCATGTTTGAAGCTGTGTAGTTTTCTCAACCTGCTTCCTTCTCATGGAAGGTTAAGATCCAAAGCTATCTTTTTATTTTGAAGTGTCTCTGTCCTGTTCAGTCCAAGCTAATGAAATATTTTATAAATTTTGGGGGTTTCTTAGGTATTAATTTACAATACATTTCTTTAGGCAAAGGCCACACCGATATTTTCTTTCTTAGGCCCTTTCTCTGTCATTGGCTTCCTCTGAGGCTACTATGGGATCATGAGCTTAGGATTCTAAAAAGCCCTACCGCTTAACTGAGAAGGTCTTTGAAGCATACCCTTAAGAGTCTTAGAAATTCTCCTAGACATAATCTTAAATATTTCTGAGGTTTTAGCAAATGGTCTCACAGCCATGCCTTGAAATGTTTACCTTGAAGTCATCCTTTACTGACGGCATCCTTGGGTTGATCTTTGCCTTGAAGCTATTTCCTTGAGGATATTTTGCTGGGAGAGACTGGGGATATGAAATAATTTTTATTTTCAAATCAAGTGAGTCCTGGCTTCCTCACATTTTCTCTAAATTCTGCTTGAAAGCTTAATAGCTCTTTTCAAAGTTCATCTACTGTTCCAGTATGTTGTCATTGGCACCTGGGGGCAAGTTGGCATCTTCTACATTCTGCCTGGCAATTTCCCTAGCCAGATCCATGGGTTCATTTAGGTATCTTTTCTATTTTCCACATGACCACTGGTGGCAAACTTCGCACCACTACATACTGTATGCTCTTCCTCTCCTCCTTTGAACCCTCACCAACAGTCTCCCCAAGCTCTTTGTGTCTCCACCCGTTGCCTAGTCCCAGAGCCAATGGCACATGTTTTACATTTTTGTTAGGCCTGCATCCCATTTCCAGGTACCAAATTTTATATATCTTCTATACTTAATGCATAATCAGTGACATTCTCTTTTACCTATCTCCTCCCACAACTTGATACATTCTCCCTACTGCACACACACACACACACACACACACACACACACACACTCTATTTTAAAAAATACCGTTTCTCATTCTCTCTTCTAGGTCTTCTGCTACAGTGACCGTGTATTCTAAATATTCTGACTGAGTTAAGATTTGTGTGTTAAATAATCCCTAAGTCCAATAAAACTGCTTATACCTAAATCATTTCCTAGGATTGCTTTCTTCAATCTCTTTTAATACTGTAACTTGACAGGAAAAAAAAAAGAAAGAAAAAAAACACAGGGAAATTAAATATAAGGACAAGAGAAAGGTCACAGACAGCTACCTCTTTAAGTAATACTTTAAGAAGATCTTGGTAGGTAAGTATATCATGATAAATGCCATAGCATGGACTCTGACCTTTTTCTTGGTTCTCCATTTTCTACACGTCTCCCAACCTAGTAGAGGGGCAAGGCTGAGAGATTAGCAAGTGAATGTAGGCTGTGTATCCAAAAAACTAGTTGTTTCTGGGTTGCAAATACTGTTGTATCTCAACAAGTTTGTGGTTAACTGTCTTAATGCACTGTCACCATTTTTTTTCTCTCACCAATTAGGGTTGTGTTTCTTGAGGAAGATGGAAGGTGGGGATGGTAAGGAGGAAAGAAGTAGAAGAAAGTAGAAGGAGGGGTATACATCAGAAATAATATCACCTGGAAAACTTTTTCCAAAATACACATACCTAGGCATCTCCAATAGGGATTAGGAGGGTTGATGTTTTTTCAAAGGCCCTTCCTAGCTTGGTAGATAGGGTGGCAGTATCTTCAATAACTTGGCTTTTAATTCCATTTGACCAGACAGTTCCACTTGGCTTCAAGATTTTTTCAGCTTATGATTGGGCACTAGATTTGTGATCAGAAGAACTTTCTAGTACAGAACTTTGAAAAAGTTACTTTTACCTCTTTGGAGGCCTCACTTAGTACCCATCCTTCCTACCTTACAGAGGAAGTTCAAAAACCATACTAGCTGTGAAGGACACGAAATCTCTAATGAGCACTGAGGGTTCTTTCAAAGGGCCTTTGAAAGGCTTTCCTGTGGAAGGGTTATCCATATTGTCTGTGTTCTCACAGGTAGCATGATTTAAATGGAACTGTATCAATTTCGCTTTCAGCTATGGCCTCAAGTGTGAGTGGCTAGCTACTCTGCATTTGAGGGTGAAGTATTAAACCGTCATGAGAGACTTGTAAGGAGGTGTTCAAAATTCCAGTCAGGCAACTGTTTGCTCCTCTCCCTCATCAAGGATCTAGAAGGGTTGAGCTGGAGTCTAAAAGATGATTTTTTTTTTTTTTTTTTTTTTTTTTTCTGGAGAGGGTTCTCAATGTGTTTTGAATCTCCCGCTCCCTAATGACACAGGGTAGGAGTAAAGAGAGTGCTATTCTCTCTTCTCAAATCTATGGAAAGGAGCTTCAGTGGACCCCTGTGGAGAGCTACATATGCTTCTCTTGTAGCTGATGTCTGCTTGTTCCTGAAAAATATCTACTCAGCCGAAGACTAGGGCCATCCGGCTGTGACTGTGGATTGAACAGAGGTAGATACAGTGCAGTAAACTCAGAAATTGGAATTTTAATGATAACCGATCAGACCATTACAATTGTTCATCCAAAGTCTGTGTAGCTAAGTCTGAAGGAGTGTGTCCTCTGAGCTGGATGAGGTCACACACGGAGGAGTCAAAAGAGTGTTATAATGAATCTGGCCCAAGAGAGTCACAAGAGAAGGATGCTGGGGTGTTCCTTCAGTTGAAAGAAAAGTTCAGCTTTAAATATCTGCCAAGATCAGAAAGCACCAAAAGTGTAGTACGTGACTTGAGGGAGGCAGAGGTGGCCTAGTGAGTGGCTGGGAGGAGAAGTGCCCGGTACGGAGAGAGAGAAGGTGATGACCACAACCTCCCCTTCCCCACTGCAAGCTGCCAGTGCAAAGCAGGAGGCAGAGGCGAAGGAGGAGCAAAGCTTTAACTCTAAATGAAGTTGTAAGTTTATTCTTATTATATTGGTGTGTGTGTGTGTGTGTGTTCAAATAATAAAAACAGTGTATAATATAAGAATAATACTTTTATATATTTTATGATAGGGGAGTAAAGAGAAAAGTCATAGAGATTTCCCTAGTGTTTATAGAGTTAGGAAAAGAAAAGAACCAGACCCTCAGAATAGGCTTAAATGGACAGTAGAGGGAAAGAATAACATCATTTTCCATTACGCTTTAGTAGTCTTACTTGTTCAATATAATGACTGTGCAGAGGATAGTGTTAGGACCGGTGGATGGAAGTTGCAGGATTTATTACTAAGATGACATTTGTAACCATGAGAGCTGTCCACAAAAGGTGTCCGATAGAAGAGCTTTCTTTGACTTAATTATAAAAACTGGTGGTGGGCATGAAATTAGGGCTAAAGAAAATATGCCATATAATAAATTTGTTCACTGTCAGTGCTTTTCAGTCCTTTTTTCTTCACCTTATTTTATAATAACTATTGGCTGAAGCTAATTATGCTACACTGTTTTCTGGTCCTACTTCCACACTTATTAGTTTAGCTACTAAGGTATTTCTCTAGCTTTCACAAATGTAGGTGAAAGTTGGAAGCTATATCTCATTTTAGAAGACTTACCAATTCTTTGAGGATGTGAAATAATTTATGGATAATGAGGGCAGACCCTTCTCTCATGGTATGGACCACATTTGAATTTCCAGTGATCATCTGATTAATTCTTAACTAACACATATGGACAGTGGACATAATAGTCTTCTTATATGGCACAACTTCCCAGAGTCAGTGACAAGGTAACAGTCTAGCACACTCATCAGAATCAGAAATAAATTCTGTAGGAAATACCTTTTGGAGACTGTGAGAAGTCTCTTATTTTGAAAAGCTCTTCTCTGTTGCTATTTCCAGACACTGAATACTATAAAAGGTTTTCTAGCTGAACTTAGCGTATTACTTGTAATAATAATAATAATAATAAAATAAAAATTTTAAAAGTCAAGGAGTAGAAAAAGAGATGAAGAATTATCCCCCCTCCCCTTTTTTTGGATGATCTTGAGCTTTCTGGAAATGGTCTTAGGGTTTTCCTCTAATAGCATGCCAGGTTTCTTCAAATGAAGAAGTGCTGATGTTAAAAATCAATACAGACACCACATTTCCCTCCATAGTCTTCTTAGCCCCTGGTGTTGCAGTTTATAATGAGATATTTTATTTTTAAGGCAACTTAGGGCAAATTATTATTTCTTAGTTTTGAAATAGCCCTGTCTTACTAATTTGTTTTACAAAAATGAAGTTTGACCTATTCTCTAACTATAGTTTTTAATAAAAAGTCCTCACTCTAGTAGATGCATTGTTAGGGCATCTGCCCAATCCACAGACCTCTTCCCCTGAGAGCTACCCTATAACTGTCTGCCTACAGTGTTTGTACATGACTCTTGCCCTTTGGCCGTAACAGACTGGACTAGGAATAAATTTTTTAACTCAGCTGGGTCAATTTAGTCTTTTACTGGAAATTTGGAATTGGACTTAAGAAATGCTACTAGTTAATTTCTTCAGTTGTCTTCCCTGAGGTGACACAAATTCCTGAACAAAAGCTGCTATTGGGGGTAGTAGCCATTTTGAATTATACTGATTTTCAGAGAAAGAGAAAAATGAAGCCAACATGCTGAGTGATATAGAGATGAGACCAAATGAATGGAGAGTGAGAGCAAGAGAGGATGAGAATCTAGGAAAGCAGTTGTCTTGGTCTCTGATCGGTTTCCTCTTTTTGGTTCCAGTCTTTTGTTGATGCCAACAGACCTTTGGTTCTATGATACATTTTAATGTCCTCATAACATTTTGTACTTTTTGCTCCTTGGATTAAGTGGGTTTCTATTATTTGCAACCAGAAAGTAAAATTTGCTGAGCTATCCAAGTATGAAACCGAATTTTGACAGCTCAACAAATTCTTTGGCTTCCCTTACCAGTGGCTGATTTCTTAGAAAAGTGCTTCCAGTTGTTAATTTAGTAACCTCAAAAGACACACTGTTTATATTCTCCACATTTTCACTGTTGTTTATACATTATCTTGAAATCTCTGTAGAGAACACTCACTTATTATAATCATAGGAAATATTACCTTCTCAGGAATGCATCATTAACCAGCATTGTTGCCTGTCACTGATCCCAGAGCTCTTCCAGAGTATGTCTTCTTCTCTCATCACCATAGGAGTCAAAAAGGAGAAGATTCAGATCCCACATTTCCTACTTACTGGCTATGTGATTTATGGTAAACAGCTTAACATCTCAATGATTCAGTTCCTGCATATGTAAAATGGGAGTGAGATTTTGACATCAGTTCTAGATTAACCAAATTTGAGAAGAAAATCTATAATCACAGTAAAAGCAATTCTGGATTATCTAGCAACATGTTACCTAGTTTGTAGATTGAAGTTAAGACTGTTGCCAGAGGACCAATGTGTGTTCTCCCTTTCCTCACTTAAAATATAAGGTCTTTGTCGTTAGTGGGCCCATGGTCAGCCAGATGAAGACCATATTTCTCAGCTTCCCTTCTAAAAACCATGTTACTCTCAGGTAGTCTATACTATGAACCAGGTATTATTTCAAGTAGTTTACATATACTTATATTACTTCAATTAATACTTATAACGATGTCATGAGGCAGGTTAATCTTCATAAGAATCCCATGATGTGGGAACCACTGTTATTTAAATATTACTAAGGAAGAAATTGAGGCCTATGGTAGTCCAGAGATAAGCCAGAGCCAGCACTGAATGCTAGGCTGTGGCTCTAGAGCCTGTCTTCACCCCTGTGTTACGGTGTCACTGTAGCAAAATGAGTGGAACTTCATAACCTCTGTCTTCCAACTAGACACAGATAGAGTAAAATCTGAGCCTGCAGAGAAGAGGATGAAAAGCAGAATTCCCCAGGTTACCTGAAGGTAGAAAATTAGTTATGTTTCCATATTTGTTTGTTTTAATTGAACAAAGTAATCACATTTATTGTGAAGAATGTGAAAAAGACCAAAAAGCACAAAGACATATTCAGTAATCACCTATAGTTCCACTACTCAGAAGGAACCATTATTTACTCTTAGGAGTCTTCCTCCAGTCTTTTCTCTATGCTTGTGTATAATATACATGCAATCTATAAAGTTGTCATGTTTTTTGCAAGGATGAAACTATTCCAGAAAATCTCCCATAATTCAAAACTTGCATAATTTCAAGACTGATATTGAAAAAGATTGTAGATAGTGCAACATGGCATCTCCATGTAGCAGTAATACAAATGGATTAAACTTTACTCTGAAAAACTGTCATTTGTTACTCCAGTATAATTTTTACCTCCTTTGTCGGAGATTACCGTGTTTCCCCGAAAATAAGACGTAACTGGAAAATAAGCCCTAGCATGATTTTTCAGGATGACATCCCCTGAACATAAGCCCTAATGCATCTTTTGGAGCAAAACTTAGTATAAGACCCGGTCTTATTTTCGGGGAAACACGGTAGTTGGCTGTATAAGCAAGGGTTTATTTTGGGGCTCTCTATTCTGTTCCATTGATCTATATATCTGTTTTTGTTCCAGTGCCATACTATTTTGATTATTGTAGCTTTGTAGTATAATTTGAGATCAGGTTGTGTGATGCCTCCAACTTTGTTCTTCCTTCTCAAGATTACTTTGGCTATTTGAGATCTTATGTGGTTCCATATAAATTTTAGGATTATTTGTTCTAGTTCTGAGAAGGATAACATTGGTATTTTCATAGGAATAACATTGAATCTGTAAATTGCTTTGGGTAATATGTAATTTTAACAATTCAGAAAGATATATGCACCCCTATGTTCATTGAAGACTTATTTACAATAACCAAGATATGGAAGCAACCTAGGTGTCCATCAATATCCACACAATAGGATAGTACACAGCAATAAAAAAGAATGAAATGTTACCACTTGGGACAACATGGATGGATCTAGAGGATATTATGCTAAGTGAAGTAAGTCAGGCAGAGAAAGACAAATAACATATGGTTTTAATTATATGTGGAATCTAAAAACAAAACAAAAACAGATTCATAGAAACAGAAACCAAAGGGATGATTACCCGAAGGGAAGAGATGAGGATGGTTGAAAGGGAAAAGGGGAATACAGTCAATATTGTGATAAGTTTACATGGTAATAGATGATGACTAGAATTAGTGAGGTATTCACATTGTAAGGTCTAAAAATGTCAAATCACCATATTGTATACCTGAAAACTAATACAGCAAATAAGAGATTATATACCAACTATAAAAAAATTAAAAAGTAAAAGAACAAATAAAAATATCCTTAAACAATTTTTGCTCTGAAATTGTGTACTCTTTAATACATTTTTAATTTGGGAGTGATTACTATGATTTGAAGTTATGTGCATAAACTAATGCTTTATTAAAAATTTTTCTAAAAAAATTCCAAATTCACTTGGTTTAACTTATGATCACATGGACATCTTAGAATACTATATTTTATGCTTTCTAATTCTTTAGTTTTTTCATTTATTTTTAATCTTTCCACTTTATTTTTGTTCAATTTATCCATATTCTTCTATTGCCTATTGAGTGAAATTATTAGTACTTTTCATCAATTCTTTTCTTTCTTAAAATAATAAAAGCAGTTTAGATCAAGAGTTGTCCTCTAAGCACAACTTTGGCAGCATCTCCCAAATTTTGATTTGTAATACTCTGATTGTTTTACTTCATCAAGCATCTTGACAGTTTTATTTTCTTCCTTAGTATAGGAGTTACTTAGGACAGTGTTTTTAAATTTCTAAGTGATTGAGTTTTTAAAAATCACTTGCTATTTAAAAAATCACTTTTTCAGTTTTTACTAATTTCTTTGTATATTTTCTGTCCCTCTCTACCTGTAGATACACACAATTAAAATGAGGATCTTGCTTATCTTATTCCCTGCTACATGTTCAATGCCTAGTGAAGGACCTGGCACATAATAGGCCCATAGTGATTATTTATTGAATTAAAAAATAATTTCTAGCTTTACTGCACCATGACCAGACTATGGGTAGTGTGGAAATAATTGAGATTTTTAAAGTGCTTTCTTATATAATACATTTTCAAAATATTCTAAGATCATAGGTAAAGATATATCCAGTAGATTACAAAGTTTGTTTATTTATTATTTTACAATTTTCCACCCAAGATTTGAAGTTGTATTTCAATTCAGCCTATAAAATTGAAAAGAGGTTTGTTTCTTTTCCATTCATTTCTTTTTTTTTTAACTTTTGTTTATTTAAGTGTGTTTTTCCAGGACCCATTCCATTCATTTCTAACAGTTTTAATTCATTCAGCTAATATATATTGAGCTCTCACAGTGCCTCAGACCTTGTACTAGGCCTTGGCTATATAGTGGTGAACAACAATGAAAAAGACTTTGTCTTGATTTAATTGAGGGAGATGGATATTAAACACATATGCCAGTAAAACAGCCATTACCAATGGTAACAGGAGCTCTGAAAGTAATGAACAAGATGAAGATATAAAAATATGCAAGGTAACACATAAAATCCAGTTACTAGGGAAGTCAGAGAAGGCTTCTCAGCAGAAGTGATATTTCCACCATGACGGGAAAGCTGAGGAAAGAGGGGAAAAGAGTCAGCCTTTGGATGGGGCAGTAGGGGTTTTAGAATTTGAGGGAAGGTGGAGGACCATGAACTTCACCTGTATGAAATCTCGAGTTTGCAAAAGTCTTGGCATGTTGGAATAACTTAA
This sequence comes from Rhinolophus sinicus, assembly GCF_057876585.1. Lineage (NCBI taxonomy): Eukaryota > Metazoa > Chordata > Mammalia > Chiroptera > Rhinolophidae > Rhinolophus > Rhinolophus sinicus. Next base: position 82,888,787 of record NC_142502.1, on the reverse strand, counting down.
GAGGAGCCAATATGGAACCCTTTCAGAACAAATATTTTGCAGAACCACTTTTATTATGCTAAAATGAAGTTCACGTATAATATACTCACGTATATAGTTAAACAAATATAATGTCTTAACTGGAACACAAAAAAGAAACAAAAGGAAATGAATATATTCTAAATTAATAAGATTTTAATGTGTGAACTATTGGCTAGAAAGTATAATAAAGTTTTCAGATGTTTGTACCCAAATAACGAATCTCCATGAATGCTACAGTTACAGATGCAGATTGTTTTAGGAGTGTTAGTTGATAACTCACATTCTATGAGTTGTCTATGCTATTGATGACATGATATTCCCACATGGTGACAACTTTTGGTAAAATTCTGAACAAAACTACCACTTCCTTGATCAACAGAAGTTGTTTATACTAAAATCCTGCAAAAATTAGTTTCCATAGATAGAAATATAATTAGGTAATAATAAACAGCAAAAAAATTGTATTACGAGAATATCTGATAAAATATTCTAAAGTTGTGTGATATGCAGGAAATTTCTTTACGATACTAGCTCCATACATTAATGTTGAAAATGGCCTCCAATCACTGCCACAAATAAAATCATTACTTCCCAGGGAATGTGCCATACCCTTGAGAACCACTAGAGTAGAGCATTATGACTAACTGAGATAAACGCTTAGGGCGAGGCTGGAGAGATGATCAGGGCTGGGGCACCCAGGAAGTCTACAACCCAGTATGGATGGTCAAAGGGCCAAAGGGCTGCAGTTTCCTTCCTGAGGATCTAGTAGGTCATGCATTACTTTTTAACCTTTAACTTTTTAGTCTCTTGATTTTGTTTTGTTGTATGACAATTTCTTATGAATAGAATATTTTTTTCTATATCATTTTTAGACCCAATTTAAGAGATATTACCCACCACCTGGTCTCTTGATTGCAAAGCGCTACTGTCAACCCACAAACCAGAGCAGTGCTAGCGAACAGTGGTTGCTCAAAAGATATCTGATAAGCGAATAAATAAACTATTTCTTTTACTTTAATTTTATTCAATGTTTTAAAGGTATACATCTTGCTTTTTATTTTATATGAGATTACTTTTATGTTTTTCTATAGCATCATTAACATTTCCCATAATTGTCAAAATCAGGAATGAAATGGATTATTTTGAAACCACTTTATTTAAGAGGATTTCTATTTTTCCCTCATTACCGCTAAGTCTTTGTTAATAAAATTTGGGGGTTTAGATCTCTGTTATTACCAAGACTTTTTTTCCACTAAGAAACTTCCTCTTTTTGACATTTGCCTCTAGTTTTATAACCAGATTTACAATTATTTCGATATCTCATTTTAATTGGGCTACATGTTCACTGCCTATTCTTTTATGTCGACTTTTCTGTTTTTGAGCTGTTAATTATATTTCTTCTGTTGTCTGCAAATAATTTTTTAAAGAAGTGTGTAAGGATATAGCTTCCTAGAGACCTTCCATTTGATCACCTTCAGTGAAAGCCCACTTGGATAACTATTGAATTCTTGGGTTACAACCTTTGAATAATTAACTCCTGAATAACTGAGAGTTGATTTGAATAATGCAGCATTTTAAAGAATATCATTTTCAAGAACACTTATTTACATTGTTTTAAAATGTAAACCTTTTTAAAAAAAAGAACAGATTAATTTTTCAGCTTTTTTATGTGGAGCAACTTCTTTATTGCTAGTCATGAGATGCCCTCTACCATCCCTCCGATAGAAGATCAGATACAATAGATACATCAGAGGGTTTGGCAGTCATTTATTCTTTTATTTACTCAAGCAAGAATACAAAGATGTATGATTCATTCAACTTTTATTGTGCAGTTACAGTTTTAGCTCATAAACAGGACTCAAAAGAAGAGGAAGTCGTGATCCTTGACATTTGAGGAACTGACTATCTTGTTGGAAAGACAATAAATCCATAAAAATAACTGGAGAGCCAATTACAAGGCAGATATAATCTAATACTCCATATAAGGCATGTCAGTAAAGCATAAGACAAATGTTACAGACCACAAGTAAAAAACTATTTTAGTGATATATATATATATATATATATATATATGTATAAATATACATATATGTATATATAGATATATACATATAGGTGTGTATATATATACATATATGTATGTATATATATACATATATATATCCTTAAGAAAGGAAAACTGTATTAAAATTGTAATACTCAATATTTACCAATAACAAAAGATGAATTCAAGTCATGTTTGACTTCTGCAATTACAAGAGGTGCTCAAAGTGGTTACCATTGGAGTCCAGACAGTTCTGGTTACAGTGAACTACTGCTTGAGCAACGTTGACAAAAGTGTCCACTTGTATACACTTTTTTGGCACCACCGGTATATATGTATGTATGCATATATATGTACATGTGTGTGTATATATGCATATGTATACATGTATATATGTACACATAGAGTCACATATCACTTACCGATCGGGATATGTTCTCAGAAATACATCATTAGGTAATTTTGTCACTGTGTGAACATCATAGAGTACACTCACACAAATCTAGATGCTAGAGCCTACTACACTCCTAGGCTATGTGGCATAGCCTATTGCTCCTAGGCTACAAGCCTGTAAAGCACGTTAGTGTCCTGAATACTCTAGGCAAGAGTAACACAATGGTAAGTATTTGTGTATCTAAACATAGCTAAACATAGAAAAGGTATAGTCAAAATATAGTCAATATAAAAGATAAAGTGAGTGCATGCCTGTGCCCAAGCTGGGGGGCAGGGGAAGGGTTTTGTAGAAGGCAGAAGGGAGGGAGAGAGGGAAGGTAGAGAAGGGGAGAGAAAGGGAGAGGAGAGATTGAAAGAGAACCAGAGATAAAGCTTGAGCCCAGAAATAATAAAATAGAGAGGGAGAGAATAGAGAGGAAGAGAAGGAGGGAGGGAGGGAGTAGGGATGGGACAGGAGCCATAAAGAGAAACTGAGGGAAGGAAAGTGAGTTTGTGCACACAAGTGTGCATGGGGGGATGGGAGGGGGTGGACTCCCCTCCTCACTGCCTCTCCCGGCCCCAGGTCAGGTGAACCTCCTCTTCTGTTTAAACCACCCATAGTTGGCAGTATATTCATCTTTCAACATAGTGAACAAGCTTTTTGCTTATAATTCATTATAATCTTGTGGGCCCACCATCATATATGATTCATTGTTGACTGAAATGTAGTGATGCAGTGCATGACTGCGTATACACATACACTTTATAGTCATACGAGTTGGAAACTATTTAGTTTTGCATTTAGTGTGTGCCAATTTCTGTTTTGGATATTGGAAATTTAAAGGCGATTAAAATTGAGTAAGACATTCAAGGAGCTTCTAGAATGGCGAGGAAGAGAATCGGTCATCAGAGCAAGCAAAGTAAAGATGCATGTGGAATAAAACTGAATGGCATAGACTTCTTGGAAGAGGCACATCTTGATGTGATTTCAGTGTTATTTGAGTAAATACATATTTGAACAGAGATGATATAAAACCTCAAGTTGAACAGTATATGGTTATATAGTCCGCACAGAAGAAGTGGTTTCTAATACTCCATATAGCACATTTGGCACTCAGAATTATTGCTTAACTTTTTTTTAATTCAATCTAAAAACTGTCTTTGTAATATTTGGGTACTTTCTGTGGTGCTGGTCTTGACAGAAGAGAACACAGAGATAGCAGAACTCGTAAACACTAAACTTATTGGGAGGACCCTAAAAGGTTTTGTGATGGTTTATTTTATATTAATTTTAACTTGGTTAGGCCACAGGGTGCCCAGATATTTGGTTCAACATTACCGTGTTTCCCCAAAAATAAGACCTAGCCAGACAATCAGCTCTAATGCGTCTTTTGGAGCAAAAATTAATATAAGACAAAGTCGTATCTTACTATAAGACCCAGTCTAATATAACATATAATATGATATGATGTGATATGATATGATATGATTTGACATAATATACTACTGGGTCTTATATTAATTTTTGCTCCAAAAGATGCATTAGAGCTGATTGTTTGGCTAGGTCATATTTTCGAGGAAACATGGTACTCTAGATGTGTCTGTGAGTGTTTCCAGATAAGATTAACATTTATTCTGGTAGACTGAGTAAAGGAGATTGCTTTCCCCAATGTGGACGGGCCTCTTCCAAGATGAAGGCCTGAATAGAACAAAAGGCAGAGTAAGAGAACGTCTCTCATTGCCTGACTGTCTTGGAGCTGGGATATTGCTTTTCTCCTGCCTTCAGGCTTGGACACGGAATTAAACTATTGGCTCCCCTGGGCTTGCTGACTGCAGATCTTGGGACTTGTCAGCCTCCATAGTCATGGGAGCCAATTTCTTATAATAAATCTATCTACTATCTATCTCTCTATCTCTCTATCTCTCTATCATCTGTCTATCTGTCTATCTGTCTATCTGTCTATCATCTATCTCTTATTGGTTCTGTTTCTCCGGAGAATATTGACTAATACAGATTTTGGTAACAAGAGTGGTTCCAGAGGAACAGAATTTTAAGGATGAGTTTTCTGAATTGGTTCTGGGGTTTCCAGAATTGACTCTCTAATCTGATTAGTTTTAAAGACATTAATCACTATTTCTAGTAGTAAAAACATCAATGATAATCCATGTATTGATCTGGCAATAGAGATACAAAAAGTATCACCACTAGAAACTACTTAGCAACTGCTTATATGAAGCAAAGATCTAGGTAACTGTGTATATGATAATTTCGAACATTTTTGCAAGCTAATGAGTTTAATGAGATTGGCTGGTGGCTTCTATTGTAGTAGGACCAAGTGGGGAAAAGAAAAGGATGAGCTCACGAATTTTAATTTGATAAAGAGCAGTGTCCCAGAGGTTGAGGAATGGATTATAAGAATCACATAACCTAGTACCTGAAGGGGTGTTGTTACAGGTGTCAACAGGTCTAGTGAGTAATTAGCAGGAATTGCTCCAATGATGGGAAAAAGAAAACCATGGGACCAAACTAGAGTCTTTATAGGTAGCGACAAGCTTTGTTAAACTTTGAAAATTGCACAGCCCCTGGGCTTGGTACATTTTTACTGGTGTGTGCTCAATAACGGCTGCTTAAATTGGGCTACATTCTTGATGATGGGGCATTTCCCTCCCTGTTAAGGATTTTCAATAGCAATAGAATTGTCTAATGAGTGATGAATGAGTGCTAAGGTGCAGTGTTCCCATGAACTAATAAGGTAAGTTTATTTATATCAATATGCCTTACCTCAGGATAAACATTTCCTTGGCTAGCGGTGTTTTTCATTTTATAATTGGCTTGACTACCAGTGAGAAAGTCAGGACATATAAATTCTAACTTGAGGTTAACTTTAGGGAAGTACATAGCATCTCTTAGCCTCAGTTTTTCTTTTTTTTCACCCTTCAATTAAGTAGTATAGTAATATTAACCAAATCATCAGGCTGTTATGAAAAATATTTTAATTAAAATATCCTCACACCAATGCATCTGTTTGGTGATGAATAAAAACTTAGCACAATGTTCAGCATAAAAACTTAGCATAATGAGGTGGTAATCTCCTGCTCAAAAGGAGGGAGAGACCTGCAACAGAAAGTTCTGAGATTCCTCAGCCTTACCTGGGAAGGATTACAATAATAATCATAATAATAATAGTGGTAAAAAAAATAGTGCTTACCATTATATAAGACCAGAGCCAGAAATTCTATACAGAAGGAGGGTGACAGTCTAGCTGAAAAGAAGTGGGGAGGCTAGGAGGCTTGTCATGAGGTTGCATTGGCACAGCACTTCACCTAAATTTGAGAAAATGACAACTGCTAAGAATGAAAGAATGGGGTTGGGGCTGTTGGATGGAGGCGGGATCCTGAGCGTGGGGCGGTGTCAGGGTGCCTCACTCCCTGTCTTCACTTCCGAGGAGCTGCTACTTGATGCTGGCTGATACATGGTGCTTTGCCTTTTCAGAACTCAGAATAATTTATTCACATCAGTACACCTACTGCAGACAAAATCCTTATGTCGTCTTTGTTCAAACGAAGTTTTATTTGTTCTGTAATTTCTACTTCATGTCATTGTCTCAGAGGATGATGCCAATCTGTGTAAGACTGAAATGCCAAAGGAAGTTCTCCATGGAAGTTAATGAAATCCTTTTGTGAGATACACATCGTATTGTATATGAAATTGTCTAGTATCAAGCAACAAATATTTGGGTGACAAGGGGTTAATACTCTTCCATATATAAAAAAGTTCAAAGTTTGAGTATTACACATCGATAATTAGGGCAGGATGAAAATGGTCTTCATTTGGTCTGGATAAATGTGTTCTCTCTGCCCCAACCATTATGTCAATGATGGCCTTATTCTAGAACCTCTTAAACTGGTTTTAAATATCCCCAGTCATCATTCTTAAAAATGAAGTATTATCTCCTATATACATTAGCTCTCGAGAGCTTTCATAGTTGTAATTAAGTAGGCATAAAAGGCAAGTAACACTTGCAACTCAAGTTGAATGCTGGTTTGTTTTATCAAGCAATTACAAAGGTTCTCCTGGTTGGTGATTAAAAGTGGATTAACAATCTGAGGTTCTTCCTTCAGGAATATCAGTCTCATTTCTTTAGCAGAGACTGTGAGGCATGCCTTGGGGCACATGCTCCAAGTTGTTAGGTCCAGTTTAAGATTCCAGATTGAGTTTTATATATTCAATGTGCATGTGTGATATTGGGTTCTTGAGCTTTGCCTGCGGCACCCTCTAATTAATCATTCTACAGGCTGAGAAAACTTGTGCCCGATCCTTTCTGATTTGTCAAAGGAGACAGAGAAAGTCTTAGTCTGGAAAAGTCTTTATCTGGTAAGTGTCACATCATCTGGATTTTAGGATTCAAACACATTTTCTTTTTAAAAGCAATGACTTTACCAAACCAGAAAGACAGAATATTTGCATACATTACCCATCATTCACACACATTGGCAGACAGCGGGCTTGATACAGCAAAGGAAAGGAATGGCTATTTAATAGTTCTTTTATTTTCCATTCAGATCACACATACTTTTACTGAAAGAGGCCTCACAGCACGGAGTCTGATATTACAGCAGTGTTTTCAGAAGCAATAATTGAATACTCCTCATTAAATTGGTTCATAAAAGAATCCTATTAAAACCAATACAAATAATAAACCTTGAAAATGCTGCTTTAAATTCCAAGAGGGTAGCAAAAAGCAAAGATATGCTATAGTAACAGTCTTCTTGTTCATACAGTGATTTCAAAAATCTTGTGTGCTGAATTTTTCTAGGCCAAGCAGGCCCCTCACTACTGAATAAAAGACCCAGACAGTATTTTAAATGTATTCAATCCAAGCCTGTGCCTTTTACAGGCAGACCTCTCCAAGAATTTATCTCTAATCCTGACTGGATACCCAGCCGAAAGGCTAATTATCTTTAATCACTTAATTAATAGGTAATTCTTACAAAGAGGCTAAACACCTGAACCCACCCAAGTTCTTTCTGCATGGGCAAATCCTGCTGGTTCTATGTGCTAATTTCACTAAATGAGAATTTGGCCAAATTGTATGTTGTTGCAAATAATGGTAAATGTATCCAATTAAAAAATAATAATGAAAAAGTTCTTTTTTGTTCCCTTTTAATCACAGAGGCGACTGTGGAAGGCCCCCAATGCACAGGGCATATGGCTCACCTGGCAGACCCAGATGGTGCTGCTGGCTCAGCCTCCCCGAGCTCCATTCTGGCAGCCTTCACTCCTTCCCTTAGCTCTCACTCCTCCTCAGCCTTCCAGGTGCACTGCTGCTTAATGCTGGTCTTTCTCGACAATTTCCCCTTATTTCCTGTCAGTGTGTTCTCTTCTGAGGGTTTTTCCAAACTTTTCAGGTCGCAGACCTGTTTATGGTCTGACCTCTGAAGGAGATCAACATTCACATGGACAGGCATTTGGGTCTTAGCAAAGGGGTGCTCATGCCTTCTCAATTGCAGAGCTCAGAGAACTGGAATGATCCGTCTTAGATGGTTATACTTGTTTCCCCCAAAATAAGACCTAGTTGGACAATCAGCTCTAATGAGTCTTTTGGAGCAAAAACTAACATAAGATCTGGTATTATATTAAATTATATTATACTATAGTATATAAGACCCGGTCTTACATTATAGTAAAGTAAGACTGGGTGTTATGTTAATTTTTGCTCCAAAAGACACATTAGAGCTGATTGTCCAGCTAGGACTTATTTTTTGGGAAACACTGTATGCTCTAGTTCAATGTTTTCTCAGTATTTTTCTGATCTGAAAAGTATAAGGGACCCCTTTAGCAAACTAAGCACTTTTTGTTTTGCTTTTTATCCTCAGCCATGTATTAGAAAGTGTTGTTAACACCAACACAACAATTATAAAAAACAAACAACAACCAAAATACTGGAATGTCTCTAACATTTCTTCTTGCTCATTTCAATGAATGCTGCTCTTTTGTTTCTTTCCTCTACACAATATTTCTTGTATTCTCTTATTACAGTCTTTGGATACTAGATCAGTGGTTCTCACACTTTACTTGCATCAGAACATCTGGAGGGCTTTTATAACTCAGGTGGCTGGACTCTATCCCCAAAATTTCTGATTTGGTAGCTCTGGGGTGAGGCCAGGAAATTTGCATTTCTAATAAGTTCCTAGGCAATTCTGATGCTGCTGGTCCAGGGGGAGCACTTGCTGTAAAGATAAGAGAAACTACAGGGGTTAAGCATTGTAGTCTGAGAGTCAGTTATATCAGTTATAATCCCTACGAGGTAGTCTCACAGCTAGTAAAGCTCCCTAAACTTTAGTTTCTTCACTGATAAAATGAGTTTAACAAAACATCCCTACCAGGGTTGTTAAGAGGAAGAAATGAGATTATGCTTATGATTTGAAAGAAAAGGGATTATGATGGGTATTTTTATTGTTATTACTTTTTATTTATTTAAGCACCCAACTTAAGAAAAATGTGTGTCTGTTTAGAAAATAAGAAAACAAAATCCTGTTGGGGGATCTTGACAAAAGAGTGATTCCAAAATTCACCTGGACGTTCACAATGATAGCCAAGAGAGTTGTGAACGGAGGCTCCTCTTTTGATGGGGATTTTTACCCCACCAGATATCAAAATGTATTATAGAGTTATAATACTCAAAACAGTATGGTATTGGCTTAGGAAAAGGCAAATAGATTAAAGAGGTAGAGTAAAAAATTTCTGCATCACACACAGTCACTCATACACTGTATATATGATTTCAAGTCAATGAGGGAAACATGGACAATTAAATGATGATGGAGCAATTAGTTATTGATAGTTTTTAAAAACTGACATCTGCCTCATATCACACAAAAACAATTTCTGAGTAAGTTTCTAAAACCTAGAATAATTAGATATCGTGAAAAACCCTTTGCTGGATAAAATACAACAAATATCCATTTGAAGGTACAGTTAAACTTGCAAGAAAGTAAGAAACATTCACAGGGGCCAAAAAGAAGAATTAGGAAACCAGAATGTTAAGCAAGTCCAAGAATGTTCTGAGGGTGTTTGTTTATAGCAGAAATTGGAAATGGGATAGGAGACAAGGCCCTGGGCTTATGCAGGATGGGAGCTGGAGGTGAGCTTCCAAGTAACACAGTTCCTTGTGGTACATCTTCAGTGAGACAAGAGATGTTAGAAATTTCCATCTGATAGCAAAGAGAGGTGAAAATGACACTTGCTTTTATCCATCTGGACCATGGGGGAAAAACAGTAAAAGAATCCTTTTTATACTAATAGAAAAAGCCAAAACAATCCAACAGAAACATGGAAAAAATAAATGCGATTTGCAAAAGAGGAACCACAAGTAGCCAATAAATATTGGAAAAAATGCTTAATTTTACTAGTGATTAGGCAATTACAATGAAAAAACCAAAACGAAATATCTGTCAGACAGGCAATATTATAAATCAGGAGATATCTACCTTCTTAGTCTGTTTGGGCTGTTATTGCAAAATACCACAGACTGGCTTATAAACAGCACAAATTTACTGCTTATAGTTTTAGAGTCTGGGGAGTCTAAGATCAGGGTGCCAGAACCATCACATGAGGGCCCTCTTCCAGTCACGGACTTCTTGTATCCTCACGTGGTAGAAGGGGCTAGGGATCTGTCGGGAGCCCCATTCTTTTTTCTTTCTTTTCTTTTCTTTTCTTTTTTTTTAATGCACTAATTTAATTTATGAGGGCTTTTAAAAGGATGTGATACTGGCACCTCACACCTGTCAGCATAACGGTTATTAAAAAGACAACCAGTTTTAGTGAGGATGTTAAAAATCGGAACATTAGCACATTGTTAGTGGGAATGTAAAATGGTGCAACCACAGTATCGAAGTTCCTCAAAAAAATTAAAACTAGTAATACTATATGATCCAGCACCCTTACTTCTGAATATTTATCCAAAAGAATTGAAATCAAGATCTCAAAGAGATTTTACCATTCTTATGTTCATTGCAGCCCTACCATGTTTCCCCGAAAATAAGACCTAACCAGAAAATAAGCCCTAGTATGATTTTTCAGGATGATATCTCCTGAACATAAGCCCTAATGCATCTTTTGGAGCAAAAATTAATATAAAACCCGGTCTTATTTTTGGGGAAACACGGTATTCACAATAGCTTAAGTTATAAAGCAAGGAAGTGCTGACAGAGTGATGGGAACATGTCAAAAGAACATAGGAACACTACTTGACTGTCTAAATTTGAGACAATATGAATGTAAAAAATAATGACAATAATGGATTATAGCTCATTGAATATAAAAATAATGACAAGGAAACAATCAGAAAAGTCCAGATTATAGAAAAAAATTTTAAGACCTGGCATCTTCAAAAAAAACGTGAATACCATATAAAAAAACAAACAAGAAAAGGCAGGGTACCAAGTTAGAAGACTAAAGACACATGACAACTAAATGAAATATGGGCTGCATGATTGGATCTTGGATTTAAAAAACACAGCTAGAAAGGACATCTTTGTAGACAATCAGAGAAATTTGAATATGGACTGTAATATTAAACAGTGTTGCTCCAATGTTCAATTTCTTTGGTATGATAATGATGTGTTTAGGTAAGAGAATGTTCTTTTCCTTAAGAGATGTATGGAATGTAATTAATGGTGAGTTTTCATGCTATCTATAACTTTCTTTCAAATGATTTGTCAAAAAGTATATATGTCTCTGTGTGTGTGACATTAACAACCGATGGAACTAGGTGAAGAATATATGGTATTCACTGAACTGTTCTTTCAATTTCTTATAGCTTTGCAATTTTTCAAAATTAAAATAGTAGAGGAATAAAAGGCAAATAAAAAAGTCACCATCAAGGCATTAAATCATTATTTAGATAGATAGGAATATTTATAGATCATGCAATTATTTTATTTTTTTTATAAATTAAGGCAAATGTAAAAATAACTACATGAGTACATTAAAGTATAAATGATGTACATAGAAACCATCTGTCTCATTACTTGACAGATGAAGACATAGACCCACAAATAAATTAACTCTCCTCTAATGTGTGTAAGATTCCATCTCTCTGAGCTTCATACAGCAATTGAAAATCAAATATGGTTCTTTGAACTCTTGAAATTACCTTTGTAGTATGTTGGCTTGAGGAAGCTCGTTGTATGACACTTTATCAGAGAAAACAGTCCTATTAAATATTTTGTTTTCTTCTTTTTGTATCTGCTATTTTTCCTCTCACATTTCATTAGGGATTAAAATATCAGTTGGAATGCTTTCTATTTCCTAACCCAGTTCTTCATAAACTGGTGAAGCAGTTGGAAGTCTATTAGAGCTATTGAATAAGGTGGTAATGATGCTGAAATGAACAATAAAGCAAGAGTGTTAAAACAGATGTTAGCAGATTTTATATTTTGAAAATGTACAGACTCTTCTGTCCTTGTGTTAGCAAGGATTCATCTTCCAGCTATGGGTCATCATAGATCATGATGTCACACATAATTATGTATTAGTACCACCTGCCTGGAGAAAGAAAACTGTGTGACACAAAGATTGTTCCCGAAGTTCAGCTGAACTGCTGGGTCCATATCCTGCTCTGTTCCTGACTGGCTGTGTGACTTTGGACAAGTTACTTAGCTGCTCTGTTTTCAGTTTCCTCAGATGTAACATGGGAATAATAGTATCTAATTCATAGGTTTGTTAAGATTAAGTGAGAATGCACAGGCCTTGTATATAATAAACAGTTGGTTTTTTTTAAACACTATTTTGTCAATTAGATATTTCTCAAATAGCTGAAAAGTTAAAAATAGTTTATATTTTACAGATATCACTGACCTTTCAGTTTTCATATTTCCATATCATGATGACTTGACTAGAAATTACTGCCCATGTATGCTAGGCTTTTAAACTTGTGACATGAAAATATAATTAACAAACATCACTTATGTATCTGTTGTCCTCCTAGGAGTTTTATTTTAGTCACATGCAGTTGTTTAACATCCAATATATAATATCAGGAAATATTACCAGGAGATAGATAGATAGATAGATAGATAGATAGATAGATAGATAGATAGATAGATTGATTGATTTATATTTATACATATATATATATATATATATATATATATATATATATGCCAAAGTTAGTTTTTTTCAAACATATTAGATTGAAGCTGGTGCTAAAGTGATATTTTTATTCTTACATTTTTTTTCTGTGAAGTAATTTTACATTTGATTGGCTTTTACAATGCATTTAAAGATTTTCAGTGGCCATTTAGGGGTTAAGAGGAATCAGGCAGACCTGACTCAGCTTAAACTCCTGTTCTGACCTTTTCCCAGTTCTTTACTCCATGTAAAATCAAACTGCACAGTGGCTCGTTTGTTCATCTTCTGCATTTATAAAGTGTCTATTATGCTCAGTGCTAAGGGAAAATGTAAGGAATACTACCTCTTTTCTAGAAAGAACCAATATAATTAGAAATATAAATCATACACATGAAAGTGAATCTAAGAGTGGATGATAACATATAAGTGGCCAAAATGAATGGTGTAGTTTGGTGAAAGTTAATAAAGCCAGAATGTTTATGTTAAATGAGTTGCTTTTTAAAAAAATGGGCAGAAATTGGCTAGAAAGGAAGGCAAAGACATTCTGTGTGAAAGGAACTGGATGATTATGATTAAAAGCTTAGAATAGAGACTAAGCTTAACATGTTGTCAGAAGAATGAAATAATAGTCTAGAAGGTAGGGTCAGTCTTGGGGAGAAGTCAGAAAAAGGTAGTGTGGAGATATTAATAAATTATAAGGCATCTTAGCTAGAAATATCACGTACTCGTAGTTTGCCCTGAAAGAAACAGAAGTCTTTAGAGGATGTTCATCAGTGGGATAATTTGATGAAAGAATATCTTATGGGAATTTAAAATGTATTGGTTTAACTGAAAGGATGAGGAAACAGAAACCAGAAGCAGAGAACCCTGAGCTCTGCATTTCGTTTTTCTGAAGAAGATAATGTTGGCTGCATTGTATTTAGCATAACAGTAGAACACACAGGCAAATGCAGGGCTGGAGATAGAATTTTGAGTCATTATCATTAAGGTGATATTGAAGAGTTTAAAAAGATAAGCACAGGAGCCTAAGGATTGATTCAGGCAAGAAAATAAGCTAACAAAGGCAACAGAACAGGAGTGCTAAAATTAAAGAGAGTTTCATCCTAAAATAAAACTTCCATAATGTCTGCATTTGTGTTTTATGTGTTCAAGCTGGTTCATATAATTATTTAGGTAGGTCTAATGCCAGACATCATTTTGTGAAGAACCACAACATCACCTATTCTGGCTCATGACTCTGGATAGGAGAATATTTAATTGCAGCATTAAATGTACTGCCTAAGTAACTCACAAGAGTTTATTCTCAAAGTTATCACTACATGCTGTTTTTTTGAACTTTCTTATTAAACATAATGGGCATTTATGATCATGACGAATATTCTGGATTCACGTGGAAAGACCAGGGAAACTCTGTATCTGTGATAGATGGATTCATCAGGAGGTTAATGGGAGAAATAGTGGAAGCAGAAAGACTGGTGGAGGAGCATATGTGCTTTTGTTGAGAAATTTGATCTTATCAAAGTTGTGTAGGATAGAGAGCGGCTTAGGAAGGAACTTCAGTTTGACCATCAGCTATGCATGACGCATAACGTCCTACACCCTGAGCTTCAGCTTACACACACTTGAATCCAGTGAAGAATGAAGTGAGTGCTGATGGAGGTTGGTTCACACACCACCTTTGCAGCTGTGAACAGGCAAGGCAGTGGATTGAAATCCAAAGCAAATGGTAACCTAAGGGGATCCCCAGGGAGCAGAGGGAGAGAGTTGTCACCCGTTTTGGTATCCAACTTGACTTATCGAACATTTCAGTGATGTGTTCTCGTGACAGTGTGGATAGTGAATCTTAATGCAGTCCTGGTCAGAATTCTGACAGGATCTCTGGGAAACAGCCAAAGAAAATATTCTTAGTTACTGACCTGGATCTTCACAGGGTTCTCAATTCTTCCACTATTTGAGGCCTGAGTGGAGCATTTGGGCAGATCAGCTTCTCTCCAGCCTTCATATTCCTGATTTATCTGTGAGCCTTTGGAAGCCTCCTCTCTTCCTTTTGGGCAACAGTATTAGGTTGTCCTTGGAAGAGGGTTGGGAGGGCCTATCTTTCAATAGTTCTGTGTGGGCATTGGCCCACGCTGTCCGCTAGGCTTAATTTACATTTGGCACTGTGTTCAGTTCTTTACGTGTGTTTCAAAACTGTTAGGGAATTACAATGTGAAACACCTGGTAATTTCAATTAGGGTCCTGATGCTCACCAGGGAGTTGGCTGACAGTTGGGGAACAACATTTATAGTGGGTCTAGGGAAAAAATAGCATGTGAGGAATCTAGTGCTAGCTAGGTATTTTTCTTTGCCTTAAGCTACTTAAAATCAAATGGCTTATGTGTCAAGTTCCCTTGGAGGTGCCAACCAAATGAAAATAACCTCCAAGGCACGATTTTCTAATGAATATAAAATCTTGCCATAAGCAACCTATCTCAATGGAAATACTGGCCCTGTGGAGAGAGAAAGTAGGGGGAACTTACATCTTGATGTGAAAGGCAGGATGATTCTTCCTTCGGTAGTTTGTTTCCTGGCCTGAGAAAACATTTGCGTATAAATGTGTAAAGGGAATTACAGAAGCAGAGCTAAAATGCATTTTCTCTGAGCATGTGTTATAATACTACAAAAATGTAAATGTCTGTCTGTCTGAACTTTACATTAGTAAAGTATTCCTAGAAACCTCCATCTCACAGGTAGTCAATACTTATTAAAATATATCTTTACAAGAGGAAAGAAGAGAAATATATCAGTGGAATGGCCTAATTGGTTCCAAGTGTATGTCTCTGGGGCTACTCTTCCTTCTACAGAAGAAATATTATACTTATTCCTCAGTGGTTTATTCTAAGGGAGTGATGAAACCACACCTTTACATGTGGTTCAAATTATTTCTTTTCTTAAGTATTTATAATTCTGACTACGGGTTCCACCGGAAAGCAGAATGGACATTTTAAAAGAAAATAATAAATTAGAATCAATGAATTTAGATGACTTAATTTTATTAGAAATTTAGAATATAGGATAAATTGTAAACAAACCATAGATAATTTAGTATTTGTTGTTTACAATGAGAGAATATTTTATTCCCTACTCTCCTTGTCTTAGAAGGGTATTAAGTGCAGTGTAGAGCTTTTGGAAAGCAGCTGCGAACCTGGATATTCCACTTACTTGCCAATATTTTATGACCAAACAGATGTGTACGCAAATCACACCTGTTCTAATTCCAGAAACTCTGCTTCAGTCAATCACTTTAAAATAACTTCTGTCTCTAAGACATAAAATGTACTAAAGAATCTTGAAGGCTGGACAATGAAGGTGTCAGCAGCTCCCTGACCAAGGGCACGGCTGAAACATATGGTCACATTTTCCATGTTTTCATGGAACTCCAGGGAGCACTCAATGACAAATCAATGAAAACTTCTCATAGATGGGAAAGTGAGAAACCCAGAGAATTTGTTGGAAGGACAATAGGGCTATCTTACTGTGGGAATGCTGTGTGTTTTCTGTTTGTTTGTTTGTTTTTGCTCTTCTATTCAGGAAAATCTTGAAGTGGTAATGACTGTGTAAGATAGTAAGAACAGACAAATCTTAATTTGAAAGTAAAACTTGTCCTTTGAGAAGGTGAAATGTAAAGTACTTGGCATTTACTATTTTGATTGCTATTAAAATATTTTTGTGTTTATTTTGCACAAACCAGGTATTATAACCCGGAACAGACTAACACTTTTCCTATAACGATGCATTAGTAAGATAAGAGTCTCCTGGTTCTACAATCCGCATCCCCAGATACCACTGTTTAAGTTGAATCAAGAGTATTAAAAAAACCTGAAGAATTATTTTCCTAGAAAAATAAATTGATTTTAAATTGATGATGGGCATTGTGTAAACTGGGTTCTGACATATGTCCCTGTACTTTTCTTCTCTGCATACGACCTCTTGTTATTTCTGCTTCATAAAAGCAGCGTTTTGGATATGTGGTCAGAATTTACCATGCTATGCTTGAAAACTTATTTTTCATTGCATTCCTTGCACACTTAACACTTAATTGTTAAGAGCAACTGTGTCTGTTGTGTCTGGTGTTTTAATCCATAGCAGCCACATTCATGGTGCACCCTTCAGTTACTCAACTGATTATCTCACCAGTGGTCACAGTTCTTTGCCAATCAGAGTTTCACATCCTGTTTTCCTCTTGTCCTTTCCTGTATCAGCACTACAAATTATTTGCTGTAAACAGAGGGCGTGCTTAGATCTTACCACAGCTATGTTCCATTTTTATCCAAAAAGCTTATCCTGATCTTTTATTGATAAGTGTCCTACATCCCTTTTTAGGACCTCAGACTTTGTACCCAAGATGAAATCTCCATCAATAAGATTCTACTACATGTTCTTGAGTTTGGGAAACGAATTTATGTAGAATGCAGTCTGAAAAAAGCTACAACTTCAGTTTTGCAGCACAGGGATTATTGTTATTCACCACGTGTATCTACATCTATGCAGGAAACAAAAAGGCCCAGAACAGCACAAGCTTCCAAACCCTGAAACGGTTCCTGGGAGTCTGTAGAAGCAACGATGCTTTTGCAGTGCAGCTAGATGCGTTCTTCATGCTGTCATTTCCAGGGGCAATGGGCAAGACTGGGGATCCCCTTGTCTCTGGTCCCTCACGTTCTTATCTGCTGGCTGTGCGGTACAGGCTGGGAAGGAATTTTGAGGGTGAAAATGTTTAACATAATGTTGATTTCATCATTAAAACTGTCAAGGTTGCAGATGGATGGTTTTAGAAGAGCCTTTTTAATCTTCAACTATTTGTTTCTAGGCAACCCCCACTGTCATCGTCAATTTTTCTGTCCCCTCTCCACTCATCTCTTCACATACAAACCCAGTATTGCTGTATATTTACATAGTAATACAACTAGTGTAGCAGTTTTAGCTAATGCTATTGTGAAGTAATGTTTATTACATGTACAAGATGACAGCCATACTTTCCATTCATGATTCACTGATTTCTCTGACATCTGAAAAGGATTTGGGATTAGATCTGCACTTGAACACATCATTCTCTTGGCTGTATTCTATGGTTACCAGGCCATACAAAACAGTGTCATGCTACTATATTTTGAGCTCTGAAAAATACATGGAAAGGATGCCATTTTAAAGTGTCTCAGACTGATTTTGGTGGCTTATTTTAGTGTGGCTTGAGCTAACTGAAGGAAGATGAGAATGTTCTAAGACTATGAACAAAAGAATACAAACGACATTCCTGTCAATTACAGGGAATGCCACACGAAGAGTAGGTAGCTACTGTGTATGTTCCTTTGTATTGATTTGAACATGCAGTAGGAATGTTTTGTTTGCTAAAACACCAGAAAAGATGAACATGCATATAACAGAAACAGAAAAGTAGTAAAGGCAGAGAATTCTGAGCTGCTTCCAAACACTTGTCTCCTAAGTCCAGATTTAGTATAATCTTTGAGCTCCACAAAGGCATAGCTTGAGGGATAAAAGATTTTGAGGAAGTACTCCACCCTACCACCACCACCCTAGCTTCAACACCTCAGATTTGAAAACAATTCAGTAAATAAATACAACCCCAGAAATTCTGCATAACATGGCTGTTCAATGCAGAGTTTTTTCAAGCTGGTTAGTGGCAGTGGGGGGACGGATGCCACCAGATACTGGAGGAGAATGCTGGGAGGTGAAGCATCCAAGTCCATTGGGGTGCAGCCACCACCATCATTCATGTCCTGTGCCTGCTGGCATTTCTTCCAGCACCGGCTGCTGTCAGTAGCACACCTGAGTGGTTGATGATACCAACTGGGGACAGGGATTACCGCCATCAGGATATGGTACACCCAGTCAACAAGAGAAAGGCAGCACAAACAAGCTTTATCAGTTAAATAATGGAAATTTGCCCTACAGTTAAAGCTATCGCATGCCCTGTAGCTTATCTGCCTACAGCAAACCTGTGGTTTCTTGATAAATTCATATTCCTCCAAAAAAAATTCAAGGGAATTGAAGTGTATTGTAGCACTGAGTGCCTTGAGTTCAGGGTTGGTGTGTTTGTTCTGATTTCGTGTGCTAGGTTTTGAGCTTGAATTTGTTTTCTGTTTGAAGCCTTTGCTTTATGATCATTTTTCATTAAAATGTGTAAGGGGAATATAAATGGAATTTTTTTTTTTCATGTGAGAGAGTGGTAATATAAATTCTTAAAAATTTGAAGAGATACTATGGCTCTGTGATATTCAGTCCCATTTAGTGATATAGATGCTAATACTATTTGAATTGCTCTTTCCAAAGGTACAGTTATTTCCCCCTGCTAAAACAAAATTCCAGTAATATTCTTAGTGCAACACATGTCTTTATCAGAAAGTCCAGAAATATTCTTGGTGTAACATGTGACATGTATGTAAACTTCTCCAGGTAATTCAGATTGCAGAATATTATCATTTGGGATTTCCAGAACTCCCAGAAATATTTTAAATAGGTAGATATTTTTAACCTCAAATTTCAACATTATTTAACATAAACCATGTCATGTGGTATTTTATATATGAAACCAAGAATACATGAATGTACTACAAAATTAGGAAGGTATAAAGAGAGATGCAGTGAAAAATAAGTCAGTATCCCCAGCCACCCAGTACTCCTTGTAACACTTTATCATTTCCATATATATGTATATATACATACGAAATATATATATTATATACTTATACTATATCATCTATCTATCACTTATTTAACCAGGCCTCTATTGATGACATTTAGCTTGTTTTCAAATTTTCACAAACAACGCTGCAATGATGTGTATTTGGAACACTCTTCCCATAAGTCTCTGCATAGCTTGTTTTTTCATCTCATTTCAGGTCTCCATTTAAACGTCACCTCCTTACCTACCTTATATAACGCAGCATCTTTCCCTCATTATTTCCTACTTCTCTTACACTACTTTATTTTTCTTTATTCCAACATTTGACACAATGTATATTTATTTATTTACAGCCTATCTCTCCAACAAGTATAAGCTTCATGAGACTCTACTGTTTGCTGCTCTATCTCCAGTGCCCAGAATGCTAGCTGATATGTAGTTAGTGCTCACACAGTATACCTATTAAATGAATAGAGCATTTTGCACATTTGTGAGTACATCTGT
Source organism: Rhinolophus sinicus (assembly GCF_057876585.1). Classification (NCBI taxonomy): domain Eukaryota; kingdom Metazoa; phylum Chordata; class Mammalia; order Chiroptera; family Rhinolophidae; genus Rhinolophus; species Rhinolophus sinicus. The sequence continues at coordinate 82,868,973 of NC_142502.1, read as the reverse complement.
AAGAAAAAAAATTACTAGAAGTGACATTGCTGTGTCAAAGGGTTTGACTACTTGTAATTTTGACACATATATTGTCAAATTGCTTTCCTTAGACATTGTAGGAATTTATATTTTTATCAGCAATGTACCAACATCAAACTTTTAAATGTTTTCCAAGTTGATATAACCTATGATATCTCATTTTAGTTATAATTTGTGTTTCTCTATTATAAGTGATATGCATACTCCCAAAAGTCTGATTGTTTATGATGGTTAACCATGTATGAAGTGTTATCATCTGAGCTTTCTTGACAGACTCAAATATCTTCCTGATGCTCATGCTCTGATACCAGTTGTTGCTTATTATCTGCCATCCTGGACTCTAAGTACAATGGTTCCTGGCTGCCTCAATTATGTAACTTACTCTGAAATCTACAACTTAGATGTATTGAACTTTGGCTAATACAATCAGAGATAAAGTTAATTTCCTTAATTATAATCCCCAACTTTTCTTCTTCTTATGAAGATGTCCATTTCATAGATGTTTCTTGCTCCATATTTTAACTGCCAGAGAACATAGAAATTTCCAGCACCCAGAGAAAACCTCTTCCCTCCCAACAATCTTAGTTTCCTTTCCCTACAGTGTGCCACACGTCACTGTTGATTAATCAGCCTGATAAAGCGTCACTGTTGATTAATCAGCCTGATGAAGCAAGTTTATAGGTAAATTTTGGTGGTAACTTTTGACTTCTAGATTTCTTATGGAATAAAATGCATCTAATTTTCCTTTTACTTTAAACTATTTAATGTTTTCCTTCTTTCAGGCTATATTCAGGTCCTCAGTTTGTACCACTAGAAACACCAACATCAAGCAGTACATTTTACAATAACAGGTAAAAATACCAAGAATTTGATATGTAATTGGGCCTGAATAAAAGAATAGTATCAATCCATGGTGCTGTTTCTTACTTAACCTTAGCCCAGGAATTCTTTAGACTCCCCCTTTAAAATTGTTTACCTATGCTAAACTATGTATTTGACCATCATGATGTTACCAGAAAGAGAAATAAAAGTTTCCTGTTGTAATTCATTCTTAGGCTTGTTGAATAAATTACAGAATCCTTATAACAAGAATAAAATAATATCACTAAGATGATCTTCAACACTATCTTCTTGCTACTGCAACTCTAATCATACCAATATTTGCATAGCCACTCCCTTGCACTTCCTACCAAAAAAAAAAAAAAGGCATGGATTATTTACCTTTTGTGACTTGTACCAAAACTGTGAAAAATTATACCATTATAAGAACACTGAGAAAAGACATCAAAACAATTTTTAAGTCTCCTGAAAACTTGTGTTACCTTATTTCTAACAAGAAATCAAATATATTGTAACACTTGATTTTGTATTTTTAAGGATTAGCCTAGGATCCTCTGAATTTTAAGGTGGTTCGCGCTTATAAATTTGTTGTATGGTACTTGTTAGAGAACACCTTCATTCCATTCTTTCTCAGTAGGTGAGGGATTATGAAGAATCATTGTTTCACACATATAATTAGCATGATAAAAATCCAATACTTAAACCAGTTTAGTAATATATTGATCAAAATACAATTGAAAGATCACAGAAATATGATTTTTTTCCCTAAAATTCTCAAGTGAGTAAATGCTATAGTTGGAAGTTTCCATGAGCTATGAAACAACATGTATCTACATCCAGCTAGTCAGGGAACAACATTAGGCAATAAAGGGTTTCACTTTATAATGACACAGGAAAATTTGCACTAATATTCATGTTGGACATAATCTTGATAAGAAAAATCTTTAAAAACACTGTTTTCTATAAGCAGTCATAATGTTAGGGTCCAGTGATTATGAAAAACTACAGTGGCTAAGAGAGATAACCTCGACACTATAATATAAAATCCCTGAAGTGCTATTGATGACTATGTTGTATAAATGTAAGTTGGAAGCATCTTCATGCTGAGATTTAATACTTGGGGGTCAGTGCAATGATAAAGTTTTAAAAAAATAAACAGATCAATTAAACAACCTTCATGATTGTGTCCACCACGGAGTCTCAGTATGAAATCTTTCTGCATCAGAATTATTTCAACACTGAGTCAGAAAGCCTAAAGCATGCTGGAGATCACCCAAGCAATGACAAAATTCTTAATAGAAACATGAACTCCTAGACCCTTGCATATAAAGTTTTACACATAATGTACTTAAACACATATATTATTTAAAGACGGATATTCCAAGTGCACCTAGATATATATTCTTCAACCATTTACTAATTTTCTAAAAGGCAGTTATTAAAATCATAAAAATGTTATTTTATAATCATTATCACATAAAATTAAAATATTAAAAGAAATTAAAAATTTAGTTTTAGATGGAAAACAGGAATTTTAGCATAGCAAAACTTTTCTGTATGATAACTATAATGATGGATATATGTCATTATACATTTGTCCAAACTCATAAAATGTACCACACCAAGAATAAACCATAATGTGAACTATGGACTTGGGGTGATAATGATGTGTGTCTGTAGATTCACTGATTATAACAAGTACACCACTCCAGTGAGAGATATTAATAATAAGGGAGCCATGTGTGGGGCAGGAGGGATATGGGAAATCTCTGCACACTCTGCTCGATATTGCTATAAACCTAAAACTGCTCTAAAAATGAAAATATATTTTAAAAGCTCTCATTTTCTTTTATTTTTATATTAAACATATTAACAGCTTTTTGGAGGTATAATTGGCATACATATTTGTAGTGCATATTTTGGTGAGTGTCGACACTTACATGCACCAGTGGAAGCATCAACACAATCCAGATAGTGAACATTTCTATTATCTCCAAATGTTTCCTCACGCTCCTTTGAAATTCCACCTGCTGTCCCACGTGATCTCAGTTCTTTGTCACTATAGGTAAGTTGGCATTTTCTAAAGTTTTTAATGCACTCATACAGTATGTAATCTTTTTGTCTTCTATCACTCAGCATAATTATTTTGAAAATCATCTATGTTGTTGCATTTTTCAATATTTCCTTTTTATTGCTTAGTGTTCCATTGTATGGATGTACCACAGTGTGTTCTCCCATTCACCTGTTGATGGAAATATAGGTTTCCAGTTTTTGGCAATTGCAAATAAAGTTGCCATGAACATTTGTGTACAAGTCTTTGCCTAGATATATACTTTCTTCTATCTTGGGAAAATACCTACGAGTAAAATGGCTGCGCTATATGAGGTGTGTATATTTAACTTTTTAATAAAGTGTCAAACTGTTTCCAAAGTGGCTGTACAATTTTATATTATAGCTAGTAGTGTGGTTATAGAGTTCCAGACCTTCAACATGCTTACCAACACTTGGTATGGTTAGTCTTTTTTTAATTTTAGACATTCCAGTGGGTGGTGGTATCCAATTGTAGTTTAATTTTCATTTCCCAACGACTAATGATGTAGAGCATCTTTCCATGTACTTACTTGCCATCCATGTATTTTCTTTGGTGAAGTGTCTGTTAAAATATTTTGCTTTTTAAAATTGGATTGTTTTCTGATTATTGAGTTACAAGTCCTTTATCAGATATAGGCTGTGCAAATAATTTCTCCTGGTTTGTGGTCTGTATTTTTTTTCCTTGTATTTAAGAAATCTGCTATTATGCTTATTTTTGTTTCCCTAAAAATAACATGCATTTTTCTTTTAGCTGATTGTAAGATTTTCTCTTTATCATGGTTTTGAGCAATTTGATTATGATGTGCCTTATTAAAAATTATTTTTTCATGTTTCTTGTGCTTGGGGTTTGTTGAGGTTCCTGAAACTGTAGATTTAGTTTTCAACAAATTTGGAAAAAAACTCAGCCATTATTTATTTAAATATATTTTCTATTTTTCCCTTGCTGTTTGATTCTTTGGGGACTCCAATTACACATAAACTTGAAGTTGTCCCAAGGTCCCTGATTCACTTTTCAGTTTTCAAAAGATCTTTTTTCTCTCTGTATTTCATTTTGTTAATTTTTTATTGCCATGCCTTCAAATTTACTGATCTTTTCTTCTGCAATGTAAACCTGCTGTACTCCCATCCAGTGTATTTTTCAACTCCAGCATTGTAATATTCATCTTTGGAAGTTTAATTTGGATCTATTTTATATCCTCAATGTCTCCATTTAACTATTGTAACATATGGGATACAGTTATAACTGTTTCAATGTCCTTGTCTAATAATTCTAGTATCTGTGTCAATTCTGAGTCAACAGATTCTCTTTATTATAGGTTGTATGTTCCTGCTTCTTTGCATGACTGATAATCTTGGATTGGATGCCAGCCATTGTGAATTTTGCCTTATTAAGTGTTGGATATTTTTGTGTTTCTATAAATCTTCTCAAGGTTTATTGGGATGCAGCTAATTGACTTAGAATTAGTTTGATCCTTTCAGGTCTGATTTTTATGATTTGTTACATGGCTCTGGAGTAATTCTCAGTCCAGGACTAAATGTTCCCTACCACTGAGGCAAGACCCTTCTAAATATTATATCCAATGCTCCGTGAATTAGGTTTTGAAGACTGACTGTTGTGAATAGGCACTATTCCCAGTCCTGTGTAAACATCTGACACTGTTCCATCCAATTGTTTCAGACGTTTCTTCCCCTGGCTTTCGGTAGTCTCCTCACACACAGGTACTAATCAATAGTTGAATACTCAAGGGGGAACATCTGCAGGTTTCTGTGTTGCTCTTTCCATGTAGTTCTCTCCTATCTGAGATTCTGTCCTATGAACTCTAGCCTTTTTGGTCTTCCTGGACTCTCAACTGTGTCTCCTCAGAAAGTTCTTCAGGCTCAGCTTGGGTTCTCCTTTCTGTACTGAGGCCTGGAAACCCTTTCAAGTAGTAAGTTGGGGCAATTGTAGGGATTACTCCATTTGTTTCCTGTCTCTCAGGGACGACTGCCATTTTTTCCTCACATCCAGTGCCTTGAAACTTTGTTTCCTGTATTTATTTATTTGTTTGTTTGTTTGTTTGTTTGTTTATTTTTGGGGGGTTGTCATTGTTTTGTTATTTTAGATAGGACATTATCTTATCTTGAATAGAAGTAAAGGTCTCCAAAAACTAATTTTCTAACATTTTATTTTTAGAGAAGAATAAATAATATTTTAAAGATGTACATAAGGAGACAGGTGAGTGCAAATTTCTGTTTACACAGAGAATTTATCCAGAGGTACAACGTTAATAGTTTGGGCTTTCTTTTAATATGTTCTGATATTGAAATGATTATTGTTTAATATACATTAAGCCTTCTAGACAAAGGCACCATAGCTATATTCTAATTAATCAAATTCCTGCCTGGAGAAACTTGAAATCTAATGCCACAAAAGATATATAATATTGGAACTCAAATACAAAAATAAAATATAAGTGGGCGAGGATAGCTAACGTGGAAATGCATGAGGCTGAAACTTAAATCTTCCCTTTTTGAAACTTTTGTCAAGTGGGAGAGTCAAGCCACAACATAATAATGATAGGAATGATTATTGAGATTGATGAGAAAATGAGATAAATTATGTAAATTTCCATAATAGGAATATTATAGGATGATTATACAGGTATAGAAAAGATGACATATACCATACAACAATCCCGTGAGGTATTTGGATGGGTGTTAAAGATGAGGACACTGAAGTCTTGTGAGAAAAATAATCTACTTTTCAGACATATCTCCCCTGACTGCTGGAGTGGAGCTGACCATACCTTCTCTGAGGCCCCCTCATTGTTCCTTTCTCAGACAACTATGACCAAGTCAAACCAAGCCAAACCAAACCAAAGCACATGATTATAATCCTTACTACAATATATATACATATCACATGGAGAAAAACACCTGTTAGGGAGGTACAGTTTGATCTAGAGGTGGTAGATATCTGCATGAGGTGGTAGATATCTCCATGAAGTGGCACTCAAGAGTTTATGTGTGTTTATACATGTGAGCTGTAAAACAATTGGGTGGTTTTGACACTGTTGCTAAATTTGACTGTATCTTTTCCATCTTTGAATTTCCATTACTTAGCATGGCACTATACATACAGTAAGTGGCCAGTAAATAATTGTGGAATAAGTAAACAAATGTAAACTCTGAATTTTAGAAGAATTGGAACAAAAGTTTACTGACTTTAAACTTAAAACAGCATTATTTTTATTAATTTTATGTTTTTCTTAATATTTTTTTAAGAAAGGTAGAGGTAAATACTTGTAAATAAACACAGGAATCAGAGTCTTCTATTTTCATATCATCAGTATTTGGAAGAGTAATAAAAGATTTGTTGTTTTACGCACATTACTTTTTTCATAGTTACTGTTGCTTTTCTTTTATCTACGTCCAGATCACAAACCCAATCTAACCACTGTTGCCCCCATACTTGAAGCCACCAGGACCTCACCTGCACTTTAGCAAATAGTCTCTCTGCTTCTACTCTTGCCCTTCTACGGTATGTCTGTTCTTTACATAGCATCCAGAATGATTTTTAAATCTATCTTATCTCTTCCATGGTTAAATATTTTTAGTACTGAAAATAAATTCTAAACTCTATTTCATGAACTATCAGGCCCAGTCGGGTACGCTGTTGTCCCTGCCACTCTATCTGCCTCTTTCACCAATCTCCCCCACCTCATTCTGCATGTATTGGAAGAGTAATAAAAGATTTGCTGGCCCTGGTGCTCTTTAAACATTAAGTGTGTCTCACTGTTCTCCCCTCTACTTGGAATGCCTTGTCTTCTTTTATCCTGAAGTGATTTGAATTGTGGTGTCTCTTATAGATCAAACGTATAAAGCTCCCAATTGGCTCCTCTGAAAAACAACACATATTTGGATGTAGAGTCATCCCTTAGCATCCGTGGAAGATTGGTTCCAGGATCCCTGTGAATACCAAAATCCATAGATGGCTTCAAGTCCCTTATATAAAGTGAAATAATATCTGCATATAATCTAAGCACATTCTCCTATATACTTTAAACCATCTCTAGGTTAGTTATAATACCTGATACAATGTAAATGCTGTGTAGCAAATAGTTATTATTCTGTAGTGTTTAGGGACTAATGACCAGAAAAAGTCTGTACATGTTCAGTACAGGGATAACTACTGTAGGCCTACATACAACCTACACATCAGCAACAATGTAACTTTTCTTTCCCAAATATTTTTGATCCACAGTTGGTAGGATCTGAGGATGGTGAATCCACAGATATGGATGTTTATTAGGTTTGTTAAAGAACCAGTCACAGTGACATCTAGTTACAAAGCTTTTGGAAATACAGATGGTTTACTCTAATTCTTCAATAGGGATAGTTTGTTGTCAAGGGGGAGCCATTCCATGGCTTACGACTGTCTTGGGAGGTGGGTGCTACAGTATGAACCATGAATTACCCAGCATCTGTATTGGTAGAACAAACATGTGTCATTCCTTCTGTCTCCCTAGGTGTATTGTTCACCTCCACAGTCAGCATTTTTCAGCTCCAGGGAACATCCTTTCAGATGTAACACCTAACCTTCCCTCCCAGGTCAACTGCAGTTCGATTGACAGGGACAGAGCTATTATTCCAGCTACATCACACAATTTGTTTTGTACTAGGAACCATAATATACCATTAATACGGACATTGCTAGAAAAAGTAGGCTATGTTCAGGGAGAAGAACATGAAAAATGACTTGGAAAGGAATAGGGTATTTCTAACAGAGATATAGCAGTGTAAAAACTTATTAAAAGCATACCATTTATAGTGCAAAAATTGTAGTCATTGCAATGGCCATCATTGTTATTCTGAACTGTTTCTACAGACTTTCGAAGGAGACCGGTGTGTATATATATATATACACACATATGTATATATACATATATATGTATATATATACACATGTGTGTATATATATACATATACACATATATACATATATATACATATATATACATACTTTTTGTTTGTTTGTTTGTTTTGTCTTTTTTTGTTTTCTGAAAATAAACCAAACAGAAATTACCTTTCTGCTTCAGGAAATTTATAACTTCCATAAAAATCTTTTTAAAAATATGATCCCTGTAGAGTATCTGTAACAGTCACTTTTGTTTCACATAAGAATGTTTTGACACCTTGTGTTTTAATGGCTAAGAGTACTATGCATTTGTATAATACTCAGGACGATGATACAATCTACCTCAGGTGGACTTTTTATACACCTGCATGAAGAATTTTTGCAAATATATGGCTTCTCTTTTTCAGGATAGAAATAGCCACTGATGCATCACTTGAAATAGTTCAACCAACATGCTGGTAATTGTGAACAAACATTAGTAGATAGACTATGCTGGTGACTAGAAGTCGCAAATAAAGTTATTTAATTGAAGAAAACATCTGTGTTAATGTCAGCGTGACAGGTCTAGCCAACAATAGTAAATGGAAGGAAGACAAAATACGATACAAAAAGAACTATGGATAATACAATCTTTTATTATATAACCACAAACTGGGGAAGTAATGTAACTCGTGGCAATACTTTCCAGTGAAGAATACATGATTCACATAGCACACGTCATGCAAGGAACTACATGCAATTTATTTTGTGCATTGTAGGCTATTATGAACTGAATGTTTCTGTTCAAACTTCCTATGTTAAAACTGTAACCCTCAATGCACTGGTATTTGAAGAGGGTGCCTTTAGGAGGTAATTACGGTGGGTCCTTCACGATGGGATTAGTGCCCCGATAAGAAGAGAGAACAGAGTGTTCTCTCCCTCTCTTTACTGAACTTTAATTGATGTAAAGTTCAGTAAGAATTAGAGAAAGTCCTACTTTCCAAGGGAATTTCAAAAGGGGTGCTGTAATAAATCAGTAACCTCATAGGGTAATCTGATCATAACTTCCTAACCGGGCAGGTCATGGTGGATAGTCAGCTCCCAGGCCTATAACTTTCTTAATAAAAGGTTTTTAAGCAAGTGCTGTGCATCGTTTTTGTGCATTTAGGTTAACACACATAGGAAATGCCAGAAGGAATCACCAGAAGTAATCATCTTTTCCACATCCCTTGGAAGGATAAACATCCTTGAGAGAGCACATAACCTTGTTAACTGTCCTGTAATCCAATCCCTGCCTTCCTTTCACCCATCTTTCTTAAATTCCTTCCTTAATTCCAAATGGACAAAAGTAACTGCAAACTGTCATTTTCCAGATCATTTGAGATCTTTCTTCCCAGCAATTGTCATCAGTTTGGCTCAAATAAACTCTTATAAAAATTCTCTACAGTTTTGAACATTCTTACATTGACAAGCAGTGGCTGCTTATTGCTGGAGAAGATGGGGGTGGAGAGGAGTAATTTGGTTCCAGGAGCTGTTATGGTGGAGTGTAGGTAGACGCAGGTCGGCTCCCAGCATGCTTCTCTCTCCAGTTACTCTGTGTTTGCCTGGCTCCAATCTTACTCCTCTGCCCTGATTCTCCCTCCCTGCCTAACAGCTCTAATGAGCAACTGTTTAGTGCCTAACCCAGTCAGAGGTGACCCACCCCCAGCTACTTCAGAGGAGATGATTTTTTAAAAAAAATTTATGGTCACAAATCTATACCAGTCACAAATTTCAAAATCATGTATTACGAGTCAGACCACTCAGTTTTACACTGACAGAAATCACCTCTAAACAATACATTGGTAATATTGTATGCCGACTATACTTAAATAAACAAATAAAATTTAAAAAGAAAATCATAAGAGAAAATATATTTACAAAAAAACTGCAATATGTTGGTGGTGGTTGTTAAAGTGGTCTTTTAAAAGGGTTTCACTCTGTGAAAAGGAGCCTCATCCTGATCATTTCAATCACTAAAAAGTACCCCAAAATAAATAAATAGAACATAAGTACAAGTTTGAAAAATAACTTAAAAAATAGTGCTGGGAATCTATTAAAACTATTATGATAACTAAGTGTAACAGTAACTCTATTTAAATGACATATCGTTCCCACATGAATTCACAGAAGAGGAGGGTATAGGGAACTACAGGGGGCAGAGGACACCTACCAAAGGGTGAAAAGAAGCATGTGTTCACTATTAGGATAGGGAGGGGAAAAAAAAGGAGGAAAAGGAGAGACTGAACTTTTCAAAAAACTACAAGTAGTTTAGATTCCACATATAAGTGAGATCATATGGTATTTGTCTTTCTTTGACTGATCTCACTTATATGTGGAATCTAAAGAACTGAATAAATGAGCAAACTAGACAAACAGTCTCAGAGATATAGAGGAAAAACTGATGGTTGCTAGTTGGGAGGCAGAAGGGGATGAGGAAAAAGTGAGGGGATTAGAAAGCACAAATTGGTATTCACAATATTGCCACAGGGATATGAAAGATAGTTTGGGGAATATAATCAATAATGTTGTAAAGATTTTGTAGGGTGTCAATGGGCACTTGTCTTATTAGGGAGACCATGTCATGTACAGTGTAGATGCCTGACCACTGCACTGTGCACCTGAAGCTGAATAATACTGAATATCAACTATAATTTTATATATAGTTTATATATATATATATATATATATATATATATATATATATATATATCATATATATTGTCACAGGTTGTGGAATACAGCATAGGGAATAGAGTTAATGGAATTATAACAGCTATATATATAAAGGATGTCAGAGGAGTAAAAGATTGGGGAAGGGTGGTTATCACTTTGTGAGGGTGAAATGTCTAACTATAACATTCTTTTGTACACCTGAAACTAATATATATATGGAAATTATTTTTGAATCTCACTTTAATTTCTACCCTTTTAGTTATTTTTATTTTTTCTTTATTTTTCTCAGTTTAAATAAAGAAACATTTGACTAACAAAAACAAACAAAAACTACATGTACTTGTTACCTAGTGGGCCAATTCTCTAGCTACAGGTTGGATAAGATCTCCCCTCACCCAAACCTCAGCCTCATCCCCAATTTACCATATTTTGTGAACAAATGAGGCACTCCAATAGGAGAATAAAAGTTATATCTAACGGCCCCCACCCCAAAATAGGGCTGACAGGTGTGAGCAGCTGCTTGACTGGCAATGAAGCAATTCTCCTCCCTTCCCTCCTCCCTTCCCTTTGTAGCAGGTGCTTTCCAAGCTCCATGTTGGCTCCTGTCAGGTAGCTGCTCCATTGGAGGCCAATTCCCTATTGCCACCCACCAATGGCTCCCTCCCAGGTCCCCATTCACCTCCTTCCAACCCACAGAGCACAATTCCCCAAAAGGGTACTTGGGGCGGGGGATGGGGAGAATACCCACTCCCTACCTTCTCAGGGAGTTGAAATGGCTTTAACTTTCCCCCCACACCACAAACTGCCTTTAAGTCTCCCCTCCCCAAAGGGCTCTCTTCAAAGTGTGTTGGCACATATACAGCAGTGGCCTAAATAGGGAGTTAATTCATAAGCTGAAGGGGGACCACTCTTTAGAGTTTGAGGGGGAGGGCTGGAAGAGCGGTACACTGCCCCGCTTTGGATAGAAGCAAGACCTCGGAGAAGGCTGATACTAAACAGCAGGGCGTATAGGACTAGGAGGCTGTGGGGTGTTTGACAGTTTGGGCCTCAATGAGACAGTCAATCTTGTTGAAGGGCAGCTTCTCCTTGGTCAGCATATTGATATGTGGTTTGCTACTGAAGGTCAGGTTTTGCAGTAATCCCGAGGGGTGTCCCTGTGGGCCTCAGCCGGTTTCTGCTCTGACTGCGCAGCGGTTGGGAGACCCCGCTGCGGGCCGCTGCAGCTGCAGCTGAAGCCGCTCTGGATACCCCGCCTCCCTAAAGAGGACTCTCCCTCTCGGGTCTCTGCGGGTTCCTGCTCCACCACGTGCTGACCCGAAGTAGGGCTGGAAGGCTGCACAGGGGGATCTCCGGTAGGAAACCCCGCGGTCTCACGCGAGAGCTCCGTCCACTTCCGGCCGCCACAGAAGCTTCCTTTTCCACAGACTCAAAATGGCGGTGGCAGTGGCGGCTCCAGCTCCGAAAGGGTATGTTTCCCCAAGGCGGCATCTTGCAGAGTGAGATAGGGAATAGGAAGTGTCAGGTGTTTTGTTTTAATGGTAGCTTTGAGTTTTTCTCCTTTCCCCACTCCCTGTTATGCCTAAATAAGAGTGAATAGTATTCTACCGCAGATGTTTGTTGAATCATCTCTGTGCTTACTACAGATTGCATCACCTCAAAATACAAAGATGATTCAGACCTGGTCTCTGAATTTGAAATGCTTCCATTCCACGGTGTTGTAGGAGGGGTGTGGAGTAAGGCACTAAATAATAATAATAACAATAATAACAATAATAAATAATAATGTGATGTTTCCAGTTGAGGAAGGAGAGGTTTAATCTGGAGAAGGCAGAGAGAAGATTTAACAGGGCTTCACAGAGAAAGTAAAAGAGTTTGAATGAGTAACAGGAGTCTTCCAAATGGAATCAGAAAAGGAGCCTTCTAATGCAGGCTCTTGAAAATATTTGTAATATTGAAAAAAACTAAGAATCTGGTTATAAGGACAGTTAATTGAGCTTATGGTTTGATGGGAGCATGAGATGAATTTAGAAAGTTACCTAGTATCTAGATTGAAAACAGCCTTGTATGACAGGGCTGACAGGTTTTCCTACCCCTGTCTTGGCAAAGGGGAACCACCAAGAGTTTTAAGCATGGAAGTATTATTATAGTTTGTTTTCTAGAAAACATACTTAAGCTGCATGTGAAGGGTGGATTGCCTAGAGTTAAGGAGAGCAGTTTGGAGCTTGTGGTAATGTTTGGGGCGATGAAGATGCCACAATTCAGGCAATGGGAATGGAGAGAAGGAGCCAGAGAGGTGCTAGATAAAGAATTGACAGGGCTTGGTGGATCTAAAAGGAAAAACATTTGTTTGGGTTTGTCTGTTTGTAAAATTTAGAATTGGTGGGAAAAAAAAATTGGGAAGTACATGTTTCCAGTTGGGCATGATGAGAACAGAGGTAAGTGTTCTAATGTACAAATGATTGCTTGATGGGTAGTTTGAACCTGACACCTTAACCATGAGTATGGGGGGGAGGGAGGCTTCTGCCAACTGTGGTGCCAGGTGTGTTTCTTATCCTAGGACTCCCCTGCTCAACCTCACAGAACTCATGAGAACCCTAGAGACTGGGCTTCCTCTGGAAAGAGTAGTCCAGGCAGTGCCTTAGGCCAGAATCTACCCTTCCCCTACCACTTGCAAAAAAAGAAAAAGAAAAAAAAAAATTGTACCTAAAAACACTTAGTTTTATATCATATTAATGCTGAGTTCTTAGTGTATTGTGGAGAGATATGCCTAGTTTTGTCTGTGTCCAAATACTTTTGATTGGTTTACCCTAACTACACAAATTATATAGAAGAATAACCTGTCATACTGAAACTTGTGAAGTAAATTAATGTCAATATTGAATCTCATTTAAACTTAGATTTTATGGAATCATTCATTTAGCTATACATTTGAATTAACGGTATCATTTCAATAAATAGTAACCAAAGATGATACTTTGGGGAATCTTCTCTCCATCTCGTACCTGTCACAAACTATAATCTACCCTATGTATTTTCATGTTTTTTAAAGAAAGAAATGTAAGTTACTAAGAATACTTTCCAAGGAATCATGGGAATGAAACATGCTTTCTAGGTTTCAATTGAAACAAGCAAACAAAATCTCTCTTTTAATTCTAAGAACTCACTGCTCAGGTTTACATAAGCTTCTGAAATCTGAAGAGTTTCTGAGACACAAAAATAAAACCTTTATGGTATCTTTTTCCTCACTCTTCAATAAAACAACATAAAGTTTTATTTTGCTAGTGTTTTAAGGTTCAAACATTCCCTTCTGGAACAGCATTTAATTTCTTGACAAGTAGTTTCTTTCATAGGTTTTTATAAAAGCAAAGCAGGAAAAACAAAATAGTTTAACATTTGTCTAGCGATATTATAAAAAGTCATGTGTTTCATTGGTTAATAAAATTCCCAGAAGTCAATACCCAGAAACCTAGACTTCTAGTTCATTCCTTTTTTTTTCTTGTTTCTTTTCTCATCGTTTATTTTTCATTCATTAAATATTGAGCATTTACTATGTGCTAAGACAATGCTTAGTGTTATCTTCATGTCTTTCTGCTGTTTGTCCTCCATATCTTCATGTTCCTTATTTTTCTCTATTCTCCATTTTGCCAAGCAGGGTGCTAGGGCTAGAGATAAAAATGGTGAACAAAGCATAATTTTTGTTTTCAAGGCATTCATTTACTATACACTTAAATACATGTATATGCAGGTTATTCACACTGGTGATTCCTTTGGTCATGTGAAGTGTACTGATTTTTAAGACTAGAATAATTATTAAATACAATTGTAAAAAGAGATATTGGACATAAGAATATGTGAACTCTTGCCCCATTTAAATAGGCAAGAATCACATTCTCTGTTTTCTTAGTAGTTTTCAAAGAAAAAATTAATTCTCTCGATTATAAGTGAATTTCAAAATTTAAGTTTTCTTTGAATGTGTTTTTGTATTGAAAATAATGCCAGAAATTTAGTCTTAAATTTAGTGTCTTAAAATACTTAAGAGAGAAGGGGTTATTTCATTAAAGATCTTTGCATTTAGAAAGCCACAGTAAAATGATGAATAAATGCTACTTGTGATCTCCATACATGTATTCTTTCATTCATTTAACTTTCAACCTAAGTTCTTATGCTCTAGATCTCTTTCTAGGCATTGGAAAATTCCTTGACATCAAGATGCTTATATTAATAGTTTAGAAAGCATGATCTCAAAAAATAGATGTTATATAGAGTTGTGTAGGAGTAGATCTCAATGTGGAACTTGTATTACTAGTGTTTAAATATAAAAATGCTGGTTGGAAAAGATACACCTTTCATTTCAAAGTAAAACTCTGTGTTTATCCTCCTGCAAAATATTTTTAAATATTCATGTTAGGATTATTTAAAAAAAAAGTAGTTCTGACAAAAGTGTTATTTTAAGTGTGCTTTTTTTGTTTGCTTTCAATTATTAAATTCTTTCTCTAAATATCTTTATTGCGGACTGGTTATCGTTACTTTAGCAACTTTGGATCCGACTAATATGGCATGACAAAAACATTAATTCTTCTGTCTTTGATAATTATAGTAATTATTACAGTAACAATATAAATACAGTTTATATTTAGTTAAATTGATCAATTTTAAATCAGATTAAATAGGCAAAATGTTGGGATTCTTTTCCCAGAGCTAGTCAGTCACCATTATATACCATGCTACGCTAAGAAATATGAAAATCTATATGAAATGGAATATTTTCAAAGAAAATATGCTACCTAACTAAAATTATAACAGCTGATAACTCTTACAAGAAACATTTATTGATAGAAACATTGATAAAGTAGTCAGGATTTGTCCATATGTAAAGTACCTGGCCCAGAAGAATTTAAGAGCAATTTCAATTAAAAGTAAGGAAACAGTTAATTTATGTTATATGAACTATTTTAGAGTATAGAAAAAGATGGAAGGCTTTCCATTTCTGCAAGATTTAGCTATTAATAATAAAACTGAGGAAGGATACCACAAAAAGGGATAAGCAGACCTGTTTTATTTCTGAACATAAGCACCGATAGCTTTAATAATATATTGCTAACTCAAGTCCGTCAAATATACTTAAATTTGAAATATTGTGAGCACTGTCATTAAAATCAAAAATTATGACTGTTAATATACAGGTGATCTCAGCCAATGAATAGCACAAGAATCAATAAATAGATCAAAGACAAGAAAAAGTATGAGGATACAATGAAAAAAAATATATGTAATTTCAGACATACTTTTCTTTCAAAATTTCAACCAAAAATCATTAGGGCTTCTAAAAGTATTAAAGGAGGTGGCTAGTCATTCAATCAACACACAAAAAACCAATATGCTTTAAAGCACCATTATTTAGAAATAGAATTGATGAAAGGATGTCCTTTAAAATAATCAAAAAGCTTAGAAAATCTGGGAATAAATCTAACCAAAATGTGCAAGATCTACATTTTAGTGTCCTATTGCTGCTGTAACAAATTACCACAGTTAGTGTCTTTCTAAGGCATTAAGGCAACACAAATTTATTGTCTTTCTAGTTTTGGAGGTCACAAGTCCAAAATGGGTTCACAAGGCTGCATTCTTTCTGGAGACTCTAGAGGAGAATAAATTTCTTTGTCTCTTCCAGCTTCTAGAGACTGCCTGCATTTCTTGGTTTATGGAAAGGTCCTCTATTTTTAAAGCCAGCAGTCACGTCACTTCCAACTTCTGCTTTTTCTCAGACTCGTCTGTTTTCCCTCTTTCATCTTTTAAGGATTGTGATTACATTGGATCCACCTGGATAACCCAGGATAATCTCTCCATTTCATGATTCCTGAACTCAAATACACCTACAGTGTCCCTTTTGCCATATAAGGTAACATATTCAAAGGTTCTCCAGATTAGGATGTGGAAATCCTTGGGACCTCATTAGTCAACCTACTGTAATCTATATAAAGAAAATGAGGGTATTATAATGTGGTCATTGACATTAATTTTAAAGTTAGACTACTTGAAGGAGTTCCTAATTCTATCACTTAGATTAATTTATCTTATGATGTTAAAAATTAATTTTGCTAAGCTTTTTGTAATCTGTAAAGTAATAAGTATTTCTCATCTTAGAGTCATTCCAAGAAATAATAAGATAATTCATGTAGCATTTGGCATAATTTGATAATTTAAGAAAACATAAGAGCAGCATGCAATGAAAAAGAATGCTTGTAGACAATAAAGAGTTCTTGATAAATGCAGGTATGTGTATCAGTATAAAATTTCAATAGAAGAATTGGAAGAAAAAGTTCAAGAAATATAATGTAAAAATAAGAAAACAGTAAAAGGAAATTATGAACTAAAGTTCAGAGACATAGAGAATAATTTCAGAAATTTCAACATATGATAATAGGTCTTCCAGAATGAAAACAGAAAGTTTCCAACAAAGAAAGTTTTTAAAAGAATAAAAACATGTAGTTTCTCACAGCTAAAGAATGACATGACTCTTCAAATGTAAGAGGACTATTGCACAGTAGTCCATTAAAGAATATGTCAGACTTCTCAAGGGAAATATTTAATTCTTGAAAGCAGCAGAACATAATGTTAAAAAATCTGACAGAAAATGAATTTCTAGCTAAACTTCGATACCTAGCCAAACTATCACCCAACATGAAGAGAAAATACATTTTTAGACATGCAGCGACATAGAAGGTTTACCTTCCATGTACTCTTCTGTAATGAAGCAAAATGAGGGAATTAAATAAAGAGAAGGACCTGAGATCTGGGAACAAAAGGAGTCAACTAAAGAGAAAAAACTTAGTCTCAAAATGACAACTGTACATCAGGCCTAGAGAGTACTCATCTAAGTTGCAGCAGGATAGAGGTCTTGTTGAATCACTATTTCTAGTATGTTGTCCTAATCTGTATTGCCCCAAATGTTTCACTACCATGTCTGCATTTCATCCAGCAGAAAGAAAAAGGGAGAGAATACCTCTTCCAGTACATAATCCAAATGCTGCTCACATTATTTCTGCTCATGTCTAATTGGCCAGAACTTAGCCATACCTAGCTGAACTTAATTGCACCTAGAAGTGCTTACCATGTGCCAGACACTGTGACAAGTTCTTATTTCATCTTCAAAACAATCACATGATGTATTATTCTAATTTTGCAGAGAAAATAAAAATAGGGACTAGGCAGTTTAAATTATTTTCCCAAGGTCATACAGCTAATAAGTAGGACTAGAACTCACATCTCTCTGGTTGACTCTATTGTTCATAATTTTCGTTGCTAAAGTATGCTGCCTTCTTCACAGTGGTCAACCAATGCAGTGAATTATGACTCTGGACCACCAGAGCTGTACTGTTGGTGTCACAGCTGAGGATATAATGCACTGCTGCTGTATATTACAGTACTGGGAGCTGTGGTCTGTATGGATACAAAGAGGCACTGATATAAAATCTCCTTTGGGTAAAGAGCTTGTTTGTAGAATGGGGTGGTGAAGAGCAACTCTCAGCTGTCTGGGATATAATTGCAGTTTCAAATGCATAAATTAGGGGTGGGTGGAAGGCTTTACCCACCTCTTATCTCTACATGTTGAAGTGTTTTAGACATGACTCAGGTTCTAATCGTTTCTCAGATTCATTCATCTGCTTAGTATTTAGAGATAAATTGTTTTTCCAAACTGAGGAATTCCTTTATTGATATTCTTCACTTAAATTGTTACAACTTCAAGTCTTTTTCTGTTTTCATGGGTCTTTTAATTGGAAGGCCAGGGATGGTGAATCAGGCCCAGCTAGTTTACTGCTGCCAAACTTGGAAACTGACCCATGGCCATTCATTGTGCTATTAAGGGAGATGCTATTAAGAGAAGGATAGCTGAACCATGGCCACTTTATATTCTCCACAGATTTGAGCAAACACAATTTGATATCAAAGGGAAATTTAAAAAAAAGAAAAGGAAAAATGACTCAGTATTGTTTAGCACATACTGTCTCAGAGATTTCATCCTTGTCTTATAAAGAGGTCTGTGTATGTTTGTGATTGTGTATGTATTTGTGTGTGTAAATGAGCAACTATTTCAGAGGTTGGGGAAATAAAAGGTATTTTGAAAGTCACCTGGTGGCGAAATTTTGAAAGGTACAAAGCTTGAAAGTGTCCTCTCTGTCCTGGAGGACTTCGGAGTATCAAGGTTAAACCTCATTCCTCAAGTCTATTCTTTAGATGCAGGACACCAAATCCCACCACTGATTATACAGCTGAGGCCTTCCAAGGTTTTATTCTAGGTCAAATTAATTTGATTTGGGGAAATGCGCTGTATGGGAGGAAGAGATGAATCTGGTTTGAAAACAGTGCCTCTGGACATACAGTGGATTTACCATGAGGTGAGTCCCCATGGTAGTGGGGTGCGTCCCGTGGGGTTGGGAGTGCAATAGACAGGAGGAGGTAGAATAGTGCCGACCCCAGGTCAACAGAGAAAGGTTATGAATGAGCTGTGAACATGCAAGGATTCCTGGGAAGGTTTATTTCTCTGGATGTTTGTCTTTTGGCCTCAGAAAAGCCATGTTTACTATACAGTTCAGTTTTCTTCCATGCATATGTCTCTTTAATTTCTCCAATCTTTGAGTAAGGTTGAATATTCCTGTACAGCTATGGCATGTTGTTAAGAATAAAGTGAGAGAGTAAAGGGAAATGTGACTTGTCTCACATCAGCTCTCCAAAGATACAACAAAGGAACAACGTCAGTCTGAGGGGCCTGAGTCCACACTGGTTCTCTAAGTGTCAGGGGCAGCCCCTGATGGTGATAGAGACTGTGGAACAGGCAGTATAGGAAGTACTCTAAGAAAACCCACCTCTTCTCTCCCCAAATAATAGAGGGAGGTGGTGCTTATAAACGGGGAGGGTGACAATGAGAATATGCTTTGATATAAAGTGCTTGTTTATTTACCGTTTTTTTTTTTTTGCATTGTCATAATTTTCTGATTAGTCTCCTGGTAAGATTAAAAGATAATAAATGGTTTCCTCTGAGAATCCCTACCACCAAACCTTGCTGAGGTAACATATTACTTTTATTCATATATGTTCTGTACAAAAAAAAAAAAAAACATTTTAAAGAGATTTCCTGTAAGGATATTTGTATACAGGATAAATGTTTAGTGTACTTTTTACAAGTACAATTCTGGTTAAAAACTAATATGCTTAGATTAGCCTTTATGCTGCAATTCACAGATAGCAATGTGTGCATAACATAGACCATGTCTGCTAAAAACGAGGCCTGGAGAGAGTTTGAATAATTTAATCGTCTTTAGTACAGGCTGTGGAGCATCTGGAATCTCTTCCTTCTTTTTTGGATTGGACAATTTCAGATTTGTTTTGCCATCTTTCCTGATTTTTGTTTAGTTTTGTTTTGATTTTTTTGCCAAACCACCCAATAAGGGACAAATTAAAATCTGAAATGTACTTATCCTCTTTACTGCTTTGTTTCACTCTTCTGACTTCCCTGGCACCAGATTACAGAAGGCAGTTTATTCTCATCATCAAGACATACTAGCTATTGAGAACTTGTTCTCAGGGCTAACCACTTATTGGTGCCCTACTGACAGAAGAGTTACTTGGTTCCATTGAAAGTGATCTTGTGCCTTTTCTGGCTATACCTGCTGCCCGGGAATGAGGTAATGAAGATCTTGGAGTCATTTTATGTTTTACTTTTCCATGTTCTCTGCATCATGAAATCTCTGAGTCTTGATTAAGATGCTCTCTTCTCTACCCTTAGAATCCAAATTATAGTTTTAAAGTGTCCATCAGATGATGTGACTAAAAATCTTGGCAATTTCTGCCTTGTTGAAGGATGGCAGGAGTTGGTCTGACTAGGGAGATCCATATGCATAGTGGCAAAGGTTCTACCCTTGTCTATCACATCTGAGTCTTCTGTGAGAGAGAACAGGGAGCAGCCATCAACCTCTCCCACGTGGCCTTCCAGGTCAACAGCTTTTCTGGAATGTGTTGTGCCGTGCTCCTTTGGGGAGCTGTGCACTTTCATTGTCTTGTTCAATGCGAGGGAACTATGCATCCTCACTGCCAACTCGAGAGTGTGACAGTCACCTGTTCCCTTAGTCCTGTCCTAAACGGGTAGAATGTTTGACTTTTGCCGTGACAGAGAATACAGAGATGACTGTATCTTTTCTAGAGTCACCTGCTAGTTTAGATCCTGTGGAGCTAAAGGTTATGAGAGTTCGTGTGCTGTCATGGAGAATGATAAAGGAAGATATTTTCAGTGATTCCTTGGTAGATTGGTATATTTCCAATTTGCAGGCCAATTAAGTGTTAAAATGATTAACTAAAAGCACACAGGTATATGTATGATGGCCTTTGGGTTTTTCAGAAATGATGCTAGCTTGTAACAGAAATTGTAACAGAAATCCTAAGATCTCTGTGGGAGATTTTAAGCACTTTAAGATCTTTTTCACTCACATAAAGTCCAGTAGGGTAGGAAGAGCTTTGTTACATGAAGTAATTCAAGAATTCAGACTTCTTTAATGTTGTGAGACACTTTCAAATATGGCATCTAAGATTATTGCATAATGGGAAGAGAGAAGGGCTAGTGTAGGGTTGGCAAACTTCTTTTGTAAAAAGCTATATGGTTAGTATTTTGGTTTTGCCAGCCACATGGTTTTGTTGCAGTTAGTCAAGTTTGCCATTGTAGCAGAGGAGCAACTTTAATTGTAGCTTTGTTCTAATAAAACTTCATTTACAAAAACATATGGTGGGTTAGGTTTAGCCACCGCACCAGGCTGTAGTTTGCTGACTGCTAGACTATTCTTGGGTGGGATTTAGTTATGATTCAGACATATAAGTAGCATATATTTCTTCCACTCATTCAGTTGTCCAGGAACGAGTGTCATGGTCTTAGCCTAACTGCAAGAGATTTGCAAATGTAGTTTAGCTGAGTGCCCAGAAGAAGAGAAAAGGATATTATGGTCTCTAGCTGTCTCTATTACACTCTTCAACAGCTTAATGTGATTGGCTCATCCAGGCAAATCAGAAGCGTCTAATGATTCAGTTTTATGGCCAGAATATTAGATTATTTAAGATATATGTGTGTGTGTATATATATATATATATATATATATATATATATATATATATATCTTATAAATTACATATATATAATTTTTTTAAACTGTAATTCTTGTTTGAAAAACCACCACACTGACAGAGCTCCAGAAAAGAGTCGTTTTACAAGGTACATTGAGAATTTCATTGCTTTCATGGTCTTGGTCCTGCTGTTTCACAGGACTGGAGGAACAATGCCTATAATTACAAGAAAGCAGATGAGTGCTGCCACAGTCTACTCTGGTTGGATGTGGAGCAGAAGAGCTTTCATTGTCATAGATTTTGCCAGAGACTCAAACTGAGGAGGCTGTCTTAGTCCTTTTGGGCTGCTGCAGACTGGCTGGCTTATAAACAACATAATTTTTCTTTTCAGGGTTTGGAGGCTGCAAAGGCCTAGATTAAGGTGACGGCAGATTTAGTATCTGGTGAGAATCCACTTCTGGGTTCATAGACAGCTGTCTTTTCACTGTGTCCTCATAGGTTGGAAGAAGGGAGTGAACTCTCTAAAGTCTCTTTTGTAAAGGCACCGATCCCATTCAGGTGGGCTCTACCTTCATGATCTAATAATCTCCCAAAGATCCCACCTCCTGATACTATTACATTAAGGGTTAGGGTTTCAACATGTGTATTTTGAATTGGGGAAGGCACAAAAATTCAGTCTATAAACAGAGGCCTAGGGGAAGGAAGTTAGTGCTCAGCAGCCCTCTTTCCTATGGCTGTTTTGGATAGGATTGGAAGACTTCCGTTTGTATTGTTCTTATTACATATAAAAGGTGAGTCCCTGAAGACAAAGACTATATTTTTCTGAAAAGAACTTTCTTTTCTTGTGATCTTTCTTTTGCCACATGATTCCCTACCAAGTGGCTAGTAATAAATGTGTTTTGAATTTAAGAAGCTAATAATAATCACGTAAAACAGTAAAGATGTAGAATATGGGTCCAGTGATTTTCTGATGCAGTCTATGGTTGTCTTGAGCTGTTAACAGAATTTTTTACATTTTATTAAGGTCCTCTTTTCTTTTGCTTTTCTGAGGTCTAGACCTTCCCCCCAGTTTAGCTCAAGGCCACGTTGCCTGTTTGAATAGTGTAGTATTTGTTGCAAAAGAAATGCAGAGAGGAAGAATAAGGTACTTTTAACATGCAAAATGGGATTTTCAAGTAAGTTTTGAGATCCAGTGAGCAACTATTTTTTAAAAATTCATTTATTGCTTGTTATGAAATATCTAATAATTAAATATGAAAGACTCATGTGCATAGAATACTGTTACAATTTAACATTTTCATCATTGATAGAAACGCCATGAGTCTTATTGCTTGATGGTATGAGGAGTGGAAGGCTAGGGGAAATTTTTTCAAAGCAAAAGTTAGGGGATCTATGGAAGAGAAAGAAAGGTGGGAGAAGTATGGGAGTTGGTCAGGCATGTACCCTAATTTCCCCACTCTGGATTTTTCTGTTTGGACTTCGGAGATTTTGACTTCTGAAGTTCAGATTTCCTAATTTACCCTTGATTTTACTATGGCATAGTTGGATTTAGAAGCTGAGTCTAGCTTAGAAATGGGCCTGGGCAGGGAGGGCTACGGAGTGGAGCAGCTGAGCCAAGGCCAAAATGGGAGGTCCAGTATATGTATTTATTTTAATTGTTTAAGCCTTCATTGAGGTAAATTGATATAAAAAAGTACACATATTTAATGTATACAATTTGATGAGTTTGGACATATACATACATCTATGAGACTATCAGCTACAATCAAGGTAATAGACATAACAATCACCTCCAAACGTTTTCTTGTGTCCTTTTGTTTGTTTGTTTTTGTGGTAAGAACACTTAGCACCTCTTAACAAATTTTGAAGGGCGCAGTGCTGTATTGCTAAGTATTGTAGGCATTGTGTTGTACAGCAGAGCTCTAGAACTTACTCATCTGGCATAACTGAAACTTCATACCCACTGCACCTTCATTTTCCCCATCCCCTGACCACCGCTACTGTAGTCTCTGCTCCTATGAATTTGTCTATTTTAATACTATCTTAGAAAAATTCCTTTTTCTACCTGTGTGTGTCTCTTACTGCTCCCATAGAGCACTTCCTTCTGATACGTCTGGTCACCAAATGTGTGTGGGTTTTCCCACCAAGTAAGTAGCTGTGACACCAGCTGGGAGTCCAATAATTTAACTCACTTTTGGTAGCATCTAGGTAGAGAGAGCAGCAGATCCCACGATTAAGGACAAATAGTAGGACCCCAGGTTACCCACAACTTTTGTCTGACTTGTCTACAAGGTTCCCATAACCCCGCGCCTCTTTGGATTCAATTAATTTGCTATTAATATTAATTCTGCCAGCAGAATTCAGGGAAACATTGACCAGTTTATTAAAAGATATCGTAAAGGATACAGATGAGTAGCCATATGAAGAAATACACAGGGTGAGGTCTGGGAGGGTCCTGAATGCAGGATGTTCTGTCCCCATGGAGTTAGGGCACATCACCTCCTGGAAGCTCTCTGAGTCCCATGTGTTTGGAATTTTTACGGGATTTCATTGCATAGGCATGATTGATCAGTAACTCCATTTTCAGCCCTTCTCCCTTCTCAAGAGAATGTGGGGGTGGGGCTGAAAATTCTAAGTTTCTAATTCTTATTCTTTCTGATGAAGCACCCCTCATGCAGGAGCTGCCAGGAGCCCATCCAGAGTTGCTTCTTCAGAATAAAAGACAGTCTGATCACCCAGGAAATTACAAGAGTTTCAGGATCTCTGTGCCAAGAACCAGGGGCAGAGACCAATACATATTTTTTAACATTCGCACATATCTCATATAAGAGGAATCATGCAGTGTTTGTCTTTCTGTGACTGGCTTATTTCACTTAGCACAATGACTGGGAAGTACAATTTAGACCTCAGAGGAGTCCGTACCATGAGTGCAGACTAAGGCGAGGCTGAGTCACTCAGGGCCCTGACCTAAAGAAAATCAACTGTAACTCATACTTGTTATAGCGTCAGCTTTAAATGACAGAAGTGCCAACAATTTTCAGTCAGACAAGGGATGCTGTCCTTGACACCAGAGGGACCTGAGTAAGATTCCGTGTGGATCCAAAGACCACAATGAGCCCCCAATCCAAGGACCACAGCTAGTCCCAAAGCCCCATGTCCCATGTCACTCCCAAAGTCCTAGAGGCAAAATCATGGAGAGGAGCAAAAAGAGGGGAGGCCTCTGAGAAACACTTTTATCCAAGAGAGACTGAGTAATACTCAAAGGCACTACTTAAACTATAGGATCAGACCTCAAATAAACAGATTGGACATGTAGGTTATTTTTTCATTGCTAACCAGCTTGAAAGGAAGGCTTATTAATTATAGACAGATTAAGAAATTACAGTTTCTCTGCACATCTGAATTGATTTGAGTTAAATACTTGCCATTCTGCTATACTGGTTAACGAATTAAAAGAAAATCTAAAAAGAAAACCATGTAAAAATTTTATTATATTTCAAACTCTCAGCTAATTGGAAAATAGTTGTATTATCTGAACATGCATTTATATTTACATCCATTTATCCTAAAATAATCAATTATAATAAGTAAAAAGCACTTTGCCTTAACATTTGGTAGAGATGTAAATTGGATATTCTCTAAGCATTATAATATACTTCACAGGCTGATTTAATATACACATAAGTTTAAATTACCTCAAAAATTCAAATATATCTTTAAAAATATAAGAAAATTGCTTCCATTTTGTACAATTGACAGCATCACAATAAAAGGCAAATCATCACATATTTGCCTGCTGTTAACACTGACTGAAGTCACATGCCGTTTTCCACACTTAAGCTTCCTGCCAATTCCACATGTTCTTTACTTTGTGCCCAAAATATACATTTATCAGAAAAAATTCAAATATTAAAGTGTATTCTCATGTAAGGGGGAGGGGAGCAATTTTTGTTTCCACTTATTTAAAAGGAAATATTTTATTTATTTCTTCCTGTCCCTCTGCAGGGTAGCACACAGTGTCATTTCAGGATTTCTAGCTGCCATACTCTATCCCTCTGCTTCCACGCATAAGTGTGACTAAGACTGTTACTGGAGAACAGGGGTTCTTGTGTTGTTGCAGGAAGGCATTCCAGGATGTAGCAATAAGCTATGTGAACAAGGCCAAGCAGGTAGTGGATTTATTAAAGTAGAGAAAGAGTACACTCCCCAAATAATGCGTGTGGGCAGGCCAGAAGGAGGGCGACTGTCAGAAGAACAAAGAAGTTTAGGATTTTATTCGAATGAGGGTGTGAAACAGTCAAGATTTAGGGGTGGCATCACAGGCATTCCCAGGGGAGTCCTCGTTGATCATGGGGAGGTGGGATTCCCTTGTTTTCACGTGGCCCTTGTTGGAACTCTCAGGGAGACACGGGGAGGTGGGGTGGGTGGCGATATTTCCCTGCCCACAATGCTAATAGTATTATAATCTATTACAATTAGCTGCAACTGCACCTAGGAGGCATGATCTCATCTCCTCTTTCCTTTCCTCCCACACTTCCTCCTTCCCTTCCTAACCCCACCTCTCCCCAAGGCCCTATTCTTTCTGCCTGTGGTAACAAGAGGAGCCTCTCTGGGCGCATCTGGGAATGCATGGATCAAGCTTAGCCTCCCTCTGAGGGTTGCTATTTCAGAGATGGAGCCCGGAGCCCTCCCCTGGCTGGTGGCTGTAGCTTCGCTAAAGACTGGAGAGCTTCTGGCAACCGGTGCAAAGGCTCCGGGCAGCTGTGCTACTAGGCGGCCAGCCTGGCACTCCCTCCCTTGCTGTGGCAGCCTCCAGCCACCACCATAGATTGTAATTCAATAGAATTCAAATCTTTAGTTGCCTGGAGCAGCCAGGCAACAGGCCCAGAGGTCCTTTCATTTCGGGGTTTTTACAGTTATTTTAATCCATCGGCGATGCCAGTATTTCTCTGCCTCACAAAGACAAACCAAACTGTATAAATACAGAAACTGGTAAGATACAAAGTCTTAAGGAGGAAGTCGAGCCAGATTCTCTTGGTGGAGGGTGGGAATTAGAGCAAATCCATGTGTATTGTTCGCTGTGCTAATCTGATATTTTCAATACTCGGCCAAATTCAGGTAGAAATGATACAATAAATAAATGATGGGAGAATGTGTGTGCAAACACACACCATTTTGTGCAACAAGCCTGGAGCCAGCGCGCTGCAGATAACCTGACTCCTGTTCAACTGAATATTATTAGTCACTTTCTCTTCCTGTTGGATTAAGTTGGACACTATAGTGATGGTTACAATGATTTAACTTTGCCAGGGGATCCAGATTCGGCTTAGCACTTGTTCTACTCAGGGATATTGAGAAGTACCCACAGCATAGCCTTGGCAGAGCTATGCAGCTTGGTGGTTATTCCAGCTGAGTCCCTGGAATGAGGATGGAATGAGGAAACGTATAGGAAGAGTATCAGGCAATATCTGCACATAGGTGCTATTCAAAGTGTGTGGTCTGCAGGCCAGCAGCGTCAGCGGCAGCATATTAGACATGCAGATTCCTAGGCGCTGTTCTAGAGCTACTGCGTCAGAATCTGGATTTGAACCAACTCCCTGTTGATGTCAGTGCAATGTTTTAGAAGCATTGCTGTGTAAATGTTGGCTTTGGTATTTCAGGCTGGCTTTAACTAGCCTCCTTGGTTATGATGAGTCGGGCCTTCCTGCTGATTTGCCTTTCCCTTCCAGGCGCTGAGCCCCAGGAAGAGACTTTGTTCTCTCTGACACTGGCCTCTGCTTATCCTGGCTTCTTGGTGGCCAGTGGACTGTGCTCCTGTGAGCCTCTGTCCTGTATCGGCCTCAGCCGACATCCTGACCTTCACTGTTTGCTTTGCATGCAGATCCTGATGTTTCTGACTCTAGCAGCTTATTTAACCCCCAAATCTCCATTAACGCCTTTGTGTATCAGTTTTATTGCCTGTCTTACATTATATTCTGCATCCTGATGCCTTTGCAGCTCAGCTGGAAGGTTCTATGCCCAACTGCCTGCTCCGAACAGAACAAAAAAATATTGGGAACATATTAGGCAGATTAAAAAATGTTGGGATTACCTAACACTTCTTTCCTAGGCTCCACACTGTACAGAAACATTTGTTTTTTTACAGTTGGCTCCAAAAGGCAATTTTCTAACAGATTTTATAGCAGAGAAGAGAGCTTAGGTTTTAAAGCATGCAAAGGTCAACAAAGCAATATTTGCTCTAGTTATGGTATGGGAGTGACATTTGGACCTCATAGCAGCCAGTACTCTTCTGGCTTTAGGAAAGAGTCCATTGCCACACCTGCTTGCTTTATTTCACATCAAATGGTCTTTAGTAAAGAGGTTTGGAAACAGAGACCTTCCATAGGCATTCACGCCAAGCTTATTACAATGCCACGATGCTTGGCCAGTAATGCAGTGAGAATGGGTGATACCAGGATGCCAGGGCCCTTGGTGTGTGGTGAATTAAGGGGATGTAATTGTATGGGAAATGGAAGAAGAAAGGCTTCGAGCGCGCACTGGCACCTAACTTAAAGTAGCAGAGCAGCCCTGTTGAGAGACAAGAATCCATGGCAATAAGCTTTGTATCCTGCCATGGATCAAATTGGAAAAGAGGAGAATTTAGTTATTTGTAGACTGAGATTAATGTGACCCATAAAACATTTCGATCGTGGATGTCCGAGCTGCTTGGAAGAACTGCTTGGCCATCCACAGTTACTGATTGCCTCCTCTGTGTATGGCACTGTGCAAGCAGCCAAGGCGCAGAAAGGAGAAGTATAACATTATACCCTTTCCCCTGAAAACTTAGTCACATGTGAGAAATACATATATGTTGGGGAAGGCCATGAGGAGGACATGACTTCCAGTTGGACTCATGAGCTGGACCCCGACAATTGAAGGCTCCCCACTGCTTCCCCTGTGCTTTGCAATGTGTACTCTACTTGCCTTCCCTGCTCCAGAAGGTGCTCCAAGGATACAGCCTTGAGACAGAAATGTAGTATTGAGATTATCTGGACTGGGTATGTGATTGAAACCAGTTAAGATGTCAGAGTTTTAAGATTTGGGAGGTGGTTGTGGCAAACTACTTGTCTTGCAGTTGCCAAGACAAACCCCCTAAATTCCCTCCCTTATTAAACCTGCCACCTACCAATCTGGAGTGGTCTGCTTTTTTCTTGGTCTCCCTGCCCTCCTTGTATAGGGGCCAATTTCAAATTACACCTGGGAAGTGTCGAGCCACGGTTGCAATCCAACAGTGTATGTATATAAAATGGAAATAAACTTTTGCTGGGAGTAAGAAGGTTCCACACAAGTAACAGGAAAGGTTACTTCTGTGTCTACTCTAGAGGGGTCCGGATAGCTTCTAGGAATAGGTGGGATTGGAGCTTTAACTTTGGAGGGATCAATTTATATTTGTTCTGTGTTGCACTCAGCGGTTGTGCAAACACAGAAGCTTGTGACCTAGATGAAGCCTGGATGGAAGAAGAAGATGGGTTTTAGGGGCCTAATAAGTACCCTTTCTGCTCTCTGAAGCTTAAACATTAAGAGGAAAGGCAAAGGAATGAGACACTTGGGGAGACTATCAGTTTTATTACTGATAGAAGCTCAACTAGAGGACGTGAATGATGTTTGGCTGCATTCATTTTAATACTTTACTGCTGACATAGACAACAGTAGCTGCCCATTACTGGATGAGCTGGGCAACCACAGGCCCCACTTCACAGAGGCAGGACCTTAATGCGTGGCGGAGAGCAGATAAAATGCCTACTGTCTGTAGGCAGGCAGCTAGGTAAGAAAGCTAGAGGTGCTGTACCACACTGGCTTATTGCTTTCTCCAAAGTTCACCAGTCAGAAAAGTGATTTTTTTCTCCCTTGGAAATATATATATATCTCCCCCCATCAACCTGCCCAATAGTATTGCTCAGAGTTTATTCTATTTTTAATGGACTCTGTAAGTTGATTTTTGTGCATCCAAGCAAACGAGCAAACAGCATCATTTGTCTTTCTGTAAATCTGTACATTTTTGTGATGTTACCATGCACACATATTGAATGTATGTATAGTTTTGTTAAACTAGTTTTTCTGTGTTTGATACAGTGTTAAAAGTATGAAAATAAATCTTTAGCATAAAGATTGTATTACTTAAAAATGGTGACCTCTTTCCCTGATCAATGAATATATATTATATCCTCATATTTCATTGTATTGTCCTGAGGATCTTGATATTGACTATTGCTGGAGAGCTCCTGTTTCATCTGCTCGATTAAAGAGACTCTGGATGATAGTACACAAGAAGACTTAGGAGAAACACGAAAACTACAGTGTTTAGACTGTCATGTGGAAGGCAGAAGAGACTTACTATGGCCTCATTGCATGTAACTAAAAGCAAAGATTAGAAGTCGTGGAGATATTTTATGTACACGTAAGGGAAATTTTTCCAACAATGTAAACCACTTAATATTGAAGAGGGCTGTCTTGGGAAACTGTGAATTTCCTATCTCTAGAAATTAGGAAATCAAGTGACGGATTTTTTTTTCTTTTTTTGAGGTTATTTTAAGCAGCCCGTGGCCTGTTGACTAGATCAAAAGCTTCTAAAAGCCTGTTCTAAAACTAGTGGCAAACTGTCTGTGTTAGATTAACCCAGGTAGTGTGTAAAATATAAATATTTCTGGGTAGACATTCTGATTCAGTGAGTTTTGGGAGAGACACATAATACAGAGTTTACAAACGGGTGTTATGTGGGGTGCCATGAATGGGCTTGTGTTGGAGGTCCCAAGGCCACCTCCAGTCTCTTGATTCACTAGAAGCACTCAAAGGATTCAGGAAAGCTATTACACTCATGATTATGGTCTGTTGTGAAAGGATACAGGTTTGCAAGGGCAAATAAAAAAGGTGCATAGGGCAAAGTCCACAAGAAACTAGGTGCAAGTGTCTAGGTATCTCTCTCAGTGGAATTGCTTGGATAGAGATACATTTAATTCTCCCAGCAGTGATGTGTGACAATATATGCAAAGTATTGCCAACCAGATAGGCTCCCCCAAGCCTTGGTGTCCAGGGTTTTTACTGGGGTCAGTAAAGCACTCAGCACCTGAGCGACTGATCTTAGCTATTTAGTCTCCAGCTCCCTGAGATCACACTGATCACATCGCGGTCCAGGGCCTCGGGCATAGAAAACATTCTCATCTGGTTTATTCCAACTGCTCAGAGGTGATCACCCAAGCACCAGTCAAGGGCCAGTCTTTTCTTTGGAAAGCCCAATGTTTGAGCCACCTAGGCCTGCTGAGTTAACCCCTTATTGTACAGGCTGCAGATACGGCTTGAGAGATTGATCGCTTCAGCCTTCATTCAGGAAGCCATGGCCCCCAGGCCAGGTGCCATAGCCATGATCAATCTCTTTGGGGCTCCTCAGGATCTGATGCAAGTGTGGTAGGAAAAAGTTAGGAAGCACTGATAGATATATAAATAATTCCCTGGGTGACTCCGAGAAGCAATAAGGCTTGGGAAATTTAGGACGTGATGATTACAGGTTTTCATACCATTGTTTCATTGATTCTTGGATGCCTAAGTATCTTTCTCTTTCTCTGAATACTTATTTGATTACATTTAGTTTCTGGCCAAAGATACTGCATTTTGGAGAAGTCGTTCCAACAAATGCAATGACCCTTTGAGGATGAGAAATAAATGTGAGAAAAAAGTATCTCAACTGCATTCCCAAAGGAGGATGCGTTTAGAGGGTACTTACCTTAACAGGGAGTGGGGATGGGAGTGGTTCTCTGACAGGCTTTTATAAATAGCTCAGAACGAAATACGTGTATTGAAAACTGATGTAATGAAGGATGTGTAACAAATTGTTGAACAATGCATTTTCCATTCTGTGGAATTTCTGTTTTGTTGGAACTCCAGCACATTACTTGTTTCTCTAGGTCCCAGTTATCTTATTAGCTAAATGGGATTAAATGAAACTATCTCTGCATGATTGTAGTGCTAATATAAAGGATATTTTGGAGAAATTTGCAAATGTAAATATTAAATAGTTACCAGATTAAAGTTTTGCAGTCCCTGAAGCTAGTTCATAGCAGATATCTGCCCACATAGCTTAAATATGTTCTAGAGATGAATTAATTTGCATTTTGGTATCAGCTTTCTTCCTTGTTATTTGCTGCCAACATTTACACTGTATCTCCCTTATTTTGTTCCCTACACATTATTGTTCTCTGTCTTGGCTTCTAAGATGTTTCTCTTTCCTGGGTCTCTCCCCTTTTCTCTGATATTTTCTTGTTCTCCCTTTTTGGAATCTCTACTTTTGTCTGCCTCTTGAATATAGTTGTGTCTCAACTATATTTATAGGGTTGTATTCTTAATGCCTTATCTTTTTTTTTTTATGTTCATTCCTTTAGAATACAATTAAATGTTAATTGAGTACCTACTAGATTGGCAGACAGTATGCAAAGCACTGGGAAAAAGAGGTAAAAGGCAAAGACCCTGGTCTCAAAGGCCTTCTAGCTTCTCACAAATTTGACAATCACTTGTATTCAGTTCCTCACCTCTGCAGTCTCAACCCCAAACCATACATTCAGCATGTCTGTGTGGAAGTCCTGTAGGCACTGCATAGCCAATGTAGAAAAATGCTGAACTCATTCTCTTTCCCTGTAAACCGATGCTTTGTGTTTCCTTTCTCTATTAAATATTAGGTCGGTGCAAAAGCAATCACGGTTTTGGCAATTATTTTTAATCTTTTAAACCGCAATTACTTTTGCACCAACCTAATAGCGCTATCCCATGCTTCCATATTAGTAAGTTTGTCTTCCTCTCTGTATCTACTCAGTTGCCAGTTCCTGTTTATTCTGCTTCTGCTATGTTTCTCAGGTCCCTTTTCTTCTCTCCATTTCCACTCTTATAAAGCCCCTTATTGCCTCTTCCCCATTAAGTAGCCTCTTAATTGTGTCCATGCTTCCAGGTTATCACATGACTCCAGAGTTGTTTTCTACTCGTACTTTTCTGCATCTTGTTCTCCTGCTTACTTTCAGTACAACCTATAATCCTTCCATATGTTGTCTCCCACCATTTTCGTCATGTACTCATGCCTAGCCGCATCATACTAGACAGAATTCCCATATACTCTCATGTCTTCCCTGTCTTGGTGCCTCTGTTGACATCTGAGACTGGAATTTTCTTTTTCTCCATGTGCTTGAACTTTAACTTTCAAGGCCTAGATTCTTCTCCTGTGAAAGGCCTTCATCTGTGAAGCTATTCTCCACATTCTCCATATCTACCAATTATTTGTTAATATTTCTCTTGTAACACTTTTCACATGGTTTTTGTATTCCCCGGAACTTGTCCAGTGTCTGGCAGAGTAGATGATCAATTCTTTTTTTTTTTTTTTTTTTTGCTGCTGAATAAGCAAAGTTTATCACACTTTTATATATAAGCCTCTGTTTCTATGTGACCCTTAAAAACTTATTTTAACCTTAGCAAAGACTGAATTGTTGAACAGTTGATAGGTTTAATTGATGTAAATGCAAATATGAAATGTGAGCTTTGACTTGCTGAGTTTACATTTAGCTGGCAATTAGAAAGAGAATTCATTTTTTTCATACTTCTGGGCTTTTCTTTTTTAAAGTATGTTGTGATAGAGGAGTTACACAAGATAGTCCGGTTGCCTCACAGCTTTTCGGCAGCTGGGTTAAAAGAACTGAAACCATTTTGAAATTTTGCAAAGCATGATTGCTTTAGAGTCTATCCTACGTTGCTCTTAATGTTGTACTTTACAATTTAATGAAGAAAATACAGAATAGAGATATGATTTTCTCTTTTTACTTCATAGGTTATTGAGAACATATTAATAATTGGGAAGGCATATCATTGATTCTACTTATTCTATTTATATATTTATTCATAAGGTGGTTATATAACCTGTTATCACCATTTTTCATGGTAGGATTATTGAGTCCAGCTATTTTGTGAAGCTTTGGGTTTTCCTTTTAAGTTCTGGGTATTGTGGGGTGATGCGTGGGTAAGTTTATTATTGCTGCAGTCTGCTCCAGGAGTACGTTCCTTGCAATCAAATTGTCTCCACAGGGTGGATTTTGCAGATTCACTTCAACTCATTTACAGCTCAGAATGACATTAGAGCTGGGAGACAATAAAAATTTAGTAATGCTGTTGGTGTGTTAGGCTGCAGGTGGGTTTTTCCCAGATCTTCTCAGACAATATGATTTCTAAAGGATTTTTTTTTGCAGTGTTTAAGATTGTTAAGAAGCATAGCAACAGAAGACATAGGATTCTCTTTGACTAAATATTTAAATGTAAAACCACTCAGGATACAGTAAAAAGAAAGGCAATAAAAATTGGGGAAAGTATTAAACTGACTCCAAACATTAATTGTTTTTAATGGATTGGGTGGTGTTAGAGGGATCTATCAAAAATGGTACTATTAAAACGAAAATGAGTTTCAAATGTCTTTTTTCCTAACCAATTGTGTACTATGTTAAGGCACTTTAGCTATTGCCCATTAATGTTACATAATTTGTGAGACGAATCAAACTTAGATATGTAGCGATCAGAGACATGATCTACCCTCCAGCAGCTTCAATTGTTTGTGGTTGCCTGCACACACGAGGTGGTTTTAATCCCTTTTGTCTTTACTGATTTAGTCTCATCGGCTGGAGCCTACATAACTCCTGCTCAGTTCTTGAGGCTAGTAGCAAGTGTTTCTGACTCTATGACATTTCTCTGTTACCCTCAGGCTTGGTTAGGTGCCTGTCTGTTGCATATCTCTGTCACTGTATTTTTCCATCCCATGTTCATAATTATCTGATCATGTGTCAGTTTCCACCATTAGATTATGAGCTCCTTGAGATACAAGGCTGGTCTTTACTCATCTGTGCCTAACACTGTGTCTTCATTGTAGTAGTACGTACTGTATGAATGTTTGTATAATGAATAAATGAAGACAACTCTGGGGACTCGAATTTTCATCGCTGTGCAGCACCATTGAAAGTTCTTATTTGGAAACAATGGATTAAATATAAGATCACCTAAATTTTTTGAACAGATCTGAAACACTTCATTAAACTAAAGTGTTTAGTTCTGAAATCAAAGCAGTATCTCTTATCCGCTTGTTATTTAAGGGCATATTCTTTAAATAGAAAGTGGAGATGTGTTAAAAAGCATAGAGAAAGTCATAAGTGTAAATTGCTTCCCAATATAATCTCTTGAGTTCATATTTAATAAAGATAAGTTACTCAATCAACAATCCACGTGTGAGGGTATTTGTACATAAATCACTTACTTTGGCTTGGATCTAACATTGATGGGACATAATTGATCTTTAAAATTTTTATGAAGAATCACAGACTGTGAAATTAAAGGTGATTGTATTGTCTAACTTTGCCTTTCATCAAGCAGACACCTGATTTCATGGTAGTGGAAACCTTGTTTTATATGTATTATTGACCAGTTCATCAATTATCTCTCTCACAACAATTAATATCATGTTGCTTTCTACTTTATATCATGAAAACCTACCAGAGTTTTCTAACCTGATAACACTGCCAGCTAGGGTTTTTTCTCACCCCTTAAAAAATGTTTAAAGCAGGCATTAAAGCCTATATATTACGTTTTCTGGCTCATGATTTGATAAACCTGCTTGTCATTTAAACTTTTGTATTGCACAGTATTGTTGTGTATGATGAGTTGGATGTCCAGTGAGCCAGTTTTATTTAACTTTTCTTAATCTGTAACAAACTGTTCTTTTAAATTTTTCTCTCCCTCCTTCCCTTTCTCACATACTGTTTATTTTCCAACAACCTTATTTCCATTTTCTGTTTAAGAGTCTGTAGAAGATCAGCTTAAGCCCCCTCTGGTTGTTCCTACCCACTCAGTGGCCTGAGCAGTGGGAGCTGTGGACCAGTCTCAGGGGCAGCTGAGCCCTCGGGGCTTCAGTAGGGAGCGCTGGACAAGCACACAGGGCACCTGCATGCCTTCAGATCAGTTTGTGACCTTGGGTTGAAGAGCAGTAAATTTGGGTGCTCGGGTAATCCACTGACCCTGAAACTCCTTGGCCACAGCCTTTTCAGCAGCAGCCTGCTCTTCCTTTTCAGTCTCTTCAGGATCTCTGTAGAGGTAGAGATCAGGCATGACCTCCACAGGTGCTCGTGGGAGATGGTGCCACGCATGTGCAGAACTTCCCAGCCAGCATCTACCACCTCAGACCCACTGAGTGAGCTCTCCTGTGTTATACAGTCTGGCAATGTCCACATAGACCAAAGGAGAGTCTGTGTTACACAGAGCAGCGGTAGGCAGGTTAACATAGGGCGCCTCTATGAGAGGCTCGTGGTCCGCTCTAGGATAGGTAACCACCAGAGGGTGGCATGGCTCCCAGAGGCTGCTGGGATCTGGGTAGTGAAGGTCCCTGGAGTGAAGCCTCCAGCAATAGGAGTGGCTGCAGTGGCAGCAGGAAACTTCAGCACAGCTTGCTGGCCGGTGTTCCTGGATGACATGACACCGACGTCAGCCAGGTTTTCAGTGGCATCAATGGCATAAGCAGGCAGCAGAAGCTTCTCCCAGTTCTCTTTAGATTTATGATGTAGATGCTATCGCTCTTCCTTTTGCATAGGGAAGTCAAGGTGGGTACCACCTAAGTGGGTTCCTGCTGCAATTTAAGGACATCCTTCTCCTTCATTTGCAGGACATCAAGGGCTTTGGACATTATGGAAGTTTCCCTTTAAGTTATGTGGGGAACTGAGAACAACACCTTGTGGACCCCTTTCTCAGAAAGGCTTTGCTTTCTGATTGTTTATAAATATTGTCATTATCCTTGGAAAAGAGAATAGTTAACAGTAAACTGGATAGTGTGCAACAGTTAAAGCTCGTAATTGAAATTGGGAAGTATTACTATTATGGGTTTATGTATTTGTCTCATTCATCAATATCATAATCCTTAAGGGCATCTATGTTAGTTTCCTAGTGCTACTCTAACAAATTACCGCACCGTTATTAGCTTAAAACAGCACAGATTTACTGTCTTACAGTGCTGGAGGTCAGAAGTCCAAAATGAGTTCCACTGAGCTGAAATCAAGGTGCTGGCAGGATTCTTCTGGAAGTTTATGGAAGAATCCATTTCCTTGTTTTTCCTAGCTTCTAGAGGCTACCTGCATTCCTTGGCTCATGAGCCATTCCTTCCTCTTCAAAATTGGCAATCACATCACTCTGACTTCTATTTTGATTACATTGGTCCAACCCAAATAATTTGCAAAAAATCTCGTATCAAGGCTCTTCATCACATATGAAAAATCGCTCTGTGTTGGGGGTCCCCAAGAGCACCGTCAGGTTTGATGCTTTGTTAGGAGGACTCAGAGATCTCAGCATATGGTCATACAGCTATGATTTATGAAGGCAAAAAAATACACAGCAAAGTCAACCAAGGGAAAGGGACATAGGGCAAAGTCTGGGGGAAAACAGGCACGGACTTTCAAGGGTGGTTTCCCAGGGGAGTAACAGGATGTGCTTAGTTCTTCCAGCAATGAGCTGTGACAACACATGTAAAATGTTGCTAATCAGAGAAGCTCATTAGAGACTCAGTGTCCATCCAGTGTTATTATTGGGACTGGTCATATAGGCATTCTTTGCCTGCCATATACAAAAATACCAAAATTTCAGAATATCCCAGAAGGTAAGCAGGTGTTCATCATAAACCATGTTGTTTGCACAAACATTTTGGGTAGTGAGCTATTCTTACCAGTTAGTGGTGGGGACTCTACAGACCCAAAATTCCCAGATGCTAGCCAGGAGCTAATCTTGCAAGTAGGTCTTTTCAAGTATAGCAGTTCAGGACTGCTGTGTTAACTCTTATCTGCATACCATGTAAGGCTGCAGTCTTAAGGGATTAGGATGTGGACATGTTTGGGGGTATTATTCTATCTTCACCATGTTTATTTTCCTTAGTTTTATATTTACTTACTATATGCAAGACACAATTCTAGCCAGTGTCTTGCATATAGTAAGTATACTGGAAATGCTTCTTTGTTCATTGACCTGAACAAACGTCAAGTGGATTGTGATTTGGCATACTTGCTGTTGTTCTGTCTTAGTAAATGGTATTACCATCCATCCAGGACCTGAATAGAAAATCTATTTTGATTTCTCCCTTTTTCTTGCCTTCCATATGCAATCAATCACCAAGTTTTATTGATTCTACTATTGAAAAGTTTCTTGATTCCATCCCTTTCCCTCAGGCCCACTACCATCTTAATCAAGTTGGAAAGTTTTTGACCAAGTTTCTCCTAATTAAAAGGACAGCATTGCTAATTGTTAAATAATTAGCATTTCCGTGCTTTTCACTGTCAGAGGATGCATAACAGCAATCACTTCAACCTTATTCTAGCTTAGGTTTTAATTATTTTTTTTTTCCTCTTCTTTACTCTTTCTAGAGTAGCAAGACAGCCAAAGAGGTAGAGATGGAGTCAGGGCATTTGTGATAACTATCCTTCTGTGTTTTAAGAAGTTCACAAAGGTCTTCTCTGAGTACCTTTACTGGGAAGCTTTCTGGACGCTTTGTGGTAATAGATTGGAAATGGATGAAAACATATTCTGGCTGCCCTATATCTGGGAACTGAGATGGCAGCCACCAAATTCTCGATTTGAGTTTAAAAGATGACATTCAGAGCTTAGTTATAGGCCTGGTTAGATTGAGCACATGAATAATTTTCCCAGCAATGATAGAAGGGAGAAACTGCCAAATCACTCTGTAATTTGCACTTAGGTTTTCAGATTGAACTGCCATAATTTGTGACAACACTGAAGGATAATGTCAGTGGCAAGTTAGAGTTTTGCATTGTGTTTTAACATTGTCTTTATTTAGCTTTTTACACCTTTCTTTGGTAAACATTGAAATGCATCTTTGTGTTGCAGGTTTCTCAGCATGACCAGGTGGCATTTAAAGGGCCTAATGAGAAGGATGACTTGGTTCCAAGTGGCAATGTCAAAAGACACATTGCAGTTGCCCTGTCTCAGAGGTCTGGAATGAGACCGAAGTTCTCAATTACTGCCCAGTGTTGCATTCTCCCTACTGCCTTCCCTGCATCCACCTTCAGGCAGTATTTGTGCCATCTCTTCATCTGTTCAAGTGGGTGCTTTGGCAAGAAGGAAGCTGTGCTTTATCTCCCTAATGCATCTTGCTATCTTTGGCACATTTGTTTGTTGTTGGTGGTGCCTGGGCTCAGCTGTTACATGACAGGCTGTGATAGAGCGAATCAGTTATTGTTGGTTTTTCTTCTTGAAACACCCATCAGACTTTGTACTTCTCCTTAAAAAATGAAGGCTCCTTCTTAATAGTTACTATTGGGAGTAAGAAAAATATGACACAAGAAATTTATATCATTTTCACATTTCATCATATTGGTTGAATTGTAGGGGAAAATAAGTGTTGAGTTTTTCAGTGTTCTTTTAGATGGGAACAAATTTCAGATTCCCAGAAATACAACTTTATGAAAATGAGTATTAAGACTATACTATTTTAAATGAGGAGAGAGGGAGAAGGGGGAGAGAAGAGAGAGAGAGAGAGAGCTATCATTACTTCTAGTTTTCCTCTATCCCAAAGGGTCAGGAGCTCTCAAAGTAGTACTTTTTGGGAGTCCAGGAGATTGTTTTTCACTTGAGTATTATTTGAAATTTCTTGTGGATGGTGGATCTGAAAAACCTTCGATCTAAACATTCTGACCTTGCTTCCTATAAAACCACAAATGAATATTGCTAGAATTCATCACCACTGGATAACTATCCAGCTGTCCAACATCCAGATAAAATTGAGTAATAAATTCAGAAAGTTAAATGTTCCTTGTTTTTGAACCATTTAGTTAAACATTTTATGCCCAATAATGTTATTCAAATCCAAACCCACTCTAAATTTAAAAACTATCATAAGGAAACTCCTATTCTGTAAGGTTTTGAGAATGGTGTTTAGGATATGGCTGACTCTAATTTACAGGTAAAAAAAACAAACAAACAAAAAAAAAAACAAGGGGAAATATATGTCCTTTTTTTTTTTTTTTTTTTGGTCTGTGGTTCATATAAGGAAGCTTCTGCAGACAGCACTCTGTGAACAGGGAGGGGTATGTTGAAAATAGAAGCTTTTTGAGGTCAGTGGCTCTACTTATCTGTACAAGGGTCAAAATTAGCTATCAGCTAGTTTTAACAGTTATATGACCTTGGACAAAGCACTTCCCTAAGCCTTAGTTTCTTCAGCTATGAAATGGGAATGACAGTGCTTTCTCAGAAAGTTGTATAAGGATTAGATGAGTAAGTATAATAAAGCACTAGAATAGTGCCTGGCACTTAATAAGCATCATCTAATTGTTAGTTATTGTTGCATTGCATAATAGTTGTGTAATTGTAATTGAGATGATGCTAAGTGTCCAAGAAAAAAGATAAGTGGAGAGAAGACAGAGAGAAATGAAGGCGAGAGAGAGAACATCTTCCCCCAGGAGGAAGGGGAGACAGGTTGGCGGGTCCCAGCGGGTGTGTTCCCTGGCATTCCTCCCTGGAAATGAGCTCTGAGTGGGTGGAGAATTTTCTTGAAGAAGACATCTGCATGGTTCACACACGGAGGCTTCACCTTGGGCGTGGGGCCTCACAGCTTTGCCAAAGACTCCCACGTCCCAGTGAAAGGATGATCTCAGCCAGGCCTCAGCAGTGATCAGATGGATGAGCCAGGACTGGGGGCGAGAGGGTTCCTCACTCCCCTTGGTGCTCTAGCACACAGCCTCTGTGCATTCTGGAAGGAGGGAAAACTTAGGAAGCTGGGTATTTGGACTTGGATTTAGTTTAGTTAAAGATAATGAAGAAATTCAGTGTGTTCTGTGTACCTGGATTGTGGATTGAGATTTATACCCACTACACCGATTGGGTATTGTAATGATATTATTTATAAATATGTTCTTTGGATGTTTTACATACGTCCTGTTTTCCAAAGTAGATTATGTCTCTAATGGCAAGGAATATTTTAAAAGGTCTGTCATCTTGCACTGTGCCTTTAATATCACTCTCTGCGCACAGTGAGTGATTAGTAAATACTGATGTACTGTCCAGAGCCGCCAGAACGGTGCTTCTCCACTGGTGCGCTAGGCACAGAGTGTACCATATCTCTTCACCAAATTACATTCTTATCACAGTATAACATTTTTGTCTTTGCTACAACGGAATACTGTCACTCAGAGCTCTGTGAGATGTCATGTAGAGTGAATAGGTTGTGTGATACAGTTTAGTTGATATAAAAGTGGCATTAAAGAAAGAGCATATGCTTATTGGGACATGTGAAATCTTTTGCACCATGAGGATATAAAAGGATAAGGTCAGGAAGGAGACAGCTCCGCTCAAACAGCCCCCGTGGAAAGGCTACAGGGAACGAATGAAGCCATCCTAGGGAAGCTTTATGGGACCTGTGAGATGTTATGTTGTAATAGTGATTTGTGTTATGATTAATGACTCGATGATGATGATGATTTTGGTATTAAATCCCTTCAAGTATGTTGCCAACATTGTAGAATTCAAGAGTGACAAATTCCAAAAGGCTGAGAACTACTGCTTTGGTAGAGTACAATCTTCAAAAATACAGTACGAGGCTCTTGAAGGGTAGGCTCTTGATTCTTACAACATTATCCTTTCGGGCCAAAAAGAGGTTGTATCAGTGGGATCGCCTAAGTACCTCCTGTCTGT
This sequence comes from Rhinolophus sinicus, assembly GCF_057876585.1. Lineage (NCBI taxonomy): Eukaryota > Metazoa > Chordata > Mammalia > Chiroptera > Rhinolophidae > Rhinolophus > Rhinolophus sinicus. Next base: position 82,827,599 of record NC_142502.1, on the reverse strand, counting down.
TGTCAAGTGGTGAAGCAGACTCCACGCAGCGAGGACTACTGCAGTTGCTGGGTCGACTTGCCCCATTTCCATAGGTTCCTTCCGTAAAGAGACAACAAGCCCAAGTGTGTTTAGATAAGTGAGGCATGAACTTCGTGTTTACATCAGGTGTTTTTGCCTCCAAGTCCTGGTGTGGTGCAGATGTGGGTCCAGGTGGGTACTGCGCTTACAGGGGTACATGTTACAGCTGAGGAACCCTGAGCTTAGGAAACCCCTAAGCTTATAAGAGGCTGTTGGTGAACCTGCCCAATCTTTGCTCCCAAGGAAGACATTTATATTACCTTGGAATGTAAGCAGATCTCCTCTGAGGAAAGAAGAGTGACTTTATTATCCTGGAGTGAATAAATAAATGTGCTCCCCAACCAGGGGAGTGACACTCTCTGTAGCTTCCATGGCTGACTGTTCCGTAAACTTGCCCCCAATAAAACTGTTATTGCACTATCATCTTATGTTCAATGCACTGCGTTCAGCATGTGGAAGGGGCAATGGAGACCCATCACATCTGGACTTCAGTTTGAGTTCTGGTACTTTACCAGTTGGGCCATCTTGAGGGTCTTTTTTAAAATTTCTGTAAAATGAGGAATAATATTTTTCTCCTAGAGCTATTTAAAAAATGAAATTAGATATTTAAAGCAGTTAGTACCGTACTGAGCACAATAATAATAACCCATTGTAAAAGTTAGGACTGCATTAGGTCAAGTGTAACAGAATACTTGATCAGCAGTAACTTAAAAAATTAAGGCATTTTCTTTTCTCACATTAAAAACAAGGCCAGAGATGCATCCTCGAATTGGCTCAGCTCATCACCAGTGTTGCCAGTGGCAGGCTTGCTCTCCATTCTCGCTGCTCTGCCGAAGCATATGGCTCCTGTTATGGTGGCAAATGATTGCTGTTCCTGTAGGGCTAAATCTACATCAGCCCGAAACGAGGGGCAAGGATTGAAAGCCTTCTGCTTTCAAGCTCTGCTTTTTTATTCTGGAGGGAATGCCCTTCTTAGGGACTTCATCCATGCACTAATTAGCAGGCTCTGGGTTACATGGCCACTCTTACTGGGAGATTGGATATTTGTAGTTAGTTACACAGTTGCCCCACACGAAACTCTGTTAGATAGGAAGAAGGTGTAATGGATACTGGTCATTGACTGGCAGTGTGTGCCACAGACAGAATCCCTGTGTCCAAACTGTTCACTTTCTAATATGGTGCTTCACTGAGCAATAAAAACTTTCCATCTGGGCGGTGACAGACTCTAGCCAGTGCATGCTTTTTATTAGGCATTTATATCTAAATTTGGAGAGGTTAATTCTACTTGATTCAGTGTTCAAAGGACAGCTATATTCCCAGCTTCCAGATTTTAGATGCTATGAATAGCTTATTTGGTGAACTCGAAAATGGAACAGAATTTACATATCAAAGCTAATTAGGCCTACTGGAAAAGCCTTATTGCCCCTAACATAGGTAGCCTAATTACTTTATGTTTTAATTTTCTCTTCTTCATTAACAGGTACTAAAGGGCGTCTTCATTGAATTGGCTCGCAGCATTTTGGCTTTAAGCTTCTGTTTCCATCTTTATATTATCAAGAATTGGTCAACTGGGTACCAAGTCATTCTGTGTAGCCAAGTTTCTTGGATGTGAATTCAACTGTTAAGTTCAGGAATATTGATTTCAGCCACTTTCTCTGCTATACATGTTAAAATGTGTTTTGCACATAATGACAGGATAGCGAAAATAATTTATCCTAATTGTGATGATTCACAATCGCCTTTTGAGCATCAGTTGCTATGAAATTTTATAGTCATGGATATTGATATGAAACTCCAGTGGTAACTACTCTTTGCTTCCTTGCTTCTTTCTCATAGAATGAAGCCTGACTGTGAGCCCCTTTGGGCCTGTGGAGTGGACCCCCTGCAAGGGCCTTTGTCATCCTCAGAGAACTTACCAGTGTCTTCACTGTTGTTCCAGTTGCTCTTGACTTTTTATCACACTTCCAATGATGATTTTTCAAGTCTGTGACATCTATAGTTGGACCATAAGCACTAACGTACGATCTTGCATCCATCCTCCCTACTCGTTTGTACTAATTTCCTGAATGAAGTGAGAAGAGGAATCTTCCTCACCCTTTCAGAGACCTTTGGAGGTGTCTTAAGTAGGCTTACTCCAAAGTAGAGGTTGGCAAACATTTTCTGTAAAGGACAGTAAGTATGTGTTTCAGTCTTCGTGGGCCACATACAGTCTCTGTCACGTATTCTCCCCTTCCTCTTCCTTTCATTCTTAGCTTGGAGGGCTGCTCAAAACAGACCATGGATCAGAATTGGCCTGCAGCTGAATTTTGCTGATCCTTGCTCCAGAACATTCAGTTCTTTACCATTAGAGCAGTGGTCTCCAAAGCTTTAAAAAGTGAACTCATATTAAAAGCTTTGAGAAGGTACCCATGATTTTTTTTTTTTTTTGGTACCCATGATTTTTATTTATAAAATATTTACATTTTTACTAAACTAATGAATTATGTACTTTACAAAATATGCAAAAATAGAAATGTAAAAAATATGAGACAAAATATGGATATAAAAAGCTCTAGTTCTTTTTGTGCCTCAGGAGATCATCTTGCCATTTTCATGGGGAATCTACATTTCATCTTGTAGTTCTCTATTTGAAGAAAAATATGACACCTCACATGACACCAGCCCTATAATTTTCTAGAAGATGTTAATATCAGCTTTTACCTTGAGTCTACTTAAAGCAAGGGAACTTGATTCATTGGGACCTGCCAAAATAAAAGTTGTGAAACATTACAAGAACAGACTTTTTTAAAAATCAGTTCTTTAAAATTAATCAGAGAATAAACTATGATGAAAAAGAGGCTCTTCAAGTCCATGAAATTCCCCTTCAGGACCATGATTTATTAACCATTTTTCACTGGTGAATATGCAGTCTTCTAATGTGTCACTGAAATTCCAAGGCCACCTTTCAGGAAACAGCACACAACACAGGTAAACACATTTAGTTATAAAATTGTTTGGACTTTTTAGTGAGTGATAACCTAGAACACAGCATTTTCAAATTGTTTAGTAAGAACCATTATTGAACATGTCCTGCATCAGATTCTTAATCTTGGGTTCATGGATTCCATAAATGGCTGTAGATGGATTTTAATTTATCAATGAACACATTAAAATTTTTATGGAGTACATGGGTGTAATATGTACGTATTTCTGGGAATATGGCCATAAGTATCTATTTAGGAGACAGAAACCACACCAGTTATTTTACTAGAGAGAATTTAATACAAAGAACTATTAACCAAATGTAAAATTATTGCGAGGTAACTGAAAAGGCGAAAAGAAAATTCTAAGTTATCACAGAAGTAGCAATTGCAGGAAGCTGCTGCTATTCCTAGAGATGGAGAAACAAAGGGCTAGGATAACTACAATTTAGAAACTTGGGGAAGGGTCCCTACAGACCTGAAACTAAGATCTCAGTGATGCTGAGACCCAGATCTCTTAGCAGGAACATCAGGCAGTTTGAGTGGGGCTGCTAAGGGGGCACCATGGGGCTATTTCTGAGAGTGGTGGAATCTGTTTACATTACACTCAACCGCGATTTCAGATACAAACTGCCTCTTCTGGGTGAAAAAGCATTGCTGGGGTGGTGCTCAAGGAACCTGCAAGATGCCAAAAAAACAAAAACAAGACCCTTCCTTTTCCCGTCTTGCAGTCTCCCTGAAGCACCCCCTATTGGTGGACTCTAACAGGCATCAGCTGGCAAAGCAGAGATGTGGTTTGCAACATCACAAAGCTGGGTAGACTTAAAGTTCAAAGGTAATAGCTTCATTGCTGGTCCCAGTGGTCCACAGGTTTAATCCAATTCTTAAAAGGGATTGTAACTCCAAAGGTGAAAACTTTACTCTCTATTTCTTCATATTTAGGGAAGAGGATTATTTTATGTATGGAAGTGTTGCTTCACAGGTAAAGATAAATGAACATCTGAATATTCTAAAGTGCAGTTGATCCTTGAGCAGCCCAGGTTTGAATTGCACAGGTCTACTTATATGCAGATTTAAAAAAAAAAAAAAAATACTGTAAATGTATTTTCTCTTCTGATTTTCATAATAACATTTTCTTTTCTTGAGCTTACTTGATTGCAAGAATACAGTATATAATACACATAACATACAAACGTGTGTTAATTTTCTGCTCATGTAACTGGTAAGGCTTCTGGTCAACAGTAGGCTATTACTGTGTTTCCCCAAAAATAAGACTTAGCTGGACAATCAGCTCTAATGCGTCTTTTGGAGCAAATTAATATAAGACCCGATCTTATTTTATTATAAGACCGGATATAATATAATATAATCTATAATCTAATATAATATAATACCGGGTCTTATATTATTTTTGCTCCAAAAGACGCATTAGAGCTGATTGTCCGGCAAAGTCTTATTTAAGGAGAAACATCGTAGTAAAGTTTTGGGAGACCTGAAACTATACATGGATTTTTGACTGCAAGAGGTCAGCGCCCCTAAACTCCTTGTTCAAGGCTCAACTGTATTTCATTTTTCTGGGTTCGGCTATCACATAATGTGGAAAAACCAGTAAGGAACCTATCATGATAGTTCTGGAACTAAATTTCTGAAGTTATGTGGTGAGGTGCCATTTCTTTTCCTTTCATGATCTGCTTCTCTTTGACTTTGTCTGGAAAGTGATTTCATGTCTTAGGACAGTGTAGCACACATCGTCTGTGGTGGTGTCCGGCACTAGGATCCCCTGGGGACCTGTGGGTGCTGCTCCCAGGCCCTTGGCATGACTGCTGAGCAGAGGTTAGAGACACCTACAGAGCCGAGCTAGTCAGGCGGCCCACCCCAGTCAGTGAACTGGTCCAGGTTTGGGAAGAGGTGGTGAAGTTGGGAGATGTGAGCTAGAAGCTGCTGGCCGCCCTGTTTTCCACCGTGAAGAGCAAGCCACTTTGAAGAAAGAGGGAGTTGAGTCAACACAGTGGAGAAAGGTGAGAGGAGTGGCAGCGTCCTGCAGCTTTCCAGTCCTGGCGCCAGTGCCCCTGAAACAGCCGCCCCGCCCCTCGTGAACACAGTTTGCTTATATGAATCAAGCTTACTTTCTGTTTCTTCTTAAGCTTGCTCAGGCTGGTTTTCTATCACTGATACCCAGCACAGGCCTGCCTAAAGCAGCTCTGCTGGGTTAGGTACAACGCTTTTAGAAACACATTTAGACGCTCTCTCAGGAACTCTGCTGCCATAGCGGTAAATGGGTGATGGAATGTATCTCCAAGATTGTTTGAGGAGCAAATGAAGAAATACATGGAAAGCATTTAGCGCGGTGCTTGTCATAAAGTACACATTAGAAAGCCTTGTTGTGGACCCAGTACTGTATCATCAACAGCCTAGCTTGTCACCGGACTATGCTGTGTATAGCAGTTTCTCCCTGTTCCTCATCCGCTACTGGATTACACCATTTGGTTTGCCCTTTTCATGACACCCTGGTACTGTCAAGGACCAACAAGGTTCAGGGAGATAGACATTAACTCACAACAGCAATATGTCATTTCTTCAATGACATTCACCTAGTTTAGTCCGGGTGTCCATAGAGGATTTTTAGGCTTTAAAGTTACTTAAAATTTTCTCCTTCTTCTGCTGTGCATCATTGCTGCTCTTCTTTCTTCTCTGTCACCACTATCGGCTGTCAAATCCCTGTTGTTATTTCTAATTGGTGATTTAGAAGCTGCTCATTTGAGTCTATCTTCCCTTGAGCTTTTATTTTTGTTGTTTCCTCCAAATCACATCTCTTTTGCTTCTTAACTTCTCATGTGAAATATTTAGTTATGTATATATATATGTATTGTATTTCAGATTAATGTGATAATTTCAGTGAGAATTGTAACTCTCATGCAGACCAGCATATTCTTACCAGCATAAGATAGGAAGTTAAATTACAACCAGAAGGTTGCTTGGTATCCAGGAATCAGTGTAAGAGACATAAGATGAGACCCTCACAGCCCCTTGCCCCCCTAAACACACACACAGCTGTGTGTTTCAGCCGTCATTGCTGCAAGCTTGAGACGATAAAGGTACTTTGTTATTCAGAAATTATTTTTGAGTTAATATACAGCTAAAGGGTATGCAATTGCAGCAACCTAAAATTAATAATTTAAAAATAAAAATAGAAGAAAATTGTTGTATGTGTCTGGACAACTTTCTCTGCTTCCTAAGTACAACAGATGAGGATGTACTCAATTCCAAAACAAGAAAACAAAACTAAAAAGCAAGTGGGAGTAAGTGATGTTGGGAAAAATTTCCTATAATAATCAGTAAACAAATTATTATTAGGGAGGTAAATGGCTTCATATAAGTTCTATTCAGCTTGGTCAAGTGTAGCATCATCAATTTAATACTTCAGCCAGGTAGTTTACTAATTTAAATGAGTTGATTCAAATTGACCTTTTTAGATGACTGAAATAACTGTGCTGATTGTTCAGCTATTCAAATCATATAGACACTGTTTGAGACAAATTTCATGCCCCATCAGTGCACTGAGACAGTGTGGTGTAATAATAATACATTTGCATTTCTATCCTTTGCCCCAGCTCTCCCCTGCTTTCTAGGCTCATACATCCAGCTAACATGCCCACTGGACAGTCCACATGAATGACCCAAAGATACTTCAACTGTAACATATTCAAACAGAATTCTTGATATCTGCCTGCAAAACTTACTCTTCTCCTATTTCCTATTGCAACAAAATCCGGAGGTATTCTTTACTTCTCTCTTTTGCTCACACCCTACATCTACTCCATCAACTGTACCTTCAGAATATACCCCAGTTCCAGACATCACATGTCGGCATCTACAGTTCTCCCACCTGGTCCAAGCCTCCCTCATTGCTCTGCTGGATCTGCAGCAGCTCCCTGTCTCTCTTCTGCCTCTTGTGCTCTTCAGCTACTCTCCACAGAGCAGCCGTAGGCATACGTTAAAATCATGTGATTCACATCATTCACATACACCAAACGATCAATAAATACCGAGTGCACTCAAAGGTGATTTTTAATTTTCTTATTTACATTTTTAATATTTTCTATAATTACCATGTATAATTTGTATAACCCAGAAAACAATTTGGTTTTACATTTTTGCTTGTATAAAGGATATAACATTTTAAATACAAATTAAATAAAGCATTTCTTGGTGCAATTTTGCTTTCTTTAATTACTTGGTTTGATACACATACCCTGATGTTAATTTCAGAGATTTCCTTTTGTTTTGACTACTTGTGTTATCAATTAGATAAAAGATAATACTCAGTGACAGTGGGAGACAGCATAATATAGTGGGAAAGGCGTGAATTTTAATCCATAAGACCTGGGATCTAGTTTATTTGACAGTGGATTAGCTAAGTAACTTTAGCTAGTTGACTTAAATTTTCTGTCCTCTTATCTTTAAAAAATGAGATTAATAATATCTGGCTTACCTACCACATAGGATTTTTGTGAGGATCAAATAAATATTTGAAAGTGTTTGGTGAAGTGGAAAACACTCAATGCGTGTTATTAAAAATAATAGCATTATACAATTGTCAAATGGTGAGTTCTAAAACCTAAAGTAAATTAAGGGTTCAGCTGAGTATTGTATTTGTCATATGCTACCTTAACCCAATATCCATATGCATAGAGGATGGTTAGATTAATGGATTTCAGCTGCTAACTGAATAAAAATGAAAATGACGGATGTAGAGTTGAAGCAGTCTTGCTCATCCAGAGGAGACAGCTATACATAGTTCAGAGGAAAAACTGCCTTGTTAAGCAGATGGGGTTTCTTATATACCTTGGAAGAGCAGCTAAGAGCATAGATGGGTGTGGGTGGAAATAGTGCCTAGATCTGAGAGCGGAGAGAGGTTGTACCTGGTAGTCTTGTCGGGGCAGGCGTAGGCTGACCTTAAGAAAAGGGCTCCCTTGGCTGGAGGATCTAGGAGAAACTCTTTGTTTTGCCCATCCTGGAAGCACTGCAGGTAATGGTGATGAGGACTAAGGGAAAAAAAACCTTTTAGCCCACAGGGAAAATTTAGAGTTGGAGCCTCAGAAGAAGGAATAAGAGGAATTTTGAGATCTTTATTCAGTTTAAAGCAATCAAAAATTTACTGAGTGCCAGACACATTACTAGATCTATTTACATTTAATCCTATTTGATCCTTAGCATTATTGTTAAGTAGGTATTATTATCTCTTTACAGATGGGAAAACTCTAGACTCAGAGGGGTTAGAGAAGTTGTTCCAGATCTCCTTACTAGTAAGTGACCGATCTGGGACTGAAATCTACTTCTGTTGGCCTCTTTACACTGTATCCTCTTGAATGCCAGTGAACTTCTGTGAGTAGAGGCCTTGACTCTGTTCATATTAATGATTTTCAGAGAGAGATCTGAATTTTTTCGGGGATGTGGCAGAGTCTTTGATACCAGCGTGCATGGTAATTGGAAGCAGTATGTCCAGGTGATGTGTAGGGCTGCTTTCTCTAACAAAGGACACTTAATTTTGTGGCTCAGCATCTCTGAAAGATGATCATTTTTTTCAAGTCAGATACTTTCTTAATCTTTTGCTGTTTTTAAGATAGCCTTTGCAACATCCCAAAGAACCTCACCAAATCAGTGTGTATTAATGTAAGAAACCAAGATTTTTGCTGCAATGAGTTCTGGATGGTTTCATTCAGGTGGAGGTAAATGGCAGAACTGCCTGTAATTCATGACCTGCTTCATGGAGTTAGGGACATTATTTGACAAGGACACTGCTTCAGTGTCAGTTTTCTGCTCCAAATCACAAAATAGAACACATGACTTCAATGAAATCTTTTCAGTCAGGTGTGGCTTCTTTTCAAATGTTTCAAGACAAGACTTTTGTGTTGGGGCAAATCCAAGAGTTAGCAAAATCCCAGCCTTTTCAAATCCAGTCTTCTTTTCACAAAGATTCACATTGTCTAGTGTATCATGGACAGACATGAGGTACTTCTTTGAATTTTGCTGGCTTCATATTTTTATTGGAAACAAAATTTTTAACACCAAAACTGAGATTTTTGTTTTTAACTTATGTTCAATTATAGAAGTAAAATCTAAAAATATATAAATTTTATCATACTACATTTGCTATTTTACAGCTAAGTTCTATAAAACAAATTTGTAAAATTCACATTGTCCAGAAGTATAATTACAATTTTGGGTCTCTTTTATTCTTTTCAAAAGAAAATTATTCTGTATATCTTAGCAAGGAAATAGTGATGAGTGTAAATTAACTGACTATGTACAGTACAGATATGTACTGCTATTCTATATTATCTGGAGTCAACAGTATTTTAATAACTTAATTTGTTATAAGTGGAATATTTATCACAAAGTCAAGTTTCGAATTATCTAGAAGAAATTAAAGACAAAAAAGTTTGGTATCTGTTTCATGTGGTCCCCGAAGGCAATCCATGGATCACATGCCACAGTTTAAGAAATGATGTTTTAGGGAAAAAAACTAAACACTAGACTTAGTATAAGAGTAGCTCATTTCTGTAATCCATAAGATGTACTCTTTCTAGTGTAGAACACTTCATTGTGTGATTCAATTGTGTAAGTCAATTGCCTTAGCTGATTAAAATCAAGTATAGCAGACACCCTTTGTATGACAGAAGAAAAAATGCTTTTCTTTTAGAAAACACTTTGTAGTGAGTTTTCAGGTAAATTTATATGTGGTAGGGTTGTGTTTTAGTAATTTATTCTGTATAAAAAAATACCTCCAAATTTGATGGCTTTAAAAAACATTGCTTCTTTGTCATGGTTCTGCAGTGATTTTTGTGTAGGACATGGTATTAGCTGGGATTGCCCATGCAGTGGCAGTCAGCTGGGAGCCTGGTTAGGACACCTGGATTCTTCACAGTGCCTCTCTTTCCAGCAGGATTGCTGGGACTTCCTTAGAGAATGGTAGCCAGGCTCTTAAGATCAAGTGTCAAAAGAGTAAGACCCAATATGTAAGTTTCTGCTTGTATCATGCTTGCTAACATTCTATTGGCCAAGGCAAATCACATGACTGAGTACAAATGGGAGGAAACTTTACATGGGTGTGAATACTGGGAAGTGTGGTTCATTGGGGGCTACCAATGTCAGAGTCTCCCACAGGTTGCTATTTATTTCCTAATATCTGTATCTATGGCCTTTTTTCATAGTAATTAAAGTTTTAATTTTCGATGAGATGCATTGCCTCCTAGAATTAAGACTATTTCTACCCTAACACTCCTCAAATTGTGGTTGGAAAGCTACATTTTTGGGCAAGGGGATTCAAGCAGAAGTATTGTGTGTGACTGCTGGATAGTGTCTTTACCGTGAAACTATTGCTGTGTGACGAATTACCTCCAAAATGCAGCAGCTGAAAGCAACAAATATTTATCTTCTTGCACAGATCCTGAGAGTCGCGATTTGAGAGCAGCTAAGTTGGATAACTTTGGTTCAGAATCTCTCATGTGGTTGCAGTCAAGATACTGAGAAAAGCTACCATCATCTGGAAACTGACTGTGGCTGAAAGGTCACTTCCATGACGGCTCACTCACGTGGCTGTTGGCCAGAAGCCTCAGTTCTCACCGGCTCTTGGCAGGAGGCCTCAGTTCCCCACCACATGGACCTTTCAATAGGGCTGCTTGAGAGGCAGCTAGGCTAACCTCATGTCACGGAAATTAGCTTCCCTCAGAGGGAGTATGGGAACTGGAGAGAAGAGGAAAAAGATAGAGGAGCCAAAATACCTTTCATGACCTAGCCTTGTAAATCATGTATTGTAACTTCTTCTGTATTCAGTTATTCACACAGATCAACCTTGAGGGTGGAGAGAACTAAACAAGGGTGTGAACACCAGGAGGCAGGGATCGGTGCGGTGACACCTTGGAGGCTGCCTACCACAGTGTTTTTAAAGGTGAGGTATATGTGTTTCTTCACATTTTGAACTTTTAGTATTTGTCAATATTTTAAGCAGTTATGTAAGACAAACTGAGCAAACCAAATTCTATACAAAAGGTTAGCCACAGTGTAGTCGAATTCCAATTTATTTGTGTTCTTTATTCTCATTAGGGGGAAAAATTAGAAAAAACATCATTTCTTAAAACTAGAAAGTTATGACAATATTTACTGAGAATTAGGCTAGGAGTGTTTTTGGATTGTTTGAAAATAATTTAGAGAACATGGCCTGAAACAGAACATTGGTGTCTTATTCATATTTATTGCAGAAATAATTACAGATTATTGTTGCAAACTTGTCTTAAAAAAATAACACACACACACACAAAACATAAGTCGGCAGTGTAAACTGTATGGTGTAAAATGAATTTTCATATTAACCAATTCTGCTATTGCTTTCTTGCTGTATTCATGGTGGATCTGTTGGTTAAATCCTGTCTTTAACATGCCCCCAAAATATATTAATACTGTTTACATAATTACTAAAGAGATAGTCACATCCTATATAACTGTGTTGCCCAATTTTGATAATCTGAGTCTAGCAGTGGATAAAAGCATTGACTTTAGGTCAGGAATTCATGGTTTCAGATCCCCATTGGACTTTCCTAGCCATGTGTCCGTATGTGCTCTAAGAGGCAGTTCCTTCATCTATAAAATGAGAATAATAATACATACGTCACAGGGTGTTACGTATTAGGTTGGTGCAAAAGTAATTGCAGTTTTTGCAATTGTTTTTAACCTTTTAAACCACTGTTACTTTTGCACCAACCTAATATGATACATGAGGCTCATAGTAAACACTCCATAAATGGAATTATTGTTAGCTAAGTGTCCTTTAAATATTTTAGGATTAATGGCTTTGGTGAATGCTTAGCATATTTTGTAATGTCCTTTTAGAGCAATTTCTTGTTGTGCATGTGTGTACATGTGTTTTAAATGAAGAGATTAAGATAATAGATGAACTAGGATTAAGAAATATATTTCCTTTTAGAAGTTACCTTCTATTGGAAAGTTTATTTGAATAATTTCCATCTATCCAGCCAGCAAGTTATTTACCCAACATTTATAAAATATCCATTACGTGATAAGCACTAAATATGCAAAAAATAAGATATTGTCCCTTCCTTCCAGGGTTTCACAAGCGATGAAGATTTATATCAAAGAGAGATAGAAACAAATAATTAAACAGTGTATCGGTTGCATACCTGTTATGAGATGCGTATGGCACCAGGTGCTTGCACAGGAAGAAGCATTTAACTGCCCAGGAGAGGATTCCTGAGGGGTTAATGTTTCATGTGGGTCTTGATGATGGCTAAGGAAAGGACTAAGTAGTGGGGACTAGGGGTAGGAGGAGAGAGACAGTACTTTCTGGACAGAGGCTAGAGCCTGTGAGAAGGCAAGAAGGAATGAAAGAACTGGTATATTCTGAAGAAACTTCGCAGTGTAGGTCAGGACTGTGCAGTGCTTAAAGGGTGGCAATCAGGGCAAGGCGAGAGAGGTAGAAGGGGCCATGATGAGGATGTAGGTATTGGTGAGCCAATAAAGGATTCATGTTAATTTAAACCCAGAGCTAGCAGTAAGTTGAACTATTCTATAATGATATGCAAAGGTAATTGTTGGATTCCAAGACCTGGGTTTGACTCATGACTCTGTCGCTTCTTGATGATGTGATCTTGGCAAATTATTTACATCTCCATGTGGTTTGTTCATCTACAAAATGGGGCAATAAGATTCTACTGATGATTGTGTGTCATCTAAAAGAAAAAAAAAATGCATGTAATATTTAGCCCATAGTAAGCACTTAGTAAATGTTAGCTTTATTAACAATAATAATAACAGTAAGCTCTGAGTGGCTTAAACAATTCATTACATAATGTGACAGTGAGTGGTGAGTCGGCAAGCACTGATGTGAAGCAGCTAAAGAATTTTTGGAAACTCTAGATAAGTTGATTGTGGATGGAAATTACTTGCCAAAGCACATATTCAATATGGATGAAATGTCTCTTTTCTAGAAACAAATACCTTCAAGAACTTTCACCCATGAAGAGACCAAGTCAATGCCAGGTCTCACAGCTTCGAAGGACAGGAAAACAGTCTTGCTTGGGGGCAATATTGCAGGCTACAAATTGAAACCCCTGGGATCTGGCACAGTGAGAACTCCAGGGCTTTCAAGCATATCGATAAGGGCACATTGCAGGAGCAATAAGTAGTCATGGATGACCCAGTTCCTCTTGCAGGATGCCCTCCTGAATTGCTGTGCCAGCGAAATGGAGAAGTACTGTTTGGAGAATAACACTGAGTTTGCTTGTTGCTAATGCTCTGGGACATACTCTTTTTATTGGTGATCTTCATCCTAATATCGTAGTGGTATTTTTCCCTCCAAACACCATCTCTTTGATCCAACCAATGGATCAAGGAGTTAAAGCAGCTTTTAAGGTCTGCTACCTGAGGAGGACCTTTGCCCAGGCTATTGCTGCAACTGAGAAAGACACCGATGAAATTGTAGAAGGATTACAACATCGATGACTGCATCAAGAACCTTGTTTGGGCTTGGGGTGATGTCACCAAGAAGTAGATGAATGGCACCTGGAAGAAGAAACTCAAGAAGTTTGTAATGACTTCAAAAGAATGGCCAAGGATGAGGAGGTCGCAAAAATAAAAAAGGCTGTGGTTGAGATGGCCAACAACTTTAACCTGACAGTGCGTGAGTTAGACATTGTGGAGCTCCTACAGGTGACTGACTAGTGAAGGAACTGACTAACGAAGACTTGTTGGAACTGGAACAGGAATGCACACTGGGGAAGTGGCAAGAAAAAAGGAAACTGCAGGAGAAAAAAAAATGAATTAGAGCCCCAAGAAAATCCATAGTGAAGGGTTTAGCAAATTCTTTTGCAGACCTCAGTAAGCTCCTTAAAAAGATTGAAAACATGGGTCATGGAGTATTATTTGTTTACAAGCAAATCTATGATGAAAAGAGACAAACCAACAAACCGCTATGGACATATTTCTAAAAAGAGTGCCACGGCCTTAAGAAGAGCCTCAGGCAGGTCCTTCAGGAGGTATTCTAGAAAAAGGCCGTGTTATCATAGGAGATGGCAGCTCCATGCAGGTTATTGCCCTAAAGCCTTGTAGTGGGACAAGATGTGGAGGACCCGGATATTAATGATCCTGACCCTGTGTAGGCCCAGGCTAACATGTGTTTGTGTTTTGGTTTTAAACAAAAATTTTTTAAAACGTTAAGAAACAGAAAGCTTATAGAATGAAGATATAAAGCAGGGGTGTCCAAACTGCGGCCCACGGGCCAGCTGCGGCCTGCAATCCATTGTTAATTGGCCCGTGGCAAATTCCAAAAATATATTTAGTTTACTTAAATACACCAGGTGAGGCAATACATACTTCACCTCGAGTGAGTGGCCCGGCTGTTTGTGTGTTTTACCGCATATGGCCCTTAGTGAAAAACGTAGAAAAAAGTTTGGACACCCCTGATATAAAGGAAGAAAATACTTTTGTTTAGCTGTACAGCGTGTTTGTTTTATAAGCTGTTATTAAAAAGGAATTGAAAAGTTAAAAAAAATTTAAAAGTTTATAAAGTAAAAAACTTACAGTAAGCTAAGGTTAATTTATTATTGGAGAAAGAAAAACTATTTTTATAAATTTAGTGTAGCCGAAGTGTACAGAGTTTATAAAGTCTACAATGGTATACAATTACGTCCTGGGCCTTCACATTCACTAAACTCTTGCTCATGACTCACCCTAAACAACTTTCAGTCCTGCAAGCTCCATTTGTGGTAAGTGCCCTACATAAGTATGCCGTTTTTTATCTTTTACTCCATATTTTGACTGTACCTTTTCTATGTTTAGATATGTTTAGATACACAAATATTTGTCTCTGTGTTAAAAGAACCTACAGTGTTCAGTACCGTAACGTGCTGTACAGGTTTATAGCCTAGCAGCAATAGGCTATGCCACGTAGCCTAGGTGTGGAATAGGCTGTACCATCGAGGCGTGTGTAGGTACACTCTATGATGTTCACACAATGATGAAATCACTTAACGGTGCATTTCTTAGAACCTATACCTGTTGTTAAGTGAGGCATGACTATTTAATTAAGCTCCACATTGAATGGTTCAAGCAATAAGTAAATTACAAGTTGAGACAGAGGAGAGATCAATGAGGGTTAGATTCATTCAGGAGCGATTCATGGAAGAGGCAGGGCTTGAACAGAGAGCCTGGAGGAAGGGAAAGTCAGTTCCGGGTGGCGTCAAAAAGCTGAAGAGAAAGTTCAAGGAGAAAGGAACACCTGCTCTGTGTTCCAGGAAAAAAGTACTTTCTGTGCCTGCTTTTCTCCTATATGAAAAGAACAGTTTGCTGTTTTGTGTCTTTTAAAAAAATCACAACATACAAACCCTGGGGAAAAAAATCTCAAACATACAGAAAGAAGCAAAACCCACCATGATATTTTCTCATTTGCACTTAACTTGGAGTTTGGGACCTTTTTCCTGGTGTGGATGTTGCCACAGGCTCCTGACAGTCTTAGCTTGATTGGATCCCTGCAGTGCAGTCTACTTCACACTATTTTTTTTAGACCACTTGAAAGTTTTTCGATTTATTCAATAGAATATATCAGGCTGTCAGCTTTGGAGAGCTGGTGCCTGCAGAAGATATATCTTTCCTCTGCAGGTGGCACTGGCTGCCAATTTTTCTTTGGGGTGAGCTGTTGTTCCAAAGAATCCCTCTGTGGTTTGAGCACCAGTCACATCTGAGTTGATCTCCTTTAGTGTCTACTGCTGTATCTGGATAATGGCTCTACCTGCTGTGTGTGAGTGGAGAGAGGAGTCTATTGTATTATTTCTTTGCTTTGTGATTAGCAAATTACTTTTTGCTTAAACTGGGTCATCCCATCTCTTTTTTTCTTGCCCAAGCAATTTATCTGCTTCTGTCATTTCCTAGATGTTGATATCAATGTCACTTTGCTTCAGATGGTGTCTCTTGAGTCTTTGAAGTTCCTGCTATCTGTTTTCTCTTTGATTATTTGCTATCCACTCGGCAGAATGGTTTCAGTATCCTCCTGCTGTCCGTCTTCATCTCATAAGCTATCTGGTTCAGCTGAACTGCCATGAGCTTTCCCCACTGGGCTTCAGTGAGGAAGCAGAAAGATTTCCTCAGGGATTGTCAGACGCCTCTAGAAGGTGCCTCCATTTACTCCCGATAGCACATGACGGAGCCTGAAGGCAAAACATACCCACTCCTGTCAGGTTTACTAAGTGGACTTTATAATGTGACACTAGCATCAAAAATCATAATGGAAGAAGGAAAGGACTAATCTTTTGTTTCTAGGTTTTCCTCTTCTTTCTTTGCTCTGAATGTCAATTTCCTTTTTCTTTTCTGCACAGCTAGTTATCAGGTGATTCTTTAATTGTTTTAAAATAATGTCACCAAATGAGTTATAATTCAGTCTGGGTTTTGTTTTGAGGCTTACTAAGTTCCAGTAATAGAAAAGTCTAGAAGAGACCATTGAGCCCCTTTCCTCTATGTGAGAAGGCCGTCAACAATCCCAGATAGATGAAGTTAGAAGCTATTTATAATATCTGGTAAAATAGGCAGCAGGACAAGAATCTGGCTTATGGTGGACAGGTCTGTATTTAATAAGCAACAGTTAGTAGTAATGAGGATTGTACACTATTAATAAAACAGCTAAGAAAAGGGCTAGAGAATTATGGTAGCTAATGGTCTGAGGAACATTTACTATAAACCTGATTTTATGATACGTTTTAGAAGAACAAGTTGATCATAAATATTCACTCTCTCATGACATGTTGCACATAAAGTGTGATTCCCGGAACATTTTTAAAATACCTTTTAAAATTATAGGAGACAAGAAAAGATAGCTTTCATATGCAAGAGAAATTCTTTTAGGTTTTTGCCACCCTTGGAATAGGAACCTCAATCAAATTATTTGTATTCAAGATTTACCCTTAGGGAAACTCATAGTAAAGTGAAAAGTGCAACTGACTGAGAATATTTTGACTTCTGTAAAAGGATGAGACATTCGATCAGGTGATAAGTGGCTCACAAGTGTCATGTTTTTAAATTTCATTATAATCAAAGGAGTTTTTGCTCTTTCTAAAGTGTTTGGTCTTTTAGTCATAACGTCTTTTCTTTTCTGCTCACAGGTGATGGCAACCATTGTCTCAGTCTTCCTTGGAGATGTCAATATAGTGAAAACTCCTTCCCTCTACCCCAGGCGCTGTGTGCTGGGTCATAATTTCAAGCATCGCCAGTGAAACTAGTGCAGAGATATTTTCCTGCTAATACTTCTGTAATTAGTAATGCTGGGGCTCAGCTCCCGGTAGGTGAACGCAGGATACGGTGAGGCCGAAAAGGAACGACAACGGAGCCATAGGTAGGGGGTTCATACCACTATATTCTCAAGGGCAGATGGTCGAGACACAGGAAGTAGGACCCGCAAGATCCACACCATCCATGCTTGCTGGAGCAGCCCCACCAGCTTTATAGCAAACAGAGCAACAGTGGCGGATGGCAAACTGGTTACAGCTGATGGCTAACAGTTACATAAGTGCTTCCTTGGGGGGGTCGCATAAGCGAGCCAGCACCTTTCCACGTGAGACCAAGAGCCTGGAAACTGCTCTCTGGGACTCCGTCCCAACAACTTCCTTAGTTCTTCAGGGAATATTTTAATCTGTGATTAAATAACTGTGGCTTCCTTGAAACCAGAAACATACAGAAGCAGCTAGTTGTATTGCTACTTAGGTTGCTGTTTTTCTTAGCTCTCGGGAGCAATTCCTCATTCAGTCTGAACTGGACAATGAAGAAATGTGTTGAAGAAGGGAAGATAAAAGGAATATTTAGACATCTTAAGCTCTCTAAGTCAAATCTTGAGATGAGACTTACTACTTTTTGCTTTGTGTGTATTCCCACAACATAAAACACACTTGTATTCACACTAAGTATGAAAACAGGAAAACACATCCCAACTGTGTTCTGTATGAGTGGGGACAGAGCCAGGAGTGCAGTTTCCAGACTCTCGCTCTCACATGGAAAGGTGCTCACTCAGGTAGTAAATGGCCATCAACTGTGATTGTATGGACATCAGCTGTGGCTAGTTGACCATCAGCTGTAACCAGTGAGCCTTTGGCCACTAATATAACTGCCGTGGCCATGCTAGCAGCAAATGGGGGCTAGCAAGAATATGGTGGCTGAGCTAGCAAGAGCAGCAGATTGCAGTTAGCAGGGCAGATTGCAGCTAGCAAGTCGGTGGGTTGCCAGGCAGAAAAGCGGACAGCAGGTTGCAGGTCATGTGGATCCAGCCTCCAGTGAGACTATAGTGCCTCCAGTGAGACTATAGTGGTATGACTACCCTATCTATGTCTCCATGGGTGTTCCTTTTTGGACTAGCCATATCCTGCATTCTTATTTGGGGAGCGGGAGCAGAGACCCCACCTGATGCCTCGCATGACAAATGGCGGAGCGAGCAGGGTCCCCTACAAGGCAGTATGTGTGTGTGTGTATGTGCCTGTGCCTGTGTACACATAAACCTTATTTGTGAGTTACTTGATATTTTGTACTATATTTCTTCTTTCTGCCATTTTTGTAGGCCAATGATTTATAAACTATTTTAGTAATGCATCTGTTGGTAAAATATTTTTAATGTGCACTCCCCAAATATCTTTATATATTTATTTCCTTATATGGTTAATTCATTTACCATTACACTAACATATTGTGCATTAAAAAGCATACACAGAAAGCTCTAAGTTAAGCATAGATTAATAAATTATTTAAAACATGTTACCAATCGGTGATCGTATTATTTGTTAATAGTTTATGGCACTCCAAAGAGTTAAGACGGGTAATTGTTAACTATAGTAAATGTAAGTCCATATTTCAAATAATATTTTTGATAAATTCAACTTACTTTTGGTGGCCAGATTATTGTTTTTACTTTATAAGGAAAATTTCATGTAAGGAGTATAAGTATCAGCTCTGGTATTTATTGTTCGTCCATGTTTACCTTATTAGTATTGTATTCAACCTACAGTCTTTGCAGGAGTGTTTTGAAACTACTTGCACAGTTTACAAGAGTTATTTACTAACACTAGAAAAATCTATAAATCCACATAGCTGTCACACTTCAAGCTCACTGTCCATTACACTACAAGCAAACAGACAAGTGAGGCACCAGTTCTAAACCCTCCACGTTGGAGAGCAGTTCTTTTCTCTCAAGACACCTCATCTTCTATTTGTGGTGGCAACCACCTGATACATGGATGGTTTGGAATATGGGTGTTTGTCTGAATATTAAGTGCTAGAAAATTGATAAAGCCTGATTTTTTTTTTAATGAAAAAGTAAATAGAAATTTTAATATTTTCTTCTCAACTCACATGGGTTGCCTTGTGTACTTCCTGACAGTGGGGACACTATCTTGGAGACCACTATTTTAAATAATGTAATAGAGTTGATAATGTAATAAAAACTATATATCCATTTAAGGGGTGTCTTATTTTATGGTAATGGATAAAGACCAGTGTCATAGTCAAGAAATCTCAGTAGGTCCTTAATAAGGTAGCTACAATTCCTGACCACAATTAAGAATCACCTCATTTAAAGCTGTATGAATTTCATTAAGAGTAGCTTCTTAGGAAAGAAAAGTCTAGCACATATGTTATAATTAAGCTGTTTAAAGTACAAGTTAACTCAAATATGCATGTGCTAAGGTATGGTGTTAAATCTATTAAGTAACATCTATGAGAAGTGTTATCAATCTCTTATGGATCGAATGTATCCAGATAAAATACCCCGTAACTGAGTTTGTGACCTGCAAGGTAGCTCTAATAAAGATACAGCTACAAATGCTCTGAGACTGTTGAAGAGCTGAAACATTTACTAATGTAACTGATTTTAAAAGACTGGTTCAAAAAAAAATAGGCTTAAATGAGATTAAGGATGTTATTTTGGAGACAGAAAACATCAAAAACAAAACTGATTACTTCCCCTTGATTTTAGATTGCTAAAATAACTTGTTTCTTACATACATTTGGAGATCACCATTCTATAGAACTATAGGATTAAAATTAATTTCTTTGTAAGCACTTTCTGAAGACTTTAGGGTACAACATTTTTAACTCTGGGAAAGACAACAATGGCTTCCTCTAATCCAGGGATAAATATGAAACAATCTGTTCTATTTTTTTCTCTAAATATTTTGTAATTGCCTTCTAATTTTTGAAGCATAAGACATAGTAGAAGAAGTGACTGTATGCTATAGAAACACCAAAAGGCCTCCCTGATATTATTTGCAGGAACAATGGATGTTAAAGCTATCTTCAGATTGTGATTTATGAATTTTTGAAATGTATCCAAACTATTCAAGTTTATTTGTACAAAAGAGGCTAGCATCACGCGGTCTAACTTCTTAAGATAAAAGTCTGTTAAATTTGTACCCGGAGTCTCTTTTTATGTCATTGTGTAAAATCAGCAAGTGTATTTGGGAATAGGTACAATAAGGACTCTTATTCTCAAAAGCTTCTTGATAATAACATTATCTTCTTTGTGACTTATGTTGTGAGGCTTAGGCATTACAAAGTTTGGATGTAGTTCTTTCACATATTGTGTATCCCTTGAATGTCAGGCAGATATTGAATTCTCTTATAGTGTGAGAATTACATCTTTTTAAATTTTTTTGTCAGAGTGCTAGTCAGCTTTCGTTCCTGTAGCATTTAAAAAAATTCTATCAAAATCTATTAATGCTTTCTATGACCTTTCTACAGATGAAGGTAAGGCAATGAAAAATATCCCGACCAAATCAATTCAAATTATTGTGATGAAAGTATTGTATGAACTACTGTCCAATAAAAGCACATGTTTGACTTTCCCAAAAGTAAGGCTTAATTAATAGTCTTATATTGATTACTGATTAGTAGCAAAACTTTAGAAATGTCTGTGAATCTTTATATTCTGGAAATTGCTGGAAATACGGAGGAAATTAAAAGTAATAGTCTTACAGAGGATTCTGTCTATACCTAATTTTTCTCTATTTGTATAGAATAGTTTGTAACCTCTGTAGAGACATTTCAATTTTAATGATAAAAATAATGGTTGTCATGGTTGACCGTCAGAATCATAAGATCTCCAGGTCCATCCTCAGAAATTCTTATTCAGTGATATGTTGGTGTGGATTAGGAGGGCAGAAATCAGTATTTTAACACTCTCCCCATGTGATTCTGGTAATAAGTCAGATTTGGATTTAAGTATAGAGGTGGCCAGATCTCCTACTACAGCAATCAGAAAAGGGGTGAGGGGGGAAACTTCATGTTTTTAGAAGGGTAGAATTTCAGGAAATTACAATATCAATACGTGTAATAAAGGACATTTGCATCAATGGGTCTGTTGCTTATTACAGTATTCCTGGCAGAAACCATATGACTTTGTTTCCAGATGACAAAGCCTGGCAGACTTAATGAAATAATATGAGAAGATAGTCACAGCCCCTCGGAAGGAGAACTGGAAGAAAGCCCACCCTTTGTGATCTTGGTGGATTGTGGGCAGGAAGACAGAGGGAGATGGAAATGTCAATCAACAGGGAGTCTAATTCCCTTACCCTCATTAAACTTTGATGTGGAAGAGGTTTACTTTGGTACAACCACATAGTTGCTGGAAGCAGCCCAGGGATATGGAAGTGTGTGGCCAGTTTATCTGGACTTATTAGAAAGACTGAAGGAACTTAGGAGGAAACCAGCCTTCAGTTCAGTGCCTAACACCAGTGGCATGACATAAGTGAAAGAGAAGAACAGTTAGATGTGTAACAAGAGGTTAAAATTCAAGTTTGAGGACTCCTACACATAAAATTATGTGAAATTCCAAAGTGAGGTGCTAGATTATCATATACTGAATTTACAAAAGAAATGGAAAATAGCAAATGTTACACTCCGTAGGCCTCTCATCTAGGGTTTCCTCATTTACATCAAGACTATGAAAAGGTACAGAAAGTATATATAGGGAGATTGTTGAGAAGGGGAAAGGGATTGTGTGTGTTTGGGGTGGGGGGTGGGGCGAGTCCTATCTCCTCTTCAAGTTCAGTTTGGGAGGAGGCTTCAATGGGACCACTCAGAGAGTTTGAAAGGCATTCCCAGCACTTGGGCACCACAGAGAACTGTGCCTTCTGGGCTAGCAGGGTAGAGGTGGCTAACACTGCTAGAGCTTATTGGGACAGAGGATGCGTGAGGGTTTCCCACGTAGCCCATGTGGGAAGAAGATCTTGCTCAGAGTTGAGAGGATGAAGGGTTTTTTAATAGTGAAAGTCCAAATTGAATGAGCCACTGTGAAGCTTTCGGGCTCCAGAAGGGCAGTGATTCACATGTCAAAGGGGTAGAAATGGAAGTCCTCAGTGGATGCAATCTCCAAGGAGCTGATGAGATGCCCTGTGAGAAAGAGTCAGTATTAAACCACTGCCCAGGAGGCTGCCTTAGGAGACAACAATGGTGCCTGTCACTGTCTGGGCCCTTTCCCTTAATCCTTTCTCCGTCTAGGTCCAACCTTCCAGAGTTCTCAGTCTACACTAGTGGAAGAAGAGTAGGATTAAGCATGAAAAGTGGAGGACTCTTCTCACTGCAAATGGCTAGCTCCCAGAAAGAGGGAGGAGAGATGTTAGTCACATTTTGAGTTTTAATTATCACATAGAATAGCTTAATTCACCAAATTAGATTGCTTTGTGAATTATAATGACTGAAGGATTGCTTGTAAGTGTGAAACTGTTAAATGCAGAAGGAAGATGTTCTTAATCTAAAAAATGTTTAAAGGAAGGGGGATTTAAAAAAAAGTTGTATATTCATCACATTGGGTTTGTTCAATACACCAGTTTCATATAGGCTGGTTATTAAAGGGACCTGGAAAGGTCTTTGTGCCCTGGGGAGAGCTGTGCAGTGTGGAGAGGGCTAGCAGGAGGTGGTGGCCAGAGGTGACAGTACTCTGATACTATATGACTGGAGGCAAATGGGTGAGTTCAAGAATTTTGTTGATGAGAGCCAGCAAAGTCCTACCTCCTACCAAAAATAAAAATAAATGTGATCAAATACTCATCTGAGTAGTACATGAAAACAAGACCAACTGCTCTGCAGATTTTATCTTCACACCCCTCTTCACAACCTCTGATGTGAAAAGGGGTATGACACACCCCTTTCTCATTCACCTGATACCATCATGAAGAGGAGGGGAAGGATGAATGTAACATGGAAGATTTATTGGAGTCATATAAACAGAGACTGAGTTACATGCAGAGAAAGCTTGGATCAAACTAAGCTTGGACGAAGTTTTGGTTTTTCCACGTTAAATAATTGCTGATAGTGGCGGTGTAGTACAATGTTAGAGAAGAATTGTAATTACAAAAAAGATCACAAGATAGATAGAGAAAAATAGCATAGCGTGAATGCATTTTTCACTTTTCTCCATTTCTGGTTTATTGTCCTGTTTCATTTGAGGAGGAAGATGAATCAGGCAGGTACTGTGGGACAAGCTCAGCGTTTATTATTTTCACTTATTTTAGGACTATTAGGAATCTTAAATTACTGTGTTTCTTGGGGCAGAGGAGAAAGAATCTGGTATGGAGGAGCAGAAAGACTGCACTAGACGAGAGGGGAGAAGTCATCGTATGGTTTATATTTTTATACTAAGCAGTCAAATTACCAGTGGTTCCTTTGAATAATCTCTGTTATGACTGGGTCAGGGGCCAAGTGTGTTTAGTTTTTGCCACCACATGTGTTTTCAACAAGAGCGAGGAGAAGAGGGAGAAATTGATTATTGTAGGGGAAATAGTTTTCCTTGATTTTATTTCGAGAATGGAGGCAAAGGTACTAGAGATATGCAAAAATACATGGTATTGTTAAATCGTTCTTATTTAATGCTTCTATTTTCATAGTTTTTGTTTTGTTTTGTTTGAGGGGGTAAAGAAGGGACTGGAAAACCTCACTCCACCCCCCGCCAAAATAAATAAGTAAGTAAATAAATAAATAAATAATCAGTCTACAGAACCTCCAGGATTTCCTGAGAGAACCACAGGGATTCAAGCACTCTGAATGACCTAAGAAGTGCAAGCTACCTTGTAGATAGATGGCTGCAGGATGGCAGGATGTCTATATGAGTCATGGATATGGATTCTTTTAAGAAATCAATCACTTTGTGTGGTCAGATGATATTACAACAGACAAGGCATGACCCTTCTCCTGGTTAACCTATTTATTTTTTCCTCCTGTCTTTGTTAAAGAGTCTGTTCTCAAGGTGGGGAGGACAATAGAGACATATTATTTAGACCTAACAAATGGTTGATGATGTGGCTTTTTTTTCTAGAACACTTCGATGGAATTTTCAGGTTTTAACTTGAGACTGATTTTTTTTTTCTTTTTCTTTTTCTTTTTTTTTTAAGAAGAAAGCTAGAAAGAAAGGGAAAACATTTCCATATGAGTTTATTGCGACATTCATGATCTTACGTCAGTATGTATCCAAAAAGCCATTAAGCATCCTGTTTAGTTTGGGAGATGTTGTAAAGATTGTTACATTACTAGTTTCTGTAACTGAATACTAGATGCAGTGTTTGTCCTAGTAAAATGCACTAGTTAGAAAATATGGGAAAATTATTATACACTGCAGTGGTTGATTCAGCCCAGGTATTGGAAATAATGAAATTTGTTTTAAACAAAAGTATTCAAAAAGATAGATGCTATAGAAGGGATGGCAGCTCAGCAGTAGTAGATGTGACTGCCAAAGAAAGCATGGCATTTCTTAGGCTACACAGAGAGATAATTTTCCTTGCTGAAATATATGCAAATTTTCCTTTGCATATATAAGTGACTTTTACTCTCCTCTTTAAGTTGAGAGAGCACCCTTAATGAGTTTTGAAAAACAAAAACAAACCAAAAACTCTTCTTCGGCGTTCTAATTAACATGGTATATATTTTGGGAGGCCACTTTAACTGGGGGGTTTATATTAACATTTAATGTACTAAATTCATTATATTCTGAAATACGGGTAACATTGATGTCACTTGACTCAGTAATGCACATATGTATCTTCAAATCATATCAAAAGAACCAAAGTGGGCTTTCACTGCAAACTGATTTTTCTGGAGATGGACTCTGTACAATATGCTCTGTTATGCAACAGCTGCTAATTTCAACCTGATTTTTCTACTTGCTTATTTTTCTCCATGGCATCCTTAGGGAGCCTGTTGAGAGGATTTCTGACAAAACACAACAACAACAAAAAACCGAGAAAAACTTGGGCATGAAATCCAGTTATCAAAAAAATTATGTGTGATCTAACCATGCACCAGGGGCAGCAGAGGCCATTGGGAAAGGCTTGAAGAGACAATGATGGGTCCTAGAATGCACTCAGTCTCTGGCCACTCTCCCAGGAGCCTTGGTTTTTGAACTGAGTAGGATTAAGTACTTTAGGAAGATGGAGGCTAGTATTATCCAGGGAGAGGTAGCATGGCTCAGCTACTCTGCTACCCTGAAAGGAAATGTGAGAGTTGTTGTGGTTTTATATTTGACATTTTGTTTCATATATTTTGGGGGCAGAGGAAGGTTATTATGGCCCTGAGTTCTGCATTGTTAAATCATGAAAATTTAAAGAGGGGATCTTTTCAAAATTTTGTCTGTGCAAAGGGCAAATAGGTATCGATCTTCCCAGACGTTAACAACACACAGTGGCAATATGTTTGTTTTTGAATATATTTAATTTAAGCATACAGATATTTTAATAATATCTAAAAATAATATATGCGATATTATTTATAAAGAATATATATGACATATTTATAAAGATGAGTAAAAGCTTCTAAATTCTTACCTCAGCTTATAACATATAAGAAGTATACCAAGTATATTAAGATAAACACTCACTGTGATATTAATATTTAAACTGTGGTGTGGTTCCAAAAGAATGGATTAATCATACAAGGATGTTTTGGTGGAATTTCAGTCATAGCGTTGGGAAACATAAACCTGAAGGTGGAGTGAGGTGTTCTCTGGGCATGGAGATTAGGGAGCATAAATAATGCAGGCAATAGATCCAAGGAAAAAAATTTGCTCTGTAATCAATATTTGTTTTACTTTTCAAAGAAGCTATGCCTTCTTTGAAACAGTTTTGTTTAATTGACAAACACATTTAAAATATATATGTATATATATGTATATGTAACTATATATGTATAGAAATATGTAACTATATATATATATATATATATATATATATATATATATATATATATATACACATATATATGTATACATAGTTATATATAGTTGCATATTTCTTCCCCCTTCCTCTTATCTAATACCCTATGTTCACCCATTCCCTCTGGTAACCACTGTTACACGTTTCTTAAGTACTCCTCTGTGGCAGATTGGGTTTGCAAAGATGGCCACATATCCCATCCCACCTGCTCTTTTGCAGTGTGACGTTGCCACCCCCCATTCAGAGAAAGATTCGATTGCTCTCTCCTTGAATCTGGGCTGCCCAGTGTTCTAACCTTTTTATAGGAGTTAATTCATTTGAGGTTTGCAAGAGCCATAGGAGGAGGTACTATTATCATCCCCATTTTGTAGATGAGACAATTAAGGTTAAAACCCAAACGGTTACTTAGGAGCAACATTCATAAACTAGAAATTATGGTAGCTACAGGAAGAAAGAAAAACTTTAATTCATTCCATAGTCCATAATAGATCAAGAGGAACACTAATAAATTGCAAAGTTGGTTATTAGTATTTCAAATATTTTATTTCTGCTATTTGAATTGTGTACTTTTATTTCTTGTGTTCCTTTTTTTTCTAATTCTCAAACACGATTTTCATTGTTTAAAATACACATTTCCCATTCTCCTTTTATCTTACAGTTCTATTATTTTCTTTTTAAGTCCTTAATTCTGTTTCTAAACCTTAATCCCACATATTTTTATATTTTCAAGTTTTAAACTCACATTTAATAAAATCCATTATCTCTTTTGCATACTTTAAAAAAAATTCTATTGTCATTGAGACTTTTCATCTCACATCTCACTATTTTTAACATCTAATATTTAATCCTAATTGGGATTTTCGTTTTCTTACTTTGTGAAAATCTCTTTTAGTTTATTCTTATTTGTGCCTTATTCTTAATGTATTTTTAATCCATTAATTTTTTTCCTTGTCTTCATGGTGAGAGTTTTTCTTCCTAATTTGTCTCTCTCACTAACAACATCATCTAAAGCACAAGAATTGTCCTTGGAAGCCTGTAAGCTTCTACTTTGAACTGGATGAGTTTAGCCTTTAAAATCTGAGACAAGGTTCTGCAACTAGAACAATAAATTTGATGGATTTTAAGCTACCTGGTTGTACCTTTTGAGATCCATTAGCTGTCCTATAAAATGAAATATGTCCAGTTGGGATAATGAAAGAAAGGACACTAATGTAGTGGCTTTACTTGAGTTTTTATATTATACAACTATAAAATAAGTTAAAGCATTCACTTCTCAATATTCAATGTTTTCGTTTTTTTATTGTTGCTGCTGACAGGTGAAAAGATTGGCTGAGATTCGGACTGGATTTGCTGTTGAGCTCATATGACTGGGATTTTTCTTAACACTACTACACTCAAGGTGCACTCTCTATTGTGGGCACATATTGGTACTCTTTTTGATGATGATTTAATTTTTATTAATTTTACACACCTGCCTGAGTTAATCACTGGCCACAGATTTTCAGGGCTGAAGTCAGGTTAAACGAGGCATTTCCTGGAGTGATTGCAGTAGATTAAAAGATGGTATCCCTTATTTTCATCTTGAGGAAAAAAACAAAACAAAAAACAGAACCAATATTACCCATGCTTAGGTTAATGAGATTAAAGGGCAGAGAAGACTAAGATGAAAAAAGGGGCGTTAAGATATATTGGTTACCTGCTGTTACCACAATTCACGATGGTAGCCTAAAGAGAAATTTCTCCTTTTATATCTTGTCAAGAATTTGATAAATTAAAAATGATGTGAACATTAGTAACCTAGAAAATGTGGAAATCACCTTTTAGTCCTTGCTTTGCAAAGACTTCTGGGTAGCAAACAAAACAATATAAAACTATAACAAAAAGAAACTAGTTAGTACTTGACGTAGAAAGATCCACTTGTGATTTCATCAAATTTAAATCCTAAAACCTTCCAGAAATTCCAGTGGAATACAACTATGTAGAAAGCTCCATCAAAATGAGCGTTAAAATTAATTTTGAAATAGAATTACTTGAGGTAGAATTTTGGGAAGTGAGGCAGAGGATTGGTGGATTTGTGACATGTTTGTATTTGCCAGCTTTACAAAAGAAAATCATCTGCCTTGAGTTTTGTACTGAACCGTTTCCTAATGCCTTCTCATATTCTATAGTTGATTTAAGAGTTTAAGATATTTGTGAAAGGTTTCATGCCTTTTGAATTGTTCAAAGACTTCATGTGGGGTGTTCTATCCTTGTCAATTTTCTTTGTTTGTTAATGTCAGATTTTACCTAAGTATAGCCCATCTGTTTGTTTTTTAAAGGAAAAAAATGCAGACATGTTTATGTGTAATAAATTCCTTTGGCAAAATAAGCCATGTTCCTCTTGGACATGAATTATAAATTTGATTTCTTGTGCTAATGTCCCTCCTAAGAAACAGTCAAGGTTTAAATATGGCTGTTCCATTATTGACTTATAATACTCTATATTACCTTGTAGGAATGTTTTCATAATAAGTTTGTTTGCAATTTGACATTGTAGATAAGAATTAATTGACCTTTAATTTGTGGGCAAGACTTGATTGTGGGCAAAACTAAATTGATATGTCCCCCAGTTATTAATGTTTATGTTAAATTGTGCCTTCAATATTACGGTGAGAGTTGGGCTTATTAGTGATGATCTTTAGTAATGATTAATCAGATAACAATTGCTTTGGTACAGAAAAGAGAGGCAAACTTCTGATCCTCCCTCTCAATAATTTTACCGTATCTTGATAGTTATTTTGGATTAGCTGGAAGCATACCCTCACATAAAATAATAAACGTGATAATGATAGTGATGGTGACGTAATATTTTTTGGGCACTTAGAATGTTTATTGAAGAAAATGAATGAAATCATACTTTTGTACTTGCTCAACAATTTATCACCTAATCTAAAAAGTACCCCACATTTTTTGTAAAAGGTTTAAAACACTATATCAAAAATAACATAACAGGCTGTATTTGTTGAACACTTTGCATGTACCAGGAACTATGGCTTGATCATCTCATTTCTCATAACAACTCTTTTAGAGTGATAGTATTATTCCCATTTTAAAAATGAGGAAACACTGGTAGAAACAGATTAACTTCTCAAATGTCACAAAATGTTAAAATTCAAAACCCAGACAGTTTGACATCAGAAAGCATATAGAATCTGATAGAAAGTTGAAGACTTGGTAGAGGCTTAGTGAAAATTTTACTTCAAATAAAAATCTGTGATAATATCACTAAAAAACAAACAAAACGAAACAAAACACAAAATCTGTTTGTTGTTTTTTTTGTTTTTAATGATAAGGAAGGACAAGTCCTCATTAGTAAGAGCTTCCCTTAATTGGAGGTGCTTCATATACCTTCATTTTTTTTTTTTAATATGACCAGGAGAAATGGTGTGGCTCTGTCAAGTTTCTCATAAAAACATTGGAATTCTAGTTTGTTTCAAAGTTGTATTTTAGATTCAAAGAACACATTGAAAATTTTGTTTTCTTTTTGCACATACGTTCCTGTGATGTTCCTTTCACAGACAACACATCTGATATTGGCTTCTTCAAAGGAAATTTTCACAGAGAAATTAGAAACATTGTTTCTTATATCAATGTTAGTAATAATTTCAAATGCCACATTTGCCAGAGGATCAAGGCCAGTTTGAAAAATTAAAGCAATATAGTTGTTCTTCTAGAATTGTTAACTCATTTATCCCTTTGCAATTATTCCAAACTCTATCTTTGTAGACTTATTCTGAGCCTTTGATAAACTGCTGGTACCATCTGTAGAAACACTACTGGTAATTTTCAGACTTTACACCATTCACATTTAGTTAGGCTATAGGTATTTAAAGTAATATGTACAGGATGATTTTCTGGTTCCTGTAGCTATATCTTAATAAAATCTCAACAAAAAATTACAGGCTCTAATAATTTGTCAGAAGAGTACTCCTATAGGTACACTTTCTCAAGTTAGAATGACACTTTCAAAAGTGCTTTCAGCTTAAGATATAAGATCAACTAAAATTTCTTGAGATATCACTTTATGACATTTTAAAGGTGTGTTGGTAATAGAATTATCAAACTGGTAATTTGATTCTTGCTTTCCTTGGTAACATAACTGTTTAACTCCGAATCTGATATAATGGTTTTGAGTTCATGCCCTACTTACTCTGTAAGTATTTTCATTTAGTGCTGCTTCTACTTTTCCAGCGGATTCAGCTCTAGGGAAGAACATGCTAATCATTTGATTCAGGACAATATGTCCTCTTTTCTGTTAGTCCTGTTACAGTAATCATCACTGAACAAAATAAGGCAGTCATTAAAGTCCAACAGACTTTTGAAGCAGAAGACAGAGAAGACAGATATGCACTACAGTGACATTTCTATTGTACTTTCCTCTCAATTTCAGGCTTCAGTCGTGATTCAGATTCTTGTTGTATTCATTGTAGGCCCAACACCTTGGGGACAATTGAATCTCACAGGATTAATTTCAACTGTTCAGATATGAGGTGGGTATTCTTCCCTTTGGGCCGCTGATTGAAAAGTCCTCTATGAAGGTTCCAGAACGTAATTCTGCATTTTGTGTTGTTTTTAATTCATTTCTAATGATTGCTAAAAATGTTAAGTCCAGTTACGTGGCTTTCCAGAG
This sequence comes from Rhinolophus sinicus, assembly GCF_057876585.1. Classification (NCBI taxonomy): domain Eukaryota; kingdom Metazoa; phylum Chordata; class Mammalia; order Chiroptera; family Rhinolophidae; genus Rhinolophus; species Rhinolophus sinicus. The sequence goes on along the minus strand of NC_142502.1, from coordinate 82,796,670 downwards.
TTTTAAAACTTCCAGTCTTTTGTCTTACGCATGCCTTCAAGATGAAACCACCAGAACTAGTAACAATTTGGATCTACCATTTAATTTCTAGGGAAGTAACCTCCGTTGCGGCCCTCGCGCTCCCCACGGCCCAGAAGCCTCTGCGGCTGCGCCCGCCGGCGGGAGGCCCTGCGCGTCAGGAGGCTGAGCCACGGAGGCTTCGGCCTTGGCTGCTCCTCAGGCGGGCAGTGCTCCCGCGTCCACGCCCAGGCCCATCCGTGAGATGGCGGCCGGCGAGGACAGCGGCCTGGGCTTCTCCTCAGGCCTCTCCGGAGAAACGCGCCCAGTGACGCCGGCAGCGACAGCGCTTCCTGGGCCCGGTTCCTCTCCACCCACGACTCCGTGTCCACCGCCCACCCGGGCCGCCTGAGAAGTTTCCCCGCGGAGGGCTGCAGGCAGGAAGGTTGAAGGTGAGCACACAATCACGCCTCTCGGCGTCCTGGGCCATGAAATGGCTGCACCCGCGCGCACGGGCCGCGAGGACTCCGCGGCCATTAGGCCTCAGCCCTTCCGGCCTTTTGTAGCCGCTGCCGAGGCCGTCGGCCCACCTACCTCAGATGCGGATGCCTCTGGCCGGGCCTTGGAGACTGTCCAAGGGGACAGGCGTGGGTCTCCTTTGTCACCGTCCCCCATTTATTGTCACAGCAGGATCCTTACTATAAAACTGAATCTGCCATACAATTAACAAAGAGAAGGGCTGCAGGTCTTAGGCAGTCCTTTGTGATAGTCCTTCCTCAACAATTAACGGGCTTATATTTAACAATCCTGATCTTATTAGCAACTCAGTCCATTCAGTTACTTAGGCACGCACCTAGTAATTGATTTATCTTGGGTGAAAGACAGGAAACTGTGTTACTCAAAAAGGCCACCTTACACCCAAGCCTGAGCGGCCCCTGGCACAAGTTCTGTGCGTGAGAGGAGCCATACCACACCTCATGGAAGATAAGTTTATAAGAACATGTGCTCAAGCACTGGCACAGTGCTACCTGTGACTTTTGATATCCACTTTTGTAATTAATGCTTCAGGCCCCAAGGAAATGCTTCTCTATGACTCTTATCCCCTATCTTGGCTTGATCCCAGTGCTATAAATGTTTGTGGATTGTGCTGTTTTCAGGGTAGGAGACACACACTGCTTTGCAGTACTGGAGGATTTGAGTGGCAGAAGCACTTTGTAAAGAGAAAGACAAATTAATTTGTCTAAGCCGCCATCATTTCTTGCATACTCTTCAATAATCACATCTACACCTTCCACTCTTGCCTCTTTAATCCATCCTGCAAGTCTTTAAAAGTGTGAATCCAATCCTGTTACTTACCTAATTAAAACTTAGTATGGCTTGAGTTTCTTCTTAACATTCTTGTTCCATGTAACCTTGTCTTTCAGACATGGTTATATCCGCATATCTATGAGCATCATGTTCCTACTGATTGGCCTTCTCTTTGTTCGTAGGGAAACCCAAGCTCCTTCCTGCCCTAGGGCCTTGCACATACTCACATACTGTCCTTCCTCCTTGTAATGCTTTGCACCCAAACCCTCCACCTCACTGAACTAACTCCTTTCTATCCTCAGATCTTAGTTTAAAGCTCAGTTCCATGGGGAAGGCACTCTGATATCCTGGTCTCGATTAGGTTTTTCTAATACACTTCCGTATTCTCTTAAGCACTCTTAAGATTGTTTCTTTTGTAGGACTTACTACAATTTTAACTGCATAACATTTTCTCCCATTACTTGACTAATGTATTTCTTCACTACAAATTAAAAGCTCCATGAAATCATGGTTCTTTCAAGTGTATCACCACCAGTCCTTAGGTTGATTTCTGGCACGAAGAATGCATTTGTTTTTCTTGGATGGAACCCCGATTAATTGTGTTGTTCAATAATGCCACTCTTAGATTCAGGCCGGATGGCCTAGGGGAATGAATAAAGAATACGACTAACCAATTGTGTGATCTTCGGCACATATGGGTCTCAGTTATTGGTTTGAAGTGAAGATGATAATTTCTGTAAAATAGCTACATATAGAAGTGTTAGAAAGTACATTTATATGTCCATGTGCACACACACCCATACCACACACACACCAAATAAAGATATTTTGATTAATGACAAATGTTTATGTCTGTGCTGTCAAATATATAGGTATAGCTATAGTTTGGAAAGAGTAGATACATACTCACACACACACACACACACACACACACACACGGAGAGATATACGGGGTACCAAAAAATGTATAGACATGACTTGTATTCATCTTTTGTTATCAATATATATTATTACAATTTTAATGCAGTTTTTTCCTTTCTTAAGGGGTGGCCAGTTGGCTCTTGGTTAGAGCGTGGTACTAATAACACCAAGTTTGCTGGTTCAATCCCCACGTGGACCACTGTTAGCTGCACCCTTCTTAAAAAAAAAAAGTGTACTTTTTTTTGGCACCCTTTGTATATAGAGACATATATATATGTATATATGTACGTATATATATACACACACACATATATATAGTTACATAGAGAGAGATACACACGCACTATATACATATATGGAGATATATACATATACACACATAGACATACGTATACACACATATACACACACAGTAAATGTATCAAGTATCAGTAAATGGTATTCAAGTGGGTTTTAAAAATATAAGGATTATTAACTCTCTTAACAAGAAGTCCTGTGGTAGGGCAAGCTCCAGGTACTGGTTGACATGACTTTGGCTCTGCCTCTTAGTCATTGTCTCTTTTTTACTCTCCTCTGTGGGTAAACTTTGTTTTCAGACTCACAGCGTGATGGCGATAGCAGTTCTGGGCATAGCATCCAGACCCAACAGTATCCAGAAAAAGAACATCTATTTTTGTGAGTCTTGAAAAGAAGAGAAGACTCCCAAATGCCCCCCAGCCCGGGAGACTTCCTTTCTTGTCAGAATTGTGTCACATACTAGTTTGAACCAATCCTAGGCAGGGGAACAGGACTGTCATGATTGGCTTCGTCCAAACAGGCTTCAACTCTATGGGTGGTAGTGGCACCAGCCTCCCCTGAATCACATGGACCCATGGAAAATGGGTGGTAATAGAATGACACTGTAATTGTTTCCGGAAGGAGGCAGGAAGGGCAAGGAGATGGATGGTATAGGCAACCAATAGTGTCTGCTACACAACATGTGAAATTTACATATTAAAATTTTTTTTCTTGTTCATGGAGGTCAGAAGATCTAGGTCACTTAGGTAGTGTGGGAAGATGAAACACATTGTTTTAGACTACAGAGTATTAGTGTTATTACCATGGTATCACTAGCAAACCATCCCATACTTGTATGCAACAGTGAGGAAAGTTTCTCTGCTGTGAAGGTAAAAATCTGATTTTAAGGTACAGAGAAATAACAAAGGGCTCCATAAGCAGTGACAACTGTCAGGGATGACATTCACCCCCTCCCATGCTCAGTGCAGACTTAGCTAATTGGTCACAGCATACTCCTTGCTGAAGGTGGATATGGTTTGGAGTCCTTTGCAAAGAACTCCAGACTACCAGCTGAGTTGATCCTCTGAAGAAAGCCTATCTGCCTTCTATGACATAGGTGTATTACAAAACTAAGTTTTTATACTAAGAGCAGAGCTGGTATATATGAAGCAGAATGAAAAAAAAAATCAATAAAATTTCAAATTAAAATCAATAAAGATATGCACCAAAAACAGAGAAAATAGAAATATGAGTAGTAATTTTATATAGTCATGCTTTTGGTATAAGTGGCTTTTGAATCAGGCCCTGCAGGATGCAGAGGTTTTTATGGATTACTGGATGAAAACAGGAAGAAAAAGAGGAGATGTGTCCAAGCATTAGCAAAGAGAGACAATAAGATTGATGCTATTAAAATATTGAAATGAAAATGTGTGTGTCCCCAACCTGCTTTTCTTTGTGTCTTCTTCCTCCGTCCTGTGACACTTTATCCTCACTCTGTTTGCCCACAACCAAATCCTCTGTCAGCAAAAGGTGTGACAAACTCATTCATACTACACAGCACATGACTGATAAAGCTCAATGAGAAATCTTTCCCTGAGCTATTTTGAGTATTTGTTAGAAGCGAAGCCTTAAGCCAAAGGTGTGAAGTTAATAAGGTATCATTTCACAAGCTTAGTGAAACGAGTAGGGCAAGAGCAAGAGATATTGCAGGGACACAGAGCTCTCCCCTAAGTGTGAAAGCATACCAGGGAGGGAAACACTGAATAAGGACAAAAAGATATTTTGGATAAAGACAAAATTTATTCTGCCTGCAGCGCCCGATGCTTTTGGAAAAATGGCTTTATTGAGATATAATTGATATACCATATAATTCAGCAGTTTAAAGTGTACATTTCAGTGGTTTTTAGTATATTCACAGAGTTCTGTAGCCATCACCACTCTCTAATTTTAGAACATTTTCATCACCCCAAAAAGAAATCCTGTACCCATTAGCGGTCATGCCGCATTCTTTTTTCCTCCCTCCAGTCCCTGGCAACCACTAATCTACTTTGTCTCTATGAATGTTCCTATTCTGATCATTTCATATAAATGGAATCATACAATATGTGACCTTTTGTGACTGGCTTCTTTCACTTAGCATGTTTTTAAGGTTAACCCACATTGTAGCAGCTAACGATGCTTCATTTCCTTTTATTGTTCAATACGCCATTGTATGGATATTCTACATTTTGTTTATCCACTCTTCAGTTGGTGGTCATATGGGTTGTTTTCACATTTTGGCTATGTTGAATCCTGTTGCTATGAACATTTCTGTCCACATTCTTGCGTGGACGTAAGTTTTCATTTCTCTTAGGTATGTATGTACTTAATGAGTGAAATTGCTGGGTCCTTTGGTAACTATGTTTATTAACCTTTTGAGGAATGGCCAGACCGTTTCCGAAGCAGCTGCACCAGTTTAAATTCCCACCAGCAAAGTGTGAGGGTTCCATTTATTCCACATCCTCTCCCACACTTGTTTTTGTATGTCTCTTTTAATATAGCCCCGTTGGTGTGAAGTGGTATTTCAGTGTGGTTTTGATTTGCATTTCCCTGTTGGCTTGCCCAATACTTTTTGCACTGTCCTCCTTTTGCCACAGATAGACGTGGTTCCATTGTTTTTGTCAAGTGAAATTTCTTGTTTTCCTTTTCCAGCTAACCACCAATAGAGATGAACACAATGGATGTCAGCTTCCCTTTAAACAATACTGATCCTGTTCCTGATTTGGATGGCTGATGCTTAATATGTATTCTAGGTCAAGAACAGGAGTACTGTCCAAAAATGAAAATCTAACTTTGTGTGTGAGAGCAGATACCAGTAAATAGAAACAGAAAGTCACAGCTCTGCTCCATGTGTCACTTCAACCTTTGTCTATTGCTAAATGGCCCTTTGCTGTAATTTGAAATTGTGGGAGAGCAGTGACTATCCTAAAACTCCTGTAGGAACTGAGAAAGATGAATAGTCTACTGCATTTCCTTAGATCTTCAGAACATTTGTAGCATTTCAACATTGCAGAAAATCTTCATAATGCTTTCACTTGCATTTATCTCCAGTCAAAAGGAACTCGACTGCACAATGATACCAGAACCCCTGCTGCAGGAGAGTCTCTGTTTCCTGACAGCAGACTTCGTTGTGCCATTGGGCCTGCAGTGTTTGCAGAGGCCAACTGCTCTTAAGGACTTTAGGCAAGCCGCTATCATATGAATTAACCTGGAGGAATTTAATTTTCATGTTTCTTGTTGGTTTTATATATTATGTGCATTATGCTTATTAATTATAATCTTAATAGCTATCCAAGAAGAATTAAGCTCCAGGCAGGAATCTTTTATTTTCATTACTGAGATATCCTAATCTTCTAGAACCGTTCCTGGTACATTATAAGTACTCATAAATATTTGTTTAATGGATAAATACATGAATTGGGTGGTTCTTACACCTGGTACACAATAAATGCTTAGTAAATATTAGCTGTTATTTTAAAGTGCAAGTTTTGGGTTAAGCACTTCACAACAGATACTTAATTCTCCTACCAACCAAGAAAGATAAATATTATTGTTATAATATTAATTTTACAGGTGAGGAGAAGAGGAGCTCAGAGAGGTAAGTAAATTGCTCAAGGTCACACACAAGACTGTAGGTGGCAGAGCTGTGGTTAGGACCCAGCCATGCCTGAGTCCTAACCTCCTGCAGTGTTCACAGGGCTCCTGTGCCGTCACTGCTGAGGAATGAGCAGTCAGTCCTGTGCCCCTTTGTCGTTGCCTGGCCTCCCAGACTGAGGGATGTTACAATTTAAACGGAAGAGGGCTGCTGTTGTGTATCAGCCACCTCTCCTTGCTTAGCGGCAGACAGTCCTTTGAAATGGAGAGAACAGATATTCAGGGGATAGAAAGGGGAAACTTCAGACTGTTTGAATTTCACATGAAAAGTTGTTGGTGTTATTGATCCACCCCACGTGTAGCAGCTGGTAAAGGGTTGGTTTTAACTCGCTTTTCTCCTGACTTGTGGAAGTTTTGCTGCATAGTAGTCATAGACTTGAGGGAGACTGCTTAAACTCTACCTAATGCTTCTGATGTGTTACTTTAAGAGTTTATACTAATGCTCCCTTCTAATAATAATAGCTCTTCTCAAAGGGTAAAAAGAGGAAACCTAATGTGCTGGCTTTTTCCAGTAGGAGGAAGCAAATAGTTTTCCTGAGAGTCAAGAAAAACAGAAAAACAGGTATCAATGCTGACCTGTAAATTAGAGTTTCTTGGAGCTACTTCTGTGCTAGTAAGTCTTAATGACTAATTACAGCCAAGAAAATATGTAATATGTGCAGATTTGAAGAAATTAGGTCAGACATTTAAAAAATATATGAGGCTAGTGGCAAATGAGGTTTTTAATAAAAATTGAGAACAGTTTCTGCTACAAATGCTGATCTATCTGGAAGTATGATTGGAAATTTGTGGGTTACTACAAGGTTTTATTTAAAGCTGAACATTTTCAGGACATTGTGCATTGCCAGATCTAGTCAGTATTCTTCGGCTGTGTTTCTCAGCTGCATAGACACCTGAAGTAAAGCATTAGTGCTGCATGGCTGAAGGAAGGCAGAGTATTCAGCAATTACCAAGATGTTAAAAAAGTAAAGCTGGGGTAATGTTTCCTTAAGCTCATTTCTTTATCTCAATTCATTTCCTATATGGTTTTTTATATAGGAAATCTGGCAGTAGTAGACATTCTTATGGGTCTGCTAGACCTCCATTCCTTTTATGATTGTTGTTGTTATTGGTGTTATTTTAATGCTGTTGGGATGTGGCTGAATTTGGCATGTGGCCTGAGCCTGTCAGTATAACTTACATCTCCGTGACCATAGGCACGGATTTAGGAATAGGCATGTGACCCAGTTTGGGCCAATGGATTCAAGGTCCAGGTCTTTTGTTCAATCTGTTGGGTGAGAGAAGCCCTTCTATTTTGCTTTGGTTGAGAAGAAAAGAATGTAAGGGTGAGGCTGTTGGCAGCCATTTTATCCTCTTTACTGTCATCATAATGGGAGTGACTTCCTAGGGGTGGAAACAGTACAGAGGGAGGCAGAGCCAGCAGGACTGGGGAGAGACTGGGTCCTGGTGACATGGTTTGAGCCCTTAGATTCAGCTTTGTTTAAAAGTCATTCTTGCCGTTTGACTCTTAAGTTCCATGAGCCAATTAATTCCGCCCCCCCTTTTTATAAAAAGCAATTTGACTTGTATATTCTGTATCTTGCAACCAAAAACATACTGACTGATCTGGTGAGATAACTTTTAATTTAATTGATCCCAACGCCTCTCCAACTAAAAAATCATACACATACTAAAAAACTAAAGCTATTTACAGTGGACTTTATAGTACAATCCTGGTCATCTATAAACGATATATCTTTACAGCTAGGTTTGTAATTAGATACATTATTTCATCTGAATATTTATTTCATCTGAATATTTGGGGTGGGTCTTTTGTTTGGACTAAAAGATAAAGTGCCTTGGTAATAGATACTGATGTAATGTTTGTTTTGTGTAGGTTCATTTAGTGGCAAATTAAGTAAGAGTACAGTCTTTATTTGGGGTATCTGACAAAACCAGGATATTCTTATGTCCTGTCTTTGGGCCTGTCATAGCCTTGTAGATAGTAAGTGTTATAGATGGAATGTTTATGTGCCCCCCAAATTCATATATTGAAATCTTAACCCCCAATATGATGGTATTAGGAGGTAGGGCTTTTGGGAGGTGATTAGGTCATGAGGTAGAGCCCTAATGAATGGGATTATAAGCACTCAAATGGTAACTGTTATTAATATCTGTGTACTTAGAATTATAGTGCCTTTATTCATCTGTGTAAATAGAATCTTTGTACGTAGAATTACCAACATTTTAAGATTTCTAACATAAGGTGTCAACTTTTTTTGAAAACGGGTGTCTTTCATTTTGCACTGTAACCAGGAACAGATGAGTGTTCCTAAGAGAGTTATACCCTTTTTATATGGAAAAAATGTTCTCTTTCCCTGTATATATTGTTTCAAATATCTGTGTTTTTCTATGTAAACAGTAATATGGTCTGCTAGAACTTGAATTTATGAGCTTCCCCATCAATTGTGTGCCTGTACGTTTCTCCTGGTATTTATTTTTTGTTTCATATATTTCATCAAATGATAATATATATCCCTTCTTTGTGGATTCGATTTTTAAAATGACGATTTTTGCCCACTTAATAATTTAAATCTTAAATGTGACATTGTCTACAATTAATATGCTGCCCCTGGTATTTTTTTGGTTTGAATTTTATGTTTTTTCCGCAAGGCTTTTACTTTTAACCCATTTTAATCATTCGATTTCATTGTTTCTTTTGTAAGCAGTGTATAGTGTTTTTATCATTTAATTGATCAATTTATACTATTTATATTTATGACCTGAAGTGTTTGAACTGTTGTCATCTTATTTTATGGTTCATCTTCCCTGTTGTGATTAATATTTTCTAATTTTGCAACTTGTTCCATGAATGTCCTATGTTTTATTTGCTTTTCTTCCTCTTCCAACAAGTGGGAGGCATTTGAGATGTTCACTTTGTTTTTAAAAACAACTTTCCATCTACAATTTAAATCTGTACTTCAGTAAGAAATTGTGTTTCTTTGATATCCCTATATGTCACTTTCATTTTGACCCACTATTAAATTCCTGAACTTTATTAGTTTTATGTTGAATAGTAGGTCATAGGAGTGGTTAAATTAATTAATTCTTACATAACATTTTTAATGTAATCATTTTGGGATTTTTATTTTTGTGGTGTTTATAATAGTTTTGTATAGTTAATGATTATAGTTTAAATTTTATAATAATCATGTTTATAATAATTTTGTATAGTTAATGACTGTTTGATATCAGAGGTCACCACCAGTCCTTTTATACAACAATGTTGTTTAAAATGTTGACTTCTTAATTTTGATGCCATCCTCAGTTGACTACCTTTGGAGGTGAGAGCCTAACCTCCCATCCTCTCTAAGTTCTAAAGAATTGCTAACAGATACAGGAAGCCAAGTGGGATCAGTAATGCCTACAGTACATGGCTCTCTGGCTGTTTTGGTCAGAGTTCAGTGGCAGAGAATTCAGTGGCAGAGAAACAAATTCACTCCTGCTGGTTTATGCAGAAAAAGTCGTAAGATATTAAATAGTGTATAAAATCATCAGAAAGGCTGAAGAAACAGAATCCAGGTTAGCTTACAAGAGCAACTCGCAAGCCACACTCCAGAACCAGGCCCCTAGGGAGCTTCTCCCTCTGGTATAATCAGGAAGCATTCAGTTCCCGAGTGATCCTATCAAGGCCATGATCAGGGAACTGCTGCTGCTGCTGCCGGCTACACAACCTACTCCTAGTTGTTACAAAGTGTGCCAGCAATGTGTCTGGCCTGTGGCCTGCCCTCCGGCAGCCATGAAGCTAGAAATGGACTACTAATGCTGCCCAGAAAAACCAGGGGCCTGCATGGCCATGCTTGCCAGCAGAAATAGCAGCTGGAGAAGGTGGTTTCTGCAACACTAATTCTTTTCCAAGTCTCCTTTGAGTGTATTTGATTGGTCCAACCTAACTCATACCTGGAAACTCTAGCTGCAAAAAGCCTACGGATTGAATTGTTTAGTTTTTCAGTCGTTGCTTTACAGGAATATTCTCTGGAAAAAGGATGTCCAAAGCCAAATCTCTTATCTATCATAGTATTATAGCTGAGAAAGCTGAGGCTACATCATCTAGAAATTAATTTATCTTTTCAGTGAAAAGCAGAGATGCACTGGCGAGCCTTGTTTTCCTAAGCCTGGAGGCTCTGTGCTGGTGGCCTACCACTCGAGGACAGAAAGAAGACAGCATTTTCCACCAGAGCACGCCCTTACAGCAGAGTCAGAGAGGAGGAGCCGAGAGAGTGCTGCAGCTCATTTCTTGCTTTGAGGCGCAGTGACTGCCCTTCAGAAGTGAGGACTAAGGAAGCATAGGCTCTTCCACTTAGATCAGCAGCTGCTTCCTACTTGGAGAGGAGAGAAGGATGGAGGGGTGGCACCCTCTCCCCGGCCTCCCCAGGAAGGTAGACGTTGGGCTGAGCAGGAATATGGTTTTGTAGTTTGAGGAGGGAATGTGAAAAGTGAAGGAAAAGGGTTCCACCAACATAACTGCTCTTGATCTTTTAAAAACTAATGGTATAATAGTGGTACGTTTTCTGAACATAAAAATCCCCTTTGTAATTGAAAATGTCAGAATCTTCACATGCGAGTGACAACTTGTCAGGGTTACAGTCTTGGGTTATAGCCCTTTTGCCCTAAAAATGTCATTGTGTGGTCACTAAGTATTGCAAAGGAAAAAAACCTCAGGCCAGCCTAATATTCCTTGGTAGAGAAGCCAGTTTACTTGCTTTTTCTGCCTAGAGTCTTATGGACTTTGTTTCAGCCTATTAATTGGGCGCTTAAAATAGGAAACAGAAGTTTCGTCTGTTGGTTGAGATTTACTTGGAACATAGCTGGGCTTTTATATAATAGCTGGGCTTTTATATTAAGTTATAAGTTCTTTTATCAGCTTAAACAGATTTTCTTCATTTCGGTCTGTACTATTTCTGTTACATGTTTTATGCTGACAGTTTTTTTGGGGAAAACTGTAATTCTTAACTTGGTTTGTTCATTGATTGAACTCCACATCTATCAGATTTTCATTGTTTTTTGTCTTCTTATTTTTTGTGGGTTTCAGATCATCTTTTTTTAAGCAAAGATTTTATTGTGGAATGTTGGGGAACAGTGTGTTTCTCCAGGGCCCATCAGCTCCAAGTCGTTGTCCTTAAATCTAGTTGTGGACAGCACAGCTCAGCTCCAAGTCCAGTTGCCGTTTTCAATCTTGGTTGCAGGGGACACAGCCCACCATCCCATGTGTGAATTGAACCAGCAACCTTGTTGTTGAGGGCTCGCGCTCTAACCCATTGAGCCATCCGGCCGCCTCTCCTGTAGCTCAGTGGCACCTCACTGTCTTCACTCTAGTTGTGGAGGGCGCAGCTCACTGGCCCATGTGGGAATTGAACAGGCAACCCTGTTGTTCAGAGCTTGTGCTTTAACCAACTGAGCCATTCAGCTGCCCCGTCATCTTTTTGATCAATCTGTGAACAACCCATAGTTTTTTATATTTATAATTCATTTTCCATTTGATGCCAGGTGAACCCTCTTCTGAAGTGAGTGGGTCGATGTTCCCTGTGCTGGTTGAGTTCCCAATGTCATTGAGTGTGTCTGCCAACAGAGATGTTTTTCTCCATATCACCTCAGGCTGTATTGGACAGCACCATCCACCATGTGTCACCAGGGCTGTCCGTCTTCCACCTCTTGGGCATAGCTCTTCCTCCTGGGGTTGGCGCTACCTGCAGTGTCTTCATTTGTAGCCCCCTTTTTGTTGTTGAAAAATTTGGTTCCTCAATATGTAAAGAAAGACAAGGACTAATTGGTGCTGCTTTTGAGGAATGGTAAATAAAGATTAGTTTCATGAAGTGGAGGTAATGCCTGGAGGACTAATAGCCATTTGCCCTGCTTTAGGCAGATAAATTGCCCGTTTCTTATGGCTAAGTTGACATAAGACAAAGCCTATGTTTTCCAATCTAATTTCACTGGCCTCATGACCAGTGAAAATTCTTTCAATTTCCTTGGAATTCTTTCCAATTCCAGTGAAGTCGGTTCTAGTTTTCAGTGCTGTTGTGTATAATCTTTGTCTCTGCCTTGAGATAATTTAATGGGAATTTGGTTACCCCATTTGAGAGTCTGTTCTCACTGAAAGCTAGTAGTACTATGATATAAACTTTAAAGATGTGATAATACTTAGAATCCATTCTACAGTTACACAGTTTAGCTCATAGATGGCTCTTATTCTGATGAAAGTTGGAGTTAGAGAGGATCTAGCAAAATAGAAGTCTAATTTGGGGGGAAAACAAGTATTTCTAAAACTGGGATTAATCTTTTTCTTTTTAGGATATTATACTCGCAAAATTATATAGACAGGCTGGTAAAGATTGACATAATGTCTTTTGAAATTCATGATGTAATTAAATACCAACTAAGAAAATCTTAGAATCTATAAAATACAAAAAAGATAAAATTGATGCTAGAACTATATATGAGAGTGAATTCATTGTCTAAATGAAGAGTTGTGTTTGACTTGTACAAGAGACTTGTGCTAACATGATAGTAGCCACATCTGTCTATTTAAATTTAAAATTTTATTACTTTAAAAAATTAAAAATTTGCTTCATCGCATTAGGCACATATCAAGTGCTCAACAGCTACATGTGGTTAGTGGTTACCATATTAGATTGCACTGCTATAATATGTTGCTGTCATTGCAGAAAGTTTTATTGGGCAGTGCTATTCAATGTCTTTAAATCTGATGATGATGAACTCAAATACTATTGGTTTTTAATGCAATGCATTTTGGGGGGGTATTTAAAAGTATCTAAGATTATGGACTCTTGGTTTTAACTGGGTTTCTTTTTAAAATAACTTCTTTATTTTTGAATACATAAAATATTTATTTTAGAATATTTTAAAATTTACAGAAAAGTTGCAAAGGTAGTGTAGAGACTTCCCATATAATCCTCATCCAAAATTTTTAGTGAAGTCGATAGGTAAGAGAATCAGCATTTATCCAGTTAGCTATTGACATTTAAATTGATTATTAATGTAGTTGGATTAATGTCAGTCATGTTTGTAACTGTTTCCTTGCATTTTTCTCCTTTTCTACCTTCTTGGTTTCTAATCAAACATTTTGTATGATTTCCCTGTGTCTCTTCTCTTAGTATAACAATAACTTAAAAAAAATTAGTGATTGCCTTACAGTTTATAATACACATTTTTTAATACTAATCTAAATCCATCTTTGAATAACACTATACCACTTCATATATAGTACAGTTACCTTCTAACAGTGTGTTCTCAATGCCTTCTGTTCCTTGTGGCATTGTTGTCACTCATTTCACTTATTCATATGTTATATAATCAATAATCACTCAATACACTGTTACTATTATTTCTTTGAAGAGATTTTTTTAGATCAACTAAGAATAAGAACAAGTAGATGATTTTATTTTACTTTCGTTAATTACTTCTCTGATGTGCTTTCTTTTTTTATATAGATCCTGACACATATCATTTTCTTTCTGCCTGAATAACTTCTTTTAGCATTTCTTCCAGGGCTGGTTTGCTGATGACGCATTCCCTCACTTTTTATTTGTGTGAGATAGTGTTCATGCGTCCTCCACTTTTGAAGGATAAATTTTCTGGATATGGAATTTTAGGTTGGTGGTTTTCTTTCAACACTTTAATTCCTCTACTTTCCTCTTACTTACATGATTTCTGATAAATTGGTTGTTCTTATCATCCTTTGTTATTCTGTAGGTTAAGACACTCTTTCCCCCCAAACCCTCCAACACACACACTCCTTCTGGCTTCTTTCAAGAAATTTTTCTTTGTCTTTGGTTTTCTGCATTTGGAATATAATCTGCAGAGGTGTACTTTTTTTGTGGCATTTAGCCTGCTTGGTATTTTATAGGCTTCCTATATCTGTGGTGTGGTGTCAGTAATTTTGAAAAGTTCTCAGTCATTGTTATTTCAAATATTATTTTGCTTTGTTCTTTTTCTTGTTTTTTTTGCTATTTCAATTATACATACATTATACTTCTTGATTTTGTCCCATAATTCTTGCATGTCTTTGTTACTGTTTTTCTTCTTTTGTCTTTGCATTTCAGTTTGGGAAGTTCCCATTAAGCTGTCTTCAAGTTCTCTGATTCTTTCATCAGTTATGTCAAGTTTGCTGTTGAACTCATTGAAGGCATTTTTCATTTCTGATGATTTACTGTATTTTTGATTTCTAGCATTTTCTCTTGATTATTTCTTAGTTTCTGTATTTCTTGTTACATTACCCATCTGTTTTTGCATGCTGTCTACTTTTTCCATTAGAACCCTTATTCTACAATCATAGTTATTTAAGATTCCATGTCTGATAATTATGACATCTGCATCATATCTGAATCTGGTTCTGATTATTGATTTGTCTCTTTGGGGTGTTTTCTTGCTTTTGGCATACTTTATAATTTTTTTCTTGAAAACTGGACATGTTGTATTAGGTAATAGAAACGGAAGCAAATAGACTTTTGTCATGAGGATATATGTTAATTTGGCTAGGAGTCGGGCTATGTTTAGTGTTTGTTGTATCTATAGCTACTAGAGGCCCCAATTCCTCTAGTGTCTTTCTTTTGGTCTCCCCTGTTTTTGGGGTTTCCCTGAATACACCTTAGATAGAGTCTGTGTCTCACAGCTCTTTCAGCTATAATCCACTGTTATACTGGAGACCTGTTGGGGTGGTAAGGTGTGGGCAAGGGAGCATTCCATAATCTCAGTCCTTTTGAAAGCCTGTGTCTTGGGGCCTTCCTGTGTTTCTTCAGTGTAAAGGAGAATTTGCCCACTATTTCCTTTTTTAGATGAGGTGTTTCCAGTCTACATCCTTGAAGCCTTGACCCCATTAAGTATGGATTCTTTTACCCCTTAAATGAAACAAGAAGGCTAGAGCTGGATGGAAGGCCTGCAGTAAAGAGGCATTTGCTTTGCCCAGCTGGGATAGGGTTTCAGAATTGATCCCTGAAAGCCCTTTACCCTGGAAAGTAGGCCTGTTTTCTATAGAAAGCTTTGTGGTTGCTCTTCCCTCCCACTGCCAGAGCCAGGAGGTGATCCTGCTTGAATCCTCGCTGAGAGCCTGATGCTATTCCTGGAGAGAAAGGTAATGAAAGTATGGGGGTCCCCAGGAGATTCTTACTCACACTAGTCCAAGCTCAGCCTCTAGCAATTCATCAAAATTACTGTTTAAGCACCTCTACCAGTTTGTAGTTCCAGTGGCTTCTGCTCTGGGTAAACAGATCTCAGTTGCTGTATCTCTGGATGTGCCTGTCACTCCAGATTTTGGGGTGGTGGTTTGCTGTGTAACCTCAGTTTTCTGATAGGTCCAAGAAGTTATTGATTTTCAATTTATTCAGTTTTTTTATTGTTGTAAGAATGAGAGTGACAGCTTCTAAATTCTTTATATGTCAGAGCTGAAAGTGGAAGTCCCCTGCTGAATTCCTTTTGAAGTGCTCTCTTGCCAAATTTCCTAGGATATTTTTAATTTTCTTGTCTTCCTGGTAAAGTCAGTAGATAGGAGAACCAATCTTGACCTACTAGTGGTGTGGTTAGTATTTTTTGTATCTTATATGTAATCTCTTTTGATATTATTAAAGGGTGAAATCATTTAGTAGAGTGTATGAGTAGTGCTTTAAAATTTTTAGCGTTCATTAATTATGGACAGCTAGAAATCCTCATCTCTAGATTAGTTACAGATCTCCATATACTCTACTCATCTTATTTTAACTTTATAATTCAATCTATTAATATATATAGTGGACACATTATGCGATGTCTCCTCAGCTTATCAGTCCCTCTTCTTACGTGAACTTTCTCTCACCCACTCCTTATACACAAAGAAGGGCCCTATCATCCAGGTGTATATCTCGTAATGCTGTCTTCTGGGCCATAGTTGCTTTGGATGGACAAAGTTGAGCCGATGGGGTTCTTTCTCCTACAAATTAAGAATTGGGATTGAAAGATACCAAGATTCTATTGGTCGGTCACTTGTCTTAAAGATAAGTGACCTTGACAGTTGTCAGGCAGCTATCATTTGCTGTGTTCATGCTGAATCAGAGAAAGGTATTCAGTGAAGAAGTGGCCATTCTGAGAGAAGCAGATGTATGAAACCATATAGCCTGAGAAAGAGACAGAGAGGGTAAGAGCCGTGGGTGTCAGTGACATTTCAGGCCTATCTTGGGCCCTGAGTGATACTCCTATTTTCTTATAATAAATTTCTCTGTAGCCTAAGCTAGTTTGACTCATATTTCTTATGGCCAGAACTTGTTGAAGACAGAGTGATAGTGAGAATCAGAATGAATTTCAGAGAAAAGAGGAAACTTGCATATTTGTTTGCACATTAGCCTTTAGAAGTGCATAGCCACCCAGTCATACTTGAAAATTTGTATTAATGATTAACTAACTCTGGTCCTTTGGAATAAAGACATAAGTAAAATTTTCACATTACTCCACATGGCTTTCATTAAACACTTTAAGATTAAGATGGCAAATTGTTTTGATTCTATTGTATCTGATGGTTGATTCTACTTCCCATTTGTAAAGATTTGATGGAATCTTAGTAAAAAAGTAAGAAATGTGCATTCCATTAGCTGACAAGATTCCACACAGGGATAAGCACACATTTTCTAACATATGCCTAGAGAGAAACGCTCAAATAAATGATGACAAAGAAGGATCTAAGTTACAGAGCAGTAGACCAAGCAAGGAACATACGGCTATCTGGGATATTACTTAAATTATGGATAATCCAAAGTTAGCCTCTGTTAAAAAATATAAGAGGTAACCTAGAAAGAAGGAAACACATTCTCTTTGTAATGATGAGGGTCAGAATATGCTCCCCCCAAAACATGCCACTTTGGCATAATGATTATTTTTGGCGGAAGGCAATTAAGAAACAGCAGACAGGAGGAACTCTCTGCCCTCCTCCTTTCTCTAAACACAGGGAATTAATTTCCCTGTGTGAAAGTTCCCCTCCTCACCTTTCCCTCACAAGGAAGAAGACATGACTCATCTTGGAGGTGGCACCGACTTGAGTTTGAATAAACAAACCTTACTAAAATAACCCTTATCTTCCATTCGTTTCCCCCACATGTGTATATATAGAGGGTGCCAAAAAAATGTATACACATTTTAAGAAAGGAAAAAACTATTAAAATTGTAATACAATGAATGACGCTAGTATTCATTTGATCAATGCCATCTTTTGAGCGAACGTCATACTACACATTGCTACTGTAATTCAATTCAACTTAGAAAAGTTATATATAGATAACATCTCTTAAAATGTGTACATTTTTTTGGCATCCCTGGTATTTACCTTCCCACAACTAACTGCCCCTAGAATCCCAAATCCGTTTTCCTTTGTTACGTCACTTCTCCACAATTTATTGCCCTGTATTAAAATGGTAGATAAGCTCCTGGGCCTAATCACTTCTTTGGAGTTTTCACTTCTTTTCTGTGAAGCTCCTGAGTGCATGCATAACAAACTTTTTCTCTTAATTTGCCTTTTCTCAGTTTAATTCACAGGCCCCTCCTACTGAATTTAAGAGGATATTAGGAAAGGTTTCTTTCCTCTCCTACGCTGATAGTAACCACAATTACAACCATATGTTTTATCCTTCAGCAAAAACTAGCAAAATGCTTCAGAAACCAGGTAGTTTCTTTTATAATAATGAAATGATGCAAAGAAACAGAAGAAAATAATGAATCCTGTTAAGACTGTTTTAAGTTATGGCATCATTACTCTATTTCCTTCAACTTGTTGCTTTTTTCAATTTTGCTTTTAGGATGCTTCTTTTTTTTTAAAGATTGTGGAGATGAGGAATCTAAATGAGAAAGCCTAAAGCCCTAACCCCTGTAAATATCATCTGGGTCATCTGTCACTGTCGTCTTGACACACTGTGTAGTAAAAAGCAGTGGGACTTCAATGATTGATACTGAACTCACATGGGCTGGGCAGCTGACAGAAATAACACCACTCAGTTTCTGAGGAACTAAAGACAATTTACAGGCTTATTTAATTTTAGTCCATCTTCTAACGACAGTATAAAGTTGTAGGGGAACAGATATTGTCATCATAGCATGACAAGTAGGGAAAACAAGGCTTCAGAAAAAAACAAAGTGAATGACGCCATTTGCAGGCCAAGGGGTTAGGAACTCAAGTTACATAGCAGGCCAGCACAGGAGAAGCTGCTGCTTTAAGACGGACCCCAGACTGGCAGGATAAACACTTAGATGAGCCTTCATTATACCAAGAATCTCCCTCTCCTTTTTTAGCATATAATGTTTTTATCCTGAGATGGTACCTAGAGTGGTTTGTGCTCACCTCTTCAACTATGGTCAGTCTATAATCCAGCCTTTCAGAAAATTCTTTCTCCAAATGAATGCAGCTTTTCTGTGTGTGTCCTCCATCCCCCCAGGGCATTTTCTAATTCTTGCAAAACTCATTCAGTTTAGACAAAGATTGCTTGCCTCTTAGGGATCCTATTTGATATATCAGATTATTTTAAATTTTATTGTGACAAAGTGTACATAACAGAAAATTTACTATTTCTCATTTTCTAGTGTAGAGATGAATAGCAGTGGGTATATTCACTGTTGTGCAACCATCACCACTATTCACCTCCAGAAATGTTCCATCTTCCCAAAATTAAATTCTGCATCCATTAAATAGTAACTCCCCATTACCCTCTCCCCAACCCCTGGTAACCACTATTCTAATTAGTTTCTCTATGAATCTGAGTATTCACCACATGTAAGTTGAATCACACAATATTTGCCCTTTTGTGTCTGTCTTATTTCACTTATTATCTTCAAAGTTGATCTATTTTGCAGCATGTATCAGAATTTCATTCCTTTTTGAGGCTAAATAACATTCCATTTTATATCCATAAACAAATGGGTCACATTTTCTTTATCCATCCATCCTTTGATAGACATTTGGGTTTTTTTTCACATTTTGGCTATTCTGAATAATGTTGCTATAAACACTGGTATCCAAATACCTGTTCAAGTCTCTGCTTTCAGGTTTTTTGTTTACCTACCCACAAGTGGAATTTCTAGGTCATGTGGTAATTCTGTGTTTCATCTACTGAGGAACCGCCATACAGTTCTCCACAGCGGCTGTACCATTTTACATTCCCACCAGCAATGTACAAGGGTTCCAATTTTTCTACATCCTTACTCCTTGTCTTCTATTTTTTGTTTGCTTGTTTTTCATTTGTTTGTTTGTTTTGGGTAATAGGTATCTTAGTGGGTGTGAAGTTATACTTCACTGTGGTTTTGATTTGCATTTCTCTGATGATTAATGCTGAGGATCTGATATATCAGATGCATGGCTATTTTATTCATTTACTTTTAATGGCACTTATCTAATTTTTTTTTTCTTTTTAGAGCTTTATTGAAGTTTCAATTTCTCTACATTCTTGTCAACATTTAGTATGGTCAGTCTATTAAATTTTAGTCATTCTACTGTGAGTACTGTAATATCTCACTGTGGTTTGACCTGCATTTCCCAATGACTAGTGATGCTGAGCATCTTTTCATGTGTTCATTTTCCATCTGTATATCTTCTTCAGGGATGTATCTATTCAAATATTTTGTGCATCTTTTAATTAGATTGTTTTCTGTCTTATCAGTTGAGTTGTAAGAATAGTATGTGATTTTACAGATTCATCACATGTATCTCACAATGGATATGTCATATGTTATATATTGTTAGATATGTTTTACAAATATTTTCTCCTACTAGTTTGTCGCTTGTCTTTTCATTTTTTAACAGTATCTTTTGAAAAACAAATGTTTAACTTTGACAAAGTCCAATTTCTTGATTTCTTTCCCTTCTGTAGCTTGTGCATTTTGCACTATATTTAAGAAATATTTGCTAAACCCAAGGTCGCTAATATTTTCTCCTTTATTTTCTCTTATGTATAATTATTATCTCATTTCAAAAAAAAATTAAGTAAAAGATACCCCCAAAAAAGAAGGCAGAGACTTTGACTTTGACTATCCAACACTACCCTGAAATAGTGCCACTGAGACTCTTAGTTACCCTTAGTATCCCTGATGATCCTATTGGCCTGAATGACTATAACTCTGAAGAAAGCTGACAACTTCATACATAAAAGTATACAAGGCCTAAGAACTGGGATATCAGAAACCAGTGTCCTCCATAAAAACAGGTCCTCAGTAATGCCTGTTCCATCATCCCAATTTTCACCAAATTCTGTTCTTCTTTTTCAAATACTGTTATCATTCTGTGTATCTAGCTGACTATTTAATGATGTTCTCCCTTCCTCAGGACAGCTGGACTAGGACGTCCATAAACTCTTAACCGCAATGAAGTTCCTACAGTTAGAGAAACTTATAATTAAACAAATTTAGTAAAAAGGTAAGGAACATGCATTCCATTAGCTGACAAGCACTTCTAAAGGCTAATGTGCAAAGAGAATGTGTTTCCTTCTTTCTAGGTTACTTATTGTATTTTTTAACAGAGACTAACTTTGGATTATCCATAATTTACGTATTATCCCAGATAGCCGTATGTTCCTTGCTTGGATAGTGGTCTCCTGTTGTGTGACTTAGATCCTTCTTTGTCATCATTTACTTGAGCACTTCTCTCTGGGCATGTGTTAGAGAATGCATGCTTATCCCTCCTAACCCCTTGGGTGGCAGGAAGCTTTGCTACCTCCTGTGGCTGGGTGGTTTCACAGTCGTGGCAAGGATTACTCTCCAGGAGCTAACAGGAAGCATATATGAAGTTAGAGTTTGGAAATGTTACTCTTGCTGGTGATCTTCTGGGAAGGCTGGGCTTTTCTTTTTTCCAAACCTAAGGTTTCTGGAGAGAGAATCTGTTCCATCCTGTGGAGAATGAGAATTAGAAAGATGTGCTCAGTCAAATGAGTTGTAGGCTGGTATGGATTTATCCTCTGAAATTTCCTTGATGGGAAGATAGCCTTGGAATATGTGAGCTTGATGCAGGAGGCACTGACAGTCAGGGACAGTGCAGTATCAGAGCAACCACGTTGAACAGCATGGGAGTCACCTGAGAGAAAAAAAGCAGTGGCGCCAAGGATAACAGCAGCCAAAAAGCAAAATTCAGGAGTGCATCTGCAAGTCATAGCAGAGAGGTGTTGCAGATTAGAACAGGAGCTTACAGGAGAAAAGGTCAGCAACAGGATTTACAATTGAAAAAGAAAAGGCCCTGTATTGTAATAAAATGAATGTTACATCTCTCTGAAGGTGCTTATAACCCTCTGTAATGCTAGAAAAGAAGGCATAGAAGTGGAAGAAAGAGTTATTTGGTAAAGACAGGGGAATTGAACCAATGATTTTGTCATATCCAATTTAGAACATATCCTTCCCTTTATTTGAGGAGGGCTTGGAGGTCAAAGGTAAATTTAAATTGTGTAATATATTAGCTACAAGATTAAAATTTCTTGACTCATTTAGTAATCTCATTCAGTCATTCATGAAACCTATTCTCACTCAAATGATTGTTCATGTTACAAGTTGATGTGCAAGGGTTCTAACAAAGCAATGATTATGCAAACACATACTTAATCCTGTAACCCTTGTCACCTATTTTGGCCTGGGTTCCAGTGGTCTGTCACTGTTTGAGTTACTGGATTGGTGGTCCATGGAAGAACTGAGGAATATGCATTTACCTTGTTTTTGTAAGGAAAAATAACTAATTTCTTATAAAAATATTTTTGAAACTTTCTTTCCACCAAATTAGCAACTTTGAAAATTGTCTCACCTAGACATTTATCAGTGAAGGAGACACAGGTACTGGAATCGAGATTGTGCTGAGTGTAAGTTCGCCTGTCCTTGAAGATCTCGTGGCTCTACTTCATACCATATGGTCTCCGAAAATATGATGATACCCAGTGCAGGTGAAGGATATTTCTAAAATGATTTGGTTCATAAAACTGTCAGTTGATTTCATACATCTAATTGAAATGTTTTCCATTTAAAATAGGACAATTTACAGAAATGTCTCTCTGGTTTATTTACATTGCATATTCCTATAAAATAGCAGGTTTGCCATAAAGCATTGGACGTCCCCATGGTATTTTGAAAAAACAACATACAATCTGTCACAAGTTAGCACCAGTGTGAAATGGCAGGCTGGGGGGATATCTTAAACAGCAGCAACTTTCAAGACTAAATGAAGTGTCATCTTAAGGAGTCTGCTGTTAATGCAATTTAAATTACTCACCTGAAATTAATATTCTGCTGAGGGAAATAAAGCAATTTAAGGGACTACATAATTTCCGATCACTTTAATGACATTATGTGGTCATGGACTGCTCCCTTAGCTAATATAGTAACATTCCGGTTTCTTTTAACACTAAACAGATTTTTCCATTTTAATTACTTGGCTTCTGAAAAAAAAAAAAAAAAAAAAAAAAAAAAAAAAAGAAGATCCAGTCATTCCCTGCAGATGGTTAACAATTTGAGATTTATGCCTTGCTTCATTCGAGTTAGGTAAACATGACCTTGACATACTTATTATCTCCTGCACCTAGTACTCATTGCTAAAAAGTAAAGGAGAAATCAAATAACTGTGACCTGTTGTGTGAATTCTCCAAACCATTTAAGCCCGTAAAAGGCCAATTTCGATTTTTCCCTCTCTCACTAGAGGCAGGTTGAAACTTGCACCATCTTACTTCTTCTCACTTTGGCACATGAAAAATGGTAAAGGAAGAAAGCAGTTGTTATAACTAACTGCCTAGCTCTTTTGAGGAAAGAAGAAATGCTAGATTATTTCTAGATGAGGGAGAGAGTTGAGGTTTCTAGGTGGTTGTGTTGATTGAATGAGATAATGAAAGGACAAATGATTTGTCTTAATACATTCTGGATTTAGTATTGTATCTGAGTGAGGTTTAAAGATAAAAAGAGCAGCTTACATTTTAAAGTTGGTTTGAAAATGAAAGGGTGGAACATAGCTACCTTCCTCAAAGTCCATGTGGTTAGAATATATGTATGTGTGTATGTATATATGTATAGTGTCACCAGGAAATTTGAGATTTAATAAGGGTACAAGATTTAATAATAACTATTGCTTAATACATTAGAAATTTCTAAGAGCATTTAGGACATACATTAGACAAAAAACAAAATTTTCATTCTATGATACTTAATTTAGGAATTATAAAATGCTGAAATATTTCTCTAGATATTGACTTTTCAGGACTAAGCATTGGAAATGAGTTAAAATAAATTCCAGATTTTCACTCAATTTTTTTATATAGTTTTTTTTTACTTTTTTTATTTTTCAATTACAGTTGACATACAATATTATATTAGTTTCAAGTGTACAACACTGTGATTAGACTTTTATGTAACTTCTGAAGTGATCACACCAATAAATCCAATATCCATCTGACACCATACATAAATATTACAATACTACTGACTATATTCCTCATGCTATACTCTACATCCCCATGACTATTTTGTAACTACCAAATTGTACCTTTTAATCCCCTCCTCTCTGCATCCATCCCTTTCAACCTCTCCCCCAATCTGGAAATCATTGAAATGTTCTCTATATCTATTAACTTGTTTCTGTTTTGTTTGTTCATTTATCATGTTCTTTAGATTTCGCATATGAGTGAAATCATATAACATTTGTCATTGTCTGACTCACTCCCCTCAGCACAATGCCCTCTAGATCCATCCATTTTGTTGCAGATGGTAAGCTTTCATTCTTTTTCGTGGCTGAGTAATATTCCATTGTATATATGTACCACCTCTTTTTTATCCATTCATCTGTTGATGGATATCCAGGTTGCCTCCATATTGTGGCTATTGTAAATAATGCTGCAGTAAACATATGGATGGATGCACATGTCCGTTTGAAGTAATATTTTGGGTTTCTTTGGATAAACACCCAGAAGTGGTATTACTGGGTCCTTCTTTGTCTTCTTTGTCTCTTCGTTGTAGAGTATTTTGTCTGATATAATTACCAGATTTTTTTATCATTTCCATTTTTATGAAATATCCTTTTCCATCCCTTACCTTCAGTCTGTGGGTGTCTTTTAATCTGAAGTGGGTCCTATGTAGGCAGCATATGTAAGGGCTTTGGTTTCTTATCTATTCAGCCATCCTATGTCTTTTGATTGGAACATTTGATTCATTTACATTTAAAGTAATTGTTGATACGTAGTTATTGCCATTTTGTTATTCATGTTTTTTATCTTTCCTTTTTTATTATTTATTTTTTTATTTTTTGCTGTTCTGATTAGGTCTTTTCTGCTACCTTACCTTCCAAATCACTTACTTGATTCTCTGCTTCATCTAATCTGTCAATTCCCTCTAATGTATTCTTTATTTCAGTTATTGTGTTCTTCATTTCTGACTCGTTCTTTTTTTATGCTTTGTATTAAGTTGGTGCAAAGGTAATTGTAGTTTTGCAATTATTTTTAAACTTTTAAATCGCGGTTATGTTTGCACCAACCTAATATCTGCATTTTCATGTTTCCTATCTCTTTGTTGAAGTTCTCACTGAAATCATTGAGAATCTGCAGAAACAGTGTTTTGAACTCTGTATCTGGTAGACTGCTTGTCCTCATTTTGTTTAGCTGTTTTTCTGGAGGTTTGTTCTGTTCTTTCATTTGGGACATGATTTTTTGCCCATTTTGGCTGCCTCCCTCTGTTTGTTTCTGTATTAGGTAGAGCTGCTATGTCTCCTAGTCTTAGTAGAGTGGCCTTAAATAGTAGGTGTTCTGTGGGGCCCAGTGGCACATCCTTCATGGTCACCTGAGATGGGTGGTTTAGGTGCATCCTTTGTATGGGTTGGGTGTACCCTTCTATTGTAGTTGAGCCTTAGTTGCTGTTTGCATTTCAGTGGGAGGAAGTGACCCTCAGGCTGATTGGTTTTGAGGACTAGCTGTGACTACGGTGGAGGAGGTGTTGTGCAAGGGCTGGCCCTATGTAGGAGGATTTTCTTTAGTTGGACTATGGTGCCTGCCAATTCTGCCCTTTTGGTGTGTCGTTTGTGGAGGTGGTTGGGTGGTATTCATGTATGGTCTGAGGCTGGCCACTTGGTTTGTTGGTTCTGGGGCCTCGTGGGACGAGCTCTGTTGCAGGCCAAGTTCAACTGCTATCTGTGCCCTGCCTAGGTCCCTTGGTATGAGCTACAAAGTGATTTGCAGATGGTTGCCACTTTGCTGGATTTGGAGTTTCTTGGGAGAGGCTAAGCTGTGAACGAAGGCTGGCTGCTGTTAGTGCCAGGCGTGGGGCTGCTTAGAAGAGGTATGGGGCCTGCTGAGATCAGATGCTTTTTGTTGGGTTTTCTGAACCTTTGAGAGAGTTTAGGAAAGTCTGTAGCATGAGCCAAGACAGGACTTTTGTGTGATTAAGCCACTGGTAGCAGCTTGGGTGGGCCTGCAAGTTGGGTGAGGTGGGGTCTCAGGGAATCATCCAGACAGGGTGAAAAATGTTAGGCAGCTTGATGGAGACTCAGATATAGCTTCTGCCTTACCGTACAGGCTGGGTGGGGAGAGAGTTCAACAAAGGAACAATGGCTTCTGCCAGCGTTTCTGTCTTGGAGAAAGCTACCCCTCCAGCCCTCGCCCTGCATCCAGACAATTCAGTTACTGTTCTTGTGTCCCTGGTGCCTTTCCAGCTGCTGCCACATAGCTGGAGCTCAGAGAGACTGAGTCCATCAGCGAGTAAGTCTGTGCATGGGCCACTTGAGAGGAGCACCTGGGACTGCAGCCTCCCACGTCTCAGCTATAATCTCCACTGGTTTTCACAGCCAGAAGTTATGGGGACTTCTCTTCCTGGCACTGGAACCCTGGGCTGGGGAGCCTGGTGTGGGACTGGAACCCCTGAATCCTCAGTAGGACCTCTGCAGCCAAGATATCCCTCCCTATTTTTAACTGTCCCGCGTGGGTGTGAGACCATCGTTTTCTGTGTCTCCACTCCTTGAACAAGTCTCATTGTGGCTTTTTCTGTATATCCTTAGTTATAAGACTTCAACTAGACTTCAGGAAATTCTCAATGATGGTTTTTCTATAGTTGTAATTTTGATGTGGTCATGAAAGGAGGCAAGGATAGAGTTTACCTATTCTGCCATCTTGACCAGAACTAGCAATTTTCACTCAGTTTTATTGTGATATTCATTCATTGTTTACAGTTCAATTTTTCTCCTTTTATTTTTTTAAATATTATTTTGAATTTTCTTGCATTGTGATGCTGTTATGAACTCCTCATTAGGTCCACTAAGAAATATCTGCAAAATTTTCTGTATTAATTTCCTAGGTTGATGTTAAAAAGTACCACAACATGGATACCTTAGAATGACAGAAATTTATTGTCTTAATTTTGGAGGCTAGTAGTTGTAAATCAAGGTGTTGTCAAGGCCATGCTCCCTCTGAAATCTATAGGGGCATCATTTTTTTCTTCTTCCTATCTTCTGGTGATTTGCTGGCAATCTTTGATATTCTTCGGCTTGTAGATGCATCGCTCTAATTCTGTCTTTACATGGCATTCTTCCCCTGTCTCTCTCTTCAGATGGTCACCCTACTCCGTTATGACCTCATATTAACATTGCATCTGCAATGATCCTGTTTCAAATAAAATCAAATTCTGAGGTAATGGGGGTGAGGATTTCAACATGTGAATTTTTGAGGGACACAATTTAACCGTAACAATCTCCTACTCAAGTACAAAACTGAGTCTGTGTCTTATTTCCAAATAAACCATGTCCTGTATAGTGCTGCCAGCTGGTAATTATCATTGCAGAAACTCTGCTTTTTTAGTGAGAAATGGCAGTCACTACAAATATATAAAAACTGTAAGTTATTTCTTTATATTTTTAGGAAGCAGAACTTCTCTGTTGTCAAATATTGTTATTTTGTATATGGACAAGTCATTATTCAATTGTCCACCCAGAAGTGGTCATCATGAAAGTGTGGGCTGGCTGACAGGCTATTTGCTTCTCACTAAGCATAATTGTAAATGTTTTAAAATCTTGTTTTCTTTTTCTCCAAATACAAAATATTAATGTCCAATAGAAAATATAATATACAGGGTCTTTATCCTAGAATTCCATGTAATTACATAGCAAGAGAGGATTTTAGTTATTGGTAGCATCTTTTGGACTTGGAAGATCATAAACATTGGTCTTCTTATGCAGCCTACAATCACCAAAAGGCTCAGTCAGTGTCTGGAAGACCAAATTTATCTTGCTCATGGTCTAACTTTCCTGTTCATTGTTAATAATGTGAGATTTTATAATTTTTTCTGGTTTACGTTATCTCTAGACTAGCTGTAGGTCAATAATATTGATCTGAGATAAATCACAAAAATCATGCAGACACAATATAAAACACATTCTTTTAAAGTGTATATTGACCACATATTGGCTTATAAGTAGTCTCAAGAAATTAAAAAAAAATAGACATCATTTAGAGCATTTTCCATTATCTTAAATCATTCTTATTATAAATTAGCAATAAAAGGAAAATGGAATGAAAAACAAAACAAAACATGTGTTTGGAAACTGAAAAACATATTCCCAGAGTAACCCCTGGGTTTTATACTTTTTAGAATGGAACAGTAATAAAAGTATATATCAAAACTTGTGGGATGCTGATAAAGTGTTTTCAGGAAAAGAATTTATGACCTTAAATAAGTTCATTAAGAAATAATATTTTATAGGTTTTATGTTGGCTGTTTTCTACTTACTTTTGAAAGAGGTGCTATCTATCCAGACTATGTTTTTCAGTAGACAAGATGTTGCATTGTCTTTTTCAGTCTCTTTATCTGTTTGAGTCATGACTGAATTCACTTTTTAGATTTATACTTGGAGGTCAAGTTGAAGAAAAATAAATGTACTCAGGGTTTCATTTGAGGACAAACTAAATTTTGTCCTGTGCTTTGTAGAGATTCTTTCCAGATGTTTGCTTTAAGTTATCTTGTCAGCTGGTGGTGTGGGTTCATCTTTTTCTATGTCTACATAAGTACTTTAGTGTAAAGGTAAGAAAAGCAGCATTAGGGGATGTTAATGAGTACTGATTTAAATAAGAAATTTTGCTGGTTGTTTCTTCTCCTTTTGAAAAGATGAAGATGTCAGCAAAGTAGGAATTTACCTATAGTATACGTTGGTCAAATTCAGACAGATTTCAGGCAGGTGTTAGGGTAGGTGAGCTCCATAATCACTGCTTTACTTGCCTCTGTGCTGGTTTTGTAATTTGCTTACAGAAGGAGACCCCCTTATTCTTTGTGTGCCTGATGGACATGTCCTCCAACAATATGATTTCCTTCTCCATTTTACCTTCAACAAGTATCCTTTATCTGCTTCTATTCCTAGGTGTACAGATTTCTTAGACTTTTTAACTAAAAGCCCCAGTAGACTCTTAAGACAGTTTCAGATAATATAATAAATAAAAGCTGAAAGTTGAAAGCAGGAGCTTCCACATTAAAAATGAAAGTAAATATAGATGAACAAATCCTGTCTCAGACTTTTAAATCAGTGTTCTGGGATGGCGTTTTGGCAGCTCTAATTTAAAAAAGTGGTTCCAATCCATAACCTGGTTGCAAATATATAACATATGTGTGTGTATATATATGTATATGTATATGTATATGTATATGTATCAGTACTTTAATTTGCAAATTAACAAATTAACTCAATATGGTGGGTAGGTCCTAAATTATATTCCATCTGGCTTTATTTCTTAAATGTGGAGCACTGCAGTGGAAACAATTTAGGGATTCAATAGGATTTGGAGCAGATCCCACTCTGTAACTCAGTGCCTTGGGCAAGTCACTTACTGTCTCTGAGCCTCAATTTTCTCACTTGGTAAATGGGGATAATATCATCTTTGACAAATAATTTGTTTACTGGGCTAGATCTTATTGTGTAGGAGTCTGGATGGATACATAATGCTGAAAATAATAGGCAACAAGATACCAAACATTCTAAATGGAATAACTTACTAAAAAGTTGCGAAAGCTGGCTTGAGACATAATGGTATAATAGAAGATCTACAGGCTGGACTGATTACACAAAAGATTTATTTGAAGAGATTTATTAGCCTAGAAGGCATGACCCTGACTTCCTGTTTTGATACATCCCGTATAGCTTCTCCCTGATGCTGTGGCTTCACTCTGGCAGGCAGCCCTCAAAGGGCAGATTCATTATTAAAATGAACCACACTCTTGTCCCACTGTTTGCAAAACAGGAGCTTGCCTCCACTGCGCCCCGCCATCAGGGGTAGGAGATACTGTGGAACAGATTGAAGAACAATGTTAAGAGGAAAAAAAGAATATTTTCTGGTTGTTCCATACTGAATAAGCTTATTTAATATACTAGCTACATACATTTAACTCATATGACTCACTCTATCAGCTCGGAGTACATCTATGATAATATTACATTTGAGTACCCTTCTGTCCTTTTAGCTAAAACCTAGCATCTTCTTCTTGAGGCTTCCCCATCCTAGGACTGCCAGTGAACCCTGTAATCTTAATTTAGTTCAAAGTGGAAATGGGAGAAGTCTGTCTTCTGTGTGCTGAACAGAGAGATTTGGAGTCTGATATTCTCTGCTGTCATTGTTTCTCATGAGTGCTGCTACAGCCAAGCTTGTAGATCTGTTTTTTAACTGTGCACTTTGTGCGTAGTCATTCTCTAAAGTCCAGTGACTTCTCCTACTAGTGTGTGCAAACAACCTAGTATAATGTCTGGTACGTGATAATCAGCCAATAACTGATAACTTCTTGAACCACATTTACTGGGCTACGATGCATGTAGAACTGCCAATGTGTCTGTCTGACAGTTATGGGACATACAACTGAGAAGTTTACAGTTTGTCCTACAGTAGGGGCTCTTAATCCTCTCATCCGGTTGACTGTAGTTGTCATTGCTCACTGATATAAATTCTTTGGGACTAGTTAGATAGAAATGGCTATTTGTCCACAGACTTCTAATGTTCTCCATCTTAGCCTTATTATTATTATTTTTTAATAATAATACTCTCCTTTAGTGATTTCATGCATTTCCATGGCTTTCAGTACCACTTTTAGGCAAACAGCTCAATTTCGTGTTGCCAGCTCAGTCTACAGTTTCATTCTCCTGATGCTTATATTACACTGTCTACATTACATTTTTCATATTTTCACAAGAATCTCACATATAGTGCGTTTAAGACTGAACTCATGAGTTCCATTCCTCAAACCTGCTCTATTTCCATTTAGTAATTGCTGCCATCTCCCTTTCCAGCTTCTCACAGAAGTAAACACCCTTATAAAAACCACCATCCTCCCTCGCTTGGACAGCACATCTTATTTCCTGTCTTGGCTACCTCCATCCATTCTTCACACAGCAACTGGAGTGACCTTTATAAAAGAAAACGGTTAACCTTCCTAGCTTAAAACTTTTTAATAACTTCCAGTAGTACATAAAATAAAGCCGATAGCTGGCAATGGCCTTAAGGCCTCGCATGATTTGATCTGTAAATATTCAACATTTTCTCTCTTCATCCTTCCCCTTGCTCATTTTCTCTAACTACTCTGTACATCTCGCACACAGTAAGACACTAAGCTCATTTCCACCTCAGGATCTTTGCACTAGCTTTATTTACTGCCTGCAAATTTCCTTTTTTTTTTTACTTATACAATTTAACTGTAGATATCTTATTTTATTTTTTAATTAAAGTTTATTGGGTTGACAATTGTTTGCAAAATTACATGGATTTCAGGTGTATAATTCTGTAATATATCACCTATATATCACATTGTGTGTTCACCACCCAGAGTCAGTTCTTTTTCCGTCACCATATGTTTGATCCCCTTTACCCTCATCTACCACCCCTCATCCCCTTACCCTCTGGTAACCACTGCTCTATTGTCTGTGTCTACAAGTATTGTTTTCATTTGTTTTTCTTATTCTTTTGTTGTTTTCAGTTTTATGTACTACATATTAGCAAAATCATATGGTTCTCTACTTTTTCTGTCTGACTTATTTCGCTTAGCATTATAATTTCAGGATCCATCCATGTTGTCACAAATGGCACTATTTCATCTTTTCCTATGGCAGAATAGTATTCCATTGTGTATATATGCCACAACTTCTTTATCCAGTAATCTTTTGAAGGACACTTTAGTTGTTTCCATGTTTTGGCCACCGTAAATAAAGCTTCAGTGAACATCAGAGCATATATACCTTTACGGATAAATGTTTTCAGATTTTTTGGTTAGAGAGGAATTGCTGGGTCATATGGTAATTCTATTTTAAATTTTTTAAGGATCCTCCATACTACCTTCCACAGCAGCTGCACCAGTCTGCATTCCTACCAACAGTGCATAAGGGTTCCTTTTTCTCCACAGCCTCTCCAACACTTGTTATTATTTGTCTTGTTGATGATAGCCATTCTAACCGGTGTGAGGTGATGTCTCATTGTGTTTTTTGTTTGCATTCCTCTGATGATGAATGATGTTAAGCCAAATTTCTTCCCTGACACGTGTCCCTGCCTCCACATTCCCTACCTAGTTCACTACAATCTAACGACTCTGTTTAAATGTTACTTCTTCATGGATTCCTTCTCTTGTACCTTCCCTTTATTCTCTTTTATCATATCCACTCCTCCTTTCCTTTTAGAAGTTACTGTACTTTTTGAATTTTGTGTATTTGCTCATTTAGTGCTTATCTCCCATAGTAAATAAGTGAATTCCGTAATGATAGTGACTTTGTCTGTTTTGTTCCTGTTGAGTAAGTGAAATGTAAAACTACTTGGCATAACCTGCTAAATGGGTGAATTAGTGAAGAGAATGTGCGTGGAATGGGGGCAGGAGATGCACAGGTTTTCTCTGTGCTCGCAGGGGTGAGGGGCTTGAGCTACAAGATGCTGGTTTGCCTCTACTCTGCAGTTCATGGATCTACCTTCTCTCCTTTCTTCTTGTTGCTGACGTTCCTTTTCTAAGGAAAGTCCGTAATGTGCTGTTCCTATTTCTGATAGCTGTCTCCACCAGCAATGCCATCATTGTTTTTTTTATTCCTTCCTCTTCTTTCAAGTTGGATAAAGTGTCTTAGCTGAAGCCACGAAATATAAAATACAACTGAAATTATGTAGTTTTGTTTTACGCTAATGAAACAGGAAAGAGATAAGTGTAAAGCAATTAAAGCCTGGAGTGGTGACTCTCAAATTTCAATATCTAGGTGTTCCATGGGGAGCTGGTTAAAAGGTGCCTATTCCGGAACTCCATCTCCAAAGTGTTTGATTCAGTAGATCTGGATCGGGCTCCAGGCATTTGGAATTGTGGAAAGTCTCTTGGAATGGTATGTTATGGTGGGATTTGGTAGGGGATGAAGGTGGAAACCGAAGGTTTCCCAGAGGTTAAATTAAATTTGCATTCGTTTTCTTTGGTGAGAAAAGTTACCTCTGTATCACAGTGAAGTTGGGAACTTGAAAACCTGCCGAATTCACAGAGCATTGTCTTCCTTTTAGAGGATGGGTGGAAGACATCTTTCAGTGAAGGGAGAAGCCCTGACTACCCTGGGAGGAAAGCGTTTCCAGACCTGGAGTGAAGTATGGGAAATGAGGGGAAGTGAGGCTTTAGAACTCTGAGGTAGAAGGTATTAGAGGGTGTTTGGACCAGGGGCTCTGGGAGCTGGCTCGCACCCAGAATATGTCTGAGAGATAAACTGCACACCGGAGGTGAAACACATTGTGCTTCAGTCTGATAGAGTGAGAGGACTCTATTTCTGAGCTTGACATTGACTATATTCTTTTGCCTCAAGTGCCAGTGGGCTCTGTCTCAGCGTCGCCAGTGGCTCCAGAGTCGGGGACACAGCCTCTGCCATTGTGTGTTGGGCACAGCCTTCAGGAACTGCTTTTTAGTGTGGCAGGACCTCACCTAAACAAGACATGCTGACATTATAGGTGACTGGAACACGAAAGTAGGAAATAAAGCAGAATCAGATGTCTTCAGAAAATTTGGACCAGGGATTAGAATTGAAGCAGGAGAATAGCTCATGGATTTCTGTGACACTGAGAATTTGTCCATCTCAAGCACATGGTTCAAACAACTGAACAGATGACTGTGCACATGGACATCACCAAATGGCCAATATAGAAATCAAATAGACTATGTAATTGGAAGCAGGAAATGGAGAACTTGTATTCTCTCTGCCAGACAAGACCAGGAACAGATTGTGGTACTATGAACTGTTGATGTTAAACATTAGAGTAAAGCTAAAGGGCCGCCCTAAAAGATTCACTGTGCCAAAATATACTGTAAATAGCATTTCTGTCGGATTTAAAGTCCACATAAAAAGTAGATTTGCAGTGTTGAAGTTAGTTGACGGTAACCAGAAGAACTGTGGACTGAAACTAGAAATATTATTAGGGAAGAATGCAAAAAGAAAATACCAGAAGTAAAAAGGAAAGAAAAATTAGGATTGGTGACAGAAGAAACACTAAAACTTAGAGACAGACAGAGGCAAAAGGAAAAGGTGTCAAAATTGAAAGTCAACTGTAACTGGAAAAACACACAAATAAATAATTTTTAAAAAGCGACAAAAGCAAGGTTAGAATCCTGAACTCACTTTTTCAACAACTATCACATAAAGAGAATAATTATAATAGTAAATATAAGGAGACAAAAGAGAGCAACAAAGGCAAAACAAGAGATTGCTACCAGAAGATTCAAGAAATATAAGGGAAATCAAACCTAGATTAGGAATTCTGAACGACCCACAAGGAAGCACATTATCTGACCAGGAGAAAATAAAGGGAAGGTGGAAACAGTATACTTAAGATCTATAAACAAGAGACAAAAGGTTGACAGATACCTTTCAAGAAGATTCCTATGAGGAGGAATCTGTAATTCTAGAAAGTGAAGTAAAAGCTGCCTTGAAAGTATTAGGAAGAAATAAATCATCAGTAGATGGGATACCAATAGAATTATTTCAAGCCACAGATGCTGAATCTGTCAAAGTCCTAACAAGGATATGTCAACAAATACAGAACACAAAACAATGACCTTCAGATTGCGAACATTCAGTATACCTCCCAGTCTTCAAGAAAAGACATAGCAAGGAATGCAGTAGCTATAGGACCATTGCTCTATTTTCCCACGCAAGTAAAACGATGCTCAAGATGATGTAACAAAGCCTTTTACTTTACATGGAGCCAGAAATGCCAGCTGTTAAAGCTGGGTTTAGAAAAGAAAGAGGCAATAGAGATCTAATCAGGAGCCCTCGCTGGGGATTAGAGGGCTCCAAAGAATTTCAGGAGAGGGTTAGTCTGTGTTTTATGGCCTTCAGTAAAGCCTTCGACTGCCTGGATCATTAAAGGCGATGGGTTGCTCTAAAAGAAAAGGTGATGCCCCAGCACTTGGTTGTCCTGATGTGTAACCTGTACTGTGGACAGGAAGCCACCCTCAGGACAGAATATGGAGACAGAATGGTTTTCTACAGGGCAAGGTGTCAGACAGGGTGCATTTTATCTCCTTATTTGTTTAATCTGTAGGCAGAATATGTTGTA
The DNA here is from genome assembly GCF_057876585.1 of Rhinolophus sinicus. Classification (NCBI taxonomy): domain Eukaryota; kingdom Metazoa; phylum Chordata; class Mammalia; order Chiroptera; family Rhinolophidae; genus Rhinolophus; species Rhinolophus sinicus. Next base: position 82,761,952 of record NC_142502.1, on the reverse strand, counting down.
GGAAAAATTGGGCTAGATTCAGAGGGAGGAGTGAAATTTGGTAGAAGAAATATCAATAACTTAAGATATGAAAATGACACTATCTTCCCAGCAGAGAGTAGCAATAACTTGGAACAACTTCTGATGAAAGTGAAAGAAGAAAGTGCCAAAGCAAGATGGCATTTGAACAAGAAGACAAAAATCATGATTACAGAAAAAATGTACAACTTTAACACCGACAATGAAGACATTGAAATTGTTAAAGATTTTGCCTACCTTGGGTAGGTTATCAATTCAAATGGAGACTGCAGCCAAGAAATCAAAAGAAGGCTGAGGCTCGGAAGGGCCACAATGGAAGAATTAGGTAAGATCACCACCAGCAGAGAAGTGTCATTGGACACCAAGGCTAAGATCATCCACAGCCTCGTATTCCCAGTTACTATGTGCAGATGTGAACGTTGGACAGTAAAGAAGGCTGGTAGGAAAAAAAAGATTCATCTGGATTACGGTGCTGGAGGAGAGCTGTACAGACACCCTGGATCACCAGAAAGACAAATAAGTGAGTCCTAGAGCTAAATAAGCCTGAAGCAGCACTGGAGGCAAAGATAACCAAACTGAAGCTGCCCTACCTTGGGCACATCATGAGAAGGCCGTTCTTTAGAGAAGACAATGATGCTGATAAAAATGGAAGGCATCAGGAGAAAGGGAAGACCAAGTATGAGATGACTGACTCCATAAAAGAAGCCATAGGCGTGAGTCTACAGGAGCTGAGCAGGGCAGTTGAGGACAGGACATGGACATCATCATTCATTCATAGAGTCGCCAGGAGTTGGAGCCGACTCAATGGCATGTAATACACAGGACCTCACCTCCAAGGAGCCTGTGCCTTTCACGGCAGCCTTTATCGCAAGCTCACACCTGTTAGGTGACAGAATTCAATGAACTGTAACAGAAGGGGCTTGGGCAGCTAGCCTCAAAGGTTCACCACTCTGAAGGTGGCCAAAGCCTCAGCAGCTATACCTGCCAAGTTGCTGAAGACTTTGTCTAGATTCTGCGCTTCAGACAGGATTTTCTAGGCTTCTTCCTAAAACTCAGAACATTCAACCAGAAAGCAACTGGGTTGAACTTGGGAGTCCTTTCTCCTACCCTCTCACCAAGATATTTATGAGCAATCGGGGACGCCTGGACTATAATAAATAGGCAGTAGGAACCTCGGAATTGATAGACTGGACTTCTGGACCTTCTGCTGTTAGTAGCATGAGGGACACCCTCTGGGGATGTGTAGTTTGCATTTTGTGCTTTGTTGGGGCACCTTAGTTACAGGCAGGCAGGCTCAGCATGTGTCTACCTACTGTGACTGCAGGTAAACTCTGAAGGTTTCACTACAAAACAGTATGTATTTCAGATATATCTGATATATCACCATTGTTAACACAAAGAGACGCAGAATTTTAGAGTTGAAGGAAACAGAAATGATGTAGAACAGCTTATGTTCCAATAATGACATTCTTTTTATTATACTCTTTGTATCCCATCTCTCTCTTTTTTTAAATTAAAGTTTATTAGGGTGACAATTGTTAGCAAAGTTACATAGATTTCAGGTGTACAATTCTATAATACATCATCTAGATATCACATTGTGTGTTCACCACCCAGAGTCACTTCTCTTTCTATCATCATATTTTTGTGGTATATAAAACTGAAAACAACAAAAGAAGAAGAAAAACAAATGAAGAAACAAAACTCAGACACAGACATAGTTTAGTGGTAATCAGAGGGGAAGTGGGAAGGGGGTGGTAGATGAGGGTAAAGGGGATCTATTCCATCTCTTAATTGAATACTTTCAGTGGTAGGAAATTGAGATCCTGTTAGTCTATTTCATTAATAAGCTTTTATTTTATCAGAATTTGATAATATATTTTAGTATCTGGTAATTGACACTTCTGATTATTTTTGTATTCAAATTGTTCTCGCTGTTTTTTCTGGGTCATTTAATCTTTCAGCTAAGCTTCAAAATCGTTTTGTTAAGTTCTAAGTTTTTACATTAATTTAGGGAGATTTGAAATTTTGTAGTATTCATTTTTTAATTCAAGAACATGTTTATGTCTGTTCATTTGTTCATATCTTATCTATTACTCCCAATAAAGTTTTGTAGTTTTCTTTATTTAGGTCCTGGAGATTTCATGTTTGTTTTATATTTTATCCTGTTAGTGGGATATTTTTCTATTTTGTTTTCTAAATGGTTATTGCAAGAATATATGAAAGCTATTGGATTTTGTATATTTATAATAAGTAATTTACTTTATGAATTCCAACAATATTTCAGTTAATTCTCATATAAGTAGAATACTGAATTCTTTTAAAATAGTGATCTTTTTTTTTTTTTTTTTTGCCAAAAGTGGAGTTTCCCGTATGGTTGTATTGGCTGGAACTTCTGAAACAATTGAAATGAGGATTTATCTTTACAGTAATGATACTGCTCGTTTCTGTTTCCTACATTGTTGCATTGGTTAAAATATTTTCAGACTGCACTGTATGAAATTTTCTTTCTTATTTTGAAGTAGATGAATTGTGGGACTCAACTGTGTTACTGAGGCCTCTACCTATTTTATCTCTCCCTTCATTATTTAAAATTACTTGAATTGTTATTATTGTTTTACTTATTGCTACTCTCAAAACAGTAAGATGACAGTAAATTAAGTTTGGAAAAGAGAGCAAGCCAACTATGTAATTCTGTTACTTTTATGTAATGATTAGAATTGGGGAGATACTGCTTTTTTTAATCAAATGCATACTATTTTAATTTTACATATTGTATTGTTGAAATCCAAATGTTTTTAACATTTGGTGATTGATTTAAGTTTTATAATTGCAGAAAACGTCTTACGAATACAGAACATTTTGTGTTAGTCTAGGATATTTATTTGGAAAACAGTAGCTCATTTAGGGGACACAAAAAGGGATAATATATTACAGTAATATTAAGTTTTTATCTAAAAATTCAGTGACATACTCATATGATTATAAATAGTAACACCTAAGTTATGCTTAATAAAATCATGTTAGTAATTGTAAATAAAGTAAAATTCTTTTAAAGTATCTTGGATTTAATTTAAAATGTGCTTTTATAAAGTTTATAATTTCATAAAAGGATCACAATTTGTACTATATAATAGAGAAATGAGTGTAAATACTGGGGGTACCAAAAATATGTATACATGTGACTTGTATTCATTTTATGTTATTAGTATATATTGAGTATTACAATTTAAATACAGTTTTTCCTTTCTTAAAATGTGTATATGTTTTTTGGCACTCTTTATATTTTTGATGTCTATATGATGTTTCCACCCAGATTGACATTTTGATTGTTTTAAATATTTTGTGTTTGTATGTCGCTGGCTCAGGTTAGAGGTTGTATAGGAAGTAGTCTGTTTATCTGTAAATACACATTATAGGAAAATGCAGTATATACAATAATGCTGTCTCAAGCACAGAGGGATGTAGAAATCCATTTACTTTGAAGCTCAAGAAACGGGGAGAAACTGGGATTTTTCTTTCTTTCTTGACAGACACATTCATTCTGTCTGACATTCTTCCAGTTCCTGCCGTGTCTCCAGGCTAACTGTACAGTATGTACAGACTTCAACCTTGGATGGCAGAACACCGATTTTATCAGTTTGATGTAACATGAACTCATGAATTAGGAAGATAAGGGATGTTTGTGGTGCCGAAAGACCATTATCTGCTTATTTTAACAACATGTACCTATTTCCAGATATTTTTCCTTGATGGATATTCAGTTTCCCCTTATAATTTTCCTTCACTTCCTTTTCATTTGTTTTGTCTGTGAGGTTTAGATAAATCTGTCAAGGTGGTGGCTGGTTTTATGTTGCGTCTGATGTATGCTGGCCTTTGTGATTACTCTGATTTCTGTTATTGCCATCATATAATTTTAGTGCTAGATCTTCCTTGCTCTGTAAAACTAATTATTTTCATACCAGTTCTGCCTAGGAAGTTGGATTACAGCCTGCATAACACACATGCATAGAATTGGAGGCTTACCCATAGAGAATAGTTTCTATATAGGGAAGAAACGGTTGTAGCACACAGAAAATGTGAGTTTTAATGGTGTTCAGCAGTTCAGAGAGAGCAGGGACGTTCTCTTCACCCTGCCCTATCCTAATTTCTGGTTGATAGCTTAAGAAATTCTCATGATGAAAGTGTCATTCCTTTTGGTTTAGGTTGATGATTTATATAAAAATTGATTCTTATGCCATCATTTGACTGTGATAAATTTAGTTCAGCAGATCAGTTCTGTTAAAATAACATTTATGAATCAACCCCATGTGTTATGAAGCAGAGGAACTGTACTGTGCCCTGGAAACATCCCCATAAATGAACTAGCATCCAAGCCCTGGAGAAACTCTAGAAGGGTGGTTTCAAATACTGGGCACTAACAGTTCTCATATATAATGTAATAGTTCTGTACAAGAGGGAAAGGACTCTAAAATGATCATGTAAGGTTTAATATAAAAACGTAGGTGCTCAGTGAATATTTATTGTAATATTAGCTGTCATTGTCTTTAGATGTGATGAGATGCTTCTCGTTAAAGAGAAAAATGATTATTTTAACAGTCTAGTTAATTCTTTAAAATAGCTGCATTTATTGATTTTTTTACTCTGTTCTCAGTAATTTTTTCTATTGTATAAGTTAATGCATACTTATTATAATGATTCTGGAAATTTTGTGGAACTGTATAGTAAAGACTGTAAAAATCACCAATAACTATCACTCAAAGGTAGTCATGATAAATATGTTGGCACAGATCTTTGGCACAATTACTTTTTAAGTGCATATTCTCCATGTATATTGGCAATTTAAGTGAAATTAGTAGCATATACTGTATTCTTTTGGTTTTCATGGAAGCCATTCATTTATTCATTAATTTACTAAGTATTTAAGGATTGAAAATCCTCATTGGTTTAAGTATTCCTTTACAACATTTTAGAGCTTCATGGTATTCCGTTTTCTAGAAGCATGGTGATCTGTTCAAACAGCCAAATAATATTGGTCTTCTCTAGTGATCTCACTTTGGGCCTCTGTACGCAATGCTGGGTGATTTTCTGAAATTGGAATTGCTCTGCCTAGGTAAGCCCATATTTTAAAAAAAGTAGTATATGTTGTCAAAAAGCTCCCCAGGAAAGTTGTGTCAAGTTATATTGCGTGAAATAATATATGCAAGTGTCCATTTCCTAGTACTTTAATCAACAATAAAAAAAATAATTGCCATTAGTCTCAATTCATATTTTTTGCTTAAAAACATTGTTGATCATTTTAGCTTTCATGTTTAATGCATTTATAATTCTCTTTTAGTAATTTACTTGATCATATTTTTCACCTTTTTTTTAATTGAATTGTTCTCTTTCACACTGTTGTGTGAAATATCCTGATATATTAAGGATAATAGCCCCCTAGTTTTCTTATATATGGGCTTAACTTTTTAAGTTTATTTGCTTTTGGCTTTTGATTTTCATATGTACAAGTTAATTTTTGCAAGTAAAATCTATCAACCTCTTTCATTATGTTTTCTGCTTTTGTGTTTATGCTTAAAAAGTCTTATCAAGAGATCAAAATAATAGTACCTGACATTTTCTTCTCTAGCTTTGTGATTTCATTGTTGCATATTTTACTTTTTAATACATTGGAAATTGATTTTGGTGTATGTGGTGAAATACTTTCCGAGTCCACAATATGACTGAGGAATACATTTCTGTTGACTTCATATGTGAATGCCAGCAGGATTAAGTACAGACCTTTTGGGTTCGGCTTTTTTAACTCAAAATTCTGTAGACATTTCTCCATTTATCTTACTTTTTAATGAAGATACCTTGATGTTTGTTTTTTTCACATGAAATCTATTCTTTCCTCATTGAGTATACATGAATCAATATTTATTCTTAAAATTGAAAGTTTACTAAGACATGTCAAGATGTTGGCCTATTTTCATTTTTTTTTTTTTTTTTTGCTTTACCTATGATGAGTTCCTTTTGAAATATAGGTTCATGTGTGTTTTCTAAGTTTTGGAAATGTTTCTTGTCTTGTAACTTTTTGTACTATTTTGATTCCATTTCTTTTTTCCCCTGTCTAGTAGCTCCAATGATATGTAATGGTGAATCACTTTCCTGCATGGCTACTATTTTCTCTTATGGCTTTTATCTCTTAATTATTCTGTCTGCAATACAGGTAGCATTCTAAAGCTTTTTTCCAGTAAGATTTTCTGCTTTGTTGATTTTAATCTTAGGTGCCTCTAAGACCTTCAGTTTAAATTCAATGACCATGGTTTTATGTCTTTCAGATCTTTATCTCATTCAGCTCCACTACCTCTCAGCAACATAGCCTTTTAGTTTCGCAGTTTTCTAATCAGTTCATCTTTGATCTCCTCTCTTTTCAGAGTCATTTACATTTTTTAAAAATTGAGGACATAAAGAGGACACATACTTCTGCTTCCTATAACCTGCTCATTTTTAAATTTTATGTCACCAAATATTTTTATTTTATTTTATTTTATTTTTTTTACTTTTTTTTCGAACAACACACATTTATTATCTTACAATTCTGGAGGCCAGAAGTTCTAAAATCAAGATGTCATTATGGCAGCATTACTTTTGGAAACTCTAGGGGGAGAATCCGTTTCCTTTTCTTTTTCAGCTCCTAGAAAGTTATGCAGCCTATCATTTTCAAGTTTCTTTCTCTCTGACCTCTGCTTACATTGTTCATTGCCTTCTCTCTCCCCCAAATATTTTTATTTGTCTCCCCCCTTTTTGTCATTAAAAAGGAGAGATAAGTCGAAGGCCAACATAAGCCCCAAATGGTCAATAATCATATAATGTATATCACAGTAATATCTCAAGTTCAGATCACAGAAGAGGTGTACTTAATCTAGCACTCAGATAATATAGAGAAGTTGAGATTTGTCTTTCTTTCATTGACCATCCATCTTAATATATCCTGACATGGAATCAGCACATTCAGATTCTCCAAAGGCCAGTGGTTCAGAGTGCACATACCCCAGTGCTGGATGAAGGATTAGATTATACTGGTATTATGTAAATCAATGAATCTGGTGTAAACCCAGGTCTACCAGGCCATATATTTTAAAAAGGGATATATGAAATATTTGCATATGTGAGACCTAACTCCTAGGTTTTAATGAGATTACTTAGCACTTCAGTGACTGTTGTCTTTCAATTTATTATTATATTGCTTATATTATTAAAGAGATTTTGTCTTCTTAATGTTGTTTACTCTGCTTTTCATCTTTCCCTGTCTTGAAGTATCTGTTTTGATTTAGGTATGGTTTACTTTGTGTTGTAAAGTGTCATGTACTCTTTGGCTGGGAGGTTATAAGATTTTTTTTTCCCCCTAAATTCTTGAAAAGTTTAATAATTCATTAAAAATAGTTGGTAAAGTGCTAGCATTTGCTTACTTGTGTGCCAAACATTTCTGGAATTTGGTGAGCCCTTTTGATTAGGGGACTCAAGATTTTCTGCCTCTCAGAGAAATTTTATCTATTATCTGTGTCATTATCACATTTTATTCACCCCTCCAAACATCTGTTCTTTGTGATCTGCACTTGAAGTCCCTTGTCTTTTCCCCGAGAGGTATTTATTTTGTATATTTGTCCTTTTGGGACCTGAGTTAGTTGCCCAAGAGATTTTTAAAAAATGTCCAGCCTCTTCTTAAATTCATTTACTGAATTTTTAATTTGAAAATCATGTTGTTTATTTTTAGAAAATCTTTTGTCATGCTGACTTTCAATCTTATGTCTGCTTATTGTTTGGTTCGGTAGTCGGCTTTGCCGCTGGCATTCTGTTTCACAAGGTAGGTCAAGTCTGCTAGGTCTCTTTCTGGCTGCTGTATAGTATGTTAAGGGCAATTGTTGGGTGGTGGGGGAGGAAGGCAGCAGCTGCTCTGGTGGACATAGATTGTAATTAGTAGTTGTGTTAGCTCCAAGAGGAGGGAAAAGGGCTCCCACATTCCCAGAATTTCACACAGTCCTAGCAATGGCCATTCCTATTTGTTACTGGTAATACAAGTTTCACAGATTTTATGTTATGAATCTTGGACCACTTCTTATTCAGAAAAATTCTCTATTTTTTTCCTTAACAACAACAAAAATGTCACTCAATTATACCCCTTGACATTTTTCTCTACTCTTTATCAGGTCTGTTTTGTAGGCTTTTGTCACCTACAATTTATTTGGAATAATGTCAGAACATAATGACATTACAAACACTATTTTTGGCAATGAAGATTTAGAGTATAATTTTGTGTAACCTTCTGTTGTCCAAATATTACTGATTTATAAAAGACTAATGGGGCATGAAGAAAAATCCATATTTTACTTAAAAAATTACTTTTTATCATCGTGATTTCTGTATTTTGTTTTTCTCTTTTTTCTCCATGGCTGAGTGTCAGAGCAGTAACTAGTACCTGAAAAGGGAACAGTTGTCTTCCAAAGGCATTTCCAAGGCGCCTCAATAAATCAGCCAGGGAAGGCACCTAAGAGAGCAGTACATCAGCACCCTGGGCTCTGTCCTTCTCTCATTATACTTTCCTGAGCATGATGAGGCTATGTTTATTCCCTAAAACAGACTTTCCATGTGAATGTTTGAAAAAATATGTAATTTTGGCTTTTCAGAAACTTTAGGAACATGTTTCACTTTTTGCATATAAGATTGAGACAGGTTAGTTAGCATGTTGTTGGGAAGACAGGAAGGTGGAATAAACAAAGGCAGCCATATCCCGAAACTACAGGTTCTGAAATAACTCATTCACTCCAGGACAAAAATGTAGTGGTGCCCTGAGGTTAATAAGGTATCTCATAAATCCCTTTAGGCCAGACAGACAGAGCAGATCTGATAGATAAAAATGGGTTATTTCTTTAATCCGTTCAGGACGGACAAACAAAGCAAAGGTGATACACAAATCCCATTAGAAGGCACCAGCTCCCTTCTCCAAGCGGACAAGAGAAGATATAAGAATAAGAGCCTTTGTCCTTAGTCAGGGAGCACCCCAGTTGGGACCCCCTTGCTCGAGAGCTGCTTACTCTGCTTTTAATAAACTATCCTGTTTTGCATCTCCTCGCCTCTCTCTGGTCTGTGCTTCCATTCTTCGGTTTCGCAAGACCCCAGTCCCAGCACTCACAGAAATTTCCTGCATCAAGAATACATTTCTGTATGCATGTTTTGACCACTGGGTGTACAAGTACATAACATGTATCATCTGTGTATGTAGGTCTCTTCTCTCATTCTTTCCCTTTCTCTGACCTGCTAGGTGTTTCATGTCAATTCAATTTACATTCCTTGAGTAACCTGATATATAATAAACATTGTAGGTTTTGGGGATACAGAAGTAAATATGTCGTGGTCCTGGGTGTGCATATATTATTTGCAAACACAGCATATAATTCTGGTAAAATAATTTCGTAGGCTCATCAGGCCACATTATTTTTAGACCATTAAAACCAAATAAAACTCTACTTCTCATTAAGGCTTTACAGAGGTAGCATGATTTTACAATTGAGCCATGTGTAGGTAAATTATGCAGAACTCTGGACAGGTGGGGAAATATGAATTATTCTCTTATTTGTATCCTTTTATCCAGGCCCAGCCATAAAAATCAGTTGTTTATTTCCCTGGCAAGTTAAAAAAAAATATCCTAAATCCCTAAAAAATATTCAGTAGCCCTTTCTCTGTTTCATAAAATTAACTTTTAAAAGCATTTGTAGCCTAATGGACAGCATATTGTCATAGGAAATAAATACACTGATTTAGAATCTTGGCCTATTGAATTCAGTAACAGCTCAAAATTTATTTATTTCAATGATTTGGTATAGAATACATCTCAAACTTTAATTCGATGGAAGGAAAATCTGCTTTTATAAATTATAATCAAATGAAAACTTTCAATAAACTTGCCATTTTCTGTAAGCTAATTTTGTGGAAATCAGTACCTAGCCTATGATCCAGTTGCAATTACCTAAAACGATATAAAGGGATGGTGTTGGAGTTTCGTGTTTATGTTCATGTGTTTATAGCAAAAGCTAAGTTTTAGAATCACTAACGTGCAATAGATTTTCTATTCATAAGTTAATTTGAAGGATTCACCTATAATATGAAATTATATGAAACTGGAGTTAAGGAGCTTATTATATAATTTTAGAAACAGAATCATTTGAGTAATCTTTGATAGTGACATTATTCAGCCTTGATGAACAAATAAAAGATACGAAGTGAGCAATATTTAGAGATAAAACATTTTTTTTCAAAATAATTGATTAGAAACTAAATATTTTCAAAGATTTTTGCACTGTCAAAATGATAGAATACAGAAAGCTAGAGATCTTTTTCTTCAACTCTGCAGACGACAATGGACATGTCTATGAACCTTTCTACAGATACGTATCTAGTTAGAAACAAAGCTGTCAGGGAACCTGTTTTGAGCTAGATCTGAGCCTGTGTGGGATAGTGAGGTGGGGCCAGACTCATCAGGGAGACCTTGGCCTTTTGGGGGCTTGTATCTAACTAAAGCTATCTGGTCATAAAACCCTAAATTTTTCATTCTAATGTGAAAACCTCAGAGCAGGAGAGGCCGGAAGTATATCTGAGTCTCTTACAGTGACATTCACATGGGCCTCTGTGTGTGTGTATGTGTGTGTTTGTGTGTGTGTGTGTGTGTTTGTGTGTGTGTGTGTGTGTGTGTGTAGGACAGAGTCTCAGATTGTTTGTGAAGTACAAGCTGCCTTTGATGGCATGTCCCCAAGTGTGCAGCTCTAGCATGAGGATGGGAAGTAGGAAGGTCATGCCACAGTGCTCTCAGCCATCAGCCAATCCATGCGTTATAGGAGCCCAGAGTAGAAAGAGCCTTGAAGCCCCAGAGAGGTAACTGGTTTGTAATCGTGTTGAGGCCAATGATGTAGCAGTTTGCTTCAGTCAGTCCATTAGAGTTAAAGAAGCTGATTGGGCTGGAAATTGATAAGCCATTTGCAAAGCGTTTCACTTTTGGTATTTATCTTATAAGTTTATTTTAAATTTAATCAGTATGGTTTTTCCAGGCGTATGTATGAAATGGCATAATCACAGCCAGAATTGCTTCAGATTTGTGAAAAGGACTTCAGTTTAAACAGGAAATAAAATAATGTGCAGTAAGTATATTGTTAGAGTTCTTTAAAAGAAACCTAAAAAACTATTCCTAATAAAATATTTTCTAGGATTAGCATTCAGCTATACACCTGTAATGTTTCTTCATAAATTATGTTTTGGCTTAAAAATGAGATGATTTGTCTCACCTCAAAGCCAAGTATCTGGGTTATATTTGACTTAAACCAATATATTGTTCTTGTTACCCAGGAACGGAGGGTGATTAAAATGTTTTAATCAGAAAATCATATATATTTTTTTGTATATTTGATAAGTGGCAGGCAAACACTCATCTCTATTTGCCTTTTTTTATTTCTGTTTCCCCCCCCCCCCCCTTCTCCCTTGGTTCTTCGTGTAATGGTCCAAATCATTACCTTCCTCTTACACATTCAGAAGGCTGTTTGTCTTTGAACAAGAACACACAGAAAAGACATTAGACATTTTTTTTCTCAAATTTTAAAATAAAGAGCCCCAGTGTTTCCAGAGTGAACTTTAAGGTTTATGGTTCTGAAAATTGCAAGTTAAAAAGCACATTAGCAATTATTTCTGAATTGCACCAGAAATTATGGACCAGTTCAAAACAGATTGTTGATTTTCTAATGTCACCATAGGTGCCACAAAAGTCTTTTGCAGTGCAGATTTTTGTTTGTGACTATATCCTTGCCCTAATCCTTTTTCTGCAACACTATTGCTTTTTCATTTTTAAGAACTTACTAAAAATAATTTCCGAGGATACAGTCTGGTCTGCTGCTTAGAACAGATTAACAAAAATGGAAACTTTTATTTTTTACTTCTGATTTTTACCCACAGCAGTTTAGTAGCAAATTCAGTATCTGGATATCCCTATTACAAAAATTAGAAGTTTAATTATTATTTATCCTCAAAGATACTTACTCATTGGTAGGAAAGACTTGATGATATTTAGCGATCTTCAGATCAAAGCAATATAAACATGCATGATTTTAACAACATGCAAGTATAGTGGCTAAGAAATTATCTTTCGTGTGAGGTTAGTCTCTGCACTCTATGATTTTGCTCAGAATGCACGGGTAACCTAGATACTGAAGCTGAGATACACATCCATTTGAGGGAGAGGAAATTATTTCCTTTGCCTTTTGTTTTGTTTTCTGCATAAAAGAAATTACCAGTATTTTGTAGATGAAAGGTTTTATTTATATAAGGATTCTTTTGAACGCATACCATTTTTTTGGACAGTTATTTAGAAGATTATGTGTGGGGTTAAAAACAATAAGCACACTGTAAGTGGAGAGTAAAGTCATTGTCAGTAGCATTTAAAGGACAGTAAAATGGACAAGGCACATGCCCTAAGGTGGAAGTTAAGTGCTTGCTTTGATGAATAGTTATCACTGGCTTAATTGGGTATTTCATGTGCTTCGATGGGGTTTTGGTTATTTATCATGTTTCTGTGTTCTCTTATTTATTTGTGTCTTTACACAAATGAGAGACTTCTTTTCAATTGTCTTTTAATAGGGAGTTCATGTTGGGCTTTGAACACTATGATGATTTGTTTAGCCCATAAATATGTGAAAATACAGGTATTGTAAATAATGCTTTTACCTCTTGTTCTTGACCTCCCATTTCTTTATAGTTTAGCCCTTTGGAGCTGTAACACTCTGTGATTACTTTCCCTTTGCAACAACTCACAGTTTTCTGCTCCATCTTCTGTCAGTGATTACATGAGCTCAACAGTATTTAACTACAGTTTTCACAGTCAGTTATTAATGAATGTTCATTTTATTTGTAGTATTACTTTGCCAGCAATATGGCTGTGAAATTAATTACATAGCATTTTTTAAAAGATAAAATTGAAAGAAATGGCTATTGCTGTTAAATTGTCATGTAGACCCGCTTTTGTCATTACAGGATAACAACAGATCCGTTTCATAACTAAGCCAAGCAGGTCAGCCACTCTCTATTGTTCAAATGGTTGGTAAAATATTCACAACTCCAAATGTGGTGGGGTCTGGAACCTATGGGTTTGTACTTTGGAAGGTATTTGATTATGTCTTTTATAGATTGTTCATGTTCTTTGAACCTGGTTGAAAAAAATGGCTATATTTTAACCTGCTGAGCCCCTCACATTTGAAAGAGAGTAAGTGGCTTCCACAAATCCAGGTGCCCCAGGCAGCAGGTTTGCCTCACAAACAATGGCTGAGAGAGACACCTGGCGACGGGCAGGCACATCAAGAGACTGCATTGTTAAACCAGCTGAATTGTGGAGAGTGGATGTTCAGGAAATGCAATTCTTAAAAGGTTACTGTACTTAGAGGCTAAAGACTCCTGTCTGTCTTGACTCATTTAAAAAATACCTTCGCCATGAAAATACTGAAGCAATAGCTTTAAGATTTTTAAGTAGGAACTTTCTGTGTGCTGTTGGGGGGGCGCAGTCAGGATCTCCATCAAAACGTGGCCAAGTTAGGCAAATAAAAATACATGATGCCCCGTTAAATTTGAATTCCAGAAAACAAGAATGTGCTGTCACCGGAAACGATGATTTCCCTTGGTTCTTGTCTTCCTTAAGGACAGGATTCAGTCAGGAGACAGGAGTAAGTAAGCAGCAGACAGCAAAGTTCGTCAGCAAAGCAAGTACACTCTTCGTGGAGGGGGCTGACCGGACGGTGGATAGCAGACCAACATCTGTGAGATCCCTGGCCTCTGTCCTGCAGATTGGGATATCCTCCTCCTCCCCTTCCCTGGTTTTCTCCTCATTCTGCATGGCTCCTTCATCCTGGTGTGTTTGCACCAGCCCGGGTCTCTGTTCTGGCTCCTGGCTTCAGTGGGTCTGTAACAGGATGCTGATGACATCACTGGGTTACCTGTGGGGGCCTCCTTGTTCCTCCACCTCCTGCTCAAGTCCACCTTCCTGCCCACTCTGTCAGTGACAAGTGCCCTGTATTTTATCTGGAAACCCTACATTTGAGTTCTTTTTTTTTTTTTAATCTCACATAAAAGTTCCACTTATTTTTTTGTCACAATGAGTAAAGGGATTCATGAACACAACACAAATGAAAGTCAAGTTGATATGACTATGTTACTTTGCCAACATTCCCTTTAATTTAGTTTGGGGCAGTTTTCAAAGTTTTCCTAAGTATTTCAAAGCAATGGTTTCAAATCTGAGTACCTATTAGATTTTCACCTGGAAAACTAATAAAACTCATTGAGGTATAATCAAGAGGGCCTTAATGTTTCCCTTTAGACTGACTAAATTTTAAACAGGCTTCTTGACTATAGGCCCCTGATATCTCTCTCTCTCTCTCTCTCTCTCTCTCTCTCTCTCTCTCTCTCTCTGTCTATCTCTTTCTCTCTCTTTTTTTTTACAGCATTTAGCAAACTTGCAATTGTGAATTATTTGTCTGCCCCTTTGAGATGTAAAACTCCCAGCCCTTGCCAGTTTTGTAACCCATATTGTCTTTTTCAAGGACTTGGGAGACATCCCTTTGAAATGTAATTAGGGAAGATAGTGTCCTTATATCCCCTTTTTGTGGAAGGGCAGGAGTCTACCTTCAATAATAGACAATTAACAAACACAGATGCTCTAATCCCATTGATCTGTTTTCCCCTACCCTCCTTCAGTACTTTCTACTAGGTCATCCTAGTGCTCAAAAACCCCCCTACCCTTTGTTTCAGCAGAGCTGAGCTCAGTCCTGTACTGACATCTCTCTCCCGTACTGCAGTAGCCCAAATAAAAATGTGCTGCTGTTTTTAACAAACATCCAGTCTGTTCTTACTGTGACAGGTAGGACAGGACCTGGGCCTCTGTACTTTTACCAGGTCCCCCTAGTGATTGATACAGACCCAAGTTTGGGAACCACTTTATTTTTAGCAATATTTTACAAAGCACCATACTCGTAAGTCTTTAAAATCTGTTTATATTCAAAGTACGAATTTGTAGTGCTCTGAGAAGTATTATCCTTTTACTCCAATGGCGTCTTTTTAAATGGGAAAAAAAAGGTCATTTATTACCTTGTTCTTTTCTCCAATTCAATCTGGTAATGCTTCTCAGTTTTATAATCAACCTTATCTTCTTGGTTCCTGAGGGATATGGCCTAGGCTCCTCAGTGAGCAGCTTAGTCTGGCAGTCACTCTAAGGCGGCAGAAATTGGGGTGGCATGAAGAGGAGGGGTGTGGAGTGTGTTAAAGCCTCTTGGGTAGTTCTGCTTCCTTCAACCCACCCTCACTGAGAAAACCTGCTCATAGCCTTCTTGGGTTGTCCCTTGGTTTGCCTGGGTGGGTTGCTCAGAAAAGAGATAATATCTTACTCATTTATTTATTTTTTTCTCAGCACAGTACCTGGCAATAAATAAGAGCTTAATAAAATATTATTTTCTTTCTCTAGCTTTTTGCAGGAGTTTTCTTACCTCAGTGTGTATCCTAACTTGTCCTGCCCTTTTTTTTTTTTTTTTTTCCATTTAAGACAGGGAATACTTTATTCAAATCCATCAGAGAAATGGAGGACACAATTTGAACTATCAACCTTCTCAGGTTAGTATGTGTTGTGCGCTCAATATTGAGGTTTCTACGATAGATGTCATAGATAGCCTCACTGTCAACCATGAAGGCACAACCAAAGTGCTCCAGGGTGGTGTGGGTGGTGAGGATGGAGTTGTGGGGCTCAACTACAGCTGTGAAACCTGGGGGGCTGGGTAAATGGAGAACTCCGGCTTGGATATCTTGCCATAATCGACAGAGAGATGCTCCATCAGTAGAGAGGTGAACCCAGAACCAATTCCCCCACCAAAGCTGTGGAAAACCAGGAAGCCTTGAAGACCTGTGTGCACTGGTCAGCCAGCTTCAGAATTTGGTCCAAGACAAGATCAGTGATCTCCTTGCCAACGGTGTAGTGCGCCTGGGCATATTTATTGGCAGCATCTTCCTTGCCTGTGATGAGCTGCTCGGGGTAGACTAGCTGGGGGTAGGTGCCAGTGAGAACTTCATCAATGACCGTGGATTCCAGGTCCACAAACACTGCCCTGGGCACATGCTTGCCAGCGCCTGTCTCACTGAAGAAGGCGTTGAAGGAGTCATCTCCTCATCCAGTGGTCTTATCACTTGGCATCTGGCCATCGGGCTGGATGCTATGTTCCAGGCAGTAGAGCTCCCAGCAGGCATTGCCGATCTGGACACGTGCCTGGCCAACGTGGATGGAGATGCACTCACGCATGGTTGTTGCTTTGCGGCTGCCGGGTGGGTGGCGGAGAGGAAGAGGTTGTTGTTTCTTACAGCGCGACTCTTAGGTGGTCGATGGAAGAGAACCTGCCACCTGTCCTGCTTTTATGCCTGCCATGTTAAAAAATTAACGTTACATGTGACATTTTTCTATGGATTTCGTTTACTTATGAGGCAGAGAGAATATTCCCAATTAAAATAGGAAGGAGATGAGTAACTTTGTCTTTTATTTTTCTAGCAAAATAATCAGCAATTTTAAATCACATAATGCATTTTTAAAATATCATTCATCAAATCTATTTTCAGTTGGGGAAACAAGCTCAATTTATGCACTCATCAGATAGTTACTTAGGACCTATTATGTGCCATGCACCATACTAGGAATACAAAAAACAAATATTTCTATATTTTATGGCTTCGATTGGGAGACAGAAAAAAAGACCAGTACAGTAGTATTTGATAAATGTTTTGACCAAAATATGAGTAAATGTTTTTCTCCTACACTTCTAATGACTTTTTCCTCATAGACTTTGTATTAATATTTTGCTCTTAAAAAGCAAATATTAATATTCATAATTGTCAAAACTGTGAAGCTACACAGCCAAGATGCCCTTCAGTAGGTTCATAGATAAACTGGTACATTCAGAAAATGGAATACTATTCAGCTCTAATAAGAAATGAGCTATTAAGCCATGAAAAACCAAGAAGGAAACAAACGCATATTAGTAAGTGAAAGAATCCAATCGAAAATGTTACATACTATATGACATTTTGGAAAAGGCAAAACTACGGAGACAGTAAAAAGATCAGTGATTGCCAGGAGTTGGATGGAGAGGCATGAATATGTGGAGCACAAAGGATTTTTAGGGCAGTGAAAATACTCTACATGAAACTGCAATGGTGGATACATGTCATTAAACTTTTGTCCAAGTGCATAGAATATGCAACACCAAGAGTGAATCCTAATGTAAACTATGGATTCTGGGTGAAAACGATATGTCAGTTTAGGTTCATCACTTGTGACAGATGCACCACTCTGGTGGGGGGTGCTGCTAATGAGGGGGGATATTCATTTGGGAGGCAGGGGTATACAGGAAATCTCCATACCTTCTTCTCAATTTTGTTGTGAACCTAAAACTGCTCTAAAAGCTAAGTCTATTAAAAAAAACTAATCTTAACAAAGACTTTTGCTTTTGGTTGACTTCTACCCCAACTCAGTGTTTTAAAAAGAATTTTATTATTCCTTGAGTATGAGCTTCCTGCCAAGTTGTGTCTGGCCTCTTGGTAGCTCATGATTTCTGCAGATGCTCTTTGCACAGATCCACCCAGACATTCATCCGGCCTGAAATAGATGGTCAGAAATACGAAAACCAGCAGTGCTCCCTTTGGATGGTAGTATGGCACCATAAAAATGACCACACAGCTGAAATAGTACAAACTAACCATGTTAAATCGTGGACTATAACATTCTAAATGAAGACCAGTGAGTGGATTTGGAGTAGGAGATGGGAAAATGGGGAAGTAGAAGGGAAAGAATATTCGCAAATTAGCATACATTCTTCATTCTTCTAAAGGAGGGTTTCCCAAACTCAATACTACTGACATTTTGGGCTGGATCTTCTTCATTGTAAGGGGCTGTCCCTATGCAGTGCAGGAGGTTTAGCAGCATCTCTGGCCTCTACCCAGTTCATGCTAGTAAACAAACAGAAATGGCCTCAGACACGGCCAAATGGTCCTTGTGGGGCAAAATCGCCCCATACTAACAGCCACTGTATTAGAAGAAATATTTAGATTGGCCTCACTGAGGTGAAATAATAAAGAATCATATTTAGAAACATCATTTAGGCTTTATTGGAATATTCTATATATAAAGGACTATGATTTTTACATGACCAATAAATAGTTGAGTTTTTCATATAAGAAGAAGAAAAGCAAGTATACTGATGATTTTAAAGAATGTTATCTGCTCAGTGAACAATTCAGAAGGGTACATGCTCATCGTGTTCATTTAGTCACTGAAATTTATGAATGGGTTACATGACAGCAATTTGTCTCTCAATCCCAATTTATTATTTTAATTTTACCTTCATCTGGGTTTGTATGTCACCTGCCACCCCTACCCTCAAGTTTCAGGCTTATAGAGATTAAGAATTGATTAAAAACTGTGTGTGTGTAAATTTGGTGATACTTTGATTAATAAATTCTTTTAAAACAAGTTCCTTTATAGCAAAAATGTGTTTAAAAATAGTAACAACAAATGTTTATAAATCATTCAAATAGATTTTGTATGCATTTCCTGCTGAATATAACAGGAAATCTTTTTCTCTAGAGAGATCCCAGTTAACATGCAGTTTCCAGACAGGGTTATGAATTTTGCAGATTGTTGCCCGCTCTCCTATAGCCCGTTTCCGAATCCCTTCCCACTCTAGTAGAGACTTTTCTTCCTGTTAAGTATGCAACACACTAGGCTTTTCTGTGGCAATCCTTCCGCTACACTCTCCCCTATAAAAGCAGGTAAGGTTCTGGTACCTGTCAAGGTGCTAGTTGCCTGCCTGACTTCGAATCAGCTTCATAAAGCAAGCACATGCACATTAATTTTCACTATCAAAAGAAAGACCTTTCCCCCCACCCTGATTTCAGACATCGTCAAGCTTGTGTGGAAATGGAGGAGAGAAGGGTTCCCTGCAACCAAATGGTGGTGGTTTCTTTTGAACACTTACAGTTCAGAAGTCTGATTCTGAGATGAGAAATTGAATCCACCCAAGTTCTTCATGAGACTTTCTCATAAGGAAGGCAGTCAAAGGAAGAAAACAACTGTACCTCTTAGGCTTCTCCGTGTCTTCCCTCCGTGTGCAGCAAGGAATGGTAAGATAATGGAGGAAAGGACATGTCCTGCTTTCCTTTGTAATTTTGGCCTAGTGGGTTCTAGTGGAAATCCCCGTGATCTTGTCTGGGAAAGGGTGGTGTCGTGTGATGTGAGGATGGAGGGCATGAAGTGGGGAGGACTGAGGTGGAGAGAAAGCTTTTGGAAGGTTTGGGGCATGTTTGAGGGTTGGAAACGCAGAATAGGAAAAGGAAAAATTCCCAGGAAAATGAATGCTGTCCATTGAAAGAATATGGATGACGTGACGGTGAAAGGATTGTTCAAGATGTTTTGATGTATAGTAGGGAAGTATGTTATCCTTTGCCCTTTGCTCAGGAGACAGAGTAGATCCTGGCATACTTTTAATCTTTGTTTGTTGGACATACCATAATTAGTTCTTCCAGGTGGAATGGGAATAATTATTTGTGTCCTATTTTAGAAGTTATTGGTGATAGAGGGACTTAGGTCTATTTATCAACTGTGCCCTGGTGCAGCCCCGCAATGTACTGTTTCTTTCCTGGGACAGAACAGATGGGACATCTCTGTCACTTTCCCTAAATATTTTCTTTTCTTTTCTTTTTTTTTGGTTTAGGATTTTCAGGAGAATCAATATTTTTAAAGCATATTTAAAATTTCTTTAATTTTTAATATTTTCTTGACCACAACCTTTATCTTATCTGATGTCTCTTATGATGCCTTAAACAGTGTATCAACTTCTGCCTCTAATAACAAACTCCCTAATAAATGGTTCCTTTGAAATACTGTTGTTTTATTTTTAAATACAACATTTTTAGTCAGTTTTGATGAGTGTATGACCACAAGCTCCATTTCCTTTTAGATCCAGAATTTTGGAGTTGACAAGTCATATAAATTTTCCCCAGTTCCTTGAAGCATTTCAAGTAAATAGGCCCACAGTCTGCTTTTGTTATATGATGAATATCTTGAATCTTATTAATTTTTTCTTTAAAAATAACCCTCTCTGTTCTTTTCCTAGAATAATATTTATATGCTTTGCAGATACTTTCTTTTGCAACCATTTTCATTTGGAGGATAGATTCTCAAACCTTTGTAGCAAATATATATTTGGATACCTTAATTGACCAAATCAGTGCAAAATGTTGCATATTTGAATTTATGGAAGTTGAGTCATTAATCCAAATGAAAAAAAAAAGTGACTGTCTTAAATTTTGGCATTGTATGTAAATTATACTGTTGAAATGTATATATATCATGCACTCAAGAAAACCTCTTAACCCTGAGCCTTGGTGCACTTGTGTATATGTGTATATTATGTGTGTGTGTATAATGTGGAAAACATTTCCTGAGAAGCTAATAGTTTAGGCTTTTATTTAGCTGTTTGTATATATGCATATTTACACTGCAACTCACTTTAATAATTTCATAATTTGCTTCATAGTAAAATAACTCTATTTTAAACAAATTGCCTTTGTCTTACACAAAGGGATATAAAGAAATACCCTGTTTGTATTTTTATCCCCAAACCACATACAAAAGCTTTAGGATTCTCACAAAAAGTAGCAAGCATTTATTCTGAAAGTAAATCCAAAGAAAACAAGATTTATATGAGACCAACTAACCATGCAGGGAATAAATTCCAAATTCAGAGAATAGAAAAGGTTTATTAAAATATGTTGGCTCATCACTTCCAGACTATGCTTTTGAAATAGCCAATGGCCCTCCTGTAGGTGCTTTCAAATAGTGGTTCATTTTCTTTTAGTTAATAGAAATGGATAAAGAAGTATTTCTGACTAATATTTAATCTGTTGATGCTGGCATGTATCAGCATGTTATATAACTATGCTTCTACTTATGGTTCGAGTATTTGTTTTGTTATTAGGTTGGTGCAAAACTAATTGTGTTTTTTCCAATTATATGTAACCTATTAAACCGCAATTACTTTTGCACCAACCTAATGCATTTAAATTATGAAAATTTCAGTCCATAATCATTTGAACTGCCTACAAGCTCAGCTCAAATTGAATATAAGTATCTTACTGTTTGCTGAGGCGTTGTGCGGGTGACCTTTAAGGATGTCTGTTAGCATACATGGCTATGCCTAAGAGATTTTGTTTTAGGCTAAAGCAGGAGGAATTTTTTTTAATTACAGGAGCACATGGTGGTGAGTTGGGGGAAAACATGAACAGGGGAGGGAGCATTTGGATTTTTGAACCTTGACAGAGCGAGGTAGAAGAAAAAGCTGAAGGAGCTGTTTTACAGGAAATGCCATGATACTTGCCTGACACTTGTGAAAGGAGCTAGGCTGCTCCAAGGACAGTGACAGAGCACTGATCAAAGTACGTGAGAGGGACTTCTTTCCAACCTCAGGCTGCAATTGGCAGAACTTGGACTCTTCCAAAACTGGCTAATTTGAGAACACAGGGAAGTGGCACCTTGACGTGGGCATAGAAGTTTCACAGGGCACGTGAAGCAGCGGCAGCGACTAGGAGCTTTCATGTAAGGAGGCAGCTGGCAGAGGGAAAAGTTGGGCGCAGTTAACACAGCAGATTTAGTTTCTCCCTTTCAGAGACTCCCAGAGATACCTGGGTAGGGGCCCCTTCTGGGGACTGGAGTTCTTCCTCCAGGAGACATCAGGGACAGTCACCCGGTGAATGTTGGACATCTGCTGTTAATGCACCTGCTCTCTCCAGAGTGTGGTGAGGTCTGGACGTCTCCACATTAGCTTCATCTATGGAGTTTCAAAATCACCGTGATTATCTTTTTTTTTTTTTTTTTAATGTGCATCTAAGTACAAAAAACAAACAAAAAACAACGCCTGACTGATACTCACTAATATGATTTTGTTTTCACAGTCTGGGTGCAAACTTCTGAAATGTCTCTGCATATTAATGAGTTTAATAATTAGATGAAGAATGTATAGTTCAGAAGCAATTGGCCAACATTATTACAAAATAACATAAATTGTATCTATATTTATTGAGAAAGATTGCTGCGGGAGACCCTGCTCGCTGCGCCATTTGTCGGGCGCGGAGGCCTTCTCGCCGCGCCATCTTTCAGGCGGGGCGGCCTGCGGGGTCTCTGCTCCCGCTCCCCACACAAGAACGCAGGACATGGTGAGGCCAAAAAGGAACACCCACGGAGCCATAGGTAGGGGAGTCATACCACTATGGTCTCACTGGAGGCTGGGTTCACCGGACGCGTGACCTGCCGTCTGCCTTTCCACCAACCGACCAACCGACGACTCTCCTCCACTCTCTCTATTCCTCTCTCTTCGGCTCTGCTCGGCTCCTCGGCAGTCCTCCGTAGCCGCAGCAGTTATACCAGCGGCCAATTGGCTAACCGGCCACAGCGGACGGCCAATCAGCCACAGCCGACGGCCATTCACCACCCGAGCCAGCACCCCTTCACATGAGGCCGAGAGCCTGTCAACTACTCTCTGGGGCTCTGTCCCCACAGTTGCATTCTCAGTTTCAGAATTTAAGAATCACATATTAAACTATTAGATAACTTATTTGATAGTAAAATTAAGATTACAGTTCTGTTTTTATTAGTGCTGGAATACAGCATTAAAGCACATTTTATTTTAGTATGTTTTGCTGAAAATTGGAGATATATTAGCTGGAAAATGGCTGGTTTTCAACATTCCCTATGCCATGTTATTGTACTTCAGAACTTTAAAAAACTTCAGAATAGGGAACACTATTGGAGTGCTGTGGGATGTTGTGATATCAATATTAATACATCTATTTAGGGTTCATGTTTCTGTTCTTTTTTGCACTAATTTGGGGCTATGTAGCTGAGAAAAATTTCCATTCTTATCCAAAAATGTATCTTGAGGACGATTTATTTCATTTGCATTCTTTCACTACTAATGCAAAAGCACGCTCTTCCACTTATTGACTGAAAGACATTGAACAAGTCGTTTGTGTTCCTTTAGTCTCAGTTTTGTCATCTGTAAAGGTCGAATAAAAGAAGCCCTGATACTGATGTTGAAGAACTGCGACACGGTGGCTCCCAGAGTACCTCTCCTTGCTTTTTGCAACACAGTTCTAATCAACAGCGAAGTCTTGGCTTTAAATTCTGGATTTTTGTCTTTTTCCTACCCAGTGTTGTAAGGTTAAAATTGTAGTGTCTTCCTTCCTTCCTTCCTTCCTTCCTTCCTTCCTTCCTTCCTTCCTTCCTTCCTTCCTTCCTTCCTTCCTTCCTTTTCTTTTTTATTATTAAAGTTTACCGAGGTGACAATTGTTAGTAAAGTTACATAGATTTCAGGTGTACAATTCTGTAATACATCATCTACATATCGCATTGTGTCTTCATTTCTTAATTGTTTACTTAGACTTGCCTCTGTCAATGATGTGGGATAAAAGTATTTATTTTTAACTTTAATAAATCTCCCAACTCCATTATTTTCCTTTGAAATTTTCCATTTCTCTTAACCTTCCTAACACTGCAAGTCTAGTTTGGGTCGTTATCACCTCATGCAAGGATTACTGAGCAGCATCTGACAGGTGTCTCTGACAGCAGGTTATCCCCCTTCCATTTGAGGTGCATTATATTGCTTGGATTATTTTCCTTAAAAAATCACATCCCTTCTCTCAACAACAAAATAAAATTTTGACAGGTTTATAAATATTTATATTATGTCCTAATTTCTTTCCTTTTATGGCTGTTTATTACAAGAACATTTCCCCCTGCTCCCCAGTAGCCCTCATACCGTGTTTCCCTGAAAATAAGACCTAGCCGGACAATCACCTCTAATGCGTCTTTTGGAGAAAAAAATAATATAAGATCTATAAGACCCGGTCTTATTATATTATATAAGACCCAGTCTTATTTTACTACAGTCTTATTTTACTATAAGACCGGGTCTTACATTATATAATACATAAAATATATAATATAATATAATATAATATAATATAAGACCCGGTCTTATAGTAAAATAAGACAGGGTCTTATATAATATAATAAGACAGGGTCTTATATTGATTTTTGCTCCAAAAGATGCATTAGAGCTGATTGTCTGGCTAGGTCTTATTTTCAGGGAAACACGGTATATTCACTTCAGGAAGGAGGATTTTTGTTGTTGTTGGGGTTTATTCCTGCCTCCCTGCCTTTGTGTGCACCAGCATGCTTTTCCTTCTCCCCTACCCATCCTTCAGGGATCATTTAGGGTTTGTTTTTGCTCTTGAAGTTCCCAGTCCAATTTGTATGAAAACCTGTCAAATAATTATGTTTCCAGTACTCCATTACCAGTGATTTTTATGCATTCAACTAACTGACTCCTGACCTTTTTAATATTCTGGTTAAATATACATAACCTAAAATTTATAGTTTATCATTATTTAGTGTATAATTTAGTGGCATTAAGTACATTCACAGTGTTATGCAGTCATCAGCACTATCCATCTCTAGAAAGTTTTCATCATCTAAACTGAAACTCTTTATCCATTAAACAATCACTCCTATTTCTCCCTTCTCTTAGCCCCTGGTGACTGCCATTCTACTTTCCTTATCCGTGAATTTGACTATTCTAGATACCTCATATAAGTGGAATCATGATATTTTGTGTCTGGCTTATTTTTTTTAGCATCAGATTCTCAAAGTTTGTCCATATTATAGCTGATGAACAATTGGGTTCTTTCCACATTTTGACTGTTGTGAATTATATTTCTATAAACATTGGTGTTCAACTATCTGTTCAGTTCCCTTCTTTCAAATATTTTGTGTCTATACCCAGAAGTGGAATTGTGGATCATTTTATGCTTAATTTATTGAGAAACTGTCAGTCTGTCTTTCACAGTGGTTGCAGCATTTTACAATATACAAAGGTTATAGTTTCTCCATATCCTTGCCAACACTTATTTTCCACTTTTTTGGATAATAGCCTAATGAATTTGAAGTGTTGTCTCACTGTGCTTTTTATATGTATTTCCCTAATGATAGTGATATTGATTATCTTTTACTGTGCTTATTGGCCATTTTTATATCTTCTTTAGAGACATGTCTATTCAAGTCCTTTGCCTATATTTGGACTGGATAGTTTGTTTTTTGGTGAGGACCTTTTAAACAGCATAGACTGAAAACAGTTCAACGGGTTTTTGTTTTTGTTTTAATTTATTGGGGTGACAATTGTTAGTGAAATTACATAGATTTCAGGTGTACGATCTGTATTACATCATCTATAAATCCCATTGTGTGTTCACCACCCAGAGTCAGTTCTCCTTCCATCATCATATATTTGATCCCCCTTACCCTCATCTCCCACTCCCCTTACCCTCTGATAACCACTAAACTGTTGTCTGTATCTATGAGTTTTTGTTTCTCATTTGTTTGTCTTGTTCTTTTGCTGTTTTTGGTTTATACACCACATATCAGTGAAATAATATAGTTCTCTGCTTTTTCTGTCTGACTTATTTCGCTTAGCATTATACTCTCAAGATCAATCCATGTTGTCACAAATGTTCCTATATCATCTTTCCTTACCGCTGAATAGTATTCCATTATGTATATGTACCACAATTTCTTTATCCATTCATCTATCGAAGGACATTATGGTTGTTTCCATGTCTTGGCCACTGTAAACAAAGCTGCAGTGAACTTTGGAGCATACGTGTCTTTATGTATAAATGTTTTCAGATTTTTTGGGTAGATACCCAGGAGCGGGATTACTGGGTCATATGGTAATTATATTTGTAATTTTTTGAGGAACCTCCACACTACCTTCCATAACAGCTGCACCAGTATGAATTCCCACCAACAGTGTATGAGGGTTCCTTTTTCTCCAAGCCTCACCAACACTTGTTACTATTTGTCTTGTTGATGATAGCCATTCTGACTGGGATGAGGTGATAATCTCATTGTGGTTTTTAATTACATTTCTCTGATGATTAGTGATGTTGAACATTTTTTCATATGTCTATTTGCAATTTGTATGTCCTCTTTGGAGAAATGTCTCTGCAGGTCGTCGGCCCATTTTTCAATTTTGGGTTGTTTGTTTTTTTGTTGTTGAGTTGCATGAGTTCCTTGTATATTTTGGATATTAGCCCCTTATCGGAGGCACTGTTTGCAAAAATCTTCTCCCATTCAGGTGGTTACCTCTTTATTTTGTTGATGGTTTCTTTTGCTATGCAGAAGCTTTTAAGTTTCATATTGTCCCATTTGTTTATTTTACCTTTTTCTTCCATTGCCTTTGGAGTCAAATTCATAAAATGCTCTTTGAACCCACAGTCCATAAGTTTAGTATCTATGTTTTCTTCTATACAGTTTATTGTGTCAGGTCTTATGCGTAAGTCTTTGATCCATTTTGAATTAATTTTGGTACATGGTGACAGATAGCACTCCAGTTTCATTCTTTTGCACATGGCTATCCTATTCTCCCACCACCATTTATTGAAGAGGCTGTCTTTCCTCCATTGTATGTTTTTAGCTTCTTTGTCAAAAATTGTTTGTCCATATTTATGTGGTTTAAGTTCTGGGTTCTCAATTCTATTCCATTGGTCTATGTGTCTGTTTTTCTGCCAATACCGTGCTGTTTTGATTATTGTAGCCCTGTGGTACAAACCAAAGTCAAGGAGTGTGATACCTCCAGTATTGTTCTTTTTTCTTAAGATTGCTTTGGCTATTCGGGGTCTTTTGTGGTTCCAAACAAATCTGATAATTTGTTGTTCTATTTCTTTAAGAAATGCCATTGGGATTTTGATGGGGATTGCATTGACTCTGTATGTTGCTTTGGGTAATATGGCCATTTTAACTATGTTGATTCTTCCAATCCATGAGCACAGAATGCCTTTCCATTTCTTTGTGTGTTCTTCAGTTTCGTTCAAAAATGTCTAAAAGTTTTCAGTATATAGGTCCTTCACATCCTTGGTTAAGTTTATTCCTAGGTATTTTATTCTGTTTGTTGCAATTGCAAAAGGAATTGTTTTTTGTATTTCTTTTTCTGAGGTTTCATTGTTAGTATATAGGAATGTAATGGACTTTTGTATGTTGATATTGTAGCCAGCAACTTTACTGTATTCGTCGATTGTTTCTAACAGCTTTTTGGTGGAGTCTTTAGGGTTTTGTATATATAGCATCATGTCATCTGCTAAGAGTGATAATTTAACTTGTTCATTCCCAATTTGGATGCCTTTTATTTCTTTCTCTTGCCTGATTTTTCTGGCAAGGACTTCCAACACTATGTTGAAAAGCAGAGGTGATAGGGGACAGCCCTGCTGTGTTCCTGAACGTAGAGCAAAGGGCTTCAGTTTTTCACCATTAATTATGAGATTAGCTGAGGGCATGTCATATATGGCCTTTATTATGTTAAGGTATTTTCCTTCTATACCTATTTTATTAAGTGTTTTAATCATAAATGGATGTGTATCTTGTCAAATGCTTTTTCTGCATCAATTGATATAATCATATGATTTTTGTCCTTTATTTTGTTTATGTGATGTATCACATTGATGGATTTGTGGATGTTGAACCATCCTTGTGCCCTGGGGATGAACCCTACTTGGTCATGATGAATAATCTTTCTAATGCATTGTTGTATTCGATTTGCTAGAATTTTGTTTAGGATTTTTGCATCTGTATTCATCAGAAATATTGGTCTGTAGTTTTCTTTTTTTGTGTTGTCTTTACCAGGTTTTGCTATCAGGGTAATGTTGGCCTCATAAAATGAGTCAGGGAGTACTGTCTCTTCTTCAATTTTTTGGAAGAGTTTGAGCAGGATTGGTATTAGATCCTCTTTGAAGGTTTGGTAGAATTCACTAATGAAGCCATCTGGTCCTGGACTTTTGTTTTTGGGAAGGTTTTGGATGACTGATTCAATTTCGTTACTGGTGATTGGTCTGTTTAGATTTTCCAGTTCTTCATGGTTCAGCCTTGGCAGGCTATATGTTTCTAAGAACTTGTCCATTTCTTCTAGGTTATTGAATTTGGTGGCATATAGTGCTTCATAGTATTCTTGGATGATCCTTTGTATTTCTGTGGTGTCCATGATAACTTCCCCTTTTTCATTTCAAATTTTGTTTATTAGTGTCTTCTCTCTTTTTATCTTAGTGAGCTTAGCCAAGGGTTTGTCAATTTTGTTAATCTTTTCAAAGAACCAGCTCTTTGTCACATTAATTTTTTCTACTGTCTTTTTGTTCTCTATTTCATTTAGTTCTGCTCTAATTTTTGTTATTTCCTTTCTTCTGCTGACCTTGGGTTTCACTTGTTCTTCTTTTTCCAGTTCTTTAAGGTGTAACATGAGGTTATTTATTTGTGATTTTTCTTGTTTCTTGAGATAGGCCTGTAATGATGTAAATTTCCCTATTAAAACTGCTTTCTCTGCATCCCAAAAATTTTGGTAGGATGTATTTTCATTGGTATTTGTTTCTATGTATCTTTTGATCTCTCCTCTAATTTCTTCTTTGACCCAGTCGTTCTTTAAAAGTATGCTGTTTAATCTCCATGTATTTGTGTTTTTTTCCTGCTTTCTTTTTGCAGTTGATATCCAGTTTCAAAGCCTTGTGATCAGAGAATATGCTTGGTATGATTTCAATCTTCTTAAATTTGCTGAGGCTGATTTTATGTCCCAATATATGGTCTGTCCTTCAGAATGTTCCATGTACACTAGAAAAGACTGTATAGTCTGATGT
This sequence comes from Rhinolophus sinicus, assembly GCF_057876585.1. Lineage (NCBI taxonomy): Eukaryota > Metazoa > Chordata > Mammalia > Chiroptera > Rhinolophidae > Rhinolophus > Rhinolophus sinicus. Next base: position 82,733,110 of record NC_142502.1, on the reverse strand, counting down.
GTTTGGATGAAGTTCTTTATATATGTCTATTATGTCCATTTCATCTGTGTGTCATTTAGGGCTGCGATTTCGTTATTTATTTTCTGTTTGGATGATCTATCCATAGCTGTCAATGATGTACTTAAGTCCCCTAGTATAATTGTGTTTTGGTCAACTTCTCCCTTTCATTCTGTTAGTAGTTGCTTGTTATATTTCAGTGCTCCCTGATTGGGGGCATAAATATTGATGACAATTATGTCTTCTTTTTGTATAGTACCCTTTACCATTATGAAATGTCCATCTTTGTCTCGTTATCTTTTCCACCCTGAAGTCTCTTTCATCTGATATCATTATGGCTACACCTGATTTTCTCTGGGTACCATTTGCTTGGAGTGTCAATTTCCACCCTTTCTCTTTGAGTCTATGCTTGTCCTTGTAACTGAGATGTGTCTCTTGGAGACAGCATATGGTTGGGTTTAGTTTTTTGATCCAATCTGCTACTCTGTGCCTTTTTCTTGGTGAGTTCAGTCCATTTACATTTAGGGTGATTATTGATATGTGAGGATTTCCTATCATTCTATCTTTAGTTTTCTGGTAAGGCTGTGTCTCCATTGTTTCTTTGTCTTTTTGTTGTTGTCTGTTATTTCTGTGTGGTGGTATTCTATGATGTTCCCTCTGTTTCTTCTTTTATTATAGTATGTATTTCAGTTCTGAATTTTTTTATTTTTTTTTTTTGAGTAGTTACCCTTAAGTTTATGTAAAAGAAAGTTTGATATTTAGAGTATTCCATTTTCTTCAGCACGCTTACTTTCTCCATTCCCACATTTCGGTTCAGGCCTTTACTCTCCCCCTTTTTATGTTTTGGTTGCCACAAATTGTCCCTGTTGATGGTGGTCGAATAGCCTCCTTTAGTATTTCTTGTAGTGCAGGTCGTGTATTAGAAAATTCCCTCAGCTTCTATATGTCTGGAAAGGTCTTTATTCCTCCTTCACATCTAAAGGATATCTTTGCAGCGTATATTATTCTTCGCTCATAATTTCTCTCTTTCAATAGTTTGAATATTTGGTTCCACTCCCTCCTGGCTTGTAGAGTTTCTGCTGAAAAATCTGATGATAATCTAATGGGCTTTCCTTTGTAAGTTACCGTCGTTTTTTCCCTGACTGTCTTGAGGATTCTTTCTTTGTCGTTGATTTTAGACAGCTTCAGTACAATGTGCCTTGGAGAAGGCCTGTTGGGATTGAGGTAATTAGGTGTTCTGTTTGCTTCTTGGATTCGAGGATCCAGTTCTGTCCACAAGTTTGGGAAGTTCTCATCAACGATTCGTTTGTATATATTCTGTGTTCCCTTCTCTCTTTCTTCTCCTTCTGGTATGCGCATTATTCTTATATTGCTCTTTCTGATGGAATCAGAAAATTCTTGTAGAGTTCTTTCATTTCTTTTAAGTCTCAAGCCTCTTCTTCCATCCATGTAATTTCCATTTTCTATCTTCGATGTCACCGATTCTTTCCTCCATCTGGTCAACTCTACTACCTAAACTGGTTATTTCATTCTTAATTTCTTCTATTGAGTTCTTCATCTCCAGAAATTGTATTTGGTTCTATTTTAAAATTTCAATCTCTTTCGTAAATTGCTCATGTTGTTCTTTGATTGTGTTTCTGAGTTCATTAAACTGCCTTTCTGTGTTTTGTTGCATCTCGTTGAGTTTTTTCAGAACTGTAATCTTAATTCTCTGTCATTTAAGTCACATATTTCCATATCTTTTGTTCCTTCTCTGGAGACTTTTCACTTTCTTTCTGAGTTGTCTTGTTGCCTTGGTTATTCATGGCAATTACTGATTTATTATTTCTCTTCCTAGATATCTACAGTTGTTGCTTCTGCAACAGGTTGATAGGAAGAGGTCTTTCTTTTGTTTTCCAGTACTTGTTGGTAGAATGTTTTATTTTCTCTCTGACTGCAGCCTTTTTTCCCTCTCTCACACGGTAGTGCTATGTTATTTCTGCACTATTCCAGCTTCTCACACAATGGGGGGATTCCCTGGGAGACGGGTTTCTCCTCTGTTAATAGTTTGCCTGGGTCACAGGGCACAGTGTCCATGTGGGTATGCAGAGAGCTTTTGAAATTCTAAAGCGCTTCCTGCACCAGATTCAGAGCCGGTATGTTTCAGCAGTTCTGTTTACTCCTGCAGGGATCCGCCCAGATAGGTGGCTCCAGGGGCGGGGTGAGTTGTGAGAGGTGGCCCAGAGCAATGGCGGCGACCACCACCATAGCCGGGCCTGCTTCCACAGCTCCCTCCACTTTGCCGGAACTAGTTGGGCTGCGAATCTGAGTCTGTGGTGCACAGTTCTCAGAACAGCAAATATTCTGTTCTTTTGATCTGACACTGCTACTGTTACGCTTCTAGCACTGGGCTGGTGGGGGCAGGGCGAGCTCTGGGAGGGTAGCGAGGGGGCAGCTAGTCTCAGTGCCTAAGGCTCCGTTCTCTGCTCGGCAGTGAGGGCTTATACCACCGTTTTCAGCTTTTTCCCTCAGTCTTTTCTCCGAGGCCTCTGCCGTGAGCGTTGGGTTCAGCCGTGTTATATGCTGTCCCCTCAGCCCTGAGGGCCATAAGCGGAGCCCTAGCAGTCCGAGTTCTTCCCTCTCGTGCAGCTGCGGTAGTTCCGGGAAGCAGCGAGCTCAGAGCACTGAGCTAGGTCTGTGTCCTGTGCCCACACGGCTCCATCTCTGCACATCTCCCTTCCCCCCTCCCCCACTCGTTTGATTCGCCCACCTTTAGGTGAATTCAGTAGTGGGCCTCTTCATCTTGCCTGTGTGCTGTGCAGGGAGTCCTTTGTGGAGTTATTGTTCTTCGATTAGTTGTAAATTCCAGGGGAGGTTTACAGAGACTCACCTCAAGCTGCCGTTTTGATCCGGAGGGCCCTTCTATTTACAGTGACTCAGTTCAACAGGTTTTTAAAAACTTAAGTCATCACAGGGAGCATGAACTAATGCACTGTTTGTACGATGCACTGGGAACCACTGAGGAGGATAGGGCTTTTGGTCTCACGTGCATTAATCACTGAGTTATTGGATATGTTATGCAAATGTTTTCTGTCAATTCCTTTGTTAATAGCAGCTCTTCTCTTTGGTGTCAGTATGCCTGACTGTAAGCAATTTTCTTTCTAACTTAATGTCTTAATCTCATTTTTCTCTTGGAAACCAGATGATCCAATTTGTTAGAGTTATGCATAAATTTAGACTAAGTAAGGTCTCATGAAGGCCTAAGGGACTTACCTATGGATAAAGAGAAGCAGCTTTATTGTATGAATGGTGTTCACATTGTCAAACATATTGCTTGCTTTTGTTTTTTACTCATGGAGCTAGGTAAGACTTCTTGATGGTCTTTTCTGTAGAAGTGGGGTTTTGCAGTGTAAATTTCTCCAGTGGAGTGGCCATCTTTGGTTATTATACATTTATTATGTTGAGTATTCATCCATACCTAACATATATATTTTAGTTGCTTTGTGGTGGGTTCATTCAAGTTGTATCACAGGGCAGTTTCCATGATGATATCAATCAATTTTTTTCACTGATTGATTCTAAAATTATAGTGTGTATTAGAATGATGGTCATTATGGAGAGGCCTTGGGATATATTTTAATGCTTTTGAAAATATCAGCTTATTAAGAGGCTTTGCTGTGTTACAGATAACCCTAAAACTTAATGGTTTAAAGAGATATCATTAGCTTATTCACTCATGATTCTGTGGGTTGACAATTTGGGCTAGGCTCAGCTGGGCAATTCCTCTAATGGTCTCACTTGAGTTCATGCCTGTGGCTGCAGTCACTGGGCAGGTAGGGTGGGATCTGGGTGGTTCCAGATGGCTTTACTCACAGTGTGGCATTAGGCTTGGGTGACCAAAGTTACTGGTCATATAGCTCTACTCCCTGACAGGCTAGCCCAGGCTTCTCCACATTGTTCCAAAAGCAATAGGAAGGGTATGCTGCAGTGTGCAAGCATTCTTTATGTCTGTGTCTCATGATGGCTAAGATTCTTTGGCTAAAGAAGTCACATGGCTAAGTCCAGATTCAGGAGAAAGAGAAATAGGTTCTTTCTCTACATGGAAGGAGCTGCAAACTACTATGATTATTGTTTTGTTTTCAATCTACCACCACATTTGTATCAACTGATGGCCCTGATTTTGTTGATGTAGCATAAGTCCCACATGAAAACAGTATTTGCAAAAAAATAACATTGTGTTCTATATAGGCAGATGCAGTAAATACAGGATCCTGAAATGACGTGAGGCTTGGATATTTTCTTTGTTTGAATTTATGGTTTAAAACATTTCTCAACAGATTTTGTAAAAAGTCAATTGTTTGCCTCTTTATCAGCGTTTCAAAGATAAAATTATTAAAATACACAAATCACTGTGTTAATCACATAACACAAGTGAATCCCCAAAATTTTAATACTGAGTCATTCTCCAAAGTAGCTTTATCCTTTTAATTTGTAACTTTGTAGAATATCAAAATAAGAAAAAAAGGGAGTAAAAAAGCAAATACAGAATAAAATTTTAGTCATAAATCTATTGAAGTTACCTAAGTTATTTGGAAGTTAATTATGACTGTGTGCAAAGCAAATGATGTGAGAACTGAATTAATGAAGACTGGCTACCTTCCACAAGCTAATGAGGCATGCTTTATACCAATAGTGCCACAGACTGAAAAATTAAACCTCTTGGTGATGAGAAAAAAGGAGCAGCAGCCCGAGTTAAGGATAATATGCAAGGCCAGAGGAGTTCCTAAAGGCAGTCTGCACTTAACAGTCTTTCATTGCTTTTCTGTGAATTTCTGTGATTCTTAGGGTGTAGAAACCCTGAAATTCCCTCATCTTTTGTCCCCCACCCCCCAAAAAATATAATTCATAGACATTGTAGTTTACTTTAGCCCTACAGAGTCAATTAGGGCAGAAGTACTAATGTTCAAATGCATTTCTATTTCTCAGACATTGGTACTTAACTTCAGTGCAGTGATAGCCCCCTTTTTTTTTCTCTTTTTGGTGATATATTTTTTTTCTCATGTAGGTGATATATATTTTTTTTTCCCACAACTGGACCACATGCCTCCAACTGCAATTCTTTATTGCCCCCATATCAGCCAATTTTACCGAACAAATTCCTGGTTGTCTATTTGTTAAAGGCCAGCAGTGTTCCCCATGGTCCTGGTAAACTCCCGGCGCTTAATAAATATTTATTAACATGAGAAGAGGACTGCGGTCATAAAGCTTGCAGTGATTAAATTTCAGGCCCTACACAAAGCTCCTAACTACCAGCATTAGGTAGAGTCTCAGAAGACACCAAAAAGCCTGTCTATAAGACAAAAGCGATTGGACTTAGGAGTAGGTGGGATGGCACCCCCACTACCCCCAGCTCCCTCCCTCCCCATGATGAGAAAGGGCCTCAGAGAGGTCAGGTGACATGCCTCAAATCTCAGGGCTTCTAAGTGGCAGAACAGGGAAGTCTGAATCCATCATAATTTTAGCTTAGGGAAGGCCCAGCTGGCAGCTGGAGAGGTGCAGGGGGGAGTTGGCTCTGTTCTCCCTGGAAAGAGGGGAGTCTTTAGTAATTTTTTGTGAGAGGCGATCGCAAAACCACAGCAGTGCAGGGGAGCTGAGGGCAAGCAAAGCATGCTGGGAACCATCCCTTCGCTTCAGCCTGACCTCCTCAGAGTGGGTATTCTGAGCAGCTCTTGCTGGCTCCTCTGTTCTGAGTGGCCTTTGATAAGCTGCTCAGCATATCTGAACTGGAGGCAGCCACAGCTCCATCCAGTGAGAGAGGCTGGCTGCCTCCCTAGGCTGTTTCTCTCTGGGCCTGGCCTGGAACTAACCAAGACTGGGGATACCATTCCAAGAGCTGAGACCCTGCAGAAACTAAGGGTCTCATGGCCAGGCCTGAGCAGCCTGATCAAGGGGAAGGAGGCTGGATCTGCCTTCATCTTAAAGAACTGTTAGGAGACAACGGTGGGAGGGGTGATAAATAACTCCTCTGTAGGTGCTTTTCAACCAGGTTCTTTTTATATGTCTTTTCTACCATTAACTTGTGTGTGTGTATATACATATATAAACTATATATATATATATATATATATATATATATATATATAGCCAGAAATTATTCTAAACAATTTATTTGTATTACAACACTATGAGGTAGGTACTAAAATTATCCACACATAGATGAGAAAACAGACACAATAAATTAAATTATTGAACCAGTGACACTGCTAATAAATGATGCCGTCGAGTTCCAGAGCCCACAATTTTAACTGTTCTGTAGTACTCCACGACTATATGTGAAATAGTTTGACTCATTTGGGAAAGATGAATTAATAAATACAGTAGAGAAGCATGAATATATTGGGCCTAATTCAACCATGTAGATAAAATACTTCTAATACTCTTTATATTAATCTTAAAATCATAAGACATCATCCACTTAATAGTTGGGTGAAGTTATCTCATCCACTTAATAGTTGGGTGAACTTGTTCAGGGCTCTTCAAATAAACATTTTAACTGATGCTGTAAGAATTATATATAGTCAATTGCATGAAAATCCATTGGAAAAGATTAAGATTTTATTACTATTTGTGAAATAGAGCACTGTACTGTAAATTGGAAACCAAGTCTAACTCTTATCTTGGCACTAGTTGGTTGTGATTGGATAAATCACCTAAAATTTTGTCTTATTTACCCATTTATAAAATAGTTTTTTAACATTATCCTCTACAGTTATCACAGGAATATCGGAAAGAAAAATGAGACAGTAAATGAAAGTCCATGCTATAAATCCAGACTGGTAGCATTGCTGCAAATACTAAGTTCTATATGATATTTAGGTCCTTTTTAATGTCTTCCTTATGTTCAAACAGTTATTGCTATTAGAAAAATTAGTGGTTATTATAATCATCCAATTTCTGTTTTGGCTGAGAGTTTGTATGATTTGTCTTATATGTTTCTTTGCTTTATGATTTTACATTAAGTTTTCTGAAGCTTCCAAGTATGAGGGAGCCAACCATAATATGTTTTAAAATAGTTTAATATATATCTTTATATACATACCTGTACACACACACACACACACACACACACACACGCACGCACAGAGATGTTTGTCTCCTTTAGAATCTTAATGATTATTAGAATTGGAGGTATTTTTGGAAGTTGATTTCATTCAAACCCCACATTTTTTGACTGACAATAATAATACTCATTGTTTTCATTTAACCACTATTACCAAGTTGGGAGTAAAAACAAATCTCCTCAAATAGAGTCCAGGGCATTTTCCACTGCCCATGGTAGTAGTTGCCTCTTCTACCAGTGTTCTGACATAGTAGTTTCTTCTTTGATCTCATTCTTTTCTTTTCACTTCTTCCCACTTAGTTTACTCTTTTGTTCATTTTCAATTTCCCCTCTCCCTTATTCTTATAATAACTTCCAGGTCAGAAAATAAAAATACATATATTTGTTGGGGTGACATTGGTTAATAAAATTACATGGGTTTTGAGTTACATTTTTATAACACATCGTCTGTATATTGTGTTGTGTGTTTACCACCCAGAGTCAGTTTTACTTCCGTCACCATGTATTTGACCCCTTTATCCTCTTCTACCACCACTCCTCCCTGCCTCACCCTGTGATAACCACTAAACTGTTGTCAGTGTCTATGAGTTTTGTATGATTATTTGTCTTGTTCGTTTGTTGCTTTCAGTTCTATATCCCACATATGGGTGAAATCATATGGACCTTGACTTTTTCTGTCTGCCTTATTTTGTTTAGCACGATAATCTGAAAATGCATCCATGTTGTCACAAATGGCAGTATTTCATCTTTTCTTATGGCCAAGTGATATTCCATTGTATATATGTACTACATCTTCTTTATCCAGTCATCTATCAAGGAATACTGTTTTTTTTTTTTTTCCATGTCTTGGCCACTGTGAGTAACATTGCAATGAACATAGGGCATATCTTTATAAATATTTTCAGATTTTTTTTGGTAGATACCCAGGAGAGGAATTACTGGGTCATATGGAAATTCTATTCTTAATTTTTTTGAGGAACCTCCATACCGTTTTCCATAGTGGCTCTACCAACTTACATTCCCACCAGCAATGTATGAGGGTTCTTTTTCTCCACAACCTCTCCAACACTTGTTATTACTTGTCTTGTTGATAATAGCCATTCTAACAGGTGTGAGGTGGTACCTCATAGTGGTTTTGATTTGCATTTTCCTAGTAGCTAGTAAAGTTGAGCATTTTTTCATATATCTATTGGCCATTTGTTTGTCTTCTTGGGAGAAGTGTCTGTTCAGGTCTTCTGCCCATTTTTTAATTGGATTGTTTGTCTTTTTTGTTTTTGTGTTTGTATGAGTTGTTCATATGTTTTGGATATTAGCCCCTTATCGGAGGTGTTGTTTGCAAGCATCTTCTGCCATTTGGTTGGTTGCCTCTTTGTTTTATTGATGGTTTCTTTTGCTTTGCAGAAGCTTTTTAGTTTGATATAGTTTTCATTCATTTATTTTTGCTTTTACTTTCCTTGACTTTGAGGTAAAATTCCTCTCTAAAGCCAAAATCCATTAGTTTAGTACTTATGCTGTCTTCTATGCAAGTTTATTGTTTCAAGTCTTTAGATCTTTGATCCATTCTGAGTTAATTTTGATATCTGGTGACATAGTAGTCTAGTTTCATTCTTTTGCATGTGACTTCCCAATTTTCCCAGCACCATTTATTGAAGAGGCTTTCTTTTCTCCATTGTATGTTTCTGGCTCATTTGTCGAAAATTATCTGCCCATATATATTTGGGTTTATTTCTGGGTTCTCAATTCCATTCCATTGGTCTGTTTTTCTGCCAATACCATGCTGTTTTGATTATTGTCACTTTGTAGTATAAATTGAAATTGGTGAATGTGATCCCTTTGGCCTTGTTCTTTTCTTTCAGGATTTCTTTGGCTATTTGGGGTCTTTTCTGATTTCATAGAAATCAGATGATTGTTTTGTCCTATTTCATTAAAAAATGCCATTGCGATTTGGATGGGGATTGCATTAAATCTCTATGTTGCTTTGGGTAACATGGGCATTTTAACTATATTGATTTTTCCAGTCCATGAACACGGAATATTTTTCCATTTCTTTGTGTCGTCTTCAATTTCTTTTAAAAAATGTCTTACACGTTTCAGTTTATAGGTCCTTCACATCCTTTGTTAACTTTATTCCTACCGTGTTTCCCCAAAAATAAGACCTAGCCCGACCATCAGCTCTAATGTGTCTTTTGGAGCAAAAATTAATGTAAGATCCAGTATTATATTATATTATATTATATTATATTATATTATATTATATTATACCCTGTCCTGTATTATATTAAAATAAGACCAGGTCTTATATTAATTTTTGCTCCAAAAGATGCATTAGAGCTGATGGTCCGCTAGGTCTTATTTTCGGGAAACACAGTATGTAGTTTTTGTTGCATTTGCAAAAGGAATTTTATTTATTTATTAAATTCCATTGTTAGTATATAGGAACACAATGGATTTTTGTACATTGATTTTATATCCTGAAACTTTACTGTATTTGTTTATTGTTTCTAATAGTTTTTTGGTGGAGTTTTTAGGGTTTTCTATATAAAGAATCATGTCGTCTAAAAAAAGTGACAATTTGATGACTTTATTCCAAATTTGGATGCCTTTTATTTCTTTCTCTTGCCTGATGGTTCTGGCTAGGACTTCCAATACTATGTTGAATGACAGTGGTGAGAGGGCATCCTGTCTTGTTCCTGATCATAGAATGATTTCAGTTGTTCACCATTAAATAAGATATTGGCTGAGGGTTTATCGTACATGGCCTTTGTTATGTCGAGATATTTTCCTCCTATACCCATTTTATTAAGTGTTTTAATCATAAATGGATGTTGTATCTTGTCAAATGCTTTTTCTGCATATTGATATAATCATATGATTGTTTCATCTCTTATTTTGTTTATGTGGTGTATCACATGATCAATTTGTATATGTTGAACCATCCTTATGCTCCTGGAAAGAACCTCACTTGATTGTAATGTATAATCTTTTTAATGTATTGTTGTATTTGATTCGCTAATATTTTGCTTAGGATTTTTGCATCTGTATTCATCAGAGATGTTGTTCTGTAGTTTCACTTTTTTTTGTGATCTGTACCAGGTTTTGGTATCAGGGTAATGTTGGCCTCATAGAATGAGTTAGTCAGTATTGCCTCTGATTCAGTTTTTTGGAAGAGTTTGAGGAGGACAGTTATGAAATCATTTTGAATGTTTGGTAGAATTCACTAGTGGAGCCATCTGGTCCTAGACTTTTGTTTTTGTGGAGGTTTTGGATGATTGTTTCAATTTCCTTGGTCAATTGAGATTTTCCAGTTCTTTGTGATTCAGTCTAGGAAGGTTATATGTTTCTAAGAGCTTGTCCATTTTTTCTAGGTTATTAAATTTGGTGCCATGCAGTCCTTCATAGTATTGCTGTATGGTCTTTGTATTTCTGTGGTATTTGTCGTAACTTTTCTTTCATTTCTGATTTTGTTTGTGTTTTTTGACTTTTTTCCTCAGTGAATCTACCCAGGGGTTTGTCAATTTTATTAATCTTTTCAAAGAACCTGCTCTTTGTTGCGATAATATTTTTCCACTGTCTTTTGTTTTCTCTTTAATTCTGTTCTAATTTTTATTATTTCCTTTCTTCCGCTGACTGGATTTCATTTGTTCTTCTTTTCCTAGTTCTCTAAGATGTAATGTTAGGTTATTTATTAGGGATTTTTCTTGTTTCTTGAGAAAGGCTTGTAATGTTATAAATTTCCCCCTTATTACTACTTTTGCAGCATCCCGGTTATTTTGATATGATGTATTTTTATTCTTATTTGTTTCTATGTATCTTTTGATCTTATTATTTTCTTTGACCCAGTCTCTCTTTTTTTTTGACATATTTAATTTCCACATATTTGGGGTGTTTCCCACTTTCTTTTTGCAGTTGATCTCCAATTTCAATGTATTGTCATAGGAGAATATGCTTGTTAAGGATTTCAATTTTCTTAAAATTGTTCTTGCTCGTTTTTTTTTTTCCAACATATGCTCTATCCTTGAGAATGTTCCATGTCCACTAGCAAAGAATGTACGGTCTGATGTTCTGGGATGGATGAAAAGCCCTGTAATGTCAGTCACATCCATTTGGTCTAATGTGTTATTTGAGGCTGATATTTCCTTTTTGATTTTCTATTTGGATGATCTATCCATAGCTGTCAATGGGGTATTTAGGTCCCCTATTCTAATTGTGTTTTTGTCAGTTTCTCCCTTTAGTTCTGTTAGTAGTTGTTTTATATATTTTGGTGCTCCCTGATTGGGAGCATATATATTGACAAATACTATGTCTTCTTATTGTATTGTCCCCTTCATCATTATGAAATGTCCATCTTTTTCTCTTGTTACCTTTTTTATTTTGAAATCTATTTTGTCAGATATAAGTATGGCTATACCCACTATTTTTTCTGGATGCCATTTGCTTGGATCATCATTTTCTACCCTTTCACTTTGAGTCAATATTTGTCCTTACAACTGAGATGTGTCTGTTGAAGGCAGCATATGGTTGAGTTTTGTGTTTGATTCAGTCTGCTACTCTGTGCCTTTTTGTTGGTGAGTTCCGTCCATTTGCATTTGGGGTGATTATTGATATATGAGGATTTCCTATAGCCATTTTATTTTTTGTTTTCTGGTAGGTTGATGTTTATATTGTTTCTTTGCCTTTTTGTTTCTGTCTGTTATTTTAGTTTGGTGGCATTCAGTGATTATTTCCTCTTTGTTCCTTTTTTTATGTTATATGTCTCAGTTCTGGATTTGTGTGTATGTGTGTGTGTGTGTGTGTGTGTGTGTGTGTGTGTGTTTACCATTAAATTTATGTAAAAGAAAGTTTTGCATATATAGTAGTCCTTTTTCGTCATGCGTGTTATATCCATTCCACTTTGAAAATTCAGACCTCTCTCCCTTCCCCTTTTTTGCTTTCATTGTCACAAATTATTTCTGTTTATGCTGTTAGTTTATGTTTGAGTTGTAGTAGTAAATTGTCTTCTTCTTTTTCTTTTTTATGTTTTTATCTCCTTTACCCTTTTTGTTATATGTAAGTGTATAGTGCATTGTTCTGAGTAGGGGTTGCCATTTTCTGCTTCTGGCTGTCTGTTAGTCATCTTATTCATAGTTTTGTATCCTTCTGGTTTTCTGTTTCAGGTAGAAAAACTCCCTTCAGTATTTCATGTAATGCAGGCTTTGTAGTAGAAAATTCCCTCGGTTTCTGTATATCTGGAAAGGTCTTTATTCCCCCTTCATATCTGAAAGATCACTTTGCTGGATATATTATTGTTGGCTGGTAATTTCTCTTTTTTGGTAGTTTGAATATTTGATTTCACTCCCTCCTAGCTTGTAGAGTTTCTACAGAAAAATCTGTTGATAATCTAATGGGCTTTCCTTTGTAGGTTACTGTTTTCTTTTCCCTGGCTCTCTGGAGAATTCTTTTCTTGTCATTAATTTTTGACAGTTTCAATATTACGTGCCTTGGAGAAAGCATTTTAGGATTGAGATAATTGAGTGTTCTCTTTGCTTCTTGAATTTGAGGATCCAGTTCTTTCAATAGGTTTGAGAAATTTTCATTGACTGTTTGTTTGAATAGGCTCTCTGTGCCCTTCTCCCTCTCTTCTACTTCTGCTATACCCATTATTCTTATATCGCTCTTTCTGATGGAGTTTTCTTGTAGAGTTCTTCCATCCTTTTTTTTTTGGGGGGGGACAATTTTTATTGGGGAAGGGCAACAGGACTTTATTGGGGAACAGTGTATATTTCCAGGACTTTTTCAAGTAAAGTTGTTGTCCTTTCAATCTTAGCTGTGGAGGACACAGCAGCTCCAGGTCCAGTTACTGGTTGTTAGTTGCAGGGGGTGCAGCCCACCATCACTTGCGGAAGGAATCAAACCAGCAACCTTGTGGTTGAGAGCCCACTGGCCCATGTGGGAATCTAACCAGAAGCCTTCAACATTAGGAACACGGAACTCCAACCGCCTGAGCTATCGAGCTGGCCCTCGAGTTCTTTCTTTTAACTTTCAAGTCTCTGTCTTCCATCTGCGTCATTTCCAGATTTCTGTCTTCTGATTCTTTCGTCCATCTGGTCAGCTCTATTTCCTAAGCTGACTTGGGGCCACAGAGGGTATAGCTGTAACCTGATTCCTCCCCTCTCCTGGGACCAGAAATTAAAAAAAAAAAAAAAATGCAATCAAAATTGTTTAAAGAAAATGAAATAATTTTAATTACACTTAGATTTTAGGCAAGTGATACTTTCAACTTGACTGTATTTGCCTAAATATGTTGTTAGCATGGAGAGCTCAGGATAGGCTTATGATATACATAGGAACATCTATGCCTGGAGCCAAGCAGTGCTTTTCCCATGATAGATATTACAAGTGCTCTACCTCACATTTTTATTAAGTTTATATACTGCATAGTAGAATCAAAGTAAGTGGACTGCCTATGGAAATAAATTTCCTAGGAACTCATGGTCTTCAAAAAGACCATATGCTTTCCTCATGACTGGGAACAATAAGCACCTTCCTTGAGTCCATATTTCCAGCTGTGGTGAGAGAGGTTTGTTCTCTGTTTAACCCCACATGGCTTTTGGCTTTTTTTGAGCCTGGCTGGATGACCAGATTTGATATGTTTAAACATCTAGATCACTGATAGAGACAATAAATACAGTATATTTCTCTTAGGTTTGAGAGGAAGTTTACATAGGAACTATATGAGAACACAGGTTATGCCCTTTTGGATTATTTTCCTTATATTCTTTTAAAAATAATCAGCATGGTAGTTTATTATATAAATAATAGTTGATTTTAATCAATAGTTTATTTCTTATAATTTCAGTTTCAAATATAATCATGATGGGAAGGGATGAGTGGAGAGTATGATTAAGGAATTGGATGGGTAAATATAGCCTCATTTGTTAAATTACATGTTAATACCACAGGCAACCATTAAAACGGTAACAAGAAAAGTATAGGACCCAAAAAAGGAAGTAAAAACATTTACCTAGTGAGTAGCTTATTGAGCTCATGACTCTGGTGAGCATTTTCAGGGCAGCCTAAGCCAGGTTTTCCAGAATTATCCACTGTTTGGCTACATTATCAGTGATTGAATATTAAATAGGATGGAACAAGTTCCTTACCTGATAGGCTAATTCTTCTGTTACTTTTGCATGTAGGTTCATAAACAGGCCCGGCTTCCATGATGGACGTTGATAGAATATATTCTTTTGAGCAAGAATTATCAAGAAGGAAACTTTGCTTGTGGCTTAGGTATGCTTTTGAAAGGGCTTACCAGTTTCTTATGAAAATTTAATAGAACTTATGATATAAAATGAAATATTGGATTAACTTATGACAGGTTGTCTTTAATGACAGTTCAGGATACAAATAACTCATTCCAGAGACCATTTACCTAAGGCTTTTAAATTAAATTTTCTAAGTACTTTGTATGTTCAACCCTACATTTAAAGCAGGCAGTACTCCACTTCAGGGAAATGAAACCACTTATGGTCATAAAATAATAGATTCAGATTGGCCTTTCAATAAAGAGGTAAGTGTACCAAAAATCTGAAAGGTATTACTGTAAATAAAAATCTTTATTAAGAACTAAAGAGTGCAAATTGATTTTAAAGCTTGTTTTGTCCTTTCTGGCACATGATAAAATACAATAATGATAATCAATATTAAAATGCTTCCTAGGAAGGAGGATTCCTAAAGTAATACAGAACTCTATTCCCACAGACAAGAAAGCATGGTTCTATTGCCTTTCATGAGTATGGCCTAGTGTGTAAAAGTGATGGGTTATCTGTTGTAGGACTCTGTGAATGACTCTGTCATGAAAGTGAAGAATGAGTTCACCATTAGGTTTATTTGTGTCTTGGTCAGAAGCATTGTCCTTAACTCCATCAAGGACTCTTTGTTCACAAGAAGTTTTTACCCAAGTCAGTCAGTCAATGTTTGTTACCTGTAGGGTGTTTTGGCAAATAGGGCGGGATCCAAGGAAATTTGCTTAAGTTAGTAATAGACGAAATAAGTATTCTTCTCTCAAAAGTTTTCTGTATCTTTTTTTCTCCTTTTTAATCTGCTCTCTTCCCACAGACTCATATACACCAGTATTCTCATCTTCCCTATTCTTTTGTATAAGGAATTAGTAGAAGACTAAAGCAAACCTAACGAGTTATTGACTCAAATGACATCCGTTCTTCCTCATTCATCCCGGGGATACTGGCTGTTTAAAAGAGAGCAGGCAATACTTTTCTTAAAAGAGTCAATAACTAAGTATTATACCAATTTTGCGTATTGGGGAATTGAGACTGAGAGAGAATAAACCACTTATTCAAGATCACACATGAAGTTGTAGAACCAGAATTTGCACCCAGATCCAGTTAACAACTAGGCACCTGAGCACTGAGCTCTGTTATTTCCCAATCTCTCGCAGAGAGACTGTATAAAATTCCTTGTGTAGGAAGATGAGGAGGAGTTCCTGGTCTCCCACAAACTCATGCTTCATATCCCCCAAATCTGCCTGCACATGAGAGCCATTCATCAGGCCCAGGCCCCCTTACGGAGCTGCCCTGCGTGCTAACTCCTTGCTCTTCATGCTGGCTTTGCCTCAGCCTTGGCCTTCCTTTAAATTTACAGCAAGCCTTCATTGTTATGATTTTGACTCCTTCCCATTTCTTCTCATTCTCTCAGGTGTCTGCTCTCCTGGGGGGATCACTGTGGTTCCGTTCCCCTCCTCACCTGCCTCATGAGACTTGGGAAGTTCTGACGGCACAGCGAGGACAGAAACAGAGGGCATAGAAGATGCTTTGAATTAGTTGTTTATTCTTATTGATGAAATTAAACACTTAACTATCCAAGTAGAAAGCATGACATAAGACTTTAATAACTTCAAAATCCATCTTTATCTGTTTTTCTCTGTATGCATGTCCAGCTAAATCCAGGCCTTTACTTATTTTGGACAAGTCACAGTAACCTTTAGTGTAGGTTTCTTTCACTGTAGGAGATTAAAAAAAAAAAAAAAAAGTTCTCTATAGAAGGAATAACCTTATAAAAATGACTTGAGACATTTGCTTCTCTTATGTTACTCATTTAAGAGTAAATGTAAGTAATGTATTAGTCAGGGTTCTCCAGAGAAACAGAATTAATAGGATGTATATATATATATATATATATATATATATATATATATATATATATATATATATATATATATCTTTATATATACAATCTCTTTTTATAAAGAGTTTGATTATAAGGAATTGGCTCCTATGGTTATGAAGGCTGACAAGTCCCAAGATCTGCAGGGTGAGCCAGCAAGTTGGAGACCCAGGAGAGCTGACATTTTAGTTCCAGTCTGAGGGTGAAGGCCTGTGAGCCATGAGAGCCAGTGGTGTAAGGTTCAGTCCAAACACCGGCAGGTTCGAGACCCAGGAAGAGCTGATGTCTTATTTTCAGTACAAAGACAGGAAAAGACTGATGTCCCATCCCAAGGCAGCCAGGCAGGAGGCAGGCGGAGTTTCCTTTTCCTCATTGGAGTGTGTGGGGACAGAGTCCCAGAGAGCAGTTTCCAGGCTCTCGACCTCATGTGAAAAGGTGCTGGCTTGGGTAGTAGATGGCCATCAGCTGTGACTAGTTGGCCATCAGCTGTTACCGGTTAGCCATTAGCCACTGATATAACTGCCGTGGCTATGCTTGGGGGTTGGTTTGCAGGCAGAAAAGCGCATCGTGTGGTTCCTACTTCCTGTGTCTCGCCCAGCGGCCAGCAAGACTGGGGTGCAGGAAAACCCCTTATTGGGGTACTGGCAGATGTTTGCTCCCTGTGTCTCCGACCAGCCGCCAGTGGGAATATAGTGGTATGACTCTTCTATCTATGGCTCCATGGGTGTTCCTTTTTGGCCTCACCATATCCTGCGTTATGTGGGGAGCGGGACCAGAGAACCTGCAGGCCTCCCCGCACGACAAATGGCGCAGCGAGCAGGGTCCCCCGCACGACACACATGAAATGAACCATCACAAATAATGTTTCTGAATATGAGTAATGTTTTCATTTCTGTGCTCAGCTATTTCTTATAGCTAGCTATACATAGGATGAGCATTGGTCCTAGTTACCCAGGATAATAGATTTGGTAATTCTTGTTGTCCTGACTATTAATAGTGTCTCCTATTTCTTGCAAAAGTCTAGGTGACATGAACATCTGCCTATACAGGTTTTAATGCTATAGCAGATTTAAGCTGTATTTTTTTTTACAATACACAGCTTAAAATAATTTCCTTATTTTCCTCCCCAAGTTAATTTACCAATATATCTCTTGTTGCTTTTGCATTTTTGTCTCCTCTCTTCCCTGAGTTTGTTCTTCCTGATTATTCTTCTGTTTGTGATTGTGGACTTTGTTTCTTTCTTCTTTCTTCTCCTGCATATACTGTGTTTCCATGAAAATAAGACTGGGTCTTATATTAATTTTTGCTCCAAAAGATGCAGTAGGGCTTCTGTTCAGGGAATGTCATCCTGAAAAATCACGCTAGGGCTTATTTTCCGCTTAGGTCTCATTTTGGGGGAAACACCGTACCTACCCATATAGTCAGTGTCTATGAACTCTGGTCAGCTGGCAGGGATTGGTTTCTTCTGTGTCTATTAATACTAGTTATAGTTTCTCACATTCAATCAATGCTAGAAAAATTTGGGAAGGTGAGATCAGCAGGCACATTAACCAGATTATTTAAATGTTTAATGCTAATTTTATGGCTTATACAGAAAAGCGTTCACACTTGTCTGTTGTGGTAGTAGCTCAGCTGATTAGTGGGCAGAGCTAATGAGACCAGCATCATCTCACTTCCTAAGACCATCCATTGTTTGGACCTTATCTCTAGCCAAGGCCTGCACCTGTGGTCCTTCCTTTCATCAGCCAATGAGGGTGCTGTTGTTGGTTTCCGGGGAAACAGTTTGCGTGAGAAAGAGACAATCAGCTTTTTAGGAGACTAGCAAAACAATCCGTGGCCCCCACTGGGGGAGGCAGGTGTCTCAGCAGGACAATGTTCTTATGTTAAGGTCAGCAAGTTATTAAACATTCTCCAAAGGGAGGTGATTGAATTAAATAATTAGTGAGTGCAAAGTACTTTAAACTGCTGATTATTGTGCCTTGTGGGTCTACTTTGCAGATGATCTGCAGTCAGTGAATCTAGCACGAGGCGTGGGGCTCAGGCTGATGTTCTCTCTCACTTATTTCCTCTCCGAAGTGTTTATAATTATATCATGGATGGGTTTTGGTATTTTACAGCATTTAACAATGTAATCTACCATTGTGAGTTCTCAAACTTTGGTACCTGACGAAACAGGGCAAGATAACTAAGGAAAGCTTTTCAGGAGAAAAGGAAGATTAGAAACACTAGGTTAGCAAACTGCTCACACTATTAATCATGCATCGCTGTACTAACGAGAACGATGAGTTTGTGTTGTACAGGAAAAAATACCTAGAAATAGGGCTCAACTTCTGATAAGTCTGTTATGGGCTGCTTATTGCAAATATTCAATTTAATCTCCTGTTGTACCATGGAGTTTTGAAAGGCAGAGAAGTAATTATGTCCATCCCTGGAAGATCCGGCTCTTCCCATAAAGAATTACAGCCAGCTCCAGAGGTGATTTAAGAAGCTATCTGATATGTACAGTATGTAAAATTGAATAACCCATAGTTAATCATGTCAGTATGGTTTTCAATAGATTTTAAAGAATGTATCTTTGTTAATGAGCTTGCTGTGTTTAGTAGCCTCACCTTTACTATGCAAACCACAAGGGAACATAATAAAATTTAAATATATAGCACTCACTCAAAAGTTGGTATGGAATTAATTAAATGCACTTGACACTATTAGTTTTAAGTAAAGGATTTGTAGGAGAGAGGAGGATGAAATTAAAATTGACTATGGTATAGAAACCCGAAATGTTACGGCCTTACGTATATGGGGTAGGATGAAGTGAATCATTAGAAATCAAGGCTGTTAAGATAAAGGAGAATGAAATATTTCAAAGTATTTGTTCAAGGTATTAACTCATCACATGAAGGAATGAGGATTTCTGGAAACGATCTTCACTCACATTCCCTTAGCCTTTCATTACTATACCTCTTTTCCATGTGATTTGAAAAGGAAAGGAACAAAATGGGTAAGAGTGTACTAGGCCAAGCTTGAGGAAAACTGATTACTGCGTGCAGCGTTTGGACAGATGGACTGTGGGGGCTTCTTGGAGTGAGTGAGAGAGAGAAGGAGGGAGGGAGAAAAGGAAAGAGAGAGAGAGAAAGAGAGAGAAAAGTCTAATTAACCCTCTGCATTTTAGCTAGGGAAACGAGAGCAACGTCACAGTCTCATTAGGATGGTTCTGAGTGGCAGCATATGCAGTGGTTGAAAGAAAGCATGGAGTCTGAATCCAGACTGCCTCAGGTTATGAACCCTACTGTCTCAGGTACTAGTTGCATGTCCTTAGATGGATTATTTAACACATTTTTTGCGGGAAACGAGTAAACTCGTCATATCGCTTTTCATACCAAAGCGTGGGAGACAAGTTAACTCGTTTTGTTCCACTAAGCGGTGGGGCGCGGGAAACTTGTAAACAAGGGCGCCAAACGGGTGACTGACTACGCATTATCTATTGTCAGCGGTACCCTGTGCATCTACCTGCCGATACAATAAATTTGGGACCGAACAAAAACATTAGCCATAAAAATAAATAGCGGTAATATTTACAAAAAAAAGACACAGTGATTCCAGCAAAGGATTTAGTTTTTGCGTTTTTGTTCGTTTCTCCAGTGACTCCATTATACAGTTTTCGTGCGGACGTCTTACTTTCATGTTTCTGAGTTCATTCTGCTTTTATAAAATATGTTTTGTTTTAAATTACTGAAATTTCGTACAAAATACCTAACTACTGTTGTGATTGGTGCAAAATCAAAGTTTTTTTTGAACTGCCTCTAGTTTCTTTTCTGATAAATATTATTTTTGAAAGTGATAATTTTATTATCCCTGGACATGAATCAAAATACATACGAGAGTGATGATGAATTGTTTGTTGACAATTTATCTAATTATTCCTGCCAAAGCGAAAGCGTACCGCAGTGAAACACGGTACATGTGCAAGTTTTGTAATGTACTCCTGCACAAAGGAAAGTGTTTCGAACGCTACCACACAGTGAAGCACTATTAGGTTATAGTTTTTTTTATAAGATCTGTTGAAAATTTCGAAAAAATATTGTAATTTTGTATACATAAAATTATTTTGATTGTGAAGGAGTGTTTTTTCTATGTTTACCTAGAATGTAGTAATTTTGTGTACATAAAAAATAGAATAACACATATTTTGCAAAGTACATAAATAGAGACCTCTTTTTAAACTAAAACACTGAAAGTTTCATAGAAAAATATCAAATAGATCGAAAGATATGAATATTTTACGGAAAGTCTAATTTTGGCGAGAAAATGTCATAAAAGCCCCGCATTACGACGTGATTTGGCGGGAAAATGCCCACTTACAAAGTGTTTAATCTCCCTGGGCCTCAGTTTATTGGTCTGCAAAATGGGGATGATAGTTGATTGCTATGAAAATTAAAGTAGCTAGAACAATACATGGGACATTATAAGCACTATATAAATGCTTGTTATTAAATAAAGTGATATTAAAACTACTGTTAATACAATGAAATTGCTGTTATTAAATAAAAATATAAAAATTACTATTATTAATGACCATGAAAGATAATGCAAACTTAAGTCTCTAGGCCACAGTTGAGAACAGATTAATTGTGATTAATTACTAGGCAATGAATTATTTCCTAATTAACTTTTAAGAACGGCAGTGTGGTATAGAGGAAAGGCAACTGGGCTTTAGAGGCCAAACATCTGAGTTAAAATAGGGACTCCACCATCAGTATATTCGAGATTGAAGTCCTCCTCTTTTCTTGCAGACCCACTTTTTCTCCTGCGGACCCTCTTTCAGTCAATAGAACCAACTGTGACTTTCCCCTCTCTCTTCTTGAATTCAGCCCTTGCCAGGCAGAGCTAACATGAGGACCCTTGTACGTACTATTTCACTTGGGCTTTTGCCATAATCTTCCATTCTAGATCTTGACTATCCAAACCATCTGATATTCTGCCGCTGGATTAATTTTCTTAAAGCACCACTTCTTATGATTCTGTTTCACCCCTGCTTGGCCACCTTCCATGATTCTTCATTTTTTAACAAAATAAAGTCGGTCGTTATTTGCAGGGTGCTCTCGACTTTTCGTGACATGATCTCAGCCTCAGTCCTTGGCTTCATTGTGTTCCTTGTTGAGCCAACCAAACTCTGTCAAACCCATCTCCTGCCCTGCCCATTGCTCATGTTCCTTTTTTTCTCTTCTGGTCTTCCTCACCTCCACCCCCCAACCACAAACCTGCCTTTTATGAAGGTTTTGTCCTGTCTCTGATTTTCCAGGGCTCTCATCTCCTTTAAGATATTCTATGCATTCTAGTTGCTCTTACATTGTAACAATTGTTATTACAGTTATGTGGCCAGATGTCTTATTTCTGCTCAGTGTACCTAAGTTTTATAAGGTTGGGCTGGATTTTTATCATCTTGATATTATTTGCACTCCTTATGGTATTGCCTTAAACTTAGTAGGCACTCACATATGTGATGAATAAATCAGTTAATAAATAAATGCCATTAACTGCGTGACTCAAGAAATCTCACTTTTGGCTTGAATTTCCTTAAAATAATAAGTTTGAAGAACATTCTCCAGCTTATTTTTGTTTTCCTCCAGCTTATAAAGTATGTGATTCTAAATCGTTCCATGCTATCATAAAGAAAAACTGCCGCATACTTGAAATAAGTACAAAAAACTCTTTGTATATAATTACTGTTTCAGTTTTCTCAGCTTCGTACTTCTATTATTTTAATCTCCTGCTAATGTTAGCGTATTAAGCACAAATGCCATTATTGTCCAAAAAGTAATTAATGAAAAAATTTTTCTCAAATGAATGCATAATGGGATTTTCAGTGGCTAATAGAATCTGTTTATACCAAGGTTTTCATTATGTGACAGATTTTCCCAAAATTTGGGGTTGTTGATATTTGGTAAGAAGCACGGGGCTTATATATTTATTTTTATTTTTATTTTAGGTAAGTTGATTATTGTTACTGGTTCTTCCTTTTTAAGGGTTTTTACTTTTTTTTATTCCAGATTTTCACTGTTTTATTATCAGCTACATCCAGTCTCCTGCACAGATGCACTGGTTCAGCATTGCTGCCATGATCCAGGGCTAATGAGGACGCCTGACAGAGTTTTCCATGTTTATGGTGAGTGGCTACACTCTGTGTCTTTGAGTACACAGAGGGTGTGATGCAACCTGGAGAATAATTGAATCTGTGGAATAGCAAGGTACTTCCTGATGGCATTTCACTGTATCTTCAAAGAATGTATGACAGGGGATGTCATTTTGAGTCATCATTCAGTTAAAGAGCTAGATGCGTACATTCAAATTCTTGACTTAGTGTGAAAGTTGTATTGCACTGAATGTTTGAATTTAAAAATATTACTACCTAATATGCAAGCAAAGTAATTCCAGTGCTTATCTTGCATCCTATTTGAGAGAGACAATGAGAATTTCTGTAATGTGTTTGCAGCAAGACTGGTGTTCTGAGGTCATTTGATCACATGACATAATGTTTATACATCTGTGACTCTCCATGTGTAGGAAATTTTTTGTCTTATGAAAAGATTGTCACTGACAATTCCTCCTTTGGAGATTGGAATAATTGAACATTCAGTTTATAATTGCTTCTTTGCATTGCTTTGTATTATGGAGAAGGGTACAGCCCAGAGAGCTGTGATAGCTACACACATCTGTATGGATCATACAGCTGATTATGTGAAGAGATGAGGTTTGAGCCCTAACCTCCTAACTCAATGCAGTGCTCTTCTACAAATTCTCTAGTCCGCTTAAGTTTTAAAATTCTCTGGAGAACTGACTTTGCTTTCTGGACCGATTGATATAGGATACCTAAAATCTGTTATTAACTGAAAACTATTAGTTGTTTTTAAAACTCCCTTTACTATAATAATGCAAGTTCTTTTTCAAAATTCTGAAGTAGTTTGGGACTTTTTGCTGAGAGTTTTAAAGGTCTCAAAACACCTCACCCTGCTTTAGCTTAGGGGAATCAAAGGAATACTTCAAAGATCTCAAGTTTGAAAAATATCAGAAACTCCTACTTGTAAAATAGTTCAAAGCAATCACAGGAGAATCATGAGGGATTTGTGTGGAAAGTTAATATCCAAATATATTTTTCCTCTGAAATTCACATAGGTTTTTAAATTCAGTTTTATTAGCATTTTTATAAAGTCTCTCACAACTCTGCAGTTCAGCATCACCTGAAATCATAGCCTCCACTCCAACTTTGATGTTGAGATAGCTGTCATCGCTCACAGACGACGGAGATACCCGCTTTCCCTCTATTCGCCCTCTGCTTCTCTTACATGTGGAAATAGAGCTTGTCTAAAATATTTGATTTTTCTCCGCCTCTGTTTTTATAGGCAACTTCAGATTTGCATTTTTATGACTCTTCTCTCAAAACCCATTGGCATTGCTGTTGAGTTTTAATGGCTCTTTGTTACTAGTTCTTAAAATTAGTGCATCATTACTTATTGTTCTGCGTGGGTTTGTATGCAAGCTCCGTTCTATTCCCTGATATTTTTTTTCCTGGCCCAGTTGATTCCTAGTATCTATTATTGGTGTGTGTGTGTGTGTGTGTGTGTGTGTGTGTATCACTAGTGCAAGAGCCCAGTATTAATACTACAGAAGAGTATTAATAATTACTGAGCCATTTTGTTTATAAATGCACACAGAGTGAAATGGGTCCACATCTATCAGAGCTTCGGTGAATTAACATGAAATAAAATAATAGGATGAAGTTTTGGTTAAAAACAGAAAAACTTGAATCACATAAATGATTCCAAAGTAACAGAAGAACCATACCCGTGAGCCGGCAAGAGAAGAGTTGGGGACACGTGGGGAGGGGCAGGAGGGAAGTCAGAGACCTTATGATACTTAAACTCTACCTTCACAGTTGCTAAGAACTACATGTAGTTTATTCCAATGGTGCAGCTACACGCAAGGACTCGGGCAAAGAAGAATCAACTGAAATAACATTTGCACAAACTTCTAAGAAGCAAAAAATGCCAAGCACTGAAATTTGTGAATACAAACCTAATGGTCATATATATTGCAATAGAAGAGCCTTGCACTAAGCAAATGTTCAGGCATATTTGTTGAGTGGAGGAATGAAGACAACTTAAGTCTTAGAGATACAGTGCTGCTGAGGGCCCAGCTAAATGGCGAGGGGATGAAGGGTGAAAACCGGTGTTCCCAATTTCCCAAGCCTTTCTGGCGCACCCGGAGTTGCAGTAAATATGAACTGACCCCTCTGTAGGGTGCAGTACCTTTCTGGTAAGGACTCATTGAGGCGGGACTCCAAAGGGTGGGAATAACATCCAAACCAGAACAGTCTTGCTTAGGGATTTTGCAAACAGGAGAAAGAACTCCTATTTTTGAATTTCTCATGTGAATAGCAGTAATATGTTAGCTTGGAGCTGCCTCCAGTCATATTTCCAGGCCCTGGTGACAGCTGGCCAAGAGAAGTAGAGGTGAAATTTAAAGAGGAGGAGAGAGCATCCAGGTGGCATTTGAATTCTTGGATCCAATACGGGACGTCAGATCCACTCCTTGTCTTTTCTCCCTGCGAATGCTCTGTTTAGGTGTGAGCTTGAGTGAGGACCACCTTTCTGATGCTACAGTCACCTGTAGGCAGGGAGGAGGCCCTGTGATGGCCTGGCCTGCCCATTTGCAGCCAGCAGTGGAGTCCACGACCTGAACAGGGAGCGCAGCACATTCACGACCAGCTGGACGTTATCATGAGCAAGGCAACCACACCAAGTTGTGTCTCCTATAACATGTCACATTTAATAACAGCTTTATTTCAGAAATAAATCACTTGGAAGAAAAACTTCTCACCAATACAGCGCATTTAGTTTTCAACCTCAAAGTCAATAAACGGGTCCTGATATTTTAGATTTAAGCCTTACTAGCAATTTAAGACAGACATTCTAGGCCAGAATTCAGCTAATCTGCCACGGAGGCAATCTACACCTTTTGTGAAGCCCTGTTACCATAACTGTGTACATGAATGCTGCAGGAGACGGTGAGCTTAAATGTGTCCTTGCTGAGGAGACAGGCGCAGTAGCCCAGACCTAGGTTCAAATCCTGATGGCAACTCATTGCCTAGGTGATCTTAAGCCCATCATTGACAGTTTTCCTTTGTAAAATGAGGATTATAATGATGACCCCATAGTGTGGTTGTGAGAAGTAAAAGACGATGAACAAAGCAGAGCTTAATAGGCTTTTTTCCAGTATAAGCATCCGCATATCTTTCTTTCCTTTGGTTGGCATTTGAGCTTCTGTTAATTCTTCTTATTCTGCTGCAAAAATAGGCATGTCTGGGTCGGGGTGGGGTGGGGAGGGGCGAAGCTGATCTCGGCAGCAGACTATAAGAGCTTTTATACACCTGGTCTTTTGGTTTATTGGGACCTCTTCACTGTTATTCAAGCTTTGAGCAACTGAGCCAAAATAGTCATTGTGATTGTTCCATTGCAGCGCGTTCCCCAAGACCTGCTTTTCCCCAGCGCTGTACAAGGTGCTTCTTATGCAAGTAATCTTTGACGCAGACACAGAACCGCTGCAAATAGATTTTTCCTTAGCTGAACCTCCTCCCAGGCACTTAATCCTCACGTTAGGTCATTTCCTAACTTTCTTCTGTTGTTATTTGTCCCTCATACCAATTAAGAAGTGAGTATCAAATTTTCTTGTCTTTTCCACAGCTAGAACTACTCAGTCAACAGGAAACTCCACCTTCCCTCATTCTCTGGTCATCAACTACCCCAGACTCCATTATTGGTGGATTATATTTAAGAGTGTGCTTGTCTTTGATGCTTCGGATCCACTAGGCCCTGACATGTTTCAAACACCCGATAACTATAATTATCACCATCATAATTGTGCTCAGCATGTTACACCTGCTAGATGACCTGACATCTGTCAGTCACCTCATTGGTCACCAGATTCCATTCTTTTTACTAATCTGATTGGTTTTCTTCTTCTCCATGCCATGTGTGTCTTATTTGAAACAGTTCACTCAATCAAGAAGGATTGCCTTTCTTCACACAACAGAACCTTCTTTGGACAAGAGTATATGAGTTAAGACTTTACCCTACTGAAACATACAAACAAACTCTAGCACCTCCGCAGCTGTTATATTTATAAAAAAATAATCAAATTCATTTTCTTGTAAGGTCATTCACCACAAATGTAGTGACACACAGATGCTAGTAATAAGCTTATAAATAAATGCTTACGTGTTTCATTTTCTTGATAGGAAAGATTCATAGTCAGTTGTGACATTTCTCCTTGGGAACATCTTTCATGTTCAAGAACGGTTTTATTATTACTGCCTTTCGAAACAAATGGGATATTTGGAAACAACAGATAATTGGTAAAAATGTCCCTATCCTAGTGCTAAAAACCTTTGAAGAAGAGTTTTTAGCTGTTTTGAAGAGTTCCCCCCCCCCCCCCCCCGCTGATAGCTTGTAAGTAACGCAAGTCATAATTCCCACTGGTGCTATGGGCTAGCTGTTGCTTTAGCATGAAAAAAATGAAACTGTTTATATGAGTCATCTATCAGAATAACTAGATGCAGCTGTTCAAAGGGGACGCAGAAGAGACCAGGAAGTGATTTTGCCATTAATTGTACTGTGTTTCACCTGAAGTAATTATATATTTGGAAGAACTATGTTGCATGTTAGATTCTCTTCTCTCCCCGATGTATATATTATCCCTGCCTTTCTAAGCCTTTCTTTCAACTTACCTCTAATGGTAAAAAGTAGGCATTGGACATGTGAATTACCTTAACAGTCATTGCCTCTGTCTATTGAGTTGAGGAGTATGTTAGCTTATGATGTGAATTCGGGGAGCGGGGGGGGGGGGGGGGGGAAGGTGCATAGTAAGCATGACTCTGAGCAGTAGTATGTCCGAGTAAAAATAATGAAAAGGATGTGATGTGGGAGTCAGTCCTGGAGACAAACACGATAACTCAAGTGGTGAGATATTTTGGCATTATAGATTGGTTTCTGGACCAACTTATCATAGTCTTTCTTAGCACCATTACATTTAAATCAAATTGAGCAAGCTTTTGTCAGGCACTTTAACGCAGACTAGGCCCATTTGTCTTTTAAAAAGCAGCAAATAGGGATGTGATACCAGTTTACTGATTCTACCTCTTCAAAACCAGGTCCAGGGAAGATGTCTTGCAGTGTAGGTTTTATTTCCTCTGATGGATCTAGCTTCCAGTGAATGTGACGTTCAAAACTGTGGATTATCTCTTCTGTCCTGCGGAGAGGGATTGGGTTGCATCTCAAATCATCATGGGTACAAGATACGTATAATGCAACCCCAGCAGCATCAGCCTGTGAAGAGGGCTCAGGCCCTTTCATCGTGCCTTCCCTTAGCTGCTGTGTACCTTGGGGCTGGTGCCTCGCAGGACCATTGCTTCCAGTTCTGTTCCATTGAAGTGAGGGCAGGGGCTTATCTTTAACTGGCTTATTTCATCGTAATGTCTGTTCGTAAAATGTGTACGGAAAGACTTAAAATCATTTTATGGTCTCTGCAGTGGTGTTTCTCAGGTGCTCTGATGAACATGCTGTATTACAGTAAATGACTACACACTTTGAATAATCGTTTTCTTTGCTTTAAATTATAGTGTATAAATACTAGTTGAAGGGAAACTCCTATAGTTTGAGCCCTCAAATCATTGTGATTCTTGTCTAATGAAACTTATACAAAAGCATAAACAAGCGTACAAAGATTTCTTAGGTGTCCTGACTTAGGTTTCTGGGGAAACTGACTCACTAGCTAACAGAGAAGACACTTTCTGTTCTAGTTGACAAAATGGTGTCCTAAATGATATTGGTTGATTCTTACCTCACGGGAAATTATAACACAACTTTGACAAGTTGTAATAGCTTCCTGTGGCTGCTATAACAAATTACCACAAATTTCTGTTGGCTTAAAACTACAGACATTTATTCTCTCATAGTTCTAGAGGTCAAAGGTCTGAGATCAGTTTCATAGGGGCCAAATCAGGGCTGCATCTCCTCAGGAGGCCCCAGGGCAGGGACTGCACTTGCCTGTTCCAGCTTCTGGTGGCTGCTGCCATTTCTTGGCTTGTGGCTGCATCATTCCAATCTGGCTCTGTGGTCACATAGCCTTCTCCTCTTCTGTCTGTAGTAGAATCTCTCTCTGATTCTCTCTCTCTCTCTGTCTGTCTTTTTTTAAATTAAATTTGTTGGGGTGACAATGGTTAGTAAAATTAATAGGTTTCAAGTGTACATTTCTGTAATGCATCATCTGTATATCACATTGTGCCCTCACAACCCAGAGTCAGTTCTCCTTCCACCACCATATATTGTATTTGACTCCCTTTACCCTCTTCTACCACCTCCTCCCAGCCTTACCTTCTGGTAACCACTAAATTGCTGTTTGTGTCTATGGGCTTTTGTTTCTTTGTTTGTCTTGTTCCTTTGTTGCTTTCAGTTTTATATCCTACATGTAAGTGAAGTCATATGGTTCTCAACTTTTTCTGTCTGACTTATTTCGCTTAGCATAACAATCTCAAGAACCATCCATGTTGTTGCAAATGGCAGTCTTTCATCTTTTCTGATTTTGTCTTCTAAGGTTGCATGTGATTGTATTTATGGCCCACCCTGATAATCCAAGATAATTTCCCCATCTCAAGATCTTCAACTTGTTCACATCTGCAAAACTCTTTTTTTTTTTTTTTTTTCTGTCATATAAAATAACATTCAGGTTGTAGGGATTGAAAGGCAGGTATCTTTTGAGGACCCATTATTCTACCTACCACATAAGTGTTACCAGGATGTTTAATAGAAAAATATCATCATCTACATTATTATTAACAGCAGTGCTTTTCAGGAATTAGCAACATTCTTTACTAAGAATATTGAGAATCTAAACTAGTAAATTTGGGGACGATTTGGCTTATGAACCAGAATGTTACAAAACACAAAGGTGAAACTTGCAGACTTAAATATTTAGTGTTGTGTGGAATTGTGCATTAGAATTTGTGTAAGTTTTAGATTAGGTGTTTGTTACCATTGCTTGTCCACAATTTTGGATATTTTCTAAAATTTAGAGCTTTTCTGTTATGTCAGCATTTTCTGGCCTGCAGATATTATTGAGATGAGAAGTTTAAAATGGACTTTCTTTCTCATTAATGAATGGATTAGATATGCATTCATATGCTGCAAGCTATGAAAGAGACTGCTCAAAAATTGTATTTCTTTCCTTCCATATTAAGGGACTTGCCTTTTGTTATTATAATAAGACTTTGATAACATGGAACTGGTCCCTTAGCTTTCATATTAATCCCAGGGTCTCCTTTTTGGATAACCAGACCCAGAATCTGCTCCACAATGGTAATCATTGGGTTCCATGTAAAACCAAAACTCCCTTCCTGACCCCAGCTGTTTTTATTACATCTCTTTTCCATTACATATTCTCCAATTAGGAGGCTTTGTGTTACCATTTGGTTCTTGTAGTCCTGAATTGCTCTCACCATTGCTTTGATGCTGACCACAGCTTAGTGGCTGGCTTCATATTTCTGTGTACAAATATTCCTGGGCAGTGATTGCATCCCAACCCTCTTTCTGTCCTGCCTGCCCCCCGTGTCTTGCGATATGGTTATGCTTCTTGACTCCAGACTACAATTATGGCATAGTAAAATATAATAATGTGAATAAACCTAAACAGTATGGTCAGCAGGTCTAAAAAGTCTTATTTTCCCTTAGCTGAATTAAGAGAATGAGTATTTCAGGCTGGGTTATTGGCATGCTAAATGTAGACTACAAGAAACATAATGATTATACTCACCTGTTTTTTAGAAAAGATTGACTCCCAAACATTCATTCACTTACTCAGCCAACAAAAATATTTGTTTGCCTGGACTTTTACTAGGTGATGGGGATAAAACGATAAACAAAACCAGACTTGCTTTGTGTCCCCTTACATGGGCTTACATGCTAGTGGGGAGAATCGGATATTAAATCAGATGGTCATAAAAAAATTGCAGGTTACAGTTATGAGTGATAAAAGACCTATTTCAGTAAAAGTCACAGCATGTAATTGGTTGCTCAACCTAGTTGAGGGGAGGCATTCAAAGAAGTTTTCTCTTTAGAAGCAGTATCTTTATGGGGATTTGAAGAATGAATGGAAATTAGCAGGCTGGGATGGTGGAGATGAGGAGAGAGCATTCCATGCAGAGAGCGCATGTGTAAATGGCCCGTGGTCAGAGGGAGCATGGCATGTTGAAGGAATTGAAATAAGACCGATGAGGCTGAAACAAGAAGTCATTTGAGTGCAGTAATGTTGGTGGGGTAAGAATCAGATTATGTTTTTTTAGGCCTTTTAAATATTTGGTCTTGCCAGAAAATCATAGGAAACTATTGGATACTTTAAGCGTAAGTATGGTGTGATCAGGTTTATGGTTTAAAAAGGATACTGTGTGTAGAGATGCGTTTACAGGAAAGTAAGAATGGATGGGGGAAAGCTAGTTAGAAGACTAGTGTAAAAGAGAAATGAAAAAAATGGCAATTCTATTTTTCAGTATTCTTTGATTTTATTTTCTTTTTGTGGTTTTCAGTATTGTGCTTGGATCAGTGTGTATTGATTTAAAGAAGAATATATAAATCTAGCTATGACTTGGTGTGGGAGAAAAACTCAGACTAGGTATGCTGTGTCTTCAGTGTCTCTGTTATATGTCACTGATGCCCAGACTCAATTTGAAAGACTCACAAATTCTTTAGCATTTTCCAAATGCAGAGATTAAAGTGTTCTAAATATAGGAAATCACTCATTCATGCATTAGGGAAAGAAGTTAGAGAACTTCTAGAGCTAGAAGGTAGATATCCCACATTTCAATCCTTGTGGACCAGAAAGTGATGAAACAAAATTCAAGATCTGATTAAGACTGCAAAGGATATAGAGATTCCTGAGGTTCTTAGTAATTATGCAATGGAAGTTTAATCCAAATTGGCAGGAAATTAGTCTTTGTAGGATAAGATGATAACTAGGTCAGTTGACAATATGGTGCGAATATTTTGTGCTTAAGAGGTCATTTTGATGGCTTCATTAAGACTCAAATATTCTATTAAAATTAAGATATTCTAAATTTGTCAGGCTTTAGAAAAATAAATCCAGGAATTACAAGGAGATATTCTAAATTGCAAGCGCTTGATGTCTATCCAAGAATTGAATTAATAGCTGCAAAAATATGAAGTAAATGTTTCTGCTGAAAATGCTCTCAAATTTGCCTCAAAAGTGTATAAAATATTCTGAGTTAAAGTGGAGGCTTTGAAGCTATGAAAATATTCCCAGTTGTCTTTGGGAGTTGAGCTTAATGAGGTCTGGGTGGCCCCAGTCGAGAGTCCTGGTACTGTGTCCTGCTCCATGAAGGACAGAACTGAGGCAGCAAGGATGTGCCCTGATTGGCTTTTACAGGGAGGATCAGTATTTCTGTCCCCTTTCCCCCACTTTCTTTGATTTTCAGAGATCAAATCCAGAGCCTGACAAGTTTATTTACCTGCAGAAGTGGATTCTAGGTTCTAGAGAAAAGAGTGAAAGCACAACCTTAAGGGAAAGGGTAATCTGATGACACAGATTCTCATTGATCAAAGAGGCACATTATCTCAGACCCAGTGCAAATTCTGTGACTCACAGTGGAGTTGTTCTAACCTAGTTGAGAAGGGGGATAACCTGGCAAATAACACCCAAGGTATTATTTCTGGGGTTCATTTAACCCAAGGGTAATTAATTATTCATCTTACTAAAACCAATTTGTAGGACCCACAGGATGATAATGTAGTAGGTAAGTGCAGGCCCTTAGAGTCCTACACACCTGGGTCAGATCCCGCCTCTACCAATGTTTAGCCATTAGACCTTGGTCACGGTACTTAACTTCTCTAAGCCTCATTTTCTCACCTCTAAAATGGGGGTAATGATGCTATTTATTTCATACAGTTACTGGGAGGATGAGATGACTTCATAAATATAAAGAACTTAGCTCAGTGAAAGGCACATAATAAACTAAGTAACTGCAGCAATTACTCCTATTAGGAGGTCTTTCAGATTGTTTATGTTCTTTATCCAGTCCCATCACAGATGGAAAAAGGAGACTAAGAAATTTTCATAGAGTGTTATGCCAATTATGCAAATATAATGGATACTCTATGAAAGTAATATAGATTCTCAAAGATAGTTATAAAATTTTAGGAGGAAACATTATTTCGAAATTCACCACTAAAGCATTGTTATAAACTTTAGTAAAATTTGTCTGATGTATTAAAACATTTATGGCATTCTCCCCACTTTTTAGAGCCACAGATGGAGAAGTGTTAATGGCATACTGCATGATTTTTTCTTATATTCAGATATAGTTTAGTCTTGAGAAAATATTAACTATTTAAGTAAATTCTGCAAGTCAGCTACTGGAGGGAATAAACCCAATGCATACATTGAATAGAATATCCTAGTGTTTTCTTGATTTGCTTAAATGGGATAAATCATGTGATTTTTTTTGAAAAATGCAATTTATATGAAAATGTAATTTCTAGACATTCAGCAGCCCATTCACAGGGTAAAAAATTGTTGCCATAAATCTCCCCAAAATTCCATCTTACATTCTTGTGACAATTTATCAAAATGAAATATTTTTCTGTAGGCATGATAGACAACTTATTATTATACATTTGGAGTTTTTAAAGATTCTTATATTGTTTCAGAAGCATGTTATTATTTCTAATTGCTTTAGGTTTTAATACCAATATTGTCATTAGCAGAATAAGTATTCCAGGTTATATAAGCATAAACAAAACCAGGCTATATTTGAAAAGCACCTCAGAGGAAGTTTGACAAGAAGTCATTTAGATAATTTAACATGCATTCTCTTCCCGCCCCCCATGTTTTGATATGCTACATATAGATACACGAGTTTAATTGCTCTTGGGTGATTATATTCAAAGGAATCACAAAGCTAAATCTTAATCCCTTAATTTCTAAATACCTCAAATTATTTTACTTGTGATCATCTGGTTTACCTCTTCTTTGCTAATTAATCCTAGAGAAATTCTTCTAAGAATTCCAACCTATTTCATATGCAAGTACCTGCTGTTGATGGTATTTTGAAAGAACCATTTTATTTATAGATATTTGGGGGCATCTGCCTCACCCATGATGCTTTTTTCCTTTGAAAAATCTTTCTCCTCTATATAATTGAACACTTGCAGCCATTTTTATTTCACATGATCCCTATCCTCTGAACTGAGGTTCAGCTTAATAAAATTGTCTTTCTATTACTTGAGTTTCTGATATAGTAGTCAATTGCAGTTTTCACTGGTTGAGTTTTTGCCATATTTGCCATGTATAGTGTGCAGTTTTAGCCCAAATTTGTAAGGGAAAAATAGGGACGCACATTATACATGCATGGGTAGTACTAATTCTGTATATAAATGTTTTTAACTCTTTTATTTATGCTTATGAGTTAAAAGTGTAACTCTAGAAATCAATAATGGTATCCATATGCAAATAATACCCTGGAATACGATAATCAGTTTTGTTGAATTTATGAAGAACTTGCAACCACGAAGATTTCTTGGCCTTCTATGATGCATGAATATCGTGAATATCGTAAATTTGTTACCGGTACATAAAATTTCTTGTACCTTGTATCGGTTCTCGAGCTTTGTAATTATTTGTTACATAAAATTTCTTGTACCATAACATGTTAAAAAATAAATAAATGCTAAAATTCCTTTATAATACAAAAAACAAGTACCGAAATGTAAACAATTACATTGAATTAAAAAATTAAAATGGAAGTTTGTTTTCCCTGAAAGTTTGGGCCAAAATCGTGGGTGCACATTATACACAGGAGCACATTATACACAGAAAAATACCATAAATTTGGAGAAACACTGATTCTTAATCTCCTCAGGAAGAGGGCAACCTACTTTACAGAGAGAAAGAAAGAATGGACAGATTATACAGAGAGAAGCAAACTCAAATCCCTGAAGTCCCTTAAAGTCAAAGACAGTGGTTTTGTTTCCTGACACTTTCTAGTTCCTAGTTCCAGACCCTCATGAGACTCAACTATTCATGAGTTCCATAAACTATTCCTGTGTCCTTATAACAGAATTCCCTGTGTTTGAGTAGTTTGTGTACGTTTCTGCTATTTGTAACAAGAACTTCTAATAAGGAACTGCAATCCCTGACCACTGACAAAAGGTGAAACTTGGTATTTCATAGTCCAGGAAAGCTGTCAGCATCCTTGAGGAAGAATTTTTGGAAATAATTTATAAAGTACAAAAGAGTAACTACACAGAGATATCCAAGTGTAATTTTTACAGTCAGGGATTTTTGCCTCTTAAGTTTAAAAGCTTATTTATTCATGTAAGCTGTGACTACTGTACATATTATCAGAGACAATTTGAGTAATTTTCCTAAAGTCACAATAGATACATGCCAGAACCAAGGTTAATTCCAAGACACATGTTCTCAACTACTTTCCTGTTCTGCCTCCTGAAGCGATCCTAGATTTTTGGACTGTTGCCACAATTGTTCCAGGAAGCACATTTTAAAATTAACAATATGTGCAAAGGAAGGATACAAAAAAAGGAAGCTTGTAGTCGTCATATACATCCGTTACTCTTTCTAGGTATTCATCTTCTATCTGATTCTGCACTATTCCCAATCTGAAGACCACTAGAGAGTAAAATACTTGGATATTCCCATTATTCAGTAGCATCTAACTACCAGCCACCTGTCCTTACTGTCCCTGCCTGGACTTTTCTTGTGATTCTGTAGGACCAGGAGTCATATTTGAAATAGTAGAAAGCAGGATAATGGCATTGAGAGTCTTCAAAAGAAAGGAGGCTTCTGGTATAAGGTATTTGCTTCTTTATATATTGTATAAGCTAATAGATTTAAGTAATGCTGTGGGTGAACGACCACCTTTGCCAGCTATCACAATTTAAAACTGGGCCCTAAAGACCTAATAGTTTTTATTACTTTAAATAAAGTTGATAGCATTAGGTGATTCCAGTATAATTTTGTTTTAAATGTGTTTAGGTGGTGATCTATAGTTGACAATGACAAAGGAGCACAGCTTAAGGCTCTTTTCATATGCATTGATCCATGCTAAAAAGACCAATGTAGCTCTTATTGCAGTATGTTGTGAGTCTGAGAAACAATTGACAAATTTATGGTGAGTCAGTTACCTGCATGTAGCTGTTTTTTTGATGAATATGAGAATAAACACTACAATATTATCATGGTTAAAAACACCTTTGATAGAATTACTATAATTTTCATCACTTAGAGAAATTCCACGCCACATGATTTGGAGGTCACACTTGTAGTGACAGAGATTGGCTTATGTGGAGAGATAAGCAAATTGCGTAAGTTGTTATTGTTTCCATGAGTCTAGTAGGAAAAAGGAACAACATCCGGAGTAATTGATAGTGAAGGGGTGAGGGAGATAAAAGGAGATGGACTGGGAAGAATATAATGACTCTTTGTGGCTTTACATCTGTCACAGTTTTTGTGCTACATTAAAGTTTCATTATTTTCACATTTCGCGTTTTCATATTTTTCCATCCCCTTCTTTCTGCTAAATTTACCAAGTAATACAATGTAGATAATGGAGAGCTATTTCTGCAAATGTCATTGAACCTGTTACTGGAAATGAATAAAATGTTTCACTGATGCGTTTCCTTCAAAATACATTTTCAATTAGCAGTAGAGTTTTTGTGTACAAAACACACTCTTTAAAAAATTATATAAAAAAATAGACTGTGGTATGTAAAAAACAAAACCTAAAATCATGAATATTTGTATCTGTGTTCATTTTCAGTGGGTCAAATATCGTGTCCACCTGCTTTTACAAACTTTATTTTCTTGCAGTATTTGGTGTTTACCTAGAAATGCACTCTACTTCCTCTGCTTGACCTTTCGCTTGCCACAGGATACCATTTAACAGTAATTTCTATTAATTTCACCAATGAGTTAAAGATACTTCATGTGTGACTATCTGAGGGCACAAGGGCACTGATGGAAATGATTTTTGTAACCCTGTATTAGCATAATTATTATTTTGGAGTTGTTTATTCTTCATTGAAAGTTAAGAAAGGAGCCATGATTCTGTTCTGTCTCCATGAGTGAATCATCGTGCCACCTATTGCAGGAACTTGTATTTTTGGTGCCTTAGTTGGCTGGAATTGAAGTTAAAAGATTTTAATAGCTTGCCCTAGGCATGTGCACTCCATGGACATGTGGAGACGGGCTGTCACTCAAGATACGTCTACTTTAGCTAAACACTGAACTGCCTGCCGGTCAGTGCTGTAGAAAGAACGACAGGGAGAGGGTCCACCGTGTCTTCCTTCACCATGTGTTGCTTTCACTTCCTGTAGTACCTTGTATACAATCACACTTAGCTTCAGAAGTCACATAGGATTGAGTGTCTTCAGGTGAATATAGTCTGTTTTATGTATCTTCATTTTCTCCTCTGGTCTGGCATAGGGAATGAGCCTGTTCAGTGCTTGTTAAATGTGTTTATGAATACCACATGTTTTAAACTTAACTCTGTTTGCCTGTCTTTATGTGAAAAATATCTAAAATAGCACCAACCGCATAGTGTGGCTGTTGTTATTTCTAGTAAAAGTAAGAATTCCCCTGATTCCAGTGCCATTTGTATTACTGAACTAGATAATATCTCTTCCTTGCTTATATCCATGTGCTGTGACGTGAGAGATGGAGATTCAGTCTCTTGGAGCTCATTGTTGGAAAAAGCCATGGTATTGATTGAAATTGTCCTCATCAGAAAGCATTGTTGGATTAATATCATCACTTTTTAGTAGTATATTGCAATTTTGGGGAGTGACTTTTTATTTAGAGATCATGCTCTGATTTTGTGGACTTCAGTGATATTTTGTAATAAGCATTAATTCTTAGCACCCACTCCACCTCCACTGAGAAAAACTAAGTTGTACGTGCTGCACTTGGGATTATAGGTGAGCAAGTTAAAGAACAATTAAGAATAGGAATACTTTCATGGACACCTGTTTGGTGTTTCATGCTACGTGATGTGAGAAAGAATCTTATATAATATGACAGTTTGCTGCATTCATATACTAACGCTCATTCAGTAAACATTATAGCATTTCTTTATGCCACTTAAGTTCTGTGCAAGATACTGAAACCATGCTTTGAGCTACCAAATTCCTGGGCTTGAACTTTCTAGGCAGCTCTTGTAGAATGGAAAGAGACGTAGGCGTGGACCTGGAGAACCTGGGTTCAAATTCAGACTCTGACTCTTTTGCAGCTTTACAGTTTTGATTAAATCCATTTTTTTTCTTGAGCCTCAATTTTTTCTTATGTCGCAAACAGACAAGTGTGCTTATCGTAGGGTTGTGTGAGGTAATGCATGAAAAGCATTTGTAAATTAGAGAGTTTCCCAAATTTAAAATATTGGAATTATTATGAGATGTGTAGACAGTTATTATTATGGAGCAAGTGAAAAACACTTTCAATAAAAATGTCATGCCAGCAGAGACCTTGCCAGAATATCTTACCCAGGGATCCTTTGAAAGCTGGACTCGGATCCTTGATTGGCAATAGCGTGCCTGGAGCACTACATGGCCCTGTTTTAGTGCTCCCACTGTGTTTTCACACAGCTTGCTCATTGTTAATTAAACTGAGCCAAGAGTGTCAGCATTTATTAGGCTGGACTCTGGACAAGCATGGAACTGTGAAAGCAAAAAAGAATTTAAAGTTTCTGAAAGGTTACTGAAAATGCATAGACTTGGAGGTTTACCTACCTTGCCTTCATGTATATTATAATTTAAAATAGGCATCTGTACCCAAACAAGGAAAATGCAAAAGAAATGTCCGGCTTTGCTAATGTTAATGGTTGTGTGGGTCTCTCAGTGCCACTGAAGCATTTAGATTTTCATCCCCAAGAGGCCTGCAGTCTTCACTCAGCTGGAACAAGTGGAAAAGGATCTCAGAGATAACTGTTAGAGCCAGAATGAGTCATTTTCATCTGGATGATGTGTTTCACTTTACACCTTTAAGATGGAAAGAGAAAAAAAAAAAGAGCTTTTTTTTTTTTTTTTCATAATTGAGTAGCATAGCTCACATCTTGAAAAGCTATTGACAGACTCCCATTTCTTTGATATGTTTAACCAGAAGGGGCTCTCGATAATAAGCTATCATTTACAGATACTTTTAAAGGCAGGAGTTAATGGAAGTGAGAATAAAAGGAGAAATTATTTCTGTTCTTTAGTATGCCTTCCAGTTAAAAGGTGTTTAGCCTTCTCTGAAGGAAATCTGCCTCCATCACCTGCCTGGTGATTATCAGTGAATACTGACTTGCATCTGTACCACACCAGCATTAATGGGGCCTGTTTTTTCTTCATCTTCATGAACACTTCCTTTTTTTTGAGTCATTAAAGTCAGATCTAAAAGGGTTTTCTCCTACTCTTCTTTAAATGAGAGCAATTTTAAAATGTCTTTGTAGAAATGAATTGTACATTGGAGCTTCTCTAATAACCAGAAGAAAAAAAATGGAGAATTTCCTTGGAATTAGAGAGGGATGTACTTACATTTACCACACATTTACGTGGACTCAATGTTTTTTAAACAGACTAAGACTACCCAGTGACACAATAGCGTATCCCAGTGTGTGAAGTTATGGCCAGGGAATCCTATGTGTGTTACTGTGTGAAGGTATTATTGTTAGCTGTACGTCTTTGCCTGTTAGTACCTCTAATTTCTACAAATTTTTATGCTTCTTTTACAGGAATTTTGTTCAGTATGTAAAGGGTATTTTAAAAAAATATTAGGTTGCAGTTTATTGTAAGTCAAAATTATAGTGAATGAATTGGTACACACTGTAAAATCATTGTACAGTGTTTATTTATATGGTTTAAAAATAAATCTCATTAAAAATAATCTCCTTTAAACCATATAAATGAACACTGTACAATAATTTTACAATTTTTGCTTAATTTTATCATAAATTATTTGAGGCAATGCTCTTACATATAGTTTCTTGCCTTACATAGGTCAGACATGAAGTCAGTATTTTGTAATGTTTCTGATTTTCAAAGTGGTTAAAATTTTGGTTTTCATCATAATAATTTTTAGCTTTTCAGCTTATTTATAACAACTAAAGACAGAAATAAAATGGGTTGTATGAAGAGACATTCGTTAATGGGCAAGTGTATGGGGATTAGAAAAGTCTGCCTGAATCACAGGGCACGGATGGCATTTAGTATCCAAGTCCTCTTCCAGACTAAATTAGCAAAGGATGCAGTGAAGTTAAAGCCTGCTGGTTGCAAAATTGGAAATTGGTTTCCTGGGGCTCTCCGTAAACTCTTCATTACTTTACTCAATCATGGTTCATTAGCAAGTTAACAGACAGAAGACCAGTGCACCTTGGGATGTGTGCAGAGTGAATCCTTCCATCTCCTTGAGCATCACTTTAATGTCACAGAAGATTAGACTTTGCATCGAGATGCATTTTCATACAGTGCTGTACATGGTCAGCCCACAGATCATATCTACTTACCTCTAAGAATTGTTAGGTGTTTTTATTTTATCATGCATTTCACAGGGCAGCAAAGGCTTTAATTCAAAGTGACTCTGATGGAACAAATAAAAAATCTGAGAAGGCATCTGAAGAAGAAACAACTTGAAGAGACTCAGTTAAGAGATTCGACTAAAGTTGATTTAATGGTTCCCGTTAACTTGGATCCAATTCACTGGAGGGGAAAAAATCTATAGGGATGTTAGGGCATTTAAATGCGCTTCTGAAAATGGTTGGACAAACTAGTCTTGGCTTACGAAATAATTTTGCTCAACCTAAGCAAATGGCTATGACTCTCAGACCAAAACAATTCATTTTATGCAGTTCATATTACAAGAAAGTATTTTGATAGTCTTGTGACTCATAAAAAACATAAACTAGGGAATGTACACAGTTCTCTAGGACCCACTAGAAGTTACGGTCTATTCCTATTTTGGTCTGACAAGTATTTGTTTATATTATTCAAATGACCTGTTGTTGGTTGCTGTCTAAACTGTCCTTTACTCAAATCTTACGTATATTTCATATTCCAAGAGTGTTTCATATTCAGGGAGTAGGCCTAACTATCAAATGAAATAAAATGGCATAGATGTTCAGTTTAAGAGGATTGGGTTTACGAGGCCAGGATACCCCCCTCACTACTTTTATTCAACATCATACTGAAAGTCTTTGCCAGAGCAGTTAGGAAAGAAAAGAAAGAAAACATTCAAATTAGAAAGGAGGAAGTAAAACTGTCTCTGTTTGCAGATAGCATGATATTATACATAGAAAACCCAAAAAGACTCCACAAACAACTGTTAGGACTAATAAATTATGTAAAGTTGCAAGATACATAGTCAACATATAAAAATCTGTCATATTTCCATACACTAATAACAAACTATCAGAAAGAGAAATTAAGAAAATAATCCCATTTATAATTGCATTGAAAAGAATTAAATATCTAGGAATAAATTTAACCAAGGAGGTGAAAGACCTGCCCACTGAAAACTATAAGACATTGATGAAAGAGATTGAAGAAGACAGAAGTAAATTGAAAGATATACCGTGCTCATGAATTAGAAGAAAGACTGTTGTTAAAAATGTCCATACTACCCAAAGCAATTTATAGATGCAATGCAGTCCCTTTCAAAATTCAAATGGCATTTTCCACAGAAATAGGACAAACAATCCTAAAATTTATCTGAACCACAAATGATGCAGAATAGCCAAAGCTATTCTGAGAAAGAACAAAGCTACAGGCATGATGCTTCCATCCTGATTTCAAACTATGTTTCAAAACTATAGCAATCAAAACAGTATGTTATTGGCATAAAAACAGACACATAGACGAATGGAACATAATGGAGAGCCTAGAACTAAACCTACACTTAAATGTCAGCTTATGACTATAGGAGCCGAGAATACTCAATGGGGAAAGGAATTGTCTCATTGATAAATGACGTTTGTAAAATTGGACCCCTATTTTATACCAGACACAAAAATCAACTCCAAATGGGATAAAGACTTGAATGTAAGACTTGAAATCATACAACTCCTAGAAGAAAACATAGGCAGTAAGCTCCATGCCATTGGTTTTGGGGATGATTTTTTGGATTTGACACCAAAGGAAAGGCAACAAAAGCAAAAATAAATAAGTGGGACTGTAACTACTAAAAAGCTTCTGCACATCAAGGGCAACCATCAACAAACTGAAAAGGCTGCCTGCTGAATGGGAGAAAAGACTGCAAATCATGTATCTGATAAGTGGTTAATATTCAACATATATAAAGAACTCATGCAACTCAATAGGGAAAAAACAAACAATCTGATTAAAAATGGGCAAAATAATCTGAATATACATTTTTCCAAAGAATTTATACAAATGGCCAACAGGTACATACAGAGGTACTCAGTATCACTAATCATCAGAGAAATGCAAATCAAACCACAATGAGATAGATACCACCTCACCTGTTACAATGGCTATCATCAAAAACACTAGAAATAGCAAGTATTTGTGAGGATGTGGAGATGAGAACCCTTTTGCACTCTTGGTAGGAATATAGACTGGTGCAGCTGCTATGGAAAACAATATGGACAAACAAAACAGCAGTGTCACTTCTGAGTATATATCCAAAAGGAGATAACAACAGGATATTGAAGAAATTCTGTACTCCCGTGTTCACTGCAGCATTATTCACAGTAGGCAAAATATGGAAACAACCTAAGTGTCCATCAGTGAATGAATGGATAAATAAAGTGATATATATTTGTACACACATATATATGTACATATATATGTATATATATATATGTATACACACATATTCATTTATATATGTATATGTATATATGTATATGTATATATCTGTATCTATATCATCTATATCTATATATCTTTGAATATTATCCAGCCGTGAGAAAGAAAAGGGTACAAACTCTCAGGTATAAGATGAATAAGGTCTGAGGATCTAATGTGAAACATGGTGACTGTAGATGATATCACTGTATTATATCATTGAAATTTACTAACAAAATAGAACTTAATTGTTTTCATACAAAAAAAGATAAATAAGTGATGTTTGTGTTAACTAGGTTGTGGGAATCCTTTCAACAATGTATATATATATGAAATCACCTCAGTGCACACTTGAAATATCTTAACAAATTTATGTGTGAGGAAAAAAAATAAAGGATTGGGTTTGCTAGAAAGAAAGAGAGAGGGAGAGGAAACAAAACCCTATGTAGATTGTACATTCTTTTAAAAGGTCAGCCTCCAATAATAAGTAACAAATCAAAAATGGTATTTAACAGTGAATTTACATAGGAAAAAACACAATAATGATTCATCTTGTCTTAAATTCTCTTTTAAGATAGAGGGTTTTCCTTTTTTTTTTTTTCCCAATTTTCTTTTCAGTTCTAGGTTTCTTGCATTTATTTTAACAACTTCTAGGTCAGCCCTTCATATATCATTTTCTCATTTGTTCTACTATAAAAGTAGACTTTTACAAAGTGCAGCCTGTGTACTGACAGGCTAGGACCCAGCTGTCTGATCATCACACATTAGTGCTACCTGACAGGTCCAAATGTATTGATTGGAATGAGAGGTCCACCACCATTTTTTAAACCCCTAGTAAAGTTTGATTCAGTAAAAGGCAGTTGAAATATATGCTTATTTATGTTTAGGCTACAGGATTTCATCATCATTTATTCTTTCTTGACACTAGTAAATGGATGAGATAGGTCCTTTTGTAGAAACTTACTCTGTAGAGAAACTGTGTTGTAAGGTAAAAAATCACTCCATCCTCAGTCTCCAGAAAATGAGACTGATTCTTGTTTAACGTACAGAGAACAAATCTGGTGCAGAAAGAGTCCATGTTTGGAAGGTATTTGGGAGACAGAGAGT
The DNA here is from genome assembly GCF_057876585.1 of Rhinolophus sinicus. Lineage (NCBI taxonomy): Eukaryota > Metazoa > Chordata > Mammalia > Chiroptera > Rhinolophidae > Rhinolophus > Rhinolophus sinicus. The sequence continues at coordinate 82,689,838 of NC_142502.1, read as the reverse complement.
CTGTGGGCCTATTTGGGCTGTCAGGCCTCTTCTGGTTCATGCCTAGGGGGACACGTGGGTCTCTACTATCATGGCCTTAATCGCCCCCACTTCTAGGATAAATAATACAGACTGGGGAGGGAAGAGGTGTTGACTGGCCTCAAGACCTCCATCATTGAATGTAATTGCTTTATTTTTTAGGCCTTGACTCTAAGAAAGGTGTCACATCATGCATTGACTTTCTGTCCTTTCCTTTTTTGGTGTCCTTAATAGTGCGTAACTTCTTAATTCTCAACCATCCTGAATTTTCCTTCACACTCTGTTTTCCTGAGGTAATTCATCAGCAGTGTAGTATGACTTGAAAATATTCCCATATAGTAAAATAAACAAAACTATTACAAGAAAACTCCCTTGCATAAATCAGGCTGACTTTTTAAAGTTTATGCCATTGGGACTATTGTTTTAGATCATAAACTCTTAGTGAGCAAGAGTGATGTAAGTTTAACTTTTGTCCAATGCCATGTGATTAAACCTTAATATGTATCCACTATTTTCACCCATTAACGTATTTCTGTTTACTCAAATGCATTATTTTCCTTCTTATCACTTCGATGTATTATATAAACTAGGAAAGAGGTAGGAGTCCATAGGAAAATATTTTTTCTTACACTTATTTGTTTTTGAAGAATTCTGATTTTATGATAATTTTCTTTCTCTTTTTCCGTTCTTAGGCAGAGAAAAATTTTTTTTCTGTTAGCAATGATATTACTCCGTTATTTTTAGCCAGGTCATCTTTCAGGTTGCCTTTTGGTTATTAACTACTCTGTTTACACTCATCTCAAGAGATACCATTCCTCTCTTATTCCAAAGTGCACAGTCCTTACCTTACAACTCAGTGCCTCATGGAGTGAAGAGTGTGGATGTCACTGCTCTGAAGTTTCTCAACATAATAAATTTATCAGCGTGTCCATTCTGTTTGTGGGGCTGTGCCACACTTTGATGGATTCTGACTTAATTTCTTACATGACACCTAACCTGCAGAGAAATATTTTTATCTTGTTCCCTGAGAACAGTTAACTAATGAAACAATTAATCACCTTCCAAAATGAAATGCAAAACTTTTAATTAACAAGGCTGAAGCAAAGGAAATTATAGATGTTATATACATATATATCCTGAGTAGGAAAGTGAGTGAGGTATAGAGCTAGTCAAACTCATTGCATAGACATTGGATAATAATCATCTATTTCAAAGAGAAGAACCAACCTGGCATTCACAATAAAGGCTGGACTTAAATAATCAGTGTAGAATGCAGAACAGGGTGAGAAATTCTTCATATTACATTATTACATATTTCCCATGGTGGGAGGCAGAATGGAATGGGAAATTATATACATTATACATATACATATACATATACATATACATATACATATACATGTATATGTGTGTGTGTATATATATGTATTATATAAACTAGGAAAGAGGTAGGAGTCCATAGGAAAATATTTTTTAGCCACAATAGCATATATATATATATATATATATATATATATATATATATATATATATATCATCCTTCCTTTCTTTGTTTTCAGAGATCCATTATTTCAAGATTCATACGGTCTAAGACACTGAGATTTACCATAGTTCTTGAACTTTCTGAGTCCATAAGTGCTTTGTTTTTCATTATTAGTAGATGGGCATTTGTTAGTTGTTTCAGCTCCCTAACAAAAAGTACTCTCCATAGAAGGTTTGAGATAGCATTTTGTGTCTATAGCGTTCCCTTTGGATCAGGCAGGGGAAACCAAAGGTTAAGAGGCAGAGACAGAATAGAGGGAGAACAAGGCCTGGTGAGGATGGTGTCCTGAGAAGGTAGTAGATAGGAGGTGGGAGTGAGTCACCGGTAAAAAGTCAATTTCAGACCGAAGAATGGAACTAAGAATCACATACTTTGGACTTGGGGGAGGCAGTGAAGGATTATGGGAAATGCACTGGACTAGGACCTAAGGGCTGGGTCTAGGCTTGGTCCTGTTACCTGATTGTTTGTGTGACTTTAGGTACATTATTTAATTTTACTAGCTGTCAGTTTTGTCATCGGTAACAATAAATGGAAGCACCAAATGATTTCTAAGTTCCATCACAGTTTTAAAATCTATGATTCTATGCTGTCTTATTCTGAGCCAACATACTGTCAAAAGGAATGAGGCTGTTTAGAGAACATTAGAATTAAGTTGGAAATGAACACAGTAGATCAATCCTTTTGACACTGATGGTTAGTTAGCAATTTAAAAATCATAGTTAGTAAATGAATTCATGAGAAAGATAAAGAGAACATTCACCAAATGCACTCTATTAAATAACACTTTCTATTTTATGAGTTGACAGTAACAATAGATTAAAAAGTTACTTAAACAAATAACTTGCATATTTGAAAAATTATTTAACAGAGGAATGCACTCCTTTCATATTTCATTTGCTATTTTAAAAAAGCTATAGTTGCCCATAAACAAAAATCTTTAGAACAGAAGCATTAAAAACTTTTCATTTTACTTTTATTTACAAAGGAAGTTACATTGAAATATTGAAATTGCTTTGCAAGTGAATGTGGTGCATGTTTCTTCACCTCTGAAGGCATGTGTTGGAGTGCAGACTTTATCTAGACACAAATCTCCTGGGTATTTTAACAAAATATGAATAGAAAGAAAAACAGGGATTACTCAAAGGAAAAATTGAAAGCCAACTTGTACCTCTATAGCACTGAGGTGGCAGAAACAGCTGCACAACAGCTTAATCCTTGTGACAAGCCCAAAACTCTATAATAACGGCTGGCACTGTCTGATGAAATTGCCAAAGAGCCAGATGCCACAGCTGGGAACATTATCCTTGTGTTTCAGATGAAACTGATACAGCAAATAGCACTCCATTGTTAACTCCTTGGTATCTGTATAAGCTTTCTGCAAAGAACTGAAGTCTTATGTTACAAAATGTAAGTTGCAAAGAAGAATGGGAGGCATGAATGACAAGGATAACAATTTTATTAGGAAAAGAAAACGAAGAAGAGACTGTAAATATTGTTCAAAGAAGGAAAAACAGAAAATAGGGGTGATTTTTAAATGATAAACTATAGGGGGATGGAGGAGTTGTGACAGCATCAGGTTGATGAATGCTCTGAATATCACGGGACTACATTTTCTCTAAAGTAGGTGATAGCATTTTTGACAGAAACAATGAGGAAAACAACAGGGAGAGTATTTGAACTAGAAAAGATGATGAAGAATTATTTCCTGATAACATTCTAAGTAATCTGTAAATGTTAACTGAACGTATGCAACCGATATGTATGGTCCTGTGTTAATAACTGGATGGATCTCAGAGTCTATAATATAGAATAGTATAGTCTATAGTATGTGTCTATATGATATATAATAAATATTGTATAGTCTACTACAACATGTAAGACCTTATGTGAAGTATTGGAGTGTTTGAGACTATTGTATAATCTCGTCTGTAGTTACAGTCTATATGGTAGACAGAGTAGCACCCTTCCCTAGCCCCCAGGATATCCAAACGATAATTCCAGAGCCTGTTAATATATTAACCTTACATTGCAAAAGAGACTTCGCAGGTGTGATTAATGGTATGGTATATGAGATAGGGGATTATCTAGGATTATTTGGGTGGGTTCAATCTAATTACATCAGACAACTTTTCTGGCTGGGTCAGAGAGATGAGAGAAAAGGAGAGTTTGAAGCATGAGAGAGATTCAGCTCATCATGGCTGGCTTTGCAATTGGAGAAAGGGGGCCATAAGTCAAGGATTGTGAGTAGCCTCTAAAAGCCTGGAATGGCCCTTAGCTGACAGCAAGGATCTCATTCCTACAACCACAAGGAACTGAATTCTGTCGACCATACAAATAAAGAAATGGGTTCTCCTCTGTAGGCTCCAGAAAGGAGTGTAGCCCTGATAATACCTTGTTTTAGGCTGCCAAGTTTGTGTTAATTTGTTACAGGAGCAATAGGAAACAAATGCGATCTGTAAGTTATTACATGCATAGCATGTTAAAAATAAAAGGGGAAAATACCAGTATAGTCATGCGCTGTTTAATGACAGGTGTGTTCTGAGAAATGTGTTGTTAGACAGTTTCGTCGTGTGAGTATCACATTGTACTGATATAAACCTAGATGGACTGGTCTACTATGTGTGTAGTCTATGTGGTGTAGACTGTTGCTTCTAGGCTGCAAGCCTGTACAGCATGTTACTGTACAAAACAACACAAGATTAAATCAAGCACAAGAGAAAATCGTGCAATCAAGAGACACAGTAAACACGAAATGCATGAGTCTGCTGCCCGCATAACGTGGCATACTGTATTATAGTGAAGTTTTTTTAAAAATAAGTACAAAGAGTACTAAAATAACACTAACAATATATTGCAGGGATACCTTGTTTTGTGTGCTTTGCTTTATCACACTCCACAGATGTTGTATTTTCTACAAATTGAAGGCAAGACCCTCTCCCTGCAAAGATATTATGACTTTTTATTATTGTGATACTCGCTTTATTGCCGTGTTCTGGAATGGAATCAGCAACAGCTCCAAAGTATGCCTGTATAATAAATATTAATACATAAGCCAGTAACATAGTCATTTATTATCATTAACAAGTATCATGTTTTGTACATAATTGTATGTGCTATGCTTTTATACAGCTGGCAGCACCGTAGGTTTGTTTACTCTAGCATCACCACAAACACATGAATAATACATTCAGCTGTAACTTTAGGACAGCTGTGACGTCACTAGGTGATAGGAATTTTTTAGCTACATTATAATCTTTCAGGACCACTATTGTACGAACCTATTTGGTCCACTGTTAAGCGAAATGTTGTTTGTTACGTGGTGCATGACTCTAAATAGTGATGCTGAAATGAAGTTTTTGCTTATCTACTGACTAAGTAGTTACAGATGAAGGCAACTTATTTGAAATCATGTAGGACTCACTGGGACTGAGAAGATATTATGGGAAACTGATTAAATACAGACTTGGAAAGATATATAGGCTTTGTTGAGAAGAGGATGATGTATCTGAAAATTATGTGTGGGAAAATGACAAGAGAACTTTTATTTGCAGGAAAAGTTTGAAATGTTTTATGGGGGAAGTGGGTGAGAGCCTAAGGTTTTTATATATAGGAATCATAGGACAATAAGGAAAAGTGGATTTGGGGTAGATTATAGTAAATGTTTGGGCTTTCTTTTAATGCCAGAAAGAAATCTTTTACTTTTCAAGATGGCATGTAAATGTATCTGAGTCTCAGAAAATACAGAATTATGCATTTTAACTGTACTGTGCTGTAATGGCTTACTATTTGCTGATATTAAATAATTATTAAGGTATCACTATAACTACTACATTCTTTATCTTACCCCACCGTTGCACCTGTTATGTCCATTCCCTGGATTTCTGTTTTTCTCATGCTCTTGGGGACTTTTTTGAAATGTAACCTCTTCGACGAGGATCTGGCCGGAGCTAGCCGCTTCCAACTTTTGTTGTATATACCTGTATTATAGCTTTCACTATGGCCACATTTTAATTATTTGTGTACATGTCCATCTCCTTCACTCATTTCTATTTTCCTTTGAGTTCAACAAAAAGAACATTATAACTATTGTTATTTAAACAATTACCAGAGTAAGGTACTTTATAATATTTTATTTACCTTGCAACTCTTTAGAAGCAGTTTTTTTTTAAGACTTTATTTTTTTATAGCAGTTTTAGGTTCATAGCAAAATTAAGAAGGTACAAAGATTTGCCATGTACTCTGCCCCCACAGGTGAATAGCCTCCCCGGTAATCAACATCCCTGCTAGAGTAGTACATAGGTTACAACTGATGGAACTACGTTGACACATTATAATCACCCGAAGTCCATAGATTGCTTTAGGATTCAGTGTTGTTGTTTTTTTTCATCAATAGGATTATGCTTTTTTTAAAAAGTGTTTTGGCGTGACAATTGTTAGTAAAGTTACATAGATTTCAGGTGTACAGTTCAGTGCAGTCTTGGTGTTGTGCATTCTATGGATTTTGACAAATATATAATGACACGTGTCCATCACTATAGTATCACACTGCCCTCTGTGCTTCACCTATTCATCCCTTCCTCCCGCCCTCAACCCCCTGTAACCACTGATTTATTTTTTTTTACTGTCTCTATGGTTTTGCCTTTTCCAGAATGTCATATATTTGCAATCATACAGTATCTAACCTTTTCAGCAATTGTGCTCCTCAGTATTTATCCATAAGAGTTGAAACTATCCACACAAAAACCTGCATATGAATGTTTATAGTAGCTTTATTCATAATTGTTAAAGCTGGAAGTCACCAAGATGCCCTTCCATAAGTGAATGGTTAAATAAACCATGGTACATTCAGACAATGGTTATTCAGCATGAAAAGACAGGGAGGAGTATTAAATGCATAAATGAAACAAAATTATTTTTTAATTATTTTTTTAATCAAAGAAATAATGAATACTGTAAAACTTTTCTAATCCAATATAAGTTATACTGAAATGCAACAGTCTGCACCCGCCTCACACCCCATAGCTTTATCTGTACTCAAGATACTTCGTAAACTATTTCTGCTTGTAGGTCCTTATGTGGTTGCCTGCATATCGCTAAATAATGTGCCTTTAACTCTACTTTATTGGTGAAGGAGTCAAGTCATTCATTTATCTTTCACATGGAAACAAAATGGGTGGGGGACTCTATTTCTTAATTAGTCAACCTTAAACCTTGTTTATTGGTTATATATTATAAAAGATATAGATTAACTACCTAATTTAAAATTGTTTGCTTATGCTTCTATTTTCTGTTCCAATATTTGTAGCCAACATCTTCATACTTTTTTATAGTAGTTGAGAATATGAGTTTCCTACTCTTCCCTCTACCTTCTCTTCCCCCCTTTCACTTTCCAGCTTGTTAGCTACGTTTTACTTCTTCAACAAGCTCTCCTCTCTCTTTTAGAAACTGAAAAAAATATAACTGAGTAGAAACAATTCATTTGAAGGGCTGGAAAATCAAATTGGAGGAATTCTCCCAGAAAGTAGAGTAAAAAGGCAGAGATAGTAAAAGTGAAATAAAACAGATCCCATAGTGGCTCATCCAGGCAGACATTTATCTAATCAATAGGAACACATTAAGAGGTATTAGAGAAAATAAGTCTACACAGTTTATTCAGATCCATTCCTGAAAGCTGATGACCAATAAACAGTGATTGCATTATTTAGACTGTAAGTATTATTCACTGGAAAACCAGTTGCTTTTTTTTTTTTTTTTTTTTTCTTGAAGCCACTGATGTCTTAACTCTTGAAGAATTATATTACTAGCATGGAGGTGAAATGAGCCTTTATCATATTCTTTTTTTTTTTCTTTAAATTAAAGTTTATTGGGGTGACAATTGTTAGTAAAGTTACATGGATTTCAGGTGTACAATTCTGTATTACATTATCTGTATCTCACATTGTGTGTTTACCACCCAGAGTCAGTTCTCTTTCCATCACCATATATTTGACCGCGTTTACCCTCTTCTAGACCCCACAACCCCTTAACTATTGCTTATGTCTTTGAGTTTTTGTTCTTTCAGTTGTTTGTCTTGTTCTTTTGTTGTTTTCAGTTTATATACCATATATCAGTGAAATCGTATGGTTCTCTACTTTTTCTGTCTGACTTATTTCGCTTAGCATTACACTCTCAAGATCCATCCATGTTGTCAGAAATGGTCCTATTTCATCTTTTCTTACTGCCGAATAGTATACCGTTGTGTATATATACCACAACTTCTTTATCCAGTCATCTATCGAAGGACATTTTGGTTGTTTCCAAGTCTTGGCCACCGTAAACAAAGCTGCAATGAACATTGGCGCACATGTGTCTTTATGGATAAACGTTTTCAGATTTTTTGGGTAGATACCCAGGAGAGGGATTGCTGGGTCATATGGTAATTCTATTCGTAATTTTTTGAGGAACCTCCACACTGCCTTCCATAGCAACTGCACTAATCTGAATTCCCACCAACAGTGTATGAGGGTTTCTTTATCTCCACAGTCTCTCCAACACTTGTTACTATTTGTCTTGTTGATGATAGCCATTCTAACTGGGGTGAGGTGATATCTCATTGTGGTTTTTATTTGAATTTCTCTGATGATTATTGATGTTGGGCATTTTTTCATGTCTGTTTGCCGTTTGTATGTCCTTCTTGGAGAAATGTCTCTGCAGGTCCTCTGCCCATTTTTCAATTGGGTTGTTTGTTTTTTTGTTGTTGTTGAGTTGTATGAGCTCCTTGTATATTTTAGATATTAGCCCCTTATCGGAGGCACTGTTTGCAAAAATCTTCTCCCATTCAGTTGGTTGCCTCTTTATTTTGTCAATGGTTTCCTTTGCTGTGCAGAAGCTTTTAAGTTTCATATAGTACCATTCATTTATTTTAGCTTTTACTTCCCTTGCCTTTGGAGTCAAATTCATAAAATGTTCTTTGAACCCAAGGTCCATAAGTTTAGTATCTATGTTTTCTTCTATGCAGTATGCAGTTTATTGTTCCAGGTCTTATGCTTAAGTCTTTGATCCATTTTGAATTAATTTTGGTGCATGGTGACAGCAGTCCAGTTTCATTCTTTTGCACGTGGCTTTCCAATTCTCCCAGCACCATTTATTGAAGAGGCTGTCTTTTCTCCATTGTATGTTTTTTGCTTCTTTGTCAAAAATTATCTGTCCATACATATGCGGTTTTATTTCTGAGTTCTCAATTCTATTCCATTGGTCTATGTGTCTGTTTTTTTGCCAGTACCATGCTGTTTTGATTATTGTTGCCCTGTAGTACAAGCTAAAGTCAGGGAGTGTGATACCTCCAACTTTGTTCTTTTTTCTTAAGATTGCTTTGGCTATTCGAGGTCTTTTGTGGTTCCAAACAAATCTGATGATTTTTTTGTTCTATTTCTTTAAAAAATGCCATTGGGATTTTGATGGGGATCACGTCGAATCTGTATATTGATTGCTTTGGGTAATATGGCCATTTTAACTATGTTGATTCTTCCAATCCATGAGCCCGGAATGTCTTTCCATTTCTTTGTGTCTTCTTCAATTTCTTTCAAAAATGTCTTACAGTTTTCAGCATATAGGTCTTTAACATCCTTGGTTAAGCTTATTCCTAGATATTTTATTCTTTTTGCTGCAATTGCAAAACAAATTGTTTTTGTTTTTTTCTTTTTCTGAGATTTCATTGTTAGTATATAGGAATGCAGTGGACTTTTGTACGTTGATTTTGTAGCGGGCAACTTTACCGTTTTCGTTTATTGTTTGTAATAGCTTTTTCGAGCAGTCTTTAGGGTTTTCTATATATAGCATCATGTCATTTACAAAGAGTTTCAGTTTACCTTCTTCATTCCCAATTTGGATGCTTTTTATTTCTTTCTCTTGCCTGATTGCTCTGGCAAGGACTTCCAACACTATGTTGTAAAGCACAGGTGATAGGGGACAGCCCTGTCGTGTTCCTGAATGAAGAGCAAAGGGCTCCAGTTTTTCACTGTTAATTATGATATTAGCTGAGGGTTTGTCATATATGGCCTTTATTATGTTAAAGTGTTTTCCTTCTATACCTATTTTGTTAAGTGTTTTAATCATAAATGAATGTTGTATCTTGTCAAATGCTTTTTTTTTTTGCTTCAGTTGATAAAATCATGACTGTAGTCCTTTATTTTGTTTATGTGATGTATCACATTGATGGATGTTGATTGATGGATGTTTTGATGGATGTTGTTGAACCCTCCTTGTGCCCCGGGGATGAACCCCACTTGGTCGTGATGAATAATCTTTTTAATGCATTGTTGCATTCGATTTGCTAGAATTTTGTTTAGGATTTTTTCATCTGTATTCATCAGAGATATTGGTCTGTAGTTCTCTTTTTTTGTGTTGTCCTTACCAGGTTTTGGTATCAGGATAATATTGGCCTCATAAAATGAGTTAGGGAGTACTGTCTCTTCAATTTTTTGAAGAGTTTGCGCAGGATTGGTATTAGATCCTCTTTGAAGGTTTGGTAGAATTCACTAGTGAAGCCATCTGGTCCCGGACTTTTGCTTTTGGAAAAGTTTTGAATGACTGATTCAATTTCGTTACTGGTGATCGGTCTGTTTAGATTTTCCAGTTCTTCATGGTTCAGCCTAGGAAGGCTATATGTTTCTAAGAAGTTGTCAGTTTCTTCTAGATTATTTGGTGGCATAAATACTGATGACTGTTATGTGTTCTTGTTGTATAGTCTCCTTTATCATTATGAAATGTCCATCTTTATCTCTTATTGCTTTTTTTATCCTGAAGTCTGTTTCATCTGATATCAGTATGACTACATCTGGTTTTCTCTGGATACCATTTGCTTGGAGTGTCAATTTTTACTCTTTCGCTTTGAGTCTGTGTTTGTCCTTATAGTTGATATGTGCCTTGGAGGCAGCATATGGTTGGGTTTAGTTTTTTGATCCCATCTGCTACTCTGTGCCTTTTTATTGGTGAGTTCAGTCCATTTACATTTAGGGCGATTATTGATATGTGAGGATTTCCTATCATTCTATCTTTAGTTTTCTGGTAAGACTGTCTCCATTGTTTCTTTGCCTTTTTGTTGTTGTCTATTATTTCTGTGTGGTGGTATTCTATGATGTTTCCCTCTGTTTCTTCTTTTATTACAGTATATATTTCAGTTCTGGATTTTTTTATTTTTATTTTTTGAGTGGTTACAATTGAGTTTATATAAAAGAAAGTTTGATATTTAGAGTATTTCATTTTCTTCAGCATGCTTAATTTCTCCATTCCCCTATTCCGATTCAGGCCTTTACTCTCCCCCCTTTTATGTTTTGGTTACCACAAATTATCCCTATTTATGTTGGTCAAATAACCTCCATCAGTATTTGTTGTACTGTAGGTCATGTGATAGAAAATTCCCTTAGCTTCTATATGTCTGGAAAGGTATTTATTCATTCTTCATATCTAACGGATATCTTTGCTGGATTTGTTATTCTTGGCTCATAATTTCTCTCTTTCAATAGTTTGAATATTTGGTTCCACTCCCTCGTGGCTTATAGAGTTTCTGCTGAAAAATCTGATGATATTCTAATAGGGTTTCCGTTGTAGGTTACCGTCTTCTTTTCACTGGCTGCTTTGAGGATTCTATCTTTGTCGTTGATTTTTGACAGTTTCAATACAGTGTGCCTTAGAGAAGTCCTGTTGGGGTTGAGGTTATTAGGTATTCTATTTGCTTCTTGGATTTGAGGATCGAGTTCCTTTCACAAGTGTGGGAATTTCTCATTGACTATTTGTTTGAATATGCTCTCTGTTCCCTTCTCTCTTTCTTCTTCTGGTATGCCCATTATTCTTATATTGCTCTTTCTGATGGAGCAGAAAGTTCTTGTAGAGTTCTTTCATTTGTGTTAAGTCTCAAGTCTCTTTCTTCTTCCATCCATGTCATTTGTAGATTTCTATCTTCGATGTCACTGATTCTTTCCTCCATCTGGTCAACTCTAATACCTAAGCTGGCTATGTCATTCTTTGTTTCTTGTATTGAGTTCTTAATCTCCAGGAACTCTATTTGGTTCATTTTAAAAATGTCAATCTCTTTGGTAAAATGTTCATTTTGTTCATTGATTGTGTTTCTGAGTTCACTAAACTCCCTGTCTGTGTTTTCTTGCATCTTGTTGAGTTTTTTTAAGAACTTCATTCTTGAATTCTCTGTCATTTAAGTCACGTATTTCCATATCTTTAAGTTCATTTTCTGGAGATTTTTCATTTTCTTTCTGAGCTGTTTTGTTGCCTTGGTTATTCATGGCAATTAATAATTTATTATTTCTCTTCATAGGCATCTACAGGAGTGGGTTCTGCAACCGGTTGATAGAAAGAGGTCTTTCTTTTGTTTTCCAGTAGGTTTTGGTAGAATGTTGTATTTTCTCTCCCACTGTATGTTTTCTCTGCATTATTCCAACTTCTCACACAATGGGGGGATTCCCTGGAAGGTGGGCTTCTCCTCTGTGTACATTTTGCCTGGCTCACACGGCACCACCTCTTTGGGGGGACCTGGAGAGCTTCTGAAGTTCCAATGCTCTTCCTGCACCAGACTCAGAGCCTGTGTGTTTCAGCAGCTCTTTTTAATCTTATTTATGAGGTCCCTGTTAGTTAAAAGTTAAATGATGCCTAGAGAAAAACTAAAAAGGAAACAGTAAAAACGTTTTAAAATAAGGATAGGCAAAGATTTATTGGGAAAACTAACAAAAATAAGACAAATGTAACATTAGTCATTTCAAGCAAAATAAAATTAAAATATAGTATTTACGAAGAGCATAATGTACAATAAAATTATGGATCATGTATTGAAATGCACCAGAAAAGATATATACATCTAAAAAGTCAAACTATTAGGTATAAAAGGAGAAATGAAAAACAGTTATTGTGAAAGCAACATGTAGTTTATGGAACATAAAAATACCCTGTTTCCCTGAAAATAAGACCTAGCCAGACAATCTACTCTAATCTGTCTTTTGGAGCAAATATTAATATGAGACCCGGTTTTATTTTACTGTAATATAAGACCGAGTCTTATATAAGATATATAGTATAGTATAATATAATGTGATATATTATAATATAATATAATGAAATATAATACCGGGTATAATGTAATATAATATCTAATATAATATAACTGGGTCTTATTTAATTTTTGCTCCAAAAAACGCATTAGAGCTGATTGTCCAGCTAGGTCTTATCTTCAGGGAAACAAGGTATAGTCCAGACTAAGAGTTTTATGTGCATTAATATGTAATACTCCAACAATTCTGAGGCAATACTGTTTTTCTCATTTTATAGGTAAAAAAACTTAGTGTTTGAGATTTTAAGTAACAGACCAAGGGTTAAATAAGTAGGAGGAAGTAGTAGAGTTGCATTTCAAACCCAATTTTATGTGATTCTGGAGTCTGTATTCTAATACTCTGCATTTTGCCTTTCCTCACTGCCTCCCACAGATGAAGCAAACAAAACTCAGTAACATGAAGACTGAGTGATGATGGTTTAATTTAAAAGGCATGTGTCAAACTTCCAACTCAATGTAGTGGGAATGCAGCTAGATTTCTTCTGTCACATTTCCTGTTTTTATTTATTAAATTAATTGGGGTGACAATGGTCAGTAAAATTATATAGGTTTCAAGTTTACATTTTTATAATACGTCATCTTTATATTGCACTGTGTGTTTACCACTGAGAGTCAGTTCTCCTTCCATCACCATATATTTGACCCACTTTTCTGTCTTCTACCTCTCCCTCTCCCCATTTACCCTGTGGTAACTATTAAACTGAGTTTTTGTTTGTCTTATTCATTTGTTGCTGTTTGTTTTATATCCCACATATGAGTGAAGTCTATGGTTCTCGAGTTTTCTGTCTGACTTATTTTGCTTAGCATGGTAATCTCAAGATTCATCCACGTAGTTGTAAATGGCAGTATTTTGTCTTTTTTATGGCTGACTAATATTCCATTCTGTATATGTACCACATCTTCCTTAGCCAGTCTTCTGTTGAAACACGCTTTGGTTGTTTCCATGTCTTGGCCACCATGAACATTGCGGCAGTGAACATAGGGGTACATACATCTTTACATAAATGTTTTCAGATTTTTGGGTAGATACCCAGGAGAGGGATTGCTGGATAGTATGGTAATTCTATTCCTAATTTTTTGAGGAACCTCCATACTGTTTTCCATAGCGGCTGTACCAATTTACATTCCCACCAGCAGTGTATGAGGGTTCCTTTTTCTCCACAGCCTCTCCAACACTTATTATTCTTCGTGTTGATAATAGCCATTTTAACTGGTGTGAGGTGATATCTCATAGTGGTTTTGATTTGCATCTCCCTAATAGCTAGTGAAGTGGAGCTTTTCTTCATATATCCGTTGGCCATTTGTATGCCTTATTGGGAAAAGTTTCTGTTCATTTCCTCTGCCCATTTTTTAATTGGATTGTTTGTATTTCATTGTTGAGTTTTGCCAGTTCTTTATGTATTTTGGATATTAGCCCATTATTAGAAGTGTTGTTTGCAAATATCTTCTATTCAGTTAGTTGCTTCTTTGTTTTGTTGGTGATTTCTTCTGCTGTGCAGCTTTTTAGTTTGATATAGTCCCATTCATTTAGTTTTGCTTTTACTTCCCTTGCCTTTGGGATCAAATATCTTGTACTGCAAAGACCTGTGAGTATTTATAAATGCCCAGTGGCATATATCAACCACTACAGCACCGTACAGAAAGGTTTCACAATCCAAAAAAGTCCCCTGTGTTATCCTGGTTAATCCTCCCACCTCCCCCAAGCCCTTGGCATCCACAATAGATTTTCTGTCTCTATACTTTTGTCTTTTTCAGAATTTCATATGAATGGTATCGTACATTATATGTCTTCCTGAAACTTCATTGTTTCATTTAAGTAATATGTATTTAAGCAGTAGCATGTAACATTTGTCCATGTTGTTAAATAAATTAATACCTTATACTTTTTGTTCACTGAGTAATTGTCCATAGTGTGGATGTACCCTGGTTTATTTATTCCTTTGCCCTTTGAAGGCCATCTTGGTTGCTTCCAGTTTGGGGTGTATCCTGATTTTTAAAGATTAACAGTAACTATTCACATTCTTAGGTACAAAAGGCCCACACATAGATAAGTCTCTATAACATTTTAGAACCTTGAAGATAAAGAGAAAATCTTAAATGCTTTGAAGGAGAGAAAAAATAAAAGCTACTACAAAAATATAACAAGGCTTGTCATAATATACTATCTATCACTGATGTATTTAACTTTCCAAATTACAAATGAAAAATGACTCAGGTCATTCAATATATATTTTAAAGATCCAATAAATCATGCTTTGTTACTAAACAAGGAAGTATGAAAATAAATGAACTGAGCATTCAGGTAAAGTAATTATAAACAGAGAAATAGCCAATGGAAAGGTGAAAGAAAGGTATGATAAAAATAAAAATACATTACTAAATGGGAAAACACAAATATAGTAGAAATTATAAATAATTTCAAGAGTTTTTTTTTAGCTGGAATAACATATGCACAACTTTAGCATGTTTGATCAAGGAAAAGGCCAAAATTCTTCAAGTACATAACATAAGAATGAAAAAGAAGACATATGCTATGTAAATGGTTTCAGAGTATAGAAAAAGCTATACATTTCCAAGATACATTTTATAAAATCAGAAGAATACTTATGTCTAACATAGACCTTCCCCCAACTTTAGAATAATTTTACTTATTTTTGGAAAAAAAAAAAAAAAACTTTAAAAATTTGCTAGCAAGTTGACTTCAATTGGCTATTAAAAGAAATGGACACAAATTAGTATGTATTGTCCTAGCAATGTGAGTATAGTATTAAAGTAATACATCATTTCAACATGTTAAAGGAAAGAAAATTTTTAATTTTAAGAGGTTTCTTGAGGGTGTTAGTTAATAATAATTACTAACTTTATTAAGTTATAATAATTTCTTTCATTGACTGCCTAAACTGTGCCAGGTATTATTCCAAGTGCTCTATACATACTAACTCATTGACTTCCTAGAAACCCATCAAAAATACGTACTATTATCATTTTACCAATTTTACAGGAACCAAGGAAACTGGGGTACAGATAGGTTATAACTGCCCTAGTGTTGCACAACTAAGAAATAGTAAAGCCGGGACATAAACCCAGGAAATAAGATTCTGGAACTTTGCTCTTATCAACTAGCATACAGATTCACAGAATCTATTTCTGATTAAAAACAACAATGATGAAAACTATGAAACAGCAACCACTACCAAAGAACACACCAACCACTTACTTTTACCATTACATAAAATTAGGAATAGAAATATAACGTAATAAAGAAGATCTGTTTCAACCTAAAAATGAGCATCATAGTAAACAATGAAATACCAAAAGCAGAGCAGGACAAATATACCCTGTACTCGTATTATTTTACACATTTCCAAAAAGTCTACGCAATTCAATGAGAAATAAAGTAGTATATCTTTTGGAAAAATAAAACATTTAGTTATCACAATTTGCATATAATTTAATGATTTACCTAGGAATCCCAAGAGAATTCTTGGAAAACCTATTAGAAATAATAAGATCAATAAATTATCCAGATGGAAAAAAAATATATAAAAAGGTTTGTGTTTTGTTATTTGACAATTTTACTGGAGGGGAAAAGCCCATTCCCAGTAACTAACAAATTAGAAACTGCCTAAGAATAATCTATAGGACCAAAATAAAAATAAAGCCAGCTACAGAACTTCGCTGAAATATCTAAAAAGAAGATACGAAATACATAGTAGTGGATGAAATGATTAAATATCATGAATTATTCCAGTGACGTACTGCTAAATGGGCTTCCTGTGAGGTCAGAATGGAGGAGCCATGATTTGTAGCCTTTGCTGATTTTCATGCCATCAAAACTTCTATTGTGGTTGATTTCAAGATATCAAGAGCTTAAAACCACCTGGCAAAATTCCTGAATTATTTAACAATTAGCTTTCATGAGCTGGTAAGAGCTGCCTCCAGAACACAGCTGACTTATTCCCAATTTAATTTTTTGTATGTTTAATATAATTACATTGTAAGCCCCATAATTTTTTTTTTAAAGCTAAATGAAATAATTTTAAAATTCATGTGAAATTTATTTTGGAAAATAGGAAAATAAAGTCATGATACTAGCCAATCAAATTTCGCAAAAGTAGTGAGCAGGGAATGTACTACTATCTAGGAAAGCAGGTTATAAAACTATAATAAAAAACAATATGTTGTAGTCACACAAAACAACAGATCCATGGCTCACAATAAGCAAAGAGTAGATTCTATTGCATGTAAAAATAATTGTGTAATGATATCTAGCTTTACTTTTAGTTGTAGACATGCAAACTCATACAATGAGGAACCACTTTATTTTTTATAATTTAACAAATGAGCAAAGTTTTAAGTGATGATACTCAGTGTTAGAGATGATGTGGTTAAATGAGGACTTGTATATTTCATGGGATTGTAAAAAAATTTTTTTGCAAACTTCCTGGGAGTCAATTTATTAATAAGCATTAAGAATTGTAAAGCATCTATACATACCAGTCTACCCTCTTTTTAAAGTTTTATTTTAAATATATTTTCAGTTTAGTGAAAAATTGGAAACAACCTAAATATCTCTCCTCATTTTGGGTCATTTTTGCTTCATGCATCTGAAACCCACTGCACCTAGCTTAAGGGACGGCAGAAGGGGATTTGTACAGACATTCATAGATATTTCATGGGACCCAAGAGCGGGAAGTACAAGTGATTCTATAAGAACAAAAACCGAAAACTGAAAAAAGCCTTTTGTTTCCAGGACAGCCATGTTCTTATCTGTCTCTGATCTCTTATTATTGCCTGGCTTTTGTGGGGCTGTAGAGAATGTAGTTTTTGTGTTTCTGCAGTCAGGGATTATTCTGAACCAATTTTACTGAACCGTAGAGCTGGCTAAAAGAGTAATCAGTAGAAGGCAATTTCCAACTGTGAGAAATCCAGAGAGATTTACCTAACTCCAGGGATATGTATTTAGATTTCAAGAGATAAGGTGAGATCTGGAATGTGGAGACATCCCTACGTTGTAAAGATGAATATAGTGGTTTTTATCTTTCCTCTGGATAAATTTATTTGTATTCCATAGGGTTAGAGTGGGAACCCAGGATGCTTTTCAAGGAGCAAAGGCTTATTTCTCTGTATCTGGCAGGGAGGGGACAATGCATATTTCAGCACTTGGATTCATTGTTTTGGCTTTCTTGCCCATAATACAGATCGTATGTTTGTGTAGCATAACATTGAACTGTCATCTCATTGCCCTAAGTAATTGAGGCACAGAGGAATCACAAGGTTATTTGTTGTAAATTAAGTAATAATTAAACTGCTCTGCTCCAGAAACCTGTTTGTGCATTCAGGATAATATAAATAAATACAGATATTTAAAAAAAAAAAATGGTTTTGATTCATTCTCCAGCATCTCCCTTTAGCTTTGCTAATTAGTTCTTATGGTTCTAAAATGGCTGCTACCAAGACCTCTGAAACTTGTAGCACCCAAGGCTAAGTAATTCAGTTTTCCTGTTCTCTCAATTACAAATTCTCCTGAGAGAGAACCAAATCATAATCCACCTTACTACACAAGACTGCACAGTCTTCTGAATAGCAAAGAAGAGGAAATGACTTGACTCCTTTAGTACAACCTCCAATAGTAGGAAAAATGATTAAGTTGTTTCTAATACCATAGATTATTATACAGATACTAAGACTGTGTTTTTGAAGAGTATTTAATGATTCTGGAATGTGTTCATGATAAGTGTTTATGCTCTTGAGGGAAGTTAGTCTGTGTTTTTCTTTTCTTGTAATGTGTCTGGTTTTGGTGTTAGGGTAATACTGGCTTCAGAAAGTGAGAAGTGTCCTCTCCACTTCTGCTTTTATGGTAAAGAGTGTGTAGAATTGAAACTTTGTTTTTTCCTTTTAAATATTTGGTAGAATTCACCAGTGAAACCATCTGGGCCTGGAGTTTTACTTGATGGAAGTTTTTTAACTGTGTGTTTAATTTTTTAATAGATATAGGACTATTCATATTATTTATTTCTTCTTGAGTGAGTTTTGGTAGTGTTTGTCTTTGAAGGAATTGGTACTCTATGGACGTTTTTAAAGAGAAGCAGCTTTAGAATACAATTGGGTATCATTCTTAAAAATCATTTTTTCATTTGAAGGATAATTTTAATCCTAAATTCAATAGAACATCTTAGTAAAAGTTTGTTTGTTTGTTTGTTTTGGTTGTTGTTGTTTTTTTTTTTTTTTTTTTTTTTTTTTCGTAAATTCCTTGTGCCTAGACTTCCAGGATTCATACAGTGTCAAAACAGCTTAAGTTTCTTAATTCTCAACTGTGGTTAATTGGATTTTCAGTTGAGGAATTATTCTTGCAGTGACCTCTTCCTTAATTTATAAAGGTATTGTCTATTTATTTTTGATCCATTCAGCCAGATGGGCCTCTAACATGTTCTCCATGAGAAAGAAAGAAAACTGAATGGGGATGCATATTGCTTCTGTGAGAATAAAAAACCAACAACAACAAAATCATGTCTAATATTTCTCCTGACTGTGACACAATTTTTTCAGATGTGTCCATGCTTTACTCTTGGGTCTCAAATATCTCTCCTACTCATACCTTTCAATCTAGGAGTTTGTTTAAATTAATTTTATGAAATGTTTAATTAGTTGGCTAACAGGTTCTAGGGACCAAGTTTGCCTTAGTAACATTTAGCAAATGATATTTGTAACCTAGTTAAGCTTTAGATTGACAAGGACAGTACCCCACAATCCAAAAAAGAACATAATTAGAAAATTCGAACTTTAAAATCAAGGTTTAAAATTATTTCATTATACCAACTATGAATTTAACTTTAATCTTAGTCAATTGAACATATAGAATTTTCAAGAATTTGATGACTTCTTAACCAAATTTCTCCTCAGATGATTTACTTTTTTTATTTTATAAGCCAGGTTTATTGAAGTATAACTTATGTACTATGAAGTTCACCCTTTTTTAGTATATAAATTCTGTGGGTTTTGACAACATAATTGGCTTCTTGAATTGCCTTATTCCTATCCTTTCACTCTCCTATTGTCCTGCCTAGTACTGTTCTTCTATTACCCTTCTGTAATTACCCCAACCAACACTCTTGGGAATATTTGAAATAAATGGGTAGGTCCTCTTACAAGTTTTATAGTATTACACGTAATATGAAAAGGAAATGATGATTTCTGGTAGTACCGTGTTTTCCCGAAAATAAGACCTAGCCAGACCATCAGCTCTAATGCGTCTTTTGGAGCAAATATTAATATAAGACCCAGTCTTATAGTATATTATGTTATATAAGACCCGGTCTTATATTACATTAAAATTACATTAAAATAAGACCGGGTCTTATATTAGTTTTGCTCCAAAAACACATTAGAGCTGATAGTCTGGCTAGGTCTTATTTTCGGGGCAACATGGTATATAAAGATGCCAACTGCTTTCTTAAAACTTAATGATTAGTCCTGAATATGTGAGAGATTGTTTTCTTTTGCATTGGCTGGAAACTTCAGCATATCTTCTTAACGTTTATACTGTAATTGCTGGAGTTGCTGTGTTTTCTGTGATTTAGTGACCTGTGAGCTGCAGTGCAGACATAGCTACTTCAGATGCATATGATCCTTATGTACTGGGACGTCTACAGTTCATCTGTCAATGGGGGATGGGGGGAGGACTTTTTTTTTTCTATTTTCTAATGATAGTTTCCTGTTTTCTTTTATGACCTTTTTTTTTTCTTTACTGAGACTTTCAGAATTTCTCCCCAGTAATTCTCTGAGGGCCTTTTAAAAATAGTCCTCTAAACTACTCTGTCCCCCAGTACATTTCCATTATACAGCCATGTTACACACGTGACCCCACAGGGAAGAGAGTAGAAAAAAAACCACCAAAAAACAAACATATATTGCCATTTACATTTAAAGGGGAAATTAGAAATGTGCCATACAGTGAATATTTGGTGCATATATGACCCCTCCAGTTAAGCTAAGAGTATTAAGGTTTTTAATGCATAACCTCAAAATTGTTCTTCTGAAAGACTTCACTGTTAAATTCCTGTCGGTATGTATGAGAAAAATATCTCAACTTTCTTGCATTTCTTTGCTTCTTGTTTGAGACTTTCATGCTTAATACAGCTCCGATTTATAGTAGCTACAGGATAAATGTTTCCTAAACTGAATTCAAAATATCTTTGCAAGAATATGTAATTTAAGGTAGAGATGTTTTTATATTACTAAATTAAAAGAATGGACAACTTCAAAATGAAATGGATATTTTTTCAAGCTGGTTAGTATATCATAGTATAATGAAACATTGATTAAGATTAAAATTTAGAATCAAATTTTCTGATATAGAGAATATAATTTTGAATAAAGTGATATCTATAAAATATTAAAGTGATCATTTCCTAATAAGAATAAGAGTCTGGCCCCATCTTACTAAAATAATTTCTTACACTCTGCCAGTCCTCACTTAGTTCTATTTATTATCACAGGTGTCAATTCTGATTCATTTCTTTGATATGAACTTTGGGGGATTTTTCTAAAAATTGATACTATTGTATAATTCAATGCATTAGCATTTCTCATAAAAATACAGTCAACAAAAAAGCTCTCCCTTCAAAAAAAGAAAGATAGCTAACAGAAAACATAAGGACTTATTGAACATTCTGAGAGTTTGCAGATTTTATGAGCAGTAACTAGGGACAAATATATTCAGTTCAATTGCATTTTGACAAGTTACACATCTTCGGTTTGGGTAAAAGGAAGTAGCCTATCCAGCCCACTTAACCTTACCTGCTAATTATACCAATTGAATGGCGAGATTCTTATTTATAATGAGATTTCTGTTAAGAAAGGCTTAAAAGCAAATTCAAATCCATGGAGATGGCTAAATTATCTCTGATAAATGGGACAATTTTGTCCAATGAGGAAAACCATTATAGATTTTAAAATTCAACTATGATTCTGACTTTAGTTACACATTGCATATACCATGTAAATGGAAAAGTTCATTCAAAAATTGGAACCCCCCAAATGCTTTTGTTTATGTTTCTGAGGTAAATTCAAGTGAATGTAGGTATTTAGTGCCAGTTTACTGGATACTTGCTTCAGTGCTTAAGTTGTGTATGTATATACAGAAAACTAGAATATTATAAAGTATAATGGCTTTATCTAAAGAATGGTTTAATATGGAAAGAAATGAAAAAGGGCTTTTGGGAAAAAGTAAAATCTTTCAGAGAAACGCTGTGTGAAGTAACTAAAGTGAAACAGATTTTAAGCTTCTAAAGTCTCTTTGCTTCAGCAGCTTTAGCCGAAAAGAAGAATAAATACCTGAATGAAAAAGCAATGACTTATTTTTAATGCTCAAACAATCTTCGGTATGGTTCTGTGTTCAGCTTGATAACAGAAATCATCTTGGCTTGTGCCTGAGCCAGACACCTAACAGGAATGTCCCTTTGGAGTCCCCTAATCTCACTTTTGTGTGCTCTTCTGTACATTGCTTGTTTGGAACAGTTATCTTTCTTTTTTTATAACCAGGTAACTTCCCTGAGGTGCTTTTATAAGAATAGTTATTCTGTGAGTCTATTGCAGTGACAACCCATCAGAAAAAAGACTGATGTTAAGCCAAGACTGAGCAGTGAAATCAATCAATCAATCAATCAATCAATCAATCAATCAAGAAACCTGAGCCCCATGAGACATAACCCCCTTATCTGAACTATAACTATTAATTCATTTTATATTTTATTCAAATTCAAACCCCCAGGGGAGAAACAGTCACTGTGGGGACAGAGCCAGGAAAGCAGTTTCCAGGCTCTCGGCCTCACGTGGAAAGGTGCTGGCGGGGTTATTAGATGACCATCAGCTGTAATCACATGGCCATCTGCTGTGGCTGGGTGGCCATCAGCTGTTACCAGTTAGCCATTAGCCACTAATATAACTGCCATGGCTATGCTAGGGGGTTTGTTGGGGGTACTGGTGGATGTTTGCTTTTGTGTCTCCTCTGGCCACCAGCTAGAATATAGTGGTATGACTCCCCTATCTATGGCTCCGTTGTTGTTTCTTTTTGGCCTCACCATGTCCTGCGTTCTTGTGTGGGGAGCGGGAGCTGAGACCCGGCATAACAGTCACCCATGAAGAATGCTTTTAAAAATAAATTAGAAATACACAAAAATTGGCTTCTGTGTTTATTGCTATTTTTCAACAATATAAACAATTTCATAAATCATTTCAATTTTGTTACTAAGAAACATTGACTCCACATAGCAAACTATGGTGTCTTCATTATTTATATTAATTATTTTATTTAACTTATATAAGTGCATGAATGGAAAATAAAATAGCACAGAAAGACTAGTTATGAAAAACAGTAGCTCCTGAATGTACCCATTCCCACCTATTCCCATCCCAGCCTGCTCCCAGCGGCCAAGACTCTAATAAATCATTTCTTCATTCCAGATACAGTTTACTTATGCCACTCTTATCAACTGTAGAAGAGTCTGTCAACTGTATGTAATAATACATCAGATTTAGCTCATTTTTCAATCCTTCCAACTTTATTTATCTTGCCTAATAATTTTATTTTAGTTCTTAAGTTGCTTATCCATGCAATCAGTGATATTCATAATATATGTACCATACTTAACCCCTATCTCTTGTTTCATTAACTAGAGTCAGTATCTCTTGATTGCTTAGTTTGTCAGATAAGAATATTAGTGTCTTTACCTGTCCTTCCCCACCCTCCGCTTCCACTTCCCACTCCTGTCAACCTAGTTTTACTTTTAAAATGGTAAGTTTGAAAGCATTTCCTATTTTGTAACCATAATTGATATTTCCATGTTTTGCCACTGATTCTCAAAGTTGAAAGGTAATAATTAACATTTATATTATTATGACTGTGGGAATATTCTTCATTGCAAAGTCAAGTGATGTATTAAGATTTCTTTTCTTTATGGTTTCAATATCACAACTTCTGTTTCACTCAGAGATGATTGTTCAGATGGGTTCTTTTCTACACTCCATCAATCATTCCACATTAGAATTTACCCTATATTTGGACTGTGCCTACTTTTACAGTCCTTACTACCCCAGACCCCATGCTGGTTTATCTTGCTATTCTCTTATTGGAAAAATAATCATACATCCTGTTCACCAAAACCTAATGTCTTCAAGCCTTTTGCTCATTTTGGCTCTTGCTTAAAATTCATTGCATTTTTCTTCTTGAAACTCACTGATTTTGTGTTAGAATTTGGATTAACTGTTGTTTCATATTTCAAATGTAATTTTATTTTAGTGATTGGTTTTCTAATAATTGAGTTTTTCTCCAGCATCTTGTGCTTTTAAAAATATTCTTTGGTTTCCAGGTTATCATTCATGCCATGTAGTCTGTGTTGTCCCCTTTTTGTGCATCTTCCTCTGGAGTCTGCTGCTTTCATGCTCTTGTCTGGACCTATTGATGCCAGCTGTCATCTTGGTTCTTTCCTTAACTGCCCCTCTAGTTTGCTTTGTCTGTTTCCCGAATCCAATATTTTCCTTTACTGTTTCACTTCTTTCTTTTCCTGGAGGGCATTTTCAAGTAACTTCCAAAAAAGGAATTCTGGAGTCATGTGTATCTAAAAGTATTTATAGTCTAAGTTTGCACTGGATTAATGACTATGTGAGCTGAAGAATTCGAAGGTCAGCATATCCTCCCTCACAGAGTGGATGGCGTTTCCCCATTGCTCACGCCCCAGTTTGCCCTGTATCATTTCTTTCCTCTGGATCTGGATCCTCTCCAAGGATCTGTACGTTAAGCTGACTCCCCCTTGACCTTATCTTCTTATGTGCATATTTGAAATATTCTATCCCGTGGTTTCTATCCTCAGCTTCTGTCATTCCTCTTCCATTTACTTTCTGTATTTTGAAACCTCAGACCTGCTGATAACTTTACTCTTACCCTGTTTGCTCTTGAAGATTTCAGCCTTAAAAAATCATTTATTATCATTTTTAGAAGAAAGGTAAGCAAAGGTTAGCAAGGGATAGGAGAGGGGAATGGAAGAAGAATATTTATGAAAGTCTGTATGAGTTTTGTTAGATGGGAGGAAATTAACTCCTGTTAGTTTCCAAAATATGTAAAGAACTCACACAACTTAAATCCCCAAAAAACAAACATTCCAATTTAAAAATGGGGAGATGACCTGAATAGACATTTCTCTCAAGAGGACGTACAGATGGCCAATAGATACGTGAAAAGATGCTCAACATCACTAATCATCAGAGTAATGCAGATTTAAATCATAATGAGATACCACCTCACACCTGAATGGCTATCATCAATAAATCAACAAATAACACATGCTGGCAGAGATGTGGATAAAAAGTAACACTTGTACACTGTTGGTGAGATTGTAATTTAATGCAGCCACTATGGAAAACAGTATGAAGATGCCTCAAAAAATTAAAAATAGAGGTGCCATATGAACAGGCAATTCCACTTCTGGGTATTTATCTGAGTAAAACAAAAACAATAATTCAAAATTTTTGCACCCCTATGTTCACTGCAGCATTACTAGTGTTAGCCAAGCTATGACAGCATCTCATATGTCCATCAATAGATGAGTGGATAAAGAAAATGTGGTATATATACGTGTGTGTGTGTGTGTGTGAGAGAGAGAGAGAGAGAGAGAGAGAGAGAGAGAGAGAGAGAGAGAGTAAAATGAATTATTATTCAGCAATAAAAAAATTGAAACCTTGCCATTTGGGACAACTAGATGGACCTAGAGGATATTATGCTAAGTAAATAAGTCAGAGAATGACAATTACCATATGATTGCACTTACATGTGGTTTCCAAAGTAAAAAGAAATGAATAATTAAAATAGAAATAGACCCACAGATATAGAGAATAAGCCACTGGTTGCCGATGGGGGATGGGAATAAAAAAAAGAAACTTACAAAAAAATGGCAGCTTACATTTTGTATATGATATAAATATATCTGGAAAACATAATAGAATCCATTTAAATTATTATGCAAACATTGCAGGTTTTAGTGAGGTCAATAATAAATATCACATGTTCAGAGCTGCCCAGGTGTTTCTGACGCCTGGGTGAGAACCACTGTCTTAGTGCACAGACATGATCAGGACCATGCATAGCTCTCATCACGCCTGAGGGTTAGTATTTGGGGTTGGTCCATACAAAGATGAAATGCTATTATCAATCAGTTACTATAACCCTTGTTCCTGGGAGGTGCTTTCCTGAAAGTAAAGTTTTAAAGCTTACCTTTCAGTCAGCCACTGTAGATCTTTCCAGAATCAGACTTGTGTTGAACCAGCCATAGCTAGAGTCACAGCAGGCAAAAGTGGGAATAAAAGTTCAGAATCAGAACTATATGTGACTGTCAAATGGAGGTGGGAGCAGTTTTGTTTTTGGGGCCCTGCAAGGTGCAGCCAAGACCACTGGTTAAAATACAAGGGAGAAGTGGTTTTCAGTTCAATGCAAGGAAAAATTTTCTGTCAGATAAAACCATCTCTGACATGGAAATGTGCAAGTGGAGTGCATTCAGGCATAGGGTGGTGTGAGGAGATGACCAGTGGGGCATCAGGCTAGAGGGAAGAGAACAGAGGAGTTGGAATCCCATTTTGGTCACTTGGCTGTGTGACCTTGAGAAGTGACTTAAACTCTCTGAAGCTCAGATTCCTCGTTTACAAAGGTGGATAGTGATAGTGAGCTTCTGGACTTGAGCTCTCTGATTCCATATCCTCCGTCTCCCTAGACCAAGACCTAGTTTGGGTGGGTGACCTCAAAAAATAAATAAATAAATTCTGTAACTTAAGGGACAAATTGAACAGGTAGGAGAAAAAGTACAGAGGGTTATCAGGTAGAGAAAGTCTCTAGAAAACCGAGCCAGAAAAGAGATAGCTGAAGAAAATGGTTGTTTAATCTGGAATAGAGAGGATTTAGGAGGTGTCCTGGTAACTTCAAATAATTATAGACTCTTCATATAGGAGAGCTGTATTATTTTTGTGTGTCAACAGAGCAATCTGACCTAAGACCAATGAAAATACTATATTGGGAGGAATATTTTAGCCTAGTGGAAGGGAAAAACCAATTACCAACCAACCAACCAACCAACCAACACAAACTTTTACCACAGAGAAAAAAATTTGCTTTCTCATGAAGTAATAAGTTCTGGGTCACTGGTGGTGTTCAAGCAGAGATTGAATGACCACTTTTAGGGAATAGTGAAGAAGAGTCCAACATTTGATAATGGTTAGGTTAAATGACCTGTAAGTTTCCTCTGAAATCTAACGTTTTACGTTATTTCTAAGGATGTACCTACTAAATTGTATGCCTTAGATATAAGGTTCAGGAAGCCATATTATTTCTGAGCAATTTACCATGCCCCATTTTGTAGAAAAATAAAGAAACAGACTATTTCCTGAATGGGAAAGGAATAGAACTAGGGCTTTACATTTTCTCGTCAAAAGAGGCCTTCAATACCTTTTGCCCTATGGGATCTAAGAAAATAATGCACTGAATTCTAACACTTTCTCTTTTTATTTTTTTATTTTGTGATAACTAGTTTCATTTTTCACTTTGTCAAGGATTCAGCTCTAAGGTTTACAATCTTTTATGATTCTCCTTACCTCAGAGAGCAAGACACCATTAAATTCAGACTGACTTGGTGTGGTTGTTTGAAATCAACTCTGGCATAATGGATCAGAGAATCTCTGGGGTGGCACCCCTTAAATCTTAATGTTTAATAAATAGCTTCAGATAGTTCCTATACATATTAAATTTCAAGGATGTATGTAGTAAATATTCATGATTGGGTCTCTAGTATGTAACCATGGTTTATTTTTATGTTATCAAATATCCAAAAACTAACCCTCCTTGTGCAAAACCTGGGGCAAAAACCTTGACAAGAATAAGTAGTTACAGTCAAAAAAATACTTTTCTTGATGTCACTTTCTTCATTCCCTTGCTTTCACTGGCCAAGTTAACAAGAAAAGTAACAATATATTTGTTTTAACATACGAGCATATACTTTAATAGGATAACTGTCACAGGGTTTCAAAAAGAAAAAAAAATTATCTTTTATTTGTACTTGTAAACGTGTTGGTGGGTTAGCTTATTTACAACGGCATGCTACTTAATTCAGAGATACGTCGCATACCTATGTGGTCAACAGTAGTGTTGTTTCATTCCATGGTTTTAAAAGTTCATGTCCTTGTTTGAAGGAGTAACTGTTTTTCCAGGACTTGTTTTTTATTGTCAGTGACAGAAATAACACTCAAACTAGTTTAACAAAACAAAAACCTCATGAAACTGGAAAGGATAGGAATGAACTCCAGGCATGTCTGGATTTGAAGCTAAAATGATGTCAGCAGAAGTTTATCTTGAGTCGTCACTTAGCTCTTTTTCTAAATCAACTTCATTCTGGTAAGTGCTGTGTATATGGCAGCAAAGATGGCCATCATCAACTCTAGGCTTAGCTTATTCTCACATCTAGTGATTCAAGAGAAAAGAAAGTACATCTCTCTAAATTTTCCTTGCAAAAGTCTCGGGAATGACCCTGCTTGGCCCAGACTGCATCACACACCTCTTCCTGACTCATTTACAGTGGCCAGTGGGATGAAGTACTTTAAATCCTCTGATTGTCCATTCCTGGGCCATATACCCATGTTTGGAAGCAAGGTTTGTATCACCTGATGGGTATCTGAGGATATGCGTGAGTCTGGGCACGGTTCTCCCCAAGGAGGAGATGCTGAGCGAAAGCAAGTAGCTGATGTCTTCCAATGGAGCTACTTGTTAAGTTCTTTTTATCAACAGACATACTGATCATAAAATACTGGAGATATAGAGGGTAACCCCACACTGAATTCCACTTCTTAGGCTCAGGCCAGTGCAGCTTGTCCTGGATAACTCAGTTTCTATTAAACTGAACTGTGGTTTCCATTTGTAAGAAAATCCCATAGCAGAAATGACGATTTTTTTTTTTTTTTTTAGATCAAGTTAAGATAAAATGTTAGGAAGCTTTTAAAGGCCTTTGAGAGAATTTTAACACTTTTAGTTACTGAAGGAAAAAAATAATAATACGGCAGCAATTCAGGAAAGGCATGCTTAAAATTCAGTGAAATGTAGACTCAGTAGAAATTCAAGTTGAAACATTTTTTGTAGGTTTCAGTTGTTTTTAAAGATGACAAGGACAACTATTGATTCTATTTGTCACTGGTGATGATTCAAGAATGGAATATTCTAAACACAACATTTGTTCAAAATATAAGCATAAAAATGATTTTAAATATTTTGAGGTGGGATGCAGGAAAGAGCAGCCAGGGAAGAGACTGTCATAAAGTGGTGCAATAACAAAATAATGTTTGGATCCAGCTTTTCACAGTGACTCAGTAGGCATTAGACTCAGTAATACAGTATGCTTTAGAGACCAAACAATCATATAATTCAGGCGATGATCATAAAATCATTGTTTTTTTTATTTTTATTTTTTGTTAGTTTCAGGTGTACGAAACAATGTAATAGTTAGACATTTATACCCCTCACAAAGTGATAAGCCCCTCCCCCAATCTACTACCCCTCTGACATTGTATATAGCTGTTACAATTCCACTAACTCTATTACGTACGCTGTACTCCATATCCTGTGACTGTATATATATTACATTATAGTTGACATTCATTATTCTTCAGCTTCAGATTCAGGTGTACAGTGCAGTGGTCAGGCATCTACACCGTCCATGAAGTTTCAAACCCTAATGTATATTGTTGCCTTTAATCCTCAAAATGAACCTTTAATTTAGGCTCAGTATCATCTCCATTTTGGAGATGAGGAAGCACGGCACGGAGAGGTTGAGTAGCATGGCCAAAGTTAGGGAACTGGTATTAGACCCAGGAACTTGACTCACATGGACTGATACTGGAGTCCAACCTTGGATAATAATAGCTAATATTTAGCATTTACTATGAGCCTGGGATTACACTCGCTTCACCTATTCTTCACAGATGTCCTATGAATAGGTATTTTTAAAACCATTTTACAGCTGAAGAATGACTTGAGGTGCTGAGAAAATTGCCCAAGTAAATTCAATGTGCCCAAACTTAGACTTAAAAATAGGTCTTTTGGATTTTATATACTATGTTTCAATCAAGACTCTATATGATCTCTTTCCTGTACTAGATACAATCATCATCATGAACAGGGAGAATCCAGTTTTTTATTATGTTTTATGATCCATGGCCAATGTCCATTTAATTACAAGATGCTACTCTGCTGAGACTTTAATAGTAAAGAATTACTATGCTAGTCACAAAAATAGTTGATTTTAAAGCAATCTATGCCTATTGAGAACTATGTACAGTAGTTTAGGATTTACATTTATTTATGAAAAACTGCATTAAAATATGTCCCATATACTGATTGTTGGTACCTCTCTGACTTTTTCTTATTTTCAAAATACCTCTTTGCATTGTGATACTGATTTCTGATTAAAACTATTACATTTCTGTTTAAATATACCGAGTAACACTTAAGAGGTTAAAACTTTTACTACAGACTTTTGTTTTAATATGGTAGGTTGAGCACATGCTGACATCTCCTACTGTGTTCCCAAACTCGTAATAGGAATAAACATGTAGAAATAGGAAGTGGAGGGAGGGTCAACGGTGTGTGAAAGATTCTATCCAATCTAATGGGAGGTAGAGAGTTGATGAAAATGCAGTAGAGACTAGTTCAAAAGGATGGAGGAAACCACAGCTTAGAAAATGCCCAAAGCGGGGTGCATATCAGAGCCTTTGTAAAATAAGAGGCTTACGTTACAAATCCTGGGAGGTCATCTGTGACTTGGAGTCCTCAGATTACAATAGCCAAAAGCAAGGGGGTGTAGGTTAATGGAAAGCATATAGCTGGATAATGTTCACTTCCCATACATCTTACTTTCAAGTACAAAAATCAAACTGAAAAAACTGCTTCCAAACAAAAACTAAAAATTAGATAAAAGTGAACACAGAAAGTAGTGAGTGCTTAACAGGGGTTTGAGAGATGGGGAAATGGAAGTTATTGTTTAATGGGTTATAGTTACAGTATGATGAAAAAGTTTTGGAGGTGGATAGTGGTAATGATTGCACAAAATGTGAGTGTACTTAATGCCACTGTGCTATGGACTTAAAAATGGTTAAAAGGGTAAATTTTGTGTTGTATAGTTGTATATATTTACCACAATGAAAGAAAGAAAGAAAGAAAGGAAGGAAGCTTCTTATTTACATGAATAAAAAGGACGGTCTGGCACAACTAGGACAGTTAATGTGGGGATTGGCAACCTAGAGTGAAGCTTTCAGTATTTCAGCCAATCATAGTGGTTGACTTGCTCCTGACTCAACATGAGAGGAAACCTGCAATTGGTAAACTCTTGCCCATCAATACAAAGGCCTCAGCTAGATTTTGTTCCTTAAATTCAAATAGGAAATCAAGGATGATCAGATAAATGAGGAATGTCAAAGAGAAAGATCAAGATTAGTAATTAGCAACAATATCCAGAGAAATGGAAAAGATCTTTAAAATTGTCTCTCTATCTACTATCTTAAGAGATATTTTAAAGAGACATTGCATTTATTAATTAATAACTATATGCTGTAAAAAAGGGAACACATAAAAATTAAATCGATGGAGAAATCAGTAGAAGAATAAAGACAAAAACAATCTCCTAGAAATACTAGGTTGGTAAAAAGTAATTGCTGTTTTTGCAATTATTTTTAACCTTTTAAACTGCAGTTACTTTTGCACCAACCTAATAGAATAAAAAGAACAAAAAGCGAGAAAAGAAAGCATGAGAATAAAGATTAAAGATATAAGGATCCATCCAAGGTTTGCTACCTAAATAATGGAAGTTCCAGAAAGAGAAAACAGCAGGCAGTAAATCATCAAAGAAACGATGAAAGGAAACCCTGAGCTAAAGTATGAGTCTTCGTGTTGGAAAGGTCTACCAAGTGCTCAACAAAGTGAAGCAAAAGACATTCGCCTAGACATGTTGTTATGAATATTCAGAATACCAGAGATAAAGAGAAGATGCTAAAGTTTCTGGAAAGAAAACAAAGTTGAAAATCAGGACCCCTTACAACTCAACAATAAAAAGGCAAATAACCCAATTGAAAAATGGACAAAATAGCTGAACAAAGAATTCTCCCAATAAGATAAACAAATGACCAGTAATCACATGGAAAGATGTCATCAGGGAAATATAAATCAAAACTACAATGGGATGGCATTTGAAACCCACTAGGATGTCTGTGATCCAGAAGACATATAATAACTAGTGTTGGCAAGGATGTGGATAAATTGGAATCCTCAGGTATTGCTGATGGGAATGTGGAATGGTTTATCACTTTGGAAAACAGTCTGATAGTTTTGCAAAAGGTTAAACATGAAGTTACCATATATATGACCCAACAGTTCCACTCCCAGGTATATTAGCCAAGATAAATGAAAACAATGATCCACAAAAAAGTTGTATATAAATGTTCATAGTGGTATTATTCATAATAGCTCTCAAAGTGGAAACAACCCAACTGAGGAGTGGATAAACAAAATGTAGTATATCCATACAATGGAATATTATCTGACCATGAAAAGGAATGAAATACTCATCCATGCTACAACATGGATGGGCCTTGGAAATATGCTAAATGAAAGAAGTCACTACAAAAGACCATATATTTAAGATTCCCTTTATGTGATATGTCCAGAATAGGCAAATCTATACAGACAGAAACTACATTAGCAGGAGCCAGGGATGTGGAGGTTGGGGGAAAAATGGAGTGTTTAATGGGTACAGGTTTGTTTTAGGGAGATGAAAACATTCTGAAATTTTTGTGGAGATGGTTGTGCTGCTCTGTGACTATACTAAAAGCTGTTTAATAGTACACTTTAAATGTCTGAACTGTATGGTTTGTGTGAACTATATCCCAAAAAAGCTATTGTTATTTTTTTTAAGTCAGACTGTTATCAGGCTTCTTAGCGGCTTTACATTCTAGAAGTCTTTATATAATTTGGAAATAAAGACCACCTGGATTACATAATCAAAAGCTGTTTATTCATAGCTTTCTATAATAAGGCAGTCAGCCACCATCACATGGTTTTGGCAAAAAACATCACTTAGGTTGGCAAGAAACTCAGAAACTCCAAGGCAAACAGAGGAGTGGGGTAGCTTTATAGTGGGACACAGGGAAGGCTTCAGGTTTGCTCTGATTGGCGGCTGTTGGCCTGGGGAAGCTTTAGGCGAGCTAACTGGAAGCCGGACATCCTATGTGATTAGTTTGGGTTGAGCATTTGGCTTTCTTTCTTTGGTACTAAATTGAAAGTGGAAACAAAAATTAGAGAAGCTTCCTGTTATTAGTCAAGTTCTGGCCATTTTGGGCCAACTTTTTCAGGGTTTATTGTTTGATCTTCCCGGATTGTTTGCTGGAGATACTGATGTGACTTCCTACATGTCTGACTTATAGATAGTAGGCTGGCTTCCTGGGCTGGTTACTGTAGGTAATGGGTTGGTGTCACAGGCTGGTTGCTGCAGGTTGTTGGTCAGAATTCTGTTTTTATATATGGTCTGGACACTGTATATTCAGTCTCTCAATAGAAATGCTTTCAAGATTATGAAAGAATGAAAAATATATGTAAAAATACCCAAAGAATAAATGAAATAAGAGAGCTGAATAAAAACGCATCCTACATTCAAGGATTTATAAACTCTACTTCCTAAGCACCTTTCCTTAGGAAGTTAATTGAGGACATATTCGAAAAAAATAAGCAAGAAAGGGAAAGACGTGACATCCAGAAAGAGGTGATCCAATCAAGAAGAGCAGGGACCAGAAGTTCCAGGAGATGGTTTGGCAGTCTGGGGAGCAGCCATCCAGGGTGAAGTGCAGGGATGGAAGATGAAAGCAGGAAATTCTGTGTGGGGGGAGAAGGGAGGAGTTTATAACAGAGTTGATGTAAAGGAATGTTTCCAGAGAAACTAAGGATATGATAAGGGTGCAAGGAAAAACAAAGGCAATTTAAAAAGCCATTAGACATTGCAGGAAAAACAGTAATATAGTGTTTGCAGTTTTATGATTTTGAATTATTGTTCACAGCAGAGCCTGTAATTACAAAGGCATAATAATATAAGCACTGTTGTTTTTCAATAAAGACAAAATGTGAAATAATTGGTTGTAGTTACAAAACAGGACATAAATATCATTATCCTTGATAAAATAAAAGTACAGGTGACAGAAGTGGAGACGTGGAAAGTGGGGAAAAGGTGAAGGAAAGTCAGAGGTGCAGATATCATCATTGTAAGATAAGAAGCCAAGAGATGCTGCTTATACTTGATGGAACAATAAACAAATGTGTCAGTTTATTACTGAGAGAAATACTGGTATTCATGTGCATTCATAGACCAGTGTAGGTATACAAATTTTAACCTGAAATTTTCTTTAACTATATGTTATAGACATCTCTTTGTAGTAATAAGTAAATTATTAAATGTGGTATAAAATTTATTATACCATACTTTTATTGCTTTTTTGGGGGGATGTTTCCTAATTATTCACTATTGTAAACTGTGCTAAAAATGTCCTACTTGGTATATCTTCATGCAGTTTGCCTATTATGTTATTATAACAATTTCCTAAAAATATAGTTCTACACCTAAGGTTATCAATATTTGGAAATTTAAACCTGTGTTCAGATTTGTCTTCAGAAATATTTATTGACTTATACTTTCAACAATAATATGTGATATTTCCTGTTTCTAGACATCTTTACCAACACCCACTACTATCAAATTTTTGACATTCGTCATCTGATTTCATTGTCATTTAAATGAGCATTGTTTGATTATTAGTAAAGTTGCATATATTTTTATGTTTATTGCTTTTCGGGTTTTAGCCTTTTCTTACCCTTTGCACACATTGGAATGTTTGTCTTTTATTGATTCATAATAATGATTTATATATAGGAAATATTGAAAATTGATGTAAAGCATTTGTTACAATTTTTTTATTTTAACTTTGTTCATGCTGTTTAAAAATATTTTAATTAAAGTTATTGGGATAACATTGGTTAATAATGTTATATAATTTCGGGTATACAACTTTCTAAAATGACATCTATATATTCTGTTGTATGCTCACCACCTGAAGTCTAGTCTTCCATCACCATGTATTTGATTCCCTTTACCCTCTTCATTTCTCCCCCGACCCCGTTCTCCTCTGGTAACCACCATTCTATTTTCTGTATCTGCATGTTTGTTTGTTTGCTTGTATGTTTGTGTTCTTTTTCATTTGTTGCTTTTTCTTTTATATCCACGTATTAGTGAAACCATACAGTTCTTGTCCTTTTTCCTCTGACTTATTTTACTTAGCATAATACACTCAAGATCCATCCATGTTGTAGCAAATAGCAATATCTCATCTTTTTTATGGCTGAGTAGTTTTCCACTGTATGTATGTACCACATCTTTATCCAATCATCTGTCGAAGGACACTTGGGTTGTTTTCTTGTCTTAACTATTGTGATTAATACTGCAGTGAGCATATGGATACATATATCTTTATGAATAAGTGTTTTCTAATTTTTCAGGTAGATATCCGGAAGAGGGGTTGCTGGGTCATATGATAGTTCTATTCTTAATTTTTTGAGGAGTCTACATACTGTTTTCCGTAGTGGCTGCACCAATTTACATTCCCTTCAACGGAGTGTGAGATTTCCCTTCTTTTCACATCCTCTTCAAAACTTGTTTCTTGTCTTATTGATAATAACCATTATAACATGTGTGAGGTGGTATCTCATTGTGGTTTTGATTTACATTTCCCTTATAACTAGTGATGTTCAGCATCTTTCCATATATCTGTGTATCTTCTTTGGAAAAGTGTCTATTCAGGTCCTCTCCCCATTCATTGATCGGATTGTTTGTTTTGTTGTTGTTGAGTTGTATAAATTCTTTATTGTATTTTGGATGTTACAATCATTTGCAAATATCTTCTCCCATTCAGTTCTTTCCTTTTTGTCTTGTTGATAGTTTCTTTTCCCATGCAGAAGCTGATTGATGTAGTCCAAATCATATATTTGTTTTTGCATCCTTTGCCTTTGGATTCATTTTCACTAAAAACCCTCTTGAGATGAAGGTTGATAAGTTTAGTGCCTCCATTTTCTTCTATACGTTTTATTGTTTCAGGTCTTATATACATTTTGGATTAAACGGACTTGGTGTCAGCAGTCTAGTTTCATTCTTTTACATATGGCTTTACAGTTTTCTCAACACTGTTTATTAAAGAGTTTATTAAAGAGACTTTCCTTTCTCTATTGTTTTTTGTTTTGTTTTGGCTGCTTTGTTGAAAATTAGTTGCCCAAGTATGTGTGTGTTTATTTCAGAACTCTCAGTTTTGCTCCATTAGTCTGTGTGTCTGTTTTTCTGCCAATACCATACTTTTGATTATTGTAGTTTTGTAGTATAGTTTGAAGTCAGAAAATGTGGCACCCCTGCTTTTGTTCTATTTTTTCTTGGGATTGCTTTGGCTATTTAGGGTCTCTTTGGTTCCATACAAATTCGAGGCTTTTGTTGTTCCATTTCTTTGAAAAATGCCACTGGGATTTTAATGGGGATTGCTTTAAATGTGTACATTGTTTCAGGTAACTTGGCCAGTTTAACATTGTTAATAATTCCAACCCATGAGTATGGAATATCTTCCAATTTTTTTGTGTGTCTTCTTCAATTTTTCTCAACAATGTATTTTAGTTTTCAGTGTGCATGTCCTTCACCTCCTTTAAGTTTACTCTTAGGTATTTTATCCTTTTTGTTTTGGTAGGAAATGGGGTTATTTTCTTCATTCCTCTTTCTGATATTTCATTGTTAGTATATAGGAACACAGTGGATTTTTGTTTATTGATTTTGCATCTTGCAACTTTAGTATTTTTTTAGTGTTTCTAATAGTTGTTCAGTAGAGTCTTTAGAATTTTCTGTGTATAGGATTATGTCATCTGTGACAATTTTACTTCTTCATCTCCAATTTGGATGCTTTTTATTCCTTAATCTTGTCTAATTTCTCTGACTATGACTTTTATTTATTATGTTGAATAACATTTGCAATAGTGAGCATCCTTGTCTTGTTTTTGATATTAAAGGAAAAACTTTTAGTTCTTCATCATTGAGTATGGTAATCATTAGCTGAGGGTTTGGTCATATATGGCCTGTACTATGTTGAGGCACTTTTCTTCTATACCCATTTAATTGAGTGTTTACATTATAAATGAATGTTACATCTTGTCAAATGCTTTTTCTACATTTATTGGTATGATCATGTGATTTTTATCCTTTATTTTGTTGATGTGGTGTGTCACATTGATTGATATGTGGCTGTTGAACCGTTCTTGCATCCTTGGAATAAACCAAACTTGATCGTGATGTGTGATCCTTTTAATGTATTGTTGTATTTGATTTGCTAGTATTTTGTTTAGGATTTTTCATCTATATTCATCAGAGATACTGGCCTATAATTTTCTTTTATGTGTGTGTTACCAAAACCAAAACCAGAAAAAGGCAATTTTGGACTTGTGAAATCAGTTAGGACGTATTCCCTCCTCTTCAAGTTTTGGAAGAGTTTGAGAAGTATTGGTATTAAGTCTTCTTTGAATGTTTCTTAGAATTCACAGTGAGGCCATCTGGTCCTGGACTTTTCTTGGTGGGGAAGGAGAGTTTTTGATAAATGTTTTAATTTCCTTACTATTGATGGTTCCATTTAGTTTTTCTAATTCTTCATGGTTTAGTCTGGGGAGGTTATATATTTTTAAGAATTGGTCAGTTTCTTCCAGGTTATTAAATTTGGTGATATGGTGCCTTTCATAGTATCCTTGTATAATGCTTTGTATTTCTGTGGTGTCTGTTGTAATTTCTCCTCTTTCATTTCTAATTTTATGTGAGTCTTTTCTCTTTCTTCCTAGTGAGTCTAGCCAGAGGTTGGTTAATTTTTTTTTTTTTAACTTTTCAATCCTTCATTATTTTTTTATATTGCCTTTTTGTTCTCTACTTCATTTATTTCTATCCAAATTTATTAAATAATTAAAAAAATTGTTTTTTCAAGTACAGTTGACATACAACATTATATTCATTTCAGGTAGACAACATAGTGATAAGACATTTATATAATTTATGAAGTGATCATCCCAATAAATCTAGGGCCCAACTGGTACCATACATAGTTACTAAAATATTATTGATAATATTTCTTATGCTATACTTTATATTGCCATGACCGTTTTGTAACTACCAATTTGTACTTCTTAATAGCTTCCCCTTTTTCACCCATCCCCCCCAAACTCCCTTCCATCTGGCAACCATCAAAATGTTCTCTGTATCTATGGGTTTGATTCTGTTTTGTTTGTTTATTTTGTTCTTTAGATTCCACATATAAGTGAAATCATTTAGCATTTGTCTTTCTCTGTCTGACTTACTCCACTCAGGATAATACCCTCTAGGTTTATCCCTGTTGTTGCAGGTGGCAAGGTTGCATTCCTTTTTTATGGCTGACTAATACTCCATTGCATATATGTAACACCTCTTCTTTATCCATTCATTCATTGATGGACACTCAGGTTGCCTCCATATCTTGGCTATTGTAAATAATGCCACACTGAACATATGTATGCACATGTCCCTTTGAAGTACTGTTTTGGGTTTCTTTGGATAAATACCCAGAAATGGGATTACTGGGTCCTTCTTTGTCTCTTGTTAGAGCCCGTATTTTAAAGTCTATTTTTGTTGCTATAAGTTTCGCTACCTAGCTTTTTTTATCTTTCTATTTTCGGGAAATATCTTTTACCATCTTTTTACTTTTGGTCTGTGTTTGTCTTTCAATCTGAAGTGAGTCTCTTATAGGCAGCATATGTAAGGGTCTTGTTTGCTTATCCATTCAGCCACCCTATGTTTTTTGATAGGACCATTTAACGCCTTTATATCTAAAAGTTGTTGATAGATATGTACTTATTGCCATTTTATTATTCATATTTTTATCTTATTATTATTATTTTTTTTGTCTTAAAGAAGTCCCTCTACGATTCCTTGTAATACTGGTTTGGTGATGATGAACTCCTTCAGGTTTTTCTTGTCTGGGAGGCTCTTTATCTGTCCTCCGATTCTAAATGATGGCTTTGCTGGGTAGAATAATCATGGTTATAAGTCCTTGCTTTCATCACTTTGAATATTTCATGCCAATCCATTCTGGCATGCAAAGTTTTTGTTGAGAAATCAGCAGACAACCTTATGGACGCTCCCTTGTAGGTAACTAACTGCTTTTCTCTTGCTGCTTTTAAGAGTCTCTCTTTATCTTTAACCTTTGGCATTTTAATTATGGTGTGTCTTGGTGTGGGACTCTTTGGGTTCATCTTTGGGACTCTTTGTGCTTCATGTCTGGTAGGTCTATTTTGTTCAAAAGATTAGTGTAGTTTTCAGTAATTATTTCTTCAAATAGGTTTTCAATTCCTTGTTCTTGTTCCTCTCTTTCTGGTAACCCTTCGATGTGAATGTTGGTATGCCTGATGTTGTCCCAGAGATCCCTAAACTCTCCTCATTTTTTTGAATTTTTTTTTCTTTTTGCTGTTCTTATTGGACGTTTCTGGTACCTTATCGTCCAAATTGCTGATTCGATTCTTTGCTTCATTAATCTGTTGATTCCCTCTAAAATATTACTCATTTCAGTTATGGTATTCTTTATTTCTCATTTTTTTTGGGTTTGTTTGTTTTCTATCTCTATTTTTATATTTCCTAGCTGTTTGTTGAAGTTCTCCAAGATCATTAAGCATCCTTATAACCAGTGATTTGAACTCTACGTCAGGTAGATTGCTTGTCTCCATTTTTTTTTTTTTTTTTCTTTCTGGAGCTTCATTTTGTTTTCATTTGGGACATGTTTATTTGCTCCCCATTTTGGTTGCCTCCCTGTGTTTGTTTCATTATATAATGTAGAGCTGCCATGTCTTCTGGTCTTAGTAGTGTGGCCTTATATAATAGGTATCCTATGGGGCCCAGTGGCCAGATGCTCCAGGTGTGTCCCTTGTGTGGGTTGTGTGTGACCTACTGTTGTAGTTGAGCCTTGGTTACTATTTGCATGCCAGTAGGAGGGATTGACCTTAAGGCTGATTGATTGTAAAGACTGGCCATGACTACAGTGGAGGGGCTGCTATGCAGAGACTGACCCTATGGAGCAGCATTCACTTTACCAGGGCTCTGGTGCTGCCCAGTCAGTCTGTCCTTTGGGTGTATTATCTGCATAATAGCTGGGTGATGCTCCGGCTTGGTCCCAAGCACATCAGTGGGCATGTAGGCTGTAGGGCTTCCTGCAATGGGTCCTTCCATAGGCCAATTTCAGCCACAGTCTGTGCCCTATCCCAGGCCTCTTGGAATGAGCCACAAAGTAATCCACAGATGGCTGTCACCAGTGCTGCGCTTGGAGATGCTTGGGACAGGCTAAGCTGCAAACTGAGGCTAGCTACTGCTAGTGCTGGGTGTGGGGCTGCTTAGTAAGTGGTATGGGGCACGCCAAGGCCAGATGCTGTTTCTTTAGGGTTTGTGAACTTTTGAGAGGTTTTAGGAAAGTTTGCTGCATGAGCTGAGACAGGCCATGTGTATGGATGGAAAAGCCACTGGCAGAGTCTTGGGTGAGACCACAAGTTGGATGGGGTGAAGTCTCAGGGCATCAGAAAAGCTGGGTGAATGATGTTACTCAGGTTGATAGAGACTGAGAAACAGCACCTATCTATGTCTGCATGTCTGGTGGAGGAAGGGCTCAACAAAGGAACAATGGCTTCTGCCAGCACAGTGGCTTCTGTCTGAGAGAAAGCTTTCCCTACAGCCCTCACCCTAAAGCCAGACAATTTAGGTCCTCCCTATATAACCTTGGAACCTTTCAAACTGCTTCCCCAGCACCGGAACTCAAAGTCAGTGAGTAAGTCCATGTGCAGGCCCTATAAGAGGAGCACCTGGGACTCCATACGCCCTCTGTCTCACAGCCACAAACTCCACTGGTTTTCACAGCCAGAAGTTGTGGGGACTTTTCTCTTCAGCACTGGAACCCTGGAC
Organism: Rhinolophus sinicus; assembly: GCF_057876585.1. NCBI lineage: Eukaryota > Metazoa > Chordata > Mammalia > Chiroptera > Rhinolophidae > Rhinolophus > Rhinolophus sinicus. Next base: position 82,649,079 of record NC_142502.1, on the reverse strand, counting down.
AGGGGAGCCTAGTGTGGGCTGGGACACCTTGTTCCAGAGGGGGGCCTCCACAGGTGAAATATCCCTCCCAATTTTTAACTGCCACACGTGGGTGTGTGACCAGCTACTTTGTGTCTCCACCCGTCCTGCCTGTCTCCACGTGTTTTCTTCTGTATATCCTTAGTGATGGGAGTTCTATTCAGCTAGACTTCAGGTGATGCTCAATGTTGGTCTGTAATTTAGTTGTCATTTTGACATGGTCACGAGAGGATGCAAGACAGTGTTTTCCTAATCCTCCATCTTGACCAGAAATCTATTTCTGCTCAAATTTTTATTATTTCCTTCCTTTTATTGACTTTGGGTTTTGTTTGTTTTTTTAGGTCTTTAAGCTGTAATGTTAGATTGTTTATTTGTGATTTTTCTTGTTTATTTAGATAGGGCTGTAATGGTATAAACTTCCTCTTATTACCACTTTTACTGCATCACAAAATTTTTGATGTGTTGTATTGTCACTTTCATTTGACTACGTATCTTAATTTCTTCTTTAATTTCATAGTTGGTCAGTAGCATGTTTAAGTGCCATATTTTTGTGTTTTTTCCATTTTCCTTCTTGTAGTTAATTTCTAGTTTCATACCATTGTGATTAGAAAATATTTTAGTGTATGATTTCAGTCTTCTTACATTTATTGAGAGTAATTTTTTTGTGCCATTATATGGTCTATCTTTGAGAATGTGCCACGTGTACTTGAGGAGAAAGTATATTTAGGTATGGAATGTTTTAAAAAAATCAATTAAGTCCACTTGGTCTAATGTGTCGTTTAAGGCCAATATTTACTTACTGACTTTCTGTTTGGATGATCTTTCAATGCTGTTAATGTGGTGTTTAGGACCCCTACTGTAATTATGTTTTTGTCAGTTTTTTTTTTCTTTTTTTTGGTCTGTTAGTAATTGCTTTATATATTTTGGTATTCCCAGGTTGGGTTCATATATATGTTATGGCTTCTTGATGACTTGTCTGCTTTATCATTATAAAATGGTCATCTCTGTCTCTTACATTTATTTTATCTGAAAATCTATTTTGTCTGATATAAAAACAGCTACACCTGCTTTTCTCTGAATGCCATTTGCTTGAAGTATTATCTTCTATCCCTTCACTTTGAGCTTGTGTTCATTTTTGCAGCTGAGACGAGTCTCCTGCATGCAATATATAGTTGGGTCTTGTGTTTTAATCCATCCCACTGCTCTCTGCCTTTCATTTGGTGAGTTGAGTCCATTGATTTAGGATGATTATTGATATATGAGGACTTACTACAGTGATTTTATCTGTTGCTTTTGTATCTCCATTGTTTCTTTTTTCTTATGATTCTGTCTCCTATTTTAGTTTGGGCGTTTTGCTTTTTTCTTCTTGTTGTTTTTTTTTTCTTTTTTTTTCTTTTTTTTTTTCTCTCCATTTACTCTTATTCATGTTTTGTGTCTCTGCTCTGGATTTTTATTTTTTGGTTACTATTAGGTTTGTGTAAAATATCTCAGACATACAATAGTTCTTTTTCTTCTGAATGCCTCTTATCTTTATTCAATTGTACCTGTTCAGTCCTTTCCCTCTTCCCCTCTTATGATTTTGTTGCTACAAATTTTCCCTTCTAATGTTATGCATTCATTACCAAATTGCTGTAGTTGTAGTTATTTTTAGTACCATTTTATTTTTAAAGCTTTGGTTCTAATTAAGTGTTTAATAACCTATTCTGAAGTAGACATGCAGTTTTCTACTTCTGTCTGTTTGTTAATTATCCTTAAAGTTTGTATACTTTTGTCTTTTTGTTTCTGGCAGAAGAGCCCCTTTCAGCATTTCTTGTAATGCAAATCTTGTGGTGGCATATTCTCTCAGCTTTTCTTTGTATGGGAAAGCGTTTATTTCTCCACATCTGAAGGATAACTTTTCTGGACATATTTTCCTTGGCTGATGACTCCTTTCTTTCAGTATTTTGAGTATTTTCTTTCTTTCTTTCTTTCTTTCTTTCTTTCTTTCTTTCTTTCTTTCTTTCTTTTCTTTTCTTTTCTTTTCTTTTCTTTTCTTTTCTTTCTTGGGGACGCAGCTCACAGTGGCCCATACAGGGGTTGAAACAGAAACCCTGGTGCTATCAGCACCATGCTCCAACCAGATGAGCTAAGTGGCCAACCCTGAATATTTTCTTTTACTCTCTCCTGTCTTGTAATGTTTCTACTAAGAAATGTGATGATAGACTTGTGGAGCTTTCTTTGTAGATTACTGTCATTTTTTTCCCTGAGTGCCTTGAGAATACGTTCTTTGTCATTAGTTTTTGACAGTTTGAATAAAACGTGTCTTGGGGAAAGTCTTTTTTGTTGATATAATTAGGTGTTCTGTTAGCTTCCTCTATTCTAAAGTCCATTTCTTTCCATAGGCCTGGGAAGTTCTCATCCATTCTCACTTTGAGTAGGCTCTTTGTTTCCTTCTTTCTCTATTCTTCTCGTTTACCTATTCTTGTTATGTTGCTCTTTCTAATGTAGTCAGGTAGTTCTTGTAGAGTTTGTTATTGTTTTTAAAACTCTTAGTTCTCTCTCTTCTTTCTTCTGGGCCATTTGTAGGTTTCTGTCTTCAAGTTCATTACTTCTGTTTTCCATCTGTACTGCTCTATTTCCAATCCTCTCTAATGCATTCCTCATCTCATTTACTGAGCTCTTCAGCTCCAACATTTCTGTTTGTTTTTTTTTCATAGTTTCAGTCTTTTTGGTAAAATACTTCTGTTGTTCATTAATTTTATTCCTGATTTCAGTGAACTGTCTTTCTGAGTTTTCTTGTATATTATTGAGTTTCTTCATCACTGCAATCTTGAATTATCTTGTTATTTAAATCCTAGTCTTCTATGAATTTGCGTTTGGATTCTGGAAACTTTTCTTTTTTTTTTTTCTGTGCTCCCAAGTTAGCTTTATGGTTTGTGTTATTTGGTAGATTGTGTCTCTATCTGCACATTTGAGGTAGTGATCTCTTTTTTTGTGTAGATACTCTTTGCTTTCAACAATACAGCAGGTTGATAGGTAGAGTACTTTTTTTTGTTTTTTAGTAGATGGTGTTCCAGAGTTTTTGTTTTCTCTTACATGCATTATTTGTGCCTCTGGGATCACAGTGGAGCAGCCTCACTTCAGCCAAGGAAAGTGCCCGTACCTACTAGGATGGTGGGAGTCCTCCCTATGACCAGCTCAGCTCAGCTGTGGGGCACTATCGCTGTGGTGGGAGAATCCAGTGGGCACTGGAGAACCAATTTTGTGAGCTCCTAGAGCTACTTCCTTTTTTCATTGTGTTCCTGGCTCTCTTGGGCTCTGTGGGGTGAATGTCGGGGAGAGGAGCAGGTCTGCAAACTTTTTTTCTGTGGGCTCTGCTGTTTTTTTTAAAAAAACTTTCCAGTTACCTCTACCTGGTCTACCATGATGGGGATAGGGGAAGGGAGATGCCTTTTCCAGGAGGAAAACTGCTCGGGCCCTCTTACGCTCCATTCTATCTTGTGGTGGCTGCAGCCTGACTCTTCTCCCACTATTGGGCTTGCTGGAGCCACAGTTGGTGTCTAACTGCATCTATGGACACCGTCTCTGTCATTCTCCTCTCCCACCTCCCCTACTCATTCCAGTATGCCACCTTCAGATGTCCTGATACGTGAATCTTTTAGGTGTGTCTGTGTATTGAGCAGAGAGGGTATCCTCTGCTGAGCTATAGTTGTCCAACTTGTAAATTCAAGGGGAGAAGCAGTAGAATCTTCTCACTCTGCCATGATGCTGACATCACCCTATTTACAATTTTGAAGTAAGCAACTGTATAAACTTTTTTTATTTAGGGTGTTTAAATTTAGGTTCCTACTCAGCAAGTCCTCCCTACTTCAAAATTATAAAAACATGTACTTAGGTATGATTATAGTATTGCTTTTCTTTTTTTACATTTGATTTTTTGTTCAGATGTTATTTATTCTGATGTCAAACAATACAATGTTTTCCAATCAACATTTCTCCTGAACTGACTCTGGGTGGTGAACACACAATGGGATTTATAGATGATGTAATACAGAATTGTACACCTGAAATCTATGTAATTTTACTAATAATTGTCACCCCAATAAATTTAAAAAAATAAATTTAAAAAAAACAAACAAAAAAACATTTCTCCTAAACAGTTTGTTAGTTCTCACAACATGGTTTATATTTTTCACTGGTTGAACATCACTGAATTCTACTACATGTATGTATTTTTCTGGTATCTGTTTTATTTTCTTTGATCTGTATTCACTAGTACAATAGGATGTTAATTCCTAGAATTTTATTGTGCCATTCTTTATCTATTGTGAAAATCTTTTTCATATTATTTATGCCTGTTATTACATAATGATCATTCCAGATAAAATTGAATATTATTTAGTCAGAATTTTAAAATGTCTTCTTAGAGTCTTGATTAAAATTGTATAAAATTTAAGGACAAATAATGACTTTATAGCATTGATTTTTTTCATTTAACAAGAATAGAAAGCTCTTTATCAAATCTTTAGTTTTGTATGACTCAGTAGTGATCTATGGTTTTACTCATATAAATCTTGCATGTTTATTGGGTTTGCATTATATGTATGCATATATATGTGCATATGTATATATGGCTAGTTACTGAAACAGTAGTTCCTTCTCTTCCTATACTTTTCTCTCCTTCCAAGGGTCAATGACCTTCAAACCATTTAGCTAATCCTTTTGGTAGTTTCCTCCATATCTCTAAATGTCTTGTTTAAAATCCTGTCAGTTCCAGTATCTGTGGTCTTCTGCTTTGTGCATGCATCACAATGTCCTTCCAAATGAGTGATTTGGGGTTAGTTGTTCATTATTCAAAAGGTAAATGTAGCTGTCATTTGGCAGTACACCTTCAGCTTCTTCCTGTATTCTTCCAATTTCTTTCTCTATTTCTATCCTCTGCTTTTTATATCCCATGGCTTGCTTTCTCTTGTGTTAATTCTCACTTTGGTAAAGGACAGTGCTAGGTCCTTAGAATGTTTTAATTCCATTTACCATGTATGGTCTTTTATGTTATCTGTGGCTTATGTTTTATTTCTCTGTGTATATTAAATTCAAGAAAACATGATGATTATTTTGTATGTTCATATTATATAATTAAATATTGTATAAATGTAATCTAATTAATACTTATGTTAGATTTATTCATGTTGCTTTTGATTCCTTTATACAACTCTGTTTTTGTCTGGGATCACATTCTTTCTGACCAAAGAACTTGTAGAATACTTTTAGAGCAAGGCTGTTGCCAATGAATTCTCTTAGTTTCTGTTTATTGGGAAATAGTTTTATTTCATGTTAAGTTTTGAAGAATGTTTTTGTGGTGTACAGAATTCTAGATTTCAGCACTTTAAAAGATGTAATTCCGTTGTTTTTTATTATTTCTATTGAGAAGTCAGCTGTGAGTAATATTGTTGCTTTATTAAAGGCAATACTTTTTAATGAGAGTTTTAAATATTTTTTCTTACCTTTTCTTCTCTGCAGTTGTATTATGATGTCTCTAGGTATGGTTTTTGCTGTATATATCTTGATTTTCATTTTCTGAATTTCTAGAATCTGTTAGTTAATGTCTTACATCGGTATGGAAAATAATCATCTACCATTTTCATTTTTTTTTTTCTTATTATATTTTTCCTCCTCTTTTGGGGTTCTAGTTTACACATAGGTTAGACTTTTTATATTAGAATTTTCTTTTGTCCCTAAATTGCATTTCAATAATCCCCTCTTCTGCTATGTCTGATATTCAATTGAGGCAGTTTATTATTGAGTTCGAAATTAAAGTTATTGCATAGTTTAGTTCTATAATTTTGATTAGGTTTCTGAATATATTTCAGTTATTTGATGAAATTCTTTATATTCTTATTTAACTTCTTGCCTTAGAACATGTATCTTGAACATATTCATCACAGTATTTTAAAGACTGTCTGATAACTACAAAATTTAGATCATCTTAGAATCCCTTTCATGGATAATTCTGAACTCCAAATTTAATTCCCCGGTACTATGAGAAAGCCAAAATCTTTGCTGTGGTTTGCAGGGCTTTCTACTTACCTTCTTAGCCTGTATTTTGTGCACTTCAGTGATTGGAAAAAGGAATTGAGGAGGAAAGTTGCTGCATAATAGATTAATTTCTCTTCACCTCTGTCCTCTCTACAATCTTGGCACTTGAAATCTTGGATGCCTTGGAATCCACAGATTTTAGTTTTTGTCTGTACAACCCCTGAGGCTTCTTTGGGCTCTACTGGCTTTTATAACTCTTAAAGCCCTTTAGCCTCCAACCCACTCACAAAAATTGGCAATTATCCAGAGGGAAAAACCTGCTCATGGTATGCGATCTAAACTTTCTGTTTATGCTTTATTTTCTTTTTTAAAAACTGATCTTGACTCTGTCAGTCCTGGCTGTGTAGGGCAACTTCCCAATGCTTTAAATAGATTTTGTTTCTTCTTAATCATTATTTCCCCATAATTATTATCAGTGGGAGCATTCTTGGTCTACCAAAAATTACTCCAAAATAGGCAGATGTGAAAATTCTTCAACAGTTTTTGGGTGAGGGAGTGTGGGGGCTAAATATCAATATTAAACTAATGTATGGGTATAAAAATCTACATGGCTCAACTTGACATACGACTGATAGTTTGGTTGGATTTAGAATTCCAGATTGCACATAATTTTCCTTCAGAATTTTAAGGGCTCCATCATTGTTTATTTTGTATGGTTGTTGCTGAGACATCTGAAGTGAATCTGGCTCCTGAACTTGTGTACATACCTGTTTGTTCTCCCCAGGGGTTTCTATAATATTTTTCTTCCTCTCAGTGTTCTAAAATTTTATAACGAAGTGACTTTATGCAAATCTATTCTCATTCATTTTGAATTACGTCACTGATCTTTACCCATTTGTTTTTCACTTTTCTCTTTGGGGAAGTTCCAGTTATTTGGAGCTTATATTCTAGAAAAAACAATGCTAAGTCTATTCGTTCAGTCTGTCATCTTTACCAGGTATTCTTGAATATTTATTAAAGTTTCTTCCTACCTGTGTTTTTGTGATTATTTATAGATATTTTTAGCATAGTTTATAGCTATTTTTATATAAGAAAGCTAATTAGGCCTATGTTATTTTATTTCTATGTTTTTATATTTTTTTACTCTATGTGTACCATTTCTTCAGTTGATTTTCTTGAATTTTTCATGCACATAGTTTTTGAATCCTTACCATTATTTATATTTGTTATTGGTGACTTGTATTTATTACATTTTGAGTACCAGGTTAAATTCTAGTATGATAGTAGGAATTTTTGTCATATTCCTATCAGTGGAAATAATTCAGCGGTTTTGTTATTAAACATGATTAATTACATTTTCCAAGGAGCTTATTTTCAAGAATGAGTATTATATAAGTCCATTTTAATATTTATGGAAATTGTCTGTTTTTCTTTTAACCATCATTATGAAAGATTATAAAATATATTTTCTAGTATTGTAATATCCTGGAATTAACCATTTTTGGTTATAGTGCATTATTTATTTGAAATAGTCTTTATTTGGTTGAGGAATGCTTTTACAGTTTTACGTGTGCAATTTTAAGTGATTTGGTGTGTAGTGTTTATCTTTGGGGACGATCTATGCCAGGTTTGGGTATTTGGATAGTATTTTCTTACAAATGATTGATAAGTTTTCTTTGTCTTTACTTTTGAAAAGTAGATCTTTATTTCTTGATTAGTCAGTTTAAGAAACTGGTTCACTAGGTAAGATGAAGAATTTTTAGGTTTTATTTGTCTTCATCTTTTCTCCCTCCCCTCCTTCTCTCAACTTCTGGCATCTGTATTTATATTGGGAAGGTAATATTTACATTCTACTCTGTTAAAAAAAAAAAGAAAAAAAAAAGGAGGAGGGATTCTACAGAAAGTAACTTCGCAGGGTGATCTGATTATAAATTCCTACCTGGGCAGATCATGGTGGGTAGTCATGCCCTGGGCATATAACTTCTTTAGTAAAAGGTTTATCTTTGCCTTAAGCAAGCCCTGTCCAGTGTCCTTGTGCATCTAGGTTAACACACCTTTGAAATAAGCATAAGGAATCTCAAGAAGGCACACAAATCTTGTTAACTACCTTTTATTTTTTAATTAAAGTTTATTGGGGTGACAGTATCTTATAATCCAGTGCCTGCCTTGCTTCCTCCCACCTTTGTGTAATCTTCCTTACATTCTCTTTTTAATTTCAAATGCATAAAAGAAACTGAAACTCATTCTCGGGAGGATTTGAGATTTTGCTTCCTGGCAATGTCATCAGTTTGAGTTCAAATCATCTCTTATAAAAATTCTGTACAGGTTTGGACATTTCTTATATTGACAGTATATTCTTCATTTTTCTTTTGTGTCAATTTTTTGTTGTTGTTTTTTTTTTTTTTTTTAATTGGTTTAGTATTTTCTTTTGATTTTTAAAAATTTTAATAGTGTGTGTGGAGTTGTTTTCATTTAATTGGCCTGGAGTGGGGGTTGGGGTTGGGGAATGGGGGACTTGCCCATAATGAAACAGAAGGATATCCTTTCAATCATTTACTAGTTTACCTCAACACTATTCAGTGTTTCATGGAGATAAAGAATGGAGATTTATATTTGTATTTAGGCAGGACCACTGCATATGGTTGAACAGCTCATGCATTGCACAAAAATACCCAGCTGAGCGCATGAATGGGCATGGAAATGCAGGCTACGTTCCTCTCAACAAGTTCTGTGCCTCAATGCAGAGTGGGGTCTTCCTAGAGGGAGAGGCTCCCTTTTCTTCTCACAAAGACATAGTCCACCCACCCAGTTGTGTGTCTGAAGAGCAGTCTGCCTCCTAGGAAATATAAGTAATCAGAAGAGGCCTTCCTTATTCTCCCACAAACATAAATCTCTACCTGTCTTCATATCTGTACATATTTCTGTCTTCTCTCTGAGCTACTCGTGTGGGGCTCCTGAGACCAGCTCTTCCAATACATCCAGTAATTTCCCCGTCTCCTGCATCTTAAATTGTCCCCTCACTGCTGGAACAATCCTATCAGCATTCAAACATGTTGGCATTTCTTCCATATAATAAAAGGCTCTCTCGTCCCTAAATGCTGCTCCATCTACTGGCCCGTATCTCTGCTCCCCAGTCAGAGCAAAACTTCTCAGCAGATCAGAACATTCTTTTGTCTGAGGGAGCTTGAAGGGCTCCCTCATGTTCTTTAGACCTCTGTTCAAATTTACTTTCTCAGTGAGGCCTTCCCTAACTACCTTCTTTTAAATTGCTGTCCCCTCCTTGGCACTCTTATCTCTCTTCCCTAAATTAATTTTCCCCTTAGCAATATCCCTATCTGATATATTGTAAATATTGTTCAGCTTCAACTTTCTAAGGTGTGGAGCTAGATAAAATTCTATATATTGGCATTTTCTGGAGCATTCTCCCCAAACCATTATTTCAGCCAGATCAAAAGGGTTACCTTGTCACAGAGTTAAGTTTACTACTAAGGTGATGAAGCATAAGCCTCAGGGCTCTCACTTGTACAGACCAGTGAGAATATTGTGAGTTGCTGAGAGTTGTAGAGTGTTTCTAATTACATGGGCAAGAAAGGTTACCACTAGGAATATTTCTGAGGAAGCTTTTGTGGTATATTGCCACAGAGAGCTCAGAAGAAAAGAGATACAAATCTCTAAGAACTTCAAAGTGACTTGTAAATAAATATATACTATGTCCCTAACTTTATTTCATTTCTTTTCTTTCCTTATTTGTTTGTTTGTTTGTTTGTTTGTTTATTTAATAAAGAGAGCTTCCAAACTGTAAGTTTCAGGTTCCACAAAACCTGGATTCAAGCACTGCATGGTTTGGTAAACAGAACTAAACAAAACGAAACAGGTTTCCTTGATGCAGAATTCCACTGCCCACTGGGAACTGGCACTTAATTTGCAAATCTGCAATGTAAATCTCTTAGATAAAGTTGGAGTATGCAGTATTTTCCTAATGTGCACATTTGTTTTTTCATAAAGCATCTTAAGCAATTAGTATCCTGTAGAAAATACTTTGGGAAGCTCTGCTCTGGAAACTTATCTACCCTGTCTGCTTCCTATCTCATTTCTATCCAAAAGGGTGAGCACTTCTTTAACAACTTCAGTAAACCATTTCAAGTGGTTGGAATGTCACTGTATAATGAATTTTATATTTGAAGGAAATATGAAGTAGATTCCTTCTGAGATTGATTGAATTCTCCCCCCCCCCCCCATGTTTAGCATGACTCTGGATGAAATAAGAAAAATTAAAACCTTGCGTACAGTATAGTATGCCCCAAATAGTCACCATTTTAACCCTTATCTAGCTCTCACTCATGAGGATGATTAGAGTTACTTTCCTGATTAGAGTTATAACCTGTGCCGTTATATTTTTAAATGTAATCTGCATTTTCAAGTTCCACTGTCCACTGGGAGCTGACAATAAACTAAAATAGTAACCTGAATGACAGCTGAAACAAATTTCAGTGCAATTGCCAGATGGAAGCAATCCTAACCCTCCAAGAATAGTTTTTAAATAGTTTCAAAATGTTTTAAGTCACTAAATATAAAAAAGAACTATGGTTTTTCATAACAAAATTAAACTAGATGAGACTCACCCTAAGTTGTAGAAAATAGATTAACATAAGCAGTTCAGAAATCTATGTTAGAAGAAAAGGTGTTTCAGATGGTGGAAGTTAAACTGTACCTTACCTACACCAGGCGGCATTTTAAATACTTTCCATGGGAAACTCCGTGATGAGTGCGTGTGTGCTTGTGTATGTTTGTGTGTGTTTATTGGCGAGAATCACATCTGTGTAGAGTGTATTTGGCTTTTTTCTGATGTACCATCCATTTTTCCTAAATTTTCGTTTGGTTCTATCACATTTATAACATCTGCATTCACAAGATTACTCACTTTCCTAGCTCAGATTTCATGGCATTTAGCAACTATAATTTTACTTTTCAAATGCTGTACCAATCTTTAGTATTACATTCACTGGCAGGGGTACTAGCTTTCAAAAATGCTGCAAAGCCTGTAGAAGTTTCATTTGTAGCTGGGATGTACTTAATTTTTATGTCAGTAATCTTGTTCATAACCGCACTAAAAAGATCAATTGCGTTAAAAGTGTATTGGCAAGTACAAAAAAATAAGTGTATTGGAAAGTCTAAATATAACAGACTAAATCCTATCATCAAATTTCTAGAAATGGTCTTAGATATGAGTTACCTAGAGTTTAAAGAGGAGAGGTGATAAAAAAAAAAAAAAATATATATATATATATATATATATATATATATATATATATATATATATATATATATATTTTCTTTCTGAGTAAATATTGTTCAAGATTCAAAGATAGGGTGAAGGTTCGTCTTGGTTTGCCCAGCACAGTCCCAGTTTATGTCCGTTGTTTTATTTTAATTATTATTATACTATCATCCCCCTTACTCTAAAAAGTTTCTTGATATGGGTGATAAATTATAAAGTCATCCTATTTATGGATTATCTACGAAATCTGGGAAGATTTGATCCTATTCAATTCTTTCTTTCTACCACTTTCCTCCAATACCTACTATGCTACAAAGCTTGGATGGATTTGTAAAATAGTTAAGTGATAAAAGTATAGTTGTTTACTAAGCACCATTGAAAATTAAATCATGTAACTATTCAGTTTTTGTTGTTGTTGTTGTTAAATTTAACCTAATGATAATGTCTCAGCACTAACAGACCTAGTGTGATCAAGACCAGTAAGTAGTTTATACTTAGTTTATAGTTTTCCTCCTTGTAAAATAACTTCCTTGATTAATGGTAGAATTCTTAGGAAAAGTTGTCATGGTTTATTTTTCCGTTTTATTATGTATTTTTACACATAGAAATGTAAAACATATTCCTTTATTTATTTACTGTTATTTTTAAATCTTTTTTATTAGTTTCAGGTGTACAAAACAATGTAATAGTTAAACATTTATCATTTATATCCCTTACACAGTGAAACCCCCCCCATCTGCTACACCTCCGACATCGCATACAGCCATTACATTTCCACTGCCTCTATTCCTAAAGCTGTACTCCACTTCTTGTAACTATACATATATATATATATATATATATATATATATATATATATATATATATATACACACACATATGTATGTATATATGTGTATATATATATATATACACACACACACACATATATATGTGTATGTATATATGTGTATATATACATACATATAATGTAGTTTACATTCATTATTGTTCAGCTTCAGCTTCAGGTGTACAGTGCAGTGATCAGGTGTACATCATCCCTAAAGTGGTCTCCCTAATAAGACAAGTGTCCATCGGATATGCTACAAAATCTTCACAACATTATTGATTACATTCCCCAAATTGACTTTCGTATCCCAATGGCAATCTCGTGGTTACTGCTTGTGCTTCTAATCCCCTCACCTTCCCCCTTATCCCCACGTCCCCTCCCATCTAGCAACTCATAATTTTTCCTCTATGTCTTTGAGACTGTTTCTGATTAGTTCATTCATTTATTCTTTTCTTTAGATTCCCCATTAAGTAAGATCATATGGTATTTTTCTTTCTATGTCTGGCTTATTTCACTTAACATAATGTACTCTAGGTCCATCCATATTGCAAATGGTAAGATTTCATTCTTCTTTATGGCTGCGTAATACTCCACTGTAACTGTATAAATGCACCACAGGTTCTTAATCCAGTCGTCTACCAATGGGTATTTTAGTTGTTTCCATATCTTGGCTATTGCTATCATCAGTAAATCAACAAACAACAAGTGCTGGCAAGGATGTGGAGAAAAGGGAACCCTTGTGCACTGTTGGTGGGATTGCAGATTGGTGCAGCCACTATAGAAAACAGTATGGAGGTACCTCAAAAATCTGAAAATGCAACTACCTTATGACACAGCAATTCCACTCCGAGGTATCTATCCAGAGAAATCCAAAACTCTAATTCGAAAAAATTTATGCACCCCTATGTTTATTACAGCACTATACATAAAACTTAATATTTAAATGGTTCATATTCCCACCACCTATGTAATACCCATTAATATTTAAATACATTCACCCCCCCGTTCCACAACCCCCACCACACACACACATAAAATTTCATTTTCATGCATGGTGTATTTACCTATTATTGTATAACAGATTACCTCTTGAAGTGAGGAGTGTCAAAGAATTTGTGGACATATTTTAAAAGTACTACACATGGTAAAAATGTAGGAAGCTAGTACAAAGTAGAAATACCGGAAACTATAAATCATTTCTGAGAGAAATTACGTCTAAACAAATGGAAAGATTATACCATATTCAGAGATTGGAGACTCAATACTTTTGATATTAATTCACTCCAAATTGATTTGTATATTCAATGCTAGCACAATAAAACCCAGCAGTTTTTCTTTTAGAAAGTGACAAGCTAAGTCCTTAATTAATATGGATGTGCAAAGTGCAAAGGCCCTACAATAGTAAGACGATCCTGAAGAAAGTTTGAAAACATACACTAACACATTTCAAGTTTTACTATGAAGTTGTAATAATTAAGACAGGAATGTTTTGGGCATGAGGATAGATAAATAATTCAGTGAAATAGAATGTCCAGAAAGAGAAACATATAATGACATTTGATTTTTAGCAGAAGTGCCAAGCAATTTAAAGAACAAGTCTTACACTGGAAACAATCAAATGATCAAATGTCTATAAGAAGGAAAATGGATTAATAAATTGTGGCATATTTGTTCTCTGGAATCTTACTCAGCATTAAAAGCAACAAAATATTGACACATGCAAAAACATGAATAAGTCTATACTACATTTTGCTGAGCAAAAGAAGCCAGATGCAAATGAATGTGTATATATGTTCCCATTTATATGAAGTTAAGAACAGCCAAAATTAGCCTGTGGGAATAGAAATCAGAATAGCTGTTTCCACTGGGGGACAGTATAGATAGGGCAAAGACATCAGGAAACGTTCTGAGATGATGGAAATGTTTTGTATCATGATCTACTTGGTGTTTATATGAGCATATACGTAGGCAAAAATGCATTGAGCTTTACATAACAGTCACACTTTTTTATATATGTAATTTATTTCTTAACTAAAATAAGGTTGAACAGAAAACTTGGAGTTTCCACTAATGTACCAAAATATTATAGAATCTGCATACTAAAAGATGTGCCAGCTCAAAGGGCAGATTTACAAAAAATGTTCAAACTGGGGGGCGGCTGGTTACTTAGTTGGTTAGAGCTCAGTGCTCTTAACAACAAGGTTGCCGGTTCGATCCCCACATGGGCCACTGTGAGCTGCGCCCTCCAAAACTAGATTGAAACAGCTACTTGGCTTTGAGCTGATGGGTCCTGGAAAAACACACTTAAAAATAAATAAATAAATAAATAAATAAACAACAACTTAAAAAAAGTGTTCAAACTAGTTTACAACTTTTGGACTCCTGAACAAAATCAAGACAAGATGTGTTCTATACTGGAGAAGAAACTACTATCTTCATTTTGGTGGGTCACAGGATGTGAAAATGTTTACCATAAATCAAATATAAACCATGCAGGGGAGAGAATTGGCTTGCCATATTTTAATCCCCAGCTGGGATGGCAAGAAGACCCCAAAGGTGAGATTATGTTCAGAGAACCAGCAGAAGACTAGAAATTGAGGATGCGGCCCATGTTATGAGAAGTCTGGACAGAATGTAGATGAGAATTCCTGGAGCAGGAAGAGCCAGCTTGAAACGATAGGTTTATCAGTGTACAAATCACACTTTTACTACTCTACATTCTTCAATGGGCAGCTGTTGAGTAGAAGAGGAGTACCAAAGAAAGGAGCAGGAAGGAAGAATAAACATTCACATTCTCTTCTGTACAGCGTGAAGCTCACTATCTATATGCCTTATATCTGAGAAAGGAGAAATTTGTTTTGAATAAAGATTAATGTGTTGCGTAATATCTTGGATATGGCACTGTGAATTGCTGCATTGTGACTCTGGCTTGTGTTTTCAAATGAGTCTAGGACTATTATCTAACTGCAGAAAAGTCACAGAACCAGCTGAATTTTCATTCCACAGAAGGGGAAAGTTTTCTATGCTGAATACTGTTTGCAGGGGAGAGGAAAATAAAAATACAATTGTATTTTAATTATACACGCTGTGCTTGTTAAACTTCTAGTTACATTAATAGTCCAGGGAATTAAGATGCATATTTTGAAGAATATGGATATATATGTTTCCCACTTTTCAAAAGGTGAATAAAAATCCAGAATCTGGAAGCTATATTGCATTGAGCCTGCTATTTAATTATGTGACCTCCCTTTTAATCAGTAATACGGAGAAAACTAAGAAAGGAATGTTTATCACATTTATAGAGAATAAAATACTCAGAAGAATAGCTTACATAATGTGGCTTTTAATTCTAGCTTAAGACAACAACAACAAAAATCAAAGACAGTGTCAGAAGCGATGATAGAAAGTGCTGTGTTAACTTGTCTTGATTTTCGCTCCAGCTCCTATAGGCATGTCTACGAAATGTTCAATAAATTATGAGTCCAATTCCCACTATCCTTTGTGGTTTCCAAAACCAAACCATGGCACTAGGAATGAACCTTGGTTACGTGACTAGCCTGTGAGTCATAGCATATCAGTTCAGATCACAGGATGTTATAGTATTGATCAGATCACATCTGGATTATACAGTGCTTTCTATTCCAGTGTTTCTGTTCTAGTGTTTGGAAAACGTCCCATTGAGCATGACTAGAATTATGACATATCTGAAAGGGTTGAGTTGAACTTGGGTATTTAGCCTGGAAAAGTCTAAAAAGAGACAAGCTAGTGCTATTATTTTGAAATTAACATGAAATAGACTCTGTCTTTCTCACTTCAGAAGCAAAAGAAGCTTCAAAAAAAGATATTTCAGCTTTCTAACAACTAGAGCAATCTAGCAACAGATTGGTCTTCCCTGTGGGTTGTTGAAAACTATTCACTGACAATATTCAGTGAGCTAATTGCCACTTTTTAGAATGCTTATAAGTGGAATTGAACTTATTGATCAAAATTCATCCGAATTTCCTATAATGCTAAGATTATATGACTCCATGAGTTTATAAATTTTCTTCACGGATTTCCAACAGCAAAGTTATGCAAAGTTTAGAAAATGTGAAAAATAGGAAGAAGATAATTAAAAAAATATATATTCCTACCACTCAAAAAAGTCACTTCCAGGAATTTATCTATATATAAATTTCCTGTTACGTAGTTTTAGTCATATTTCTATATCCCAATGTTTATGTTTTTTTTCCTGGATTTTATCATTTTAAGTATTTTCCATGCTATTACTAGTTATTTGAACATATTTTTATTGATGGTGTATTTTCATGTAGGTGCTCTAAAATTTGTCAGAATTTTTTCTACCTGAAATTTAGATCATTTCCCGTTATCTGCTATTACAAATAATACTGTGGTAAGCAACTTTGTTTATAAATCTTGCGTGTGTTTCTGTGCACATGTGTATGCATTTTTTCTCCTATTTATTATTTTGCCTTGTGAATCCATTTAACCCAAATAACTATTGGGTTAAAGAGATTTAGTTTTGTGAGACTTAAAACACCAAAAAGTTGCTTTATAGATTTTTCTAATTTTCACTGCTACCAGCAATGTAAGAGTGAGTTTCTCCTGTAATCCCTTTATCCGTTATCATGCATATTTGCATGTTTGTTTTACCTATGCTTGAGCATTTCTTCATATATCAGTTACCTAGCTAGTTTTTAAATTATGTATTCATGACTTTTGATCATTTATTTGAGGTCTCAGGACTTCAAAAATACATATGCTTATGTGCTATAAAGACCAGGTTATTGTCATGATCTCTGGCCACATCCTTATGAAACCAGATTAAAGGACCCCAAAGGTGACCTCAAGACCTTAAACCATGATTTATTGTCCTTACTTCGCTGTTGACCAATCTACAAGACCCACCACCCAAGCCCCTTACTCATGATGATTTTTGCTCTATAAAGCCTGCAGTCTGTAAGCCACTGGGGAGTTGGGTTTTTTGGAGCATGAGCTCACCACTTCTCTGGATTGGCGCCGATCTTGATAAACTAATTTTTTTCCCCGCTGCATAAAAAGACCAAGTTATTGTGAATACAGTCCATGAACCTTTAGCAACTCCACTTTCACTATGGTATGATCAGTGATATTATGGCCATTTTTAAAATATAAGCATTTTGTTTTATTTTGTTTTTTAGTTCAGGGACAATAGTAGCTTTCAACCAACTCAAAACAGCTTGCAAAATGAAAGTTAAGAACCATTAATACAGAAATATTACTTGGTTGTGTGGTTTTCTGAAAATATATTGTGAAATAGTTTTCCTTTTTTTTTTGTTTGCTTTTTAATTTCTATTGTGCTTATTTTGTTGGATTGTTTAAATGTAGTCATGTCTTTTTATTTTTTCATGACTTCTATTGCTTCAAAAATAAGAATGCTCTTGTTTCACCAGCTAGTTCATAAATATTTAATTCTGTATTCTTCCAATTAAAAAATTCACTATGAAAATTATATCAATAAGTTTTGTTTCTAGTTTTCTATTTAATGTTTGTGGAATAATTCATTAAATGGTTCATTTTCTAAAAGTGCTTAACCTCACTTTACAGAGAAGGGAACACTGAAACTCAGAAAGATTAAATGACTTGGCTAAGATTAAAAGAATGGGTCATCTTGGGTGTGAGATAGAAACCAATTGTTTTGATCATATTCCGGGAGTTTCTTTCCATGTGACTATGCCATCTGTTTTTGGCTGATTCAATTCTGCTTTTCTTCTTCATATTCTTGAGAAGGAGTGTGTCACTGATCAGTTTTCAGTGACAAGAATGCCATTTGTTTTTACTTCCAATGCTCTCTTTTATTTCAGTACATCTTTAGATGTTTTGTATGTTTGTTTTATTTTGGCTACTGAGTCAATTTTGTTTTTTACACTGCAGTCAAAATTTTTTGTAAGCATTCTACTCTTAATAGCCTTTTTATTTTGTTTTTTAATATTTACTTGGCTGTATAATTGAATCATGTTTTATCTTTATTTACCCTATGAAATTTGATTCTTCTTTCAAAATGCCTTTTATATTTATCTGTCTTGCCCTTTCCATTCTCATTAGTGCTTAAATCACTACGTCCTCATCAATTTCAGTCCATCCTGCATACCACCAGGCTAATCTTTTGAAACACATTTCATCATTGTAGTCTTCTGCTCAAAGCCTACATTTCATAATGATGAGTGCTAAAAGATGAGCAGAGATGTAAAATATTTTTAAACCCAGATCTGGCAACATTTATGGAAGAAACATTGAATAATTAAAAGGCTAAGGAGCCTCCCACACAGAAATTAAAATCTCTGGCATGGAATATGGTCCAGGTGGGTGATGGGAGATAACAGGACCAAGAGGAAGCAGCAGACAGAATATGGAAACAACTCCACATGGCTCCAACGATCCGTCCCAAGACAAACATGAGGCAGGAGAATTCTGGTTCCAAAATGCCCAGCAGATCTTGATAAGTCCTCTTTAATGTCCCATAATACCTCTTGAATGACATAGAATGAAGTGCTGCTTCTCCACCAATACTCCTAATACATGCATTAAGAAACTAAATCCTAAAAGAACCACGTAGGGATGAAGAAAACGAGAGCCCTGGGTGTGGAGCACTGCAAGATGGTGCGGGGACAGTTGGTAATGCACTGAGATATGTCTTCTTAGCATATTAGAGAGCAAGGCACTGGGATTAGGATGGAATCCTTCACTTCATAAAATGTTACACTGAAAGAAAGCCTACCAGTCACTGGAATTTGGGCTAACAGCTGAAAACAGCATCTTGTATGTAGCTGTCAATTTGAGAAGAGGTTTCAGTAAGCACTCTACATGAACATAAGTTAATGCGAAAATTAGAGGTTTGGGAAATACAAACTGAAGAGAGCTCTTTCCCTCTATGAGAAAGAATAAACAGAAAATAGTCAAAGAGGAGACTCTGGAAAAAGTACTGTAAGACTCAGGAAAGGAAACATAATCTTGAAGACACAGAGGAAGAGTGAATCTCAGCCAAGGATTTATTTCAGAATCCAAAGCAACCTTGATGAAAGTGTTTGCCATTCTCTATAAGATACAAGAAGAATGTTTTCTATGAAACAAGAACATGCTGAGAAAGAAGACACTAGGACGAGATGAAAATGTAGACTGATAAGGTAAGAAATGATTTCAAGAAACTGAAAATGCAGTAACAGTGAAGTAATAAAAGGCAGAGATGACCCCGTGGAAAATTAAATCAATTATAGATTTGAAGGATGAACTTGACAGGATCTCCCAAAGAAAGAGAATAATATTGACAAACACAAAAATAAAGGAAGAGGGGCAGCCAGTTAGCTTAGTTGTTTAGAGTGCGGTGCTCTTAACAACAAGGTTGCTGGTTCGATCTCCACATGGGCCACTGTGAGCTGCGCCCTCCACAACTCGATTGAAACAACTACTTGATTTGGAGCTGGTGTGTCCTGGAAAAACACACTTAAAATCAATAAAAGTTAAAAATATATATATAAAAAAATGAAGAGAAGGTAAATAGGATGAGGAGATGATACTAAGGATGATTTTCCGTATTTCCAAAAAACTAATAAGTATAATAAAGAACAATAAATGTGAAATTATATAGACGTTTCCTGCATTAACTATACATCTGAAAAAGCAAATACAAAAAAAAAAGAAATCTGATTTTCAGGAGAAATCAATTAAAGGAGAAATATGCTGAGAAGATCTTGTCAATTTTTTGAGATGCCAGAAATATTCCTACTAACATCCAGCAAATTACCTGAAGAGGTAGAAACATCAGATTGCCCCTCTGTGATACCATCAAAAGATAATAAAATGACTCCTATAGAAGTTACCAGAGGTATCACTGAGGACTTAGAAGTGATAGACACTGTTCGGCACTTCAGAGGCATTATTTTGTTTCCTCCTCAGGACAATGAGCGTCCTCGGAGTGGAGGATACCTTACCAAGAAGGTCCACAGCTCTAGGTGGCCGCATACTTGTTGTTCACAGGTGAGGGTATTATGTACAATGACTTTGGCATTGTCCTTCTCTCCTTCTCTGGAGCCCCGCATCTAATCCCTCAGCAAATTATTTGCCTCTACCTTCGAAATGTGTCTAGAATCTCTTTCTGACCGCATCTCCTGCTACCAGCCTGGCCCAAACTACCATTATTTTTGTTTAGTTTACCAAAACAGTCTCTAACTAAAATGGCCTTAACATTCCCCTCAGCGTGACTAAACTTTAGATGAGATTCTTCTTTATTTCAGAAATAATAACATTTCCAGCCTCCCGTTTCTTAGAGCACTTCATTTAGAAAACTTCTAATTGTAAATTCTTTCTCTGCCTCTTTGAGATGTAAGTCATTTTAAGAGCCTCTTGCCAGTTTTAACAACCCAGCAATGCCTTTCTCAAGGGCCTCCAAGCTCTCTCTTCAGGATATAACCATCAAGGGAGATAACACCTCCAATTACAGCCTGTGTGGGAGGGGGGAGCTAACTTCTTCAGTGGGCACCTTGCTCCAAGTTGTAAAGCCACCTCCCATTTTGAAGATATGTGTAAGTTTACTATTTCTTTGGGAAAAGTCAATTAGCAAACCCGAATGGCCTTTAAAAGTTCTTAAAAACCCTTCTTGTTTCAGCAGAATTTGGCTCAGTTTGTTTTCTGACAATTCTTACCTACTGCAGTAATCTTGAAAGAAATGTTCCCTGCCTGTTTAACTTTGTCTGCAACAGTTTTTGTTTTGTTTCGGTGCTTCTGTCCTCTTTGCCTTATTGGATTCTATTCCCAGTTCAGCAGTCAGAGTGGTAGATCATGTGACTCCTCTAATCAAAACTATCTAATGGCTCCCAGTTTCAAAGAGAAAAACCAAGGTCTTGTAAAAATTATAGGGCGTGACTCAAAATTGCCTTTTGTTACCTTTCTGATGTCGTGTCCTACATGTCTCACACTCACTCCGCTTCAGCCACATGGGTCTGTGTGCATTCCTGGAACACAGTACATGTTCCTACTGCAGGGCCTTCACTGGATCTGCCTTTCTGCCTAAAGACCCACTTGATTAACACCATCTCTTCCTTCAAATTCTGGTTTTGTTACTACTTCCTCAATGAAGCTTACTCTGACAGCTTTATTTCATGGATGTGGTAAACCGAATAATAACCTCCCCCACCCCAAGATGTCCATATTCTAATCCCTGGAAGCTATGCATATGTTACCTTGTTACCTTCCAAGGCAAAAGGGATTTTTTTTTAGTTGTGATTAAATTGTGGGTCTTGAGATGGGGAGATTATCCTGGATTACCTGAATGGGTCCAGTATAAGAAGGGTCTTTACAAGAGGGAGGAGTAGGGTCAGAGTGAGAAAAAACTGAGACAGAGGTATGAGTTATCCAACCATGAAGGCAGCCTCTAGAAGCTGAAAGAAGAAACACATTTTCACTAAGTTTGTGGTAATTTATACGGCAGCAGTAGGAAACCAAACAATGTGTAACCTGCAACCCTTCAGCACTCTCTGACTTTATTCTGCTCTGCTTTTTTTTTCCTCTATAGTAATTGTCACCTTTAACATGTTGAGTCATTCTGCCACTTGCAACAACATGGATGGACCTTGAGAGCATTATGCTGTGTGAAATACCAGACAGAGAAAGACAAATACTGTATGATCTCACTTATATTTGGAATCTAAAAACACACAAACAAATAACACAACAACAACAAGCTCAAAAACCTCACCAAACTCCTAGAAAAAGAGACTATGTTACTTGTGGTTACCAGAGGACTAGCATAGGGTTGGGGGATTTGGATGAAGGTGATCAAAAGGTACCAACTTCCAGTTATAAAATAAATAAGTACTAGGGATGTAACATACAACCTGATGACTGTAGTTCACTCTGCTGTAGGGCATATTTGAAAGCTGCTAAGATAGTAGTAAATCCTAAAAGTTCTCATCACGAAAAAAAACACATTTTTCTTTTTTCATATCTGTACGAGGTGATGGATGTTAACTAAACTTATTGTGTTCATTATTTCGTAATGTCTGTAAACCAAATCATTGTGCTTTACATTTTAAACGTATACAGTGTTGTGTAACAATTATATCTCAGTAAACCTGAAGAAAAAACACAAATAAAACCTGTTAAAAATATATATTAAGCCATTTTATTATTTTTTAATTCTTTATTTTATTCTTCTCCCACAAGTGTCTTCATGTTTAGAGATCTCTTTTTGTTTTTACACACTTAGCACTTAGAACAATGCATGTATGTCCTAATGTAAGCACTTAAAAATATTTATTGAATTAAGAGAAGAGAAAATCTGAGCTATGTAAGGACCGATACAATGAATTACCTTTGATCCATCTTGCATATTTTGCGTTAGGCACATCGAAGCTTATAAGGGATGACTCAAAATAACGACGCATACTGTGCAAAAGGCCTTGCAGCTCATCTCTTACTTGGTTTGGTTCCTGTGGTAGAGGTGATTAGTGTGCAGTGGGTATTCCGTGAGCTCTGCTGCTTCCTTTCCCTTCCTGTCTCGTAGTCTTTGTCAGTGGACTGTGAGTGCCAGTGATATGTGTTACTTCCAGGATGAGAAATTTAAGAGCCGAGGTGCTACCTCCATCTTCTTCTCCCATGTTATGATCACGAGGTCACATGTTCCACATGGCAGAGCTAAATATGGAGGAGGGCTGTCTGAACTGCACCATGTTTTATAATAATGAGAAGTAAACCTTAATTGTGTTAAGCAACTAAGATTCTAAAGTCTTAGAACATTGCCGCAGTTAGCCTTAAATGGGAGCAAATAGAAGCAAATTCTTGAATACAGTTGGATTATAAGATTTTTTAGCTTCTACAAGCTGGAAGTGAAAATTGTGCTTTGCATACCTTTTTTTTTTTTAAGAAAACTATTATACATTTGATTCTATTTCAGTACCAAACCAGATGTTTCTTAAGATGAATCTTTCAATGAAAGATTCAGAAAAGATGAAAATTCAGAAAAATTTTTGGTCTACATTGTTGACCATTTGAAACAATAGTATTGTTCTTCTATTACTGCACTTGTTAACTATGGATAATGAGTTACCCTACCTGGGAGATTTCTAGGAGAAATATTAGTCTTTTTATTCAGCTTTTTTCTTTCTGCAAAATTTGAATTGCATAGAGCACCATAATGCCTGTTTCTATTGCCAAAGAACTTTAGTAATGATTTTATGTAACTTAGAAAATAACAAAAATAACACTGAATCAACAACAAGTTTTTAATTGAAAGATTAATAAACTATCTGATGACAGATATTTTTGTTATCAAGTTCAGTACTTACCAATGTTTATCAATTTTTTATGTGCTCTAACCTTTTAATGCAGAGACCAGTAATATTTTTCTATAAAGGGCTAAATACTAAATATTTTCAGCCTTTTTGGGCCACATGGTCACTCTTACAGGTACTCAGTGCTGCCATTGTAGAATGGAAGCAGCTGCAGACAGTACGTAAGTGAATGGGTGAGTCTGTGTTCCAATAAAACTTTATTTATAAAAACAAACTGGCTGTAATTTGTTAACCCCTGTTCTAGAGGAACACAGGGTACTCCTCTTTGTTACAGTGTCTCACTCTTGATAGTAATTTTCAACCAAGTGCCCAGAATTTCCCAGAAGGATGGTGAGTGTGTTAGGATTCTGTAACAGAAACAGAACCAGTAGGATTTTATGTACACACACACAGTTGATTCTTGCTATTTCTTATACTTAAGTGCGATAGAGTCTACAATGAATCAGTGAATAATGAACCATTACTCCAAGGGGAAATTCAGTGTAGTTCCTGCAAGCCTGTAGTCACAATGTTTTTGTCAACCAATTAATCCTTGTTTTATACATGTTTGTGTTAAAGACGTCTTATTTAATATATATCGTCGGTTCATTAATATCGAACGGTCAGCGGCACTAAAGCTTATGCCTGAATGAAGCTTGTCTGACACACATATTTTCTCTGTAAGGCACATCACAGACTTCTTACGATTAGGAATGCTAGAGAACAATTCAGCACTAAAGGCCATTTTTAACAGTGAAATCACCAACCACATGCACAAAAATGAAAAAGAAAAAAAAAAAAAAACTGGCCCTAAGTAAACTGTGCAAAGAATACTTGTTTAGAGTTTGAGAGCTGAAACAGGAAGACAGAGCATGGCCTTACTCATTTTCAACTGGGAACCTATGCAGCTGGTGACTTAATTTTTTTTTATTTTTTTTTACCATTTATGTGTCCAGGAATCACCATGAATGTGCCATGAGTATTGATTTGCAGTTTACAAGTAAATTTTAGCAGGTAAGTAATTTCAAACATAGAATTTGTGAACAATGAGGACCTACTACACACACAAATACCCACATACAATTTCTTTTAAGGAATTCGTGTGCCATGATTGCGGGATCTGGCAAGTCTGGAATATGTATGGCAGGATGGAAACTAGGACAGACGCTGCTTATTGCAATCTTGAGGCAGAATTTCCTCCTCAGAGAAACTAGTGCATAGTTCTTGGGGACCACTGTTTTGTGTCAACAATTTGAAGATATTATTATACCACATATTTGGCTTTCAGTCTTGCTGTGGAGAAATTAGCCCTCATTCTGATCATTGTTTGAGTTGTCAGTCTTTTTACTTTGGGTGCTTTTATGGGCTTATTTTTCCGTAACTTAATCAAAATGTTTGTTAATTTTTATTTTCATTATGGGAATTATCAAGCATACACTAAATAAAAGAGAAGACTACAATTAACCCATCACTGCCCCCAGTCCTCCCCCTAGCTTAACAATTAGCCTTTTGTCATTCTCTTTGTCTCTTTATTTGTATTTATACAATTTGAGATTTTTGGCATTTCCTGAATCTGTGAATCTATTTCTTTTATCTCTCTCTTTGAGTAGTGTTTTTCTTTCACTTTCTTTATTTTGTTCTGCTGACATGGCTACTAGACAATTAAATCTTATCTTTTCTTCCAGTCTCTTAAACTTTGGGTTCTATTTCCTTATCTTTCTTTAATGTAATCTGATTAATGATTTTAACTCTGTTTTGTAGATATAATTCTCTCTTCAGCTGTGTCTAATCTGCAGTTTAACTGAGTTTGAGATTTTAATTTCAGGTATTATACTTCCAGCCTAGCAGTTCTATTTTTTTTTTTTTTTCATTTTTAAAATAGGCCAGTTAATTATTGACATATTTTAATCTTTGCTTACAGTATAATTATTGGGAGCTCAGATTATGATGCGAAATTCCTTGAATTTGGATTCTAGCACCATAATTAACACAGTGTACATTTAGGCAAGTTTCTTCTCTAAGCTTTAGTTTTCTCATTCATAAAACTAATAGCACCCACTTTATAGAGTTGTTGAGGATTCAGTGAATAAATATATAGATAACATAATCAAACAGTGCCTGCTCTAAAATAAAGATTATGAAAATTTTTGTTAAATAAGACATTTTGTTGGGTTAAAGACTTAAATGTAAGACCCGAAACCATAAATCTCCTAGAGGAAAATATTGGAAGTAAATTCTCAGATATTACCTGTAGTAATATTTTTACGGAGATATCTCCTCAGGCAAGGGAAACAAAAGAAAAAATAAACACATGGAACTACATCAAACTAAAAAAAATTTTCACAGCAAAGGAAACCATCAATAAACCAAAAAGGCATCCTATCAAGTGGGAG
Source organism: Rhinolophus sinicus (assembly GCF_057876585.1). Classification (NCBI taxonomy): domain Eukaryota; kingdom Metazoa; phylum Chordata; class Mammalia; order Chiroptera; family Rhinolophidae; genus Rhinolophus; species Rhinolophus sinicus. The sequence continues at coordinate 82,623,243 of NC_142502.1, read as the reverse complement.
AAGATATTTGCCAACGGTACATCTGATAAGTAGTTAATATTCAAAATTTATAATTTATAAATTTATAAAATTTATAAAAAAACAAACAATGCTATTAAAAAATGGGTAGAAGACATGAAGAGACATTTCTCTAACGAGGGCATACAGATGGCAAACAGACATAAGAAAAATGCTCAACCTCACTAATCATTAGAGAAATGCAAATAAAAACCACAATGAGATACTACCTCACTCTGGTCAGAATGGCTATCATCAATAAATGAGCAAGTAAGTGTTGGTGAGGATGTGGAAAGAAGGGAACCCTTGTGCACTGTTGGTGCGATTGCAGATTGGTATAGCCACACTAGAAAACAGATGAAAGTACCTCAACAAATTGAAAATGGAACTACCTTATGACCCAGCAATTCCACTCCTAGGTATTTATCCAAAGAAATCCAAAACACTAATTTGAAAAAAAAAATATATGCACCCCAATGTTTATTGCTGTGCTATTCACAATAGCCAAGATATGGAAACAATCAAAATGCCTATCGATAGATGACTGGATAAAGAAACTGTAGTATTCGGCTATAAAAAAGAATGAAATCTTACCACTTGCAACAACATGGATGGACCTTGAGAATATTATACTAAGTGTAATAAGTCAGACTGAGAAAGACAAATACTGTATCACTTATATGTGGAATCTAAAGAACAGAATAAATGAGCAAACAAAACAGAAATAGACTGAGAGATATAGAAAAATAATTATTGGTTGCTAGATGGGAGCAGGGAAGGGATGAGGGAGAAGGTGAAAGGATTAGAAAGAGCAAATTAGTAGATACAATATAGTCACGGGCATATGAAATAAAGAATGGGGAATATAATCAACAGTGTTGTAAAGATTATGTAAGGTGCCCCATGGGCATTGGACTTATGAGGGGATCACTTTATAGCTTGTGTAGATACATGACTAATAAGCTGTACAACTGAAGCTGAAGTAGAATAATATTGTCTGTCAACTATAAGAAAAAGTATAATTACAGGGTGTGGAGTACAGCATAAGGAAGATAGTCAGTGGTATTGTAACAGCTGTACAAGGTGTCAGAGGGGTAGTAGTTTGGGGGAGAGGAGTTACCACTTTGTGAGGGGTGTAAATGTCTATTATGTTGCTTTATACACCTGAACCTAAAGAAAAGAAAATATTTTGTTCTTTTATTTTTTAAAATATTTTAAAAAGTTATTTTTGCATTCTGATTGGATAATTTCAATAGCTGAAATCTTTGTGATGATAATTCTAGTAATTTTATTTATACTGACTTTCATTGATGTCACCTTGCTCCACCATATAAAACATATGGAAACTTACTTTTTGTACTTGTTTCTGACTAATGTTAGTCTCTGAGAACACTGAAGTTCTGATGTGAAGGTATATTCCTACATTCGTTTTGTATCTACTGTGATTCCCAGGGTGCTGTGGTCCCTGTACTGAAGCAGGGCCCCTTTGGCACCCCCATACTAGAGGTCTCTCCTCATCCTGGCTTCATCTTTCCTTGACCTGTAGCTTAAGAATAGATCACCCCATGCAGCTTGAGTTTGGAATGTCCCCTGTCCCACCCAGTTCCCTGTTTTAGAAAATTACCGCGAAACTTATGATTAATACTGTTAGGCTTATTGATCACAATCTCTGTGCTCTAGCAGTCTTTCCAGGCTACTCCCCTCAGTGTTCCTGGGTTGCTGGTGCCACCGACAGGAGAAGCCAGAGGGAAGGCTCCATAAAGACCCCTGGAACCTTCATGTGGTCTCTGGAGGAACACCCAGATTTTCCCTTAAATATCCCAACCTGGTCTGAGAATGTTAAGGCAGTTTCTGAGGTGTTAACCTGCTGCTTTCTCGGATCACTGGTGCTCTGACAATACACATTTATCCTATAGCCCAACTCCTGTGTCAGTCGGTCTATGGGCCAAGTGGCGCAGGCAGCATGAGCCCCCGGATTCAGTGTCACTTTAACTTCCTATTCTTGTTTGGGAACCCTAGAGCAATTCGAGGGCATATCTGTGGTTACGAATCTCTCTGGACATTATTTTCTAAATGTATGGGGCTGAAACAGACATACTTACTCGTACATTTCCTTCGCTGGCAGGCAGCTTTAATGCTAGCTTACTCTTAAAAGAGCTGGCTCAGTAAAGGGGTACAGGAGCCCAGTCTCCCACCTTACATGGGACCATGGCCCCATCATTTGTCCCTGACATGGACATTAGAACCCAGGTTCTAGGTTGCTTGTATCCCGAACTAGCTAAGGCACTCGTGGCTCCAGAGTTACTTTAATTCTGTGGTTTTGGCTCCTTCTTTTGTGGCCACTGAGGTATTCCCTTATTTTCATATGAACTTATTATAATTTAGAGTAATATTTGTCATAATTATTTTTGGCATCTATGAATATTTCATTGTCTTTTTCATAATGTCTGTGCCACTAAATTGTTGGAAATGGAAGTCGCCTTTCTTTTTTAAAAACATATTTTCCTAGAATGTCAATATTTTCTTTGGGGTGTGTGTGTGTGTGTGTGTGTGTGTGTGTGTGTGTGTGTGATTATGCATGTATCTGTATTTTCCCTAGTTTTATTCTTTACTATCTTGGTCAAACTTGAACATCACCCACTGGTTCCCTCCTATGAAATTTAATAAAACCATAAGCTTGTACTACTTTATCTCTTTCCTTTCTTTCTCTACTTGACATTGTTCATTCTTACAGCTTTTTAAGTGGAATATAAAATTTATTTTTAATTAGCATATTCATAGTTTTAGAAAAAAATAATATCTTAAATTTCTATTTGCTGAGATTTCTTCTTTAGAAAGACAAATTATAGCTCTTTTCTATTTCTCATATTTATTATATTCTCTCTACTTTCTTTTATATCTTTGTTCTTTTCTATTTCATTTTGTGTTTTTTTCTCTAGCCTTATGCCTTATCCTATTTTCAGCAGCATTCAGTCTATTTATTTCAACTTCTAATATTCCCTTCATTTCTGTGTGGTTTATTGTCATCTATTTCTTGCCTTAGTTCTGCCAGGTAACTTTATATCTCTTTTTATTGTTTCTTTATTTTTAATTTAGTGTCTCTTCTATTTGTTCCATTATTATCCTAAATTATTTTTCTCGAGATTTCTTATTTTCCAATTCTATTTTTGATATAAATATTTCATTTGTTTTTGTTATACTTTTCTTGTGGTCCTGGTGGTTAATGTTGCTAGTGTAGGACTTGAACACAAGTGCAATGATGGATCCTTTTAGACTTTGCACCCAGATGCTCACCCTTTGGAGTAGAGGAGAATGTATATAGACTCAGGATGATTGTCCCTCAGCCCATTTTTACCTTAACATCCTGAGACTCCAGCAAAGAACTGCTGATAGGGCCTTCCTGGACAGCTTAACTTACTTCAAGAGAAACCTGTACCTTTTTCAGTAATTTTAGCAACTGTCACAATATTCCCAAATTTGGTACAAGTTTCACTATTATATATTCTTTATAGTTTGTGATTTGGTGTTAACAATATTTCTTGGTCTTATTGAATATAGAGGTTATTTTTCGCTTTATGTAACAAACTAGGATTCAGGGAGATGAGTAAAATCACCTACTTTATCATCTTGAGTTTTATAATAAAAATGACAAATTTTATGTTTTAAACTTTTCTCTACATATTAAAACCATATTCATTAGTTTTCTGTTGCAGCAACAAAAAACTAATGAATATGGTTTTAATAGGTTTCAAAACAACACTAATTTATTATATCACAGTTCTGTAAACCAGATTGTATTTGATTGAGTTCTCTTTTTGGGACTTACAAGGTCAACCTCAAGATGTCAGCCTGTCTGGATTCTCATCTGGAGGCTCTGGGGGAAATCCATTTCCGAGCTCATTTAAGCTGTTGGCAGAAGTCAGTTCCTGTGGTCTTAGAGATGATGCCCCTGTTTCTTTGCTGGTTGTCAGGTGGGAGACTCTGTCAGCTCCTTAAGGCTCACCTACATTTCTCATCACATTGCGCTTTCATCTTCAAACCAGCGATGGTGTTCTCAGTCTTTCTCATGCTCTAAATCTCACTGACCTTCTTTCTGCTGTATTTCTTCTGCCTCCGGCCAAGAAAGTTCCCAGCTTTTAATGGCTCATAGGATTACATTGGGGTCACATAGATAATCCAGAATAATCTATTTTAAGGTCTTTAGCTTTAATTAAATTTGTGAAATTTCTTTTGCCATAGAATAAAACATAATCCTATGTTCCAGTGATTAGTATGAAGACATCTTTGGGGGCCATTATTTAGCCTACCATACATATTTAAAGAAGGTAGTAACATTTCCTAACACATTCCCACCCTAAACCTTCATGCTTATCAGATGTAGGTTTTTAGTCTTCTGGAAGAAGATACATGATATTTAGCGTGGTCTCTTTGCTTTTTAGATCCTATTTTAAATAGATTATTTCATTTTCTTAAAATACTGTAGTAGTTTGCTATTGTACTTAGAATAAAATTTAAACTCTTTCTCATGGCTCATGAACTGGACCCTAATTACTCCTCTCTAATCTCAACCTATTGTGCTCTCCCCCCATTATCATGTATGTCTAACAACATTGTTCACCCTTTGGTTGTTCAAATAGTCTAAACTTGATCCTGTGTCAGGTCTTGTGGACTTGCTCTTCCCTCTGCATCAGACATTCTTGCCATGGTCTTGCTATGCCTGCCACTGTCTCATCCTTTAGGGTCAAATAAAATACCGTCTCCTCAAAGATGCCTTCTCTGACCATCTTATGAGTTGTTGTCTATCCATAACTCTCCTTGGTAATTATCAATTTATGTATTTTCATGGTGCCTATCCTTATATCCTGTCATATGTGGATGATACAGAATGATTTAAAGATTACAATTCAGAGTCATAGCTGGCCTCACCAGTAAATAGAAATACGAATCTGGTAGCTTTATCGCCATGCATCACCTTGAGAAAAGACTAGATTCTTGAATAATTTTCTTTGTGATGTCGGAGAGTTGTCCACACTGAGCTACAAGGGTGAAAATATCACTCAGTACAGTCAGTCATGCTGTACAGGTTCTAATACTGGTTGGGGATGAGAAAGTTGTTTCATCTCTCTCTTGACTTTTCATTTCTTCTCACATAAAGGAAGAGACCTGGAGGATTTAATTTCAGTTTATCTTTTACTTGAAAGATAAATGATTTTAGATCTGAAGTCAGTTTGATATTAAGAAGTCCTAAAAGTTCTTAGATTGTCTAAGCCAGTAGTTTTCAAGTGAGGTTAGCAGATCTCTGGAGGTCTCTGAGACACTTTCTGAGGGTCTGTGAGATTAAAAGCATATTTTAAAAATATTAATAATTTGATTGTCTTTTTTGCACCATATTGACATTTATACTGATGGTGCAAAAGCAAAAACTAGCAGCACCTTAGCACAAATCAAAGTAATAGCCCCAAAGTGTACAAATAGTTACTGCATTCTTCAAGATATTAAAACATATATTCATATTTAAAAAATATTTTTTTATCTAAGAATGCTCTTAGTGAAGCAGTAACAATTATTAAATGTGTTAACTCTTTACCTTTGAGTATACACCTTGATATTCTGCATATTAAACTGGGAAACAGGTATAAAACACTTATACTCAATATCAGAGTACCAAAGTATGGTGATGGCTTAGAGGAAAAGAACTTATGTGATTGAGTTGCAAGCTGAACCAGCCACTGTTTTATGGAACACTATTTTTCTACATGAAAGAATGACAGACAAACTATGCTTATTCAGGCTTGGGTATTTGGCAGACATTTTTCAAATTTGAACAAAGTGAACCTGTCAATTCAGAGAACACCACTGTCGATATTTGTTGCTAAAGATAAAATGAGTTTTCAAGTGAAAATTAGAAATTTGTAAAATTTGTATCCACTTCCTAAACACTTAAAGATTTTTTGATGAGATCAGTGCTGATGTTAATGGATGTTTTTTGTTAATATTGAATAACGAAATGGGTCAGCATTTGAAAGAGCTCAGTGATAACTCAGTGAACCAATATTTTCTAAACAAAAAATGCATGCTCTTACCATACAAGGTCAAAAGATCTACTTCAAGGACCATATTGGACCTTAATAATGGACTTAATATTAACAGTATAAAAAGTTCATTAGTATGGTTCATTAGATAACACATTGCAACTCACCTTTAGGAAACTATTACTGGTTTAATTTGAGTGTAGTATCAAAGAACAATATCCAAACTTATCTCAAAGGCCTTTTAAATTCTCCTTCCAACTCTATAACTGCATGAGGCTGGATTTTCTTTATATACTTCAACCAAAATAACATATCCTAACAAATTAAATATAGAAGCAAATATGAAGATGTAACTGTCTTCTATTTAGTTAGATATTAAAAAGATTTAAAAAAAATGAAAAGCAACTCCATTTTTCTCACTGAGTTACTTATCTATTGGAAAATATAGTTAATTTACATAAACTGTGTAATGTTTCCATGTGATGGGTTTATTTTTTAAAATGACTTAATACATATTTTAAATTTTCTAAGTTTTAATTTCTAATATGATAAATGTCAATAGATACAATCCATATAAACAAAAGTTCTTTGGGATCCTCCTTCATTTTTGATTGTAAAGGGTGAGAATTGTTGGTCTAAGCAGAATCAAATGATGTTTTGCTCAGTAGGATTGACTATTTCAAATTTGTTTAAATTGTGGTAACTTATAACATTTACTATCTTAATCATTCTTAACTGTACAGTTTAGTGATATTAAATACGTTTACATTGCTGTACAACCATCACAACCATTAATTTCCAGAACTCTTTCATTTTGTTAGTTGAAACTCTGTACCCATTTAACAGTGAATCCCCATTACTTTCTCTCCCCAGTCATCATTTTTATTAGTCAGGATTCTCCAGAGAAATAGGACCAATAGAAAAGGAGATTTACTAGAAAAGGAAATTTACTATAAGGAATATATTCATATGATTATAGAGGCTGAGAAGTCTCAAGATCTGCATTCAACAAGCTGGAGACTCAGGAGGGCCAATGGTGTAAGTTCCAGTCCAAGTCTGAGTCCAAAGCAGGAGAAAACTGATGCTTCAGCTTGAAGACAGGCAGAGAGCGAATGAGTTCTTCCTCACTCAGGCTTTTTATTCTGTTCAAGCCTTTAATGAATTGGATAAGGCCCACCCACATTGAAGAGGGGAATCTGCTTTACTCAATCTAGGGATACAAATGTTCATCTCATTCAGAAATATTCTCACAGGCATACCCAGAATAATGTTTAATCAAATATCTTGCAGCCCAGTCAAGTTAACACATAAAATTAACCATCACATCATTCTACTTTCTGTCTTTACGAATCTGACTATTCTATAGATTCTTCTTGTAAGTGGAATCATATAGCATTTATCTTTTTGTGACTGGCTTATTTTACTTAGCCTAACGTCCTCAAGATTCATCCATGTTGTAGCATGTGTCAGAATTTTCTTTCTCTTTAAGGCTGAATAATGTTCCATTGTATATAGACCGCATTTTTTTTTTTTTTTTTTTTTTTTATCCACCCATCCACTGATGGACTCTTGGATTGCTTTCACAGTTTGATTAGTGTGAATAATGCTGCTACGAACATGGGTGTAGAAATACCTGTTTGGGATCCTACTTTCATTTCTTTAACACTTTATATTGGCATTCAATATTATTTTATATTAATTTCAGTTGTACAGCATAGTGGTTAGACATTTATATAATTTAAGAAGTGATCAGCCTGACTACTCTAGTACCCACCTGGCACTGTGCACAGTTATTACCATATTACTGACTGTATTCCCTAAGCTTTACTTTACTTCCTCATTGACTATTTCATAACTACCAATTTGTACTTCTTAATCACTTCACCTTTTTTTACTGTGTTCCCCCAAATCCCCCTATCTGTTACCCCAATAAAGCTAGTACCCATCTGACACCATACATAGTCATTACAATATTATTGATTGTATTCCTTATGCTATACCCTACATTCCCATGAGTATTTTGTAACAACCAATTTGTACTTCTTAATCCCTTTTCATTTTTCACTCATTCCCAAGCACCCTCCCATCTGGCAACCATCAAAATGTTCTCTGTATCTATGGGTTTGTTTTTGTGATGTTTGTTTGTTTGTTTTGTTTTTTAGATACCATATATAAGAGAAATCACATTGCATCTGTCTTTCTCTGTCTGACATAGTCCACCTACCATGTTTCTCTGAAAATAAGACCTAGCTGGACAATCAGCTCTAATGCGTCTTTCGGAGCAAAAATTAATATAAAACCTGATCTAATTTTGCTATAATATAAGATGGGTATAATATAATATAATTAATATAATATAATATAATATAATATAATATAATATAATATAATATAATATAATATAATGTAATATAATACAATACCGAGTCTTATATTAATTTTTGCTCCGAAAGATGCATTAGAGATGATTGTCTGGCCGAGTCTTATTTTCAGAGAAACACAGTAGCACAATATCCTCCAGGTCCATTCATGCCATGGCATATGACAAGAACTCATTCCTTTCCATGGCAGAGCAGTTTTCCATTATATATATGTACCACCTACTCTTTATCCATTAATCCATCCATGGACACTGAGGCTGACTCGACATCTAGGCCATTATAAACAATGCTGCAATTAACATAGGGATGCATTTGTCCCCTCAAAGTAGCGTTTTGGGTTTCTTCAGATAAATACCCAGAAATGGGTCGTTATTTGTTTCTTGTTATAGCCATTGTTTTAAAGTCTATTTTGTCTGGTATAAGTATTGCTACCTTAGCTGTTTTGTTTTTTTCTATTTTCATGAAATACCTTTTTCCCATACCTTTATTTTCAGTTTGTGTGTGCCTTTGATCTGAAGTGAGTCCTTTGTAGACAGCATAGGATCTTGTTTTCTTATCCATTCAGCCACCCTGTCTTTTGATTGGAGGATTCAATACATTTACATTTAAAATAACTGTTGAGAGATACGTAGTTATTGCCATTTTATTACTCATATTTTTTATCTTTTTTTTTTTTTCATCTTAAAGAAGTCCATTTAAGATTCCTTGTAATCCTGGCCCTTTAGTTGTTTTTTTTTTTTCTTTTTTGGGAAGCTCTTTATCTGTCCTTTGATTCTAAATGATAGCTTTGCTGGGTAGAGTAATGTTGGTTGCAGGTCCTTGTTTTTCATCACTTTGAATACTTCCTGCCAATCCCTCTGACCTGCAAAGTTTCTGTTGAGAAATCAGCTGGCAACCTTTTAGGTTCTCCCTTGTAGGTAACTAACTGCTTTTCTCTTACTGCTTTTAAGATTCTTTGCCTTTAATCTTTGGCATTTTAATTATGGTGTGTCTTGGTGCTTTCTTTATGCTTTCTGGGCTTCTATATCGATTTCCTTTGCCGGATTAGGGAAGTTTTCAGTCATTATTTCTTTAAATAGGTTTCCATTTCCTCATTCTTTCTCTTCTCCTTCTGGTACCCCTTGATACGAATGTTAGTATGCTTCATGTTGTCCCACAGGCCCTTTAAACTCTCGTCATTTTTTGAAGTCTTTTTTCTTTTTGCTGTTCTGATTGGGTGATTTCTGCTACATTATCTTCTAAATTGCTTATTCATTCCTCTGCTTCATCTAATCTGTTGATTCCCTCTAATGTATTCTTTATTTTAGTAACTGTGTTCATTATTTCTGACTGGTTCTTTCTATATTTTTTATCTCCATATTTATGTTTCCTGTCTCTTTGTTGAAGTTCTCCCTGAGATCATTGAGCACCCTTGTAACCAGTATTTTGAACTCTGTGTCTGATAGATTGCTAGTCTCCATTTTGTTAAATTCTTTTTCTAGAGCATTGTTCTGTTATTTGGGACATGTTTCTTTGTCTCCTCATTTTGGTTGCCTCCCTGTAAATGTTTCTATGTAGGGCTGCTATGTCTCCTGGTCTTAGAAGAGTGGCCATTTATAATAGGTGTCCCGTGGGACTCAGTGGTGTAATATCCCTGGTCACCGGAGCTGGGTGCTCCAGATGTGTGTGTCCCATGTGTGGTTTGTGTGTGCCCTTATGTTGTAGTTATACCTTGGTCGCTGTTTGCACATCAACGGGAGGGATTAACCATCAAGCTAAGTGCTTGTGAGGACTGGCTGTGACTAGGGTAGAGGAGCTGTGGTGCAAGGGCTGACCCTATAGAGCAGGGTTCACTCTAGCAGGACTCTGGTGCCTGCCCAGTCTGTCCTTTGGGTGTGTCATCCCTGGAGGTGGCTGTGTGATGCTCCGACTTGGTCCAAATCTGTTAACCTGGCGTGTGAGTCCTGGGGCCTCCTAGGAGGGGTCACACCACAGGACAACTTTAGCTGCAGCCTGTGCCCTGCCCAGGCCCACCTGGTATGAGCCACAAAGCAATCTGCAGATGGCTGCCACTCACACTGGGTTTGTAGGTGCCTTGAGAGGCGCATCTGTGAAGGGAGGCCAATTGTCACTAGTGCTGGGCTTAGGGCTGCTCAGCTAGATTTATGGGGCATAGTGAAGCCAGATGCTGCTTGTTTGGGTTTTGTGAAACTTTGAGAGATTTTAGGGAAGTCCTCAGCGTGAGCGAAGACAGGTTGTTTGTACAGAAAAGCCACTGGAAGTGGCTTGGGTGTGCCTGAAGTTGGGTGGTGCAGGGTCTCAGGGAATCACTGGGACGGGGCAGACAAAAGGTAATAGCCTGGTTGATGGAGACTCAGATATGTCATCCACGAGCATCTGCACGCAGGGATGGGAAGGGCTCAACAAAGAAACAATGGCTTCCACCAGCTCCTCCCTCAGGGAGAAAGCTGCCCCTCCTGTCCTCAACCTGAAGTTGGACGATTCAGTTCCTCCACCTACATCCCTGCTGCCTTTCAAGCTGCTGCCCCAGTGCTGGAGCTCAGAGTGGGTAAGTACATTAGCAAATATCTGCACACAGTCCCTTTAAGAGTAGTGCCTAGGACTGTCGCCACCCTCTGGCTCACTCAGCCATAATATCTGCTTGTTTTCACAGCCAGAAGTGATGGGGACTTCTCCCCCTGGCACTGGAATCCTGGGCTGGGGAGCCTGGTGTGGGGCTGGAACGCCTCACTCCTCTAGGGGGGACCTCTGCAGCCAACATACCCCTCCCAAATTTTTTAAATTGGGGAATATTGGGGAACAGTGTGTTTTTCCAGGGCTCCTCAGCTCCAAGTCATTGTCATTCTATCTAGTTGTGGAGGGCACAGCTCAACTTCAAGTCCAGTCTCCGTTTTCAATCTTTAGTTACAGGGAGCACAGCCCACCATCCCATGTGGAAATTGAATCAGCAACCTTGTTGTTGAGAGCTCGTGCTCTAACCAACAGAGCCATCTGGCTGCCCCTCCAGAAGCTCAGCAGCAGCTTCTCTTCAATCTAGTTGTGGAGAGCGTAGCTCACTGGCCCATGTGGGAATCAAACCGACAACTGTGTTGTTTAGAGCTCACGCTCTAACCAACTGAGCCATCCAGCTGCCCTCCTCCCAATTTTTAATGGTCACACACGGGTGTGGGACCGGCCTGTTCCATGTCTCTCTGCCTCCTACCAGTCTCGGAGTGGCTTCTGTATGTCCATAGCTGTAGGGCTTCCGTTCTGCTAGACTTCAGGAAATTCTTAATGATGGTTCTGTAGTTTATTTGTAATTGATGTGGTCCCGAGAGGAGGTGAGCACAGCATTTACCTACTCAGCCATGTTGACCAGCAGCTGTAGCAGCACCATTTTATGTTCCCACTGTATAACATTATATAAGTATTCCAGTTTTTCTACATTCTTGCTGATGCTTATTTTCTGTTGTTTTTTTCTTTCTTGATAATAGCCACCCTAATAGGTGTGACATAATATCTCATTGTTGTTTTGATTTCCATTTCCTTAATGGAAATGTGATGCTGAGCTCCTTTTCATGTGTTTGTTGGCCTTTTATCTATCTTCTTTAGAGGAATGTTTATTCAAGCCCTTAGCTCATTTTAATTTGGGTCATTTGCCTTTTGGTTGTTGTGCTGTAGGATTTTATTATGTATTACAGATATTAATCCCTTAACAGATATATGATTTTCAAATATTTTCTCCTATTTTGTGGGTTATGCGTTTACTCTGTTGATTTTCTTCTTTGATGCACAGAAGTTTTAAATTTTGATAGTCTAATTTGTTTTTTTTTCCTTTTGTTACCTATGCTTTTGGCATCTTATTCAAGAGATCATTGAGAAATCTAATGTCCAGAAGCTTTTCCGTTATGTTTACTCTAAAAGTTTTATTGTTTTAGCTCTTATGTTTAGGCCTTTCATCCATTTTCAGTTAATTTTTGTTCGTGGTGCAAAGTAAAGCTCTGTTTTTATTCTTTTGCATGTGGATATCCAAGTTTTTCAATATCATTTGTTAAAAAGACTGTTCTTTTCCTTGAATGGTCTTGGCACTCTTGTCAAAATCTATTTGACCATAAATACAAGGGCTTATTTTTGAGGTCTCTAGTCTATTCCATTGGTCTATATGTCAGTACCACATTGTTTTGATTACTGTAGCTTCTTACTAAGTTTTATAATCAGTAAATGTGAGACCACCAACTTTGTTCCACTTTTCAAGATTGTTTTGGCTATTCAGGGTTCCTTGAGATGCCATACAAATTTTATATTAGACTTTTTTATTTCATGCAAAAAGTACTATTTGGATTTTGATATGAATTGCATTTGATCAGTAGGTAGCTTAGATAGTATTGACATTTTAACAAAATTAAGTCCTCTAATCCATGAACACAAGAAATCTTTCCATTTATTTATATCTTTAATTTATTTCATTAACGTTTTGTAGTTTTCAGTGTGCAACTACTTTGTCTCTTTGATTAAGTTTATTCCTTAGTATGTATGTATGTATGTGTGTGTGTTTCTGATGCTTCAGTAGGTCTGACTATTATTTGTAAGCTACATTTATTGAACACAGGCACTTTTCTGGGGAAAAGAACATCACATGGCTTGTATCCTCAATTTATGTTAAAGATGATATGATGCATTGTAATACGTACCATAAAGGTGATTTTCACAGGATGTTATTGGAGAATATAAGGCTGTCATTTTTATCCTAACTTGAGGTATTAGGCGTATCATCTCAGTAGAACCTTGAAGAAAAAGTAGGCTTAAGAAGGAATAAAGGAGGGAGGACTAAGAAGAAAGTTAAAAGTAGAGATAATAGTCCCCGAACAAGAAATAGGAGCAATGAAACAGGGCAATGTGTACAAAGAACGCGAGTAGCTTGATACTGTCTGAGCATAGAGTGCACTGAAAGGAGGCGTAAGAGAGGAGGCTGGAAAAGCAGAGAATCGCATCTTTATAGTTTTAACACAAACTGCTGTTCTTCTTAAAATGCAGGTGTTACCATGTCCAAGAAGCCCTCTCTGACACCTTTTCCTCTTTCCAAGTTGGGTTAGGTCCTCACAGGTAAGCTCCATTAATAGTTTGTACAAACGGTTCTTAACTTCATACGCTTAAAATTTGTGGTATGATTTATTATATTCTTAACATAGTGCCTGGAACTTACCATCGGTTTTTAAACTTCTCTGAATTGGATATATATGTTTTAACAGATAAGTTGTGTAGTAACACTAATGCTAACGGAAAACAATTTTTGTGGCTCTTTATCTGATAGTAGAGTCTTAGATTGGGGATGAGGAAAAGAAACAATGTGACCAGGTCCTGGGTCAACAGAGTAGCTCTGGAATCCGAAGAAAACAGCCTAGAGGGTGCTTCATTTCACATATTGTGAAAAAAGTGCTCCCAGTGAAGCATGGCAGTAGGGTGGGACACTGAATGCTGGCACGTGTAAATTGAGCGCCCAAGAAAGGGCAGTGCACACAGATTTGGGGTTGAGCATGAAACAGTCAAGTTTATCTCTTAAGTAAAATGCAATCAGATGTGAAGCATCGAAGATAAAATAAAAATAGTTGTATAAGTTTTTAAGAGACGTGTAAGTGAGAAGAATTTGAAGCGCCTAAAGACAAAAGTGGCCTGACACGTAACATTCCCCTCCCTCACCCACCGCTTAATTCAAAGCAACACATGTTTCTTAGACTTGAGGACTAACTAACCATCTGTCTTTTTAACCTCCCTTTGGAAGTGCCCATGCTCTGTTGCCGAGGTCAAGTACTGCTTTCTTATGTCTGTCCATCTGCACTTGCTGTGTAGTGTGAAAGATTTATTTGTTGTTGTTGTAACAAGGCAGAATCATTTTAGAAACTGGGTTTTCTCAAGAATGTCAGAGTACAGTATTAATCTTTAGTAGACTAGTACAAACTAAAGTCATTGCTACTTCACATTTTTTTGAAGAAAAGTGTGCAAAATTATTTAAGGTGGCAGAAACCACCTTCAAATTTTTGTACTCCAGCAATGCAAATTTTTCATGGAGTGACCTTGAATCACAACAGTGAAAAGACTCAGGTGTAATATATTAGGTCTACTGTAAGGCTGCTAGGAAAAAGGAAAAGTAAAAAAGAATCTTTACAATGTACAATTCTTGTAATCTACCATTTAAAAAATTAGATAGTACATGAAAGTATATTGTATCTCTTCTAGGAAGCTTCCAGCAATGAGGTAGAAAATGTCCCTGTTTTAGCTAGGAATTCTTTAGTAATCTTAGATACTGTGTGGAATATAATATATAAATCAATACACGGGTATATTTATGTTAGTGCTTTATAATCATCAAATTTTTTTGCACAGTCTTTGAAAACCATTCCATTTATTATTTAGATACCTAAATTGAAGCGAGAAGCAATATGTTAGGATTAAATTTGTGATTTAGCAGGATTTAAGTTTTTAAATTTTAACTTGAGATGTTCCTTTGCTTTATTTAAATTTTTAAATAGAACATAATCTTTTGCATATGTAATTAAAATTTATTTAATTTCGCTGTTGTGTAACGTATCAAAAGTTTAAATCTTCAGCATATGGCCTGAAAACCGATACGAAGTAATTGATAAACAGCCGAAGTTGATAATACATAATACTAAGACCTGGATACTTTACTATTGGGAAATTTACATGTTTTGAACTGCCACTGCTATAAGCAGACACACATAGTGAGGAGATAGTATGGCAGCAAACAGGAGATACCTTTCCTCCAACACACACACACCAAAACTAATTGTTTGAGCCCTTTCATATAGGACAAAAGGACCTAATGATCTTACATTTCCCAAGAGCACAAGGGTTTATAGCACTGCACAATCTTTTATGCTTATCATCCCAGCTTGAGCCATCTAGAAAAGATTAAATAATGTGTAGTCATAACTGCATTTTTTAGAAAATATATTATAAAATATTTTAACTCAGGCCTATGATTCTGAATAATTATGATTTTACAGTAGTTTGAGTTAAGGCAGGGTGAACTTGGTAAGCCAGAGTTTGCTATGACACAGTGCATTATTTTGTGACATCTGTACTAGCAAATAACAATATTATACTTTCTCATAAATCATTATATTTTTTATTGGGAAAAATAGTTTGTAGACAAAAGTCAGTTAATAACTTGACTTTTATGTTAATAATGTGTAACTCATAAGAGTATTACTAGAACTAGACTTGCCGTATGACACACACTCAGTAACAGAAGTAAAACTGACCTCAGCTCCTTATTACTAGTTCAACATTATTTTGCCATGTCTCCTTTTTTTTCACCAATTTTAATAAAGACAAAACATTATTTTATCTACATTTGTTTATATATTACTGTTGTAAAAATAGCCTATCTTGAAAGGCTGAGTTGAATGGAATAAGAACACTTATATAAGGCAAGTTACCGTTCCTTCTATGAGTTTAAAATAAAGTAAGAAAGACTAAAATAAAGGAAATAACTAGTTTATCAGGTACCTCATATGTCAGGCTTTGTGTTCAATATAATTAAAGAATTTGATTCTCAAGAATGACTGTGTTACAGATGAAGAACATAAAATTCAGTCTGTGTTTAAACAACTGATAATCAGCAAAACCAGAACTCTAACTGAAGGCTGTTTGCCTTCAAAATCCCTGCTCTTTCCACTGCACATGCAGGCACATGCATGGCCAGACTTACCCACCGATGGAAAATGCATAATGCACAGCTAAGACCTCAAGAGTAGCCACGGCAGGAGGTTAATTGGGCTGGAGAGAAGAGAAAAAGTAAACTTTAGACAGAAGTTTTTATAGATTTCATAAAAAGAGAATCTTCGTAAGAGGAGGGAGAGTCAAGTTTATCCAGATTTCAGTCACCAATTACCATAAAAGCTTACAATCCTTATATGGAACATTAACATCTTCAGTTTTAAGAAGATGGCAGAATGACAGAAAACTTCCATTTTAACAGACTGTATATTCACCAGTCATACATCCAGGGGTTTTTCAAAATTTTTTAAATACAAAAATTTCCCAGAAAAAAAGTACATTCGGATTCTTCTAAAATGATGGAAATTGAATAGCTTGTACAAATGCAACTACATATGAATATGTTTCTCTGCATATTGATGTTAAATCGGTAATGTTAATACTAATAATAGTAGCTGATATTTACTGACACTTTGTATTGGCCTGAACAAATTGCATGTATCGTCTCGTTTAATCCTCAGAATAACAATACCGGGTATTATTGTCATCCTCACTTCACAGACAAGTAAACTGCAGTTTAGAATATCTAAGTAACCTAACTAGGGCAACACAAGGTGTGCTGCATTTCATTTGCTCTTCAGGTCCCTCTGTATCCTGATGCTTCCTTCTGTAAGTCCTGGGAACACACAGGTTTCGTGAGCAAGGGACCGAGGCAGTCTCACAGAGTCCCATACTCAGAAGGGCCTCCCTTTGGGTTTAATGGTCTTCTGTCACTGCCTTGAAATTCTCAACATTTTTTCAAAAAAGAGGCCTTGTATTTTCATTTTGCACTGGACCCTGTAAATTATGTAGCCAGTTTTGTCTGAGCAGCTAACCCATTTGCTTGGCATCAGTGGTCAGTCTCCTTGGTTTCAGGCTGTTTTAGCCAAAGGGAGGCACTGGTAAGAGACAAAAGGGCGGGAAGGAAGTGAGGCTGGGATATTATTACTAGACAAAACCACAGCTCATGTGGTTTCTAAATAGTTCCTTTATTAAACTTTCCTCAAATTATCCAGTTCGAATGTGCCATCTGTTTCTTGTAGGGACCCTGACTGATATATGTACAGTTACCTAAAAAAAGAAAAATATCTATGCATGGTATAGGAAAAATAAATACCTTGGAATTGGAAAAATCATGGCTTGATGGAAGATAAACTGGACTCTACCTACATCCATTCTATCTCATGCATCTTCTAACCTAGGGACACAGTAGAAGTCACTCAGGACAGTGGGAGCCAGCTGATGGGAAGCCATGAGCACTGGAGGGACCAGAGGCAACAAGCTCCAGGCCATTGTTTCCTCCCCAAAGCTGGAATCAACTTATATGCCCACCAGTTATATACAGTGTTTCCCCGAAAATAAGACCTAGCCAGACAATCAGCTCTAATGTGTCTTTTGGAGCAAAAATTAATACAAGACCTCCTCTTATTTTACTATAAGACCGGGTCTTATATAACATAATATAATGTAATATAATATAACATAATATAATATAATATATAACATAATATACAATATATAGTGTTATCATATATAATACATAATATAATATAAAAATTATATTAATTTTTGCTCCAAAACACGCATTAGAGCTGATTGTCCGGCTGGGTCTTATTTTCGGGGAAGCACGGTACTTGCATAGCTGTTCCATCACATCTTCACTTTCACTGGGTTTTGTAATTTGCCCTAGCCCTATCTCTGATCCTTAAAGGAAAAGGGGCCCAGAATTGCTTTGTAAGTGATGATTGACCCAGGGAGGGTGGGGTGGGGAATGGGAGTGTGATGAAATCTATGTAACTGTATTCTCTATACGAATTTAAATTCCTAAAGCTCTTAGATCAGTTTCTGATAAACACCTATAGTTACTTTCTTAAGCAGCAAGCTCTAGAGGTTTAGAGTCAAGATTTTAGTTCCATGAATTCTCTGACCTTAAAAGTATGGGAGAAAGTGCTAGTCAAGAAAAAAAAGTGAGGTATTAGCATTTAATCTACATTTCACTTCCAATTTGCATATTAAAAGGCTTTTTTTAAAAACATTAAGTTGTTTAAATCACCATTATTTTTGTTTTTCCTTTACTGGAAAATGAAAAGATTTGCTCTAAAGTTTAATTTTATTATGTTTCAATTTATTATTATAGGATTTTCCTGTATAGGCAGAGAAGCTAAACTCTTAGAAATACTTCCATTGGATAGTAATAGCATCTGTGAAATAGAGAGCCACGTTTTGGAAACGGGCTTTTTGTATTTTCACTCTCAGAATGGTACTAATACATTATTAGCTCATTGGTGTTGACGTAAGTATATAAGAGAGCTGGAGTTTTCAATTAGGAGGTGATATATCATTGAACAAGAGTAGCTGTGAAGATTTTTACTCCAAAGGAAAATTAGAAATAATGATAGAGGCCCCAATTACAAATTTTCATCTCATTTCGTAAAAACAAAACACTGTCTTTATTTAAATCTGTATCAAAAGGAGGCAATATGCTTACTATAAATATAATGACAAAGAAGTTTACTTCTCTTTTCTAAATATCCTCACTCATTAATTCACTGCGGTTCGTGATTTTAAGCTGATAACTCAACAGATTTCTATCTCCAACCCAGATTTCTCTTTAGAACTCCTGATTTGTGTGCCGCCCAATTTAGTATCTCCTCTTGGATATTAAATTGAACCACCCAAACGAGGCACGTGATTTATGCTCCAGAACTGGTCTGTGTGCATCCATTTCATTTAATGGCACTCATCTTTCCTATTGATCAGTAGGAAACTCTGGAGTCACCTGCTATGTGTTTTTTTCTGCATTTCATATCTGCATTCATATCTGCATTCACATCAGGAAATTCTATTGACGTTACTTCCAAATCCAAGTACCTTTTAATACCTCCACTGCTACCCTCTGATTTAAGGTACCATCACCTGTCTTCTGGACTGTTGCAATAGCCTTTTACCCACTTTCATATCTGTTCTCCCTGTGTTGCCTCTGCTTCCCCTCCATCGATTCTCAACAGCAAGAGTGATCATTAGAAATGTCAGTCAGATTGTAACTTTTCTTCTCAAAGCCCTGAAATGACTTCCCACTTCTTTAAGAGTAAAAGCCAAAGTCTATGTGGCCTTATGCTATCTGACTGTCTCTGCTTCTTCTCTGACCTTTTCCCCTACGACCTCCCCCCACCCCACTGCCTCTGACCAAGCACAGTGGATCATGCCCTTCCCTTGCTCCCTCCCCTTCCACTCCAGTCCTTCTTACCTTGCTCTGTTTTTCCTTACCTCATAGCGCCTACCATCTTTTAACACATGATGTAATTTACTTATTCATTATGTTTATTATTTTTGTTTTTCACTGTTAGAATGTAAGCCTTATGAGTGCGGAGATCTTCCTCTGTTTTGTTTACTGCTCATCCCCCTGTGCTATACAATAGTGCCTGGCACTTAGTAGGCAATCAGTATCTCTTACTTGACTGAAAGGTTTGTTTATGTTACTCACCCCACCCCCACCTCCTTGATAAACTGCCTGTATAAAGGGCTTTATAGAGAAGTAATTTTATGCCCAATCTATCTGCATAAACAAATTTCAAATTGGTCTCAGGTTTTTTCTAGGTATTGAAATATTTGAGAATTATTTTAAACCATCCAGAGTTAATATTTCCTAATAAAGCCTAAAAGTGGTTATTTCTCATTCTTACTATGAGAACTGTTCGGATTGAAGAAGGAAAATGAGTTTTAGAGTTAGTCAGACTTGAGTTCCACGTCCACTTCTCACAATTACTGAGGTGAATGGCCTTGCCCAAGACTTCGGATGTCTGTGAGCCTCAGTGTTGTCACTGTGATATGAGTATGATAACGTTAGCTACTTCCTAGGGTTAAAGCCAGTGAGTTAATATGTGTAAAATACCTAGTCCGTGAGTGCCGTGGAACCCAACAGAATTCCCATCCAGTGTGTTTCAGAATGTGGCTAAATGGGCTTCTTTTCTACAGGGACAAAGAGAAGCTTCTTGATCTTTACTTCTGCTGCTATTTGAGACATTTTCAAACACATTCTCTTCTCATGAGTAGCTGAAAAAGAGATGAAAACTGTTGCAAACTGGGGGACATTCATCACTCAAACAGTGAAATTACCTTTACAGTGGGTGAATAGAGCTGAGGGAGTGTGGAGATTTGCAGGTAGTGGATAGATCATTGAGTCAGAGATGTAGTGGCAAACTGAGAATATCAGGGTCATTGCTAAGTTCTCAGTAAACCGAATCTGAGGATAGGTTTGTCTTTAAAGGCAATTTTATCCAAGCAGTGAGTTTCCAAGTTACAAAATGAATGAAAATGAGTTACAAAATGAATGAATGAACAGCCCTTTTCAGAAACTCAAAGGGAGTTTTTGAATCATGTGTAATTGTCTATTGATAATTTGGAAATTTAGTGTTATTATATTAGTGATATATTCAATTAAGTTTACATGTACTATGCACTTGGTTTATCTTTAAATTGTTATCTTAAGATCATTTTTTTTTTCAGAATTAGGTATCTGTTCAACTTCACTGCATAATACATAGAAACTACCTTTTTTTTTTTTCAGTTTTAGAGATAGAAAATATTACAAGAAAGATTAAATGACTAACCCAGGATCAGTCACTTAGCCACTAATGAGACTGACATCAAAACACAGCTATTTTGATTGCCTTACCAGATCTGTATCTAGTGTGATAATCTCACCAGATGTTATTAAAGTTATTTATTTTAGGAAAATGCTTACATAGGGTAGATTAAGGGGAAGAAACATGACAGCATCTTTCCACTATGATAAAGGAATGTTAATGTTCCCAGCCTGCTCCTAAACAACTAGGGGCAGCAGGAACAAGCGCCTTTCTTTGTACTGACCTCATTGGTGGAAGTTTCCCTTATTTCAGAAATTTAGAAGAAATATTAATGTTGGTTGACTGTGGGAGAAATGTGAATGAAAATATAACTCACTGGGAAAACGTAGAGGTCTGTAAAGCTCTACCGTTCTCTGGACTTACTCACTTGGGTGATTTCATCTGAAGGTCAGTAAAGAGTTCAAAGATACAGTTGACAGCATACGGTGATAAGATTGTCCTTTAGTCCTATAACTGTGAGACTGTTATTTTATTGAGTCTTGGTGCTGGATGGCAACATCAAAGAAGAATGCATGGAATTTTCTTCACAAAGATTTGATTGCAGCAAAAGCACTGTAATCAATGTGTACTCACCACTACTTTCTACAATATGAATAATTGATTGATAAAACAGGGGACAAATAATTGTCCACTTTATTGTCATAGGAGGCTTCCCCCCCCCCCCCCATCTTACCATACAAATGATTGCTGTATATCCTTTCATTAAATCTAATTTTGTATTTTAGCATTATGGAAAATTCTATGCTTGAATTTCCTATAAAGTCATATTAGGCTGCTTATTAATGGTAGGGGCTTTGAGTTTGATGTTTTATTTCTTTAATTGTTACTGTAATTAATTTTGCCTTTGACTTGGCATGGTGATTTCTTTGTAATTTTGTGATGATTAATGACCATCCTCTGGTTATCACTGCTCAGTTGGCCAGAAACAAAGCAATTGGCTTATCTTGCCTCTTAACTTTTCTTAAAAGACTTCAAAAAATCAAGGGTGGCTTTGTAAAAGGTTTTATGTCTTCTGTGGTTTAACTGCTTGTAGGAAGAGGCTGGGGTCAAAATTAAGTAAATGTGGGTCCTTTTTATCTTCAAGTTCTTGAGGTACATTAATATTCAAAACATTCTACTTTATAGCATTTTGTTCGATATATTAGTTTTAGAAAAGTAGTTGCTTTTGAAGATCACTGGAAATTAGGATATTTGAATTACTACTAACACTTTTGAAATAAAAGTCCCCAAAGAAATGATACATTATTATTAATAATATTATTATGAGCTAAGAAATAACTGTGCTTCACTGAAAATAAGATGTAGCCGGACAATCAGCTCTAATTCAACTTTTGGAGCAAAAATTAATATAAGACCCAGTCTTATTTTACTATAAGACCAGGTCTAAAATGACATGATATGATATGATATGATATGATATGATATGATATGATATGATATGATATGATATGATATGATATGATACCGGATCTTATATTAATTTTTGCTCCAAAAAACTCATTAGAGCTGATTGTCCAGCTAGGTCTTCTTTTCAGGGAAACAGGGTATGAAGTGTTTATTGGAACACCTTGTGGGGGGAGGAAGAAAATGGCACTAAATGACTAAATGATTACAAGGATCTCACTGAATAAGGATTCTTTTGAAATGATCTAAACTCAGAACTGAAAACATAAAAACACAGGATGAAAATAGATTTGGTGATTACTGAGTCATTAATTTAATTAACAGATATGAGTTGATACTGTACAAAAGTGTTTTGCCAGCTACTGATGAGACAAGTATGTAGACAGGACTTTTTGTCCACCTCTCCCCAACACTCACACAATCACAGATATTATAATCTAGGAAGGAAAATTACGTGACATAAAAGAAGTAGGGAAAATGTATACCACATACAGAATGGTTATAAAAATTTGAATTGTGCACAGCATCTGCAACTTTCTTTTAAAGAAAGAAAGTACATGTGAACTGAGACACATAAATATTTTATATCTCTGGGAAAAATTTGAAATCCTCCATTGGCCAGACTACATGAATAGAATACTTAGGTGTGAAAAATATCATTGGTTACAGGGAGAGCATATAGTTAAGGAGAAATTTATCTAATCTAACAAAAATTTGGGGCTAATATATATCTGTTTTGAATATAACCACAAACTATTGAAATTTAAAGTACATCAAGCTACTACACATATTCTTGATTGATTTTAGAACAAAATTTCGTCAGAAAAACCATCCTTTCACATGAGTATTTACATTTGTCTTACTATATGGAATGTTAGTACAACTTTGTAAATTTTTAAAAATTAAATCAATGAGAAAATAAATTGTAGTTTCAGGTACATAAATATATTTCTGGAATTCACAAAATAAGCTAGCAATTTCTGAGTGTTTTTCTAATAATAAAAAATGAATTCTAAGTAAGTGGGAGAGCTGCTGCCATAACCAGAATCCTGATTTTCAAACCTTCAACACAGGCTGACGTTCATAATGTTGTGTTTCAAAATAATTTTTTAAATTAAGTATTTTTTAAAAATGTTGACTGTATTATTCAACACATAAAATATTTTATATGATAGTTACATTTTCAGGCCAAGATAATGAAACTTTCTCAACTCAACGTTCTACACCTGATGATCTTTCCAAATAGTTTAAGACCTTAATCACTGTGAATAATGCTATTTAAAAAGGAAAATGTGTTTGGAGATCTCCCTTGATATAACAGAAACACACCTTTCCCCACTCTACACCTGTCAGGGTTCAGCTACTATGGGTAACTTTTAGATTTGAGTCTCAAAAAAGGTGGGTGCAGGGAAATGAAAGGTGGGAATTAGGTTCTCTGTAGCCTCCGGTCGCATAAACCCTCTGTTATTTTTTCTTCGCCATTACCTGTTTCTACAGTGGAAAATTGTATTCATTTTTTTCTTACCCATAGTACAGAAGACAGTCTGTTTGCTTTGCTTCTACCGCTGTATCTGCTAGGCAAGCACGTGGTTCTAGTACAGCTTGGGGACAATGTAGAGGTTGTGTAACGGCAATTCAGTGAAAAGCAGAGACTTTGGACTTAAAAGAGTTCTTCTCCTTAGCCAAATGACTTTGTGCAATTTTTTGTTTTGTTTTGTTTTGTTTTTTAAGCATCTGGCTTTTATTTCCCTATTAAAAGAGAGACTGTAATATGTATCTTGGGCAGCTTTGAGAAGAAACTAGTGCAAGGCAAAACCTGGAGTTACATTTTACTCACTTAAAACTGGTAGGAAAAGACAACGTGATCTAGGTAATTATTCCTTCTGTAGATGAAGAGTTCATGTACTATTCACATACACTTACAAGGATTTTAAATATATTAAGGGGTTTTAAATAAGAAGTGTAACTGGGTGTTGGATCAGAAGCTAAGAGAACTGAATCTCTTTGATGACACTGAATGGTGGAATTGTTAGATTTGGAATCCTGATTATGAGACTGACGCTGAGCCATACTTTGAGCAAGATGGTTTTCTTTCCTCCCCGCGCCCCCCCCCCTTTTTTTTTTGTCACTTTCATTCATTTTTTCATCCCAGGCTGCATTCAGGATCATGGACAATCCCTGGATAAGTATAGGATCAAGATTTAGGGTTCACTCGTTCATTCAGCCCCTATTTATTATTTTACCTTCACGTACTAGGCAGTGATCACAAATACATGAACTACCCCCACTGCCTCAAAAAAAGAGTTTGTTTTCTTATAAAGCTTACAGTCCAACAGGCTTACAGATACAGATCAAATCTCTAAGCACATGTAAAATGATAATTGTGACTCACACTGTACATTAACTCACTAAGGGGGAATTTGAACTAGTCAAGGAGGTCAGGAAAGTGATGATTAAGTTAATATCTGAAGGAATTAACCCTTAAGTAAAAAGGGAAGAGAGAAGCACATTCTAGCCAGGGAAATAACTGTTAAAAAAGGAAACAAGGAAACCAACCAACCAACCAACCAAACAACCAAATATGTCCGTGCAAAGTCTAATGAACTATTTAACTATTTGGAAAACGTTATCTTTATCTAAAGGGCAACAGGAAGCTTGGCAAGTGTTGGGGAGGGCAAGTGGGAAAGCCAGGGTAACTGATCTGATAATGAGAAATCCAATTTTAAAAGAACATTCTGGCTAGAACATAAAATAATGGATTGGAAGGGACTTTAGTGGCTTCAGGCAGACCCACTAGGGTCCACTGGGTCAATCTAGAAATGGTACCTTGAACAAGGCTGTAGGTGATGTACATGAGAGAAACAGACAGACTAAGAATTATTTAGAATGTAAAATGGATAAGAATTACTATAATTTAGAAAAGAGTTGCAGCGGATCTACAATTGCTATTGGAAATGGAAAAAAAAAGCAACCCCAAATTCCTTAGTCCAACATAGCAGGAAGGGAAAAAGAGTTCTCATGATGAGTAGGGATGGGAGGTGGTAGAAGATGAGAATGTACGTGGTGGTAAAAATCTTCCAGGCAATTGTTCATTTGATCCAAGTATAGAACTGCTGTAATTCATGTTGGCTGAAAACTTATGAAATGCTGATTCATTTCTTCTTTCATTCTTCTTCTCACCCCTTCACTTAAAGAAAAAAATAAGAGAAATAACTTTTTTTCCCCATTTGTAGATAATTAGTATAAAAGAATCAAGTATTTTTCTTATGTCTTTGTTATCAATCGATACCAAGTCTGAATGATTCATATTCACAATTATTTCTTAACAAATTGCTGCTTATACTGTATGCTTTCTAAAAGTATGAATTTTGCAGTAATTATACAATATACGTGATATATTTATTCAGTATATAGCTTTGGACATTGTTTCTTGATTCAGTTTTTTATGATTAGTTGCACAGTAAAGCCTGAATTGTCAAGATAGGATAAGGCTATAAAAAAAATCAAAAAATAAACAAATCAAAATGCCAGTTGCAGCATCTTGTACAAATAAGTAGGGGGACTGTTTTAATCAATTATGGATCTAGGATACTCGCATCTAGTAGCCCCTTCATCTCTTTTTTAAAGCCTAAGGGATCGTCAGCTGATTCTTCTGCATCCATGAGACACGCAATTGAATACAGAGAGCTTGGAGAACTATTGAAAGGTTTAGGGAGCAGGCCTGCAAGTGATGTGATTTTATTTCCACCCACTTTCCATTGGCCAGAGTTCAGTCACAACCTAACTCCAGGGCGGCAGTAAAAGGTGTACTACAATCACTTGTAAAGTTGTTTCTGTTTTGAAAGAAATCAGAATCTGCAATGTGTTTAAATAATGCTACACCATGAAAAAGTGTAATTTATTTCAGCAATTTAAGTATTAGTCAACACTAGGTAAACTGTTAACTTATTTTTTTATTATAATAGTAAATGAATGATGAGAGACCATGAAATTGTATCAGTAGATAATGAAATAATGTGAAATAAGACAATAGTGATTTAAACTTTAAGTAAGAATAAAAGCACACATTCCAAATATGTACAGACTTTTTACATGAAGCCAAAATAAAAGATATATTAAATGCTAAAAATACAAAAGGTTAAAGTAGTAAAGGCTAGAGTATAGAGTATTAGTATCTGAGTTAAAAATAAGACAAGTCATATGTCTTAATAGTAGTAGAGACACACACACACACACACACCCATACCCATACAGAGGGTGCCAAAAGAGTATATACACATTTTAAGAAAGGAAAAAACTGTATTAAAATTGTAATAATCAATATATACTGATAACACAAGACGAATACAAGTCATGTATACAAATTTTTTTGCCATTTCTGGTATATACATATAAAAACATTGGCAAAGAAAATGTAAGAGCTAGAGAAAAGGACAGTGGAATTTGCAAGTTAATCAGGGGAAGAAAAACATCTTGATCAAAACAGCAAAGATCGGGAAAATAAAAAGAGATAAAGAACAAAATGCAACAATAATGAACATATAGTAAGATGGAAAAATAAAAACAATATGCCACTCCTTACATTAATTGAAATGACCAGAAGTTATTTATTACAATACTAGGTGCTTTGGTTGAAAAAAAAAAAATTTTAAAAAGCTACCTGTAGTAGAACCATACTTAAATCTACTGATAATATAGGTGTTACAAGCAAATACAAATTTATAAAATCTGAATTTATAGTTAATAACTTTTTTCTCCCTCATGTGCAACCCCTTACCCGCCCCCCCCCAAAAAAAAAAAAAAAAGGACAGTAGCCCTGACTATCTACAGGAAACCTGTAACAATTTTCAAGGGATAGGTACTAACAATTTTTTGCAAATTGTTTCAAAGACAGGGAAAGAGGCAGAACTATATAGTGCGCTTTGTGAGGCAAGCATAACCTTGATACCCCTAAAGAATGAGGCAATAAAGGAAAATAAGGACGTAGATTTTTGCTGTCCACTTCCGTTTGTGTTTATTGAACACTTGCAATGTGGCTAGTGTTACTGAGGAATTGAATTTTTAATTTTCTTTAATTTTGGTTGATTTAAACTGACACTTGATTCAATTATTGGAAGACCTTAAGTATGCTTGCAATGACTTGGTCATTCAACCATAAATTTTATGGAATCTAAATATAGATGAGTATTTCTGATGAAATATTATCATCTAAATTGAGATGTGCTCTAGTGTAAAATACAAACAGATATAGAGACTTAGGACAAATAAAGAATGAATTATCTCATTAATTTTTAAATTGATTACATGTTGATATATTACATTTATATAACATTTTAGTTACTTGGATTAAATATATTACTGAAATTAATTTCTTTTCTTTATATCTTTAATTTGATTACTAAAAAATGTAAATTATATATGTGGCTCATACATTTTTATTGGACAGCACTATTATAAACCAATTTCACTTATGAAAAGAGATGTGCAACTAATAAAATATTAGCAAACTGGATTTGGCACTGTATAATAATAATGCTAGTATATTATTATTATTTATCACAAGAGCTCAAGGATGATTTGACAATGGAAAATTTATTAATACAGTACACTACATGAATAGATTAAGGTCTGTTTTTAGTGCAGTTCTTATTGTTTTCTTTGTCTGTCTGATTGCCTTCTTCCCCATATCACTCTTTCTTTTTTCAGGTAGCATGTTAACAACCAGTTGTGTAGTGCTCAGTAATTTTCTCTATACTTATATATCCATAAAAAATATACATATAATAGACACTGATATATTTTATCATTTCTTTGCTTTACAAATATAATATTATACTATTTTCTCGGCTTCTCACATTTTTTATTCATCATATTCTCATGGAAATTCCCCTAGGCAATTGTGGTAACTATTATTCTAACAGTTGTATAATATTCCATGGTGATGATATATAAAATTTATATGAAAATGTATTCAACCTTTATTCTATTGGAAATCTAACTTATTTCCAGTTTTTGCCACTAGAACAATGTCGAACATGCTTGAATATGTAAAGTTTATATGAGGTCTGTTAGATTTATAGATTGAAGTGATATCATTGCATCAAAATATAAAATTCTAATAGTGCTACCTACCAATAGGTTTCCAAAACGACAGTCACAATATACATTTCCATCATTAATTATAGTATATTCCCTGCATTATCAATAGCAGCTATAGGTAATATAATCATATGTGAAATTCACCCGGATAAAGAGGGGCAGTGACTGATTCTGCACAGTGTGAGGGGGTTATCATAGAAGAGGAAAGCTAAGGTGAGTCTGGAAAAAATGATTTTATGTTTATATATCTCAATGTATAAAACGAGGAAACATATTCAGTACATAAAAGATAGCTGCTTCTGTACGGAAGTTCTGTACTTCTATACAGTCCAGAAGACAAGAATTATTTCTTTAAGAAAACAATTTCCTTCCTTGTAACTAATTTTGTAAAGCTTATTTTTTCCTAAAATTAATCTGTAGGGCAAAATTTCAAATATAGGGTGTAGATTTTTATCCTAAAAATAGTCTTTAT
Source organism: Rhinolophus sinicus (assembly GCF_057876585.1). NCBI lineage: Eukaryota > Metazoa > Chordata > Mammalia > Chiroptera > Rhinolophidae > Rhinolophus > Rhinolophus sinicus. Next base: position 82,594,454 of record NC_142502.1, on the reverse strand, counting down.
TGATGTTTTTATTTTAAAGTGAATTCATGTTCATTATAAAAACATATGCAAAATTTATAGAATTTTTTAAAAGTAGAATCTGGAATGTATTTCTATAGCTTCATGATACCATTTGATTTGCTATCAATATGGCCTAGCCCTTTCCTCTTAATTCTAATTTTTCACAAATTTCCTGATTCGTCTAGAAAAAGAATGGCAGAATTAATTCATTTAATTCATAAAAAATTTTAATGGAATTTTAAATGGAATGAAATTTAATGTATAGAATAAATTACAGAGAATTGAGACCTTCATAATACTGAGTCGTTCTTTCCAGGAACATGGCATATCTTTCCATTTATTAAATTATTCTTGAACTTTTAAAACCCGTTTGAGCTTTTTTGGGAGGATGAGCTGAGGAGTGGTAGAAGGTTTGGTTTAAGCAAAATTGTATTCTCTTTTAAGCTATGGAACTTTCTAGTTCATGCCACATAAAGATAAGCTCATAAAGTGATACCTAGTTTCTCTGTATGATAAGACCAGAGAGAGCATTTATCATCTGAAAACATCTTTAAGCCAAGAAACACATTTGTTATGTTCAGTTGCTGACATTTTCACATTGACTTTACTAAGCTATGAAATATTTTTCTAACTACCAAGTGTCTTGGATAAGTTTGAGAAAATGTTGAAAATGCATAAATTATTCAATTGCTTAAAATTTTAATAAAAGATGTGGGAGGGTTGGTTAGACTCTTCAATAACTTTAAAATATCAATTCAACATTTATTTTGCTTGCTTGTTATTATTTTGTTTTCCAAAAGTGCCTGGATGTCTTTTTATAAAAATTTTATGAAAGAAGTAATGTTAAAAATTAAATGCTTATTAATATTCTTCCTTATGAAATTTGTTAAAAAGGTTTTTCTCTAATCTAGACAGTTTATTTACTAGTGCTTACTTTATGTCTAATCTGAGAGTTTTACTTTTAATTTGTGGAATTTCAAGATCTCCAGAGAGTTATGTGGTTCAATTTAGATCTGAAATTCATTCAGTTCTTACTTATCCTACCTATCCCCCTGCCAAACACACACACACGCACACGCACGTGTGCGCGCAACAAAAAAAACTTTATCCTGTTTTAAAAGTTCTCTGTAAGTTGAGGTTGTATTACATCTTTTAGTGCTATCCAAATGTTGAATCGTCTTTTCATTCAAGGAATATGTTAATTTCTGAATGAATTTTCTTTTGCTGTCTACACATTTGTGATTCTATCCAAGTTAGTTGATTAAAAGACCCAGCTACAGTGATATGGTTTATTCTTACATGGGCCAATTTGCGTTTCTCTACTCAAGCCCTGAAACTCTGTTTCTCATATTGATCAGTATTAGAAATACCTCATAAAGTGTGTGATCTGCATAAATTCATTAATAACTGCTGGGCAAAATTAATTTTGGTTTAAGGAAGGTTTTTGACTCACATTTAATTTTATCTTTCCAGGGTCAATTTCCTTTAACTCCTTCTATTTTAATCATATGCTTGATTTTTAAACAAATTTTAATTGCTTTTTTGTACTTTTCATCTTTTATTCCTTTTGATTTGAACCTTGGCTGAAACTGAATATGATACCCTATGCATGTAATTCTTGAATATCGGGAAGATTCTTTTGCAAGTCCTTATTCTAGTACCTTTTCCTATCCAATATCCAACATTCCATTAGACAATAATGATGTCTGTCTATATAGTGGAGGATTAACTTGACTCAAATAGAGAGCCAGCTTTTGCCCTTGGCTACTGGAAGGAGCTCTCTAAGGGCCCTGGGATGTCCTGTCTGATAGGAGGGTCTTTGTTTGTCTGGCAGCTTTTGCCACAGGACAGTTTAGCAGTGTGATCCATGATGGAGTCTTTGGAATATGCCAAATCTGCGCAAACTTCTTGAGGACTAATAAAGATATTAGCCTGAGTCTCCAGGAGGGGCTGGTGGCTAAAGTTCTGCCACACAGGCAGTATGTGATCCATAAGAACTCTGGACTCCAAAGGCTCAGGTGAGCTTCCCAGTTGGCAATATTCTGTATTATCACACACTAAAGCCAGGAGGAGGTAACATCCACCATCCAGAGCCCCACAGGAAATGCTGCCCAGAAGCTCGGTGTCTGTACCACTCCTAGATTCCACCTTGCATCTCTTCTTTTGGCTGATTCTAATTTGTATCCTTTTACTACTTTTACTATAATAAAACAGCAATTATAAGTATAGTGCTAGCTGGTCTGAAGTGAGGGAGGCAAGCCCTGGGGACACTCAAACTTGTGGCTCGTGTCTGAAGTGAAGGTGGTCTTTGTGGAGACTCTTCCATCAACTGTGTAGTTTGTCTGACTCATAATAGTGTCCTAAAATTAATTAATACAATATGTAACTTCAGGGCAGTACTTCATTTGTTATTATTTAGATATATGTATGTCAAAAAGATCTACTTTGTTTAAGAAACCGCACTGAGTGACAACTATGTGCCAACACTCCACTGGGAAAGGGAAGGATTTCAGCACTTCCTTTTTCTGCAAGCGATATTCATTTTGAACTCATGTATTGTTTTATCTTAAAAACATATGCTTATTATAGAGATAACTAGAATATTATAATATTGTAGGAAAAATAAAGTCTGAAAAGAAACCACGATATTTGTGAGCAGCTTTAATGACTTGACCTTGGGAAACAGGTTAAATATAAAACCTGTTCGGACTAACTAGCTGTAGTGTAAAATTCTCTTCTGTTGTCATTTGATACTTTTTAGTTTGTTAGTAATGTAAGACTCATTCCTGTTTTATAGAGCTCTCTTTAGGAAAGATGGAAAAGATCAAGGAAACCACAAAATTTGGCAATTTTAAAGTCTATTTTAAATGGAGATAAACTGCTCCTCTATTTGAGGATTTTTCTCGGTTTCATTGTGTTCAAAAATTACTAGGGATTAAAAACTCCTATAAAAAAAGATTGAAAGACCACAAAGGTTGCTGATAAATAACCTTCTGTTGAGTCTGAAGGAAGTGGTTATTGTGAGGCCACATGACTGGTCTCCTAGAATGCCTTTATTAATGAGCTGGGAGAGACTGTGAAAGCATTCTAATGAAATTTCCGAGATACTATACTAAGTGAAGGTCTTTCAAATACCACAAATCAGCCAAATTATGGAGCTGGGAATTAGAAACCTGGGATGTAATTATTTGTAAGGATTCAAGTAACATTCAGGAAGGGGTAACAGCAACCATGAGAGCAATTTTTGATTTCCCATATGAACGTTTGTCTGCTCTTGTCCTACTAATTCATTATATAGCTTATAGATACTTTTGAGGATTTGATCATATCCTGCTAATTTTTACAATTGTCAACACGTTATCTATGTCACTTGGAATCGAATGCCATGGTTAATGCTTTATTCATACTTAAAAGTAATAAAATAGGAATTGACAATTTTGGTTTGGAGAAAAATGTCATTGAGCAAATTATCTAACTAGTGCCATTTGACTCTTCCTCCCATAAACTCTTCCATATAGTTATTTTCACAATAGCAAACATGCATGGTTTGCTGCAAAGCTTGTATAGAGTCAATATCTGCTCTTACTGCTAACACAAATTCTGAGTGTTACAATTTTTTCATACTCATGCTTTTTGAAATTCTTTAACACTTACCATCATTTTCCAAGAACAGTGTTGAGAATAATTCAAAACCATTTAGTAAATTGCTGCTTTTATACCTTCTGTTCAGTGGCGGGGGTGGTGGGGGGGGCGTGTAGCTGAAAGAGTTAATGTAGCTTCCATTGGTGTCTGTTTGCATCCACAGAGTGGCAAGCCCAGGGAGAATACTACTAAGCGCATGTTTGTGGAGTCAGCTAGTAGCAGCAGGATTCCAGAAAACGACTTAATGCTTTGGTCATGTGCTTCAGTTCCAGGGGTTGGAGCTATTAGAGTGAAGACAATATTCGCAGTGTCTTACACCTTCTGAGTGTTCAACATTGTGTTATCCTTCCAACTGTGAAATGAATTCTGGACTGCCCTGAAATCCCAGGAAGTAACTAAAACTGCTGGAATGTAAAGTAGGGAGCAGAGCAGTAATTTAAAAAGGTACCAAGGTCATTTACCCTGTGTTTTTAACGTGATACATGGGGTGGCTAAATGGACACTAATTAGACTGCAGGGTGTTGCCAGAGGATGGCACGGACACGGGCATGGTTATTACAATCACAGCTTGCTCCAGGTCAGGCTTTCTAGTAGCTGAAAGACTGGGGGTGGTGGGGGTGGTACTCAAACCCCAAGCTTTATACAGAGAGCGCAGGAATTGATGGTCAGACAAGCTAGAGTGCTTTGGAGCAGCTCTTTGGGTACAACATACTGAGCCGTCAAAAACTGTTGGCTGCGAGGTGAACCAGGGCTCCTCAGACAGCATCTTCCCCTGAACAGGGCTCAAGGACAGTGATCCCAAACTCTGCAAGACAATGGTGACTGTGATGCTCAGTCTAACGTGTGGGGAATTCATAATACATTAGACATTGTTCTAAGTATTTGACAGATATGAACACATTGCGTAATCACAGCTCATTTAGTCCTTGAAATAGGTTCTAGTATTTCTATTTTATAGCTGAGGAGGAGGCATAGAGTAAGTAATCAGTTATCCATGGTCACATAGTGGGATTCACCACATGCCATCTGACAACAGTCTCCATTTTCAATCACCACTCCATGATGATTTAGGAATTTTGACATGTTTGGCTTAAATTATGTTTAGGAAATCTCCAGACTTGCTTTGAGAAGCAAATGTAAAAGGCAGAAAAATTATTTTGTGCTGGCATTTTAAGAGGAATAACAACTTGTGATATATACAACTTCAAGAAATCTTGGAAATACAATCAGGGCAAAAATACATTTTATAGAATCATAGCTTCTAGAGATGCAGTTGTCTGTGTAGATATCGATGCAGAAATTCTGGGTCCCTGCAAGGATAGCGTTGAGAAGGTGCTTGGAACTGAAGTAATATGCAGGTTATTTTTATAGGTAAATTTTTCTGGGTTGAATGTTTATTATTTTCATCAGATTCTCAAAGGGTTCTGTGACCCACAATATTAAGAATCCAATTTAAATGTCTTTAGATACGTCTTATTTTCTTCACTCTTCTCCACGCCACAATTTTCTCCTTCTTGTGCTCATCCATTTTCATTGTCATCCCCTTTCTTCCTACTTCAACCCTTAGCCCATCTCTGTACAGGCAGGGCTCTCCGGCCTCTCTCCCCTTCTCTCTATCCTAAAAATATACAGTGCTGAGTTTCAGGTAGTAAGGGGACCGTTTGAAATCTCATTTCCATCTGGCTGCTTATGCAAACGTTTCACTTGTGTTTTGTCCTCTTTATGTATAGTTCCTTTGTGGTCGCAGGCATCCCAGACGCCATTATCTGCTGTTTGACTTGAAAATTGAGCCTGTCTCTTTGAAATACGTTGCATAGTTTAAAAAGTGTAAGCAAACTTTGACGTTAAAATCAGCTTAAGTAGAAACAAACAAATAACTGTAGATGGGGTACTTTGCTGCTTCCCCCTACTCCCTCCCCGACTGCCCTTTGGCTGGGATGCATCTCTGACAGAGCCATAGTTCAGTATGTGTTCAAACACTACAGAGTCAGCAGCAAGCATTTACATGTTACTGCCAGTGATATCTGAACAGCTTCGTAGGCTTAAAAGTGAATTCTTGTAGAGACTAATGTGTTGTACAGTTTTGTTTTGTTTTTTAAAGATGAATGGCAAAAATAGCATGACTTGAATAGCGTGCTCTTCCCATAATAGCTAGAATTTGTGCTTCCGGCACACCCACGTCATAGTTTTTGCAATAGTAGTACTACAGTTTAAGAAAACCTCTGCTCTAGGCCTCAGTTAATTAGAATATATGTTTAATTAATATGGAAAAATAGAATTCCAGTAGGAAAATTTCATCTTTAGCATTTCTTACAGAGTTGTTGAATCTGTGGCAGATCTGTTTTGAACATTACTTCTCTTGTGATTCTTCCAAAATGTTGACTGCAGCTGTAGATTCTGACTGCTGCAAAGCTAGGCCTGGGATAGATGTTTGTGCTGGTCGGCAGAGGAGGTCAGGGGCCCAGGACGGATGACTGTCTTTCCTTAGTCAGGTTAGGAAACCACCATGTGAAATAATTCAGTGGTTCTCGTCTACTACATTCACCTCAAGTGCGTTTGGGAAACTCGAAATGAGGCCATAAGCAAAACGTAGGAACTTGGCAACTGTGGGCTTTGAGAATAAGGTGGACCATTTCTCAGCGTTCTCCAGGATAGACTGTAAGAGCTGATAATGGAGGCCGTTTTTCTAACAGACGGTTGGAATCATCTTTGGCTAAGTGTGTATTCATGGGGAGATGCTAATAAAAGGTGTCTTTTGTTTGCCTTCATCTTCATCTATCTCTTCAAGTCACTTTTTGTTTGTGTCTAAGAAACTACTCTCTTGAGGGAAACTGAGGCAACAGCTATATTCTGGAATTATGTTGGTGTCTACTTGCAGTCAGATAAGCCCGTGGAATTTTGCTCTAAGCACATCAGACCTACATGCTTAGAGAAAGGAATAAACCCATCCTGAGGCTTCTGTGCATCCTGAGATGTGTAGAGCAAATGCAGCAGAAGAGGGAAGCAGAGAAGACAGAGTGGGTGGGTGCAGGAGGAGGCCCGAGATCGTGAGCAGCACCTACTGTCCCTCCTTCCTGTGTGGAAATGGACACAGTCAGGCGCTAGAGCAGTGAGTGGATACACAGATGAAGTTAGGATGCTCTGAACTCCCTGCAGAAGATGAAAAGCAGAAAGACTAAACCAGGATTTATAGAAAATCCAGAACACGCAAAGGAAAAAAAAATCTCAGAAATATTAAGAAAACAATTGATTTCTATAAGCAGTTTAATTCAATGACTTCAAATTGGTGTCCTGCCAATTGGGTGCTAATTAGAAAAAGTTTAAGCTCTGGGAATTTCTACAATAGGAAAATACATTCTGCCTTCACATTTTTAGACTCCCTATTGGACTCATGGGAAACAACTTTCTGTTAAACCGGTAAGTCGGCAACATTCATTGAGCCTTCACTGTACACAGAACAACACATCCTTCACTACGTTTTGTCTGGGAAACTGAGCATAAAGGTTTTTGAGAACAGACACAGGTTCAAGATTGGCAACATCAGGGACCTCATTAAGAAGCAACCTCCCTGATTTTGTGGTTCAGCTTCAAGGTTCCAAAGATTGGGTCAGATGAGCTTTCTTTAGTTTTTCTTACTTGGGCTTGCTTTTCTTGGAGCTAAGTAATAAATCATATCCGATTGAAGCAGCTGCATTTCAGCATTGGTTTCTTGTCTCCAACAAAGTCTCAATCTCCACAGGAAATGTTCTTTAATATAGAATAACTGCATCAAATTCAGATGATACTTATAATCAGATTTTAGGATTCAGAGCAGAACTGTTTCTGCAAAGACTCTTTCCCTGTCAGGAAATACATATGACATTTTCTGAAAAGCTTTAGTTAGTTCACATTTCCCCTGTCTCTCCCTGTCCTGTAGGTGCTGCTTCCACCTCTCCTCTCCCATCTTTGCTTCTCACCTACCCCTGTGCTGTGGATTAGAACACGTTCTCTGGAGATGGGGTGTTTATCACTTCTAATGGGTATCTGGCATCGCCAGGAGAATGGAGGGGAGCAGTCACAACAAGAATAATGAAGGATTTTCTAGCATGAAGCGGGGGGAGTGGAAAAGACCCAGCACCATGCAATTTACTTGAGTCATGTACAACTCTGGCCGTTTGATGTTTAAAAGCCACAGTAGACCTGCTTTACTCTCTACACGTGTAAGTTTAGCTGCAGTTCTTAGCAGAGCATGAGTTCAAAGGGCAAAAATGAAATACCCAACAACAATAGCAACAACAACAAAATCCAGTATGTACTTAGAGAGTCTTAGCAGCCCAGAAGCGCTAAACATGTTGTTTTACGTGGAGCTACAGACTGGAAGCAGCCCGTTAGAGAGATGCAAGAACTACAGCGTAGGCAGAAGAAACATGCTGTTTCCGTGCAGCAGATTTATGGTGTGAAACATGGAATGAAACCTTGCCGAGCACTGCAGTCCCCCTCGTTGATTAACATGGCAAACCCACCGCGATGTGGAAGCACACGCCCCAGGCATGTCTTAAGGTCTCAGCCATTCTGAATTCCAAACGTAAACGGGCTCGGTCATCCTGGAGGTGCGCGTGCTCTGTGTTTGCTTACGTAGTGGTGTAAGGTGCTTGTTTTTTCCTACTACCCTGAATTTTGAAATGGAGCTTTATCTCTCTACAGTATTCTCCACAATTCTGCACTACGGTATTCTCAGCTTCACTATTTCTCTCCCTCTAGTCCAAATTGCCAAATCAGCAGGTTGGAAGTATTGGTTAATTGCAGCAGCTGGTGCATTTAATGGTTTGGGGGTTAATTTATTTGGAAACAATTTATAGGGGAATGAGTTAATTGTTCTCCATAATACATTTTCAAATATCCAAATGACATTGCCAGGCAGCTGCATTAGCTAGTCTTCAGGAATTAAGATAGAATTTCTTTTCAGGAACCCAATTTCAGAATGATCTTGCTCTAGAATAATTTTAGATGATGAAGTTTACCAGTCAATAAAATTTATGCCTCTTGGGAATGATTTATTCTCCTATAGTATAAGTTTAACTATGTTGCTCTTTTAGAAGTAACATTAATGCAAAATTAGGTCAGTATTTTGGGTAGACCCAGAAGTGGGTTTTTTTTGTTTGTTTTTTATGACTGGAGAGCAGTTTTTAGTAATTGCTTTCTGTTATTAAGTAACCACCTTGTAAGTTGGAGAGTAACCAGTCGTATGTGGCTGCTTACTTGCCCCCAGTCACAGTAAGCTATGCCCAGACACTGTCCACGTGACTGAGGGGATATCCAGAGTTTGTTAATAAAGGCATGAGGCATCCGTTTCCCAGACCCAGACATGGAAGAAGAAAGTTTCTTTGTTTGCAGAACTGCCGATTACACAGTTATAAATTTGATGATTTTACTCAGACAGCTTAAATTAAAAAAAAAAAAAAGACTCTTTTTCTTTAGTGATTTAGCTTTTCAGCTTAAATCAGGTTTGTTTTGGTAACCATTTTCAGGATTTTTTAAACATCTAATATACGAAGGAAGGTAGAATTAGTTTGTGCAGAAACCAGACATCAGAACAGAGAATTGCACTTGAGGACAAATTGCATCACTTGTCATCCCTGGGGCTTTGGGCAAATCACTTCATCTCTCTCTAATCCTTCGTTTACTCATGGACCAGAGGGAAACAAGAGCTTGATTCCCACAGCATCACGGGGAAAATTAAAACCATGATATAAATGGGAAGGATTTTCGTTATATCCTCTGGGGTTTGCTATTTCACATATGATGATCTCAAATAAAAGTATCTACAGCTATATAAACAGTGTTTTATACTGATTGATTTCATTCCAATTTATATTGTAAGCCATGGGGTATGAATTTCAGATTAGGGCTTTTACAGCTTGTCGCTGTTGAATACATGTAAGAGAAGGGATGCTATAAGGAAATTGAAATAACATTTATTCATTCGCTTATCAGCTCATTCATTCATTGATATTTATTATGTTCCTACAATACAAAGGTACTTAAACTATAAAATTAAATATAATGTCCTTACCTTTGTGTAAAGACTGGTATCAAAGTGAATAATTATGATGTGATAGGCTTTATAATATAGGTATGTAACAAATACCTATAGCAAAGTAGGGTCTTAAAAGCAATAAGTTCTGTCTGGGAAGAGGACTCAAGCTGTGGTGATGGGGGTACAGGACAGGCTTGCATAAGGGTGCTTGGTCTCCAGTCTGATGGAGAAGCAGGTATACACTTGATTTTAACAAGAAAGTTACTTCAGTAAAGATCTGTCCGGAAAGATAAAGGTATGTACATATGTACAGATGCTACGTATTCTGAGAGCACAGAAGAGTGAATGACTGTGTGTAGAAAGTGGAAAAGGCTTCAGGGTCGGGGGAAAAGAGCCCCCAGAATGCTTTATAGAGTTCCCAGTCTCTCCCAGGCAGGTGCCAAACCCTGTATATGCACTGGTTCTTTCCATTATCATAGGCAGTATTGCCTGCTGGTTAAGAGTACACTTTTTGAAAACGCTACAAACCTAGAATTTTATCCTCGTTTCTCAGATCTTACCAGTTGCATTACTTGAGGCACTTAGCCTTCAAACCTTTTCATCTGTAAAGCAGGGCTAGCCATACTACCTCTTCGAAAAGTTGGTGTTCAGATTAGTGAGAATGTAGATAACAGTCTAGTGTCCAGGATAGTGTAAACTGTCATTATACAGTGCATTATATTATATAATTGTTCTTGTTGGAGCAATAGTGGCAGTAACAGGAATAGTAGCATATAAGGAGTGGTAACAGTGCAAAAATGAGCTCTGTTCAGTATCATCAGTCTCTTTTTTAATCTGGGGAAATCAAGTCTTAGAGAGCTCAGTTAAGGAGCTTGCTCAGGGCTAGTAGTGCCAGAGCCGTAATTAGAACCCAGTGGCATCTTACTCCAAAGTCCAAGATCTTAAACACTGAAAGAAGTTAATATCAGGTTGGTTTATGAAGGGGTAGGAATATGTCAAATGACGTGAAGAAGAGCACCTTTTGAAGGCCCAGGATGCCACACTATGCCAAATGGAGAAAGAGCGCACATATTTTAAACATATTTGTCCACATTACTGCAAATTGGATCCAAGAGAGGAAAACTTAAACATTAGCAGTTGGATGTATACACGGAGCCCTTGTGTTGATTAGGTAAGTTCTTCGAATTTCTTCTTGCTCTGGGATATGAAGAATATATGAGTCAGCTCTGGCTTCTGTAACAAAACACTATAGACTGAGTGGTTTAAACAAACCAAAGCAATTTATTTCTCACAGTTTTGGAGGCTGGGAAGTTCAATATCAAGGTGCTGGCAAGATAAGTTCCATTCTGTAGGTCTCTTCTTTTGGCTTGTAGGTGGCTGCCATCTTGCTGTGTGCTCATTAAACCTCTTCCTTGTGCACAGAAATAGAGAGAGTGAACTGTCTGGCATCTCGTTTTACAAGTGGACTAATCCTATCAGATCAGGCCCCCATCCTTATGACCCCTTTAGGTTTAGTTGATTCCTTAGGGGCCTGTCCCACACAGTTAGGCCTCTAAATAGCCACACAGGAGTTAGGGCTTCAACATGGGAATTTTGAGAGGGTACAACGTTCAGTCCAAAAAGAGAATTAGGTCACACATTTGTGGTTATATACCCAGAACTAATCTAAATCAGACGTAAAAAGTGTTTTGTATGTATATATGCTTATATATATTTTTCATCTTGTGTATGTTTCCTGATGAAGCTGTTTTTCGAGTTCATAGTGTTATAGTTTTATCCCTTCTCCCTTCAATTCAGAGGACATAATTTGGGGCATGGTAGATCTCCACTTGTATGAAGCAAATATTTCATATTGATGTAGATGGTGGTCCCTACCCCAGGCTCACAAAGCTCTCTTAGCAGTAGTTCCTCTCCTCTAGCAGGCGTGCAACTCCAGCACCTTGGAGCCTCATCTTGCAGAGAACAAAAGCTTTCAGGGACTTGGAGGTCTTGGGGGTTGAGCCTGGGATTTGTGTCCACAGGCCTATGTACAAATCCTGGGCAGGAAACTCCCTTTCTCATAAACTCAGTTTTTGTGTGTGTGTGTGTTTGTTTGTTTGTTTTTTGTTTGTTGTCATTGTTTATCTAGAAAGGGAGATATTGTCTACCTATTGGGTTGATATGGTAATCAACAATAAGTGCTATTTGTCATCACAAATTGTGATACTCACAAATAGTATTCTCTCCTTTCATGCCAGAAGGGCTGAGGGACCTGGAGTTTGATACAAAAACTCTATTTTGGAGGTTGTTTTAAAAACTAGCTTGCTGAATTTTTGACCTCCTCCTCCTTTCCCAGAGAAGACAGCAGCCTGTCAAGTGTGCCTTCACCTAGAGACCTTGTCATCCCTGGAAGATCCAGGTCTGTGACCCCGGTGGCCAGCTTGGTCCTGCTTTCAGTCATGAGGATCCTGCCAGCTCTTTGCCAGGGCTCAGCTTCTGCCTTCCACATCTTTCCCCTAACTTATACCCGACATACCAACTAATGACACAGACTACCTGGCCCTGAGCTTGTCCTCTGACCACATTCCTCAAGCTGTATCCCTGCTCTTTTTCTCTGATTCACCATTCCTGACAGGTGTTCATGGTCAGACTAGAGTTGGGCTATTATCCCTAGAACTTTGGGCTGAAATTCCATCGTGCCCATGTTTGCCCCATGTCTTACTTGCCTCCTTACCACTGCATAATGTCCATTTCACTTGTCCATGCCACAAGGCCTGCACCGTGCTGTGGAGTGTACACACCTCTCCTGGGAGCCAGTGTAGCTGTTGCAATCAATGGTGTGGATTCATATGTTGGGAGGGAAACAATATGCAGTTCACTGTGAAAATCCACAGGAAAATGATAATGTGTGTAAAAAAGTGGAAAATGGACTCAGGACCATTTTCTTTAAAATGATTTTACTTTAAAATGTATTTGCAGGGACGTGAACGAAAAACAAATGCATTCTAATGGTTGATTATATCTCAGTAACTCAAGCTGTTGTGCAACAAACACTGGTACTATTTGGAATAGTTCAGTATCACCTCGGGCTGAGCAGGTTGATGCAGCAGTACCCCAAGATGCTAAAAGAGGCATTGATTTTCTCAGGTGAGGAGGGAATTGTCCTATTTAACTGCATCATATAGAGTTTATGTGTGTGACTGCCATATATTAACCTACACAGAATTACTCACGTATGAATGTGCTTGTTGAGTCCCAGAGAAGAAAATATTGTCCTGGCTGGGAAATAAAAAGATCACTACCGTGTTTCCCTGAAAATAAGACCTAGCCGGACCATCAAAGTAAAAAAATCCTACAGGATTTTGCAGAGTAATAGAGTTTGGATCGTTTCCTTTTGAGAGTACCATTCCTAAAACTTAGAGGATTAGAAAAAACAAACATTTATCTGCAATTTTGGTGGAGCTCAACAGGAATGGCTTCTTTTTTGCTTCAACTATTGCTCTCTGGGGTTGTTTGTCTAGAACTGGAGGATCCAAGATGTCTTCATCCACATGGCTGGCATCTTTCCTGCGACGGTCAGAGTTGACTGGCCTTTCTCTCCAGCCCTTCAAAGTCTCTCATTCTCACCTCATGGCCTCTCTCTCTAGCAAGGCAATCAGACTTCTTTACATAGTTGCTGGATTCAAAGGAGACAAAAGTGGGAGCTGCCAGGCCTAGTAAGGCCTAGGCCCAGATCTGGCAAAGTCTCAATTCTTCCACATTCTACTGGTCAATCAAGTCGTAAGAGTAGGCCTTATTTAAGAAGAGGGGAGCTAGCATGTGTGTACAGGTGAAGGAAGAATTGTTGATGGATTCTTTGGAAACAATCTACACACTGGACTTAATAACATTTGTAGAATTGAGGCACTTAGAAAAGTGAAGAATTAACATATTTTTAGAAAAATGTTGGCTAAGCAAAGGTTTAGAAGTTGAAAAGAATATGAAAGACAATCATTGAATTCATTTGGAGTTCAAACTCTGAAGGTAGATTGAAGTTAGACTCTGGAGACCAGACTGGTCTGTAGCTGAGGAATCACTCAATGTTCCTCATGGAACTTCACACACAACCCCCTGGTGCCCGTTCCTGGTATCCATTCATTTCAGATCTGCTCTAAGGTCCCAACTAAAGTATGTAATACATATTTTTATCCTTAACCAAATTTTTGTTAAGGGAAAAACAATACACGTACATTGTCAAAACTCATCAGAATAAAAGGAATATGGTGAAAATGAGTTTCATTCCTGGACCTTTAAACCTTACTCACAGGCGATCACTATCAACAAGTTCTCTTGAATCCTTCCAAGGATCATCTGTGCGTAGCCAAGGGATAGGTATCTATCTCTATCTCTGCACGTAGACATAATACACATAGATCCCTTAGGTACACATATGGGAGCATACCCTGTAGGTTGTTTGGCCTATTGCTTTTATTTCACTTAGTAATACATTGTGCAAGTTATATAATATCAACACATATAGACACACGAGTAATTGCTTTCTTAAACAGAAAGAAGTAACTCTACGTAATAGTTTTGTAATGACCATAAAAACTCTCTGATATGAACTTAACTGGATCAAACACACATGTGGAGAGGGAAGTTATGTCAGAGTAATACCTCGATGCTGCTGTTATACGGAGAATGTTTGAAAATTCACAAAGCCCATTATAGTCATAAAAAAGGGAGGGAAATGATGCAGAGAGGCAGCCACGTTTCCGTGATCTCCTTTGTTCACTTTCTCGTGGAGCCCTCACCTCTGTGGGCTAACTGCTCTATTCCTTTCTCTCCTTTAACTTGGATAAGTGAGAGTCAGTTACATGGGGAGAGTGCAGAGAAGAGCTGTAAAGACCTTTATAGGCTGGTTTCCAATAGCTATTGGATAAAGTTTGCTTTTAATCTCAATTTTATAGGTCCTTGGTTATATAATATTACTATGTTGGCCAAATGTTTAAAAAGTTTTCCAAAGCTCGGACATTACCAAATTATGAGACCTACCAGGATTCTTTTAACTGATTTCTTCTACACAGCTGGTCTTCCCTGCTGGAAACTTAAAGCTAGTAAGAGAAAGAAAACATGTTCGTGAATAATAGTATATAATACAGATTCTAGAAGAATCATAGATAAAATGAGTAACTAAGCGTTCACAGGAAGGGTCCTTACCTTTCAGAAGCATAAGAGGAAAGATTCATGGAAGAGACGAGATTGAAGATGCGTCTGAAGATTGTGTTAGTATTTCTACAGGGGAAAGAAGTTAAGGAGAGAAACACAGATGTAAAGACATAAGGGGAAGTGGGAAAGCAGGAAGTAAATACAGCAATAATAATATTAATGATAGTATTTATTGAGTACCTATGATGTGCCAAAAATTAAGTCAATGTGTTATAACACCATCTTTAATACTTACTATATCCTATAGGAGAGATATTATTATTCCTGTTTATAGAAATGTAAAAGTTGAGGCTCAGAGAGGTTTAATAATTTGGCTGAAGCCAAATGACTACAGTGTAGAAAATCCAGAATTTATGTTTATATCGGCCTGATTTTGAAGCTTGTGGTATTTTTAGGATGTTCATACTGCACAGGCCACGTAAAGAAAGTTCCAAAAGCAAGTAGTGGTCAAGTAAGAAGACTGAGAACTGATCTTTGGAGACGACAACAAGGTCACTGCTGGCTTTCAGAAAAGTAATTGCAGAGTTTTGTTGAGGCTGAATTCTCTATAGAATGGATTCCAGAGAAAACGGGAGGTGAAAAGTGGAGACATTGATTATAGACAAATCTTTAGAGGAATTTGGCCTCAAAGGGAAGCTGGGAAACACAGCAGTGACTGGATACTGACTTGGGACAAAGGAAGGATTTTTGGTTTTATGTTTTGTTTCTTGATGACATTGATCCAGTAGAAAGGGAAGAAATGAAGATATGGGAGGGGGGTGATTGGAGTATCAGAGTCCTTAAGTAGGTGGGACTGGCTGGGATCCCCTGCACCAGTGGAGAAGTTGTCTGCAGACAGGAGTGGTGGAAGCTTATGGTAACAGAAGAGGCCAGAGGACCCAGGCACAGGTACAGGCTGGTGGTTTCGCTGGGAAAACAAGGAAGGCCTTCTCTAACTCTGTTTATTCTCAGTGAAATAAACAAGTTTAGCGACTGAGAGGAGGGGCAAGGGGGTATACGCAAGAGTACAGGAGTGAGTTGCACTGAATCTATTGCATTGTCTATCCTGTTCTGAAAATCACAGTATGAAGTCTGGGCTGCTTGATTTGTGGAGGAAGCACAGCACCAGGAATAAAGAAAAAGGCTGAGGTCAGCAATGCTGTAAGAAGAAAATCCTACAGAAGCCTGGAGATCATCTCCACAGACCATCTCCACTGAGTAGCCCAGAGTGAAATGAAAAACAGATCCCAAAGTGTATAAATCATCTTAGATACTGACAGTTAAGCATCTATAGGGGATCAGGCTGGAGGAATGGACCCGCTGGCCGTGAGAGAGGAATAGCAGTCGGATTCTCAAGCTTGTGCTTCCATACATGAAACACAGATAACACAGCATCTTGCAGAAGGGGGTGGAGAGGTGAAGCAGAACAGCTAGGGGGCTTCTAGGGATAAGTGAGATAGTGAGCATTGATCCTAAGTGGAAAACAAGCACATTCAAAGGAAATAGCTATGGAATGTGGATGAGATTGATTTGATAGACTGTAAGATTTAAATATTTAAATACAAGTATGCATTTATAATTTGTTTCTGGTGTTATTCTAAAAGTACGTATCACTTGTCACAAATGCATTTATTCATATATTTGAAAAATCATACAGATGTGTTGTATAAAATTAGCTTACGAGTACATATGACAGTCACATAGCGCCTACAGTGTGTCTGGTGCAAAGAGCTTTACATTCATGAACTCATTTAACAGGGATAACGACTCTGAATTGTATACTGTTAATATACCCATTTTACAGATGAGGGAATTGAAGCATAGAGACATGCCGGGATCACATAGTATGCAATGGGTGGAGCTAGGCTAACTCTGCCATCCTGCGTTATCTGCTAATTCAGGACATTATGCAGTAGGCATATTAAAATAAAAATCTCAGATAACAAAGTAGACATAGGAAGTAGAGAGAAATAATTGTACCAGAAAACTAGTGCAAGGACTACAAACTAGACTTCTGAGTTTGTTACTACTCACGATGAAAACAGAAACATGATATGCAAACCTGAAGACTGAACATGACTGCTGCCTGTGGATCCATTATAATAGTAACCAGGTGACGTGATGCACGTTATGGGCTGAATTGTGTCCTCTTAAAATTCATAACCCCCCCCCCCCCCAGCATCTTAGAATTTGATTGTGTTTGAACATAGAACCTTTAAAGAGGTGATTAAGTTAAAAATGAGACTCTTAGGGTGGGTCCTTCTTCAGTCAGACTGGCGTCATTATAGGAAGAGGAAATTTGGAATCAGAAATACGTAAGACAGGTGCACGTACAGAGGAAAGAACATGTGAGGACAAGAGCCGCCGTCCACAAACCAAGGAGAGAGGCCTCAGGAGATACCAAAGCTACAGACATCTTGATCTTGGACTTCCAGCCTCCAGAACTATGAAAAAATAAGTCTATTTTTTTGTAAGCCGCCAACTTATACCATGGGGATTGTAAGTTTGGAGCAGAACTGTTTAGCTGGACCTCTAGCAGAGTAGGCATTCTGATGAAGTTTGTTCACCAGTGGACTGTGTGGGAAGAAAGCTTTAGACCAGGTCATCACTTCCGTAGAACCAGACAACCTGAGTAGCTATCCAAGCACAACACCTGAAATCCAGTGATGATTATGTTAACTAGAATTTATGTTCTGGCAGTTTTCCCTGCACATTTCAAAGAAATCAGGGAAAAAGATGAAGACATTTTCGCATTAACTGGACGACTTCTGCATTATATGATTTGCTTTGCAAAAAAAAAAAGAAAGTTTGCTTGTTTGTTTTTCCCATCTGTAGTTTTATTTCAGCTGCATACTTTTGTAAAAGCAATTTGCAGAAACATGTTCTGAAATCTGACATTTCAGGCAGCTCCAGGCACCGTGTGGGGCACTGAAGCAACCCTCTTGCTCGTTGGCCTCGGCCTTTCCCTCCACCGCGTTCTGATCGCAGCGGGAGATTTGAACACATTATGAAATACAATGCAGCTTTCAGAACTGGGTACCGTATGTCTTGCTCGGTGATAAGGTTGACATTTGCATCCATTGAAAATACATAAGTCAAGTCATTCTTGTGCTGGTGCTGAAGGGCAGAACCTGCTGCTGACTTAAATCCAAGCACTGACAGGCAGCAGCCAGGGAATCTGCAGGTTTGCACATCCGCACATCTGCTGGCAGGTGTAACTATCAGACAGTCGTGCCTTGGAATTTTGACACATACAATAGACAAAGAAGTCAAAGGAAGTTAGGAGTTGTGCTTTCTCTTCTTTTGTCTCTATTGCTCTCACTGCTCACTGAGAGAGACTTTCCTCGCTGTACTGTTTTCATTTGTTTCTGTTTTACAGGCAGTACGTTTCTCTATAGCAATTATTGAAAAATCTACTTGTATTCTGTGTTAGTTGAAAAATGTTAATATTATATCAGCACAGAGTTGAGAACAATGCATTTGCTGAGGTTTCTCATTGTTCACTATGTTCTATCACTGATCTATTATGACCTTAGGGGAATATTCTGTGGAGGGACCAGAATAAAAAGTAAATAGAAATAACCATTTGTATTATTTTCTGAGTAATATGACCTTGATAAACTTAAAGTATTCATATGCAATTATACAGTACAGTAATCAGTATTAACTTACAGTTAATTGATATTTTATACCTTAAACGTACTCAAGTTCTTGCTTTGTTATTTATTTGACTTTGATCAAACCCTGTTACATCACCATCACAGTTACTTAGTATATCCATTGTCCTGCAACAATAGAAATAATAATTATTTAATGGTCAATTATCTGTCTTGGATCTTTGGGCAGAAATGTAACTGCTTAATGTTTTCACTAGATGACAGGGAGAGGTAAGGAGATTTAATAAAACTCAAGTTCATTACCTTAATGTTAATTGGGTATTTGAATGTTTAAATCCGCTCTTTTAAAAAGCACTAAAGTCATAGGAAAAATTTAGCCTTTATTTTGTTATCTTGTTGCATTCTTTTGAGGCAACCAGGCTGAAGATTTTGCATAGTACAAAAATACAACAGTGAGGTAGTGGGAAAAGCTATGGGCAAGTAGTTAAGAGGGCCTATTGTTTCATCTTGCTTTTGCCAGTGACTTTCTATGTGATTCTAAACAATTTACGAGGCCTGTCTCATTTTCTTATTTTCCTTTTCTACAATCAGCAGTAATAAGACCTTGCCTGTCTACTAAGTTTCTTGTGATTAAATTAGGTAATGCAGGAGAAAGCACTTAGGAAATATGTTACAGAAGTATTCTATTAATTAGAGGGTTTTGCATTGCTTATCTAAAATGGATAGTTAATCTAAGCATGGAAAAGTTCTTTCATAAGAAGTATTTCTCCCTCAGAACAGATACTGGACTCTGCCTGATTGTTACCTCTTTATTTTAATTACATTCTTATAAATTAAAAAAGAAAAAAAACTATTCACATACTCTCATTTAATTTTGTGTACATCTTTTAGACCCCATGCATGATACTCAGCAGGGTGTCTTGGTATGGTAGGTATGTGGTAGATAATGGAATACATTTTAAATAAACGAATCACCCAATGAATGCACATACTGTGTTTCCCCGAAAATAAGACCGGGTCTTATATTAATTTTGTTCCAAAAGCATTAGGGCTTATGTTCAGGGGATGTCATCCTGAAAAATCATGCTTATTTTCCAGCTAGGTCTTATTTTTGGGGAAACATGGTATGTTCAAGGTATTTGATTCTCAACAAAGGGAAAGAAAATTACACAGTAAAATATTATAAAACAGGTTTATGCTACGTCATTTAAAATAGCCATTGAGTGATTCCCAGTGTAATGTAGACTGAGAAAACACTATCCCCAAATTTATTTTGCTTTAATTATTTCAATTATTATTATAATTTACTTATCACTTTAAAAATTATTCATTATTGCTGTTCCTTCTTGTCAGAGAGATCTGGAAGAAACAGGGTTGGCCCACTTAGCGAGACTCCCTGGATGCACAGGTGATGACGGGTGGTGGGAATTGTTAGGAGCTGAAGCTGATTGATCCCACATGTTCTAGCTCCATTCAGGCGATCAGGGAAAGCACTGGAGTGAATGTGTAAGACAGTAAACAACAACCTGAAATTGAATGGAACTGTCCTGATCAAATTTAAAATTAGAAAATAGAACTTTCCTTAATGTAATGGAAGATATGGGGGGGGTACTCCTTTCCCTTCGCCCTCCCTCTTTTCCTTCCTCTCTCCTTCTCTCCTTTGTTCTTCTTTTCTTCTTTTTTTATTCAGCCCTTTGAATCCCTTTGACTCCCTTTCTAGGTTTATAAGAGTCTCCTTTTCTGGTATTCCACAGCCATTGCCTTTTGCTTTCA
Organism: Rhinolophus sinicus; assembly: GCF_057876585.1. Lineage (NCBI taxonomy): Eukaryota > Metazoa > Chordata > Mammalia > Chiroptera > Rhinolophidae > Rhinolophus > Rhinolophus sinicus. Next base: position 82,574,240 of record NC_142502.1, on the reverse strand, counting down.
GAGAAGTAATTTCTCTGCTTTAGAAGATGAAACCATGGAGATGGTTCTTGTCCACCGTTTTCTTTAACCACCTTCTTGCCATTGATATTACTAAGCTTTATCAATGTTTCACAGGATATTGCTTTTCAGTCTTTTTGTTGTTTTTTCTTATACTTAGGTTATTGACTAAGTATAACCAGTATCATCACCGAGGTAATATATAGTCACCCCAATAAAATATGAATGTAAGTAGCTATTCATGCCACAAAGATTGCTTATCTGTTTTTTTCATGATAAGTTGACCTGGAAGGTACCTAAGAGTACACTCTGCCCATGACAGATGTTTTATTTCAATGGAAAAGATAACTGGAGTTTTGAAAAATGAAATACTTGATAGCTAAAAATTATTACAGATAAAACTGTAAAGCCCCAATGTTTTATGAGAAATCATCTCAGAACCATATACACTGGAATTTTTAGCCCAGTTTCCAAGACACTATTCTATTTTCACAATAAATATAGCGCTTGGACTATATTTCTCAGCTTTTATTTCTGTAACATTATTTATTGTATTAGTTAGCATTGTATACAATAACAGAACCAATACGATATATCTGTTAGGTTGGTGCAAAAGTAATTGCGTTTTTTTGCAATTATTTTTAACCTTTTAAACTGCAATTATTTTTCCACCAACCTAATACATACCTATATCTTTATCTTTATCTTTATCTGTATCTATATCTATATCTATATCTATATCTATATCTATATCTATATCTATATCTATATATATATAAGGAAATTTATTATAAGATATTGGCTTGTGTCATTTTGGAGGTTAAAAAAGTCCCACGATTTGCCACCTACAAATTAGAGATTTGGGAAAGCCAGTGTTGTAGTTTGAAAGCATGAGAGCCAGAGCGCCGATGGTATGGATTCCAGTCCAGACCTCAAGGTCTGAGAACCAAAAGCACCAAGGGCAGAAGGTTGATGTCCTGACTAAACAGCAGGCAGAGAGAGAATTCATTTCCTCTCCTTTTTGCTCTATTCAGGCCCTCAACAGATTGGAAGATGCCCACCAGCACTGGGGAGGGACATCTGCTTTACTCAGTCCACCAATTCAAATGCTCATCTCTTCTATAAACACCTTCACAGATACACAAGGAAATAATGTTTAGCCAGAGATCTGGGCATCCCTTGGTCCAGTAAAGTTGACACATAAAATTACCCATCACATTTATGTAATTTGCATTTGAAATATTGGTGGTACAATATTACCTTTACAAAATACTTAATTTACTTACAAAACTTTATACGATGTGAGATATAATGATATTTCACAATAATTGCATTTAAATTGAGAGTTGTCTAACATTAATTTTTATGTAGTTAAAAAATAAAATGTAATAATATCCAAGACAGGTATTAGAATATTTTATGCACATCAGATTTTATTATTTCAGTGATTTAATCTGTGTTCCACGCTACACTTCCTTATCTGAATTTAATATTCATTTCTTTCTCCATATGCGTATGAAATAGTTCCCTTGTCCATCAGCGTTTTATAATCTTGATATAATGAAAATTTTAATTAGCCTCTCTATCTGAAACCATGGCTCAATTTTCTTGCATTGTAAGATGATATATATTTTTTCCAAATATAGATGTTTCTGTCTGAAATATGCCTACCTTTTAAACCTAAGACTAAAATACAAACCGTTTCCCAATTATTGTGCAGTGTTGCCGTTGCGTACAAATTAAGGACATAGATTTCTCAAAGTATATGTAAACATCTCATTAATGTAAAATGTATAATAATACATGAAAATTTATATGTTATGAGGGCTAATACTTTGCACAGATATTAAAATTAAATATTTGAGTTAATGTATGTGTGCACCATCAAATACTATGCACTACAAACTACTTTTCTCTGAGACAGTGAGACTTAACTGACTTATTTTTATTTCCTCACTCTCTTTTAAGCAACTGTGAACTTTAGTTAATGTAAATAAAATGTCACTGAGAGTTAGAAAGAAAAAAGAATACTAACTCAGACTCTAATCTGTTTGTGGCTTTGTGTATGTATCTGAAGTGCTTTGATCCTCCTTGGCTATCCAACCACCACCTCTCCCTCTCCTGGAGCCCCTTCCTTTTCCTTCTGGACAGCATTGGTCGCGCTTTGCTCTGCATTCTTTACACAGTCCACTTTTTGACCATAGCGCACACCGCATTTTCCTCCTTGTAGTGTAATTTAAGTCTGTTTCTCTCAGTAGATTATAAATTCTTAGTGATCAGGGACCAGGTCTTCTCCTTTAGTGCCCCTCATGACTTTCCGATTAAATGGTAATGATGAATTAAGTGTGAAACTCTGAAGGGTCAGGAATGTTAACCCTACTTGCAAGCTAAGAGTCAGCATGCCACCGAAAATGAGACCTCTGCATCAGCAGACAGAACTTTTATTTAAGTACATTTTGCACTCATCTCATGTCCCAAATCCCTTCTGGTCATGCAGTGACAGGCAGATTTGCACCACAGGAGAAGAACCCTGCAATATGAAACTTGTAGCTTATATAGGGTGGCTGGTAGGTCTGACTATCTTTCCTTTGGAAGGAGAAAAAAGACTTTTGTTGTGGAATATAGATAAATCCTCTCCTGGAAGAGGAAAAAAAGCTCAGTACCCTGGAGTGTAAACAAATGGCTGTGGTGAGCTACATCTCTATCTTTCCAGAGGTCTCTATCTTTAGGGCTGCTGTCCAATCATCTTTCAATCCACGTGCCAGTACTCTTTGCTCAGAAAGCTGTAATCAAGCAGAGAGATGACAATAGTCAAGGACAATTTTCTCCCAACACATAAAATGTATTGTCCAAACTAGGACATTTTTGATAGTGAAAAGTATGTCATTATTATTATTATTATTGCTATTATGCCAGAACAATATCATGAAAGACAAAGAAATGCCAAGAAATTGTTTTAGATGAAAGAAAAATGAGAGACATGTCGCCTAAATTCAATGTGTGATCTAGATTGGATCCTGATCTGAAAAACAAATAAAAAAAATATTTCAGTGAAGGACATTATTGGGACAATACGAAAAATTTTAATATGTACTATGTAGTAGATGATACGACATGTCAAGGTTAAAGTTTTTGAATTTGATAATCTTACAGAGATCATTTAAGAAAATGTTCTTGTTCTTGGGAAATACATGCTGAAGAATTCAAACTTGAATTGTTATGATGTCTATAACTTACCTTCAAATGATCCAGGAAAAAATACGCATTTGTGTTTATATATAAAGATAATAAGAGAAAGAGGTATCCAATGTACTAATTATGCAACTTTTCTGAAGATTTAAACTTTTTCAAATTAAAAACATATTGAAAGAGTTTACATTAGGAAAACAAGAGTAAGCTAGGGCTGTGCTAGACAAACCATGAAATAGGATTACTGTTTATAAATCATGTTGCTGTGTACCAAGTGCTATTCTAGTCTCTAGAGACATAAACGTAAGGCATTTTTTTTCTTTTAAGTATATCATCACATAGAATAAATAAATTAGATAATAAATGTGAAGTTTGTTGTAGAGAATTTTTCTTTTTAATTAAAGTTTGTTGGGGTGACAATTGTTGGTAAAGTTACATAAATTTCAGGTATACGATTCTATATTACATCATCTATAAATCCTATTGTGTGTTCACCACCCAGAGTCAGTTCTCCTTCCGTCACCATATATTTGATCCCCCTTTCCCTCATCACCCTCCCCCACCCCCCTTACCTGCTGGTAACAACTACACTATTGTCTGTGTCTATGAGTTTTTGTTTCTCATTTGTTTGTCTTGTTCTTTTGTTGTTTTTGGTTTATATCCCACATATCAGTGAAATCATATGGTTCTCTGCTTTTTCTGTCTGACTTATTTCGCTTAGCATTATACTCTCAAGATCAATCCATGTTGTCACAAATGTTCCTATATCATCTTTTCTTACCGCAGAATAGTATTCCATTGTGTATATATACCACAACTTCTTTATCCATTCATCTATCGAAGGACATTTTGGTTGTTTCCATGTCTTGGCCACCGTAAACAAAGCCGCAATGAACATTGGAGCACACGTGTCTTTATGTATAAATGTTTTCAGATTTTGTAATTTTTTGAGAAACCTCCACACTGCCTTCCATAACGGCTGCACCAGTCTGCATTCCCACCAACAGTGTATGAGAGTTACTTTTTCCCTACAGCCTCTCCAACACAGGATTGGCATTAGATCATCTTTGAAGGTTTGGTAGAATTCACTAGTGAAACCATCTGGTCCCGGACTGTTCCTTTTGGGAAGGTTTTGGATGACTGATTCAATTTCGTTACTGGTGATCGGTCTGTTTAGATTTTCCAGTTCTTCATGGTTCAGCCTTGAAAGGCTATATGTTTCTAAGAACTTGTCCATTTCTTCTAGGTTATTGAATTTGGTGGCATATAGACCTTCATAGTATTCTTGGATGATCCTCTGTGTTTCTGTGTCATCCGTTATAACTTCCCCATTTTCATTTCTAATTTTGTTTATTAGTGTCTTCTCTCTTTTTATCTTAGTGAGCCTAGCCAAGGATTTGCCAATTTTGTTAATCTTTTCAAAGAACCAGTACTTTGTGACATTAATTTTTTCTGTTGTCTTTTTGTTCTCTATTTCAATTAGGTCTGCTCTGATTTTTATTATTTCCTTTCTTCTGCTGGCAGGTTTCATTTGTTCTTCTTTTTCTAGTTCTTTAAGGTGTGACATGAGGTTATTTATTTGTGATTTTTCTTGTTTCTTGAGATAGACCTGTAATGATGTAAATTTCCCTCTTAAAACTGCTTTCGCTGCATCCCAAATATTTTGGTAGGATGTATTTTCATTGTCATTTGTTTCTATGTGTCTTTGGATCTCCCCTCTAATTTCTTCTTTGACCCAGTCGTTCTTTAAAAGTATGTTGTTTAATCTCCATGTATTTGTGTTTTTTCCTGCTTTCTTTTTGCAGTTGATATACAATTTCAAAGCCTTGTGAGCATAGAATGTGCTTGGTATGATTTCAATCTTTTTATATTTTCTGAGGTTAGTTTTATGGTCTATCCTTGAGAATGTTCCGTGTACACTAGAAAAAAATGTGTAGTCTGATGTTTTAGGATGAAGTGCTCTATAAATGTCAATTATGTCCATTTTATCTAATGTGTCATTTACAACTGCGATTTCATTATTTCTTTTCTGTTTGTATGATCTATCCATAGCTGTCAATGATGTATTTAAGTCCCCTAGTACAATTGTGTTTTGGTCAATTTCTCACTTTAGTTCTGTTAATAGTTGCTTGGTATATTTCGGTGCTCCCTTTTTGGGGGCATAAATATTGATGACTGTTGTGTCTTCTTGTTGTATAGTCCCCTTTACCATTATGAAATGTCCATCTTTGTCTCGTGTTAGCTTTTTCACCCTGAAGTCTGTTTCATCTGATATCAGTATAGCTACACCTGATTTTCTCTAGATACCATTTGCGTGGAGTGTCAATTTCCACCCTTTCACTTTGAGTCTATGCTTGTCCTTGTAGCTGAGATGTGTCTCTTGGAGACAGCTTATGGTTGGGTTTAGTTTTTTGGTCCAGTCTGCTACTCTGTGCCTTTTTGTTGGTGAATTCAGTCCATTTACATTTAGGGTGATTATTGATATGTGAGGATTTCCTATCATTCTATCTTTAGTTTTCTGGTAAGGCTGTGTCCCCATTGTTTCTTTGCCTTTTTGTTGTTGTCTATTATTTCTGCGTGGTGGTATTCTATGATGTTTCCCTGTGTTTCTTCTTTTATTACAGTATACATTTCAGTTCTGGATTTATTTATTTATTTATTTATTTATTTATTTATTTATTTATTTATTTGAGTGGTTACTCTTAAATTTATGTAAAAGGAAGTTTGATATTTGGAGAATTCCATTTACTTCAGCATGCCTACTTTCTCCATTCCCATATTCTGGTTTAGGGATTTACTCTCCCCCTTTTTATGTTTTGGTTGCCACAAATTGTCCCTGTTGATGGTGGTCGAATAGCCTCCTTTAGTATTTCTTGTAGTGCAGGTCGTGTATTAGAAAGTTCCGTCAGTTTCTGTATGTCTGGAATGATCTTTATTCCTCCTTCATATCTAAAGGATATCATTGCTGGGTATATTTTTCTTGGCTCATAATTTCTCTCTTTCAATAGTTTGAATATTTGGTTCCACTCCCTTCTGGCTTGTAGAGTTTCTGCTGAAAAATCTGATTATAATCTTATGGGCTTTCCTTTGTAGGTTACCGTCTTCTTTTCCCTGGCTGCCTTGAGGATTCTTTCTTTGTCATTAATTTTTGACAGCTTCAATACAATGTGCCTTGGAGAAGGCCTGTTGGGGTTGAGGTAATTAGGTGTTCTGTTTGCTTCTTGGATTTGAGGATCCGGTTCTTTTCATAAGTTTGGAAAGTTCTCGTCGACTGTTTGTTTGAATATACTCTCTGTTCCTTTCTCTCTTTGTTCTCCTTCTGGTATGCCCATTATTCTTATATTGCTCTTCCTGATGGAGTAAGAAAGTTCTTGTAGAGTTCTTTCATTTCTTTTAAGTCTCAAATCTCTTTCTTTTTCCATCCATGTCATTTCCAGGTTTCTATCTTCAATGTCACTGATTCTGTCCTCTATCTGGTCAATTCTACTTCATAAGTTGGCTATTTTATTCTTAATTTCTTCTATTGATTTCTTAATCTCTAGAAATTCTATTTGGTTCTTTTTTTAAAATTTCAATCTCTTTGGTTAAATGCTCATGTTTTCTTTGATTGTGTTTCTGATCTCATTAAAATGCCTTTCTGTATTTTCTTGCATCTCGTTGAGTTTTTTCAGAACTGCAATCTTGAATTCTCTGTCATTAAAGTCACATATTTCCATATCTTTAAGTTCCTTTTCTGGAGACTTTTCACTTTCTTTCTGAGCTGTCTTGTTGCCTTGGTTATTCATGACAATTACTGATTTATTATTTATCTTCCTAGACATCTACAGGAGAGGCTTCTGCAACAGGTTGATAGGAAGAGGTCTTTCTTTTGTTTTACAGTACGTGTTGGTAGAATGTTTTATTTTCTCTCTGACTGCAGCCCTTTTTTCTCTCTCACACTGTAGTGTTATGTTTTCTCTGCACTATTCCAGCTTCTCACACAGTGGGGGGATTCCCTTGAAGGCAGGCTTCTCTTCTGTTAACAGTTCGCATGGGTCATAGGGTGCCGCGTTCCTGTGGGGATGCGGAGAGCTTTTGAAGTTCCAAAGCTCTTCCTTCACCAGATTCAGAGCCCATGTGTTTTAGCAGTTCTGTTTACTCCTGCAGGGATCCGCCGAGATAGGTGGTACAGGTGGGGTGAGTTGTGAGAGGTGGCCCAGAGCATTGGCGGCGACCACCACCACAGCCAGTCCTGCTTCCACAGCAACCTCCCCTTTGCTGGAACTAGTTGAGCTGAGAATCAGTGTATGCGGACCATAGGTCTCAGAACTGTAAATACTCTGTTCTTTTGATCTGACACTGCTACTGTTCCACTTCTAGTACTGGACAGGTGGGAGCAGGGCATGCTGTGGGAAGGTAGGGAGGTGGCGGCTAGTCTTAGTGCCTATGGCTTCTGTTCTCTGCGGCAGTGAAGGCTTTAAACACTGTTTTCAGCCTTACCTCAGTCTTTGCTCTGAGGTCTCTGCCGTGAGCGTAGGGTTCCGCCATGTTATATGTTGTCCCCTCTGCCTGTGGGCCATAAATGGAGTTCTAGCAGTCTCTGAGTTCTTCCCTCTCCCACAGCTGTGGTAGTTCCAGGATGTAGTGAGCTTGGTGCACCGAGCGAGTTCTGCGTCCTGCGTCTGCGCGGCTCCGGGCCTTGTACTTCTCCCTTCCCCCCCCAACCCCCCAACCCCCCGCCCCACACACAATTTGCCCACCCTTAGGTGAATTCAGCAGTGAGACTCTTCGTCTTGCCTCTCTGCTGTGCAGGGTAGTCCTTTGTGGAGTTATAGTTGTCCAATTTGTTGTAAATTCTAGGGGAGATTTGCAGAGGCTCACCTCACGCTGCCATTTTGATGATGTCACTCTCCTAGAAAATTTTGTATGGAGACAATATTTTTTGTGTCCCTGTGCAGTTGGGGGCCATCTAAACAAATTTTGCTGAAACTTGAAACCTGTGCTAAAAGAAAAGAAATTTACAAGTGTCTAAGTAGTGAAAATTCTAGAGATTTACCTAACCCCAGAGGTTTGTGTTTATATTTCAAGGAGGGATGAGGTGTGGGACCTTGGCAACCCTCTGTGTTATAAAGCTGGACACACTGGTTTCATGTGGCTGGTGAAGAGATTTATTTGCATACTAAAGGTTATAGTTAGAATACAAGATCCCTCCTCTTATTCCATTTTCAATATTCTCACAAAGATAGGAGACAGTATGTCCAAATAAGCTAGAGGAAATTTATTTTTAGCCACTCCTTACCTATAGTAGACTCCACTTGTATGTATAAGACATTTGATCCGGTGTTCACTGCATAACCCCAGATAAGAATTGTTTCAGTGCTATTTGCTGTGAGTGAATAGAAATCTGTCTCTGATCCAGAAAATCTAGCGCATTCAAGACAAAATTTATGAAGATGGAAATTAAGAACCCAACAGAAATAAATTAGGGGTTTTCTATAAAATAAGAGTTATGAGTGTTCTGTAAACGGAGAGAGGACAGTATGTCCTCTTGGATTTGACTGGATCTGCAAGGCTTACTAGTTCAACAGAGGAAAAGAAAAAGAGTACCCATGACAGTTTTCAGTAAATGTGTATTTGAATTGGAACGTGTGTCATGTTTTACTCTTTAAATTTATGAAGTGATACCCATTCTTGTCAGGAAGGATTATTTGAAAAGAATGACATAAGAGTAATGTTATTTAGAAGACATTTAGGGGGCAGCATGTATAGAGAGTGCATTCATGGGCTTCAGTCAGACCTGAGTTTGAATCTCACCTGTGGGAGATTGGACTTTTTAATTAAAATGTGACTGTTAGTTTCAATATTTAAAAAATGGAATATTAATGTTTAATTCCAGGAGTTGTAAGTGGTACAGGAAATAACCCATTTAAGTGCTTAATGTAGTGTTTAGAAATAATCAGCACTAAATGAGTATTTGTTGTCTTTCCCTCTTTTTAGTCCTTTCTTCTACCATTTTGTAAAAGGCCATCACAGTTACAAAATTGAATAATTGTGTGTGCAAATATTTCATTCTTGAAATGGGACGTTGTACACATTGATTGTATGTTGAGATTTGACTACACACTGTGAACACATATAGAATAACCTTAAGTGGGTGGCATTAGACTTTTGAGAAATCTTAAAGGAACCACGGGACTCAGAAGCATATTTCACCAGTTATGTATATTCAGATTTCAAATCACCTGAATGTGTTAGCCGCATTCTAAACTGTTTTCAGCTCAAAATAGTTAAATTAATGGAAGACAAAATGCCACTTTTCTTCATTCATTCATAGTCTTGCACACATTATTGAAATTATTTAAATATTGAAATTTCTATAGATACACATTCTGAAAAATGTAAGATATATAGATTTCTCCAACTATTTGCTTTGAAAAGTTTTTTTGTTTGTTTGTTTTTTCCCCTAGCAGGATGATCACAGCGATAGAGTTTTCTTAGCGATAGAGTTTTGTTTGAAACTGAGACCATCTCAGAGGAGCTGTGAAACTCAGACTTCAGGTGCTCCATATTTCAAAAACTAAGAACTCCTGGGTTTTTAGAATGAATTTAATTGAATCATGTTTGGTTTGTAGCAATAGGAGCTGAAAGTCATTTATATTCTGCTGAAAACATGGTCTGATCTTTTTCCTTTTCCCATTGTTGTTTATGGTATAATACTCAGGGACAGAAATATTCCCATGGATAGAAAAGACAGTTGTGTGCACATATTGAAGAGTTGTGTGCCCAATAGAAGGAAGACCAATAAAAGTGATGTAAACTATTGTAAAAAATTTTTTTTAATTAAATGTATTGGGTTGACAATGGTTAGTAAAATTACATAGGTTTCAAGTGTACTTTTGTGTAATACATCATCTATGTATTACATTGTGTGCTTACCACCTAGAGTCAGTTATCCTTCCATCACCATCTATTTGAACCCCTTTACCCTTTTCTACTACCCCCCCTACCCTCTTACCATGTGGTAACAACTAAACTGTTGTCTGTTTCTGAGTTTCTGTTTTCTTTGTTTGCCTTCATACCACATGAGTGAAGTCATATGGTTCTTGACTTTTTCTGTCTCATTTATTTCACTTAGCATAATAATCTCAAGATCCATCCATGTTGTCCCAAATGGCAGTATTTCATCTATTCTTATGGCAGAGTTGTATTTCATTGTGTATATATATTGCAACTTCTTTATCCAATCATCTTTCAAAGGATACTTTGGTTGTTTCCATGTCTTGGCCACGGTTAATAATGCTGCAGTGAACATCTAAGTCCATATATCTTCAGAGGTAAATGTTTTCAGATTTTTGGGGTAGATACCCAGGAGAGGATTTGCTGGGTCAGACATTTCTATGTATAAGACCATAGAAAACAAAATACATACTATTGCAAGTGGGCAAGAATCGGCTATTTATCATTTTTTCTCTATGCTGTTAATTCAGTTTTCTGACACAGGAAAACATTGCTATTTTCCTTAACTATATTGCTTTAGCTGGATTAGCTGGTACCTTCAATTTCTTTGAGATCAAGAACAAATCAAATGGAGCTTTATATGTGATGTTTGAATTGCCTTGAATGCTAAAACTATTTGAAGGAATGAATGTTGCGTTCATGTTCAAGAGCAGGAAGACAACAGGTGAACTATGAATAGTAGTCAGTCATCATTGATCTAATCACCCAAGTTATTTTACTTTTTGTTTGCTCTTTTCTCTCTCCCTCCTTCTCAGAGCCCTCTCACTCAAGGGCAGCATGAAGAAATTACATGAGGGGAGGAAAACTGGAACATTTCAATTAGCTTTTCTCGCAATCCTGGAACTTTTTACTATGATAGAGCCAAGAAATCTGTCTCTCTTTTCTGTTACTTCACTAAAAAATTTCAGGCTGGTAGAATTATCGCATCATATAAACCATTTGCCAGAAAGATCCTTAAATCTCTGGAGCCAAAGATTTTCCAGTCTGTAATGGGGGTAAGGACATAATTCATCTGCTTGATTCCTCCCTTAAAACATGTATACCTGAATTCTCTTCCTTTAATTACTCCTGCATTTATCTTCCCATGATATTACTTTAAACGGTTTCCTTTTGAAATTTTTTTTTTTCTGTTTCAATCCCCTGAGGGACTTTTCATCTTTGTGCTGGTGGCCAGCACAGGTCTAGTAATTTTTTTTTTTATCTTCATGACATTTATTTGTTCTTCCAATAAGTATTTGTTGAGGACCTACTGTGTGGTTAGCACAGTCTCTTCCCTTGAGGAACTTACAGATTAGTGAAAGAGACAAAGAAGGAAACACATTCTCTGCATTAAGTGCTATGAGAAGAGGTAAGAGAACTCATAGAATGGACATTTAATTCAGTCTTGATGCAGTCAGAGAGGACTTTCTGGAGGAAAAGTTGTTCTGGAGGAAAAATCTGCAGTCTCAGTTGATATCTGAGGGATGAAGAAAATTAATCTAGGAAGACGTGGGTCCAGTATTTCAAGCTAATGGAACACAGTGAGCTAGAGACCAAATGAAAAGACGAGAATGAAAGGCATGGCAATTTGGGGGAGAGAAGCCTGGGTATTGGAGGGAGGGAGAGCTTTTTTTTAAAGAAAGGTAGTTTACGAAGAGTGTTCTCAGTTAACCGAAAAACAATATGAGCTAGTTAGAATTTTCACAAGGATTATCTTAGTAAGTTATCTCATATTTGTATTATGAATTTTTTACTCATGTCTGAACAAATGATGAATTTCAACAAGCATTTCACATTGTTAGAAGTTTCTCATAATTTAATATTCAAAATGGCATAAACCATGAATCACCTTTGCTGTAATAGAATTTAATTTTTGTAAAAAAGTGTTCTGATATAAATGAATGTAGCTCGGCACTATATGACAGCGTACATATGGAAACTAGGTTCTATCGTATTGCTTTTCTTCCTAGAAAAACTACTTAGCTTTATATTACAAACCAAAACCATTAAGTAAGGCTTTTGAATAAGTGGACAGGATTTCTCTTCACTTAGTCTTACATGCATGCACACTTAATCAAATCATTCTATAGTAGTTTACATGAATTTGCATAGGCAATCAGTATATCATTGCTTGTCCACCTTATTTGCTCGTAATTATAATGACTGTTCTGCTTATTACCAACCATATTAAAGAGTCCATAGGATGAATTAAACAGAGCGTCCTATTGTGCAGTTCATTACTAGCAGTAGTCCTGGTCCATCCAACTACAAGAAAAAACAGTTAATGCATTAGTTAATTCCTTTGAGGATGAAGAAAATTAGTTAATTCCTTTGAAGAAAGGAATTAACTAATGCATATGGATATGGCCATTAGTTGTGGGACAGGCCTACTCTTTAAATCTTTAAAATCTTTTGTCAAAGTAGATATTTTAAGCCAGTGAATTCTGCTCTTTCAAGGGACCTTCCCCATATAGAAATGTAATATTTGCCTCCATCAATGGCACCACATTTAGAGGCCTATTCTGCTCCTTTTAAACTAGTTTACATAAACAAACAACTAAATGTATTCAAATAGTCGACAAAGTAGAACATTTAAAGGCAAGCATCAGTATACTCTCTGGGCTTATTTCCCACGATGAAATTTATCTAATACAAATTTTGTCTGGTAAATTAATACAATCTGAGTTACTTCTATGTAATACTTAGTAGAAACTTTTCTTTTATTCCTCCACTCACTGTTTTCATCCACATCTATGTTCTACATGTCCAGTGCTGTTTAGCAGACCCTGGAATCCCCAACACTCCCCTGAGGCCTTCTCCTTATACCCTCTTCTGTGATGGTCCCAAACTCTGGGATATTTTCCCCAAAATTTTTACGATGAAATTGGCATGACCATACAGGTTTCCCCTGCTATCAAAAGTAGTGTTCCTATGAAATCATCCTTAAGCCAGAATGGTGTAAAGTAAAGAAGCAGTTACCTTAGGACACATCTTGTCAACAGATGCACAAAGTAAATTGAGGAAGCACAGATGCTCGCTGACAGTTCAAAGCTCTGGAGGCTTCATACTGAGGTGCTGAGTGTAGTTCCCAGGGAAGGAGCTGGCAGGGCCACTCTCGCTGCTGCCTCTATAAAGGCTCACTGCAAAGCAAATGCTGAATGCTATTAATATTTTCACTTTTCACCTTTTTTCATAAAAGTATAACTCCTCTTCAGATTTCTTTTTGGTTAGAGAAAACAATTATTAACGTAGATCTTTCATGAAAGCGAAGACGTGTAAAGCAAACTTTCGAAAAGTTGTGGATACCTGTATTATAATCAGGACTCTTTTCTATGATGTTCTAAGATTTCCTATATATTAGTAAGAACACAGACATTAGAAAACCAGCAAAATGTAAGAATAAGCAATTCACAGAAAATTTAACATTGAAAGAGGTTCAGTGTAATTTATAATTAAATGAATGCAAATTAGGACAACAGTATACTTTTTTTCACCCACCCGATTAGCAAATATTGAAAAACTTAATAATATTTAATACTGATGAGTGTGAAAACAATTATTCTCATAAACTATTGGTTAATGTGAATTGATGCAACATTGTTTTTGGTAATTTGACAGTAAAATATTCACAGTCTTTTACTCAACAATTCTGCTTTTAGGATATTGTCCTCAGCATAAACTCACATAGTCTCATTTGCAACAAAACAAGTAAAATATTCAAAAGAAGAAGCAGAAACAATATAAACTGTAGTACATCCATTTAATTGAATACTGTGAAGTAATTAGAAAGAAAAAAAAGTAGATCTGTATTTTTTTTCTGGGAATATTTATGACATATTATCTGGGAAGAAGAAACGAGTTGCAATATATGTAGGAGGAATTGAGCCAAGATTTCTTGGTGTGATATGGTGATTTATAATAACAACTACATATTTATATGTAATATATATATATATATATATATATATATATATATATATATATAATATGTATATATACCTCTCTCTCTCTCTCTCTCTCTCTCTCTCTCTCTCTCTCTCTGTCTTTCTTTCCATATATATATATACATTTGTTTTTTGTACCTGTTCTGGAACAGGGCTCATAAAACTCTTGGAATTTCCTAGGTGATGAGAGAGATAAAGGTGTCTTTTGTTATGGTAATGAGGTGACTTTTGGATAGCACCTAATGATGGAGGCTGGTTGCTAGAAGAACCAACCATATGATTAGGGGCTTGGAACTTATTATCACCTCCCTGACATCCAGGGAGGGGAGAGGGGCTGGAAAATGAGTTCAATCATCAGTGGCCAATGATTTAATCAAGCATGTCTGTAGTGAAATCTCCATGAAAACCTAAAAGGATGGGGTTCATAGAGCTTCCAGGTTGAACACATGAAGATTTGGGGAGAGTGGTGAACTCAGAGAGCATGGAATTTCCACATCCTCCCCCCACTTTTTAAAAATAATAAACAAGTAACCTAATAAGTGAAATGTTTTTCTAAGTTCTGTGAGCCGCTGTAGCAAATTAATTGAAACCAAGAAGGGGGCAGCTGGAACTTGTGATCTATAGCTGGTTGGTTAGAAGCATAGGTAACAACCTGGGCTTATGATTGATGTCTGAAGTTGGGGTGAGATGATGTAGAACTGAGCCCTTAACCAGTGGAATCTGATGCTACCTGCAGGTAGATAGTGTCAGACTTGAAGTGTGAGACACTCCACTGGTATTGGAGAATTTCTTGGTGGCATGGCAATCCCCATCCATCTACTCCACAAAACAGACATTGAGATTGGATGCACAATCTTACTTAGACTCAGAGAAGTGGGCTGGACCTTCTCCAAGGATGGATATGGACCAAATTCAGGCTAAGGAGACGTTATAGGAAAAGTATATAGTATCTGGAAAAGTTTCCACTCCTTGATAAAAGATGAGACCAGGCTGAGAAGGCCTGGTTTTTGCTCTCCACTGTACTCTGCTTCCTGATTTAACTACTAGAGCAAGGATGTGATACCTGGAGCCACAGCCCCCATTTGTGACCATGAAGCCAAAATACTGATGACAAAAAGCCAAGTTGTAGAGGATGACAGAACAAAAAGAATGAAGTCTCAGGATGCTTGTTGAACTGCTAAATTGGGTCATGGAATGCCTATGTTTATACTTCTTGTTCAGTAAACAGTAAGTGTCCTTGTGATTCATGACATTGTTAGTCACATTCTTGGTTATTTACAGTCAGAATAATTCTTCCTTAATAAAGCATGGATGGTATCACATTTGTGTAAATATGTATGTTTGGGGTAGTACTTGTTAAATGATGAATTATATGTACATTTCTTGAGTCCATCCATCTAAGAGGCTACGTCATAGATACTGTTGAAAAACAGACTTTACTGTCCTCATGTAGATTAGATTTTAGTAGGGGAAAAGGGCAATCATCAAATAAATAAATTATTATAAATTAGAGATGCTACATGGATTAAGGAAACACAGTGTCATTTTTTTTTTAAATTATACCTGGTCGTGTACCTTGTTTTGGCCAATGGGATATTAACACGTGACATGAGCAGCAGTCTTAAGTACGCTTGTATGGTTTGACTTGGCTTTTGTAACCCTACCATTCACTGTAAGAAGAGCATGCTTTAGGTAGTTGCTGGCCTAACAGATAGACGGCATGTGGAGCAGACCTGAATCCATACTGAGGCCTGGAGCCCAGACCCTTGTCCAGTTAAAGCCAACCCATGGATCTGTGAGTGATAAATAAATACTTGGTGTTTTAAGCCACTGAGTTTTGAGGTGGTTTGTTACAGAGCATCACTGTGGCAGTAGCTGACTGATATCTGAATAAGACTTCCAAGTGTTCTTTAATGGGCTTGTGTTGCTTCTAGTATTACTTCTATGCAGACAACTTCTAATTCTATACCTTTAAAGCAATGAACAATATTTGACAATGGAAGTGATACTTAGAGTGGGCCTTGACTGTGGAGGCTGAGCTGGGGTGAGTGAGGATCACCCTACCCCAAGAAGGAAATTCAGCAATCCATGGTTGGGAACAGCAAGAGTCAGTGAAGTGAACTGTACCCACCGGGGTAAGGCTGTGGGAGACTTAGAGGGCACGGGTTGCCACAGGGCAATGCTGCAGAATAAAGGACTCAAGGAAAGGATGATTGGATGCATAACTCAGAGTGTTAGATGACGTCTATTAGAGAAAGGATGATTTAATTCTCAGTTTCGGGGCAGGAAGCAGACCACCACCTGATTCTGCTGGAGGGAATAGGTCCTCCTATAGTGTGTGTGTGTGTGTGTGTGTGTGTGTGTGTGTGTGTGTGTTGAATTGAAACTTCTGCGAATTCCAAGATCATTTAATTTTTTACTTCTGTGGTGGAAGTTAGTTAATGTCTCCATTGTCAAATATAAGATGAAGATACGTGAGAGGAGTGGGGATTCTGAACATCCAGTCTAGTCAAGCACCTTCCTTTGTGTACCTCCCCAAACATCTACCCCATTGTGAGATATATTCAGTCATGAGGATTAAATACCTCAAGCCTTAGAGGGATTGGAAAATAATAACAATAAAACGCTATGCTTTTGTCAATGTTTACATAAATAAGTAAAAGTTATATAATAAAGGCAGAAGTAGAAAGCCGCATATGCTGCTACAGTATATAGCCGTTTCCCAAACATGCCTTCTCATTAGAATCACAGGGGGCTCTTATTAAGCACACTAAGTTCTGGTTCCAGCCCAAACTAACTGAATCGGGTTCTCTAACAGTGGTGAATTAATATATTTTAAAAAATGCCTCTGGTGAATTATATGACCAGGTCAGCTTGAAAATGTGGTTTTATTAGGTTTTATTCCACAGCAGTGATTCTCACCATGTGATTCCTGGACCAGGAGCATCAGCATCTTCTGAGGACTTGTTAGAAGTGCAGAGTCTCAGGCCATCCCAGACCTACTTGGACAGACATTCTGGGAGTGGGGCCCAGCTATCGGTGATTCTGATTAAGGCTGAAGTTTGGGAATCACTGTTCTACAGATTTCGGAATTTCCACTGCAGAATAACACCTGGGCATCCCTACAACAACTCTCAAGTAAAAAGGGTCAATACTTGGAGACGTTAGACTGTATGGCAGGCACGCAGCTTTTGAAAATGGACTTACCGTTGCCTCTGTAAATAATATATAAACACACAGCTTTTGGATTTTCTCCTCCTGGGAATGGGATGCTATAAGCCAATCAATTGAATGGCCACTGTGTGCCAGGCACTGATTAAGCATTTTTGCTTACATCTCAATAATCCTTGAACTCCATTTACAAGTGAGCCCTTCATGGAGAAGTTGGCATTTTAGTGGGACCTTGAAAGGTAACTAGTGTGGCAGCAGGTAGGAGAAGGGAAGACAATTAGTTCAGGGCAGAGGGAAGAACATTAAGTAAAGCAAGGACAAAGGAAAATAAGGTGAATGCGGATAATAGTGCATGGAGCAGAGAATTGGGTCTCAAAGTTAATCTGCGTCCCAGTCACTTGGAGGCTTTGTATAAACACTGGAATCTACCCCAGATTCAGTGTATGGGGGGGGGGGGGGGCGAGAAATTGAATTTCTAATACATCCCCAGGTTGTGCTGATGCTGCTGATCTGGGGACTATCTTGTTTCCCCGAAAATAAGACCTAGCCGGGCAATCAGCTCTAATGCATCTTTTGGAGCAAAAATTAATGGAAGACCCGGTCTTATTTTACTAGAAGACAGGGTATAATATAATATAATACAATATAATATAATAAATATAATATATTAAATATAATACCTGGTCTTATATAATATAATATAAGACCAAGTCATATTAATTTTTGCACCAAAAGACGCATTAGAGCTGATTGTCCAGCTAGGTCTTATTTTTGAGGAAACACAGTACACTTTGAGAATCACTGGTATAGTGTGTGTGATAGAGGTTGATGGTAAACAAATACCTAGTCTTCAGACTGAGTCTGAGTTGTTCCAGGATTTGTGCCTGAGAACCCACAAGCCCAAAGAACACCCCAGGTGGCTGAGGATAAGACATAGGTTTACTGACACTTACAGACCGGGGAGAGTCTCCGGTGGCGCCGGCCGGAAGGGTAGTGATCCGCATGCAGGCAGAGAAGCAAGGTTTTCCAGGCACAGAAAACAAAGAGCATTCCATGGGAGAAATCACCTGGCAGGCTCTGCGGGCCTGCTGTCACCTACACAGCGTCCCAAGGAGCCCAGCAGCCTTGACTGCTACTCATCTGCCAGTGGGCCAGGTCCCCACACCTAGAAATGTTGGTAAATATATGAGGCCAAATTACAGAAGACCTGAATTCATACCACGAAGTAGTGACTTATTATATATATATATATATATATATATATATATATATATATAGGTATGTATTCATTTATTTTGGTTTGTATTTAAAGGAGCACCAGTGACATGGCCAGGGTCATTCTGTACTATTACTCTGATGTAATACGCTGCGCTGAATCAAGGACAGAGGAACTAAAGCACGTTCTAAGCTTACTCAACTCCAGGCTCCATACTTTACTGCTATTACTCCCGCCGTTCAGCTCCATGTCTCTTAGAAAACATAGGAAATTCTTCCGGTTTGAACACAATTCAACAATTGAGACAACAGTATAAATGACTGATAATTATTTAATACTCCTTAACTATTTGCATTTTAAAGGTGGTGTATATTAATCCCAATGAACCACTATTCTGGAACTCCAGCTACTATTACAGTGTTAAGACAAAAATGTCAAGCAGTGTGCATGTGAGAGGAAAGGGAATGTACCTTTTTGGGTGGGAGGGCTTCCTTGAGGGTGTTCAAAGATTAGTTCTCTCTGGCTGATTCTGCTCTAATGATATTACCTGCTTTCCTTTCTCAACCCACAGATCTCACACAGTGCCAAGTCCCTTTGTGGTAGATTAGTTTCTGACTGCAGTTGTATTCTGATCCATTGCTAACCAGTCGGCCCTGCCAACCATGTGCAGTGATCTGACTAGTTAGGATATGTGCTTTCAGAATCTATTTAGTGGGAGTTTCCAGGTTTCTCTAGATGGTAATGATTAAGGATATGGCATACCAATTTTTGTTACTTTGTACATGAAAATACTCCTGTGTCTATATGGTTTTTGGTCTGTCTTTCATCCTTATTTTAAATACCCTGTGCACACTCTGCTTTTATTATAAGTTTCATGATATCCTTTTGGAAGTTGGTAGGGATATAAAGAAATAAAATATGGAAATACGATATTATTGTTGTCTTTTATATGCTGTAGTTCCAATTACCACTTCAACTCCATATTAGAGACACATGTAAAAAAAAAAGAGTTTCTTTACATGAGAATGCTATTTTCTCAGCTAACGATTCAATAAATAAAAGCTTCTCTACAAACTAACCTGGCAGAAGTGTCCTTTGGCTCTCTAATGAACGGCTTCTCCTGTCTGCAGCCACATTCCTCTAGCTGTTGCCACTTCAAGGAAACCAGAGAAGACTTTAGTAGGCGAAAGGGGGCCATAAACAGAGGGACATGGGAACTTTATCCAGGAAAAAATATCGCAGACTTTAACAACCACCAGTGAGAAGGGGACAATAATTTGACAAAAAAAACACACACGAAGTTACCAAGAGTGATAACAAACTAGATGAAGATGAATGACTGATGGTTTGAAAGACAGAGATGCCTAGAACAAAGCAGTAATGTGAGGCAAAATGTGTGATGCAGAAATTAAACATATAGATCCATTTGAAAACTAGACTTAGGAATGCAATAAGTGGGCAATTAAGCTATATACAAATTATGCCCAAATGTGTTGAGACCTGTAAATTCAATACCACCTTCGTTGCTGGTAATACATATCAAGGTCATACAGCTAATTTTCTCATCTCAACAAAGTCAGTTGAAAACTGCTCAGAACTATTAGTATACACACATGTAAAACACACCCAATATAATATTTTACATCATAGAGAAACAACATCAAAATAAATGGGATCTGTTTTGAGTGGTCATGTATTTTTAAATGAATCAGAAATGGTGTCAATGATGGGTATTTTTATTTCACTATTTTACAGAATGATACCCGGGTTTTCCAACTGCACCATCAGACTAATTGTGGTAGTGATAAATTAGACTTCATTGAGATTTGAGTGTTTCAAATGATATTTAACTAACACCATTTTTCCTGAAATAAAATGGATTAGTGATACGTCTCATATCCTTTCATCTCTCAAATATGGAGCAATTATAGAAAAGCACAAATAATAGTTGGGGCAAGGTCAGTGTTTAAATCAGGGTGTAAATCTCAGAGGATTTCATATCCAATATCGGTTTTTTCACTGTTGACAGAGGAAAAGGTTAAGGTATCTATTTGAGCTTACAAAAATCTGTTGTCCTTTTGTTTATGCTAGAAACAGAGAATGTCGCACTGTTCCAGTAGACTAATGAAAAAAAAATTAAGTAGGCCATCAAAGTTGCTATTGAATAATCCAATACAATAGTGTGTGCTTTTCTCTTCCGTTTTAAATAGTGAGCCTATTAGAATACAGATAGAGAATTTTTTATTTATTTATCTTTTTTTACCGCTGATACTGGTTATGGCCCTAGCCACTTATGACTGTTGAAAACATAATGCAAAGGAGAAAAAATAATGCACATGAATATGTAGAGATCCAGGAATTATTAGAACTGAAAACACTCAGCAATCATCTGGAGTGATACGGCCTCGAAGCATGAGACTAAGTTTACAATTATGGCTCCATCATTTATTGGCTGTGTGACTTTGGACTGAGCTTCAGTTTCCTTAGATAAAATAAAATGAAATTCTTCAAATACACTCTCTTTAGAGTGGGTTTCACCAGATGTAGAGCCTGAGTCAAGAACTCGGGTGCAGGTAGCTTATTTGAGACATAATCTCAGGGTGCAGGAGTGAAAATGAGACTAAGAAGGAGGCAAAGCCAAGAGTGTGAGGGTTTATTATTGAGTTTGCTATTCTAGGTAACAGGGTCTTGATCCCATCAGGGCTTCTGAGAAGAGTCCAGAATACCTCCTAGAAATATTGCTGCAAAGGACAGGAGGCTGGGACAATTGTCCCCACCGACTGAGGATTGTTCCCAGGGGTGTTACCTCCCCCACGTTTTCAGGTTGTTTTTGTAAATGATCTCAGCTGGCTCCTGAAGATGTGGAGGCAGAATAGGAGAGACATGTGCAAAATCTCTTAGTGCATATAAAACTGCCCCCCAAAGCTGCAGCAGGAATCAGAGATAGATCCAAGGAACGTGGGACATCAAAAGCACATAAAATTGTTTGAAATATCTAATATGATTATGTGATTGACAGACTTGATACTATGTAAGCTCTTAGGAAGTCCCTTCATTTGAAATATGAGAGAAGATATTAGTGGAAGTATTATTCAATTTCATGCAGTCATTTAATGCCAGAACTGGGGCTGGATCCCATGTCACCTGACTCCCATTTACTTCATTCCTCTTTTTAGTATAGGACCTTAACCTTGGCTTCAAGGTACAAGATTGTGTACTTATATCCTATCTTTATCCAAGCTTAGCATAAATGCTGGACATTTTATTTGTAATTGTTTGGAGTTTCTATCTACATCCTTTGAAAGAAGGGACAAGAGGAAGGTTAAGATTCACATAAATTTGATCTTTTAAAAATGTGATTAAGCTTATTGCGTGGCTGAAGTCCTGGAGAAAAATGATTTTAGATAATTTTTGAAATCTCTTTTATTGTTTATACATAAAGCAGCACTTGCCCTCAACTCCATGCCCCCAAAGGCGGCTTATCAAGACTGGATTAGTGGTGGAAAAACTGTGTCCTTTGGCAAGGAAAGTCATTATTTTTTGTTTGGTTAGTTTTGTTTTCTCCCTCCTCCCCCCCCCCCCCCTTTTTTTAGAGTGGCTTATAGCTTTGACTGTTTCTTACATTTTTGTTTGCTATTTTAAATTCCACTGCTTTTGCTTTCACTTCCTCACTGGTCCTTCAAGTGACTTCTGTATCTAATTCTCAGGAATATATCATTGCAGTAGTTCTCCATCCTCCAGGTGGATTCCCAGGTTTCCTACCGCTCCTTCCCTCCTACCCCACTACCAACCTGTTCACTACCACTTGGCAGATAACAACTTCTAACCTTTATTTAGAATTCCATTTTTACTCTTTCTCAGCCAAGCTATATGGCAGGCAGTTACCTCTTGGTTTTCAAACAATTTATTAATACTACCTTGTTCCCATTCTCTGAATTAACTTGAATGCAAATTAAAAGATTATATATAAATGGTAATAAACAAAGTGATCAGGGAAATAGAGAGCTTTAATATTGTGGTGCTAGCGTATCATCAGAGTGGTTTCTCTTCTTCCCGGGCATGCTAGAAAACTACATTTCCCAGCCTCCCCTTAAGTCCATCCAAGTGACCAAGTTCTAACCAATAGAAATCAATGGAAATAACGTAAATCATTTCCAGGCCTAGTCCATAAAACCCACCGAGTGAGCCTCAGTGCTCATTCATCATTTGTCAGTGAAACGCCAAAACCTAGGGGGAACTCAGGAAGCCATTTACAGATGAGAGAAATGGCAGCAACCTGGGCCACTGAATAACTGTACCCCTCCCTTACCAGTTGAACCCAGTCTTGTCTGTTACATAAATGAGAAATAAAATTGTACCGTTTTAACTCAAAAAAGTCTTAGGGTTTCTTTGTTATAGCAGTCATCCTTCTTTAATATAGGAATCTTACCTTATAATTGAAAACACTTTACAAAACATATTTACATGCTCACTTGATGGTTACAATTTCTATGACATATTTTTATACCCATTTTCAAATGAAGAAATTAAGTAAGTATTATTATGAGGGGCTTAGAGTCAAATTCAACATAGATTTACAGGACCTGAAAGATTAACAAATGCCAACTGTTGTGACAGGCAAGAAGTTGAGTGAAAGCAGTAAGGTATGACACAGGAATATACTGTATGTGAATATCCAGTCAGGCAGGAGACATAAAATATAAGGGCTGATGCGGGGCCAACGATGGAGTATTTTTTCCTGTGTATTGGAACTGCAAGCGTTTTCAGCAATGTGTGGATGTGTAGCTGAAGGGAATGAAACCTCCCCAGAGGTGCAGCTCAGTCCTGAATAAATTAGGTTAGAAGGCTGGCCTTCTGGGAGATGCTTACACTAAACAGAAACTGTGCTAACACGCAGTGCCTTCCCAGCCACCAGACCCACTCAGCTCTCCATAATTCCTTCCTCCCTAAGTGCCTCTGAGGAGTCCCTAAAAAATCTGCCCTGAGGTGATAATGGGGTTCAGAAGTTTTAAGCGTGTACAATATGGGGTCATGTTATTGTGAGGATAATGAAATCTCTGGGGGAGCCTGTGCAGCTAGCTGGCAGGCAGTTGGAGGTCCTGCTGTGTGACCCCCAAGTGTCCTGTCTCAGTTATGGTATCCTCTGCTTGTCCTTGTCCCTCCACTTAAATTCTGTGGAAACAGTGCTGAGCCCTGTGGGCGGCTGGGGCCCCTACAACAGTGGCAGGTCTATTCTCTAACTTTGTGCCAATGCCACAGTGTCTTAATATAGTTTTATAATAATCTTCGTGTCTCAAAATATGACTACCTTCTGTGTTCTACTTCAGGAATATATTTTTCTTTTTGGGCTTTTGGATTTCTATATGATTTTTGGAATAAGCATGTAATTGATTGGCATTGTATTGACTCTAAAGACATATTTAAGGAGCATTTACTCACGTTCGATATAAAACTTTCCAGTCGCTGAACATAAAATGTTTCCACATTTATGTACATCTTCTCTAATTTCTCTCAGTAGTGCATTGTATTTTTTTTTTTGTAGACAAGGTTTTTAAAAACTGCCTTATTAAGATAAATTTATATACTATAAAGTTCAATCCTTTAAAACACAGATTTCCGCGGTCTGTAGTATGTTCAGTATATTCATCCATTGCCACTGTTTAATTCAGAATGTTTTCATCACTCCAAGCAGAAACTCCATACCCAGTAGCATTCACTCCGCATTTCACACTCCCTTCTCCCCTGCCAACCACTAATCTACTTTCTGTCACTAGGGATATACATATTCTGGACATTTCATATAAACGGACAGTTCATACACAATATGGGGCCTTTTGTGACCAGTTTCTTTCAGCTAGCATAATGTTTTCAAGGTCCATCCATGTTGTAGCATGTATTAGTATTGCGTTTCTTTTTTCTACTGAATAATATTCCATTGCATAGATATACCACATTTTGTTTATACATTGATCCACTGATAGACAATTTGAGTTATTTCCACTTCTTGGCTATTATGAATAATTCTTCTGTGAACACTTGTGTTCAAGGGTTTGTGGCTATGTTTTCAGTTGTCTTGGGTATATATCTAGGATATGTGTATATATTCAAATGCTGGATTATATATAGTAACTCTATTTTTAACTTTTTGAGGAACTGCCAGACTGTTTTCCAAAGAAGATGAACCATTTTACATATTCACCAGCAATATATTTCTAATTTCTTAATATCCTTGCCAGTACTTTTTCATTTATGTTTTTAACTATAGACATCCTAGGGGGTATGACATGGTGTTTCATTATGGTTTTGATTTGCATTTATTGAATTACAAAGGACATTGAGAATCTTTTCCTTTGCTCATTGCCATTTGTATATCTTCTTTGGAGAAATGTCTATTCAGATCCTTTGCCCATTTTTTAAATTGAGTTATAATTGACATATAGCATTATTTAATTTGAGGTGTACAATATAATGATTCAATATTGTATATATTGCAAAATGATCACCACATTGCTCATTTTTAAATTCAGTTATTTGTCTTTTTATTTTTGAGTTGTAGAAGTACTTCATATATTCTGGATAAAAGTCCTTTATCAGATGTATGATTTGTAAGTATTTTCTTCAATTCTGTGTGTTGCCTTTGCACTTTCTTGATAATATCCTTTGAAGCATATAAGCTTTTAATTTTGCTGACGTCCAATTTATTTATTTTTTTTTTTGCCACTTTTGCTTTTGGTATCATATCTAAAAAATATTACCTAATCTAAGGTCACAAAGATATAGTCTTATGTTATCTTCTAAGATTTTTATACTTTTATTCTGAGTACATTTTTGTATGTGACTTGAGGTAGGGGTCCAGTTTCATTCCTTTGCATTTAGATATCCAATTGTTATAGTACAATTTGTTAAAACACTATTGAATTGGTTTGACAGCCTTGTCAGAAATCATCATAATTGTATGAGTTTTTTTTCTTAATTCCTTATTCTATTCCTTTGATCTATATATTTTTCTTTATGTCAGTACCACATTGTCTTGATTACCGTAGCTTTAATGTTTATCACTAATGTATAGAAACATTTTTTTTTTTTTGCATGTTAGTCTTGCAACATTACTGAACTTATTTATTAGTGCTAATATTTTTTGTGTATTTTGTGAAAGTTTTTCTACTTAAGATTGGGTCATCTGAAAATAAATAATGATTTTTAATTCTTCCTTTCCAATCTGGATATATTTTATTTCTTTTTCTTGCATAATTGCTTTGGGTTATATCTTTAATACAATGTTAAATAGAAATGGTAGGAGTGGATTTTGTTTTATTCCTGATTTCAGGAGTAAAGTATTCATTAAGCATGTTATTAGCTGGGGTTTTTTCACAGATGTCCTTTATCAGGTTTTGAAAGTTCCCTTCTGTTTCTAGTTTGTTGAGTATATTAATCTTGAAACGGTATTAGATTTTGTCCATTACTTTCCTGCATCTATTGATGTGTGATCATGCATCTTTCCCACCTTTATTCTGTTAAAATGCTGTATTATACTGACTGATTTTAGTATGTTTACCAAACTTGAATTGCTGGGATAAATCAATCCCACTTGGTCATAAAGTACAATCCTTTTTATATCCTGCTGGATTTGCTTCGCTAGTGTATTGTTGGTAACTTTTTTGGCTACATTCAAAAGGAATATTATTTATAGATTTCCTTTCTCGTTATGTCTTTGTATGGTTTTGGTATTAGGATAATATTGGCCTCATAGAATGAATTGGGATATCACCCTCCCCCTCCTCTATTGTTTGGAAGGCTTTGTGAAAGATTGGTGTTAATTATTCTTTAACTGTTTGGTAGAGTTCATCAGTTAAGCTATCTGGGCTGGGGCATTTCTTTGTGGGAAATGTTTTGATTACTAACTTATTGTCTTTACTTGATATAAGTTTAATCAGATTTTCTCTATCTTTTTGAGTTAGTTTTGGTAATTTAAGTGTTTCTGGGAATATTTCCATTTCATCTTTTTTGTTGTTGTTGTTTGTTTGTTTTTTGTATACAAAAGTCCATAATATTACCGTATAGCCCTTTTAATTTCTTTAAGGCTGGTAGTAATGTCCACTCTTTCGTTCCTGATTTTAGTGAGTTGAATCTTCTCTTTATTTTTATTTGATAAGTGCAGCTAAAAGCTTGTCAATTTTGTTAATCTTTTTAAGAATCAACTTTTGGTTTCATTGATTTTTTTTCTATTGAATTTTTATTTTCTATTCCATTAATTTCTGCTCTAATCTTTATTATTTCCTTCCTCCCTTTCCTTTAGGGGTATTTTGTGCCACCCCTTTTTTTCCTAGTTTTATAGATGGAAGGGTAGGCTGTTGATTAGAGAGCTTTCTTCTTCTTTTTCCCTCCCCAGCTATATTGAGATATAATTGACATATTCTGTAAGTTTAAAGTTTATGATGTGCTTATTTGATAAATATATGTTATGAAATCGTTACCACAATAAGGTTAGTTAACATGTTCATCAAGTCCCATAATTAGAACTGTGTGTGTGTGTGTGTGTGTGTGTGTAGAACATTTAAGATCTAGACTTTTAGCAACTTTCAAATATGCAATACAGTATTGTTAACTAGAATCATGATGTTGTACATTACATCCCATAACTTAATCATCTTATAACTGGAAGTTTGTATCCTTTACTACCTTTACCCATTCCCTCATCTTCCCCCTCCTCCTGCCCCTGACAACCATCAACCATCCAACTGCAATCTGCTTTATTTCTATAAGTTCATTTTTTAAAAAAATTTAGATTCCACATGTTAGTGAAATCATACATTATTTTCTTTATGGCATATTTTGTTTAGGATAATACTTTAAAGGTTCAACTGTGTTATCATAAATGACAATATTTCTTTCTTTTTTATGACTGAAATATATATATATTCAGTGATTTCATGTGGAATTGCTGGATCATATGTTAGTTCTATTTTCAATTTTTGGAGGAACTGCCATACTTTTTTACCTAGTGGCTGTACCAATTTACATTCCCACCGATAGTGTACAGGGGTTTCTTTTTCTTCATGTTCTTGCCAGCATTTGTTATCTTTTGTTTTTTTGATAATAGCCATCTTAATAGGTGTGAGGTGATAACTCATTGTGGTTTTGATTTGCATTTCCCCGATAATTAGTGATGTTGAGAATCTTTTCATGTACCAGTTGGCCATTTGTATGTCTTCTTTACAAAAAAGTCTATTCAGGACCTTTGTCCATTTTAAAATTGAGTTATTTGGTTTTCTGATACTGAGTTATATAAGTTTCTTATATATTTTTGGATATTAATACCCTACTGTCTATGTGGCAAATATTTTCTCCATTCTGTAGATTGCCTTTTCATTTTGTTGATGAATTCTTTTGCTGTGCAGAAACTTTTTAGTTTGCTGTAGTTTCACGTGTTTAATCTTGCTTTTGTTTATCGTGCTTTGGGTGTCATATCCATAAAATCATTGCCAAGACCAGTCTCAAGGAGCTTTTACCCTGTGTTTTCTTCTAAGAGTTTTATGGTTTCAGATCTTCCATTTAAATCTTGAATGCATTTTGAGTTTATTTTTGTGAGTGGTATAAGATAGGGATCCAGTTTCATTCTTTTGCATGTGTTCTTTTTTCCTAACACCATTTATTGAAGAGATTATCTTTTCCTTATTGAGAATTGTTGGCTCCCTTGTCAAATATTAGTTGACTGTATATGCATGGGTTTTTTTCTGGCCTGTCAAGTCTGTTCCATTGGTCTGTGTGTCTATTTTTATTCCAGTACCATACTATTTTGATTGCTATGGCTTTGTAATGTAGTTTGAAACCAGAAAATGTGGCTAGTGTAAATGAGGAATTGAATTTCTTATTTTATTTAATTTTGATACATTTAAATTTGATCGGAAATAGGCACAAGTGAGTGGTGGCTACATGCTAGACAGGGCAGCTCTCCTGGACTCAGTCTGCTTTCTCTGCTTCTTCAGTTTATGTGATACATTTGAGAGTGAGTTTCTTTGGTGGCAACCTCCACTTTATCTTTGTGTAATTTTGATACAGAGTTTCTTTCAGGATTCTCCTACATGATGCTTAGTGCCAGACATACACACTCACGTTGCTTAGACACTCTGCTACTTGAGTGCTGCAGGAAGAATGAAATGGTAATGGTCTCAAGAAACCTCCCCTTCAGGGAGATTTACTGTCACTCATTTAACGCTAAATATCCTTACTCTCCTCTCATTCACAATACTTTCTGAATCGTATATTTATATATAAAAAAAATCTACTCTGGGTCAAGGGAACCCCAGATTTCTAAGACCTAAAGTCCTGACTTCTCATTTTGAGAGAATGAGAATGGGAAAACTTCTCACAGTTTCATTTTTTCATGCTTAGCTCACAGTAATGAAAACAAAGACAAGGTCAATTTCTTTATTCAAATATATATATATATATATATATATATATATATATATATATATATATATATATATATATATATATAATTACTTTCAGATGTACAAAGCAACATAATGATTACACACCTCACAAAGTGATAACCCCAACAGGTCTACTGCCCATCTGACACCACACATAGCTATTACAATATCATTGATTATATTTCCTGTGCTCTCCTGTGACCATATATATATATGTATATATATTTAATTTTTTAAAACTTATAGTTGACATTCAATATTATTTTATACTAGTTTCAGGTGTACAACAAAGCTGTTAGGCATTTATATAACTTAGGAAGCAATCCCCTCAGTAAGTCTATTCCCCACCTGATACAATACATAGTTTTTACAACACTATTGGCTGTATCCCCTATACTGTATTTCACATCCCTGTGACTGTTTTGTGACTACCAATTTATGCTTCCTAATCCCTTTACCTTTCTCACCCGTCTCCCCAATGCCCCCTTCCATCTAGCAACCATCAGTTGGTTAGCTGTATCTATGAGTTTATTTCTGTGAGTTTTTATCTCTGAGTTTATTTTGTTCATTTATTCCGTTCTTTAGATTCCACATATAAGTGAGATCATATGGTATTTCTCTTTCTCAGTCTGACTTATTTCACTTAGCATAATATTCTCTAGTTCCATCCAAGTTGTTGCAAATTGTAAGATTTCATTCTTTTTATGGTAGACTAATACTCCATTATGTACCACAATTTCTTTATCCAGTCGTCTTTTGATGGGCGTTTCAGTTGTTTCCTTATCTTGGCTATTGTGAGTAGCACCACAGTAAACATAGGGTGAATATATTTTTTTGCATTAGTGTTTTGGATTTCTTTGGATAAATACCCAGGAGTGGAATTGCTGAGTCATAAGGTAGGTCAATTTTTAAATTTTTTGAGGAAACTCCATACTGTTTTCCACAGTGGCTGCACCAATTTGCAATCCCACGCAATTAATTAATTAATTAATTAATTAATTAATGTCTCAGTTAAGCTATCTGGCTACATGTAGATCAATGTGACAGAAAAGAAGAAAAAAAGGGAAAAAACAACAAATGAGGAAAATCATGTGTATTCAACATTTTATGTTCCTGTTTCTAAATGCTAATAATGTTCTTACTGCATTGCCAAGAAAATAGTAAATGAGAAAAAAATGTTCACATATATTCTTTGTAGGTGAACTTTGCAATTCTGGGAATCAAATGCAAGGTAATAACAATATGTGAATTGGTTTAGAAGTCCAGCAATATTTCGGTGTGAGAAAATTTGAAACAGAGTGATTGTCACATAAATGGTCATAAAGACTCAGTGATGACTGCCTTACAATGTCCTTGTTGCCATGGCAATTCTAGAGTAATTATCTCATCTCCCAGTAAACATATATGGTTGGATTTAGTTACAGTATATTCTGATTAGATGTGTGTATCTAATTAAAATAAAAACAGCCTATGCATTTTTTTATGTTAGTGGAAATACTCTAATGTGATTATTACAACTTACCTTGGATACTTGGCTAAACAGCTTTTGCAAATTAGCCAAATAGAATCTATTTTAAATGTTCTATATGATTTATGAATTGTGATAGGAATTAAAAACTAAACATAAGCCACAGTAATTCTTCTTAAAATTATGTTGCATTCATGGTGTGAACATTTTCTATGGAACAAGTAATATTATTATATCGGTAACAGTTAACTTGCAGAAATGAGGAAATCACAAAATCAACTTGGCTATCACCATAAAAAATAATGTGGCTTGTCTTTAGTAACCATTCGGAATGTAGATTAAGTTGAAGTATGTTATTTCTTTGCTGTTACTGAAAAGATGCTTCACTTAATATTATGTTAAAAACTTCACTACTTATTTTGAATTAAATATGATACAGTGCATTGAAATAGTAGACATATAGAACAGGAGGCAAAAACCCTGTGTTCTAATCCTGATTCCGTAACTTGCCAGCCAGGAAACCATGAGAAAATAATGTTCATATCTCTTAGTCATAGTTTATTTACTTATTAAAATGCAATATTTCCATCCTGTGTAGTTTAAAACCTGGTATTAATGAACAAATTATACTATTAATATATAGAGAATTTATGATGCTTTTTGATTAAATGGAGAACTATTAATAGTCAAAGCACATCTGATTTCAAGGCAAAAAAATAGGTATTCTGCTTCAAAGAAGCTTTGGGATAGTGATTACATAATATCAAGGTAAACTTAGTCTGTATCCGTTGGGTTAAGACAGTGTATAAACTGCATAAATATGTAAAAATGTTTTAGTGTCTGCTTAGTGTGAATATCCAGAAGCCATATTTCAGATCATAATTTCTGACCAGCAATGTTATGGGATAGTCCCACATGGAAAAGTTCAATATGCAGTAGAAGCATATAGTGCAGGACATTATGGGGATGATAGTATTGGGAATGGGATATGAGAAGGCTTAGGTATCAGTTAAGATTAAATTATTCTGCATATAACTGAAAGCCTAGAATAGCAGCTACGCAAAATAGAGGTTTCTTTCTCTTCATTAATAAGACGATAGCATTTTTACACACCAATAATGCACTGACAGAAAGAGAAATTAAGAAAACAATCCCATTTACAATTGCATCAGAAAAAAATACCTAGGAATAAATTAAAAAAAAAAAAAAAAGTTAAGAAGAGAGGTACTGAGCTACTTGGTAGCTCCATACTCACCCAACGTCCTTCAATCTGTTACTCTACCATCCTTAGTTGGTGACATCACTCCTCAAGGTTGACATGTTTCCAAAATAACCATGAGCCTTTGTTCCAGAAAGTTAGGTGAAGAAGAGTATTCAGAAATTATTTATGTTGTTTTTTTTTTATAGTGTTGATTAAACCTGAATTTATTTAAAAATAAAAAGTTAAAAATTTTTAGAAAATACAGAAGAGTAGAGGGTTCTTAACCGGAGAAGTGGGCACCATTTTTTTTTTAATTAAAGTTTATTGGGGTGACAATTGTTAGTAAAGCTACATAGGCTGCAAGTGTACAATTCTGTAATACATCATCTATATATCACGTTGTGTGTTCACCACCCAGAGTCAGTTCTCCTTCCATCACCATATATTGGATCCCTTTTACCGTCATCTACCACTCCCTCCCTCCTTACCCTCTGGTAACCCCCAAACTATTGTGTGTGTTTATGAGTTTTTGTTTCTTCATTTGTTTGTCTTGTTCCTTTGTTGTTTTCAGTTTTACCTCCTGCATATCAGTGGAATCGTACAGTTCTTGACTTTTTCTGACTTATCTCACTTAGCATAATCATCTCAAGATCCATCTATGTTGTTGCAAATAGCACTATTTCATCTTCTCTTATGAAAGAATAGTATTCCATTGTGTATACATTCACATCTTTTTTTTTAACTTTTTTTTTAATTTATTGGAGTGACAATTGTTAGTAAAATTACATAGATTTCAGGTGTACAATTCTATATTACATCATCTATAAATCCCATTGTGTGTTCACCACCCAGAGTCAGTTCTCCTTCCATCACCATATATTTGATCCCCTTACCCTCATCTCCCATCCCCCACCCCCCTTACCCTCTGGTAACCACTAAACTATTTTCTGTGTCTATGAGTTTCTGTTTCTCATTTCTTTGTCATGTTCTTTTGTTGTTTTTGGTTTATATACCACATATCAGTGAAATCACATGGTTCTCTGCTTTTTCTAACTTTTTTCGCTCAGCATTACACTCTCAAGATCCATCCATGTTGTCACAAATGTTCCTATATCATCTTTTCTTACCGCCGAATAGTATTCTATTGGGTATACATACCACAACTTCTTTATCCATTCATCTATCGAAGGACATTTTGGCTGTTTCCATGTCTTGGCCACCGTAAACAAAGGTGCAATGAACATTGGAGTACACGTGTCTTTATCTCTAAATGTTTTCAGATTTTTTGGGTAGATACCCAGGAGAGGGATTGCTGGGTCATATGGCAATTCTATTCGTAATTTTTTGAGGAACCTCCACACTGCCTTCCATAACGGCTGTACCAATCTACATTCCCATCAACAGTGTATGAGGGTTCCTTTTTCTCCACAGCCTTTCCAACACTTGTTGCTCTTTGTCTTGTTGATGACAGCCATTCTGACTGGGGTGAGGTGATATCTCATTGTGGTTTTGATTTGCATTTCTCTGATGATTAGTGATGTTGAGCATTTTTTCATGTCTATTTGCCATTTTTATGTCCTCTTTGGAGAAATGCCTCTTCAGGTCCTCTGCCCATTTTTCAATTGGGTTGTTTGTTTTTTTGTTGTTGTTGAGTTGCACGAGCTCCTTGTATATTCTGGATATTAGCCCCTTATCAGAGGCACTACTTGCAAAAATCTTCTCCCAATCAGTTGGTGGCCTCTTTATTTTGTCTATGGTTTCTTTTGCTGTGCAGAAACTTTTAAGTTTCATATAGTCCCATTCATTTATTTTAGTCTTTACTTCCATTGCCTTTGGAGTCAAATTCATAAAATGCTCTTTGAACCCAAGGTCCATAAGTTTAGTACCTATGTTTTCTTCTATGCAGTTTATTGTGTCAGGTCTTATGCTTAAGTCTTTGATCCATTTTGAATTAATTTTGGTACATGGTGACAGATAACAGTCCAGTTTCATTCTTTTGAACGTGGCTATCCAATTCTCCCAGCACCATTTATTGAAGAGGCTGTCTTTTCTCCACTGTATGTTTTTAGCTTCTTTGTCAAGAATTATCTGTGCATATTTATGTGGTTTTATTTCTGGGTTCTCAATTCTATTCCATTGATCTATGTGTCTGTTTTTCTGTCAATACCATGCTGTTTTGCTTATTGTAGCCCTGTAGTACAAGCCAAAGTCAGGAAGTGTGATACCTCCATTATTGTTTTTTTTTTTTCTTAAATTGCTTTGGCTATTCGGAGTCTTTTGTGGTTCCAAACAAATCTGATGACTTTTGTTCTATTTCTTTAAAATATGCCATTGGGATTTTGATGGGGATTGCATTGACTCTGTATATTGCTTTGGGTAATATGGCCATTTTAACTATGTTGATTCTTCCAATCCATGAGCACGGAATGTCTTTCCATTACTTTATGTCTTCTTCAGTTTCTTTCAAAAATGTCTTATAGTTTTCAGCATATAGGTCTTTCACATACTTGATTAAGTTTATTCCTAGGTATTTTATTCTTTTTGCTGCAATTGCAAAAGGAATTGTTTTTTGTATTTCTTTTTCTGAGATTTCATTGTTAGTATATAGGAAAGCAATGGACTTTTGTACGTTGATTTTGTAGCTGGCCACTTTACTGTATTCATTGATTGTTTCTAATAGCTTTTTGGTGGAGTCTTTAGGGTTTTCTATATATAGCATCATGTCATCTGCAAAGAGTGATAATTTAACTTCTTCATTCCCAATTGGGATGCCTTTTATTTCTTTCTCTTGCCTGATTGCTCTGGCAAGGACTTCCAACACTATGTTGAAAAGCACAGGTGTTAGGGGACAGCCCTGTCGTGTTCCTGAACGTAGAGCAAAGGGCTTCAGTTTTTCACCATTAATTATGAGATTAGCAGAGGGTTTGTCATATATGGCCTTTATTATGTTAAGGTATTTTCCTTCTATACCTATTTTATTAAGTGTTTTAATCATAAATGGATGTTGTATCTTGTCAAATCCTTTTCTGCATCAATTGATATAATCATATGATTTTTGTCCTTTATTTTGTTTATGTGACGTATCGCATTGATGGATTTGCGGATGTTGAACCATCCTTGTGCCCCGGGGATGAACCCTATTTGGTTGTGATGAATAATCTTTTTAATGCATTGTTGTATTCGATTTGCTAGAATTTTATTTAGGATTTTTGCATCGGTATTCATCAGAGATATGGGTCTGTAGTTTTCTTTTTTTGTGCTGTCCTTACCAGGTTTTGGTATCAGGGTAATGTTGGCCTCATAAAATGAGTTAGGGAGTACTCTCTTCTTCATTTTTTTTTGGAAGAGTTTGAGCAGCATTGGTATTAGATCCTCTTTGAAGGTTTGGTAGAATTCACTAGTGAAGCCATCTGGTCCCGGACTTTTGCTTTTGGGAAGGTTTTGGATGACTGATTCAATTTTGTTACTGGTGATCGGTCTGTTTAGATTTTCCAGTTCTTCATGGTTCAGCCTTGGCAGGCTATATGTTTCTAAGAACTTGTCCATTTCTTCTAGGTTATTGAATTTGGTGGCATATAGTCCTTCATAGTATTCTTGGATGATCCTTTGTATTTCTGTGGTGTCCATGATAACTTTCCCTTTTTCGTTTCTGATTTTGTTTATTAGTGTCTTCTCTCTTTTTATCTTAGTGAGTCTAGCCAGGGGTTTGTCAATTTTGTTAATCTTTTCAAAGAACCAGCTCTTTGTCACATTAATTTTTTCTATTGTCTTTTTCTTCTCTATTTCATTTAGTTCTGCTTTAATTTTTGTTATTTCCTTTCTTCTGTTGACCTTGGGTTTTATTTGTTCTTCTTTTTCTAGTTCTTTAAGGAGTAACATGAGGTTATTTATTTGGGAGTTTTCTTGTTTCTTGAGATAGGCCTGTAATGATATAAATTTCCCTCTTAAAACTACTTTCGCTGCATCCCCCAAATTTTGGTAGGATGTATTTTCATTGTCATTTGTTTCTATGTATCTTTTGATCTCTCCTCTAACTTCTTCTTTGACCCAGTCGTTCTTTAGAAGTATGTGGTTTAATCTCCATGTATTTGTGTTTTTTCCCGCTTTCTTTTTGCAGTTGATATCCAATTTGAAAGCCTTGTGATCAGAGAATATGCTTGGTATGATTTCAATCTTCTGAAATTTGCTGAGACTGATTTTATGTCCCAATATATGGTCTATCCTTGAAAATGTTCCGTGTACACTAGAAAAGAATGTATAGTCTGATGTTTTAGGATGAAGTGCTCTATAAATGTCAATTATGTCCATTTCATCTAATGTGTCATTTAAGGCTGCTATTTTGTTATTTATTTTCTGCTTGGATGATCTATCCATAGCTGTCAATGATGTATTTAAGTCCCCTAGTATAATTGTGTTTTGGTCAATTTCTCCCTATAGTTCTGTTAGTAGTTGCTTGGTATATTTCGGTGCTCCCTGATTTGGGGCATAAATATTGATGACTGTTATGTCTTCTTGTTGTACAGTCCCCTTCACTATTATGAAATGTCCATCTTTGTCTCGTGTTACCTTTTTCACCTTGAAGTCTGTTTCATCTGATATCATTATGGCTACACCTGATTTTCTCTGGATACCATTTGCTTGGAGTGTCAATTTCCACCCTTTCACTTTGAGTCTATGCTTGTCCTTGTAGCTGAGATGTGTCTCTTGGAGACAGCATAAGGTTGGGTTTAGTTTTTTGATCCAGTCTGCTACTCTGTGCCTTTTTTTTGGTGAGTTCAGTCCATTTACATTTAGGGTGATTAATGATATGTGAGGATTTCCTGTCATTCTATCTTTAGTTTTCTGGTAAGGCTGTGTCTCCATTGTTTCTTTGCCTTTTTGGTGTTGTCTATTATTTCTGTGTGGTGGTATTCTATGATGTTTCCCTCTGTTTCTTCTTTTATTACAGTATATATTTCAGTTCTGGATTTTTTTTTGAGTGATTACCCTTAAGTTTATGTAAAAGAAAGTTTGATATTTAGAGTATTCCATTTTCTTCAGCACGCTTACTTTCTCTATTCCCGTATTCCGGTTCAGGCCTTTACTTTCCCTCCTTTTGAGTTTTGGTTGCCACAAATTGTCCTTGTTGATGGTGGTCGAATAGCCTCCTTTAGTATTTTTTGTAGTGCAGGTCGTGTATTAGAAAATTCCCTCAGCTTCTGTATGTCTGGAAAGGTCTTTATTCCTCCTTCATATCTAAAGGATATCTTTGCTGGATATATTGTTCTTGGCTCATGATTTCTCTCTTTCAATAGTTTGAATATTTGGTTCCACTCCCTCCTGGCTTATGGAGTTTCTGCTGAAAAATCTGATGATAATCTAATGGGCTTTCCTTTGTAAGTTACCGTCTTCTTTTCCCTGGCTGCCTTGAGGATTCTTTCTTTGTCGTTGATTTTAGACAGCTTCAATACAATGTGCCTTGGAGAAGGCCTGTTGGGATTGAGGTAATTAGGTGTTCTATTTGCTTCTTGGATTCGAGGATCCAGTTCTGTCCACAAGCTTGGGAAGTTCTCATCGACAATTTGTTTGAATATATTCTCTGTTCCCTTCTCTCTTTCTTCTCCTTCTGGTATGACCATTATTCTTATATTGCTCTTTCTGATGGACTCAGAAAGTTCTTGTAGAGTTCTTTCATTTCTTTTAAGTCTCAAGTCTCTTTCTTCTTCCATCTGTGTAATTTCCATGTTTCTATCTTCGATGTCACTGATTCTTTCCTCCATCTGGTCTTCTACCTAAGCTGATTATTTCATTCTTAATTTCTTAATCTATTGAGTTCTTAATCTCCAGAAATTATATTTGGTTCTTTTTGAAAATTTCAATCTCTTTCGTAAAATGCTCATGCTGTTCTTTGATTGTGTTTCTGAGTTCATTTAACTGCCTATCTGTGTTTTCTTGCATCTCCTTGAGTTTTTTCAGAACTGCAATCTTGAATTCTCTGTCCTTTAAGTCACATACTTCTGTATCTCTAAGTGCCTTTTCTGGATATTTTTCACTTTCTTTCTGAGCTATCTGGTTGCTTTGGTTATTCATGGCAATTACTGGTTTACTATTTCTCTTCCTAGACATCTATAGGAGTGGCTTCTGCAACAGGTTGATAGGAAGTGGTCTTTCTTTTGTTTTCTAGTACTTGTTGGTAAAATGTTTTATTTTTTTCTCCGACTGCAGCTTATTTTTCTTTTCCCACACGGTAGTGCTATGATTTTTCTGCACTATTCCAGCTTCTCACACAATGGGGAGATTCCCTGGGAGACGGGCTTCTCCTCTGTTAATAGTTCGTCTAGATCACAGGGCGCAGTGTCCCCGTGGGTATGCGGAGAGCTTTTGATATTCCAAAGCTCTTCCAGCTCCAGATTCAGAACCTGTATGTTTCAGCAGTTCTGTTTACTCCTGCAGGGATCCGCTCAGATAGGTGGGGTCAGAGGCGTGGTGAGTTGTGAGAGGTGGCCCAGAGCAATGGCAGCGACCACCACCACAGCCGGTCCCGCTTCCACAGCTCCCTCCCCTTTGCCGGAACTAGTTGAGCTGTGAATTTGTGTCTGTGGTCCACAGTTCTCAGAACAGCAAATATTCTGTTCTTTTGATCTGACACTGCTACTGTTGTGCTTCTAGCACCGGGCAGTTGGGGGCGGGGTGAGCTCTGGGAAGGTAGGGAGGGGGTGGCTAGTCTCAGTGCCTAAGGCTCGGCACTGAGGCAGTGCTCTGCTCGGCAGCGAGGGCTTAAACCACTGTTTTCAGCCTTCTTCCCTCAGTCTTTTCTCCAAGGTCTGTGCTGTGAGTGTTGGGTTCAGCCATGTTATATGCTGCCCCCTCAGCCCTGTGGGCCATAAGCGGAGCCCTAGCAGTCCGGGTTCTTCCCTCTCCTGCAGCTGCGGTAGTTCCGGGAAGCAGCGAGCTTGGAGCACTGAGCTAGGTCTGCGTCCTGCCCCGTGCGGCTCCGTCTCCGCACTTCTCCCTTCCCTCCTACCCTGCTCGCGCGATTCTCCTACCTGTAGGTGGTTTCAGTCGGTAGTGGGCCTCTTCGTCTTGTCTGTCTGCTGTGCAGGGAGTCCTTTGTGGAGTTTTTGTTGTTCGATTCGTTTTAAATTCCAGGGGAGCTTTACAGAGGCTTACCTCACGCCGCCATTTTTCCTCCGTCAAAAAAAAAAGAAAAAGTTATTCTTTACAGAAGGATCCTTGATCATAAATGTAGAAGAAAGGATAGAATTCTATAATCATGATTTTTCCATTCCTAATAATATAATACTCTTCATTGCATGAAGTGATTAAGTAAAAAGTTGATGGATGGGGCAGCCGGTTAGCTCAGTTGGTTAGAGTGTGGTGCTCTTAACAACAAGGTTGCTGGTTCGATCCCCACATGGGCCGCTGTGAACTGTGCCCTCCACAACTAGATTGGAACAACTACTTGACTTGGAGCTGATGGGTCCTGGAAAAACACACTTAAAAAAAAAAAAAGTTTGATGGGTAACTTTGCAAGACGGGTTTGTTTCCTAATATATGGATAGTTAGAATTTGATATTCAAGCAATACCTATGAAGTATTTTTGCCAAAAATGTTGAACTTTAGTCCAACCAAGCCTTCATAGATAACTTCTAGTTTATACGTATGAAGGATAAAAACACAGGTTAGAGAACACCACAAATTGGGGAGGATGGACAAATTTAGAATGTGATAGTCTAAGGAAACTTCATCAGTTCTTTCGATAAACCAGTAGCATAAAACAGGAGAGAAAAAGGGAGACTTAAAAGATAACAACCATGGCAGACAGAACTGCGCCTATTAGATCCCCCTTCAAGATAACACATATTGCCCAGCTGTGAGCAGTGTGGCAAGCTGACAGGCTCCAGATGTGAGATCTCGTTCTGTAGGATCTCCTCATTTTTCTCTCTGCTTTAGCTAATGAGTGAAAAGAATGTGGTGCAAGGCCTGGCCATTTCCCCAAGTTGGGGCGCCTCTAAAGGCCATCTTTGCTCCAGAGCTTCGATTGTGCTAACAGAAATTCTGTTACAATTGCATAATGACCCCCCATCCAATCCTGCCTCCTCCTTTTTCCTAGTGTCTATAAACCCCTCACTTTCTTAATGGCTTCTGCTTTATACTCTTTCATGAGCTTGTCAGTCAGGTATGACCACAGGAGAGGCATGGGAAAACAGTTTATTATACTCACAGGTCCTATACAGAGTCGCCACATGCCACCTTGGGTCACATGGGCCACATGGGGAGCACCTAGGGAGCAGACTCAACCAAGCAGGTAGGGATTTGTGAGAGAGAAAGAGGAAAAGAGAGGTGAGAGAAAGGAGGAGAAGAGAAGAGAGGAGAGGAAAGGGAGAAAACCGATGGGCAAGTGCCTTTATTGGGGGTCAAGGTGGAGTTCACAAGCAAAAGATGGGAGGGGATTTCATTGGTGTGTTTGAGTGTCACTAGATCAT
The DNA here is from genome assembly GCF_057876585.1 of Rhinolophus sinicus. NCBI lineage: Eukaryota > Metazoa > Chordata > Mammalia > Chiroptera > Rhinolophidae > Rhinolophus > Rhinolophus sinicus. Next base: position 82,534,178 of record NC_142502.1, on the reverse strand, counting down.
TCAAGGGAGGGCCAGAAGGGGAACTTATAACAGCTGCCAGCCTTGTCATGCTGTAGTTTCTGGTCACCTGGGTGGGGTGCTCACAGCCTGTTTGTGGGGGTGTTGAGGCAGTAGGAAAATCTGAAGTTTTAAAACTTATAATACACCACCTTAATGCCATCTTAATGTTTCCCAGCAGACTTAACTGGTATAACATCCACATGGCAACACAAGGACCTTATTTGAATCATAAATCATAAAACCAATGTGAGACACATTTTTGAGTCAATCAAAGAAATTTGAACATTACCTGAATATTATGCTCAATGAATTATTTTAATTTTATTGTGTATGATAATGACATTACCATCATATGAGCAAATGTTTATAATTTTTGGACATGTATAGTAAAATAAGTGGTGAAATAACATGACACAGTATTGGCTTTAAAACATTTTGGCTAAGAATAGGGACATATAAAACAAGTAGAGAAATTATTTTGATAATCTTGGTGATGAGATCACTATTGTCTTTGTAGTTTGTTGATTATAAAAACATAGAACTAGTTTTTAGGCATTTAATATGTAACCTTTTGTGAATTGGCAATGAAGAGACTTCACGCACTTGTGGAACTGTGTTAAATACAAAAAAAATGAAATAAGAAAATGGGTAATTTATAATAACAGAAGAATGATAGGAAGCTATTTGGAAGTAGGAAGAATTGTGTCTTTATTCATCACACCTATTTCAACTAACAATTTAAAAAGATGAGCTACAGGTGGGCTACTTTAAGGGAAACTACATTACCTTTTTTTAAAAATATATATTTTAAATATTTTTCAATTACAGTTAACACACATATTACCATGTTTCCCCAAAAATAAGAGCTAGCTGGATCATCAACTCTAATGCATCTTTTGGAGCAAAAATTGATATAAGACCCGGTATTGTATTATTACATTATATTATATTAATTATATTATATTATATTATATTATATTATATTACATTATATTACGTTACATTACATAAGACCTGGTCTTATATTAAAATAAGACCTGGTATATTATATATTATATTACATTACATTACATTACATTATATTATATTATACTCGGTCTTATATTAATATAAGACTGGGTCTTATATGAATTTTTGCTCCAAAAGACACATTAGAGCTGATTGTCTGGCTAGGTCTTATTTTCGGGGAAACACGGTATATTGGTTTCAGGTGTATAACATAGTTATTAGACATTTGTATAACTTATGAAGTGATCACCCCAATAATTCTAGTATCTATCTGATATCATACATAGTTATTACCATGTTATTGACTATCTTCCCTATGCTGTACTTTACATGCTCATGACTATTTTATAAGTAACAATTTGTCCCTCTTAATCCCTTTCCCCCTTTGCACATCACCCCAACTCCCCTCCCATCTGTCAACGATCAAAATGTTCTCTGTATCCATGAGTTTGTTTCTTCATTTATTTTGTTTTTTAGAGTCCACATATAAGTGAAATCATATGACATTTCTCTTTCTCTGTCTGATTTACTCCACTCAGGAGAGTACCCTCTAGATCCACCCATGTTGTTTCAGATTTCATTCTTTTTTATGGATGAGTGATGTTTTGTTGTAGCTATGTACTACTTCTTTATCCATTCATCTATTGATGGACACTTAAGTTGCTCCCATATCTTGCCTATTGTAATTAATGCTGCAGTGAACATATGGATGCATATGTCTTTTCATATTAGTGTTTTGGGTTTCTTTAGATAAATATCCAGAAGTAGAATTACTGGGTCCATCTTTGTCTCTTGTTACAGCCTTTGTTTTAGAGTTTATTGTGTCTGGTACAAGTATTGCTACTCCAGATTTTTGTTTGTTTCCATTTTCATGAAATACATTTTTTCATCTCTTGTAGTCTGTGTGTGTCTTTCAATCTGAGGTGAGTCTCTTGTAGGCAGCATATGGAAGGGTCTTGTTTGCTTATCCATTCAGCCACTATGTGTCTTTTGATTGTGTTAGGTCTCTGAATGTTAGATCTCAGAGACCTTAACTTACAGACAGAGCCATGTTTGCAAGAAAACACCAGAAATTCTGTTGGCCTGCACCTGCAGACAGAGCCAAACTTGTGATAACAGAATATGTCACAAAACAGCTACTGGCTTGCAGGCAGTCAGCATTTTCTGTTCAAACAATGCTACCCTGTCAGCACAGCCCCTGTACACCCTCCTCACCCCCTCCCTCGGGCTGCAGTCTCGTTTAGACTCAGACCAGGCTGTAGCCATCTTTGTTCAGCCCTATAAACTTTTCTCTCTTACAATAAACTTTCTTAACTTGCCTGACCATGCGGGTTCCTTTGTCCGCTGACCTGTCATTTGGTGCTGAAACCTGGAAGGGTTTAGGCCAGAGAATGCAGGATTGCCCTTCTCTTTCTCTTCTCCCTCCTCCGGTGCATGATCCGCTCTCTGGCTGCCTTCCCAGACCTGCCTTAAGGACGCACCTCGGGACTTTCTCCCTTCCGCTGCTGACATCCCAGTAACATCAGGCCAGACTCTCACACCGGGTGAGTGAGATCTCCTATCCTCCTATTCTCTCCTTCTCAGACCTTCTGACAAGGCCTACATAGCGTTAGGCCAGAGGTTCCTCTTGGCACCGTGGGCGCAGATCCTCCGAGTCTGAGGACGCTCAGTCTGAGGAGTGATCTCGTACCCGTGGGGGACGAACACCGGGACTGTGGGCCGCCTCATCCCCTTGTTCTCCTCCTAATAAGAGGCTCTCTCCTTGCCTTTCTCACTCTATTTGAACCATGGGGACCTCACATTCGGTCCCTTCTAAATCTATTCCTCTCACTTATCTCCTCCTCAACTTACACGCCCTCGGATTCAAGAGAGAGATCCGACCCACACGACTTATTTTTCACTGTAACAAGGCTTGGCCCCAATACAAACTAGACAATGAGTCTCTATGGCCTGAAAATGGGACCTTTAATTTCAACACTCTCAGAGATTTAGATAACTTCTGTCACTGCAATGGAAAGTGGTAAGAAATTCCCTATGTCCAGGCCTTCATTACTCTTCGTGCTTGAACCTCTGTCTGCCAAACCGGCCATACTTTCAGATTCTCCTAGCCCACTCTAAGCCTTCTCCTCTTCGAGATAAAACTCCCTCCTTTGACCCAGCTGACCATCGGGTCCATCTTCCTCCTCCCCTACTATCCCCTCAGCCTAAATCTTCTCCCCTGAACCCTCGCTCCTCATTTCAGGAAGATTTGGTTCTATAAGTACTCTGGTTTATGTAACTTATTTGTTTTGTGGGTTTTGTTGTTGTTGTTGTTGTTGTTTTGTTTGTTTTGTTTTGTTTTTGTTTTTTGTTTTTTTTTTGCCTCTAGTCTGTCTTTTCCTTTTCTATTTGTGTCTTAGACACCAAGCTGATCAGGAGCTCTGTATCTATACCTCCTGTGAGGCCCCTAAGTCATGTATTAACAAAGTGGTCCACTTACAATTATAAGCCAATGAAGTTTTATTGTAACACTGTTTGGCTCATATACATTCTAAATTCTAATGAAAGGTAGCCTCTCAATGGGTCATTAAATTATTATGCTGTTTTTGAAATTACACTTATTTTGTACACCAACTCTATATTCAGGAACTTGGCAAAAGTAAGTCTTAAAAGATTTCTCTAACTCTTATTAACTTTCAAGATCTCTGAGACCTAACATACAGAGACCTAACAGAGTGGAGAATTTAACCCATTTACATTTAAGGTAATTATTGCTAGATAATATGTAGTGATTGCCATTTTATTATTCATTTTTTAAAATCTTTGTTTCCTTCTTCTTAAAGAAGTCTCTCTAACATTTCTTGTAAGACTGGTTTGGTGGTGATGAACACCTTTAGCTTTTCCTTGTCTAGGAAGCTCTTTATCTGTCCTTCAATTCTAAATGATAGCTTTGCTGGGTAAAGTAGTCTTGATTGTAGGTCCTTGCTTTTCAGTACTTTGAGTATTTTGTGCGAACCCTCTGGCCTGCAAAGTTTCTGTTGAGAAATCATCTGACAGTCTTATGGGAGAGTTCCCTTGTAGGTAACTAACTGCTTTTCTCCTGCTGCTTTTAAGATTTTTTTTCTTTGTCTTTAACTTTTAACTTTTTAATTATGATGTGTCTTGGTGTGGCCTCTGGGTTCATCTTGTTTGGGACTCTCTATTGTATATCTTGTATATCTATTTCCTTTCCCAGATTAGGGAAGTTTTCCACCATTAGTTTTTCAAGTAGATTTTTCAGCTCCTTTCTCTCTCGCTTCTCCTTCTCATACCCCTATGATGCAAAAGTTGGCAACTCGATGTTTTCCCAGAGGCATCTTAAAATATCATCTTTTTTATGAATTCTTTTTTTCTTTTTCCTGTTCTGTTTGGGTATTTTCTGCTATCTTATCTTCCAAATTGCTGATTTCATCCTCTGCTTCATCTAACCTACTGTTGATTCCTTCTAATGTATTCTTCATTTCTGACGGGTTCTTTTTTATGTTTTCTATCTCCATTTTTATGTTTCCTGTCTTTTTGTTGAAGTTCTCACGGAGATCACTGAGCATCTGTATCACTAGTATTTTGAACTCTGCATCGGGTATATTGGTTGTCTCCATTTTGTTTTAATTCTTTTTCTGGAGCTTTGTTCTGATCTTTCATTGTGGACATGTTTCTTTGTCTCTTCATTTTGGTAGCCTCCCTGTGTTTTATTCTATGTAATAGGTTGGGCTGCTATATCCCTGGTCTTAGTAGAGTGGCCTTATGTAGTAGGTGTCCTATGGAACCCAGTGGTGCTGTCTCCCTGGTCACCAAAGCTGGGTACTCCAGGATTGTCCCTTGTATGTACCCTTCTGTTGTAGTTGAGCCTTGATTGCTCTTTGCATTTCAGTGGGAGGGATTGACCCTCAGGCTGATTGGTGGTGAGGACTGGCCGTGAATTCAGTAGAGGAGCTGTTTTGCAGGGGCTGACCCTGTGGAGCAGGATTCACTTTAGTGGGTATCTGGTGCCCCAACTCTGCCCTTTGGGTATGTTTTTTTGTGGAGTCACTTGGATGGTCCTCTGTTGTGGTCTGAAGCTGGCCACTGGGTGTATTGTTTTTGGGGCCTCTTGGGAGGGGCTCTGGTGCAGACCAAAGTCAGCTGCTGTCCATGCACTGTCCAGGGCCTCTTCGTTGTGCTACAAAGTGTTCTGCCTATGGCTGTCACTTGTACTGGGCTTGGAAGTGCCTGGGATGGGCTAAACTACGAACTAAGGCCAGGTGGCACAGGTGCTGGGCTTGGACTGCTTAGCAAGAGGTACAGGGAACACCAAGGCCAGATGCTTCTTGCTTAGGGTTTGTGAATCCTTCAGATATTTTAGGAAAGTCTAACAAGAGCCAGGTGAGTCTCTTTGTATGGAAAAGCCACTGGAAGCAGCTTGAGTGGGTGTGGTCTCAGGGAATCACCGGGCAGAGAGAACAGTATCAGTCAGGTTGATAGAGACTCAGATATTGTGTTCACCTGTACATGCTGGCTGGCTCGGGGGAGATCTCAACAAAAGAACATTAGTTTCTGCCAGCTCTTCTGTCTGAAAGAAAGATGCCTCTGCAGGCCTCGCCCTGAAACCAGACAACTCAGTTCCTCCCTGTATGTTCCTGGCGTCTTTCTATCTGCTGCCTCAGCTCTGGAGCTCTGAGTGACTGAATCCATCATTGAATAAGTCTGTGTGAGGGCGCATTAAGAGGAATGCCTGGGACTCCAGCCACCCTCCATCTCACCCAGTCAAAATCTTTGCTGGTTTTCATAGCCAGAAGTTATGGGGACTTTTCTTCCCAGCACCAGAACCCTGAACTGGGGAGCCTGGTGTGAGGCTGGGACCCCTTGCTCCTCAGGGGGAACCCCTGCAGCCAAGATATTCCTCCTGGTTTTTAACCACCACACATGGTTGTGGGACTAACCTGTTCCTCATCTCTGCTACTCCTACCAATCCTGAGGTGGCTTCTTCTGTATATCCTTAATTATAGGGCTTCTGTTCAGCTAGACCTCAGGTGATTCTCAGTGATAGTTTTTTTGTAGATTAATTGTAATTTTGAAGTGTTTGTGAGAGGAGGCAGGCACAGTATTCACCTACTCTGCCATCTTGACCAGAAACTCCAGGCAGATTTTACTTAAAAAGAGAAACCATGTCATCCCCTTGCTTATCACCCCTTAATTGCTCTTTGTTGTTTCTAAAATCGATTGAAAACTCCTCACTGAGTCTTAAGTGCCACAAGATCTGGCCCTGCCTCCAGCCCTCACCTCATCTGCTGCCACTCCCTCCCTACCGAACTGTACTTTAGCCAGTACATATCCTTTTTAAATCAAAATATCTAGACCCTGTTATTACCTGCAACACTTATAAATCATCTCTCTTATTTAATTTCAATTATTTAATTATACTGAGTGTCAGTTTCTAAAAAATATAAAGTGGGGATAATATAAATTCTTCATTTATTACTGATATTTATAATAAATGGACAAAAATACAAGCTACATTATATAGTAAATGAAAAATTTGAGTATTGCCATTTCATGTTTCAATTTATAATCTCAATGAGATGAAAATAGGCACAGAAGTGAAGGAAAAAAAACAAAGGAAGTAACTCAAAACCATTAATAGTGATTGTTTATAGGAGTTTAGGGTTGTTTTGTTTTCTTCATATTTGATTTCTTCCTGTTTCTTTATATTTTACTGTATTTTCTAGGTAGAGAGAATGATCATTAACTATTTTGATAATTAGAGGAGAAACTTTAGAAGAAAGAATCATGTTCCCTTAAACGTAAAGGTATCACACATGATAATATGGAAAAGTGATTTTAAAAATGTAGAGTAGTCTACATTAATAATAGCTCATGTGTTTATGCCTAAGTACATTACATACATTACTACACTTAATTTCTGCTGGAGCCCTGTGGTTTTTCAGCAATACATGTGAAGGCTGAAGCACACAGAAAGCAAGCACACTATTCAAATTAACCTGGGCAATGACACAATTAGAATTTGAACCCAGAGATTCTGGAGCCCTAACCTTACATTTTAATTATATAAATGTAATATAGAATAACACCCCAATATTAGGACATGGGGCTGTGATAATGGAGTGGTATCTGTTTATAGTTCCCATACATCATGTTAGAAAACCCATTGTGCTAATCTTCATGTCCTCTTGAAGCACAATCAGCATTTAAACTATTTTTGAGCAGAAAAAGAAAAGAATAATTGCAAGCAAATGGAATTCCACTGTTTTTCAAGGTTACCTAAAACCTATCACTTACTTCATTGGCATGTGTCAAAGCATTATACCTATTCGTTTAGCTAATAAGCATGCTTAGTGTAGGCATATTCACCACGAACATGTTGGTAAACTATATTTTTTCAATTTTATATAATCACAAAGATGTTCTGTCTCATCCGTATTTTTTCTCTCTCTGTGAGAAATGAGCAGAGCTAATAAGAAGTGTCATGGTTGATTGACATGAAGTCCACATTCTCATTTTGGTGCCCAGCCTCAGGAGTGAGTGCTAACGGGCACTGGAATGCAGCAGACCAGAAATGCACGCTCCATAGTCAGCTCCTGAGCACGTGAGGCTAGGAAGGCTTTAGTGAGAGCTAATTGCTTGAGTTATAGATTGCTTGTCATCTTCTGTATTTTATTTCATGTCATTTATCACATTTTCCTCATCCTAACATTTGAGAAAACAGAAACAGAGAGGATATCTAGCTTGCCTAGACCATGAAATGAAAATTGAAAAATGTAATTCAGATGTATCTGACAATCACTTCTGTATTTGGAGCATGAAGGTCATTATTGTGATCCTTTTCATGCTCTTCTCTGCATATACACTTCACTCTCTTTTTTGAAAATGTTTAGTGAAACTTGGACGTCTTCTTGATAAATGGTAAAATTTACTTACAAAACATTTTATTATACTCATATTCGGTTATATTGTGTGTTAAGCCATATTCTCCAAGAAAAAAAAATACATGTATATATACTCCAAGAAAAAAAAAATGATCTTGAATATATTAAAATCATCTGACATGCTTATTCAAAGAGGTATTTCAAGTCTCCATCCTCAGAAATTCTGATTCATTGCATGTGATGTAGGGCCCAGGAATATGTGTAGTCAGTTTAATTTCCATTACCGTTACTCCAGAAAGAAACCTCATTCTCATTAAGCTATCGCTGTCCATTTCCCTCCTCCCTCCGGGCCCTGGCAAACACTAATTTACTTACTATCTCTATGGATTTGCAAATTTTATACATTTCATATAAATGAAACCATGCACATCTTTATCTTATTACAATGAACCTTCATGTGAAATTACACCACTTCACTTATGGAGTAAGAACCTTACAAGATTTTTGCCTTCTTGACCTTTGTGCTATTGTTACCCTGCATTTTACTTTTACTTACGTGGTAATTTCCCAAATACACTATTAAAAATAAAAATACTCTGCTATCTTTTAAGGAGATTAGATTAATAAGAAAAACATATCTTACTTAATTCCCTTTTTCCATTGCTCTTTATCCTTGTGTGTAGATCCATATTTACAACTTGATTTTTTCTTTTTTTTCTATAGAAATTCCCTTCAGTCTTGTTTTAGTGCAGGCCTGCTGTTAATGAATTCATTCAGCTTTTGTACGCCTGCAAAAGTGAAAAAAGTATTTTACTTTCATTTGTGAAATATATTTTTACTTGATTTATAACTACACATTGACAATTTTTTTCTTTAGTATGAAGATGTTGCTCTAATGTCTTCTAACTTGCTTGTTTCCAACAAAAAATCTGCTGTCATTTTTATCTGTTGTTTTACTTGTTTCCAACAAAAATCTGCTGTCATTTTTATCTCCATTTCTTTATTGGTAATGTATGTATCTTTTTACTCTGGTTGCTTTTAAGATTTTTCTCTTTATCACTGGTTTTGAGCAATTTTAGTAAGATATGCCTTGGGGTAATTTTCATCATATTTCTTATGCTTAGAGTTTGTTGAGTTTCTTGGATCTGTGTATACTTAGTTTTCCATATTTAGGAAAATATTGACCATTGTTTTCTCAAAGATTTTTCTGCCTCCCTCATCCTTTGGGAATCCTCCTATTACAAGTATATTAGGCTTTCTGGAATTATGCCATAGCTTATTCATGTTCCTTTTTACTTTTTTCATTGTTTTATCTCTACATGTTTCGTTTTGGATAACCATATTGTTATTTTAAACTTTGCTAATCTTTTATTTTGCAATATCTATTTTGCTCTTAATGCCTTTCAGTACATTTTTCATCTTAAAAATTATAGTTTTCAACTCTACAAATTTGATGTGGGACTTTTTTATATCTTCTGTGTCTTAACTTCTTGCAAGTGTGGAATACTGTGTTAATCCTTGACTGTTGATTCTAATGTATGTTTCATTTCTGGTTCCTTTTTAAGATTGTTTTTTCTCCTCAATATATGCCATATTTTCTTGCTTCATTGAATACCTAGTAGTTCTGGGTGGATGCCAGACATTGTGAATTTCATCTTGTAGGGATTTGGATATGTTTATACTCCCATAAATATTCTTGAGCTTTGTCCTACAATAAATATAATTATTTGGACCCCTATTTGATCACGTTTCCTCTTGCTTTTATTATTTGTTTGATGGGTGTGTAGTAGTACTCGTTCTGGGGCTAGTTACTCCCCACTCTGAGTCTAGCTCCTTCTTTGTATTCTACACAATGCTGCATAAATTGTAGTTTATCTTATCTAGTTATTAGAAACAAATACTGTTCCAGTCTATTAGCATCAGGCATTGTTACCGCTAATCTTTTTGCATGTTTCTTTCCCTAGTCTTAGTTTTTTTACATACATGTGGGAATCAGTACTCAAAGAGAACACTCTGAAGAATGCTAGAATTCTCTCTCTGTATAGCTCTCTTCATTCTGGGACTCTGTCCTGAGAACTCCAGCTGCCTTGGTCTCCTTGGAGTTTCAGTTCCGTCTCTTTAACTCAGGGAGTCCATTTGGCTCCACTTGGGTTCCCCCTACTTATGCCACGACCTGGAAATTCGGTCAAGGCAGTGAGCTTGAGCAATTGTAGGACTCGCCTTATTTGCTTCCAGTCTCTTATGGACCACTGTCTTTGTTGCCTGTAAACCACTGCTTCCTATATTTTGTCCATGTTTTTTTTTCATGGTTTCATGTGTTAGGGTATATATGGTTCCTATTTTTCCGTCTTGTCTAGAAGCTTACTCGTTTTCACTAATCATTCTATTTAACAATTAAGGTAATTGCTTTTCTGCTATTCCCCCACCTAAACCCACACATCCTTCTATAACAGTACTCTGCAATCCACCCCAAATCTCATGTGTTCATCTAATAAGACCTTACTGTGTATCTGTCTACATGATATACAGTGATTTAGTAGGAATGAGAAAATTATGTTTTTATAGATGTAGTCATATCCTCTGTCTACAAGTAGCTTAATCTGTATCTGTACCAGATACACCACTGAGAAGCAACTTCAGAATAGAGATAAATCTCTAGTGATGATAATTATTGCTCAAAAATATTCGTAGGGCATGAAGTATATGAATACTTTCCTGTATGTTTATTTTCTCTTGCATGTAGTCCATATCCCCCAAATCTGGGAAAATCAGCCTGCTAGACAATCTTGTGCTCTCCTGTCAGAGTTAAACTTCAAGTCATAAAATATATTTTAATAAAAACAATAAACATTTTCTGTGGCCTTGAAAATAGCCGGGCACTGCCCCCTCTCCATAAGTTTCAAGGTCATTTATAGCTAGTGATAATATCTGTCACTTTCCATTAAGAGACCTCTCTTCACATAGGTTACTGCTGCTTTCTATTTGGCCAGTGTTATTGGCATGTTAATAATCACAACAAACACTATTACTGGTTCCTTTTAATGTATATGCTGATGGCTTAAGGATTATATATACATGGTTTTGTTTGCTCCTCAGAAGCTCCATTTTAAAGTTGAGAAAACAAATATAGAGAGCATAAATGATTTGCCTCGGGTTACACATAGTTGGTAAGAACTCAAACTTATATTTATTGATTCCAGAGTGCTAACAGAGCAGCTGTAGGATACTACCCTTAGTTGCTATAAGAAATAATAACAACAGTTAACACTTACGTGGTTACTGCATGTCAGAGTTCATCTTAAGTACACCAGAGATACTAAATGATTTAGTTCTTATAACTACCTTATGAATGTGGGTTAGGTGCTGTTATTATCCTTATTTTACAGGTGATAAAATGGAGTAACAGATAGATCATATAGCTAGGAAGTTGCAGAGCTGGGATCTGAACCCCCGCACTCTTTCTTAGGAGTTCGTGATCATCTTCTAAACTTTGCGGACAAGGTCAAGTGCTACCATATGACTTGCTGGTTTCCTTTTTAGCTTTCATTTGTCTTCTCTGGTTTTTGTGTGATTACCCTGCGACCAGTAAGTAAGCCAAGGAAACAATGGTTTTATATTTTTCTATCCCTTTAATCTTATTTTCTGTTCTATTGACTTGTTTAGAAATGGCAGATAAGATCATCTCAGTTAAGGTCACTTTTGACTGACTTTAGCTTTGTATCGTTGGAGAAATCAGGCTATTCTATTCCATGTTTGCTGTTGTTTTATTTGCCCTCAATTCCTGCTAAGAGATACTGGGGCATGTTTTCCAAATGGAGTACACACATACCACAGACACACATACAAGTACCACCAACAAACCATAGTGAGGTATATTGATAAAGAATACAAAAATTGTGTGGTTTTTTTTGTGTGTGTATGTGTGTGTGTAAAACATCTGCTTTTAGTGATAGGGCATCAGAGGATGTTTTGGAGACATTAATTTTTTTTCAAGAGATTTATTATATTCTCCTTTTATCTAATTTATCTTTCCTTCTGAAATGTATTCATGCCTTGGCACCTTTATAGAGACTTTCTAGACCCGTTTCTTCTTGTCAGATTAGTGTAACAGCTCTTACTGTGATCGTTATATTTATTTAGTCTTTCCTTGTTCTTCTTATTAGACTCTAAGCCTTTGAAGACAAGGAGCTTTTAAACTAGTGCAATTATGTAAGTTAAAAGCAATCTCCAATTCACTTATTAAAGTCTGAGGAACTTTAATATTTGTGGGACCATGACTTTGATCTATTTGCAAATACATTTCTGACAACTCTTTCTCCCGCATACGTCACCCTACCCAATCCTGCCCCCCAATTCTTTCCTGTAAGTTTCCTGCTTGCACACTGCTTTATTTTCTCTTATTGATGTGTTGGAGCTTGCAAACTATCTATTATTGTAAGTTAGACTATCTATTATTGTAAGTTCTGTCTGTGTCATACACCTTTCAGCATAAAAATGCTATTGAAATCCAGAAATCATTCCAAAAATCAAGTTTAAAAAGTGAAATCAATTCAGCCTGATCCAAGCACTCTCGGTATGTGGTCCCAATTAGTTTTTGGCCTTAAGACATGTGTTTAGGATCAATCTTCAGTTTCTGTGTAACACAGAGATTGCATGTACTCTGCGTCTATTAGCAAGAGCAAATATAGGGAGAATGGGAGTTTTGAACTCTAGAATTGGAAGAGAATTTGACACCTCTCTTAACTCTTTGCCTCCAGGCAGAAACTGTCCTAATCCTTACCAGACAGCTGGGTGTGTCCTATTATTCAAAAGAAGGAAACTCAACTCTTGTAACACGTACTAGCATTTATTAAAAATTCGAATGCAAGCTTTAAAGTGAAGAAAGGTGACAGACCATGTCACTACGCCCGTGTAATCTAGGTCAGCATCAACAGTCAACGTTGGTCACCTGTACCCTGGATGTAGTGAGAATGACACCTTACCGGTGGGATGGTTCTCCTCTGAACCCCTAACCGCACACTAACAATGAGATAAATATCAGGCAAACCCAAGTTGAGGGACACTCCATAAAATATAAGACCAGTTCTCTCCCAAACTTCCAAGGTCATCAAAAACAAAGAAATTCTGATAAACTTTCACAGCTCAGAGAAGCCTAAGGAGACATGACAACTAAATGTAATGTGGTGTCCTGAGTGGGATCCTGGAACAGAAGACGTTTATTAGGGAGAAAGTAAAGAAATTAAAGGGAAGTGTGTATTTTAGTAAAACAGTATCGATATTGGCTCATTAGTTGTGACAAGTGTACCATACTAACACCATGTTTCCTGAAAATAAGACCTCGCTGGACCATGAGCTCTAAAGCATCTTTTGGAACAAAAATTAATATAAGACCTGGTCTTATTTTAATATAATATAAACCAGGTCTTATATAATACAATGTAATGTAATGTGATATAATACAATACTGGGTCTTATATTAATTTTTGCTCCAAAGATGCTTTAGAGCTGATGGTCCGGCTAGGTCTTATTTTCGGGGAAACACAGTATAAGCAGTCAATAATAGGAACAACTCAGTGCAGGGTGTATGAGAACTCTGTACTATCCTTGCAACTTTTCTGTAAAAACTTAAAATTAAAAAAATTATTTAAACATAACAGAAGTCATCCAACTACAGTACAGGAATGTACCTTTTTATTCAGACTCGAGAATACCTGGAAGCCAAGATGGATTCTTGTCCTGTTTTACTATCATGACTAACGCTGTTATAGAGTTTTGGATTATGATAAATGTTAGTATTTGGGTTGGTTATTTCTCTAGACCTTTGAAAATCAAAAGGTTTAATAAGAATTCTAACCTTTTAAAACTAAATCAATGGTTCCTAATTATTTAGCAATGTCTATGAAAATGGGAGTCCAGTTACAGTGAAAAATTTCTTGTTCATGCTCAATTTGTTGCAGAGAGAGTTAACATAAATGGGAAGGATAATTCTAAAATTTGGGGGAGACAATATTGATATGGTCATTTAGCATAGGCCAGGAATCCTGACACTTCTTAAAGCAATGTACTAAAAATAGTACACTACTTATTTTTGTATAACAAGAGCTATGGTTATCTCTCATCTTATATTCTAATCTCCGTTTTTAGGACTTGTGCCCTTGCACTTTTAAGGTGTTAGAGAAAACACTTCCTGCTTTGATCATCTTTTATTCCTAGAATGCGTATTGTTTATGGTTGTTGATTGAAGAGTCTTTAAAAAGCCATCCTGAGACATCATTCTTTCTCTGCGCAAATAATGTAAAGGATAGAAGTTGTATAGGTTATATTTCATAACTCTATGCCTATTTCATTTAAATTTTTGAATTGTCCTTTAAATTTTGTATCTCTAACAAATGTATTAGTAGCACTTTTAATACTTTGTATAAGATGTTCTGCTACTCAGAAATACATAAATCCATTTATTTGACCTTCATAATGAAGTGGAGTTGGTACTGTAAGGTTAATGAGGTAATTATTCTTATAGAGAACATCCGTCATGAAGGCATAGTTTCTTCCTCCCTTTAATATGCATATTAATTAAAATAATTTTTTCTTTTTATTTGCGTTGATATGTAATCGTCAATGAAGGAAGGAAAAATTAAGATTCTGAGTATCTCCATTGTAGTTTTGGGTCTCAAGTTCCATGATATACAGATTTTTCTGGTAAAATTTGTACTTTCATATTTGTTCTCAATAATTTTATATATTTTTTCTTTTTTCCCACTTACTATAGAGGCAGAAGCAATGGGTGTTGCTATAGCTATCTGTCATTTTGTGGGGAGAACATAACACTGAAAGCATTTTTAGACGCTGCCCTTGCCTACTACCTCAGATACAACTCTCTTGGCTAGTCATAACGTTTAATCATAAACTAATAGTTCAAAATTACTTATTGAGTTTTCTTTCAGGTTGAGCTATAGAATCTATCTCAGGATACAGTAAAAATTGTTTTCTGTTAATAGCAAAATATACGTTTATGGTTATACCTATTAGAAACACAGATCCTTAATAATCTTTCACTAACCCAAGTTGAATCTACCATAGCAATGAACCAGTCAAACCTATGGGTATGTCAAATTATGAATAAGTTTAATTACATAATATTTGGCTTGTGTACAATAACTTTCTACGTTAAACATAAACCAAATTTAATTATTTTAGTTAAAATATACATATATGTATCTATGTATGTATTTAGAAATATATTTATATACACATATTGAAGAGAAAATATAGATAATATATTTGCTTCTATAACTTAGAGGAACAGAATAATTTTTCTCAAGCTTACTTTTTTTTTTTGCCTGGCAGATGCTTT
The DNA here is from genome assembly GCF_057876585.1 of Rhinolophus sinicus. Taxonomy (NCBI): domain Eukaryota; kingdom Metazoa; phylum Chordata; class Mammalia; order Chiroptera; family Rhinolophidae; genus Rhinolophus; species Rhinolophus sinicus. The sequence goes on along the minus strand of NC_142502.1, from coordinate 82,518,935 downwards.
GATGAGACACTTGCTTGTGAAAAATGGGTCTTAGACATAGCTGAGAGGACTATGAGAGGAGAAAAACAAGCAAACATTAACTTTCTCTTCATAATAAAATGAGACTTCTCGAATTTCCTGACAACAAGTTGAAAAGGGGGAAGAGTGGGAGGGAGAGTGTCACTGAAAGGAAGGAGGAGAAAGGAGGCCAGCAACTCAAGGAAAGTCAGCACGGTACCCAGTGTGATGGCAAATGAGCATAGTTTTGAAGGATGATTTATAAACATAATGTCTGATTTCCCATAATACTCTCCTGGTTGTGCAAACTCTTGGTTGGCTATTCCCCAACCCCCCTCACTTTGTAACTCCTCAAACTTCAGTGACAGTCTGAGCGGGGCACACCACTTGGGGAATGGATACATAAGGGTGCTTTTCAGGGTAGTGAAGACCCAGAGAAGAGCAGCAGTTGCCTGCCTTGAATAGAGAGAGGACCCAGCTGGGTAGAAAAGAGCTCAGGGCTAGCAGGTTCAGAAGCCAGTGAATAGATTCTCCCCTCTGGTTTATACACATTTCCATTGAATGTTAAAGGACATTCAGTCCCACTGAATATATATCCAGTTCCTCAGCTGTGCCGAGGTTTCATATATAATGTATCTGATACTCTGTGTATATGGTCTCCTGTTAGATTTAGTTACTAATAGCATCACCACAACAACCAAGAATATTATCTAAGGATTCATGAGTGTGTACTTTGACCTCCAAAAAGAGATGAGTCATGATTTTGAGATAGAAAATGCCCCACATAATAAAACCTCAAGCCATCTCCCTCATATTTGAGAATAATGTCAAATTAAAGGGATACATTTCTTTAAGGTCACATGATCTACTCAATAGAAATCTGGGAAGGCGAGTGTGTTAAGACTCATAACCTCCCAAACTGTATGGAGGAAAGTTGGGTTCAACTTTGATTTTTTTTCACTTAAGAATGTTATTATAAGTAGCCTTAAATTTTACTATTTCTTTTCTTAAGATATGGAATGTAAGAAATGACTTGGCGTCATATTTGAAAATTAATCTCCATTAAAATGTTAATCCTTGCGCCAAATGGCTGGCAATAAACTCAAAAGGCTATCAACACTGTTAATAAGGTTAGTTGCCAGTTGTTATCAGTTAAAATTGATTTATTTTCTTATTTATGTATTTTGAACCAAAAATAACTTTTGAGAAGCACAAGTTATATACACTGATTATGGTTGGGTAAATTTTTCCCCTCATAAGATTAGGAAAAAAAACTACATTTGGAGTAAAATTTCAGTCTCTCCCATCTAGATTAAAATGTCACAATTTAGAAACTCATTTGATTAATGAGTGACTTCCTTTAAAGTGGAAATGTGTGGGGGACATTAGTCATTCATACTTCAGTATTCTTGCTTATTAGATGACCTTTCTTCTAATGTGTATGTAAATTCAGGTACAATGAATAGTTGAGAGTGTTAACAGAGCCACAGATTTTGAGTCAAGTCCAATAACAATAGCATCTCTGATAGTGACCCCGCAGGACGGCCTTTGGGGTAAAGAAAAAGATGAAAGTGAAATAGGAACAGATTGAGGTAAACAGTCTTGTTTGCCTATAGTAATCCATGTACTAGTCATACTCAAGTATAAAGATAAACATACAGATTTAAGATAACCAGAAAAAATGTGGGGAAAGGCATTTTATTTTATTTTATTTTTACAAATAAATGAATAAATGTAATGGAACAAGAATTTTAAAATCTATCTTTGTCCAACACTCCTACTTTAAAAAAAAAAAAAGTGCTATTTCTGTGTATCTCCTCTCTAGACTCCTGCGTCTTTCAACAGTAAATCATTAGCAACCTGATGAAATGCCACAGAGAATGGGCTTTTGTGGTAGAAAGATGAACATAAAAAGAGAAGCTGAGAGCAATCAAACATCCACTTAGGAAGCAGTTTTACCTATGGGACTCTTCATTGGGTGCCTTTATTTCATTTTGATTACTACCTTTACTGTTTCCTGGAGAACAAAGCCCTGATTTCTAGAAGTATGCTTTCTCTCCTGAGCACATAATTTCTGAGCCCACGGGTATCTTATAGACACCAGCTACATTAATTCGGTGGACTCAGACAATTTTGTATTTCTGATTTTTTTTTTCCTATGTGGATTCCAAAGATTTAGGATAGCTATTTTTTTCACAAATATATATAACACAGTGTAAAAAATAAGTTTGCATGACTATGACTGTCTTAGAGGATACCTTCTTCTGAGAAGCTCAACAAACTTTTTGGCATTAGTCAAATTCATTAGGGGCCTTAATAACAAGGTACAGTGCCCCCCAACAGTAATTACTGTCCACAGGACAGTGGAAAGAACCACTTGGAAAAAAAACAAAAAAGAATCATTTGAGTTTATGAGATAAATGTAAAAATACCATAAACTATAATGTGCATGTGATTTCAAATATCCATGCAGTCTAGTCTCATCACCTGATACAACACACGGGGCCTTAATACCAGACTGCATTAACGTATGGTAAACATATTAACATAAAAAGATTATGGACATGTGATATATGAGGTGGTAAGTATTTCTGGCAGTAAATCAGGTAATGCACTTATCCTATTGTTAGGAGTTAGATTTGGAATCCTGGGATCTGGTATAGGCTGTCATTTAAGTTTTCTGCTATGGAAGGAAAGGAGTGGCAGGAAGAGCAGTGAGACTAGACAACCTCAAAGGTATCTTCTAGCTCTAATATTTCATCATTTGAGGATGAGCACGTGTTCCATAATAGATAGTGAGCTTCCAAACTACAGTCTAGTTAGGTGTTGGGGAACTTTCCCTTATTTTAAATATCTTGCCATTTCTATTAGGTAGTATGGCAAACTTTTTGAGATGTCTATTTAAAGAAACTAAGTGTATAACTTGCTCATGGTTACATAGGATTCAATCACAGATGAGATTTCTTGACTTTGAACCTTTTCTTAACATCTTTGCATGTTCTGTAGTGTCAGGATTCACTACAGGGAACAAAAACCACTCTAGGAATTTTAAGCAGAAAGATGATTAGGTACTTATGAAATCATTGGCTGCTGTCCCCGCCACCTCTGCTAGCTTGACACAGATGTTACTGTAGGAAAATCCCAGGTCTCTATACACTTGTTGGCCAGCAGAAAACAGCCAAAAGTAACATGAAATTAGCTTCTGCTTTTCACTCATTCTCCATCTCACAGGAGATGGCATTTAATTGGTGGAACTTATTTCACATCCAGATCCTTAGCTGCAAAGGAATCTGGAAAATTTAGTTTTTGCTTTCCAGTCTCTGCAGCACAATGAGATATAGTGGTTTTCAAAGTGTGGTCCTTAGAGCAGCAGCATCAGCACCCCCTTGGAACTTGTGAAAAATGCAGATTCTTGATTCACTTTTCACCTACCGAATCAGAACCTTTGGGGATGTAGCGCAGTAGCCTGTGATTCTGACGCACACTGAAGTGTGAGAACCACTGTAATACGGCAAACTAGAAACATCTGGAACAGAATGCTGATTGCCATTCAGTCATATTTAAGAAGTATGTCAAGAAACACATGCCTTAACACACAATGGTCCAAAGAAGGAAAAAGGAGCATAAATTAACTAAGAATGCTGAAAATGTAAATCATAAACCAGTGTATGCTGGTCAAATATATTGTTATTAGAAGCATAGGACCTTAACTCTTATAAAATTGGACAAATGTCTCATGATTTTTATGTTTTGCTTTTGATCTTTGCTTTATGTCAATACCTTCACTAACATATCAGTAGGTGGCACACGCTGGTGTGAAGTTTTAAGAAGTTAGCTCCCAAAATCCCTAGCAGAATAATCAACAAAGTTTATTAGCTTTTACATGCTTTTTCCGAAAAAAATATTTTGTTAATTATGAGAATCTTTGCATTTAATGTTTCTTTTCAAGTCAAATAAGTAAACTTTTTTGGAAAGTGGGCAGTTCTGTTTATACTGAAAAGGCATAAATTTGTTAGATGTGATCTATTGTTTTACAAGAAAATGAACTTCCATTACTAGAGATTTATATTATTTATTTCCAGAATTTGAAAATTAGCAAAAAAGTGAAAATCTCCCCATATTTTTACCACTTAAAGACAATAGAAAGTCAACCCCCCTCCCTCATCCTTTCCTTCCAATTTTCTTTTAGAAAGGAACTACTGATAATGAGGCCTTACACAGATACCCACATGCGCACACATAGTAAGGTAATAGTTGAACAGTTAATTTATGTATGCATTTATTTGGAAAAAGTAATTATTTTTATGTATGAACCTAAATTTTTCAATTACCAATTCTATTATGGATTTCCTTATTAGTTAGCAGTTCATTTTTTATGACTGCTGTATGATAGTTTGATGGTATGAATGTAGCCAATTAACTATTCTCCCGTTATTACATATTTATATATGTCCAGTTTTTAATATTGAGAAGAATAATGCGTTAACTGTCCTTCTACATATATTTTTGTGGGTTGCTCTTTGTATATTTTAGACTAAATCTTAAAAGAATATTTACTGAGCACCACATTTTAAAAATATTAATAGATACTATCTTCTATAAAGATTACTCCTATTTAAACTTTTTTTTAAAATTAAAAGTTATTGGGGTGACAATAATACACCTTTTGAAACTTTAGTACTTGAATAGATTTAAAATGAAACTTACATTGTTTTAATTTTCATTTCCTTAATTAGATGTGAGGGTAAAAAGCTAGCTTGTTAAAATCTACTGGTTATTACTATGTCTTCTGATATGAATTATCTGTTCTTATCAATGACTAATTTTTTTCTACTGTACTGTTTTTTTTTTCTTCATTGTAAATAGGAGTTTTTGGTATATTTGGGATATTAACCAAGTATTAAATATATTGCAAATATTTTCTCTCAATGCATTGTTTTAACATTTTTTGTTTTATTTCTTATAATGAGTGAATTTTAATTTTGGAAGGTCAAATTTGTCAAAATATTCAATGGCTTTTGGTCTTCATGCCTTTCTTAGGAAACTGTCCCCACCTCAGGAATATTTTTAAAAACTATTTATATATAATTATTTATACTTTGGTAGTTTTGTTTTTGTATTATTATCTTTAATCTGCCAGTAATATATTTTTATAGTGTACATTTACTTATATGGATGGAGAGACAGCATCATTTATTGAGTAATTTATCTCTTTCCCATTAATTTGAAATGCCATTTTTATGATATACTTAATTCTCAAATACTGTTGGTACTATATCTTTTCTAGTCTATTCATACTCAACTTGTGTTCATTCTTATCATTAATTTAGTTAATGACAGTAGTTTTTAAATGTTAAATTTTGTCCCCCTGTGATGATTTTTAAAATGGCAACTATTAGAGCCGTCTTATTCCTCTTATTTTACAACAATCCTTAAAAATTATGTGTGTGTGGAAATTTCTAATGCAGATGAATTGCCATTTTTTTTCAACTATTTGGTCATTGCTTTTTCAGGGTTCAGTATAAATATTAATTAAACTTTAATCATATACACCATAAGATCCTGTATAAATACTTGTTTATAAATTCCCAGGACTGCTTCTATTATGTTTTCAATTCAACATAACTTATATGTAAAGAATATTTTCAGGAATGTATCTTTTCAAGGAAAACCTAAAAAGTCAATAACATTTCAACTAATTGACTAAGAAAATGGAGTTGTCCCTGTTAAATTCTAAATTGCTATTTTGTAGTTTTCAGTCTTATTAGGAACAAGTCAATAATAGTAACTTCTAACAAATGTATATTGAGCACCCAAAGGATATGTGTACACTGGAGGACAAAGTAATTCTCTAAAGAATTCTCTGGCTTCCTAACTATTCAATAAGATCCTCACTTACCTCTGAAAAGCTCAGAGTAAAACTATATTACCATAGATTTTTTTAGGAGAGGAAATTCAAGGGGTGGGTGTGAAGAATTCTAGGACTGGAAATTCTTTCTTGAGATAAAGATTTTCTTGCTTCCTGAAATATGGGTCTTTCTTTTTAAATCTGATCCATACTGAAATTTATAAAGAAATGTTAGCATAAATCCTTTCCTGGAATCACTAATATTTCATAAGTTCCAATTCTGTGGACATGCTGAGTGAGTCAGTACTATGGGTTAGCTATTAATCTTTTAGGTTACAATTGCCTTTACATTAATTTATATTAGAAACTTTAATTTTCTAGCATTTGTATTTTTAGTGCTGCTGACTTTTGCATGATTATTTGCAGATAAGTATTTCTTTCTAGTATCTTACACGTATTATCACTTAGATTTGCAGTGCCATAATTAGAAATACTGATACAAAGGGAGATACTAATATTGCCTGTTTTTGAAAAAGAGTCAGAATATGAGATAAATTATTTCATTCAATAGTTAAATATAACTATCTCACTTTAAAGGAAGATATTGTAGTTTTCATATAATAATATACCATAAGATAAAATCTTTTGTTAAGTTTGCATCTGGAAAAAAACCTAAATATTTAAATTTTAGTACATCAGATAAAAACTATTTTTCTTGTTAATCAAAATGTCTGATTTATAAACTCTAATAGATGAATACGTTAATTCCAACCATGGTTTGCAATATACATGAACTTTCTTTGATTTGCATGTCTAAAGATGCTGGTACAAGTCACAATATTTTTTAACTTCCATTTTTATTCAACTGGCATTTTCAGTTATTTATTTTATATAATCGCACTTTCTTGTCCCTTGTTTATATATGTCTCCTTTTATACTTCCCAGAAATAATCAAATCTCATTAAAATGCTGTTTTACAAAATCAGATATACTGCAGTTCAGATCATGTCTCCTGCAATGTAACTACATCCAGTAAAATCGTGATATAAGACAGCTTAAACAAATGGGTATTTTTATTGTCCTCTGACAGCATCATAAAGAATTTCTGTAAATACCCATGTATAATCCAAGGGTGGGAAGACAGGATAGGTGAATATTTTTTAAATGACAGAAACACGTTCAGATTCAGTCCTTTCTTTGGTAAGTTGCCTGAGTAACCCTGAGCGGGGCCAGGACCTGGGGTAGGTGGTAACGTAAAGTCTGTTGCATCGAATTGTGTTTATTGGACATCCGCTGTCTGTCCACTGTGTTGTGCTTGGGAAATTTTGAACAGAGATTAAGAGATAATTCCCTCTCCTTTCCCTGCCCAAATCAGTGCTTTTTGTTCTCTTTCTTAAGCAATGATTCAGAATTGAAAGAGACAAAATAAAAGTGTTTGTCAGACTTTAATGTACATAGTAATCAGTTAGAAATCTTGTTAAAACAGACATTTTGATGCAGTAGGTCTGGGGCAGGCCTCAGAGGCTGCATTTCTAACACTTAAGAGTAGTAAAGATCTAAAGGATTTTCATCAATGCTCTTTTATTTTCTACTCAAAATAATACTGAGTAATAATCATATACTGTATAGACTTTACTGGTGTCTCAGCCCTCTACTGGTGAGGTTACTATCTTGTATAGAAAGTAATTCTATACAAAAGGGTCACCGCCTCCATTTATCCTGCTGTTTTAGAAAGAGTGGTTAAAGAGATCAGAGATCAGAGTATTAGAAATGACCTAATCACTGCTTCTGAAAGGCAAGATGAGCCAATTCTGTCTTTATAACTATGATGATGAAAGTGTTAACAGGCAAATCCAATGTTTGTCTTCTCATTTGGAAAACTAATGGGCTAGTTTCCTCTATTTCCTAATAGATACATTACAGCCATGCATAATTTTTCAGGACACAGAGAAATATATAAAAATTTTGTAGAATGTGTTATATTTTCACTTAACGTCGTTTGTTGAAACTTGAAGTACAAGTAAATGTTTTTTGGAATGAAGCATTAAAAGCCTTGTGCTATCACACTCTAGGGATTTCAGTGAGAGTTTGTACAACCTACTACACTGGTGAAGGAAGAGTGGCTACGTGGCAAATAGCCATAGGCATCATGTTTGCCTACCAGTGCAGGAGTTTCAGATGTCTCCAGGATAATAAGGAATTACAAAAACAAAACAAAACAGAAGTAATCATTCTACCTGAGGGATTTTCAATCTAGTTATTTTTTAATCTTAGCTATAAGATAAACTGTTTCTTTCTTATAAACGATTAGGGTCTGAATTAAAGGATAGATTATATCAAACCTTTCACATTTGAATGCACAGAACATTTGTCTAATCTTTTCCAAAATGAGACTTTAAATTTATCTTGTTTTAGTTCCTGCTTTGAGATTTGCTTGAAAATTGTCGTTTTGTCAAATCTAACAAAGGCTAAAATTTCCCAGTAATTTGGTGGGGAAAAAAAGTGACATTCCTGAATAGTAAATTTATTACCCACAATTCTTTCTCATTGATCTTAACCTTTCTCTATTAATCACATAAATAAACTTCTTTCCAATGTCTCATTTTCTGAGTCCTCATAATATTTAGTTAGAACGGATTCCCTTTGAATCTATCTTAGTCATGGTAATTATCCTCTTCCATATAGTATCTGTCAACCTTGTTCCCTCCTGTTTCTTGCAATTACCCTAATTTCCCCCCTTCCTTTGTATCTCTGCTTCTCATCCAATTTTATTATTTCACCAAACAAATGACCTCCAGGTCCTTATGTTTTTCCTTATATTTTTTCCAGAAGTAACACAACATTCTACTCTGTATGTGTTTCTACCTGTATATTTATTGTATCATCTGTTAGATATTTTGTGTGTGTGTTACAAGATTTCATTCCTTTAATATCTCATTCTAGCATGAAATTATTGTTGTTACTATTACCTCCTGATTTTTAGTCAGTGGACCCCTTGGGAAATATGATACCCAGGGCTTTATCAGACCTGTTTCATGTGCCATAAAGAAATATGTGTTTTTCAGCTAGAGGTTTTCTCCAGTTTTATAGGTAGCATCAAAATCCACAAAAATGAGGGCAGGGAAAACACATGCAAAATATCCCAAACAAACTTGCACCAATTTCTCTCATCCAGATTAACTGAATTCTCCTTGGTAAAGTCTCAACAGGTCATTTGTATCACTGGTGGAAAGGTTATAAAATTGGCCTCGTTATGTAAGAAACATTTCTGGATTTTTCAGTCCTTCAATATGTGAAACTGCATTGAGAATCAGCATTTATGGATAATGCATAATTCATACCTCATTTTCTTTCTAAAATATTTTAGGCAGTTTTTAATAAAGACACACCTAAACAAGATAATTAAAATCTGCAGTTAAAAGCTAATGAAACAAACAGTATAGGAAATATAGAGGAATTAAATCAAACCTACTATTCCATTGATTTATTCGTTAAACACTGTCTAATATTCATAGTTTGCTAGGTATTCATTAGACACTGGATCAGACTACAAAATAAAAACAAAGGATATGATATAGTTCCCAATTTTCAGAAAACCAAAGTCTAGTAAAAAGACACAGACAAGTAAAAATGAATTAAATGTCGTATGTTGAATGCTATTCAGATATATGTGAATGTGGCCATGCATAGGGCCAGAAGACTTGATTTTGCTTCCTTTAAAACATACGAGTAAGTCTCCTTACCTTGTTCTCCTATGTAGCATGGCTGTCTTGGCTATATGTAAAGATGAGGCCCATCTAGATTCTTTGATGATAAAAGGGAACATGCTTTTACTTCATCTTACGAAAAAATATCCTTAGTTATTATTTTTGAGCCTTTTTGTTTCAATCTCTCAATTACATACATCCACGTATCAAACAAAGAAAGGAAAAGCCAGGTTCAGGCTTCTGGTGATACGAAAGACTGATGATACTGTAAGTTATTGTCAGAATTTGTTCTCACCATGGTACATCCTGAGAAAGTTCTTTTTTTAAAAAAATTCACCAGATATGAAGGAAATTTTTGATAATTTATTATGCTCTAGGATTGAGCTGTGAGTAGGCTGGCTCTCTGTAAAATGAGGTCTGGATGGAATTTAAGAGCATAACAGCAATAACGTTAGAAACAGAATTGCCAAATTGTTTCTGTTTGAGAAAAGTAGGGGGTCAAAGAATGTGATTGAGGAATATCAGGAAATGTTGAATCAGATGGGTAATGTGTATTCATCTGTGGGTACCACCTCCCTTGAATTCTAGGGTTGGCCCATAGTACTTCTGGAGTTTTCTTCTTAGCCAAGAACAGGACCCCAGGCACATGCAAAGAATTTATTAATTCAACTCACTATCATCCCAACTTTGACTTTTACAACAACTACCTAGCTTATCTTTCCTTTGATTCTGCCTTTCTTTTTTTCCTATTTCAATTCACACTTCCAACTGATGCCTTTATGACCTCTAAGGCCAGCTCTACATGCCAGCCCCCCGTTTGCCTTCTAAAGGCCCAAACTCAGTAGTCGGTCCATGATAACTATATGTTCTTTCCAAACTTGACTCCAACTGCCCCTTGTCACCCACTGATATTTTGTCCCAAATGTACCCTCACCATTTCATGCTGACACCCAGGATGCCACACTTGCACATTTATGTCTTTGCTCACGTGATTCCCTCTGTATATTCAAATCCTACATCTCTTTCAAACTTTAGCCCAAATTCCACCCCCTGGCATTCCAAGTTGAGGGAAAAAAACCACACCAACTTTCTGTTTTCTAATCATTAAACTGTATCAATAGCACGCATCTGTATCTCTTTACATACGCTTACTACTTTCTAGGGTAACATTACAATTGAATGTAAGTCCTGTTCTCTTTAAAAATCTTAGGGAAAAAAAATCTGTGTCTTATTCATTACTGAAATAATAATAATAATAATAGGTAATATTTATTGAGGGCTCTCTGTTATTTGAATAAGTTTAATAAAACTAGGCAGTAAAGATTACTGAATAAAAAGAGAGTCCACTTAAGAAATACAACTAAAGAATGACTAAATTAACTCCTCCATTAAACATGAGACGTGAATTATCAAGTTTAGAGCTTATAACACTGCCCTGTGAGGCAAATATTCTTATCCTATTTTCCATGGGAGGAACCCAAGGCTCACAGAGTTCACAGACTTCTCCAGCATCACACAGTGAATAAGTAGTGGTCTATACTTCTAACCCACATGTATCTGACTTCAGATCCAAGTTCTTGACCATTATTCTGTATTGCTTCTCGTGCATTTTCACCTGCATTTTCGTTCCCTTTTGCCTCTCGAGTTACATATGTGTTTTCGTTTTCCTATAGGAAGTGCTTATAGAAATATGTTGGATAAACAAATGAATGACTCAATCAAGAAAGACACGTATTTAAGGGTTATACATGTATATTTATATCCAGGCTGTGAGAGAGAAAAGTTTCATTCTATGTGCATAGAAGATACTTGATACAAAATTTTCTCCCTGGCATATAAACTCTAAGTTTTATGCCAGAGTTCTAATTTGTGCTTTTCATCACATGAAATCAGAGAATCAGTTTTTTAATTAACTCACTCCTTTGACCTTTTTAAGAGCTTTGGAAAATATGTAAGATACATCATTCATTAGAAGGAAGTTATTGCACAAATCCAACATTTTATAAAAGATCTTCTATTTAATGTCTGATCCAAGCCTTGACCTATTTGCCCTCAGATCAATTTCTTCCTCTTTCTTCCTCTAATTCTGGAGCTGATCCCTGCAGATTATGTTTCCCAGGCTTTCATGTCACTGGCTTTCAGCTGTGTTTGGACAATGGGAGATCCTTGAAGAAGACAGGAGAGCTGGAGGAAGGGCGAAGCCAGGGTATTTCTTGCTCTCTCTGTCTCAGGCGGCATCTTGTATTAGCTGCATCTCCTCTTTGGCTCTAGTTTCTTTGGACAGGCCCATCAGGACTTCATCTTCCACCATGGACCCTGGGCTCTGGTAACACCACCCATCCTTTGCATCTGCAATTTAGAGATTCTGTCTTCTGTAATTGATAATCTCTGGGTTGCTTCACTAACCTTATTTGGCTCCTTAGCAATTCTATCATCCACGTACCAATTGCTGGTACTAACTCCTTTCTGTTTTAGATACTAATATTGGTCCTTCTTTTTCTGTTTGGATCTTGATTGATAAAATGTCCTATGAAATTATTGGTGCTGTGATTAAAGTTGGAAATTTTTAGATTTAATATTGGGAACATTTAAAAAATATTTATGTATGCTTATCTCTCTTTGATGCACCTCTTTCTTTGGGGATGTGAAAATTAATAAACAGAAACCTCATTTAAAATGGAGTTGGGAGGCTAGACTAAAGAACTCTCACATATCTGCCACTCAATACACACTACTGACCCCAACGGGAAGAGACATACCTTGCATCCCCGACAGGAAGTGACACTGCTTTACTACTTCAGCAGGATGAAGAAAAGATTCCTTCTTGCCTAGTGACAGCTTACCCAATGGGACACTGCCACAACTCAGCCAATAAAAGTCACTGTAGTTCAAATTTTGTTTCTACCAATGGACTCTTGGTTTCCTAAACCAACCATAAAAGAACCATTCCGTAAAAGAACATTCACCTGTTTCTCTGGACTTGCATGTGGTTTGCCATTAGATTGCATGTCAAAAGTTGCAATTCTCTGTTGTTCCTGAATTTTGTTGGAGAAATATCTGGCTAACTATTTGTTTAAGGTGAGTAGTCACTAGATTTTCAACTTCCTTTGCTCTGCTGTTGCAGTTATCTCTTAGTTTTCTGTCTTGCAAAATTTTCTTGAGTCTCATGCTGACTCTTTTCCTGTCTTCCTTCAGGGCTTACATCTGTTTTAATCCTTTACTTTCGTTTTTTGTAGAACTCTGGGAGAGAGAGAGGGATAAGTTTGCCACATGTATTCGAAAGTCTATTTTTACAGTTATAAAACTACAATCTTACGTTTTAAAGCACAAAAAGGGAGATAATCTCCTCAAATACATGAATATCTTTTAAAATTGCATTTTTAGCTGTTCACCTAGTTCAGAAATACTTTAAACAATACATATATACACATTTTTATTCAAAAATATAGCTTGCTAGTTTATCTTAAGGTGTTGAAAAGGCTAAATCAAAATATGCTAATGAAAATCTATAACCAGTTTCTACAGCCATAATCTATAGTTTTAAAAATATGGATCAGTAAGGCATTGATTAAAAAAAAAAATCAAACTTTTTCAGCAAAGATTGTAAATTTCTTTTTTAAAAGATAAAATATTTCTTGAACTTGAGTTTCCTGATGGCAAAATCAGTGTTAAATTCTGCCAAGTTAGTTCCGTAACAGCACTTAGTCTGGGATGGTTTTATCTAGTGCTCACTGATAATTGGTCTCGTGAGCCTCTTGACTTGGTTCCTTTCAGTCTTATCACTTAGTTTAGAAAGTACAAAGACTGCATTCCAGTGTTGACGCGTGAAAGAATGCGATAAAGATCAAATTACCTGTACAAGAAAGAGAAATTGATGACTTATCATGTTTGTACATTCCTAAGGTTTCTAGGTGAAATTTCCTACCATAAATGTCAGTTAAATAAGTATCTCGCACAACACGTCTTTCTTTGACTAAGACTGGCATTAGAATCACTATGAATGACTTTTCCTGGGGGACTAAATTACAGACAGAGCTCCAGAGTTTGTTCTGTTATCACCTTTATACATTCAGGAGTGAGATTTATTTAATTAAAATGATTGGAAATGGCTCACAGAGGCATTAGACGTATAATTACGGAGGAAGTTATAAATAGTCTCTTGCAAAAATTTTATTTCCAGAACCAATCATTTAATTTTGTTTCATGACTTTCTCTCTGTGCCATAAAGAAATGGCTTTTATAATTTTCTGTGGTGAATTTTAAGGTAATGTTAAAAGAAAAAAAAAAAAAGGTGAAAGCTATATATTGTTGCTTCTTTGGCAACTCATTCTATAGCATATGAAGGCAGGTATATCTTACCAGATAAAAAACATGTGTAAAAGGAAAAACAAATGAAACAACCTTTGAAAGTAATTTAAAAACTAAATAATACATTTATATTTTTAAAGACAAGTTCTCAGGGTTACATGTTTTACACCTGTAAAGATGTGTCTCTCTGCCTACAAATGTTTTTATTCCTATCAGAGAAGTGAATACTGCTAATTTAATAAAAGGAAAACACTTTCTGTGATTGAGGCTTGGAATGTCTACCCAGTTGTGCCATGTATTTGCATGTGTGCTTCCTACACTGGGAACGTCAGGGAGCATATCTACGTGGACCCCACACCTTGCCCCACAATGCTCCAACTGTTCTGCCATGGAATGATCTTGAGAGCATAAATGTGACACGGGTGTTTTATGCTCTGTGGAAGAGATGTTTCTGGATGTCTCACTGATGACTCACAATCCTTCCTGAGGGGCTTATAACAGGATGCAGAGTCCTTGATTTTAAACTGCTTTGGATAGTGTCAGGGTTTGCATATCAGGGAATCTACCAGCCCACCATCTCCGATTGATAAATTCAGATCTTGGCACAGTGGACTCTATTCTACCAGTCATGAAAAACCAAAGTGTGACTTATGTGCCTAATACCTAAAATAAGTTAGGACAGGCCCACAAATGGGTGAGAGAGCAAAATACTGAGGCCCAGGCAGGGAGCCTACATAGTAAGGTGATATACTTTACTTCCTCTTCACGCTCTTTTGATTAGTTTTTTTATCAGGCTCTGGGGAGCGAACTGTGGGAGTGTATGTGTGATGGAAGCTACTAGTTCTCTATAGACCAGTGTTATGGGAACAGTGGCTGTGGATTAATGTGGATGGCAATAATACACACTTTGTAAGCTGTATAAAACTTCGTGAATCTATAGAGTTTTGAAAACTATATATTATTATTAGTAGGAATGCATCAGTATGGCCTATAACTCTAAGTTAGATTAGTAACCTCTGAGGCAAAGGTCAGCATTTGGAATTTGTAGTTTGTTTTCTTCTTGACATGCATGGTAAAGGTAATCCACTTGGTATTTTTTTGAACAATTTACTATAAATTGTAATTTCCTTATCTAATTGGTTAGCATAAACAAAGATGCAAAGATTTTGGCTTTCTTAAAATTCCCAACAATTTCAATTTTATATCAGGTTATATGAATTTTGAATGAAAATATGTATCTGCAGATGGTGCTGAATTGCATAAAATTAATTACCACATGTGCAAGTTTTCAGTAATTAACTCCAGTGAGGCTTGTAAAAATCCATTGTGAGCAGAATTACATGCTTCTTAGCCTCTTCTTTTCCAACTTGATTGTTGATTGTTTTTTACTTTTGAGAACAAGTTAAAGTGACATGGCAGCATAAAGGTCATTCAGGGAAATTCATAGGTTTCTCAGGGTATAACAGAACCAAGCTCTTGGATTATGGTGAGATCACATATGCTTGCAGGTTTTCATTTAAAGAGTGATTATCTGTCAGTGATGGGCTGGGGAAGTCACTATTGGCAGTGCTGGGGCTGTTGCTTTGCGTATGTTGTCCAGTGGATGCCTGGACGTAGATCCACAGTGGGACTCTTCCAGGGTCTTAGTCCTTGGCCTTCATACTGCTCTGGAATGTTCAGTGCTCCATCATTTTTCTGTGCTCTTCATGAATGAATGATTACAATACAAAAACTTAATCCATGCAATTGAATATTTTCAATATAGTATTAAGTTATTTTGTCAATAACAGTGCCATGTCTGGTGTTAATTACAGAGGCTACTAATACTGGTTGATGACGAAACACAAATGTTTCAGACTTTTAATTCCGATTAGTTATATTTAAAAGTGAGAATTTTTTACTCATCATTTAGATTGTATTTTGAATCAGGTGCCTTCAAAGTCTTCTTGACGTTTGGAATTATGGAAACTTCAAGCCATTTTTATCTCAGCCACATGGGATAAAGCTGTCTCTATTATGGAATCTGGTGCTAGATTGGATGTTTAAATAGAGGCATTTGTACAGTCATTTATTCATGTGAATGAAATTAACAGGTGAAAATACCTTAAACATAAGTTTGGAACTCCCTTAAAGACTAACTGTTCTCCAGAAGACACGACGTATTAGCTTTTAAGTACCAATATCATATTTCTTTATGCATACACACTCTCCACTGTAGCTATACATCAGAATTAACTGTGGGGGTTTTCTAAATACATTTAAAACTTGGGTCCCACGCTAGACAAAGGGCAATGCATGCACACTCACCCACATACATACTTATTCATTCCCACACACATTACTAAGCTATTTCTTGGCTATCATGCTTAAGGAAACCTATACAAAATTATTTTTTGGGAGGTGGGGAATTGCTTCTTTTGCTTAAGTACATGATCTTCATTCTAGATTCCTGAGGCATTCCCTGGTGTAGGGAGAGATTAGAATAAAATACAGGAAGAGTTCAAAGATTAAGTAATATTTAGTTTCTGACATTCAAAAATATAACTTCTCAATAAAACAATGGATTCTATGCAAAATGCTTCTTTTGAGGAAGGATTGTCTAAATTTCTTTAACTCCCATTCAACTTATCATGGGACAGACTTTGCAGGTGACATCTTAGAGCTTCACATAAAATAGACACAGATCAGGAGAAGGAGGCAAAGTCTTCTCTTTCTGCTGAGGGAATTTTGAGCAGAAAAAGGAGAAAGAAAATTAGAAGTACAAAATGAGCTTTTTGTTTGGTTTTGCTTTTCCAAGCTTGTTCCTCAAAGGGATAGGATTCTTGTTCTCCTGCTTCCTGTTTGGGACTCTGAAAAGAGGCTATTTTGCAATTAGCAGTTTGGACCACAGCTACAGGGAATAAAATTGGCATCTCAGAAAGGTTGGAAAGCTCTAAAGTGGAGCTTTCCTGAGCTGCTATTTTCTTCTAAGTGACACTGAACAAACCCAGAAGTAACGGAGGGTCTAGCTAGTAAACTTGACAGAGGCCGTAACCATGTTGGTGCAGAGTAACCCTGGAATGTGCCACAGGGGAGACCCCTTGAGCTGAGAGTGGATGGGAGTCGAAACAAAATGACAAAAATAAAAGTGAGGTCAAGTTGAACAGGGAACACCACCAGGAGCCTTGCCTGGGCCAAGAGCAGAACCGTGAGCAGTCAGCTAAAGACTTCAGCATAGGACGCCAACAGCATCATTTGGCAGTGAATGGGCATTGCCTCAGTGCCCGGGGCAGGCCAGCCAGAACACCCTCAAGAAGCATGCAAGGTGCAGATCCCCTCTACCCCACACCACGGGGACATGTATGCCACACTCCTCTCTCATCATGTACCTGAATGTCACCTTAGGAAGAGGAGTAGGGGGAGAGAGGGGTGATTATCAGAGAGACTATGCTAAAATTAGATCAGACTAGGTAATTAAGCATCAAATCCACTAAGACTAACTGGGTTTATTGCTTGTTTACTTGTTTCTGTTAGTTAGCAGATCAGTGCTTGGGAGAAAGATCTGATTTGTCTTACGGAAATATTTTCTCTGCTAATTTGAGTTCTAACAAAATATACTTGATACATATTGTTAGAAAAATTAACTGATGAAAAAGGGACAGCTATGTATTTCCACATATACCACATGTTTGCTTGGATTGTAATTCAAAAGCATACATTGAAACTGAAAATTCTTTTAAATTTTGGTTTTAGCCACTTTATATATCTAACTACCTATCTCACATCAAAATTGACATTTTTGCTAGATGCAGTGAATCGTAAAATCACATTAATGTAGAATCTAATTATCTATTATATTATTCTGGTTGGGCTGCCTTAAAAAAATACCATAGATTGGGTAGCATAAACAGTAAAAAGTTATTTTCTCACAGTCTGGAGACTAGAAGTCCAAGATGAAGGTGCCAGCAGGGGGGGTATCTGGTTAGAGCTCTCCCTTTGAGTAGCAGGGGACCACTTTCTCTCTGTGTGGTCACAGTGAGATCGCTTCTTTATGCACTCATGGATCTCTCTCTCTCTCTTCCTTTTTCATAAGGTAAGAAATCCTATCAGATTAGGACCCAACCTGTATGACCTCATTTAATTGTAATTACTTCCTAAAGGCCCTATCTCCAGATATGGTCACATTAGGGATTAGGGTTTCAACATATTTTCAACAAGAATTTTGAGGGACCACAATTTAGTCCATAGCAGCCATAAAACTCAAGCATAGTATGTTTAACACAGTCCTGTCTAATTTTAATTTATGTATATAAACATGACTTTATGCAGTATAAGATAATGAACTACCTTCTGAAGCATAAGCAATGAATTAAGTATGTCCAGCATACTCCTTGTGTTAAATTGCTTCTTAAACTGGTAATTCATGTATAAAGCATATGGTAATATTTGATAACTAGCATAATAAGATAGCCACTGCATTCCACTCTTTATTAATTCTGAGAAAATAGATCTCATCGTATTTTCAATTGGGAACTGATCTAACTTGTAAGATATTTGAATGTGCTGCAATGCAAGCATTCATTTAAGCTAAAACTTTCTAGTATGCAGAATAGCTAGTGAATTAGAAGTTCTTTATTTAGCCATACCCAGAGTCATAACCAATAAGTTAATTAAGCATAATAATTAGCATAATATTTTTGAAACCACTGTATATTTGTTTTTCATTTCTTGTTCTTATAAATCACATTCTCCAGCACTCTACCACCATTGCAGCCACAGCATTGGGGGAAAACAAATGCTTTATTAAGAGGCAAATGTTTCTAGCTCTGGGTTGCCATATATATTTATGCACATTGTATACCGCATGAGGGTACCATATCTAGCAAGGCTCTATTCACATTCTAGGCAACATAGTTTGTATATTTATTTCAAAAAAAATTTCCCAGCAGGTGGCAGTAAAATGTCTTAGTCTAAGGATATCAGCATAAAGCACCAATTTTCTGACAGATGGAAATAGAGTTTTTTGAGGAAAGAACACCTTTTTTGAATTTACAAAAAGGCACTGAAAAGGCAAGCTCATGGGGTCTATACCTCATGGTTAATTAGAAGGATTAAATCAGTCATAGTAATAGTTCCTGGCTCATAGGAAGCTCTGAATAAATGTTAGCTACTAACACCACTGCTACAATTACTACCACTGTCACCGTTATCATTATCTCCTTGAGGATAAGCAAAGGGTCCTCAAACATGCAGGTAATAATCATTTGGGAGAAGAGAAATGACATAGAATCCTTACCTACTTAGAAAGACTGAATGTTCCATAAGACATTGCTTAAACAAATTCAGTCAGGGTATTAAACTTTAAGTAGAAGGAATATTAAAAAAAAAGAAGAGACTTACACGTTTAAATATTCCCTTGCCCCCAGTATGGTGGGAAGTGAGGGTCAAGGACTTGTAAGTAAGATAACCTTGGACCTAGAAAAGTTACTACTTTTCCCTTCAGAGTGAGGTACTGTGCCAGTTCAACTCTTCTGAGAAGAAACGCTAAGATGGTATCACAGTATAGGAGATTTATTTAGTGCAACACCTGTAGGATATAAAGGCAATAGGAGTAGGGAGGGAAAGGCTTTAGATTGCAATGTAGGCCTGATAATTGTGAAAAGAGAAACAGAAGGAAGAGGAGTTGGGTAGAAATAACTCTGGAGTACATTTCTGAGAAAGCCTCAGCCAAGCCAGTAAAAAATTCTACATTGGACATGAGTAGCTCAGCTCTAGAACTCTTGCCATGTTAAGGTATTGGCTAGGGACAGCCCAAAGGAAGTGTGTGCTCTGACTGAACATAATAGTTGATCCCAAGTACAGTGGCTGGGTCTGTTATCAACTATGTTCCTTATGTAAAGTTCTCTTGGAAGGTCATCTGAGTGAGACATCTTCGTGGCTCCATAGGTGTGAATACATTTTCTGACTTTGCTTCATGTGTTTTAAGGCATAAATATACTGTCCATACACTTAAAACTTCACAATAATATAAGCAGCCATATACAGAATTGAAGGGAGAAATAGGCTGTGCTATAATAATAGTAAGAGACCGCTACACATCAATTTCAATAATAAGTAAAACAATCAAATCAAGGAAATATAGGACTTGAACAAGACTATAAACCACTTGGACCTAACAGATGTATCCAGAACATTCCATCCAACAATAGCAGGATACACATTTTTCTCAAGTGCACATGGAACATTCTCTATCATAGATCATATGTTAGACCAAAAAATAAGTCCTAATACATTTTAGAAGATTAAAGTCATACAAAGTATCTCTTCTGATCACAAAGGAATGAAACTAGAAATCAATCACAAAAGGAAAACTGGAAAATCCACAAGTATGTGAAAATTGAATCACACATTCTTAAACAAGCAATAGGTTAAAGACAAAATCACAAGGGACATTAGAAAATATCTTGAGACAAATGAAATGAAATCAGAATATACTGAGATGTATGAGAAGTAGTGAAAGCAGTGCTAAAAGGGAAATTTATATCTGTAAATACCTATATTAAAAAAGAAGAAATATCTCAAATTAACCTAACTTTACACCTCGAGGAACTAGAAAAAGGACAAACTGAACCTAAAACTAGCAGAGGAAGAAAATAATGAAGATTAGAATGGAGACAAAATAGAGAGTAGAAAAACAATAGAGAAAATTAATGAAACAGAGTTGCTGTTTTTTTAAATTCAATAAAATTGACGAACCATATGCTAGATTGACAAAGAAAAAAGTGAGGAATCAGCTAGCTAAAATCAGATGTAAAAGAGGGTACATTTATTTTTAATTTTACAGAAATAAACGGAGAGTAGTTTCCTTTTTATTCCGTTTTTTTTTAGAATTTTTATAATGAAAGGATGTTGAATTTTGTCAAATACTTTTTCTGAACAAACTGAGATGATAAGATGGTTTTTCCCATCATTCTGTTAATGTAGTCTAATATATTGATTGATTTTCATTTGTTGAGCCATTCCTACATTTCAGGAATAAATTTCACATGGTCGTGGTATATAATCCTTTTAACATACTATTGAATTCTGTTTCCTAATATTTTGTTGAGAATTTTTGCATCAGTATTCATTGGGAATATTGGTCTGTAGAGAGTATTATGAACAATCATACACCAAACAAATCAGATAACCTAGATGAAATGTTTACATTCTCAGATACACCCAATATACCAAAACTAAATCATGAATATGAAATCTGAGTAGACCTACCGTGCTTCCCCGAAAACAAGACATGGCCAAAAATCAGCTCTAATGCGTCTTTTGGAGCAAAAATTAATATAAGACCTGATCTTGTTTTACTATAATATAAGATTGGGTATAATATAACATAACACAACATAACATAAGAATACTGGATCTAATCTAATCTAATCTAATCTAATACCTGGTCTTATATTATATAAGACTTATGTAATATAAGACAAGACTTATATAATATAAGACCAGGTCTTATATTAATTTTTGCTCCAAAAGATGCGTTAGAGCTGATTGTCTGGCTAGGTCTTATTTTGGGGAAAACACGATATAACTTAGTAAGGAGATTGAATCAGCAATAAAAAATTCTCCCAACAAAAAGCCCAGGTCAGAAAACTTCCATAATGACTTCTCAAAGAAGAAGTAACACCAGTCCTCCTCAAACTCTTCCAAAAAATTGAAAAGAAAGGGACAGTTCCAAATTCATTTCATGAGACCCATGGTACACTGATACCAAAAACAAAAGACATTTCAAGAAAAGAAAACTACAGACTAATATTCCTGCGGATTCCAGCATTTATTCCTAGAATGCAAGAATGGTTCAGCATATGAAAATTGATCAATATAGTACAGTATGAAGGAAAAATAAACAGAATGAAGGAAAAATAAACATAGGATCATCTCAATTCACAAAAAGCATTTGATAAAATTCAACACCCTATGTTATAAAAACTCTCAACAAACTAGAAATAAAGGAAATTACCACAACATAAGAAAGACCAGATATGAAAAGCCTGCAGCTAACATATTCAATGGTGAAAGTCTGAAAGAATTTTCTCTAAGATAAGGAACAAGGCAAGAATGCCTGCTTTTGCTACTTCCATCAACATAGTACTGAAAGTCCTCCCCAGAGAAATTAGGCAGTCCTCACAATCAATCAGCCCAAGGGTCAATCTCTCCCATTGACATGCAAACAGAAACCAAGGCTCAGCTACAACAGGGGGGAACACACAACCCACACAAGGGACACACCTGGAGCAACTGGCTCAGGTGACCGTGGATACTGTGCCATTGGGCCCCAAAGGACACCTGCTACACAAGGCCACACCAAGGAGGCAATCAGAATGAGGAGAGAAAGAAACGTGTCCCAAATAAAATAACAGAACAAAGCTCCAGAAACAGAACTAAAAATTGAGACAAGCAATCTACCAGATACAGAATTCAAAGCACTGGTTATAAGGATGCTCAGTGATCTCAGGGAGAACTTCAATCAAAAGATAGGAAACATGCAAATAGAGATAGAAAAGATAAAAAAAACCTCAGGAAATAAAGAATACAGTAGCTGAAATGAAGTATACATTAGAGGGACTCAACAGTAAATCTGATGATGAAGCAGAGGATTGAAAATGGTAGTAACTACATATCAATAACTACTTTAAATGTAAATGATTAAATGTTCCAATCAAAAGATAAGTTGGCTGAATGGATAAGAAAACAAGACCCTTACATATGCTGTCTATAAGAGACTCACTTCAGATCGAAAGACACACACAGACTGAAAGTAAAGGGATGGAAAAATGTATTTCATGAAAAAGGAAACAAACGGAAACAAAAAAAGTTGGGGCAGCAGTCCTTATACCCGACAAAATAGACTTTAAAACAAAGACTATGATGAGAGAAAAAGAAGGACCCAATAATCTCACTGCTGAATATTTATTTGAAGAAATCCAAAACGCTACTTAAAGGGGATATTTTCATCCTTATGTTTATTGAAGCATTGTTTACAATGGCCAAGATGTGGAGGCAGCCTGGGTGTCATCGATGGATGAATGAATAAAGACGTGGTGGTACATATATACAATAAAATATTACTCAGCCATGAAAGGGAATGGATTCTTGCCATCTGCAGCAGCATGGATGGTCCTGGAGGGTATTGTGCTGAGTGGAGTATATCAGACAGAGAAAGAAAGATGCAATGTGATTTACATGTGGAATCTAAAAAACAAAATCAGCAAACAAAACAAAAAAAGACTTATACACTGAAAACTACAAAACATTTTTGAAGGAAATTAAGTAAGACATAAATCAATGGAATGACATCCCATGTTTATGAATTGGAAGACTTAATGTTGTTAAGATCAGTACTACCCAAAGGAGTCTACAGTTTCAATGTGTTTCTTATCAAAATCCCAACATTTTTTTTTTTTTTTGCAGATATAGAAAAATGTATCTTAAAATTTATATGGAATCTCAAGGGACTCTGAATATCCAAAATGATCTCGAGAAAGAGAAACAAAGTTGGAGTTCTCACACTTCCCAGTTTAAAAACATTAAAAAGTTTAATAATTGCTAAATTAATCAAAATAGTATGTTACTACCATTAAAAATACATTAGACCAATGGAATAGAATACAGAACCCAGAAATAAATCGTTGCATAAGGTCAAATGAGTTTTGACAAGGGCATTAAGACTCTTCAGTGGGGGAAAAGACAGTCTTTTCAGCAAATGGTATTGGGAAAATGGTGTATCTACGTACGCAAAGCAATCAAGTTGGACCCAACCTTACATCATATACAAAAATTAATTCAAAATGAATCAAAGACCTAAATATAAGAGCTAAAACTGTAAAACTCTTAAAAAAAAAACATAGAGGGAAACTTCCTGATGTTGGATTTGGCAATGATTTTTTGGATATGATATCAAAAGCACAGGCAACAAAAGAAAAAAAAAATGGACAAATTGAACTACGTCAAAATTAAAAACAAAGCAAAACAAAACAACAACAAAAAAAAACGTGTGCAACAAAGGACAATATCAACAGAGCCAAAAGACAACCAGTAGAATGGGAGAAAATAATTGCAAATCATATATCCAGATTATATAAAAAATTGCTGATTGCTGACAGCAACAACAATAACAAAAAACTACTTGATTAACAAATGGACAAAAAACTTGAATAAACATTTCCCCAAAGATATGGAACTGACTATAAGCTCATGAGAAGATGCTCAATATCAGTAATCATTAGGGAAATGTAAATAAAAATCATGAAATACCACTTCACTCCTGCACCACATAAACATGAGGATGCTATTATTAAAAATGTTGGAAATAACAAGTGTTGGCAACGATGTAAATAATTGGAACCCTTGTGCATTGTTGATGGGAATCTAAAATGGTACAGCCACTATAGTAAACAGTGTGATGGTTCCTCAAAAAGTTAAAAATAAATCTACCATATGATCCAGTAATTCCATTCAGTGTACACACAAAAGAATTGAAAGCAGGGCCTCTTAAAAGATATTTGTATGTTTTCATATTCGCATTGTTTACAATAGTCCAAAGGCAGAAGCAACACTTTTGCATCGCTGTTTCTTTCTCTCTGTTTCCCTATCTCTTCCTGCCTCTCTTTCTTTCTATCTCTGTCCCTAATTTTATCTCTCCCCGCTTCTCCAGCCTATTCTTCTTTCCTTCACCCCACTCCTTCTCATTGACATTTCATTGATGGTCCTGTCTCTGTCCCGCCCATCGGTGGGTGTGTCAATATGCAAAATGTGGTTAATGGAAAAATTTTTGGCCTTAAAAAGGAAGGAAAGTGACATGTGCTGTAACATGGATGAACCTTGAAAACATTATGCAAAGTGAAATCCAGTCACAAAAAGGCACATACTGCATGACTCCACTTACATGAGGTACATAGAGTGATCGAATTCGTAGACAGAAAAAGAATGGTGGTTGCAGGAGGAGGGGCTGGAGGGAGAGGAAATGGGGAGTTACTGTTTCATGATAATGGGGAGGAGAAATACGGGGTTTCAGTTCAAAAGATGAAAAGCCTTCTGAAGAGGTATGGTGGTGACTGTTGCCTATTCAATGGCAACTTTTAATGCCATTGAATTGTACACCTAAAAATGGATAATATGGTGATTTTATGTTAAGTATATTTTACAATAACTAAAAAGAAAAAATTTACCCAAAAATGTATATTAAAGTTCAGAGAATAAACCAACTCACTTTAGAGAGAAAACACATAGTAGTTTAACATAATGAATCATAATAATTTAAGCAATGATGATTTGGTCAGGAAAGATGGGTTGAATTAAAAAATGTCAATTTAATCATTATGTTGTCAAGGGAAGTCATTATATCAATGTTCAGTGTTTTAAAGTCTCTTGGATGTATTTATATTCCAAGAATGAGAGAAATTTTTAGGAAAAAAAAAACCAAAACACCCTCCAAACCCAATATATGGGAATGGCACTTGAGTAAATTAGTCCCAACATTTTCCAAGACATTTTAATGAAAGAATTGAAACTCTGGGGTTTAGGCCATTTTCTAGACTAAAACTTTGTTACCGTTTTAGGACACTTTCTCTTCAGTACATAGCAGATATAATAAGCTTTTATGGTGAATATTTACTTAAACACTTCATTGAAGTGGAAAAGAAATTGTACCATCATTAGGTGATAATCTGTTTCACTGTTTGACGAAAAGTTCCCCTACATTCCAGAATATGTGAATCCATATGTGGCTAAAGGAAACACATTATTGAAAAACCACTAACCCCAACAACTGTCATTATTTAACAATGCAGCATATTTTTGATATCAGTCCTCATTTTATGACAACTTGGAGGAAGTCTGTTAGACATGATCATTTTCTACTAATCTATAATGTTTTCAGAGCTTTGGATAAATGAGGAATTCAGATCACATCTCCAAATTTTAACATCTATAACAAGGAAATAATTCCCCAAATTTCTTTACCTTTTTTTTAAAGAAATAATTTTTTCCTGATGAAAAGTTAGTAGGAAAGAAAAACATAGACACACATGCACATACATGCAAAAGCGATGTTAATACCTCTTTTAAAGGAAAACTATGTAAACAATAATGACACTTTTTTAAAATTTAAGTTTATTGGGGTGACAGAGGTTAGTCAAGTTACATAGGTTTCAAGTGTACAATTCTGTAATACATTATCTATATATCACATTGTGTGTTCACCACCCAGTCACTTTTTCCATTACCGTATGTTTGACCCTGTTTACCCTCATCTAATGACACTTTAAATGGTTTATATAATGACAGGAAAAAACTGTTGAGTCTATCTGAGTGCATTAGAGAGTCAAAATGAAATTTAGCTCTTGAGTCTCTTAAATTTTGCATAAGTCTGCACATCATCTCCAAGAAAGTTAAGAACCATGTGTGGGAGAGGAGTGTTGGATATTGGAAGAGAATAGTTTTCTAATTCTGACTGAAAGTATGTTGAAAAGAGTCATATTCTTGTGAATCAACTGTATTAACATTACTTGAATGAAGATTATATAGTTGAATGAACTTGGCATATGTACCACGACCAGGATCACATTTAAAAAATCAAGTAAAAGCTTTGGCAAGCACACATTTTCTACCAATACTGTAAATCCCATTTTCTGTGGACCTGCCCAGGGCAGCTGCTTCTCTCTAGCCGTGACCACAACTCATGTCCTCCCACTCTTTATTTCAGTTAAGTTCCAGCTGCACGGGCCATTCCCTACTGCTCTACACTGCTCTAATTCTTTCTCCTAATAATCAGCAAAATGAGGAGAGAACAGTCCTCCCTAGCTATTTTCAACTAAGGAGGAAAATTGGATTGGTAACGGATTGTCAGGAATATGTATAGACAGACATCGTGGACTCTGTAAAGCTCCCTCACCAGCGTACGCTATTGAATTTACAGAATACTTCGCCTGAGTTTGGTAGCTATTGATTTATTTTCATGGAAAAATTCTTTTGCTGTGTTATAATCCAAATCACCGTGAATCAGATCACCCATGGTGTACGACTCCTGTGGTTGGAAATCTCTATTGTCCTGAAGTTCTAATGTAATTGGTGTATGTGGGGGGGAGGGGGAGGTGGCAAGTTTCTTAATATAATGCTATTTTAAGTCTGGAGGTCCTACTAAACAGTATGGTAAGAACAAAAGAAAAAAAAATGTAAAGGTATGAACCAAAGGCATTTTCTGTCTAGAATACTCAGGCTGTGTGCCTCAGTGCCCGTTACTGTGTTTACACGATGAAGATATGTGTATGCTTTCTGGGTGCGTTGGGTAACCTTGTGCACCAGACTTCACTGCATAGATATCCAGTAAGTCGGTGTCTGGTGTCTAATCAAAGGCATGCAGTCAGCCAGAGAGCAAAGCCAATTTACACTTCTGTGATCCTGGAGTGGTGCTTTTGTGTCAACCAACCAATTACTGATTTTGAAGTTTTCTTATGTTGCAATGTGGAAAATTGTGTTTTCCAGAAGTATGCAATCCTGTAAGAAAAGTGATAAGAGCAGAAAACCCTTCAAACAGGGGAGTGAGTGGGCCTTGGGAAGGCAATAGACTGTGTGGGGATTAGAGGAGGAAGATCAAGTGTCTAGTGTGAAGGAAGAGTGCAGAAGAGAGGGAAGGATAGGGAGGGAGAGAGAGAAGAAGAAAGGAAGAGTGCTAATGAGAAAGAGGAGAGGAAGAGGCAGAGGGAGGGAGAGAAAGAAAAAGCAGGATGAGGGGAGGGCGAGAGGGATAAGGGAGAGAGAGAGGAGGAAAAAGGAGAGGTAAAAATAGGGATAGTGAAAAAGAGAGAGGGATCAGGGATAGACACAGAGATACTTAGAGAAATAGAAAGACAGAAAGCAGACAATGGAAATCAGAAACAGGACTCGGCAACTCTGAAGGGTTAAGAAATCTCAGGAAAAGTGATAGCAAACAAAGTAGTCAATGAGAAATATTAGGTGCTCTGTAACATCTGTTAAGATTTTTCTAACTCTTTGGTTTATCTAAGATCTCTGTAAAAGAAAGGCTTTTGGAGTTGATATTTTTTCTTTTTTTTTTTTTTAATGTGGCAGTATATGTAACTGGCCCCAGAAGTGGCAGAAAGAGCCAAGTTGTATTTGAGTTACAATTATATGCACCTAATTTAATGATGTATAGATAACTGGGAACCATTTTTGAGAAGTTAATAAGATAATGTGTCCTTTAGCATTGTTATTTTTATTTACCTGGCTCCAGCCAATATTTTAAGACCATTTAAAATCAGTCTTACAATTTTGAATGCTCATTTCCATGTTCCGTGCAGTTCAATTTATACTTGATTGTCACCATTAACCCAACTTTATCCTTCTAGTAATTCTATGCTTTGTGGGCAAAGAGCAGATACATTTAAAGAAAGAATTTGACAGTCTCTTTTCCTTAAATTATTAACAAACATATTCTTACAGATTTCCACAATTATATAAATGAACAAGCAAGCCAACTTCACAAAACATGGTTATTCATATGGTTCAGATACGGACCATCTATGTGAGAAATAAAATTTTAAATATAATAGAGTGTGAGAGCGATGGTCTAGGAACCAAGACCCTGGGGTCTCAGACAAAGCTCCGCCACACGTTAGTCATGGAACCATGGCCACCACACTTAAACTTTCTTGGCTTCTGTTTTTTTATCTTTTATATGAGAAATTTTATCTAGATGACCTTTTACATTTCTCCCTATTTTAAACCTTTATGTTTGTTTCAAAGGTCGATCACTTGGAAAAATCAGGAGTCAAAGGGTACAGCCCAACTTATACCGTGAGGACTGGTGTTTATGACTTGCTGTACTTTTGATACTCGGCTGTAAAGTAATTAATATCTTGTAGTATAGCCTATTTAATGAAGTTTTTTAAAGTAGTATGCGTTATCACTCTCTTCAGACATATTTTCTGACAAGTTTTGTGTTCATATAAGTTTAACTGTTTACAGAAAGAGAGGAGACGCTTCCATCTATTTGTTTCAATTTATACTTTTTATTTTAAGACAGTTGTAGATTCACATACAGTTGTAAGAAATAGGGCAGAGATTCTGTGTACCCTTTATCCAGTTTTCCCTGAGCAGCACATCTTCCAAAACTATGGTTCTCATCACAGTCAGGATTTTGACATTGACACACTCAAGATACAGGACAGTCCCATCACCACGAGGATCTCTCCTTTGTACTTTAATAACCACCCGCATCCCTCCCGTCATCCCCTCCGCCTTAATCCTTGGCACCTGTTCTCTACTTCAATCATTTTCCATTTCAAGAATGTTATATAAATGGAATCACGATATTTAACCTTTCGAGGTTGTATTTTATTATTCAGCATAGTTGTCTGGAGATTTATCCTGGTTGTTGGCATGTGTGAAAAGCTCATTCATTTTTATTGCTGAGAAGTATTCCACATATGGATGTTTCACACACCTACTGAGCGACACCGGTTGTTTCCAAGTTTGGGGCTATATGAATAAAGCTAATATAAATCTTTGAGTACAGGTTTTTGTGTGAACATAGGTTTTCATTTTTGAGGAAGAAATGACTATGCCTGCAACTGCTGAGTTGTATAGTGGCTGCTTGTTTTGCTTTTTGGGAAACTACCAAACTGTTTTCCAGAGTGGCTGTACCATATTACATTCACATCAGCAATGTATGAGTGATCCAGTTTCTCCACAGCCTCTTCAGTATCTGCCATTGTTACTATTTTTTTTTAATAATAGACTTTTTTTTAGAAGAATTTTAGATTTACATAAAGCTGAGAAGATAATAGAGTTCTCATGTATTCCCCACCCCGTCCCAGTTTCTCTTATTATTATTGTTGTACATTAGTATGTAGATTTGTTACAATTAATGAACCAATGTCGGTGTGCGATTATTAACTAAAATCAATAGTGTATTCAGATTTCCCTAGTTTTCACCTAATGACTTTTTAATATTACAGAATACCATCTAAGACATCACATTACACTTAGTTGCCATATCTCCTTAGGCTTCGCTAGGCTGTGACAGTTTCTCAGACTTTCCTTGGTTATGATGGTCTTAATATTGATGACCTGGTGTCATGTTACCAGTCCAACTGAAGTGTAGAAATCTACCTCCATAGCCTGTTGCTGTTCCCCATTTATAATATAATTGCCTTTAACATTTTCCCCCATAAATTTCAAATCATATCATTGTGATCACTTTTGCTCTCTCAAACATAATTAAGAGGAGAAAAACATAATTCTCAAGAGAAGGAAATCACTTAATCAACCCATATTTTTGTTTTTCCTGTTTGGGATTTGCTCTGCTTCTTGAATCTCTAGGTGTGTGTCTTATGCTGTATTTGAAAGGTTTTAAACTATCACTTATTTAATAACTTTTCTGCCATGCTGTCTTTTTCCTCTGCTCTTTGGATTTTGATAACATAGGTCCCTGGGGCGGGGGGGGGGGGGTCTCTCTCTCTCTCTCTCTCTTTCTCTCTCCCTCCCTCTCTCCCATCTCAGTTTATTTTCTCTTTTTTGTCCAGATTGGCTGATTTTTCTATCTTCATATTTACTGATTCTTTCTTCTGTCCCCTCCATTCTGCTCCTGTGCCCATCAGTAAGTTTTTTAAAAACTTCAGTTGTGTATTTTTAAGTTCTAAAATTTCCACTTGGTTTTTCATTATATCTTCTATTTGCTTAAATTGTCTATTTCTTTGTGAGATTTTCTATGTTTTCATTTATTTCAAGCATGTTCATAATTGCTTATGAATGTTTTTATGATGGCTGCTTTTAATTCTTTGCCAAATAAGTTTAACATCTCAGTCATCTGATATTGGCATCTGTGACTATATTTTTCCATTTAATTTGAGATCTTCCTCATTTTTGGTATGGCCAGATATTTTGATTTTGACTGGACATTTCTTTTTCAGTTAAAAGATACCGGTTCCTATTTAAGCTTTCTGTTTTAGCTGACTTCCTCTAAAGTTGCTCTGATGGGGCAAGAGAATATGCACTGCCTTTGTTACTGCCAAGTGGGGATACAAGTCTCCCCACTTGTCCTCTCTTTTGGGGGGAGTGCTCCTCATTATTGCTGAATAGAGATGGAAATTCCAGCTCCCCACTACCCTCCACTGATACCTCCCTGGCTTGGAGACTTAGGAGTGCCTTGTTACTGCTCCCCAAATTACCTCTGTTGACACAGCATTGTGGAAATGGGGGGATGATGAAGGGTGGCATTGTTATCACTGTGAAAGTCCTGCTTCTCCATCATGCGCCCTCTGACATCACCCCAGTGAGAACAGGGAAGGGTGTGTTGTTACTGTCAGATGAGGATGCATGTGGTCTTCAAGCCTAGTTACTGCCTGGTGGGAATGAAAGTCACAGCTCTCTTCTTGGTCTCCCCTAACACCAATCCAAAGGAGGTGCGATGCGTCGGTACAGCCTGGTAAAGGTGAAAGTCAAGGAGCCCCACTCAGACTCCGTTGGCATGGGTGGGGGTGGGTCTGCACTTGTTGCTATGGTTTTAGATGCATGAGAGCAGTTATTGTCTAAAAGTCTTGTTAGTGTGCCCATTTCCTCGTTCTTTGTCTAGAAAGAGCAGGCTTTTGTTATTTTTTTGTTTTGTTTTTGCTCTACTCTCTTTGGTGTTTCTGGGTTGCCAGCTTCTTCAGTTCCAAGTCATATGGGATGTATGAAGCAAAAGGAAAACCCAGAGAACTCACCAATGTGTTGTTCCACAGGTCTGGCTGTCCCTAGACTGTCTGCCTTCTTTTCTCTACCTTTCTGAGTCTTATGTTTGCTTTATATATAATGTCCAGAGCTTTTCTGGAAAAAAAAAAAAAAAGAAAAAACAGAGAAAAGTATGTTTGCTCCATTTTCCTGGAAGTGGAAATCCAGTTCTTTCTGTATACATTTAATGCTCTATTTTAGAAGTTCCAATAGTTAAAACCAGATGCCATTTGTCCTTCCTAAGAAAAGCAAAAAGAAAATTTCCATCTTTGAAATCATAAGCATCTTCTTCCACACCTGTTTTATCTTTGGCCACTCTACTTCTTGGAATTCGTACCTTCAGTCTCACGCCATGATTTCTGAACTTCTTCCAGAGTTCACGTTCCCATTTAACACCATTAACTGCTCCAGAGAGTTAATGGTTCCAGAATCTGATCTATTAATAGTTTCACCCATGTAAATCTTTTTTGCTTGTTTAAGTGATTGATTGAATAAATGAATTTGTTTTCAGTCACTGCTAGCCACCCACTTCACTCCCAAGAGTGAAATTTTAAAATCAGTTTATCTAGTCTTGAGCTAGGATTTTTTTGCTTTGCGTAATTTTGGAACCCCTTGATACTATAGTAAATTACAAAAGT
Organism: Rhinolophus sinicus; assembly: GCF_057876585.1. Classification (NCBI taxonomy): domain Eukaryota; kingdom Metazoa; phylum Chordata; class Mammalia; order Chiroptera; family Rhinolophidae; genus Rhinolophus; species Rhinolophus sinicus. Next base: position 82,486,692 of record NC_142502.1, on the reverse strand, counting down.
CAGGCAATCATCACACACACACACACACACACACACACACACACACACACACGTCTGCTTTTGTTGTGTCTCAGATAGAAATGTTTCTTGTAGGAACTCAGATATTTTTTTCTTGAGGTTTGCCAGATGGCTGGGCGACATAAAAATGTACGTACACGATCCCAGTTAGAACCTCAGTGTGCATCTATAATCTCTATTTTCAGATTAGGGGGAAATGAGACTCAGAGACTCAGGAAATGTGCTCAACTTTATACAGTGAATAGTTTCTGATCACAAAACTTGAAGTCTGTTCACATGTCGTCTCTCTCCGTACAGCTGGCGATGCTTAAGAGAGGTAAGAGGTGAGAGAGCGCAGTGTTCTGAGCAGCTTCCCTGAATGTCTGTGTGGAAAACTTTCCATGCACATTCGCTAAAGCACCTATTACGTATGGACTACAGCGCTAAGCTCTGAGTATAGATGTGTGCAGGAAGTGGGGACTGAAGAGATGATTGTGGCAGTAAGCAGCGCTTTTCAGCTGAGGACACTTACTTTCTCTTATCTGGAGCTGGGCTGCCATGTTTTAGAATTTAAAAATTCTGTGGATATTGCTAGCTACATGACTTGTGGACCCAGTGCAAATTTGAAAAGTGAAGCCTCTTATTCAAAAAGCAGGAAAAGGTACTAACAGTATTAAAAGTATTAAAGTATAAAGTCTTTTCTTTCAGTCTCCCTCAGCTTGTCATGTTGGGTGTTTTTTTTTTAATTTGCTACTGAATATCATTCTAAGTAGAGAAAACTTAAAATTTTAAATCATTAGCATAAATTTTACCATCCAGCCGTATATTCATGCTAGTTTTAATGCAAATATAAGAGCATTTAACTCATATGTCGAATCACTAAAAGTGCACAATTTATGCATGCACGTGGATTTCATTCTTACCAGCAGTGTAGAAGTGTTACACAAAACTACCTCAACTGTTTTTATTTTACTTCTCAAAATACATATATTCTACCAACACTTCACTTTTGCCTTACTGGTGAATAACAAAGAACTGAAAGGAAAGGGAACTATGGGTTGTTCTGTCTTTCTTTCCTTCGATGTCATTTTTAGCATAATTAGAGAGAGCTAATACAGAGGAGTAACATGAGTAAGAAAGGATATGATGGTTTCTTGGTTATCTGAGTTCTCAGAACTCCATTCCTTTCTTTCTGCATTGGAAGCAAGTTCTGGTTCAAGTGGAACACCTGCTCTCTTAAGGCTTTCTCTGTCCCTGCTTCTTCAGTTGTAGATGTAACATGCTTTCCTTGACCTTGCTTATAGTCTCGCTGAGCTCCCACTCATCATGAGTCTGCAAGAGTCCTGTGTGCCTGGGGCATTGGGGCATCATATACAAACAAGTCATCAACAAACCGTGGATATGCATACTGCACGTATGTCTAGTCTCTGTTCATATGCTTACCCCGTTGCCGCATTGTACTTCACTTACAACATACTAGTTCACCATAAAATTACTGAGATTTTTCAAGACATTGACAGTAGAGCGTTAAACCAAACATAGTTCTGAGCACAGAGCTCTGGGCACAGGTCCTGTATCATGAATCCTGCCTTCATGTGTGAGAAGCAAGTTTTTCTGTATTTTTAGTGCCCGGCACCTAAATTCTCCTGTTCTCTGTACTTTGTCCACCTAAATCCTCAGCTTTCCTAGAAGCTATGAAATCTACCATCTCAGGTTCCTATCACCTAAAGAATTTGTTAGGTGAGCTCAATTTTGCTTGACCAATTTTTGGTTGATTGTTTACTTGGTGGCTAACCCATCATCTATGTGAATGCACTTGTCTTTTGTTTTTTCCCTCCTGTTTTAAACTTTCTTTACTCCAGTTCTGATACGTTATAAATATGAGCTCCTTGCCGTCAAAATCCTTGTGGAGGTTAGAACTCAGACTTTCTAGCTGTGCCCCCAGCTCACCTGGTTTCTATTCCTTGTTTGCTTTATCTTGGCCAGTCTCTATTTCCTCCTTTCTGGAATGAACATAAAGCTTTGCCCTTAGCTTGTGTGTCCATTGTTAGGAGATGATGCATGGAGAGTCAAGCATAGTGCCTGACACGTGTTATTTTACTATTGTTACTATCTCCTTTAGAAGAACCCTTTGCAATCCTGTAAATCAAGCACTTCTAATACTATTACAAGAACACATTTTTCAATTATGGCCATAAAATTTGAAAAAACTTAGGTTCTGTTGTTCCTTTGTATAACAATACATATTTTCCTTCTAATTAGAGGTCAACACTCTAGGAAAAGGGAGACTTTTTTCAGATTGCCTCTCAAATGAACAATTATTTTCCACGTGTAAGCAAGAGGAGATATTTTGCAAGAAGCACGTATTTTCTCATTGATTAAATAGCTATTCCTGTTTGCTCAGTTATATCATAGGACTCTAAAAGACATGCTTGGGGAAACTGGTATGCAAGTTCCCTCACTGGCATCCTCAGATGGTGACCAACACAAACTTTGGGAGCTTGAAACATTATTAGAGTGTTATTTTTGATAGAAGGCATTATAGGACCCCTATCAAAAGAGGTTAAATTATTTGATTTACCTAATCACATATATTATCCTTATTTATTAAGTGATCTTTCTTACATTTGATCTACATGGGATCACAAATGAATTCTAAGATTTATGTATCTTTTCAGTGATCTTCACAGGGTTTGCTTGATAGGTCCATATATTTCTTTACATGGATTCTGGTCTGAGGGCTGGTGTTGGGAGCAGAGAACATATGCTACATTTTATGTTATGATATGTGGCTTAACTGGGAAAAGCGTCTTAATTTATATGTCTCTTCATTTTACACTGAAAATCTATCATCTTTCCAGTTGGGGTTAGCTTGAGGATTCTCTGTTGCAAGAATAAGTTAATGGTGGTTCCTCAAGTGTAATAATTTACTGTTCTATTAGGGCTTGGGAGGCAATAAATGTTGCCGGGAGAGAAGAAGCAACATAAGAACCAGAGCCAGAACTCAGAAATTTTTGTAAGGTTAGGAAAAAAAGTCATAGCTCTAACTATAAGAGCAAGGCCAAAGTTAAACACATAAGCGTGTGTGTGAATGGAAGAACTGTTATACTAGGAGGTCAGTTGGATGAAAAGCAGGAAGTTTTATCATGTCTAAATAGAGCTGGGAGCTAGTAACATCTTGCTGTTAGTTTTTTGAGTATCGTTGTGTGTTTATGTTAATATTTTTTTTGCTTGTTTTTTTAATTAAAGTTTATTGGCTCTTGAGATTATAATGCTAAGCAAAATAAGTCAGACAGAAAAAGTCGAGAACCATATGGTTTCACTGATATGTGGTATGTAAAACTGAAAACAACAAAAGAACAAGAAAAACAAACATGTTAATACTCTTAACAGTGCCTGGCATCTAGTAAATGTTCGATCAATGACGCCATTATTATCATCATCATTTTTATTTGAATGGAGGACTCTCTCTCTGATAATATTTGCCAAATGTGAAAATTTAGAAATGGTTTCATGTATCTCTTTTCAAACATAAATATGAATTTGGTACATGCTATTCAACCCTAATGCCATTGGAGTTCATGTCACATGTTCCTTCTTTTTTGTTTTTATCATAGAGTGTGCAGGCTCTCCTACCTACATGGTGAGTTCATGTAGTTAAAAATCAATTCCTGTAGCCACATTATCTATTCAGTTGCTGAACTGTGACATTCGGTTTCATTAGTCATATTAGGTTGTTTTGGAAATATGTCCCACCGACCTATAAATTACGGAGCTTCTATTATAAATTCATAACACAACTATATGGGAAGTTTTAGATTAAGTTCATATTCACTTTAGCTGAATTAAAATATGGATGAACTACTTTGCCTCCCAGGCTTTGGTTTACAGAAAGTCTGACGTGGGAGGATGATGTGAGATAAAAATATATGAGAACACAGTGTTATTTGAAGTCCATACCCAAACTGTCATTTTGACAGATGCATGTCCTTAGCTTATTTTAATACTGGGGCTGAAACAAATTAAAGAATTCTAGTTCAGTCTTCTATGGTTTTTCAAATCTATAAAGATTTTCACTCACTTGGGGGAGAGAAGATGATCATGAGAGACTCTAAATAATAGAGGCAGTTTTATGTCTGATGATGATGATTCACCCAGGATGTTGTTTGTGGCGCTACTAGTTTATTGCATCATTTTGTCAAGTCCTTAATTCAGTCAGGCCACAAGGATATGCCGAGTGCTGGGTTATATGGGTGCCGTGCTTCCCACCTGCCCTCCAAGGGTGTGCGGTATTATGGGACACGATGTAGACATATAAATAGACAACAATGGCAGAGGGTCATTTTATTGTTAGACAAATGATACTTACAGCAGGTGCTATCAAACTTCAGTGCACTGTCTTTTGCTCTAAAAATGTTGTAGGGATTTCACTCTCAGGCTAGAAGTAGCACCACTTTACAGAAGACTCCAGCCTGGCCTCCAGCTTTCACGTCTTTACCCCACTCAGGCTACTCATCTCTTATCACTTGTGGGGGTGAGCCCAGGTAGGATTTAACCAGGCTGGGAGAAGAATTATATGGCATAGCCATATATAGATTCTTTACATTGTCCTAGGTAGCCCTCAACTTCGGTCCCCTCAAATTTGTTGTCAGATGACATCAGAGTCCCTGTTTATAGTGACAGTGCTTAACACAAAGAAGAAACTTAATAGATGTTTGTATAAATAATGGTTTCTAAAGTTATTTAACCTACATTCAGATGGCACTGTTTATAAATATAATTCCAACATTACTGAGTTGCAGTTTCAGAGAAGCCAAGTGACTACAACCCATGTTCACAGGAGTCCACCAGTCATGGCCAGCATTGTCCAATATTCACATGCCTCCCACTCCGTGCATGTCCCTTAGAAGGATCCTTTGCATATATGTTCTACATTTATCTATCCAGGTTTTCCTCCATACTGCCTTTATTTGAACCTATGATCTAAGATTCTGGACACCAGGGATACAGTAGTGAGCAAGACATATGGAGCCTTACATGCTGTTGGAAAAATAGACAATAAGCAAATGCAGACATATCAGGATATATAACAGTAGTCATAAGAGCTAAGAAGAAAAACAAATCAAGGTAAGAGAATGCAGAGGGATTGTGGTAAGAGAGAAGAAGTTGGTCAAAGTAATTCTCTTTGAAAAGATGATATTTGAGCAGAGACCTGAATGACATGAGGAAGTAACCCAAGAGCATTCAGGCAGAGAGAACAGCGAGTGTGTGGGCACTGAGGCTGGAGCATGCCAGACGCGTCCCGAGAACAGCAAGGAGCCCACAGGGCTGGTTGACATTGAGAGGGGCAAACAGTGCTATAGTGTGAAGTTGCAGACGTAGCGGGGACTTTGTTGGAGAAGGACTTTTAGACTTTAGATTTACTCCGTGTGAGACAGGAAAGAGGAATGACTAGATCTGACTTGTGTTGTAAAAGGACATCTCTGATATGTTGAGATTAGAACTTAGGAAGTCAAGCTAGTGACGAGGAGAACATTTAGAAAGCTCTGGAAGTAGACCTGATGGAAATACTGGTAGCTTGAGCAGTAGTGACAGCTATCACATGAGAGAAGTGGTGAGGTTTCCTGATAAACTTGCAAAGTACACCTGATGGAATGTATTAGTGGATTGGATGTCAGTTGTGAACAAGAGGAGTGAATGATATTGCCAAGTGTTTTGTAAGCATGGACTTTATATTTAGATGAGGAACTTTGGCAGGAGCGCAGGTATGGGGGTGGGGGGCGGCACCAAAATAGTTTGGTGTTGGATGTTTTAATTTTGAGCTAGCTATCTGACATCAAAATAGAGAGGTTTAATTGGCAATGGAATATATGAGCTTAGAGTTGGGGGAGCAGTGAGGACTGAAAATGTGTATTGGGAATCTGCTGCTTGCAGGTGGCATTTAAGGCATGGAGATAGATGAGCTCCCCGAGAGGGTACGTGCTGATAGAGGAGGGAGTAGATCAGAGCACTGAGTCCTCAGGGAACTCCACAATGTCACGGTAAGGGAGATGGGAAATTAGTTATGGTACTGGAGGAAGCAGCAAGTAAGGAAGGAAGTGTCCTAAGACAGAGCATCATAGAGGGGAAGAAGGTGTTTCAGGAAGAGCGGAATTGTAAGATGCAGTAAGTGCTGCTAAGAGGGTGAGTCAAATGAGAACCGAGAATTGACCAAGAGATTTTAGAATAAGAAAGTCATTGATTAACCCTTTCCTGAAATGCTTTTTTTCTTTTTTATAACATTTTTTAAATTAGTTTCATGTGCACAAAATAATGTAATAGTTAGACACTTATCATTTATATCCCTGACACAGTGACAACCCTCCCTCCCCCCATCCACTATCCCTCTGACATCACACACAGCCATTACACTGAAATGCCTTTTTTTCACCTTTCATATAGCTGATTACTAACCTTGAAGTCCCTATAGTACACAAATAATTATTCAAAAACAAAACAAACAAAAGCAAATTGGGGAGGGGAGGGGAGGGAGGGAGAGAGAGAGAGAGAATGAGAATATAGCTAATTATTAATCTATAAAATACTAAAATAGGTTTGGGTTCTAGGCAGAGGTCTACACGCTAAGTGACAGCACTGACAGATACTTTGTGCTGTGGGGGTGAGCCATAGGCTAAACATTCCTATTAAGAAGCCATGTGAAAGAAGACATCAATGTCTTTAGAGCTTGCTACGATAGAAGCTGAACTAATACACAGAAGGGTGTAAAAACAGAGCTTTGCTCTCTTTGCATCATCACCGAATCTGATAACAAATGAGGGTCAATTAATTTTCAGAAATCTTGTCATTGTCCCAAGGAAACAAGCTGTTGACATCACTCTGTAAGATGTTATTTTAATTTTTTTACACAAATTTGCTAGAAAATTCATTTTCAATTAGGAAATAAAATATTTGAGATATAATGTTGCTTTTTAAAAGTAACTTTTAATAAGAAAACTAATATGAATCAATGAAAAAGGAAGTAATTGGGGCCTCTCCAATAAAGGGCGAATAGCACAGGTGGCTCAGTGGATAACTCTACGTATTAAGTAAAATATAGTTATCAGTGGAATGGCTCAACAGTGTATGTAGATATTTAAAGGAATTAAGTAATAGGTTAAACTAAGCTGTTGAGAATTGTTTTCTTAAGTCTTGTGGTATTAGGAGAAAACAGAATTAAGATTAAAAAAATTTTTCGACTTCAACATAGAGCCAAAGGAAGACAGATGCGTAAATAACAATTGAAACACATATCATAGTGCAAGAGAAAACAGGGTTCACAGAAAGAGGATAATGAATTAAAAAATAGTAATCCATTTTTAATTTTATTAATTTGTCTTGGGATGTTATAATGTGCTCACCAAGTGGAGAATTTGACTGTGTTGTTCCAGGAAGATACTTATTTTCTCTTATTAAAACAATATAATGGCTTTGGATATATTATAAATGTAAGAGTTGATGCTGCAAATTTATGGGTCTAGTCAACTGCTTCTCCCACTTTAATGTGCATACAAATTACCAGGGGATCCTACCTCAGACACGGCTCCGTATGTCTGGAATGGGAGCTGAGATTCTGAATTTCTAACTCACTTCCAGGAAAGTCAGTGCTGCTGACTGGTGCATGATACTTTGCGTAGTGATGCACGGAGGGATTGTACTGTCTAAGTGCGTAGGCTGACTTAGAGATTACTTATCCTTGATTCTTTCTCGGAGTGAATCTCTGTGGAACTGATTACCTGGGTAGTAGCTTTTCAGTTTGTATTGTTCTTCATGTAGGAACGTTATGTTCTTGATGATAACTGAGCAGGCTTAGTAGAAGCGATAGATTTGCAGTTGTCTGTTCCTGTTTGTTACCCAAGCTTTATGGCCAAGAGGAAACATTTGGAGGCTGAGGGAACATTCTGTGGCCATGGGAGACAATGAAGTCAATGGTTCTGTGTGAAGATTGTGACAAGGCCTCATTAGCACTGTTCTAAAGCTGAATTTTATTCAGCTGGGTTAATCAGTCAGGTTTTTTAGTTAATAAAGCAAAGGGTGGGGCCGGTGATCTTTACCCTCTTCCATGACTGTGGACTGTGCTCCTAAACCACATTAGCTACTTCAGAGAAGATGGGCCACTGATATTTGAAAAAGAGGTGTGTTTATTAAAAAGTAGCACAAATACCAATACTGATAAAAGCCACCGAACATTAGTCATATACATAGACTAAACCACTCTTTCTTTTTGTCTCTATCCTTTAAGACAGCAGCTCTCAAACCTGGCTTCCCATTAGTATCATCTTGGGAAACCTTACAAAATACCTAAACCTAGACTGCCCCCATAATGTTCTGATTTAAGTGGTACAGTGGTGTCCTCGGCATCAGCATTGTTTGAAAAGGTCCCCAGTTGTTCTAATGTGTAGCTAAGGTTAAGAACCATTGTTTTAAGAGCTAGAAAAGGGAAAGTTTGCAGATTTCTCTTTTTGAGGAAAAATATAAGCCATGTAGCTAGTGGTTTGAAAGTAGTAAGTGTTCAATAAATATTTATTTAATAAATGGTATTTTAAATACAGTAACTGCTTAACTTATCTGTATACTCTTCCAAAAGAGATACAGAAAAAAGGAGACCACTCTGAAATTCACAGTGATTTCTTTTTCTCATCTCTAAGCTGATTAACAAGTCTCCATTAAAATTTTAACAATTTTTCAGTACCTAATAATATATTTATTTATACCCCCTCAGTCTAATGGGACTAGGACAAACCATCATTCTATAATGTAAATGAAGAATGTACCATTTTTTTTGAAAGGATCTTAGTTTGAACTACCTGGCGTAACACTTTCAAAAGGGCTTTTTCTTTCTTAGCAAGTTATTATCTGTGTATAGCCACTACTCAAGAATTCCAATCATCTTTTTTTCTCATCTCTTTACCTTTCCTCATCTTTGGGGATTACTACTCTCACATTCTCAAAACCATAAATTAGAGCATTCCATTCATTTTCAAGGTTTTATTGAAATGCTACTAACTCCGTGAACCCTTCTTTCTTCTTCTATCCTTTCAGAATAATTCTCTCCTACATGAGACATTAATTAATAATTAATTAAAAGATAAATAATTATCTTTAATAGCATATCATGCCTTGTCTAGCAGTTACTTAGGTATATTATTCTCTACCTTTAAAATATAAGCAACTTGAAATGTGGCTTATGGAAATTTTATTTTTCATTAACTCTTTTCATATATAATATTAACAAAAATACACTTTGATTCAATTAAACTAATCCTTAATAATATGAATTTATTCTTATTATTTTTCAATTCAGTAGGTAAGTTTTTCTGACTTCATTGTCAAGTTTGTGGACATTATACTTTTTCTTTTATGGACCAACAATATTATTTAAGTTAAAAGGTATAAATTATTTAAATTTAAAGCTTTCTTTTCTGATAGAAAGAATATGACAGTAGTGACATTTAAAAAAAAAATGATCCTCTTATTAAGAAACAGTTAGATTAACTAGTTTTGTTTTCAGCAAAGCTAGATGACCAGAATTCCCACAAATCTCAGAATATAGTAGGATATAGCTAACACTACACGGGAAATTAGACAAATAAAGAAGAACCAACAAAACACAGAAAATTTTACACAGACTCTAAACTGCAGACAAGGAGGAAACACTGTAAAAAATCACTAAGCACTTTCTCAGAATCTCATGCAGTAGTGAAGCAGCCTATGCCTTGAAGAATCTCAAAATGTTCAACAAATACTCCCTTTTAGAAGGAAAACGAAGAAACTGAAGAAACAAACTATGGAGAACAGAATCTAAATTGAGCAAATTGGAACCCAAGGGCAGTGACCAAAAGAGAAAGTTCAGGATATACCTTAACCACAAAACACACTTTTGGACATGAGAACACTGATATGGAAGGCCATAGGTCTTTGGTTCTCTCAGAGGTAGAGTCAGGACAACTTTCCTAGTCAAACTTAGCTTCCAAACAGAAATGGAAACAAAAAGGAATTATATTTCTGACTACATTGTTGTAACAACAGAGAAAGCTCTTGAGCCATGAATTTGTGGAAGTTACTTTGGTTCTTCTTACTTCCTATGTAGGAACATTTTCCTAATAGTTAAACCAAAAAAAAGTCTTTTAAACACAGAAAAGAAAATATTTATAATCAAACCCCATATAAATAAATTGCAAAGCATTATGTAAATAGGTTAAATAATGTTCCAACAGACAATGAGATCACACCAGAAAAAAATGTAGCCACAAGGAAGATAAAAACAATACTCTCTGATTTTTAAATAGTCTAGGAAATTAAGAAAATGATCAAAGCTTTGCAAGAAAAGCACATATTAGTAATATAACAGCTTTGAAGTGAGGTTGCTAGACAATAATAGAATCTGAAAAGGGAGGAGACAGGAGTTAGAAATGAATTAGAAAAACCTAGAAAAAGATACATTTTAGAAATGGACATTGTAAAATAGAAGTACAGAACATATAGCTAGCCGTACACTCAAAAAAGGAGTCGTACAGGAAATAGGGTATAGAGAAATGTAATTTTAATGAACAAAAGTAAGAACAACAAAACAGTAAGATTAAAATGTTTTAAGAGAAAATTGTAAATATAGAAGATAGACTACATATAATATATATTGGATATATCAATAAATTCAAATTGATTAACTTATTAAAAATAGACTTTTAGATTGGCCAACAAAGTAGTATTCAATTTTATTGCTTTATCAAGAGACCAACATAAACAAATGATTACTAAATATTAAAAATAAAAAACTATGGAGATAGCTATTCATCAAGATAAGTAATGTCTGCAAGCTGTTTAAAATACATTACATATATAAAAAGTCATGATTATTATGATACTGAAACAAACTAACCAAAAGCAGAGAGACAAAAAGTATTGTAACTCTTTGGATGTGGCCAGAACACCCACTTAGTATCCTGAAAATTGGTCATTAAAATAAAATAAATAAGCACTTATGCTACCTTTACAGGAAAATCTGTATTTCAGGGAAAATACTAAATAGCATTAGTAGGTAAATTCTTCAGTGCAAAAGCTTTTCAGCTAATTTGTACAGCAAGAATAATAGAAGTAGAAAAATAGCAGTTTTATGATCTCTCTCCAATGAAATAAATTACACAGTGGTCATTCATAAGTGAAATTTGATGGGGAACTTTTCAATACAGAGATCAAGCTGTCACCACTGATCAAGTTGTTAAAAATTATTTATTTTTTCAGTTACAGTTGACATTCAATATTATTTTATATTAGTTTCAGGTGTACAGCATAATGGTTAGACATTTATATAATTTATGCAATTGAATCGATGTCTGTTTCTTTGATGTCAATAAACTGATCGTCTTGTAGCCAGACTGATAAAGCAGAAAAGGCAGAAGTCACAAATTACCAATTGCAGGAATGAGAGCGGTAATATCATTACAGATTGTACATTATGAAAGGGATGATAAAGGGCTATTATGGAAGGCTTTATGGAAATAAATTCAGCAATTCAGGTGAAACGGAATATTTTTTTGAAAGATGAAAACTACCAAAGCTCTGTCAAGAAGAAATAGCTAATGTGACTAGCCCTATATCTATTTAAAATTTTAATTTTTAGTTAAGAACTTTCCCACAGAGAAAATGCAAGGCACAGATGCCTTCACTGGTTAATTCTACCGATATTTAGGGAAAAAATACTGAAAAAATCTGAAAGTTCTATACACTTTCAGATACTTAAAAGGAGTTAATACTTCAAACTCATTCTGTGAAGCCAGCATTACTCTGATCCCAAAACCAAAGACAGTACAAGAAAATTACAAACCAATATTCCTCATAAACATAGATGCAAAAATGCTGAACAAAATTTTAGCAAATTGAGTTCAACAGTACAGGAAAACAGGGAACGCATCATGACCAAATGGGCTTTGTCCCAGGACTAAAAGGTTGGTTTAACATTTGAAAATCAGTCAATGCAGTCTATCAGTGTGATGCACATTGACAAACTTGAAGGGGGAACAAAAACAGTTGGAGAAAAACACCTTTGATAAACTCTATATCCATTCATGATTAAAAAAACAAAACACTCTCAGCAAAGTAGGTGTAGAAAGTGTTAGTTACCTTTGACTGCTATAACCAATCATCACAAACTGCGTGGCTTAACGCAACAGAAATTTATTATCCCACCGTTCTGAAGGTCAGAAGTCTAAAATCAAGGTGTCAGCAGGGCTGCAGTCACTCTGGAGGCTGTAGGGAAGAATCTTTTCCTGTCTCTTCCATCTTCTGGTGGCGAGTGATGTTCCTTGGCTTTCTTGGTTCATCATCCATTGTCTTCCTCCTTCTTCACATTGCCTTCTCTTCTATGTGTCTGTGTCTTCTTTTCTGTGTCTTATAAAACACTTATTATTGAGTTTAGTGCTCAACTGGGTAATCCATAATACTCTTATCTCAAGGTTTTTAATTACATTTTTAAAGACTCTTTTTTTAAAAAATAGGATAATATTCTCAGGTCCCAAGGATTTGAACATAAACCTATTTTTAAAGGGGCCGCAATTTATCCCATTAAAGAAGGGACTTTCCATCTACCAAAAAAGGGTGTCTATAGAAAAGCCACAGCTAACATCACCCTTTATAGTGAAAGACTGCTTTTCCCCTAAGAACTAGAACAAGACAAGAACATGCACTCTCAACATTTTTTTTTAGTTAAATTTTTTTTTTATTAGTTTCAGGTGCACAAGACAAAGTAATACTTAGACGTTTATCTTTTATATCCCTCACACTGTGTGAACCCCCTCCCCTCATCCACTATCCCTCTGACATCGCACACAGCCATTACATTTCCACTGTCTCTATTCCTAATGCTGTACTCTGCTTCTTGTAAATATATATATATATATATATATATATATATATATATATATAGAGAGAGAGAGAGAGAGAGAGAGAGAGAGAGAGAGAGAGAGAGAGAGAGAGACAAACTTGTAGTTGACATTCATTATTGTTCAGCTTCAGCTTCAGGTGTACAGTGCAGTGATCAGGCATCTACATCATCCCTGAGGTGGTCTCCCTAATGAGACAAGTGTCCATCGGATACCCTACAAAATTTTTACATTATTGATTACATTCCCCAAATTAATTTTCAAAACCCCGTGGCCATCTTGTGGTTACTGACTGTTTTCTAATCCCCTCACCTTCCCTTTTATCCCACCCCCGCTCCCATCTAGCAACCCTCAGTTTTTCCTCTATGGCTATAAAACTGTTTCTGATTAGTTCATTCACTTATTCTTTTCTTTAGATTCCACATATAAGTGAGATCATATGATATTTGTCTTTCTCTGTCTGACTTATTTCACTTAACATAATGTTCTCTAGGTCCATCCATGTTGTTGCAAATGGTAAGATTTCTTTCTTCTTTATGGCTGCGTAATACTCCATTGTATAAATGTACAACAGTTTCTTAATCCAGTCATCTACCGATGGGTTCGGTTGTTTCCATGTCTTGGCTATTGTGTATAGTGCTGCAATAAACATAGGAGTGCATCAAATTTTTGAGTTAGAGTTTTGGATTTCTCCGGATAGATACCTAGGAGTGGAATTGCTGGATCATAAGGTAATTCCATTTTCAGATTTTTGAGATACCTCCATACTGTTTTCCATAGTGGCTGCACCAATCTGCAATCCCACCAATAGTGCACAAGGGTTCCCTTTTCTCCACATCCGCGCCAACACTTGTTGTTTGTTGATTTATTGATGATACCCATTTTGACTGGGGTGAGGTGGTATCTCATTGTGGTTTTCATTTGCATTTCTCTAATGATTAGTGAGTTTGAGCATTTTTTCATATGTCTGTTTGCCATCTGTATGTCCTTTTTAGAAAAATGTCTCTTCATGTCCTCTGCCCATTTTTTAATTGGGTTGTTTGTTTTTTTTGGAGTTGAGTGAGTTTTTTATAAATTTGTGATATTAACCGCTTATCAGATATATCATTGGCAAATATCTTTTCCCATTCAGTAGGATCCCTTTTTGTTTTATTGATGGTTTCCTTTGCTGTGAAAAAACTTTTTAGTATGATGTAATCTCACATGTTTATTTTTTTCTCTTACGTCCCTTGCCTGAGGGGATATATCAGTAAAAATCTTATTCCAGGTAATGTCTGTGAAGTTTCTTCCTATGTTTTCTTCTAGGAATTTTGTGGTTTCAGATCTTACATTTAAGTCTTTAAGCCATTTTGAATTTGTTTTTGTATATGGTGTAAGGAGGTGGTCCAGCTTCATTTTTTTGCATTTGTCTGTCCAGGTTTCCCAGCACCATTTATTGAATAGACTGTCTTTACCACACTGTAAATTCTTGCTTCCATTGTCATAGATTAAATGGCCATATAGGATGGATTTATTTCTGGAATCTCTATTCTGTTCCATTGATCTATGTGTCTGTTTTTATGCCAGTACCATGCTGTTTGATTACTGTAGCCTTGTAATATAATTTGATGTCAGGTATTGTTATACCTCCCACTTTGTTCTTATTTCTCAAGATTGCTGAGACTACCCGGGGCCTTTTATGGTCCCATATAAATTTTAGGATTATATGTTCTATTTCTCTGAAAAACGTCGTTGGTACTTTGATAGGAATTGCGTTGAATACATATATTGCCTTAGGCAGTATGGACATTTTAAGAGGTGTGTGTGTGTGTGTGTGTGTGTGTGTGTGTGTGTGTGTGTGTGGTGTGTGTGAATGTCAGCATGTCAGCAGCATGGCCATTTACTAACTCATAGGGCTCAAAGAAATCATGGAAATCAATCATAGAGTTAAGATCCAGATTAACTAAGGTAATAGATGTGAAAGTGATTGTAGATATTAAAAAGTGTTATATACATTTTTGGTATATTTATTACCAAAAAATAATAGAAAACAGAAGCTTTCCATTATTAAGAAGCTTTAAGATTAGTGATATTACTTTAGAGTGCATTTTTGTTCTTTACAAACTATACCATAAAATTTCACTAAGTTGTATATTTGTTCGATGCTTATTGGTAAACTGGATCTATTAAAAGGCATGCAGGAACACAAACCAATAATATAATGTAAGATAAAAACTGTAAAAGAAATCAAAGTATGATTTGGGGGAAGATAACTTGAATGATGTCAAATTTTAAAACCTATATGTAGATGGAAAACATCTAGATAGTGGGCTGCCTGGTTAAAAATAAATTGGAATTGTAATATACAGCCAACATCATATTAACTGAATTTTTGCCTTCCAAATAAGAAGACAATACTATTTTCTATGCTTGACTGGACAGCCCATCTTTACTAAATGCTAGTCTTTTGACTATCTTAGTAACAACCAGCAGCAAGGGAATTTGCAAAATATCAAGCAAGTAAATGAGAAACAAGAAAGTTTGACTTCCAGTAGAAACAAAGAAAAAAAAACACAATTCAATTTATAAAGCTTGGCCAAATTGAAATGCTCCTAGACAAGAATCTGTAGGGTATAAAGGAGAAAGAAAAAATGTTTGGTATGTAGTAACGGGATGCATTTAGGGAAAAGAAAATGTAGGCTGAATATCAAAGACAATTTCCTAACAGTCTATTAGACTGTACATTAGTTTCCCTGAGGAAGAAATGAAAGCCTCATTGCCTAGTCGTTTAGAGCTAGACTGATTCCCAGAGGTGTGGCAACCTAGAAGAAAATGAAAAATGTCACATCAGGAAAGTCTGTCTCAGTTAATTTTGTAGCACAGTGAAATTCTGTTCCAGGTATTGGATGAGATCCAAAACCACTGCAGTGGACATATTCTACCTCTTTAAGATGAAGGGTTCAACCAGCCACATACCATAGCCAGTGTCAGATGAAGTCCATTCTTATGCAAATCCAGTACCATCCCTGGGCTGAGCGCTGGGACAGAACAGCAAGAGATGCCATAAAATATATGGTGATGGAAGAACTGACTCTGGGTGGTGAACACACAATGCAATATATAGATGACGTACTATAGAAATATACCCTTGAAACCTATATAATTTTACTAACCAGTGTGACCCCAATACATTTAATAAACATTTTTTAAAATGTGAAAAGAATCACAATATGGCTACAACTTCTACCACTCCAAGAGTCAACAGGGCTGCTTGAGATAATCCAGTTGCCTGAGTGAGCACTCACTTCTCCCCTCTTTGGCTCATGTGTCTCCTCCAATGTTCTGCTGAGGAGACCGACACACTCTTTCAGGCTGTTTTTCAGGCAAGAGTAAACACCTCTAAGATTGAACTGCAAACTTGGAAGTGCTGTGGAGACCAGCTTATACTGTTTATTTAACTATATTAATGACAATGGTTTTGTTGTTTTTAGGTCACATGGAACATTTCTTCTTAACATCTTTTTCTAATTCGTTCATCTTTCTTCTTGCCACCAAGGTTAGAGTCTGTATTTTTGATGAACACATCTATCCCGCCTCACCTCCAAGATTTTCCAAATAGTTCAGTATCCAGTCCCATTAATATAAAATAGAATGTAAGTTTATTAATGTAAGATGCCATTATGACTCACAAAGAAAGAAAAACACAGGTTTCCCATTTAACAGTGACATCAAATTTTATCTCTTAGAATTTTTATCTGTGCTTATTGAAAGATGTTTTGGTTACAGATGTTTTACCATTCATCATATTTGTGTATATTTTTAAATTGGTAAAATAAATTGCTTAGCATATTCTAAAATAATTTTGTATTTAAAGTGCAACTTTTCTGCATCCCTTTGAAAACTGGAGTTACTGATATCTGTCTGTGTTTTGTCACAAAATTCTGTCCTCTGTAACATCAAGAGCATCAGTGATGCAGTGTTTCTTTAAAAAGTGCTACACTATAGTCTCTGAGATTTTCTCACAAGTTACTGACACCTGTCCTGTAAAATTTGTTGCTGGCACTTTCTTGCTTGGCATGTAATAGTCAATAGAAGGAAAAGATAACATCTTTATCTTCTTGTAGAGTCTTTCTTTTTTAGCTCCAGTAAATTATTTTGTTTTTGATGTCCAAGAAAATAAATATTTGCATTCATTCCTTTTAGGATGGAAATTTGTATCTAGACTATTAAATGTATGTCCTGCTGTTTGGTTTTTGTGCCTTTCTCAACACAGAACTTTCATTTCAGTGCAGAATCACAATGTAATTCTTAAAGTGATTTTAAATGGTAATTAAATGTAACACCTGTAGTATTAACATAACTGTTAAAATGGCAATATGAACAGCCATGACCACATTTGTTTATGTGCAGGCAATGGCATGTGCATCATTCCTGCCACCTGGTTGAGAATGACAGTACGATGTGAAAAACCATATTTTGAATCCCCTGTTCTTGTAACACTTTCTCCAGGCCTTATTTGCCAAAGCTGGAAAATTCTACCTATCCCTGAGTTAAAGGTAGGAAAAGACACTGGTGTGTTTCTTAAGGAAAACTGCAGGGCTCCTTTTCTTCTTGTTCATAGCAAACATCCTATTTGACGAAAATTCACATGTTAGAGTGTTTGAAACTGCTTGCCATTCTTAGAATTTTTGTTGCTTATTGTGAGAGGGGCTCTGTCCCCTCAAATATCTATAAAATGACTTCCCTATATACTGACTTTGAAGCAAGGTTTTCAGAGGCTTTCTTTCTTGCTGTACTTAGGTAATCAGTAACAATAACCTTTTATTTCTTCATATCTTCTTGATTTCAATGAAAATTGTTGATTTTAAAATAATTTTGTATTTTGGAGATATTAAATTATAGAAAAATATGTATTTTAGGATTGATGCACTAAAGTATCTGTCACTGTATGGGTTTTCTTTCTGTTCTTTTACTCCAACTAACATCAGGTACATTGTACTGGGATTCTGTTGTCATACACTGACTGTTAATGCATCCCACTTCCTTCCTCTGAATAATCCTTACCTGTTGAAGGATTCATGCAAACATATTTGTTTTGTTTTATTTTGTTTTGTTTGTGACTAAGTGCCATAACCTTTATTCTTCTAAGTATTTTGACAGTGACTGATTATTACTAGGGAGCATGTACACTTTCAGCTCCCCTTTTCCTAGTGAGCAAGTGTTTATTGAGCCCCTCCTAGTACCAGGCACTAGAGAGAACAATGAATGACACAGGTAATTCCTGACCTTGCAGAGTCTACAGACTCGTTCTACACAGAGTCTCTATGGAATGCTGAGAAGCTGTTTGGTGGTTTGGACAGGTCCAGTACCACATGTTCCTAAAATGACTGTGAAGTGGACCTGAAACCATCCCCAGACAAATGCGCTGAAATAACTATGAGCTACATCATAGAAGCTTTTGAAGTGTGTGTGTGTGTGTGTGTGTGTGTGTGTGTGTATGTATGTGTGTGTGTGTATGTTTAACTATATTAGAAAACATAAAATATATCTAGAATTCTGGTCAAAGAGCAGAGGACCCAAAGATTTCTGAAAGAAAGCACTAGAGATTGTGTGTCTTTGCAGGTGGACCCCTCTAATACTATGCAAAATCTCTTCTTGGAGTGAAAGCCAATTTTGAGGTCAATAGAATAATTTTGCACTCCTCTGTACACTTGAAAAAAATTAATGGAGAGAAGAAAAATACCTATTTAAATTAACCAGGAAAGTGCTTTTAAGAGACCCATGTAATCCCCTTCAAACCATTCTCACTTTCAAAAGGACAAACAAGTTGTTAACTGAATGTTTAACTAACATTTATTGCTAGTGTATTAGTTTTACATGACTCAGACTGAGTAACACAGTACAGTTGTGTTCTTGCTGCCATGTGCAATTACAGCATATTCAGTCCCCACATATAATCAACACACATGGTTCATTTATACCCATTTTGTAACACTTGGAATATAATTTCCCTATTTAAATGATTATACGGGTTTACAGTTCTATCACAGAATTCAGCAAGAATTTATTGAGGAAACTAAGTATAAAGTAGTTTGCTAATGACACTGTGAAAGGAATAAAGACAAAATAAAAATGCTTCTCTATGCTGCTTAAAGAATTTGGCATCTGAAGGGGAGGACAGGTATTATGATACACCTGTATGTGCCTTGTACTGAAAGATACAAAGAGATTGCTTCTATCCTAAACCGTTTAACTTTAGTGGGGCATTGGGATAGCCAAACAAACAAACAAACAACCAAACAAACAAGGATGTTCAAAGGACCAGAGGCAAAAAAGACAAGGAATGTTTGCAAAAATATGTATTATTATGTATTGAGCCCCTCCTAGTACCAGATACTAGAGAGAACAATGAATGAGAAAGGTAATTCCTGACCTTGCAGAGTCTACAGACTCGTTCTACACAGAGTCTCTATGGAATGCTGAGAAGCTGTTTGGTGGCTTGGACAGTTCCAGTACCACATGCTCCTAAAATGCACCTGAAACCATCCAAAAGGTGGGAGAAATGGCTGGAAATTTGGCCATGTAAGTAGGCCAAGGTCTGACAGACATAGGCTTCATATTATGAAGTTTGAAAGAGAATTTATGGATAGTAATTGGTGGGTTTTAAACTGGGAATGACATGGGGACTTTTTGCTTTGGAATTATCCCAGAAGTGGTAGAGGAGATAGACAGATTTGAGGGAGGTTAGGCCCCATTCTTTGAGCTAATGAATATGAGAGGTGGGGGAGAGGAGGGGTGAAGATTGTGAAGTCTTCCTAATAGTCTCCCAATTTTGTCCTTTCCTTGTACATTCTACTTTATATCCCCAGCACAAAATAATGTCATCTCTGCTTTTGCATATAGGTTGGCTCTGTTAGTCTTTCATTATAACAAAATTATCCTTTCTATATTCCATACTATACAGCAAATCTTGGAGGAAGCTGGTTTAACTGACTAAATTAACATCTTGGTATGAATTTTAGAGCCATTTATCCAAGTCAGTATTATTGCCTGGACATCCCAAAGGCCGCCCCAAATATAAAATGGCCAAGTATTGGTTCATAATTATTGCACTTACTAAATTCCAGGCAATGTGCTAAGTAATTGATATTCATTGTTTCATTGAAAGAGCATGTTGAATATGAAAAAAGAACTAGGTGTAGTGGGACTCCCTAGTTCTGTCTTGATTCCTACAGCTATGCAGTCCCAATTCTAGGGCTGGCATATTATTATCATAAACCATAAACTTTGAAAAATATTTTTTATTAAAATACAGCTGACATGCAAATATTATATTAGTTTTCGGTGTCCACCCTACTTATTCAGCATTTATATACTTAAAGAAATGATCACCATGATAAGTCCCGCAACCATCTGACACCATACCACACTATCATAATATTGACTATATTCCCTAAGCTGTACATTACATCCCCATGACTTAACTTGTTTTATACCTGGAAATTTCAACCTCTCATTCCCCTTCACCTTTATCCCCCCTTTTTAAATTTTTGAATTACCCTTGACATTCAATATTACTTTATATTAATTTCAGGGGTACAGCATAGAGGTTAGATATTTATATAATTTAACAAGTGATTCCCCTGACTAGTCTAGGACCCACCTGTCACTACATGTAGTTATTACCATATTATTGACTATATTCCTTATGCTATACTCTACATCCCCATGACTACTGTGTAACAACCAATTTGTACTTCTTAATCCCTTCCCCCTTTTTCACCCAACTCTCCAAACCCCCTCCCAGTGGGCAACCATCAAAATTTCTTGGTATCTGTGAATTTGTTTCTGCTTTGTTTGTTTATTTTCTCCTTTAGATTCCACATATAAGCAAAATCACATTGCGTCTGTCTTTCTCTGTCTGACATACTCCACTCAGTGCAACACCCTCCAGGTCAATCCATGCCACCAAAAATGTCAAGAACCCATTCCCTTCCATGGCTGAATAACACTCCATTGTATATATGTGCTACTTCTTCTTTATCCACTTATCCATTGACAGACACCCAAGCTGCCTTCACATCTTGGCCATTGTAAAAAGCGCTTCAATGACCATATGGATGCACATGTCCCCTTGAAGCAGCATTTTGGGTTTTTTCAGATAAATACCCAGAAGTGGGATTACTGAGTCCTCCTTTATTTCTTATAGCCTTTGCTTTAAAGTCTATTTGTGTCTGGTGTAAGTATTGCTACCTCAGCTTTTTGTTTCCATTTTCATAGACTATCTTTTACCACCCTTTTACTTTCAGTTTGTGTGTCTTTTGATCTGAAGTGGGTCTCTTGTAGGCAGGAGATGTAAGGGTCTTGTTTTCTTATCCATTCAGCCACCCTCTCTTTTAATCAGAGCATTTAGTCATGTACATTTAAAGTAGTTGTTGATAAATATGTAGTTATTCCCATTTTATTATTTATATTTTTGATCTTTTTTTTTTTACTTTTCATCTTAAAGAACTCCCTCGAAGATTCTTTGTAATACTGGTTTGGTGGTGATAAATTCATTTAGTTTTTTTTTGTCTGGGAAGCTCTTTATTTGTCCTTCGGTTCTAAATGATAGCTTTGCTGGGTAGAGTAATCTTGGTTGTAGGACCTTGCTTTTCATCACTTTGAATATTTCGTGCCAATACTTTCTGGCCTGCAAAGTTTCTGTTGAGAACTCAGCTGACAGTCTTGTGGGAGCTCCCTTGTAGGTAACTAACTGCTTTTCTCTTTTAAGTTTCTTTCTTTGTCTTTAAACTTATTTCAATTTTGTTGTGTCTTGATGTGGGCCTCTTTGGGTTCATCTTGTTTGGAACTGTAGGTTCTTCCTGAGCTTGTATGTCTATTTCCTTCACCAGTTTAGGGAAATTTTCCATCATTACTTCTTCAAATAAGTTTTCAATTCCTTGCTTTTTCCCTTCTCCTTCTGGTACCCCTATGATGTGAATATCAGTATGCCTGATGTTGTCCCAGAGGCCCCTTACACTATCCTTTTCTTTAAATTCTTTTTTTCTTTTTGCTCTTCTGATTGGGTGTTTTATGCTACTTTATCTTCCAAGTCGCTGATTTGATCCTCTGCTTCAGATAATCTGTTGATCCTCTCCAATTTTTAAATTTCAATTATTGTATTGTTCAATTCTGATTGTGTGTTTTTTTTGTATGTTTTCTATCTCCATTTTTATGTTTTCTGTCTCTTTGTTGAAGTTTTCCCTGAGATCATTGAGCATCTTTACAACCAGTGTTTTGAACTCCACATCTGATAGATTTCTTGTCTCCATTTTGTTTAGTTGTTTCGTCAGGCATACTAATATTCGCATCATAGGGGTAGCAAAAGGAGAAGAGAAAAGCAAGGAATTGAAAACTTATTTGAAGTTATGGAGTTTTGTTCTGTTCTTTTATTTGGAACATGTTTCTTTGTCTTCCAATTTTGGCTGCCTCCCTGTGATGTGTCTGTGTATTAGGTAGAACTGCTGTGCCATTTGGTCATAGTAGAGTGGCCTTATGTAGTAGGTGTCCTTTGGGGCATAGTGGCACACTCTCCCAGGTCACCTGCGCCTGGTTCTCCAAGAGTGCCCCTTGTGTGGATTGTATGTGTCCTACTGTTGTAGTTAAGCCTTGGTTGCTGTTTGCATGTCAGTGAAAGGTACTGGCCCTTAGGCTGATTGGTTGTGAGCACTGGCCATGACTGCAGTGGAAGAGCTGTTATGCAGGGGCTGATCCTACAGAGTAGGATTCACTTTCAAGGGCTTTGGTGCCTCCCCATTCTGCCCTTTGGGTGTGTCGTCCTTGGAAGTGGCCAGGTGATCCTTCAGCTCGGTCTGAAGCTGACCACTGGGCATGCCAACCCTGGTGCCTCCTGAGAGAGGCCACACCACAGGCCAAATTGAGCTGCAGCCTGTACCCTGCCCAGGACCACCTGGCATGAGCCACAACACAATCTGCAGATGGCCACCATTCATGCTGGACTTGGAGGTAACTCGAGGTCATGCAGTGAACTGAGGCCGGCTTCTGCTATGGCCAGGCTTATGGTTGCTCAGCAGGTGGTACAGAAGAAGCTGAAGCCAGATGCTACTTGTTTGGGTTTTGTGAACATTTGAGAAATTTTAGGAAAGTCTGTACCATGAGCCAAGACAGGCTGTACAGAAAATCCACTGAAAGTGCCTGAAATTTTGGTGGTGTGGGTTCTCAGGGAATCACCGGAGGAGGGGGAATGTGAATGAACATGTTAGCTGGGTTAATGGAGATTCAAATATAGGAGTGTCTGCATCTGTACTCTGGGAAAGGGCTCAACAACAAAAAAGAAAAACAATGGATTCACCAGCACTTTTGTCTGGGAGAAAGCAGCCACACCAACTCTTGCTCTGAAGGCAGACAATTCAGATCCTCTCTGTATGTCCCTGGCACCTTTCGAAATTCTTCCCCGGCACTGGAGCTCAGAGTGACTCTGTCAGTGAGTAAGTCCATGCATGGGCCCTTTAAGAGGAGTGCCTGGAACTCCAGTCGCTGATTTCTCACTCAGCCACAGTCTCCACTGGTTTTCACAGCCAGAAGATATGGGGACTTCTTTCCCTGGTTCTGGAACCCTCGGCTACGGAGCCTGATGTGGAGCTGAGATCCCTCCTTCCACTGGAGGGACATCTGTAGCCAAGATATCCCTAGTGATTTTTAATAGTTACACATGGGTGTGAGACGGACAAGCTCTTTCTGTGTCTCTGCCCCACCTACCAGTCTTGAGGTGGCTTCTTTTGTATGTCCTTAGAGGTAGGACTTCAGTTCAGCTAGAATTCAGGGGATTCTCCATGATGGTTATTCTGTAGTTCAGTTGTAATTTTGATGTGGTTGTGAGAGGAGGCAAGCACAATGTTTACCTACTCTGCCATCGAGACTGGAAAAATATAAACTTTTTACTTTTAAGGTGATGCGGTGGAAAATTTTATGTTTCTACTTGGCTAGTAATTTAAGCAAACACAAATCTAGGTGTTGCTGTTAAGGTATTTTGTGGATGTGATTAACATCTACAGTCAGTTGACCTGAAGTAAAGCAGCTTACCCTCAATAATGTTTGTGAGCTTCAGCCAATCACTTGAAGTACTTTAGAGCAAAAACTTGAGTTTTCCTTTTTAAAAAAGTAATTATGCTGCCAGACTATACTTTGCAAATTCTGCCAAGTTTGCAGCCTGCAAACCTGCATCACAGATTTCAGACTCAAGATGGCAACATCAATTCTTGCCTGGGTTTCCAGCCTGCTGGTCTGCCCTACAGATTTTGAATTTCCCAGCTCTCATAATTATGTGAGCGAAATCCTTAACATAAATCACATATTCTATTAATCTTTCTACAGAGAACCCTGATTGATACAGTTGGCTTTTAGTTTTACTTTAGCTGTTTAGTTCCAAGGATTTTGTCCCTAAGTAGGAGCATGAGGAGTGGAAATGGCAGTGATACTCCACCTATTCCAAGGTGGCCATGGGAACCAATGATTGATATTTTGAATTGTGACAGTGGTCCGTGTACTTTTTGATTCCTGAATCTTCTCATTACTTTTACTATGTAACCTATCTGATTTCCTCCTGTTAGATCTAACTCTCCATTGGAAACGCAAATCCATTTTCATGTGCTCACTAATTTACATATTTTTATGTGCTATTTGTAACAGTTGTCATTAAACAAAGAATAAAATGTCTTTGGATATACTTAAATTTTATATAGAAAGCAAGTATCTTTATTTTTTGCATTTGTGTACTGCTTACATTCATAGGGTTGTAACTATTAGATATTCAGTGTTCGAATTTCCATAAGTGACTTTTTTTTTTTTTAATTTAGTGTTATATTTACAAGGTACAAGATTCACAGCCATCCCTGAATAACAACCATGGAGGCATTTTTTTTCCCCACTATGACTCCATCTCATTGCTGCTTTCAGAAGCACGTAAAATATTTTGTATTTATTGAAGCACTGTGGGTAATGATCCCTAAAAATTTTAGTCATTTTCTCCAATTAGTGCCTCCCCAGGGAGGAAGTGGTGACAGTGTGGGGGGAAATTGACTATATGGATATTCTATTGATTAACATTACTGCAATAGGAATAGACAACAGGAAGATAATTTTTAAATTACTAAATCAATTAAATGGAAACCAATCAATTGAGTCATAACCTGTTCAAAGATAGCATATCCACTGGTCTTCATAAATGATTCAGAATTCCTTGTCCTTTATTGGTTTGTTGTTGATTTTACAGCATATTTCAGGGGCAAGACGCATAAAGGAAAGCAAACAGTTCTGAGTTCTAAACCTGGCTGTTTCCTGAATTTTGGACACTGATTCCACATGCATTTTAGAAAGTTATTATGGTGAATGGCACCTTTAAAGGTCTTAAAAATACAGTTATGTACCCAATTCTAATATTGAAAAGTAGAATTGAAGGGTTAGAAAGTTTTAAAATTAGATCATAAAGTATAAGGTGTGATTCTGAACTTTACTCCCTGCTCTTATTCATCATTTTCTGGAAATAATTTATTTTTTTTTTAAATTAAAGTTTATTGGGGTGACAACTGCCAGTAAAGTTACATAGGTTTCAGGTGTTTATGTTTGTATGTTTTGTAAGAGAAGTCCAATGGCACTAGGGAGCACATGCAGCAGTAGATGAGATACATTTCTAGCAATATATTTATCCACCATTCCTTGTTAACCCATACATGTTGTCCCATGAGCACAAAATTCTTGTGGACTTTTAGGATGCATACAAGTTCAGAGACTCAAGGCAATTCCAAGGAAGCATGTTACATCACCAACTGAGTAAGAAGGGACACTGAAAGTGGGAGATGGGGCACTGAAAGGGGGGCTATGCTTTCTGTTTGAACCAGAACTTGCTTCAAATGCAGAAAGAAGTCAATGGTGTTCTGTGAACACTAACAACAAAATGCTGCCCTATCTTTTCTTACTCTTGTTACTTTCTTACATTAGCCAACCACCTATGATATAAATGATACAGAGGAAAAGTGAAAGAGCAACCCATACAGCTTCATTCCTTTCAGTCCTTCCTTACTCACCAGTAAGCCTGAAGTAGAGAGTGTTGTAGATTATATGCAGACCAAGAACAACTAAAAATGTTCTGTCTGATTAGAGCAAAATACATATGCACATAGGAACTATGAAATACAAGTTGTGTAATTTTGGTGATTCTGCATATTAGTTAAATTTGCATTTAATATTATCATTGCTTTATTAAAAACATGAGTGGTATATTCATGTTGATAATGAGAATTTCTAATTTTTCTTTACTTGGAATGACAATAAGGAACAAATTAAGACAAAACAGAACATATGACAAGTCATGAGAGATCATAGAAGGAAGAAGTTTATTTTTTAATACTTCTGTTGTCATTTTTTTCCCTTCTTTTTGTCATTTCATTTGCACTGGGCCCCACAAATTATACAATCTGCCATGATGTCATTAGCTTCTTTCATGCCTCTTCACTCTTTTGACTAATACAGAGCTCACAGTGAAAGTTCTTCTTGGCTTTCATATGAATTGCTTTCCTGTTGATCTCAATCCAATCTCCCATTCTGATTTGATGTATTCAAGATTCTGTAGGTTGCTTACCTACAGTAGGTTGCATACCTTAGTATGTTTAATTTAGTTCTTTTAAATTTAATCATGTTAACATTTCCCATTGGCAAAATTGATTTTCTATTAATTAGCTCTATTATCAAAATAGTATTCAACCCCAAGATGGCCCTCCCCATTTTTACAACATATTTTCACTTCAAAACATCTTTACTCCAATTCAGTGTTGTCTGCTGCAAGAGATACTTCTTTTTCATGAATTTATCATTTTTTCTTTCCTCTCTAAGATTTAGAAGAATTTTCTTTATAGCATTTGAATTACTCCAGTGACACACATGGTGGGTGTTACTTGTCTCATATTCAATCACCAACTAATTATATGCATGAAGTATAAATCAGCAGTTTTCACGCTGGGTACATCAGCCTAAAATGCTAATCTTTAAGGAGAGTTAATATAGTTTCTCCTGCTTTAATCCATTCAATTTAAAAAAAACAAAACTCCAAAATTGTTTCCAGATAATATTAGTAAAATGTGCTTTTACATTGTAACGGCATTATCTTTTGTCTGCTTACATATATTTTTCACATCTCTTTCTGGTATATACATTTATTTTTACTTACTAAAAAAGTAACAGGGCCGGCCCGGTGGCTCAGGCGGTTAGAGCTCCATGCTCCTAACTCCAAAGGCTGCCGGTTCGATTCCCACATGGGCCAGTGGGCTCTCAACCACAAGGTTGCCAGTTCAATTCCTGGAGTCCCGCAAGGGATGGTGGGCAGCGCCCCCTGTAACTAAGATTGAACATGGCACCTTGAGCTTAGCTGCCACTGAGCTCCCGGATGGCTCAGTTGGTTGGAGTGCATCCTCTCAACCACAAGGTTGCCGGTTCGACTCCCGCAAGGGATGGTGGGCTGCGCCCCCTACAACTAGCAATGGCAACTGGACCTGGAGCTAAGCTGCACCCTCCACAACTAAGACTGAAAGGGACAACAACTTGAAGATGAACGGCACCCTCCACAAAAGTAACAAATGTCCCCACATATATAAAAGTTATTTAGCAGTTTATAAAGTTATGTAACAAGTGAGAAGCTTATTAGTGATGAAGCACCAAAATCAGTTCTTTATAACGTAACCTTTGCTTAACAGATATTCAAAGAATTTTAAACAGACCAGTTGTATAACCTTGGACAAGTTCCTTGACTAAGGGCTCTTCTTTATTTGTAACATGAAGTTAATAATAGAATCTAAATTAAACTTTTGCAAGAGGAATGCCTGTACCACCATAAACTTTCAACAAATACCTTCTAATACTGCAGTTATTCTTATTGTTATGGTTGTTGTGTTTATTTTATGAAGTGTACCTAATTGCTACAAATTTTCTCCTTCTTCCTGGCTAACTGAGTTGGAATCAAAGCAATGATGTGTTCACCTCAGGTATTGGGCCATGATTAGTCTTAGGAAGTAATAACAATCCCGTTTCTCATTGTTTCTTAATTTCCCAATATCCTTTGCAGTTAGTGCAGCCAAAGACCCGTTAACCTAAGAATAAAAGGCTTTTCAAAGTAGGAGGCAGCAGCATTTATTTGAGATCAAAGAATAGCTACTAGGGAAGCCCAAGTAATGTTTTCATTAGGAGACAAAGGCAATGGGTACTTACGATAAAGGGAAGGGGAACAATTACATTAATATAAAGAAGGCATTTTTATTGATGTAGATAATATAACATAGTGATGTTTATTGTAAAGAATGTTTTTCATTTTTAGTTCAGTAGCAGTCAGTCTGGTAGTCATAATACCTGCTTTCTTCTTATCCTTGCAAACAGTTCTTTGGGACACAATGTTGCTTTACGCCTAGTCCAAAGGTTATTTTTGCCTTTAAAATTCCAAAAACTTGAGGCATGAGACATGATGGGCCAGTTCCCATGGCATGGCAGCTTTGGCTCCATTTTAAAGTAGCTCCATTTATTTTTTTTTTTTTTCTGACAGAGCCAAGTAAGGCCAATAATATCTAAGCAGAAGATTTCTGATGAGGTTTCTGAGAAGATATTTAATTACTTTGTAAAAGGGGACAGTTATGGCTGGAATTGTCTTATAGCCTCTGCCCTCTTCTATCTTCCTGCCTTCTTTGAATGTGAATCTCATGCAACAGCCACCTTTTGAGAAGGCTTGAGGATAAAAGCCAACACACTCATCAGGGCAGAGAAATAGAAAGGGTCTGTGTGTTAATGACATCACTGAGCGGTGATGCAGTTTGGGTACATCCTGTGACTGCTAAAGAATACAGAATGGCATCATTTTGAATACTTTGGATACTTCTAATAGGATTTTTCAGATACATAATTTTGCTCTCACTATATAATTACAATAGCATATAGTGCATAAGTAGAATCTTAAAAATGATTTCAAGGGTCTTAAAAATGATTTCAAGGGAAATAACTGAATTATATATCTCGTCTATGTTTTGGATGTATGTAAGTGATTTTCCTGAAAAATTGGCTGAATACAACCTTTTCAAAATTTCAAAATAGTCTGGCTATTGTCTACTCATAGCTGGATCCACAAAAGTCATTTAATTTAAATGATTACACATTTTTTTAAAGAATGGTCTTCAAACTTATAGAGTAGTGGTTCTCCACTGAGGGCACCTTTGCCATTGACAACATCCGGAGGCATTTCCAGTTATCATCCTGGAGGGCATGCTTTGGGATCCAGTGTACAGAGGCCAGGGATGCTGCTGAACACTAACGTCGTGTAATGTACAGGATTTCTGTGCACCAACAACAAAGAATTATCCTGCCCGAATGCCAATAGTGCCAAGTATTTACAAAGGATTTGGAATGTGGCCACCAGGAATGTTAAGGGTCTACTTAAAAAAATATTTTCCTTAATTACACTATTTCTTATTAGTCATACTTAATGGCTGGGTCCTCCTTGTGACAAAGCTAGTGCCAAATTTCAGGTATCTTGACAGTTTCTTTAGTTGAAATGATATCCATTCAAACAAGTTTGGATCACATGGCTATGCATAAGGGTAAAATATTAACCTATAACTACACACAGTACAAATCTGAGATAATACACATAGTGAGACAATCGTGATGTTATAAATGGCCTCCACTCTACTCACTAATGAAGAACTAATGTCATTATTTCTGCAACTTTATACCTTCAAAATCCCATACCGTATGGTTCAGTAATAGAAGTAAAAAAGTTAACAAAATTCTCATACTTTTATCTATTTCCATAAATATTTTGTATTAATTAAATGGTTAGTGATAGCTTAATTTGCAGCCAAAAAACTAGAGGAGCTATCATAATCTAATGCAGATCCAGAATTAGAACCTCAGGCATGGGAAGTCACGTTTTCTATTTAATTTATAGTGCTAGCTAAGATACATGTGTTTGTATCATATTTTTCACAACTAAAACTTTCAGTATGTTCTATCCATTTCTGTTCCTTTGACTGTTTCTGGAACATCAAAATATTCTGGTTCAGTCTTCCTGAAAAAGTTATGGTACCATCCAAAGTATAACTGCTTTTTATGGTGAGTGGAGATAGACTCCATTCACCATTCGTTATTTTATGACCCTAGAGCCTCTCTCTCAGAATTTGGTATAATGGAGGTTGCAATAAGGACCAAATGAGATTTTGCAGCCAAAAATTGCTTCACCCCCTACCCAGCACAGAATGAGGTTTTCAAGAATGCTAAGTTAGTTTCCATCTCGCTGCTCTGGTATTCTTGCTCCAGCAGAAGTACTTGTGATGATTTATGGCTCATGGTTATGCCTTAAAACTTACCTTGTTTTGACTGAGCAGCATCTGTGTTTCAGAAAAGGGAATAGATCCCTGATGTCTTCTTTTTAAGCTATCAATTTTTATGTTATTGATTTTGAATATTCTGCTCAGTAGACATAGTTTACATTTAACTGTCCGGGCATGCTTTGGATTAAGCAATGGATTAAGACAAACAGACTTACTTTAAACAATAAATTGGAATCCCACAACTTGAACTGACGTTTACAACAAAGGGTAAATAAAATACTCATTTAAACTCCAAAGGTCTTTTATTTCCCATCAATTAGAAGCATACATGTTTTCCTGCTTTGCATTCATAGGTAAAGATGAACCTTAGTATTATCAAGTCCGTTGAAATTCTTCAGAAAAAAGTTTCTTTGTATTGTTGACTTTGGGGGTAATTTGTCCTTCAAACAGAGATTGAGTTAAAGAGGTTCCTTAGGAAAATGTGTGCCATTTTAGAATGTAACCTACTGCTTTGCTTTGCACTGGAAGCTCTGCAAAGCCATATGTGGTAGGGTAAATTGAGAGGAGCCCAGCTGTGTTAACTTGCTTCATGAAGATCTAATGATATACCTGCTTTTTTGTTGAGAATGCTTTAGTTACCAAGAAAGAACACGATTGCGAGATGTAGGTACTCAATGTCTGACTGTCAGCAGATGTGAATCTTTTCTAACAGTACATAGCAGCAACCTTTTATATAGAAACCAGCAGCTCTTAAATTAAGAACAATAATGTTTAGTTTAGTTTTGCTATAGTCCCATTATTCTGTAATTCAAATGTTAACTCATCCATCTTATTTTTAAGCTATAGTCAATAAAGAATAAAATTTCCCTACCATACTTAGGGCTTTGAAAGGTTCTAACCTCATTTCACAGATGAAGCTAGGAAACCTTACTCAGATTCCTTCTTTGGACCAGAAACCATGTTTTCCCCTCATAAGTTGAATGATTTTGAAGGCAATATGTATGTATTTGTCGTGTAAACAGTCACAAGTTTTGAATAGAACTAGGTTGGAAGTAAATTTGGAGATTTGTCTAGGTTCAATTCAGATTTGCTTTCAGATTCGAAATTACCCAATACATTCAATTTCAGAATCACTTTCTTTGTTTGCTGTGATGTAGATTAGACACTGCATACCCTGAGATTTTCTTCTTTCTTTATGAGTATGCAACTGACATTTTCCTGTTCATCTGAAGAATGAAGTAAACCTGATTAGATTTGTTCTCCATCTGGGAGCAGGAAATTAACTATGAAAATGATTTAAATCTCTTGCCTGCGGAGGGACTGTTACTGCCCTAAGTTCAATAGTTCAATTTGACAGAAGCCTCGGCCAGATTTCTAAGACATAGTTGGGTTTAAAAAAGGGATGAAAATGAGACTGCTTTAAATTTTATTAACTGAATTCTTATATCAGGCCAAATTTGGAGACTGTTAGATTGAAAAAAGTTGGCCCAGTAAGCCTTTTAAATAGACGTATATCACTAGTTTCAATGGAGAAGAAATAACAGGATTTTGTGTATTGAGCCTTCAGAGCTGAGTTATTCCTTATAATTTATTTTCTTACATTTTAACCATAAGAACAGACAGTGCAAATCAGGAACTATGAATACATGTGTTCATAGTTTATTTTGGTTATCAAATGAAACAACACTTATTCTGACATATTTCTGTAGAGAAGTAGTCAAATATGTTAAAATATTTACATAAATAACTTTATTTTGAATTTTTATATGCAAACAGATACTAATTTTAGAATTGTTTTCTTCTCAGTTTATTTTCACATACCTATGATTAACATTGGTGATGACAATATTCCTTTGTGACAACTTGTCATACCCTAACACACATATTTGTATTTATATATACCTTATTCTCTATATTGGGTTTTCTTTGTCTGAGCCCCTTTGTCCCACACCCTGGGAATAAGATTCCTACGTTTTCCTTCATGCGCTCACACTCACACTGTTTTCTCTTCAAATCAAGTTCTTCTTCAGTATCTGTCCAGCAGGTAATAATTAGAGAGGTTGTGGTAGCAAATGACTCTCAAGTTTCTGTCTTTTTTTTTAAGCTTTGTTTATTGCTCCTATTATATGTTCACTGGGGGTTAATTATAGTTCCACTTTATGCCATTTTTTCTTAAATACCCAAGCTGATGTATCATTTTCTATCAGGATATTATCAAATTTTTGACAGAAGCAAAAGGGCAAAGGTGCTTTTAAATTTTCTGCTAGGAAGATCACATACATTTTCCCTCATATTTAATTGACCAAATCAAATCATGTGACCAAACCCAGTGTCTAATCGGCAGGGGATGTAATTCTCACCTACAGATAGGTTTGACAGGGAGGGATCTCAGATATTTGAAATAAATGCCAGTGAAACCACAAATAAAGTTCATTTTATATGACTCAGTATATATATGCAAACATAGCGAGTATAAGAACATAGCAGGTGCTCAATAAATATTTGTTAAGTGGATAAATGAATGAATATATTCATTGACAAAAATTATATGATATTGTTTGATATTTCTATTCTATTCTATTCCGTTTCGTTTTGTAAAGTGCTAACCGTGACCCTCTAAATTTATTTCATGACCTATAATTTAGAAGCAAGTGGAAGACTGTGAAAACAGTATTATTTTCAATCCTTGATTCTGATTTTTTCCCCATTAAAACATTATAAACATTTTTAAACTTCTTCTGTGTGCTAGATGTGTGTTAGCATTGGTGTTGTGAAATAATTATAGAGTTTCATTACACACCTAAAAAGCCCAAGGTTAATACCTACACAATTAATATAAAAGAAACATACGGAGATAGCTCCTATAAGAAAGGTATAAAAGCTGAAGGAGAACTGTAAAGCTTTCCCCAAGGAAGTGATGCTTAAACTAAGTCATGATAATGCATAATAAGATTTTGAAACATAAGAAAGAACTGCATACAAAAATTCTCAAAGACATGCAAGTTTATGGTGGGTATGAAGATGGCAAAGCATTCTAAGAGAAGAGTTGTCAGAAATATTGATGGAAAGTTACCAACTAACTCATACATAACCGACTATTTTTATGTTCTAGATGTGTCAGTAATTCTGCCTTTTTAAAAAGGTAAGGGAAAGGAGAGCAGGAAAGTTGTGAAAATTAGAGTTTAATTTCATAAAACTTTTAAATCCAGATTAGATTTAAAGTTAACAAATTCCCTCACATTATCTCACATATTTATTAGACGAGCTTTTTGTGTCTTCCAAGTGTACTGGGCTGATTTTTCCTCTTTTAAAAAATTTCTCCCGTTTGACATTTGCCATGTACCAATTACATAGCTGTAAAACAAATTTGTCTCAATTTCCTTATCTATACAAATAAATTCAGAATACTTACCTTCTATGTCCTTTAGGAAATAATTTGGCAGCATGTAACAACAACAACACAAAGGCTTAATATTTTATAATAATGTTTAAATAAGAACTAAAAGGATAATCCAGAGCAGATAGAGTGGCCCAAGAATGTAGAGGTCAAGATCGCTGTGTTCCTGTGGTTTTCTCTCATGTTACAGATAATTGCTAGACCTTCAGTTAAAACATCCATATATCAGGCAGGAAGAAGGAGAAAGAGACAATGAAAAAGAGCCAAGCCTAGAGAAGCAATCTAAACTTTTCTAGAAATCCCCAACAGACTTAGACTCACTCACATCTTAATGGCCATAGATCATATTCATATTACATGGGCACTTCTAGCTGCAAAGGAGTCTGGGAAAATATTTTAAACTATGATATTGCTACCTTGAATAAAATTTGATTTCCTGATAATAAAGATGGGGAAAATGTTAACTGCCACATCCTGTCTCAGTATTGTGGAGGAAATCAAATGACAATATAGGTACAGAGTTGAGTAATTTCAAATAAACATGAGCAAATAAAATATTATTTAGAAAAAGAAACACACAAAATAAAGCTTAGCTAACAACTTGTTTCTGACATAAAAAATGCTTGGAAATTCCAACAGACAACACAATCATTTATACACATAGGTGCCGCATTAACGTATACAGTATGTAAACATTTAATGTATATATGCCTTCATATATTATTTACAGATAATTTATACACAATCATTCATACTTACTTAGTTTATAACTAAGTTTCACACATATTTATTTAGATGTACCCATGTATAATTATATATATAAAATAAATAACTCTGAAAAATCAGATACTGTTTTTCTCTTAATTTTATGCTACTAAAGACTCAAGTTTTTCCACAGTGTGATATTATGAATTTATTTTACAACTTCTCACCAAAGCCCTTAACAGTTACATGGCAATTTTATCTTTTCCAAGGTAAATTTCTAACTGAAAACTTGGCATATACAGATCAATCAGGGAAATGTATATATGCATTCACCACAAATTCACAATTCGCAAAGCTCACAGAGCTCTGAAAATCTGAGTAGAGTTTAGGAGTTGGCTCTGATGGACAGAGAAAACAACACTAAAGGGAGGCATGATAATTCTCAGGTATATAGAGGCGTGTTATATAGTTAAATAAAAAAAAAATTCTATTAGTTGATAAGGACAGAACATGGTATAATGAAATGAGGCTGTAGCAAAGAGTGTTTTATTAAATAATAGGGGGAAAGGTGATGGAAACTTCCAGAAAGATGCTTACTACACCTAATGGAAATATTCAAGGAAAAACAGCACTAATATTTCAGAGTCTGTCTTTCTGACATAGCAGAAGAGCTAATTTATCTATATCCTCCTTCTAGACATTTTATTTCAGTTTTTTGCATTGTTATTATTTAGTAGAACAATTAGTGGGAAACCTTATATTATTACACTGTAATTAAAGCAAGATAATATGCATGAA
Source organism: Rhinolophus sinicus (assembly GCF_057876585.1). NCBI lineage: Eukaryota > Metazoa > Chordata > Mammalia > Chiroptera > Rhinolophidae > Rhinolophus > Rhinolophus sinicus. The sequence continues at coordinate 82,451,539 of NC_142502.1, read as the reverse complement.
GACCCTTCTTAAACTACAAAATGCTATAACAAAAGTGGAAGCAAATGCAATGACGTATTATGATGATTGTACTAAAAATCCTGGGTTGGTTCAATATTGTAGAGAGGTGGTCTTCTAAATGTAGCTGCGGATTCCTGGGGATCCTGAGACTATTTCAGTGGCATGTGGGGTCAAAAGATTTTCACAATAATATGGAGACATCATTTGCCCTTTTTATTGTGCCAACACTTACACTGATGGTGCAAAACAATAGTGGAGACAACTGCTGGCACTTTAGCACTCCTCAAGGCAGTGGCATCTAACCGTCCTAGAAGTCACTGTATTGTTCACTACCATGTACTTGCAGTAAAATAAAGCCAGTTTCTCTTAGGAATTTCCTTTATAAAGCAGTAAATATTATAAAGTTTACTAAATACTGACCCTTGAGTACATGTCTTTTAAATATTGTGTATGATAAAATTGGGGGAGGGGGGTGTCTCCTACAACAGTTCTGCTGCACGCCAAAGTTCCCAGTTTGTGTTGAGGAAAAACACTGCCATGAGCTAAACTAGCTTCTTTTTTAGTTGAACTTCATCTTTTCCTGAAAGAAAAACTGACAAACTATAACATTGAGACTTACGGTTGACAGTTTCCCAAAAAAGAATGAAGTGAGACTATCACTTCCAGGAAAATCACTTATAATATCTTCCAATGGATGTATTTGAACTTTAAAGTGAAAATAAGAATTTTTTTAAAAACTTGAGCATTTGCCACTATGAGCTTGACTGCTTTCCAGTTCTTACTGACTTTTCGGATAAGATCAGGAGTGATATTAATGAATGATTTTGTTGATTCTGCATAATGAAATGACAATGTTTGGAAGCTCTGTATAACTCAGTGAAACAATATTTTCCAAATGACCAATGCAATGAGTAAAAGATCCATTTAACCTGTAAGATAGACCGAATATTTTAATATAACAGTACAAAAAGGTCATCGATATGGTTTCTTAAAGAACTGGTGCCAGGTTGGGTCTGAAACTATCTGTCACGTTTTGGTGAAGAATGAAAGAAAAATATCTACAATCATCTAAAAAGGTTACTAAAATATTTATTCCACTACTTAGCTGTGTATGGCCAGATTTCCTTCCTATACTTCAACCAAAACAATAGATGGCAACAGAATGAGTCCAAAAACAAATGGGAGGATCCAGCTGTTTCTATTAAGGCAGATTTGCAAAACAATTCAATTCTCTTTGTTACATTTATTTTGGAAAATGTAGTTATTGTTCATAAATAATATATTTTAACATGAACATCTCATGGGTTTATTACTGTTGATAAGTAGCTTAACACATAAAAAGTTAAAAATGCTCCTATTTTAATTTCAAATACAGTCAACATTAATTGATGTTATCACATAAATAAATGCTCATTGTAGTATTCAGTAATTTTTAAGGCCTTCAAGTAGTCCTGAGACCAAATGCTTGTGAACCACTGCTCCAAAGAAAACGTTAACATTATATCATTATTTAATATTTAGACTTTGATCCATTTATTACTTTTGTTTTCTTCTTTTTGTCCCATACTTTGCTTTATTCTCCAACATTTTCACCATTCAGATAAGAAGACTGTCTCCTTAAGCTTCCTGTTCTTTTTAAATCATGAATATCCCCAAGGCCATTGTATTTCTCACTGTTTCACATTAGGTTCGTGTTTCTTTTGTTCCAGAATTGCGTGGTAAGCCAGAAACCACATGCCACGATATGCTGGTAAACCCACTCTGGGGAAAACAACAAAAGGCCCGATTCGCAGCCCTTGCTGATGCTTTAAGCTACCAACTTGACATGACTCTACACAGACCTGGTGCTGGGAAGAGATGCACACGGTCGGCTCTCCTCAGTGGTAGCAACTGGCTCCAGCACACCCTTGGCCCGTGTCTGTGTTAGTGGTAAGTGATTTCTGTCTTTCATGGTTAAGAAAACATAATTCCATATTTTTCCTATTTTCATCCAGAACTTATCTGTGGTCATGGTGCTGACATCTCTTTCAAAAATTAGAGACTGTTTTTTGTTTTGTTTTTCACACCTCTCTTTATCTAGCAGTCAGCCATTTAGTCGGACCCTGTGTGTGTGGAGACACCTGGCATTACACAAAGCTGTAAATATAGCAAATGTCTCTGCCAATTCACATAATGCACTTTGAATTTTAAAAATGACTGTTATCTGGGTTACTTACTAGTGACAGTTTTAAAGAGGAATAGTTTGCCTTGCAACTCGAAGTATAGTTTTTTGACTGCCACTTCCACATCCGCTGGGAGCTTGTTAGAAATGCAGAATCTCAGGCCTCACCCACGACTTCATTAAAATCTGCATTTTAACAAGATTTCCAGATGATTCTTGTGGACCGAAGGTTTGTGAGCATTGATTTAGGGTAATTTGAGCCTTAGTGATCTCAGCTTGCTGCCTTATATTGGCAAATGCTTACTATATAAATACAGCCCTCATAAAACATCAAAATATTCCATCTGCTTTGTTTCTTACTTTGTCCTTAATGTTATTTTCCCCTAGTTAATTAAAATTAACTCTCTTTTCAAATGCTGGAATGTTTCTGTGTATTATCATAATTCATTTCCTTTAAAACAATGTCTATTCTCTTTTGAAGCATCAGATTCATCACCTCAGTTCCTGGTAGATTTCTGCTTCCTTGAAAATATTGATGTATAAATTCTTTGCTCAGTGGAATGATCAGTCAGAGTTGGTACATACTTTCCGTCTTGATTTGGAGATTCATGTTTATGTGTTACTAAGTTAGTAAAGTGTTAGAATGCTGTGCCTCTGAATTCTGTGAATCGTCCCCAACCTGTTGGCTATAAAGGCTAACATAATTTACTGTCATATACTTCAAGAGCTTGACAGAGAAATTGGACACTTTTTGAAAGGAGAATACATATCAAGTGTATTAACACATTTATAGGAGTTGAAACAAGTCTCTCTAAGGCAACTGATCTCACTCTGACTGCACTTTAGAATTATCCAGAAGCTTTTAAGAAACCGTAGGACTGGATATCCTCCCCAAGGACTCTGGTTTAATTGATATAGTGTTGTTTCCATGTGTCAGTATTTTTAAAAACCTCTCCACATGGTGCAAATGAGGGACTGAGTGGCTCCACAGAATGGCAAAGCCAGAAATAAACACGCGCCTTGGAGGGTACCCTACTGACAGCATTTGCTTCCCTTAAGGGGTCTACTCATCCCATGCCCTAGTATGGTGATCAAATTTGTCAGCTGGGTCCATCAAATTTAATTACAAATCTTTAAGAATTACTGAAATGTTTGCTTTTAACCTACCTTTATGAAGACAGCAAAAAGACCAGGCAAAGACCAGGAGGTTAGACTATGAGATAAATCATACAAAGTTTAATAAATAGCTAATTTAAAGATAAATTTATATGCATCAAGCTAAAAATAATGTAAGAATAAAATACATATGGCAATTTCCTCAAACCTGTTCTCCAAGTAGCACAGAATGTAAATACACAATCTCAGTTGACCCTAAAGACATAAACACAAACTATCCCAGTACAATAACCTGCAGTTGTTTGAAGTTTATATTTTCTTAAAATTTCATGTCAGCTTTGCATTAATTTCATGAATATATATTTGTATATGTGTATATATATTTTTATTAAAGTTTATTGGGGTGACAGTGGTTAGTAAAGTTACATAGCTTTCATGCTTATAATTCTGTAATGTATCATCTATATATCACATTGTGTATTCACCACCCAGAGTCAATTCTCCTTCCTTTCCATTACCATATATTTGATCCCATTTACTCTCATCTACCACCCCTCCCCCCTTATCCTCTGGTAACCACTAAACTATTATCTATGTCTGTCAGTTTTTGTTTCTTTGTTTGTTTGTCTTGTTCATTTGTTGCTTTCAATTTTATATCCCACATGTCAGTGAAATCATAAGGTTCTCGACATTTTCTGTCTGACTTATTTCACTTAGCATAATAATCTCAAGATCCATCCATGTAGTCACAAATGACACTATTTCATCTTTTCTTATGGCAAAATCAACAGTAAGGAAATTGAATCAGTCATCCAAAATCTCCCCAAAAGCAAAAGTCCAAGACCAGATGGCTTCACTAGTGAGTTCTACCAAACATTCAAAGAAGACCTAATACCTGTCCTCGTCAAATTCTTCCAAAAAATTGAAAAAGAGACAATACTCTGTAACTCATTTTATGAGGCCAGCATTACCCTCATACCAAAACATGGTAAGGATAACATAAAAAAGAAAATTACAGACCAATATAGCTGATGAATACCGATGCAAAATTCATAAATAAAATTCTAGCAAATCGAATACAACAATGCATTAAAAAGATTACACGACCAAGTGGGGTTCATCCCAGGGGCACAAGAATGGTTCAACATATGCAAATTGATCAATGTGATACACCACATAAACAAAATAAAGGACAAAAATCATATGATTATATTAATAGATGTGGAAAAAGCATTTGACAAGATACAACATCCATTTATGATTAAAACACTTAATAAAATGGGTACAGAAGGAAAATAGCTTAACACAATAAAGGCCATATATGACAAACCCTCAGCTAATATCGTAATTAACGGTGAAAACCTGAAGCCCTTCTCTCTATGTTCAGGAACAAGACAGGGCTGTCCCCTATCACTAATGCTTTTCAAAATAGTATTGGAGGTCCTAGCTAGAGCAATCAGCCCAGAGAAAGAAACAAAAGACATCCAAATTGGGAATGAAGAATTAAATTGTTACTTTTTGCAGATGACATGATGCTACATATAGAAAACCCTAAAGATTCCACCAAAAAGCTATTAGAAACAATACACAAATACAGTCAAGTTGCCGGCTACAAAATCAACATACAAAAATTTGTTGCATTCCAATATACTACTGTGTGGCCCCGAAAATAAGACCTAGCAGGACCATCAGCTCTAATGCGTCTTTTGGAGCAAAAATTAATATAAGACCCGGTCTTATCTAACATAATATAAGACCGGGTCTTATATTATTTTTTGTTCCAAAAGACACATTAGAGCTGGTGGTCCAGCTAGGTCTTATTTTTGGGGAAACAGGGTAACAATGAAATCTTAGAAAAAGAAATAAAAAAACAATTCCTTTTGCAGTTGCAACAAAAAGAATAAAATACCTAGTAATAAACTTAACCAAGGATGTGAAAGACCTATACACTGAAAACTATAAGACATTTTTGAAAGAAACTGAAAAAGTCACAAATAAATGGAAAGACATTCCGTCTTCATGGATTGGAATAATCAGCAATCATAAATATATTTCAATCTAAAGGACAAAATAAACAAAACAGAAACAAACTCATAGATACCATGTTTCCCGGAAAATAAGACCGAGTCTTATGTTAATTTTTGCTCAAAAAGATGCATTAGGGCTCATGCTCAGGGGATGTCATCCTGAAAAACCATTCTAAGGCTTATTTTCTGGTTAGGTCTTATTTTAGGGGAAACATGGTACAGAGAACATTTTGGTGGTTGCCAGATGGGAGGGGTTAAGGCGGTGCATGAAAAAAGGGAAGGGATTAAGAAGTACAAAGTGGTTATACAATTGTCATGGGGATGCAGGGTATAAGCATAGGGAGGAATGTAGTGAATAATATTGTAATAGCTACGTATGGTATTAGATGGGTACTGGATTTATCAAGGTGATAGATGTGAGAGGAGTTAGGGGGCAGAGTGAAAAAGGTGAAGGGATTAAGAAGTACAAATTGGTGGTTACAAAATAGTCATTTGGATGTAAAGTAAAGCACAAGGAATATCGTCAATAATATGGTAATAACTGTGTATAATGCCAGGTGGGTACTTGATTAATAAAGGGGATCACTTCTTAAATTATATAAATGTCTAACTACTATGCTGTACACCTGAAATTAATACAAAATAATATTGGATTGAAAATTTTAAAAAGGGGTGAAAAGGCTTAAAAAGGTGAAGGGGAATAAGAGGTTCCCATTTCCAGGTATAAAATAAGTTGTGAGGATCTAATATACAGCATAGGGAATATAGGCAATAATATTGTGATAGCATTGTACGATATCGGATGGTTGCTGGATTTATCATGGTAATCACTTCTTTAGGTGTGTAATAATATATTTAATATATGATGAAATGTATGTATCCTGCTTATCAGTGCATAATTCAAAATATAATGGATACTTTAATATTACTATGTTTAAAATTTCATCAGAAAACTTTTCATCATTAAAATCCTCAGGTTAAATCAGAGGGATAATAGATTACATTTTTCAGTTCAATGTCCTGTATCATTATATATTTGTTAATAGTACAAACATTTAGAGTGTATTAGTCTGTTCAGACTGTCATAACAAAAGACCACAGCCTGGACTGGATGACTTAAGCAACAGAAATCTGTATTGTCACAGTTCTGGATGCTGGAAGCTCAAGATTAGGGTGCCAGCCTGGTTAGTTTCTCGTGAGAGTTCTCCCCTTGAATTGCCAATGGCCTGCCACCTTCTCTCTCTGGCTACATGGCCTTTCCTTGGTGAGTGTGCCCAGAGAGAGACCAGAGAGCTCTCTGGCGTCTCTCTTATAAGGTCATTAGTCTTATCACATCGGGTCTCCACCCTTAAGCCATTATTTAACCTTAATTACTTTCTTAGAGGTCCCATCTCCAAATACAGCCACACTGGAGGTTCAGGCTTCAACAAATGAATTTGGAGAGGACGCAAACAAGAGGTTCTCAATTTGTCACATACCCCTATTTTCTTACACAGCATTTACAATATGTTAGAAATATTGTTGTTGAGTATGGATTGTAGGAAATCTTCTGGAATGTCAATCATTCAACCACACCTGGAGAGTCAGGAACTAAAAGAATATTTCAGGACCTCCACCCTATCACCTTCCCCCAATAATCACAATTGGGAGAGGAATAACCATTTTTTTTTGTTCCTTTTTCTGCCCCCCCCCCCCACTCTGGTTCAAACTGTTATTTCTCTGTCTAGTTATATAGAACACAGCTCTCTTACCCATGCCAGTATTATGAGCCTTGTGCTCCCCCCAGCTGAAGCCATGGGTCGTCAGCAGCTCTCACTGGCTGCTGGCCGCTCACCATGGCTGCCGGCCACTCACGCTGGCTGCTGGACACTCACGGCAGCACACAGCAGCCCACAGCAGCCCAGGGCAGCACGCGGCAGCACACAGCAGCCCACGGCAGCCGACGGCAGCTCACGCCAATCTCCAGGTGCTCACAGTACCCCAGCTCTAGAGAGAGCTGTTGTTCACAATCTTAGCTGTAGAGGGCGCAGCTCACTGGCCCATTTGGGAATCAAACCAGTGACCTAGGCATTAAGATCCTGGAACTCCAACCACCTGAGCCAGCGGGCTGGCCCAGAATAAGAATTTTAAACCAGAAATTGTCTTTGTCTTTTGTTTTTGGTTCTTGTTCTGGCCTTGAGGCAAAGTGCTTTTTTCTTAAAAATGGTAAGTGATTAATAACAATTATAAATGATTAATAAAGGGTTTTCAAATTCAAAGGCAACCCAACTTCCACTTATAAAATGTACAGTTCCATGGGGCTCTATGTTAAGCTGATAATTGTAGGCACAACTGAAGTTCCTGGTTCATTTGATGAGAAGGACGGTGTTGATTCAGGCCGTGTGCACGTCCATGTTTCCCCACCCCCACCCTCAGCTCTTTAAATACCAAGCTCCGCCAGGAAAAACTCACTTCTTTTGCCAGTACAGTACTGCCACTTATTTCACGGCCAAACACTTCACAAAATGTCTTCACAGATATAATTTTCATAAACAGATAAGAGAAAAATTCTGAGCCGTCCTAAATTAAATTGCAGCAGGCAGGAGATTGGGAGGAAGAGATAAGAGGTTACTCCGTTAACAGCCACAGGCGGAAACCAACAAAGGACGCTCACATTCTAAATGTATGTTAAAACTTTGAATCACCTTTCAGGTGGCTATTTAAAAATTAGCCAACCACCATCCTGCTTATGCATGAAATTTCTTTGGACTGCTGCCCACAGACAATCCAGAAGCAGGAAATAGTTCTTCCTTTCAAATATGTGCTTATCCTGGATTTGACCTCACTTCACCTGTTCCTGCCCTCCCTATCTACAGCCAATGTAATTTTTTCAAAACAACTTCCATCTTTCTTCCCCAAACTCATTGTATAAAAGAGCCCTGTCAGCTCCAGGATGGTGGACATGTTGGTCTTTTCCATTAAGCCACGCTGGTGGTGCTTAACACGGTATGTCCTGAGACCTGGTCCTATTTCTGGCTAGCATATTGCTCGATAAACCTTTTCTTTCAGAAAAGCTTTCAGCTGCAAAGATTTTTCTTTAACAAAACCAAAATGGCCAAATGCACCATGTTTTAACAAACTATAAGGAAATCTTGAGATTGTTAACCTCATACAAACATAAAATGCCCATAATATTATCTGCAGGGTGTATTCAGTAATTTTTCTTGCACATGTATAGGGACAAAAGAAATCAAAATAATTTTTTTTTTCTCTCAAATCTTCTAGTCATGTAAATCGGTTAGAAAGATATGTCAGGTTTATCATGACTTAAAGGAATATCAGGTACTTTCTTAGACTAAGAGACATAAAGACGGAGGAAATTCAATCTTACCTCTTTTGGGCATTGGTGGATCCAGCAGCCAAGAGTTACTAAGGCGATGCCCCTGCTTGGTCCTTTAGGGAAGGTCTCACAGTCTGGTTTGCAACTGTTGGCTGGTTCGTAAATATGTTTCTTGTGTATGGACAAATACAGATATGTTTCTTGGGTGTGGTTGTTGCAAATAATGGAAGAAATTTCCCTCCTCTCTTTTTTCTTATAGCCTGGCCTGTCCTTTAGAAAAACTTTGAAAGTACTGTCTCCTCTCTTTAAAATGTACATAATCCTTTAGAAAACTCCATTGGCCATTTGTCAACTTGAAGACGCAGGAATGTCTCCTTCAAGGACCTACGTATCTTTGAAATGTATGCATCAAAGGGGACAGCATCCCTATTCCACAGTTTCTGTAGGAGGGTAGGAGCCTGACTTTGGTGGCTGCCTTGCTCCGCGTTGCAAAACTACCTCCTGTAATAAAGATATGAGAAGTTTGGTTTTCCTCTGGGTAAAGCCAATTAACACAGGTGTCACCCCAATTACCACATGCAGTTAGGATGAATTATGTGTGACAAATGGTGCAGTCAAGTCGTCTTACTTGAGGACTAGTTATTCTTGATCTTGAAAACATGTATGTAATTGTTTTATCGGCTTGGCTGTACAAAAGGGAGAGATTTCTATCCATCTTTGCACTCTTGTAGCAGATTGCCTGTGAGTCACATCGCATTCTGGTTTAATGCTTATTCAATAAGAAAGTATTTTTCTTTTTTCTATTACCTTTGTGGAGAGGATTTCTGGGATAGGAGAACATTTTGCTTTTAATTCTATTTCCCCAGCACCGGTTCTCCAGAAATCTTTTTCCTATACTTGGTGATGCCAGATTGGTCACTTTCTTGTCAATAATAACTATTTAGTGTTCTGTCTGAAATTGCTCAAATTCTGTCTTGAAAGTTACCACTTTCTCATCTATATTTCGTTGCTCTTGCCATATTGACTTCTCTTTGCTACTAGAAAACTTGTGCAAATATTGGGACTTTGAGAGGTTCTACTTTCAATGGAAATGTGTGTTGCAAGTGCCATCTATGAAATCCCGTCTTCTCTACATTCCTTATTTAGAAGGTATTTTTAAACCTCCTTAATTTTAGGTAAAAAAAAAAAATAACTTCTAAAGTTCTCTGACTTTAGTTTTAAGGAGTAAATGTTAATTGCTAATCTTGGCTTGAATTTTAAATAAGATTGCTGACCTTTACTCTATTAACACTGATAGGATCAATTTAACTTACTAACAAATGGAAGGAAAGTACAGGCATTCCAAATAAGAGTCATGGTCAATAGAATATGGATTTACAGGAATCTAGGATAATCTAAGTCACAGCCCTTTTTACCTCCAGAAATCCTTCCTTCTAAACAGACTTTCAGTTGTACTTTTCAGACAAACTAAGTACAGAAAAAAATGTCTGCTCAAATAGATTCCAAAGCTATTATTACTGAGACCCAGTCATAGAAAATACATTATAAAGTGTCTATTAGAGCTTAAGAGGAAAGGGGATAGTTAACTTGAGCCAAAGGAGCTCACTGCTGCACATGAAACAGCATTTTGAAAGTCATTTGCACATAAATGAAGAGCTTGCTTCTCCACTACTGCCTGTTAAAATTTTGAAATATGCAGCAGAAGAGAAATGGGCATCCGATTATGCCCTTGGACTGTCTGTGAGAGCAAGTAGTCCATCTTAGTTCCATGTGATGGTCATTAACGTCAGGTCAAGTAAAAGGATTTTCTCTACCTCTGTGATTACTGGTGTAAAATCATCAGCTTGGGGAAAACAAGTAGTTGTCTGTGTTAAATACCTTGGCCAAGCACAAAACAAATCTTTGTCAAAAGCGTGAAAACACTAATCAGCCCTGCAGCATGTCTGACTTTAATAAACATGACAATTCATTTAAATTCCATTTAATGGGCATTTTATTAAGCACTTACTGTACGCCATTGCCAAGTGCTCTGAAAACTATAAAGGAAGTAAATGTAGTTCCTATTCTTAAAAGAATGCAATATTCAAACAATTGGAATAAACTGAGCAAAAGTCCAGAAATAATTTTCCAACCTTTCTTGGTGTATAAAGTAGTGATTTACATTATCTCTTCTGGGTTGGGTGAGCTATAAATGGCTTAACCTTTCTGTAATGGCTTTTCTTTTGTTCCTTCTGTTGTCCCAAGTAATTGCTTGTCTATTGCATTTTATTGCGCTCTGATGAGTATCTCCCTCCTTTATGAAAAATACAGGTGATCTGTTTTTGTTTTTGTTTTCTAAAGCATAAAACTGAAGTTGATTCCTGAAAGGTGAGGACAGTATCACAACCATGGGATACCCGAGAGAAGAAAAGTTAAAGATAGAAGCAAGAAATGTCTACTCCTATCTCTTTTGTTCTGTTCATTAAGGTAAAAGAAGGCTGTAGAGATGGAGATGAACACAGCAAGTTAAGGAGACTCTTGTATAAAATGTTTTAACTTTGAGTGGGGCTCTCAATTAGCCATGACATGTTCCCTTTCTAGATCAGGCTTACCACTGATGGCTACCATGCAGTCATAAAATAACTTGATTCTTTGAGCCAATCAAACTGCCTCTTCAGTAAGGTATTCAAGGATCGATGGAGCCACAGCTACTGGGTGAATAAATGGGTCCTGACACTAATTTGTTAGCGTCTTCATTAAATATAAATAGAGTAATGACAAATGTAGAAGAAAAATTGTACCAGATCTGTTACATAAGAAAGGAAGACTTTATTCAAAGCTATTGCAATACAGGAGGGAGATTGACCTCAATTCCTCTGAAACAAAAGATGGGAGGATTTTTAAATGCTAGGATTTTTAAATGGGGATTGGGGGGTGGGCGGGGAGGTTGGTGAATGTGATTAAGCTCTATGTGTTCGTTAATTGTTGCTTATTAAAGTTAGACGCCTACTGTCTCACAGGGACTGGAAGAGATGGACCCTGTGTTCTTCCATGATAACATTTCAAAGGGATGACTCTCAGGTCCTTGAGATAGACATATGTGGGTTGTAGAATATTTATATTTCAAAGGGGCAGAGAAATAATCTATAATTGTAGATTTTCTAAATTAAATGTTCTAAGAAAGTTGGGTCAAAGACTTATGGTAAAGACAATTCCTGTCTAAAATTCAGTCAAGCTGAGAGGAATGTTAAAGCCACTTTGATGACAGACAAGTATAAAATATGGCTAAGATTTTTTTCTCTTCTTTCCCTTCTTTTCCTCTCTTTTTCTCTTTTTTTCTTTGCTTCCTATGTTCTTCTCTCCCTCTTTGTCTATGTAAATATCATACACACATTTTCTTTCTGCCTCTCTGTTTCTCCTTTCTTCTTTTCTTTCTTTTCCTTCCTTTCTGTTATATAATTTGTGAAAGCTACTGTAAGCTATGTTACGGAAATAGATCTATTTTGCTAAATATATAGAATATTTGACATTTTATTTATTAGTGTTAATATGAAAGACTAAAACATATTTAAACTATAAAAATTATGATTGAGATTCCAAAAAAGATTTAATGTCAAAGCAACTATTTCAATACATTATATTACAAGATATCTATCATATACCCTGTAGGGATTCAGAATAAGTCCCCCAAAGATATGCTTTTGTGGTGTACAGATCATTTTGAGCTAAAGGCAATCAAGACCACGCAGGCTCAAGAGAAACTTCTGCTCCTTACCGACCTAGAAAAATTTAAATTATGTGTCTTGCCCATAATAAGGGATTATCAGAGGTGACCTTTTGTGATCTATCTACATGGCAAAGCAAACTACTAATTACTAAAAACCTACTGTTTTTATGTGGGGTTCTCATGCATACATATGTAACTAAATTTGGTTATTTTCTCATGCATACATATGTAACTATTTGGTTACATATGTAAATCTTTCTCATATAGATTTAATTATTAGACCAGCCTAAACAACACTGAAGGGTAGAGAAAAGTTTCTTCCTCCCCTACGATGCTGGCTCCAATTAATTTTATTGTGTGACTTGCTCATTCAGATTCAGTTACACATTCTTAAAGAAAATGATTTTTTCCAGTTTAAAATAGTTTCTAGCCTCTATTGATCTCCATAATAAAAAAATGTAATAATCCATAATCAGCCAAGACCTGGATGATTATTAACCACTTTACTTTCTAAGGCTGGCAAAGGTAAGCTGATTACAAATGATTCTCTGTTGGTTCTTACAGAGCCAGTACTAGGTTATTTGTTGCCTATTAGTAAAATTTTAATCAGGAGGAATCCAAACACAGAAATGCTATGGTCAAAAGCCAGGTAAAGAATTTTACTTACAAAAGCTGAGGAAAACAAAACAAAACAAAACAAAATAAATCACAGTTTCACAAGGAAAAAAACAGTCAAAGCTGTGTTGTGAGTAGAACTTTCAGTGTAACAAAGCCTAAGCTTAGCAGGCCAGAATTCACTTTGGTAATCTATTAGGTTGGTGCAAAAGTCATTGAGGTTTAAAAGGTTAAAAATAAAATGGAAAAACTGCAATTACTTTTGCACGAATCTAATATTAGCCGACAGAACTAGGCATGGGCCTGTCTTTAGGATCTTGACCAATTCCTTCTTAAAATGGCCAGTGCCTTGGGCCAAAGCGGAGAGCAATGAAATGCAGCTTTGTTTTATCAAAAATGACATCAGGGAAGACTCTGATACTGTCAAATCCTAATTTCGTTTTTCAGGTGGATATTTGGGAGACAAAATGATATGGTGTATAAGAACACAGGCTTTGGAGACAGACTGCCTGAGTATGAATTTTTTAGCCTCACTACTTACTAACTTCATAACCTGGGCTAGTTACTTAACCTCAGTTTCCTAAACTCTTAAAATGGACATAAAAGTACCCACAGGACAGGGTTTGTATGAAGACTAAGTGAAGTAATTACAAGATATCACATTGGAAATCTCACCTTAAGCACCAATAGGGAAAAAAGATGCTAAAGTGATTCTGAAAAATAAAGCATTCTCTAGAAATTTCAAATTAAGTTAGATAAAAACATATCATATGTAAAAAAACACACGCAGATTACAGATTGACATGTTTGTGAGCTGAATTTTCTTCAAGAGAGCAGCTACTGCCTTTTACCTGCCCTTCACCGCCATACCAAGGTGTAGGAGTGTGGATGCTTCTACATTTCCCTCAGGTCAGGGGAGAGGGCTTCAATGATCACATTATATATTAATATATGTCATCTAACTTGGTAGATCGGTAAACTGACATCTTATTTCCACCCTAGAAATCTGGTGAACTTGGCTGTGGGTGTGAAGCCAAATTGAACTCCTTGGCTTTGTGCTGCATTCTGCACTCCTGACATTCGTTCTAGAAATAAATGCATGGGTACTTTCTGTGGACTTGATGTGTTTTGAGAGATGTGTCCAAAGGGGCTGCTTGGAGGACCATCAGGCCTCAACATGGGAGAAGCTGAATGTGGACTATAGTGTTTCTAGGAGCTAAGGAGAGAGGAAGTGATCTTAGAGAGTCCATTTTCCTGGAGACTGTGAACCTTTGGGGTAGTGACCACTAGTAGCCTTATGAGAGAAGGGTCAGGAAGGGGGTCCTGATAGGCACAGAGAGCAGGACATCATGTTATGAGACTTTTATTTGTGTAAGAACTTTCCTGTCCTTTGTACCTTTCTGTGTAATCTCCCTCCCTTGTTAAGTTGGGAGATTTGACTATTGCATGGAAGGGATGAATTTTTTAATTTATTAAACTGAGAATGGTTTATAATGTAAAGAGATGGTAGGACTTTATATTGCCAGTGACAGAAAACTCATAGGGCCTACCCAAATTTTCTTCCAGAGGAGAAGAAATTTACCAGTTGACTACATTTCATAGAGAGAAGGAATAAAAAAGTTGCATTCTGATTATGTCCCAGGAGTCAAGCTTGTTCAATAGACATAATATAAATGGTAAGCAATTAGAACTGTGATTGGCACGTGAGAACCACTCAGTAACTGTAAGGGCTTCTTTTTGTTAGTTTTGTTTTGTTTCAATGATTCTACTTACAGATTTCTCCCTGAACCCCTAACATTCACCATGCCTGGGAATTTATTTCCACTTTTGCACACAGTGCATAAAAGCTCCTTTGACAATTTCAAGTGTTACCCTCATTTTAAAGGGTCTTCATATTTGGTTTCCTGCCTTCTTTGTCCTATCTGTTTTGGGGGGCAGTATTGTAACTATCCTGGCCATTGCTTATCTATCAGAAGTTTTGCAATATCACTTTTCCTAATTCTTTGGAATCGTCATGGTTTCTGTCTTGCCAGACTAATTTCTGATACATGGGTGACTCCAATATTAAATGTTGGTATATTTCTGGACTCTTTCCCGATTTACTGTCATCTTTCATACACTCCTACGTGTTTTGGGCATCTTGTCTCTGGACTAGATCACACTGGAGTGGACTTCTTGTGCTCCCCCTGTGGCCCAGCAGCTCGTGGATATAGCCATTCTGAGTAACCGCTTTAATCATACGAGGTCGGACAATTAAGGTCATGAACTCATCCTAAAAAAAAACACTGCATACCTCATTGCTGAATATCACTATGGTCACCTTTGAAGTACTCCCCTTGGGAAGCTATGTGCCTAGTCCACCTTTCAAAGCATTTTTGGAACTCTTTTACTGGAATGGCCATCAGAGCTGTCGTCGTATTACCCTTGATGTCCTGAGTGTCATCAAAATGTCTTCCTTTCAATATTTCCTTTGCTTCGGGCAAAGAAAAAAGTCATTGGGGGCCAGATCAGGTGAGTAGGGAGGGTGTTCCAATACCGTTATTTGTTCACTGGCTAAAACCTCCCTCACAGACAGTGCCGTGTGAGCTGGTGCATTGTCGTGATGTGAGAGCCATGAACTGTTGGCAAAAAGTTCAGGTCGTCTAACTTTTTCATGCAGCTTTTTCAGCACTTCCAAATAGTAAACTTGGTTACCTGTTTGTCTAGTTGGTACAAATTCGTAATGAATAGTCCCTCTGATATCAAAAAAAGGTTAACAACGTCGTTAAAACAAGTTCTCGAGCTTAATTGTCAGACCTCATTACAGTAGCGTGGAACTCCTTCTCCCATCAGAACTTTGTAGTTACTTAAAAATTGTATCTTTTGAGACCCTTTTCTTGTTAAAGTGTCACAATTCTGGTGCAAGTGAATAAAAAGAAGTATTCCTATATGCTTTTCTATATGTGAACATCTATATCCTTCTACACTGTGGCTATGCTTATCTTTCCACATATGTACACCCAAAACCTGGAAGTAAAAGAAAATTCCTCATGTTAATAGAAATTCAGCTATAGCTTACATTTTTTCCCCCATCTTGGAGAATTTAATGTGCCCACAGGGAGGGAGAAGGGCTCAAGGTTTGGAGACACAATGCATATAAATTGTAGTCTTGACTTTCAGTGGAAACATAGGGCATAATAAAACTCTTCTTCCATCAGAAAGAAGAGAAGATGGATGTTCTTTCCACTTGTGTTGACTGCTGTACAATGATTGCCCTGGAAACAGAATTGAAAGCATACACACAGATAATCAAAGTATACGTGTCTGTTTCTCAAAGGAGATGATTTAATAAAAAGAAACGGGGAAGGCGGGAACTCAGGGTATGGTTGAGGGTGATGTCATTATTGCTGACTTGAATCCTACATATTTATAATGGGATTGGTAGTGATCCCTTTGGGCCAGTTGTTTTCTGAGTCTGTTTATTTTATTCGTGCTGACAGGACTGCTGACAAACGGCATGTGGATCATCAAATATTTACTCATTATTGAGTTGATGTAACACCTCTCTTCTTAAGAGCGCACTGTGCTCCATGGGAAACTTGTAAGTTGTACAACTAACTTTCAGGTAAGTACTTACCTATAAAACAGTAAAACACAGTATGGAGCCTGGGGAAAGGGATGGGTAAAGGAAAGACAGGACCAGTGCTTGATTACCTGTGACCTTCACCCTGCCGTGTTGTAAAAGAAAGAACAAAAGGGATGTTTAGGCCAAATGTACTCTAACTCCCTGAACAGGACCACTGCCCAGAATTCTACTTAAATTACTCCAGGAACAGGGCGAGGCAGTTGGAAGGAAATCTTTTTTCCTTACCCACCCCTGACCCCACTTTACCTCTTTCCTCATCATGAAATCCCAAAGCAGACTTTGAGGAGCCACCTCTCCATTGTTTCTTCATTGGCTTCTCTTAACAGCTCAGATTTGAAGCTGGTGCCCAAACCTCAGCCCCCAAATGCAGTTTTCTTCAGTCTCATTATAAAATGAGCGCTCTGTATAATGGGAGTGGGGAAGGGAGAGGTGGATAAAAGCTGTTATAATTCTTTGTAAACTCCATTAAAAAAAGATAGCCTACCCTCCGCCCCTTGGTAACATGGGGAGGCAGGCATAGGAAGATGCTATTTACTTCTGTGCCCCTAGGAAATGGATATTGTTCCCTCACCTCCAGTTCTGTGCTGTGGTGGCCCTTGAAGTCTCATCTTACAGTCCTTAGAGTTCAGATGGGTTCAGCAGCTTCCAGGCTAATGGGGGAGGGCAGAGTGAAATATGGTGGTGGCAGTGGCACACGTAGCAATTAGAGAGTCATCTCTACTATATAGGGACTTTGCTGAGAACTTCCAGTTTCTAGCATGGGGCCTGGCACATAATCGATGCTTACTGAGTATTTGTCAAGGTAGCCACTGACACAAAATAAAGATGTTTTACCCTTGGTTTATGGATATTAAATGAGGTCTCTAGCCATTATAAGTCACCCAAATATGCAATTTGGTCTTCAGGGGATCTAGGGAAAGTTTGGACATTTTGTACCAGCACCTCCCCATCCTTATTTAAATTTAATTTCATTTATTACCTTTTGGTCCAATTAAAGTACAGCGGCCCCACATTACCTGTAGGACAATGTCTATGCTCCTAAATCTGGCACTTAGCTTCTCCCCTCTCAACTCCTAGAAAACCTATCACAATTATTTTTAAAGTTCATTAAACAATGAGCAATGCAAGCTATATTTTACTGATGACTGGCTTTATAGTAAGAAAGCTTCTTTTATTCACTTGCTATGTCTTATTAAACAGTAAAAAGAGTTGTTAATATTTATAACTATTAAAACCTCACTGTGATCCCACAGTTTGGGAAAAGATGACAAGGAAGCTAAAAACACATGGTGGCTATTATCACCCTTAATAATGATCTCATGGTTTAAACTTCCAGGTGAGTCAATGTCTCCTTTAGAGTAAAAGGGAAAAAGTAAGGTGCTTACAGGTGATCCTTGAAGGTGGACAGGATTCAAACAGGTAAATGAAAGTGGGGAAGACATTTCAGGAGATACATGCAATAACACAGTAGCCGGAATATGCCAGACTTCCAGTGGCAGAGTAACAGGAGATTTAGTGGAAAGACACAGTTTAAATTAAAACCAAAAAATAATAAAAAGGCTTCAGAACTTTAGAAGCTAATAGTGGCTTAATGTAATTAGAAGAAAAAAAAAGTGACCCTGGCTCTATAAGTTGCACAAAAGTTTCTTTTGCACATTCTTACTAAATTGGCCCTAGAACAAAAATTTCTCACTGTGTTTCTGCCACTTTAGCTGCTAGTTAAGACATCAAGATAAAACACCTTAAACTGGTACTGATGAAATTTTTAGAATTATTTTCTGTCACTCACAATATCTTTGATTACTAGTTTAAAGCATAATTTTATACCAGTTCCTCTCTCTGTTCATTTCTGAAGCATCTTCACAAATTGTTTTTATTTATTCCCAGTTATATTTGTAGATACTTTGCTTACATTCATTTTAATACAACAAGAAAATTACTTTTATTTTTTCCAGTAAAAATATGAATTGAGGCTAATGAGTGCTAAAGTTGCATTTTATACTGGTCCATAGTTTTCACCTTTATCATTGTAACATTTATTATATTTAGGGTATTACATAATTTTGTGATATACAGAATAAAATATTAATTGCTATGTAAACTAAAAAATGTTCCCAGATAGTTTAAATTTACTTAAAAAAACAAAAACAAAGACCCAGAGGATTCCAAAAACAATTATTTATCACATTTTTTGAATAAGTTATACCTGCAAACTGTAAAAATATTCAAGCTTTCAATAGGGTACAGCCCTCTCCCTTAGCCATCCATACATTATCATTCCATCAATATTCTAGGCATATATAGGGTTTATATAGTATATACATATACGTATAAAAGCATTGCAAAATCTAAAATGTGTTGACTCAATTATTCTCCAAAAGGTTGCATCAATTATACTTCCACAACAAAACGGCAATATATGAAGATCTTTGTTTTCTTATTTCCTTATCAACATAATGTACTATCAAATTTTCTGATCGGTATTGCTTGGTAATTTTAACTTGCATTTTTCTACTATGAAGGAGTTTGAGTATATTTTCATTTATTTAACATATTCCTAGTCTTTGTGCCATCTGTTCATATATTTTTACCATTGTCTGTTGTTTGTCTTTTTATTATTAATTTACAGTGCTTTTTTATATATTAAGGAAATTAGACTATGATTGTGATATCAGTTGCATGCATTTTTTTTGAAACTTGGAGTTTCTCTAACTTTGTCGTTTTTATAAGGACGTTTTTATCTTTATGGAATAAAAATGCATTGTTTTACATTATTGAAGTATAATTCACATACAATAAACTGCACATATTTAAAGTATGCAATTTGGTAAGTTTTAACATATGATTATACCTGTGACACCATCACTTCTGTCAAGACAGTGGACATATGCATCACCCCAAAAGTTTCTTCTTGTTCTTTTACAATCCTTGTAAGTACTCTTTTGCAGCCTCCCACAAAATCCAATATGTTGTATTTTAATTTTTATTCAGTTAGAAATGCTTTCTAATTTTACTTTTGAAGGAACTAAGGCTTGCCTAGTTTGTTTCACATTTCTCAGAGATCATTGTGCTTTGTTTCCTGATTCTAGTGTCTAGAAAACTGTTGTTTCACATACCATGTCTAGCTTTTCAGATGGGAGGATAAATCTAGCCCCATCGACTCTATCTAAGATAGAATCTTATTTGATCAAATTTACATTTTTTTCTCTTGTGGAATCTAGTGTTTGGTTCCCATGGTCAGATTTTTTTTTTTTTTTTTTTTTTTTTTTGAACCATCATGTTTTCTTCAGTATTTTTGTTTGTTTTTCTGGAATTTATTTTGGAGTAAAATATGAAGTGTAGAGCCAGCATCCCTACTACCACCCACCCCACACAAACACTTGCAGCTCTTTAACTGTCTTAATAACATTTATTAGTATAGCTATTTGTCATATCCTGAATGCCAGTATGCATTTAGGTATATTTCTGGCTACCTATTTATTCAAGTGCTGTCTATTCATGAAGCAGTTCCACACTGTTTTAACTTCTGTGACCCGATAAAATAGGATTAGTCCAGAATTGTTATTTTTAATTGGTCAGAAATTCTTTATTTAATTTTGCTTATTTACTTTTTGATGTAGAATTTAAAACATTTTGTCAATTATGCAAAATATGATTAGAATCATATTATATTCATATGATTATATTCATATATTCTTTCTTTGAAAGAATTGTTATCTGGAAAATGTTGAGTCATTCTATTCAAATCATAGTAAGGCTTTTCAATGTAATCGTGTTCTTTTATGTTCTTAAGTAGTGTTTTAACTTTTTTTATTTAGGTTTTGCATATTTTTCTTAAGCTTATTCCTAGATACTTATGGTTGAATTATTTTTGTAAATATATGTCTTTCTTCCATCAATTTTTCTAACTAGTTTTTGTATAAAGTAGTGATTTGGTTTATCAGTGGGGTATACACAGTGGGTTAGTGCACCCAGCACCAACTACATCCAAATCACCTTCTTCCTTGCCTCCCTGCACTAAAAGGTTGTCCAGAGTAAGTTCTTGAGTTTTCAGCCTCAACTGGAGAAATAAATGTTGACCAACGGCAGCCATCTTGTGACCATGAGGGACAGGCCTAGAGACTGGCAGAGACATTAACAATGCCGCTACAGAGTCACTGACCCAACACCAGCAGACCTCCCTCCCTCCGCCTGACCTCAGACTTTTGATATTGAGGAAAAATAAAATCAAAACAAAAACACAAACTTCCTAAGGACTTTAAAGGATATATATGACTGATATGAGCATTTTTTCAGAAATATATTCCAAGACATTTTCCAAAATTATGACCTTGGAATCAGACTATACATACAGATTAATGATACTAAAATCAGAATTATACTAATAACTGAAATTCTCTTTGTACAGTACATGTTTTTTTATAAAATTAAGAATATAGAGATAATATTCTTATAATAAAATATCTACTAACATTTTAGAGTAACTGTTCTGAGGAAGCTAACTGCTACACTTCTTTTGTTTATATAATCTCGACTAGCAGGGGAGTTGTGAAAATTTTAGTCAAGGCATGAGAATATTTCCCCCAGAATTTTTAATTCATTGATTATTTCACAAAGTTAAACTTGACAGCAAAATTAATATCATTAATAGGCAAATATTTTAGAACTTATAAAGAAAAGTCTGTTTTCGTTAATAAAATTTAACTCTTACTATTTTACTAAACAAATATGTATTTTTATCCTTTGAATCATAGAGAAGCCTCAGTCATGAGGGTAGAATACATTAGACTCCTGGGAAAAAAGACTGAATGTAAAGTCTCCTCAGCTGGGGTAAGGCAGTGAGAGCAGAGGAAAATGGTGGAGGTGGGGGGCAGGTCACAACGGGAAAAAGTTTGCCTTTAGAGTTCATTATTGGCACATTGCATTAACATTGTGTCTAGTGTGTGGTATTATTTACTTATTTTTACTTAAGAATTCAGTTGATCATTCAGAAAAACAGTAGTCAAAAATATGTGTGTGAGTGATTATAGTGGCAATTACATGGCATGATTGCCTGTGAAATTGAAAAGACAATGTGGCTGTACAATCCCTGACTTTTATAGATGTATTGTGGAAGTCTCTGGTTTACTAGGTCAGCTGCTTGTATCTCCAGAGGAGTAAAGCTTTCAGCCAGATAAAGTATTACAGATATCATTGCCCTTGCATTCTACAGTTCATCTAAAAGCTCTTTTATTTGCAGGTAAAAATGTGCCTTATAAAAACCAAATTGGATTCATCAGATAAGTGTGGCTGCTCCATTGCATCTGTATCATAGTTGTAGTGATATTTTTAATGAGATAAAATATATTTACACATTTGTCAGTAGTAAAGCTATTACAGTCAGATGCGTAGACAATGAAACTATCCTTACCAATTAAATAAAGAAATTCCAATTTATTGAAGGCAATGAGAAGAGGATTTTCTTTTTTTTCCTCTTCATCCTCTTTAACATTTAGCTAGCACTTTCCATTTTCATCTAACACCTAGTACTTTCCATGGGATTTACATGTTACTGGTAATTTCCTCTCTCAGCCAGGGAGTAAGATCAGTAATAGTTTTATCCCTATTTAAACAAGCTCGGAGTGTGACAGCATGTCACAAAATATTAGTTTTAGTTGGTCTCTGAAGCAGGGAGAGAGGGAGGTGGGCTGTCAGTGCTCAGTTTAAATGTAGAATAGGATGAGGCTGGAAAAGTACAAGTGCAGGATCCCACTGGCAACAATAAAGAGAACTGTTCCTACCATTGCTGGGAACCTCACTCCTTCGCTTTACCTTCTTAATTCCGTGCCCAGCTCAGTTCTGCGCATGGAACTCGGCCTCAGCTCAACCCTTCCTTGGTAATGAAAGAGAGACGGTTTGGACTCAATGTTTGGAAACGTTAGTCCTTACACACAGACTCTGAATACCAGATCAAAACTTGTTAGAAAATGTGTGTGGTTATAGTGCAGAGATACTGGAGAGCCAAAGCGAGTTTTCTCTTGTGAAGGCTGCCGCAGGTCTGAACCACAGGCCAGAACCACAGGCCTCTTGAGACTCAAAGACTGACGTCATAACCCCATTTTATACTCATTCCCAACAGAAACTGTCTGCCTCAGTCAAGCTATTGAGCATGTACTTTCAAAATCATGTGAAATTTGCTCCCTTTGCCTCTGTCCTTGTTCTGTGCTCTCAACGTGAGATGTTCGCCTTGCCCCTTTTCTGTGGTTTGGGCGGTCAATTCTGTGAAAAACCTCAATATTACCCAACAAACTTTTCTTTTTGATTTATCTTGTTTAATCTGTGTTTCTGACACCAACGACTATCATTTTTAAATAATATATGTAACCAAATATGTAAAAGGTAAAAAATACCAAGATTAATGTAAAATTTAATTAAAAGCCAAGGGTCAAGTAGTGAAGACATAAAATCTATGAAGCTTAATGGGTGAAATAAAGCATAAAAAATATATATAAAGTAAACAGAAATATAATTGATGTGGGAAATCTAAAAACATCACTCTTTTTATGACAGCTCAATTAAACCAAAATATATTGAAATGGAGAATCTGAATAACATTTAGAAGGTTGAGAAAAGATAAATGCAAAGAGCTACGCCCAAGAATCAAAAAGACTATACGTTATTTTCAAATGTCAAGGGAACATCTTTAAAACTTGTCCTCTAAAAACTCATAATAAAAGCAAAATTAGAAATTGTAGCAACCACAGTCTCCAATACTAAATCTAGACATGAATAACATAGGTATGGGGGGAAATGTCCCAAAACTCAGACATTTTTCAAAAAAGAATCTTGATTTAAAAAGAAAAAAAGATAATACTACAACTTATGTAAGTTAACACCAAATGAAAAACCTATTGAATCAGTAGTGAATTAATTACCTACAAGATTTTATATTAAAAGAGAAAAAGTGAAACTAAATGAGCTAGGCATTCAGTTTAGTTAGACCAAAAAACGAAAAAAGAAAAAAGAAAGAAAGCAAACATAAGAACAGTATGTAGAAGGGAATAAGAAGCAAAGAATAATATTTCACATGGACAGTGTAATAAGATGAGCAAGTCCAGGACTTATTTTTTGGTTTTGGTTTTCTTAGGAAATAATACATGAAAAAAATCTGGAAGGATAATGCAGGAAAGGAAAAAAAAAAGATAAAAATAGATACAGCAGACGTTAAAAATAAATTACATACTTCTGAGAAAATGTAAATGACCTAAATTTACTCAGAATAAAGTATAATGCCTGAATAGACCATTAAGCAGACAATGAACTAAAATAGTGTTCACAGTACTACTAATAAAATGATTCACAAATGAGGTGGTTTAATAAGCAATTCCTTCAAACATTAAAGAACAAAATTCCCATATCATATAAAATGTTTCAAAATGTAGAAAAAAAAGAAAATAGCTTACTTTTACAATTTTATAAGGCTAGCATAAAATTCACAATCTGGCAACGATAAGTTGTTTACATTCCTTATGATAAGTATGTGACTTGGTATTTTAGAAGCACAAACATAAATTTAAAGTTCAAATAGACATATGGTTGCATATTTGTAATCACCTTTTCTTGGTCTTGTTTTTCTCTAGACCTCATATTTTAATTTATCTACCTCACATCTCTTATTTAGAAATGAGAGAAAAATTTATTTCTGTGCTTACCATGAGTGAGAAAGCAGGACACCTTGGGACCTGCCCTCAGCTGTCTCAGGACCACACAGGGGAAGCTTGCTGATAATGCAGCTGACACTGAGACAGGCTGTAAAATGAAGAACCAGATCGAGGTCTCAGCTACTGTGTTCAAGCTTTCAAATCAAGCCTTGCCAGAAGACACCAAACCTTTGGATTTTTTTCAGCTGCTTAAATTCCTTTATTCTCTAAACTAGTTTGGTTTGGGTACCTATTACTTATAATCAAAAAACGCCCTGCTAATGTTAATTGGGGAAATGCTTTGTTTTAAATATACTAGGTGGTCAGGCTTCAAAGAGCATGTGTCTCCCCATGTGTGTGTTTGTCCCAATATCAGTATATTGCCCCTTTAGTAGTGATTTATCTTCCTGCTCAATACATTTCCCACCCCCACTTCTTTTTTTAATTAAAAAAATTAAACATTTTCCCATCCCTCTCCCCTTTGGCAACAATCAGCTGTTCTCTGTATTTATGAGTCTGCTTCAGTTTTATTTTTATTTATTTGTTTCTGTTTTCATTTTCCACAAATAAGTGAAATCATATAGAATTTATTTTTCTTCGTCTGACTTATTTCACTTAGCTTATTACCCTCTAGGTTCTCTGTGTTATTGCAAATAGCAGGATTTCATTCTTTTTTACTGCTGAGTAATATTGCATTGTATACATAGATCACATTTTTATCCGTCCATATACTGATAGACACCTAGGGTGCTTCCATATCTTGGTTATTTATTGTAAGTAATGCTGCAGTGAACAAAGGCGTGCATACAGCTTTTTGAATTAGTGTTTTTGTTTTCTTTGGATTAATACCCAGAAGTGGAATTGCTGGGTCACATGGCAGCTCTATTTTTAACTTTTTCTAGACTCTTCTTACTGTTTTCCATAGTGGCTGCACCAATTTACAATCCTACTAATGGTGTACGAGGGTTCCCTTTTCTCCACATCCTTGCCAGCACTTGTTATTTGTTTCCCATCGCCCTTCTTTATGAAACATACCCATTTCCTTTGGGAATATCTTCCCTATTTTCCACCCCACTTCTTCTGCACTGCCCTTATGGGCACTCTGTGACTCTTTGTGTATTTTTGGTGCTTCTAATGACAATCTCCAAGGTATCTGTGCTAGCTTAGGGCAATCAAAGAATCCAGCATTCTTGGCAGAGTGGCTAGTACAAGGCTGAACATGTGTCTCAATAGAGCAATCAGTTTTCTTTATGTCAATCTATGACATTTAGAAAGAGGAGACCTTTCTTCTGCTTGGGGTCCTAGGCCGGGAGGATTTGAGTTTGGGGCTCCCAACAGTCTCGTCCTCAGTCTCTGGATGGAGATGCATGTGCAGTTAGAAAGATTGAAGCCAGCCCAGAAAAAATCAGAAATGAGGGAGAGAGGGCGCCCAGAAGATAGCATTCAAGACCACTATTCCTGATGTGTCAGGAGCTACCTTTATCTTTGAACTTCTCTTTTGTTTTAGTCAATAAATTCCTCTTTGAGGTCAATATAGCATGAATAAGGTTTCTGCACTTCTCAAAACCTAGCTAATAATACATAACAAAGCTTGTTCACACTTCTGTGTACGTAAAGATACCTACTGACTAATTCAGCTGCACACCTGCTTATTTCACTCTCTCCTTAACATCTGTCTTTTCTCAGCATTTGATGCACTCATCGTGTTGGGGAAACTGATTACATTCCCTACTCACTCCCCACACTCTGTGCTGCCCTTGCCTCTCCTGACAGCAAGCCTCCTAAGGAGGAAACACCCATAGCAGGCTTTTTGAATCACCACTTGGAGCCTTATATCAACTAGACTTAGCAGACATTGCTTTTGGAGCTGCCAAATAAAACATACTGGCCTGCTTATGAACTGATGAACTGAAATCTCACCATCATTTTGCTGACCTTCTGCCTAGTGATAGTCAGCTGGTGCTGGAAGACTGTGAAGACACAGCATTTTTATCTCTCTGCAAACAGGTTTCTGGGGCAGAGCCAGCTATTAGAACACATCCCCAGACCAGTGGAAACATCCAGTCTCAGTCATCACCTTGCAGAGGTTTAGCTTGATACTGCATTTTATCCTTGTTTGGCTTTTTAATGGGCAACTTACATTTTAAAAAATTTCTAGATATTCAGAAATGGCCCTAAGGTTGGCATGGCTGCCCCTCCCTTCCTTAACCTGGGGTCAGTTTTAATACAGTATTGGTACTTAGGGAACTATAATTGAGGCCAAATGGATGGTATACTTTATCTGACAAATGGTGGTTCTTTAACTGTATCAAAACAATGGGCTGGTTAACTCTCAAAATGTCATTGGTTACAGTACGGATCTTTACACTAAACTTCCCCTGTCCTTTTCTCTGACTGTATGTCTCTTCCAATTGCTCATCCATTGTCCCATGTACATTTTGAATGAACAGTCTCTCCCTTATAGAGATTTGTGTTACTATCTAGTTACAAGTGCTTAGAAAACTAATGGTTGACATCTTTTTTATTCTTGCATTCAAATCAATGCTTAAGAAACTGTATTTCAGACAATGGACTGCTTCATCCGTAGTTATCAATTTCTAGTTCTTTTAATCTACAGATATTTATTCAGTGCATATTATGAGCCAGATACCACGACAAACAAGAAAAGACCACACCCTATTGTCACCAAACTAGCTGATGAAAGATGAGTTTAGGCAGCCTTACTTCTTCTATTCCCATTTAGTCAACTATCCATTTATTAGGGTTTTTCATGCATCTTCAGTTATAATTCATATAGCTACTGTTTGTGCACACTTTACAAATTGTACAGCTGTATGCAAATATAGGTAAGTGTGTCAATAACTAAAAGCAACAAGGAGATAAAGAGGGCATTCATTACAGCTGCTAATGTTTATTTTGTATTTTTCTTCTCTCTCCTTCTCTCCACTTTCCCTTCTTTTGAGGTTGTACAAATTTAGGGAAAACTAAAATGTCTCTAACAGCCACTCTGGTATCGGTGATTATTGTTGCCTGAGGATATGAGGGTGATCATTTATAAATCACTGTGATTTAAATTGGAAATCTCCACAATTATACCCAGATGTAACATTTGAAAAAATAGATACTGAGATTTTACAGATACCTGGTTAATTTCATGATTGTATTAATAGTTACATGATTCAGATAATTTGAGGCCTGAGAATGAGAATTATTGGGGAGACTTCTTGGGAGACAGCTTGCCTGCCTAAATCCCAATAAGGTGTTTTAATGAACTCATACGGTTCTCAACTTTTTCTGTATGACTTATTTTGCTTGTCACGATAATGTCAGGCTCTATCCATGTTGTCACAAATGGCAGTATTTTATCTTTTCTCGTGGCAGAGTAATACTCCATTGTATACATCGTTATGTACCACATCTTTATCCAATCATTTATCGAAGGATACTTTGGTTGTTTCCGTGTCTTGGCCACTGAATAATGCTGCAGTGAACATCAGGGTACATATATCTTTATAGATAAATGTTTCCAGAGTTTGGGGGTAGATACCCAGAAGAGGGATTGCTGGGTCATATGGTAATTCTAGACTTAATTTTTGAGGAAACTCCATACTGTTTTCCATAGTGGCTGAACCAATCTGCATTCCCACCAGCAGTATATGAGAGTTCCTTTTTCTCCACAACCTCTCCAACACTTGTTATTACTTGTCTTGTTGATAGTAGCCATTCTAACAGGTGTGAGGTGGTATCTTACTGAGGTTTTGATTTGCATCTGTGTAACAGCTAGTGAAGTTGAGCATTTTTTCATATATCTGTTGGCCATTTGTTTGTCTTACTGGAAGAAGTGTCTGTTCAGGTCCTCTGCCCATTTTTTAATTGGATTGTTTTTGGTTTTTTGCTGAGTTGTGTGAGTTCTTTATATATTTTGGATATTAGCTCCTTATTGGAGATTGTTTGCAAATATATTTTCCAATTTGGTTGGTTATTTCTGTTTTGTTGATTTTTTTTTTTCTATGTGCAGAAGCTTTTTAGTTTGATATAGTATAATTCTTTTATTTTTGCTTTTACATCCCTTGCCTTTGAGGTCAAATTCATAAAAATCCTTTCTGAACCCGAGGCCCGTAAATTTAGTACCTATGCTTTCTTCTATGCAATTTATTGTTTCAGGTCTTATATTTAGGTCTTTGATCCATTTTGAGTTAATTTTGGTGTCTGATGACAGATAGCAGTCTAGTTTCATTCCTTTGCATGTGGCTTTCCAATTTTTCCAGTATCATTTATTGAATAGCCTTTCTTTTCTCCATTGTTTGTTTTTGGCTCCTTTGTTGAAAATTATTTGCCCACAGATATGTGGTTTTATTTCTGGATTCTCAGTTCTACTCCATTGGTCTGTGTATCTGTTTTTCTGGCAATACCATGCTGTTTTAATTATTGTTGCTTTGTACAAATGTAAATTGAAATCAGGGAATGTGATACCTCCGGCCTTGTTCTTTTTTCTTAGGATTGCTTTGACTGTTTAGAGTCTTTTGAGATTCCATAAAAATGTGATACTTTTTTGTTGCATTAATATTCCTCAACTCACTGGTTATGGAGGTCTCAGTTAGGAGGAAAGCACTCACTGTCATTGTGTGTGGCAGAGCGGGATAACCTGTGTATGGTCCAACAGAGCACTTCCAAGTAGGAAAGTCACCTGTTCCTATCACCCTCCAGTGCTCAGGATTTCCCGTTCTTTACATTTTTATGGACCTAAATATCACAGTTACTACCATATTATATCCTCCCCATAGGTAAAACAGTCTAATGCAGTCTAAAATGTAGCTTTCCATCTAGTTGTTTACTGTTTCTTTTTAGCATTTCCTCCTCTAGAATATAAGGGTCATGAGGACAGGAACCTTGTTTGACTTATTTTCTGCTGTAAAAGCTCTTCCTAAGATGGTATCTGGAACTTAATAGTTGCTCAATAAATTTTCCTTTCATGTTTAACTGAGTGAATGTTTATGTTTAGTAACATTTAGTTTTATAACAGCTCTTGTCAAAACTTGATAGAATCATAGAATGCTTGAGACCCTGGGACTCAACCTAATGAGTCTGTTTCATTCATTTTTCAAATAAGGCAGCTGTGGCCCAGAGGGAGATTATTAGTTGTGGAAAATCATATACCGATTATTAGAGCACTTAGAAGAAGAATCAGATCCTACATCTGTCAGACTAAGGTATTTCTTACTTGTTTACATTTCTTCCTGCTTTTTTTACACCCATTCCTTACGCTTATCTTTGTGCAGCCATTATTATCTTGCTTGCTTTAGCTATAAGAAACCCTCAGGGTTTATTGTCACTGTACATAACTCTAAATAAAAGTGTTCTTTGACTCTGGTCAGTATTCATTCTACTGGATAATGCAAATTTTTGTCTCAAAGAATCAGAGGAAAGCTATTGATGTGCATTGCAAACAACTGCCACCAGTGAGACTTATGGTACAATCTCTTCCCTGGAATTTGCAAACAGACAGCAATATTTGGGCTTTTTCTACTCAAGCAGTTTATTACATGATGTTTTGAGTCATCTCTCCATTTCCTAGATTAACTGGCCTACCTCATGGCTATTTCATCATCTTGACCCAAAATAATAAAGTCAATTTGTGCTCCCATTTATTTTGATTCAAGTCAGATGGATTTCAACCCAGAGGCGGTGCTTGACACTTCACGATACATTACTTCACTCACTTCTTCAGCGGTACCATTAGCCCTATTTTAGGTAGGAGAGACTGAGGCTCCCACATGATGCCTTGCCCACAATGGCATATTAAGAGGAAAGCCAGGATTTGAAGCCAGTTTTCTGTGTTTGTTTACTGAACGTGTTGTGGCCTCTTTTTCCTGTAATCTCCCATGCTTGTGGGGTGGTTGGGAAGTCAGACATCACTATTGATTCTGATGATAACATAAATAATCAGACTGACTCAGCTGTGAATTCGCCTGCCATGATTATCAGAATAAATCCATACTCTGCTACTTTCCTCCACTTCCTTGCTAGGGATGACAATGCTTCCAAACATTTCCTAGTGTGACAATCTTAATGCAGTACCAGATAAAGGAATTTTATTGTTATTTCTTCTGATTAAGTATAACGGTTTAATCTGTGGAATGATAATAGTTTCATCTTTTCAGTGCCTTCCTGTTTAGTCTTTCAGGGTAGGACTGAAATTGACCATAAATGACATTATGCGCTATATCCAGACAAAAGGAATGGTGAGATGGGGCCCATTTAGTCCACTAACATTTTCATCGTCAATGGAAGCATCATCATGAGCATCAGATTCTTTTATTTTCTTCCAAGAGTACAATGGAGTTTTTGCTTTTTTTTTTTTTTTTTTTTTTTTTTTTAAACCATGACTTTGGGATTTTGCATCAGTGTTAAAAAGTCAGGACTCTGAGGCAGCGTGACTTTGGTTTGGATCTTAGCCCTGTGACGTGAGCTCAGTGTACTTTAGCAAGTGAGCCTGGAGGAAACTTACTTTTCCCATCTTCAAGATGGAACCAACAACAACAATATATTTCATATGCTTAATATCAAGAGTAAATGGTTACTGCAGATAACAGTACGTGGTTCATAGTAAGCCTTGAGTATATATACTGTTTGGTGAACTTGACCCAGCGAGGAGTCTGCTGAACCTTCTTTTTTGCTCATATTATTTGGAAAATTGTAGGTGGATATCATTCAAAATTTAAAACATGAAAAATCGGAACTAGAAACAAATGAAGAAACGAGCAGCAGTGCAGCTTCTTCATGCTTTGTCTCATCCCATCCCTAAACTCAGATACCCCCTTCTTTTTCTTTGGGAATCATTGAATCCCTAAATGTCATTGATTGATTATAGCCTACACACATTACTTACCAAAAAAAGAAATTGGAGAAATGGCTCAAATCGGTTCATGTTTGTTGTTTTATCTTTATAAGCATATATAATGTCAGTGGGATAAGTTCAAAGTTGACCAATCTATAAAAATCTATGAAAAGGACATTTAGTGCTGTTCCAGGTATATTATAAAGGATAACAGTCATTTTTTCCTTCAGTGTCACTTTTATTTCTGTTAAGAGACAGAATCCTGAGTTGGATAGATTATGGTTCTGTCTAAAAATGGCATTTCCTTCCTGAAAGGAGTTGACTATAGACAAATGTTTATTCCTGTGTTCCCTGAACTATTCAGCAGCAGAAACATTGAGTATGAATGGATAGAAGGATGAAGGTGAGAGTTTTAAGTGCAAATATTTATGATTTAAGAATGTGACAAAGCTGTTGTTTGCTTTAAAATACATGGAAGCCTCCCCCATTTGAATGCCTTTCTGGAAGATTAGGACATGATTACATTATAACAGTATTGTAGTGTTTCATCATGAGCACAATGGCTGTGTGTGAGGTTGAGGGAAGGATTGTTGGCAAGCAGTT
Organism: Rhinolophus sinicus; assembly: GCF_057876585.1. Lineage (NCBI taxonomy): Eukaryota > Metazoa > Chordata > Mammalia > Chiroptera > Rhinolophidae > Rhinolophus > Rhinolophus sinicus. The sequence goes on along the minus strand of NC_142502.1, from coordinate 82,419,850 downwards.
AGCTAGCAACATGGAATGTGATGATCCTATAGAAAAATGTTCTAACAGCATTTTAGCTATGAGAGGAAAATATATTTTTTTAAATGCTGGTGCAGTATAGTCTAAACTATTTTGTAAAATTTGTAGTTGATCAAGTGATTTAATTAATTTGATTGATATGCTAGAATGGATCCTTGGCGTTTGCTGACGACAAATATACATGATAAACTTGCATATATTAAACGTGTGGAGTGTCACCTGCTACCTTATTTCCTTTTGCTTGATCCTAACAATGCTGCTGAGAAGCATATGCATGAGAAGTCTGGGCTCACAGGAGTCCCAGTGTCTTGCAAAGCCCACATAGGCCATTGATATCAGGCGTAGAGTAGCCCAGCTCCCTGCGTTCTCCAGTGGAGCTTTCCTCCCTGACTTCCCAACTTAAGTGGAGAAAAATTTAAAACATTCAGGAAAAATCTCTTATTAGGCTAGGTTTGAACCTACTGAAACCATCAATGTTATGATGACTATTCTAATTCTCAGGGACAAGTTATTTTATTGAGTTGCTATTGGTTTTTCTTTTATATATGCAGAAAATAAGACGGAGATCACAACCAAACTTAGTGCCAGTTGAGGCCAATTTCAAAACGAGAAAACAAGAATGTAGGTGTGGATGCAGATGTGAAGCAATTAAGTATTTTCACCCAAAATAATTAGACTATTGGGATTTTAAAATACATAAAAATATAACTTACCTATTTAGATGTATATAACTGCTGGGTTTTGTCGTAAACTTGGAAACAGAAACTAATCCCATACCACATTTTAAACTGTAGTCTCTCTACATATCTGTAAACATGGAATTTAAAGACTGGTGCATGAAAAATGGATTCGTTTCAGCGTTCTCAATGACCAGTGTGGCTGTCTACATATATTCTGGATATTGATTTTGAAGGATAGCTGTGCTTTCACCCAGATTATCTATTTCATTATCCCAGGCATCATCTTATTTTGATGACCTTCTGTCTAAAATACTACCTATTAGAGAATTACCTCTGAATATTTTGTTGCAGCAATGCTTTGTAACATTCCAGTGTCTTACAGACCACGTTTATTTTGATATGTTAGACAGCCGGAGTATGTGATTAGAGTTAAATATTAAAAATACAAATTAAAAAGAATGCTAATTTATTTTGTTCTGAAAGCCTATTAACTGGAGAAGTCTCTTATTTATTTATTTTTTAATCTATTTTGAGTATCTAGTGTCAGCAATATCATGTTCATAGCACGCCTCATTAAGTGAGGCAATTTAACAACAACAAAACTGTATCCAAATGAAAGCTAATAACTTATAAAAGCACAAATAAAGTTGAATTTGTATGGGGAAGAGTTTGTCCATGTCTAGATACTGGGCAATCATTAATTTCTACATATTTCCTAGAAATAATTACAGAATTTCATGTTTTTCCCAACCTTTGGATTTCCAAGAATACTACATAAGATTAAGGTTAAAAAATAAGCAATAAATCCTAACTTTCCCCCTAAATTTTTATATTTTCTAAGAAAACCTAGAACTATTTCAAATCAATTTGCTGTTTATTTCCTTTTTCTTTCCAAGATTCTCATAAAATTTCATATCAAATTGTACTTTTTGAAATTAAGAAGGAATTTGAACCTGAGTAGAAAGTCATAATAATAAGTAATGATGTTCTTTTAGCAATTATAACATTTTTGAAGGAAAGTATTTCCTATAGAGGCTCCTGAATCAAGCAATCAAGAAGTACTGACTCAACCATCTGTGAACAGTATTTTGAACCTCTTTGCCTCAGGGGCTATAACTTTGGGAAACGGCTTTCTCTAACATGGTAAGAGCTTCAGTTGCCTAGAAGTTCTAGAATTCGGTCTGCCGTTATACATGGAACCTTTTTTTTAGGATACATGCATAACATAGACAATTTTCAGGGAAGAAGATGATTTTTAAAGGAATTTTGAAAATACTTTCATTTTCACACATTTTTCTGTTCAACGATTATTGGTCTTAATGTGGATGAGCATTTTGAGCTATACCTAGCCACTCAGGAAGTCACAGTTCTTTTAGTGGGCATCTGCCGACATCTATATAACTGATCCTAAGTACTTTTTCACATACATCATGTTCTTTCTTTAATGCCTTAACTTGTTTATGTTTTTCTTTATTTATTGTTGTTCTCTCGAACTAGAATGTAAGCTTCATGAAGGCAGAAGTTTTTGTCTTTGTTTTATGCTATTTCATTTTCAGCAGCACAATGAACGAAAACTTATCTATATATATAATATATAATATAATATATATATAATATATATTATATAATACGTAATATATAAAATATATTACATATAATATATATAATATACATATTATATATATATATATAATATACATATAGTAATGCTGAATGCTGAAGAGTAGGTTAGCTAAATTTTGTCAATTTGTGGTTTTAAAAATTTTGAAATTTTAGTAAAAGTCAGTTATTTTGCATTAAAACCTCGTCTCTGTAAGATGAGATTACTTTTGTAAGATTTGTTTTAACGATCAAGAAAATAGTTATTAGTCACTTAGAAAAATGCTTGCCACAATCATTCCATTGCTGTTAGCTATTTGTCCCCCAAACTTCATGTGTAGTTTTTTTATTTACATGAATTATTTTCAAATTTAAAAACACATTTTAAAAATACACAATATGATTCAAAAGTCAAAACTATATGCAACTTTATACCTTGAGGAGTTTGCTTCTATACTCATCTCTTTCACTCGTTCTTTCTCACCTACTTTGGTAATTTAAAAAAAATTTTTTTTTCATTTATTCTAGTGACTATACAAATAGACTCAAAGGGCCTATTTCATTAGTAAATTTAATGACTTTTAATTGAGATTTCTTTTGTATTTATATCTTACACATTTAAGGCAGTATCTATTCTTCCCAAAGTTCCTGTACTGAACCAGAAGACACATAGTTAGGAATTATAGTTTGTTATTGAAGAGGCAACATGGTCTCTGGAACCAGACTGACTTGAATTGACGTTCCGGATCTACTACTTACAAGATGTGTGGTTCTGCGAAGTTAGTCAGTGTCTCTGAGCTAAATTTCACCATTGCAAAGTGGAAGCAATAACATGTACCTCTTAAAGATTAAAGTAAATGTGGTAGTTTTCGAGTCGTGATGCTTAGATCTCCCTTCAAGAGAAACTGCCCCTTTATTAAGGGATAGCATGTTCCCCATCAGTAAAGACACTGTAAAGGTCTCCTGCAAGGCAACAGATGCCCATTCAGGAGTTGCTCTACCTCCTCTCTTGGCTGCCGAGCCAATAACGAGGCTCACATCTCAGTATAACCTGGCTGGAGACAAGCTGAGCCTGATAATGGAGGGAAGAGAATACATCCAAAGGAGTTGCAAAAATTACTTAGCACGTATTGCCTGGATCCAAAGGAATGCCCTTAAGATTGGATTTTGAGGTTGCTTGATCAAGTAGGCCAGAATATAAGTCGGAATATGCAATAATTCATTATATTGTGTGTGTTTTCTAGGAACATAGGATTTAACACTATAGCAAGGGAAATGATGGCTGGCAGCCATGGGGATTTACAGGGAGTTGTGAGTGTGTTTAGTGGCTTCTCTAAGGTCAAAACTAATGTGTGGTCAACAAGGGAGCTGCTTAACATGTACACACAGAAGAAGGTACAAGTGAGAAATCAGGAGTCTGAAGAAAGTCACCTCTATAAAAGGCATGATCCCTTGCTCAGTTCCTGTACCTGAACAAATTTTCTGATATGAAATCCATTGACTAAAAATATGGGAGTTCTAACAGTAAGGATACTGCAACAATACCGCAAGTATAGACTGGAAAGACTCCTCCAGTCTTTGTGGCAGATTTTATGGTGTAAGAGATGTCAGTGGCGGGTAATGATGCAGTGTGGAGTTTATAAGACCTAGTGGGGAAAATTGTGACATAGATCCCTGGGGTTCTGGAGCAGGGCAATTCACCATCTGCAGCAGAGGGGTATATGCATTCTGAGAAACCACTCCTGCTGTAAGTATTACTGAGTTCTGGTACAGAGAGAGCGGAACCCCTGTCCGTGGGGTAACAAATGACCGTGCATTCAGAACTATGTATTATTAATTGAGCTCTGTTGGACCTGCCAAGTCAAAGTCGAACAGGCTCATCAGCTTTCCATCATAGAATGGAAATAGTACATCGTGGATGAGCCTGAGCAGGACCAGAGAGAATGAGTATGACACATAAGCAGATAGCCCAAACCACTTTGTCACCCACCACAGTTGTCCCAGTGGCCCTCCCTCAGTTTGCACATATGGTCTGATGGAGGAGGGGGTTTGATATGACCAACTGAAGAAAGAAAAAAGCCTCAGTTTGGATTATGGGTAGGTCAGTTTGATATGTGGATGTAAGCTGGAAATGGATATTGGCTGCATTATTGTAACATTTCGGAGTGGCTTCGAAATTCAGTGGAGAGAGAAATCCTTCCCAATGGTTGAAGCTGCAAGCAATTCACATGGTTATCTACTTCTTGGGGAAAGAAGAGTGGTCTGAGGTGAAAATGCATGCAAATTCTTGGGCAGAGGCCAGTGGCTTAGGACTGGAAAAGAAAGGATTAGAGCAGGGAGGACAAGGTGTTCTGGAGTAGAAGGATGTGGAAAGACACATAGGAGAGGACACAGAGTTTGAAGATTTTTGTTTTATAAGCCAATGTCAACCAGAAATCATCTCTTACTGCAGAGGCACTGATTAAGTAGACAAAATATTTGGCTAGTGATCTTAGCCAGCCTTTTCTCAGAACTGGCAAAATGGGCATATGAACCCCGTAGTAGCAGAGATGGAGGCTATACATTGGCCCTACAGCATGGATTCCCACTTACCAAAGCTGATCCAGCTACTAGAAGGTTCAACTTTCCAGCAACAGATACCAAGTGAACACTTGTTAACAATTCCATTACACTGGGGTTGCTTCATTAAAAGGGCCAGGAGTTCATCCTCACAGTGCTAGATACCTGTCATGAGTATGGGTACACTTATTGTTCTGACTTACCTTCCCACGAGCTTTAGTCAGCAACACTATGTGAAAGCTTACTAGAAACTCTATCATAGGCGCTGAATCCCTCGTAACGTCATCCAACAGGGAATCTACTTCACAACAACTTCACTACAGGAACGGACCGATGACCACAGATGCATTGACTGAATCACATACTACACCATGCAGAGGCAGCTGGTATCACAGAACGCTGGAATAACCTTCTAACGGAGTGCTAGATTGATGGCAATACTGTGCAAAGATGGGTTACCATACATCAGGACATACTACGCACACCAAGTCACAGGTCTGAATAGAAAGACTGTATGGGCCCAAGAACCAGGAGGTAGAAAAAGAGTGGTGCCACTTACCGTCTACCATTACTCCTAACAATCCTATGTAGGGCTTTCCAAATAAAGAGCGCATTAATAATGCTGACCTCATCATTTTTGCATTTGTCTAACAAGAATAAAATATTTAAATGCCTGCGATGTCAATTTTGGATTTACATATTTTTTTTATCATATTTTCTTTTTTTTTTGGTAATGTGCTTGTAAAGGCTACATTTTAGACATCTGATCAAGAAAGATGAAAATAGAATTGTTTCTATTCAAGCTAATGTTAATATCAGGCTAAGCATTGATTTCTTTAGAAAAATACGCTGTATGTGTTTGGGTTGCTTTCCCATGTGTAGCCTCTTGTCAAGGAGTTGGCCCCCAATTGTACCTCTTGCTGAGTAGCTATGAACACTGCTCTATAATACTGTGTGACCTTTTACTTTCTGACCCAAGTCATATCTCTAAGTCCTCTTTCCTCTCTCTCTCCAGCTTGCTTTGGAATTTCAATTGTCTGCCGGACATTCCACCTGAAAGAGGCTAGAGTTACTTCAAATTCATTCTGTTGCGTAACAAAGAATTTGGATGGCCTTTGTCTCTGGTTTGGGAGGGACCCTCTAAATCCTTGGATTTCCCAAGTGATAGGAGTGTCTTTCTCATTTATGGTGGGCTTCTTGGGCAACACTTAAATTTATGCTAATGAGATGGCTTATGGAATGCCTCTAGATAGTTTTTACTAACAAAAGGAGTCAAGATGGGGACTGGCCATGCCAGAGAGACCAATTGTGATTAGAGGTTTGGGGCTTTGAGTTCTGTGATATCAGCGTGACCTTTGGGGGGGAGGGAGAGGGAGCTGGCAATTGAGTTCAATTTCATAGCCAGTGATTGAATCAATCATGCCTCCATAATGAAACTCCAATAGCAATTCTGTACAATGATGCTTAGTTCAGCTTTCTGGCTGGTGATATACACTGATATGCTGAGAGGGTGATTCACATTGAGGACACAGTAGCTTCATGTTTGGGAAGCTTCCAGATCTTCCCTTATATGTTTCTTCATGTGGCTGGTTCTGATTTTTATCCTTTATAATAAAACTAGCAGTTTCCTGAATTCTGTGAGTCATTCTGGAGAATTATAAAATCTGAGGGAACCCCCAACTTTGTAGCCAGTTGGTTCCAAGTGTGGGTGGTCTGGGAACCCTAGAGATCGTGGCTGGAGTCTGAAGTGAGGGCAGTGTTGAGGGGGTCTTGACCTTTAACCTAACTTTGACCTAACTTAGCTCACACTTGACCTAACTTCAGTTGTTAGCATCAGAACTGCATTGCCCATTCTTTAAATCCTAAAGCAAAGCATAATCCTCTCTAATACCCAACTAACTTATTTGCTGAGCTTTCTATTTCTCTTCCCACATTATCAGCCATTCAGTCCAATTTCTTTTTCCTCCATGACAGTTCTCACACGCATCTCCTTCAGTTCAGTACAAGTTAAACTGGTCTATCCTTATTGTAATCAAGTCCGTATTGTTCAAATTTCTCTCCTCTACTCTCCCCTCAAGCTCAAACACCTTTTTCAGAGATGTCTGTTTAGCGTCCACTGTAATACTTCTCAAATAGCAGGCACTCATTTATTTGTTGAATAAATGTCTTTCTGCTGTCCAAACTCCTTAGGGTCCCACAAGTTGGCCCCTACGCATCTCTTCTACTCTATCATCTCTTCCATAAATGAATCCTTTGTTCCAATCCAATTACTTATTACTTTGCTCCCAAACAATATGGGTCCATCTCCATTCCATTGAACAAACTGCATGCCTGAAATGCTCCCTTTCCCTCTCTGCTTGTCTAAGCTCCAGCTCCGTCAGCCTTCTTGGACTTTTCATTCCTCAGGGGTTGCTCTTACTTCTGAATTCTCCTAGCACATAATGTATGCGTATTGTATGTATTGTATGCGGTTCTCATTTGGCTCTTAGTCTAGTAGGCCACCTGAAATTGTGCTTACTTTATTTTTTTCCAGGTTCTTTTGAAAACTGCGCCATGGTAATTTGAAAAGAGGCAAATGCAGTATACTTTTTCTGTGTGTGAGCTCAAAGGCTAACATGTAAAAAGTGCATAAACTTTTCAATTTTTATGTAGATTTTTTTATTCTATCTAATAAGCACAAGCAGTCAAGTCTGATCTGTAAAAATAATGAAGATGGGGAAAGTAACTAATTCTGAAGCTGTTCTAATCAATCCAATAATTTAATGTCATTGAAATCTTAGAGGTGATACTGTCCTTACTATCCTGCTTGCATTTATACGCATAATACAGGAGCCCTCACTATTTTCCAAACACGGAGGACACCATGCCCCAAACACTATTTAAGCAGCCCAGCATTCGTCGGCAGCTTTGCAGTCCACAAGTTGGCATGTGTTCTCCCACTACCCGCATGTCCACATATAATCAAAGACTAAATATTGGCATTCTTTAAGTTTCTTATTTTGCGGCAAAGAGAAGACAAACAAGAATCCAGTCTCACTAATCAAGAAGGCTACACGATTCAGCATTCATTTAATAGAGATATGCCTTAGGGAAAAATGGCCTTTCTGTGAGAAAACACAACCTTGAAAAAAAATGTCAAATCCTGAAAGTGACTTCCGGGAATTTACTAAACCTTTTGGGCAAATGGGTTCTAGGGCGTTAGGTCTACATTTGTTTTAAAGAGTTATAGATGTTCTGAAACCCTGATCAATAATAATACTAGGATGCTATGTAGCTGAATTTTAAAGTACAGCACATCTAATCTGTGAATAAAGATGAATATGTTTAAAAATAAAGATAAAGGGAACAGATAAAGTGAAAACTTACTTCTCTGGTAAGTCTTATCTAATAAATTTCAAATTTCCTTGTAAGAGTCCACATGATTTTCACTTACTGTCAGTGGAAATACATTTTAACAGATCTTGCTTTGTCAAATCTAATCTTGTAGTGGTTCCATATCCCTACACCTGAGTTAATGGTTTCTCTCCAATAGTACTTGCAACCATTTATGGCTTTGTGGGTCAATCCACATTTGAAAACACTCAGTAAGAAATTTTAAAATTAACTCCCATCAACTCAAAGCGATAGCAAAACTATGTACTGACATAATGCTCTATAAAATGAGATGACAACTGAAAATTTGTTATTTTTACTGTCTTATTTCTGCTTCTTCAGGTACTTGGTAAGCATTATATTGAGCCGCAAGAAATCAGACTTGTAGAAAGAAATGTAAACATATACATATTTTAAACACTTCTTTATTTCCCAGTTTTACAGATGTATGACAAGGTCTGGTTACTGAAGTTCATATTTGGACCTGAATTGATTCCAGGAACGGAAGAGCAAAAACACAGATGCATGACTTCTGGTGAAGGCCCCCAGCTCCAAGTACTGGAAGTCCCGATGTCTTCCATGGTGAACAGGATTATCTTTGGAGGAGAACACCTGAAACCAAACCAGAGGTACAGGATTGAGAAAGGCTTCTTGGGAAATTTCTCACGTGCAATAAAAGGTTGTGTTATGGCAACAGTGTGGTACATGCTTACAGAGCAGAGTGAAATTCTGAAATTGTGCTTGAAATGAGGAAACGTTAGAGTAAGTACCGATGTATTGGGTTTCCTCTCTTAGGAGTCCTCAGACATTGGGCCAGAGAAGAGAGTGGCCAGGAGACAGTGGCCAGAGAGGTGAACAGGGAATAGATCTGATCATATCACCAAGAGCTGGGGCTCTATGCATGGAGGATGTAAACTGCCCCAAATAATATCTTGGAGTTTGATGAATGTTTCCAGGGGCCGAGCTGAGTGCCGAAGCTGTATGTAAGAATTTCACGATTCTGCATACACTGCCTATTTGTCTCTCAATTCTGTGGCTTTTTAAGCTCCTTAGTGAGAAGCAGTATTGCTAGAAACAAATTATTTTAAATTTCATGTTGGAAGCCCCAAGTCACGTTTCTCCCTTTCTTTGATGACTATCTGACTATTTTCAAAGAAGTTAAATTTGATACAAGTTTAGGAGGTAGAAAAAAGATAAAGTAAGAGGAAGGCAGCATTTTACCCAGAAGAGACACATCAGTACGTTTTTTGGCAGTAGAAACACAATACTTAGTTCAGGAAATGTTGTTTATTCAACAATCATTTTTGAGCATTTCCTACATGCCAGTGCTTTGGTAGGTATTAGATAGAGCTATGAAGATGAGTAGGACATGTTTCTGCCCACAGGAAACTTACATCCTAATGGGGGAATATAGACGGATAAGCAAAAAATGACAGTACAGTATGTTCCACTCTCTGATGGAAATCGTATTTGCCGGAGGTACTCTGGGAAGGGAGGTATACCTAACCGCCATCAGGGACAAGGGGGAAGGGTCAGAAAATATTTTCAGAATAGTGGCTGAGACAAGGTTAAATACCAAATACATGTGCTGGTGACTGTGTACAGGACTATCTGTTGAGTTGTGACAAGTGATATATCAGTGCTATCAAAGATGAGTTAGTTTTGGCCCTTGACTGTCAAACTGGGGAATTTTGATTTGATAGAAATAAGAGATCATCTAAGATTTTAAGCTGGAAGCAACAATACGGCAGAAATGCTTCTAAGGCTTTCTGTCAGGAGGGCAATCAGATGAAAAGAGATTGGAGGCAGGGAGGTAATATGTGTTGTCAGCAACTTAAGTGTGAGGTCATGGAGACCTGAATCTGGGATGGTGGTTATAGGGAAAACACAAATTGTCAGAATGTGAGTCAGGATCTGAGTTTGTCTCAAATGTTTTTTTCTTTTTCTTTTCTTTTTTTACCCTGTCAGGAGGAAGTCATTTGATTGAAAACAGAGGAGGGAAGAAAGCCGTAAATCAATCAACAAAGGCAGAGGGCACTCAACTGATTACTGGTTCAAAGATTATGAAACTCTTGTGAGATGTAAACACAAGATTTGAAAGAGAAATGAAAATAGACGTAAACAGGGAAGAAGGTAAAAGTTGGTTCCAAGATGAAGGTATTAGTGTCCATTTGCGTGCCCATTTATTCCTTTAACAGTGCTGCGGTGGTTTTTAGCATTATGAAACGTTCTAAAAGAAAACAGGAATTGCTATGTTTGTGAAAAGATTGGCCAAATGTGAGTATGGCCAATAGAAATTTGTGAATTAAAATAAATTTTACTATACCTAGCAATGGATAAATATTTTAATACCAAAATGATTTTTGGAAAAGATTGTGTTATGTGACATTTGGGTTAGTCTTAGCATTAAGTCCCACTTAAAATAATTTATCATGATAAATAGAATGGAGAAAAGGAGGAAGAAATTTAATGAGCACTTATGCTATTCCAGACATTGTGCTACGTGCTTTATTAGAACAAAAAACCTTCTTGAATTCGAATGTGTACATGTCCTATTTTATCCTTCTACTTGAGAAGTTTAATGGAATGACATGACTTCATCCTAACAAATAAGGTTATAGCAATAAACAATTCTGAAAAGTAATTTAGAGTCAAAAGTAAATGTTCATATCAATTTAAAAACAGTTGAAAAACATTGTGAATGGCATATTCTTGATTATACGTAATTCGTACCTTTGTTTCTATGTAATTATAGTTGTTGGTGCGTGTGCTCTAGGTTCAGTCCCCATGAGGATGGCAACTTTTGATCTTCCTGTTGGTAGAAGCTACTTTTTGACAGGGCCATTTTTCTCAGGGATTGATCACCTCAAATTCATCACTGTCACAAGAAAATTAATAAATCAGATATTTTTCGGATCTCAGTTTGAAGTATTCATCTCCAAATATGATGGGCAGCGTGCAGTTGCCCAAATGTAAGTCAAAAACAGTATTCTTTTTCTTTAAACATTCTAATTTATCTGAGTTATCTTTTTTGAAGTAGTCATGATTTGACATAAAAAAAAGAAAAAAGGAGTAAAAGCTTACTTAGAACAAAATAAATTACCCTTTGATATCCAGTGCGGCAAACCAGTATTTGAGAAAAACAGAACTTCACAAAAGCTTAATATATTCAGTATTTGACAAAGTGTGACCCATTTACTGAAGCAGAAAATGCACCACAGGTTTTTCAGTGTGTTTCCCTTTTTTTTCCTTCTAAAAGCAGATAAATCATACTTACAAGCCAAAGAAAAGAAATGCATCTAGACTTATTTAGGGAAAAATTGGGACAGAAACAGAGGGGGGGGGGGGGGGAATACAGTAATTTTGACTCAGAATGATACTCCCAAAATAAAATGTGCTGGGCTTTAAAAGATTTCCCAGGAATGTCAAAATGTGGAAAATATTTGATGAATTTACGTAAAGGAAACTAGTAGATCCCTTTAAGCCTTTTAGAGACTGTGAAGACACTGACGAGTTTATAAGTCACATGTTCACGTTGCCGTTTTTCATAGGAAACTTCTGAGAGTTTTGTTCAGGATTTTAAATATGCTGAAAAAAGAATAAACAACATTACAATACAAACCCTTACCCTGACTTATATATTCTCCTAAGTGCTCATCTCTGTGGTCGAACTTTTGACATTTTCTGTGTGTCCCAGTTTATGATTGTCTCTTGTACTAGACTGTCAACTCCTTGAGAATGGGGAGCTGTCCTGTACACCCCCACGTGCCCAGTCCCTGGTACTGCACTTAACACATAAGCTGGATCAACAAATGCTTGCCGAGTGTGAGAAAATGAGGGGGGAAAAACCTGATCATTTGGGCAATTCTTTATGAAAAGAGTATATATTACTGTATAGAGTGGGATATTTTTATATTAATCAAGTATTTAAAATTGCCGGTTTGATCACTGATTATGTTTGAATATCTTATACTTCCGAAAAGAAGTTACCTAAGAGAAAACTCATTTACACCACGTTAACAGTTTTACAAAATCCCAAAAGCAAGTGATTGTAATTAATATTACTTTAAACATTCTAAGTGGTGAATATTATGTGAATAAGGTAGAAGGAGAATGTCTGAGAGATTTCACTTCTCAGCCACATTTTTAAATTTCTTGGATCTTTTAGATTTTTTAGATCCACGCTTTAAGCCAAAGTCAGAAATGTGGCTACAATTTAGTTGTCTAACAATCTAGGTGTCTTGTCTTTTATTTAGTTAGATATAAATTTTAAAGTATATAGAGGGATTAAAAAGGCTTTCAAATATGTCCTTTATTCATTAACAATCATTTCAAATGGCCTAATAGAACAGATCAGATGTAGCTAGAATGAGTTGTGTCCACAATGCTGCAGATCAAATTAAGAAAAGGAAAAATTGAAGATAGCTTTTGGGAACCTTGAAAACCACTTCCGGTCTACAGCCATAAGGACAGAAATGCTCAATAATCGTGGCTATTCGGTTCATTTGTTTCTTTTAATGAACAGACCTCACAACTCACTAAAGATATTCTTGCAGGACTGGGATGGATTTCAATTCTCCGGTGACTGACAGAAATGGAGACTTTGATAAAACCTGGAGGAAGCTGCACTGCTCCCCACCGTCTTTCCTCCCCCTCTTCTTTACACCCAGGTGCTGTTTAACTCAGAAGAGTATGTCATCCCGGTACAGACTGAGAAGCAGTTGATCGGCAACTATCAGCAAAATTCTCCCCGTGATTCTTCATGCAATTTATTTTAGGCAAGCATCCCGAAACTGTGGATTTGTTTCACATATGTAAAGTCTAGCAAATGTAGGAATAAAGGCCTCAAGAAGAAATGGGCACTGAGTTGGTTGAGTCATTTCATTAATATTCAATAGGACCATTTCCATGTCTAGTCACTGCCCTAGTTCAAGTAAGCATTAATTTGTCTCTAATAAAGTGCCATTAATACTGTGGATACTTATAAACTGCTTTTGATAAATGAACATCTGGATTACTGCAGCAGCCTCTTAACTTGTGTCATTTATTCATGTTTCTTCCAGTTATTATCTATTTCACATCTAACTGCTAGGAACAAAAAAAAAACCCTGTCTTGAATTTCCGTCAATATTTAACTCCCTGCTTATGCAGCTAGAGTTTGCTTATTTAACAAAAAAAACAAACAAACAAAAACAACTCTTGTGCCTGAGATTAAATGTTGCCTACCAATTTCCCTAGATTTTCATTTCTTCTTATTCAGTTAATCTCCTATTACTTCACTGTATCTATATTTTTCAAAGAACACATTTTTTTTTTTTTTTGGGTGGGGAGTGTCTACCAAAAATTTAAATTTGGAATGTCATAATCTCAAAAAATGTAAGTTTAAGAATTTCTAAAATAGTATATTAGCCTGTTGGCAAACAAAGGATAGAAGATCTTTGTGATTTCAGAAAATACCCCTTTCTCAGATCTAAGTCAGAGGTGACTTGGGCAAGAATGGAAGAAGGTGTGGGGATGAAAGGAAGGGAAGTGGTGACTCACTGGGACTTTCTCTTTAACAGTTGCTTCCTGTTCTCCCTCCTTTTAATACCATATAACCTGTACATGAGAGGTTTTAACGTTCAAAGGGCTAGTGAATCTTTTCAGAACAAACGAACAGTGTAGTTACTAATCAAGAGTAAATTTACTAAGCATACATATAATTCTGTAGATGGGGTTTTCAGAGGTTTCAGTATTAAGAGTTACATACTAGTATTAGAGTTACATATCACATGAAATTATGTCCTGTCCTAATGAGGGTAACTTAGCTCAAAACTCTCAAAAGGCATGAGAGAGATGGGGAGACTTTGAAAAGTCTGCTTATATGGACCTTCTATGCGAGGCCTGGAATTTAAATTGAATGCTTTTCAACAAGATTATTTAAACTCTTGGATTCCTGGTTTCTATGTCATTGGAAAGTTGCTTTTTAGAATAATACCATCTTTGATTTCTCAGCTCTGCAAAATCAGTTAAAATTCAACTCTATTAATAAGTGTCTATTATGAGAAAACAATTGAAACAAAAATGTTTCACGTTGTAGAGTTTACTTCTTCACTTCTTCACTTGTTTTTCCTCTCATCATCCCATGAATGTACACATAAATGTACTCTCAAATGGTATCCTTAAACGGAATCCCTAAAATAGACTCTCGTTTGCCTAAGCACTTATTTCATTTCCATGTTGAGTTGGCAGCTTCCAGAAAGACAATCTTCATTCAACTGCCCCTTTCCCTCCAGTTCAAGCCATTGTTTCTCAGTCTTAGTTGTTGGCCCTGGTATTAGGAGTGAGGCTGGTATGAAGCCTGAGGCTGGTATGAAGCCTGAGGCTGGTATGAAGCCTGAGGCTGGTATGAAGCCTGAGGCTGGTATGAAGCCTGAGGCTGGCTGCCGCCCAGTGGGGGCCCAGGGCAGCACGCAGCAGCACAAGATGGCTGCCGGCAGCCAGCCACTCAGGGCAGCACACAGCCACCCGGGGCGACACACAGTAGCACAATGATGGCTGCGGCCGCACGGGTTGCCGGCCACTCATGGCTAGCACACGGTAGCACACAGCAGCCGCTCAGCTGCATTACGCAGCGACACACACTGGCTGCTGGCCACTCATGGCAGCACACGGCAGCTCACAGCACCCCGCGGCAGCTCACGCGGCTCACTGGCCCTGTGGGAATCGAACCGGCGACCTCGGAAGTAGGAGCACGGAGCCCCAACCACCTGAGCCACCGGCCGGCCCGGATACTTGGGCCCTTTTTTTTTTAACTTTTGGCCCTTGTTTTTCAATCTTTATCAGGAAAGAACAAGTAGGAAATGAGTACTTAGGGCGCATATATAAATGTGCAACCTCTGTTGTCTTTATATACCCTACTGTCACGAATCTAATGATAAAATAGGATCACTGAGAAATGATTGCCAAAGCATTCTGTAAATGGCAAATTACTACGGAAATATATTTACTGAGAGCAACGATAATAAGTTGGTGCAAACAGGAATCGAACCGGCAACCTCAGCATTAGGAGCACAACGCACCAACCACCTGAGCCACTGGCCAGCCCAGATACTGGAGCCCTTTTTTTTTAACTTTTGGCCTTTTTTTGTAACTTTTCTCAAGAAAGAACAAGTAGAAAATGAGTACATAAGGCGCATATTTAAATGTGCAACCTCTTGTCTTTGTATCCTCTACTGTCATGAATCTAATAATAAAATAGGATCACTGAGAAATGATTGCGAAAGCATTCTGTAAATGGCAAATTATTAGGGGAATATATTTACTGAGAGCAACAATAATAAGTTGGTGCAAACAGGAATCGAACCGGTAACCCCGGCATTAGGAGCACAACGCACCAACCACTTGAGCCACCGGCCGGCTCAGATACTTGGGCCCTTTTTTTGAACTTTTGACCCTTTTTTGTTTCAACTTTTATCAGAAAACAACAAGTAGAAAATGAGTACATAAGGTACATATTTAAATGTGCAACCTCTGTTGTCTTTATATCCCCTACTGTTACGAATCTAATGATAAAATAGGATCACTGAGAAAAGATTGCGAAAGCATTCTGTAAATGGTACATTATTACGGAAATATGTTTACTGAGAGCAACAATAATAAACTGGTGTGTGGGATTTTCATACTGAGGCCTATAATTTTAGTTGTTTATATGTCAAAGGAGGGACCACCTCACTCAGTATTTTCACAGCTTTTCCTAAGTCAGTAAAACATAATGTTTATGTAAGTTAATATGTAATTATCTACAGTTATATATAATCACAGATAATTACATAACATAAATACAGAATTCTAAAACATTCATTAACCATTCCCCCCAGCCACAGAAATTAATTCAGTTCGGTTATTAGGTGTAACACACAAGTTATTTAAAAAGTCAATTGTAAGACACACTTATTACACTTTTAAATCTTGAAATCAGGGTACTTCTCACCCCAAAACTTGCTGACTATCTTTTATACTGTAAAGGTCTCATTAATAATGTCTCACAACCAATTCTGTTTCATAGTTAAGGATGTAGAGAATATTATACCACCACATGTCAGAAACTTTTTGTGGGTATAAATTTATATTACAATATTAGTCTCCATGATCTTTAATGAATTCCATTTATTTTTTTACTATGAAGTATTTATGAATGATTATTCTTCCTTAGTCATTATGTGCTCTGATGTAGAGGTCACAGACTTCTCTAGTATTAGTTTTTGTTTTCAAAGGGCAAATTGTGAAAGATGAATATGTATCTTATTAAAAATATATATATGGAAGTGATGCTCTAACACATTCATGCCGTTCTTGGACCAGCCTTGCTCTCTTAAATGAAACTCAAAAGATAACAGCGCTGAAATCACAAAACAGGTTCTAATTAGGAATAGAGAATTGCCTCAGAGGTGACTCAGATTCGGATTTTATATACAACTTGACCTAAATGCCATTTTTTCTTTATTTTAAATTTCTTGAAAGAAAGCAAAACCAAATTAGTATAATATTAAAAGATATATTTTAAAATGATCCTCAGTATTATGCCATCACGAACTAGCTGCCTTTCTAATTACTTGAAATATTTTCACATTATTCCGTTATCTCTACATATGGTTCCTACGGTACAATATGTGAGCCCGATGTCCCACAGTCTCTGTTCAGGGTGAGAGTAGAATCTAACTTCAGACTGAGAAAGAGGACTGGATAGTAATACCATCATCAGGAAAGCAAAAGGTGTCCTCACGTTCCCAGCCATTTGAAAACTTCTATCACCACTTTATCAGCGCTACCCTTTTCTATACCCATTTTAATATAGTAGATTGCACAATTTATCATTTGTTCAGTCACTCATTGAGAAAATCTTTTATTTAGCAACCTGCGTCAGGTGCTGTGGTGGAGCTCTGGAGTTTAGAGATGAACACATGTTCTACCTTGAAAGACAGCCTCATGTGGAGGCAGACAATTAACCAGATACTTCCAGAAATGTGTGGTAGAGCAGTAATACAGAAACGTCCAGGAGCAGAAAGAAGGGCAGTTGTTATGACACAGCTTGGCTTAGTCTGTGGGAGACAGGATTTTGTCCTAGAGGAGCCAGTGTCTGGCCCGAGTCATAGAATATGAGTAGAAATGAACCAAGTTGTTACATGTGCATGTTTTCCCTATTCACTAGAGATCACATTTTGAAACTTCAGATTTAGTCCTGGGCCCTCTTGCCTGATTTCTATACACTCCTCCTGGAATGTTATCATTCATTCTCATGGCCTTAATGCCATCTCTATGCTAATTATTTCCATTCAGACATCTGAGGGCAGATTTTTCCTTTGAGCTTCTGCAAAGGGTTCAAGGGATTTTGTGGCTGAGCAAGGAAAAAGATTTGACCACAAGGTGGCAGTAGCGTACACAGACTTTATAGGGAGCAGCTGAGACAGATTGGGGAAATCCCTCACAGGAGTCTGTTTAGAGACAAAGGCTCATGGCTGCTCCTCAGAAGCCGAGGAGGATGAGGGAATTTCTGGGAGAGAGAGGGGAATTGGAAAGGGGGCTTCTGTGTATAGGCAATGTTGCGCACATGCGTGGCAGGCAGCCTCTGGGTCAGAGAGCTCAGAAGGGCAGCAGTGGCTGGGGTTCTTCATGGCCCAGGGTTTATCTATTGCTAGCAGATGTGAAGTGAGATTTCGTGGAGGTATGAAAAACAGGCAGGCTCTAAACGGCCAAAAAAAAAAAAATCTGCTTGTTTGCCCTATTTTCAAAATAAATGGATGTGTAAAAATTTGATTTTGTTTTTGGCAGGCTTTTGAGCTAATGGGCCTGCAGTGAAAAAATAAAAGATCTAGGGGCCAATACACAGAGGCCATCTTTGGCTCACTTGTATAACAGCTTCACATCAGTATAACCAAATGCTTATGTAACATCTCCATTGGGGTGTCACATACATATCGTGAAATTAACCCGATCGAGACAGAACTCGTGGTGCTTCTCCAGGTTTTCCTTCGTGGTAAATGATCATCTAGTATTTGAAACAGAAACTTAAGAGTCACACATGGTTCCTCCCTTTCCAATCTAATCCATCATCACACTGTGTTATTTCTACCTCCTAAGCACCTCTCGTACCTAGTTTTCCACACCCCCATCGCCAACACTTAAGTCTAAGCTACAAATCTCTCTCACCTGGATTCCTTCAATAGTCTGCTAGGTTGTCTTCTTATTTTACTCGTATCCTCTTTCTCCAAATTCCCCCTACGGCAACCAAGGTTATCTTTTGAAACATATTATACATCATGCTCATGCTACCCCCTTGTTTAAATACCTTTTAACAGTGTCCGGCTCCACATTGAGAATCCCCAAGTCAGAAAACCCTGCGTGATCTGACCTGTCCCTGCCCTCCACGTTCTTCTCACGCCATCCCCCTTTGCTTACCAGTGACCAGTCACAGACCCAGTGCCGTGTGTATGCTCTCTGCCACATCCGACCTCGACTTCTGCACTGCTGTCCATTCTGCTCCAACGTGCAGCAGAACTCTCAGCAATCTGAATGACCGCTTCCTTCCTTCCTTTAGGTGTTGCTTAAATGTCTCTTCCTCAGAGAGGTCTTCTGCAATTGGCCTGACAGAGCCCTCACCCTCCCTGCCATCCATTCTTCTTATTCTGCCTCAAGCGCTCCATTTATTGCTGGCATAAGAATGATCTCAACTCCTAACTGACACATTGTGTTTTTGTTTATTGCTGCAAATCCTCTCTAGACTCTAGGTTTTATGAAATGAGAGACTTTGTCTTATTCACTGCCTTTTTTAGTTTTATTGCTTTTTGTTGTTGTTGTTAACCTAGCGCCTAATATAATGCCTGGCAAGACAGAAAGTAAATAAATATTTGTCAAATGAAATACATAAATAGGTTCATAAAGAATAAGCAGGGAGGGGTGCAGTTAGGTGGGAAGGCTGTTGTGTTTTTTTTTTTTTTTAAGGGCTAAAGATGCTATTGTGTTACATATGGAAAATTTAATGCCTTTCTTGATGAAATAAAGGAATTCAAGCAGCTCTGGGGAATATGAATAGCTTTTGAATGAACAGGTTTGACAGTCATTCAATTGAATTGCTTATAATTCCTTAACAAGGCTGAGGTTATTAAAAAGTAGGTTGTGTCAGCTGTTCTCTAAATCTTTTAGACCATGGGAGATGAAATAAGAGTAATCATTATCATCAGGTATTTAAAAGGTGTATGAAATAACATTTTGTATCAGGAGTAAGGATTAAAGAAAAAACTTTATCAACAGGACATAAAAATCTTAGAATTCTGACCTTCTACCATGTGTTTTTACATTTATAATGCATCTACACCTATATTTCCTTTTTCGTACTTACTATTACTTATGTGTGCATTCTCTCTCTGTAGAATGGGAATTTAATCATTCTGTATTGAAGTAAACCTGCCTTAATTCGGTGATAGCAGCAAAACTGATAATACAAAGAATAAGAATATGATTATTGAACATTTACTGAGTGTTTAGTCTGTGCTAGGCATGATTCGAAGGGCTTTACATGTTCTAACTTACTTGATCCCATAAGAAGCCCTACGAGTCAGGTACTCGTATTGTCTCTACTTTACCAATGTTGCCTACAATCTCACAGTTAGAAAGCAACGGAGCCGGGAGATAAAACCAGGCAGTCCAGCTCACAGTCATTTGCCGACCACTGCTCTCTATCGCGTACTCCTAATTACGTCCCACTCTTTCTTTTTAGTGATCAGAGTGTTTATGTAAGCTAAAGGCATGCACATGCTATGGATATCTTCTAAAGAGAGCAGGATTGCACTCATAGAGAGGAAACAGAAGGTTGAAACAGCAAATGTAGGGATGTCCAATTTGTTTTTTGGAAATCAATAACTTTTTGCTAACATATCTGTAGATTTTATTAGTGGGCAGCACCAACAGTGGACAGCAGAGACTTTCTTGTCTTCCTCTTTCCCCTCTCCAGGTGAAAACAGAGAAGTCTGTGAGCCCCTTTCTGGGAGGAGCCAGACTACAAATCTGTGAAATTTTGGATTAGAGAGAACATTGACTCCTTTCTTTTTCTATGCTTCTGCTTCTCTCCTCCTTTCACTTTTTCACTGTAATACTTAGGATGACATGACTAAGACTGGAAAGAATTCTTTGTTCTTACAGCTTCATGCATTCACATACTATTTATTTATCAAATATTTCTGAGTACCTATGATGTGCCAGGCTCTGTGTTAGGCTTGGGTGTTACGTGGTAAAGCAAATGTGGTAAAGAAAATCTGTGGACGGAAAGAGAAAATGAAAACATAAAACACGCACATATGTACGCTCATACATGTGGGTGTTTTTTGCATATGTTGCTTACACATATACATACATATACTTTATATCTACTATATATTTACATATTTGTATACATTTAACTTCTTTATCCATGTGCTTAGTTTATATATATTTTATATGTATGTATATATGAGGTCTGACAAGTTTCTGAACTTGGTGCAATGATGTTGCTAACCTTTTTTGATATCAGAGGGATTATTCATTATGAATTTGTACCAACTGGACAGTTAATCAAGTTTGCTATATGGAAGTGTTGAAAAGGCTACGTGAAAAAGTTAGACAACTTGAACTTTTCACCAACAATTCATGGCTCTTGCATCACAACAATGCGCCAGCTCACACAGCACTGTCTGTGAGGGAGTTTTTATCCAGTAATCCAATAACTGTATTGGAACACCCTCCCTGCTCACCTGATCTGTCACCAATGACTTCTTTCTTTACCCAAAGACAAAGGAAATACTGAAAGGAAGATATTTGGATGACATTCAGGACAGCACGGGTAATATGACAACAGCTCTGATGGCCATTCCAGAAAACAGAGTTCCAAAATTGCTTTGAAGTGTGGACTAGGCACTGGCATCGGTGCATAGCTTCCCAAGGAGAGTACCTCAAAGGTGACCGTAGTGATATTCAGCAATGAGGTATGAAGCACATTTTCTAGGATGAGTTTGCAAACTTAATTCTCCGATCTTGTAGTTACGAATTATTCTAAGTGCTATGAAGGAAATGAACAGGTTCAGTGACAGAGAACCAATTATCAAGGGTGGGAACCAATTATCAAGTGAGTCCCTCAGGGGAGGTAGCTTAGGGATATTCCTGGCCCGAAAGGAAAGTTCCAAAGGTGTCTTGAAGTTGCTGTGCTACCCAGCCCAGCCCACAGTCTCCCCGGTCTGAAATAAAGGAACCACCCAGGGGAACCAAATGTCCAGGGTTCCAGCTGCAGAGTAATGTGTTCATTTGATAAGGAACTAAAAATACTAGCACAGATATTGGTGAAATCTAGAAGATATTTAGTTCACAAGTCTACGTTTTGAACATGCTGCGAGGAGATAGAAAAAGTACCTCTGACTGCAGAGCTCTGAATCTAATTGGGTAGAATAAACAGATGCATGAGAAATGACACCAGAGGCAGTGGACCAAAATGTGCAAAAGGAGCCGTCCTAAACGGGATAAACAGAGCACGGTTGAGCTCATCCTTTTCAAGGGAAATGAATTACAGACATGGCATTTACTTAATTGATGGTGAAGGCAGTGGGTATATATTTAGATGGACACTGAAATTCAGGAAGACAGACAGACACAGAAAGAGGATGCAACTACTGGTGAAGGACAACACAAACAAGGTAAAGAACTGAGAAGCTCTGTCCTAAACTTGTTAAAGTGCCACGGTTCCTCTGTGTGCCTATTTCCCTATGTATCAATGTTGTTCAACAAAACATAAGCACTTGTATATACGGGGCACAAACACTAGGCATTTGTAAAACAACCAGTGTCTGCTACGTGTTTGTTACTAAAATATTTCTTGTTCCAAAAACGAAACCAAACCAATAAAAACCTTTCATTTCATGATCCTAATACTAATTTCTGTCCAGCATGAGAGGCATTGGAATTTTCAGAGTGCTGTTCAGAATCAGTTCAAAGTATATATTTTGAGTGATTCCTACGTGCCAAGGAAGTTACGGAGCACTGCGCTGCCAAGATGCATCTAGTCCTTTCCTTTTGGGGCTTCAAGAGTAACGTGAGACAAAGAAACAGTATTTCATACGATGCAGTATGGAGGCACAAATGGGACAAGCGGAGTCGCTCAGACAATGAGTAGGAAAGTTCAGAGAAGATTTCTGGAAATATGGTTATTTGAGAATTCACAACAGAACAAAACAAAATCATGGGAAAACAATCACTTCAGGAAGGAGAAGCAGCATGGGCAATGCAGTAGGATGGGGTGTGCTGAAAAAGGTGAACGATCTTAATAAAATATTTTTAGAAACTGCATTTGTCACACAAGGTGGCATGCGGGGTGGGGTATCAGCTCCCACTCCCCACATAAGAACGCAGGACATGGAGAGGCCAAAAAGGAACACCCACGGAGCCATAGATAGAAGAGTTATACCACTATAGTCTTGCTGGCGGCTGGGTTGGAGACACAGGAAGCAGGAGCCACACAATCTGCAACCTGCTGTCCGCTACTCTGCCAACCAACCAACCCCACTTGCTAGCTGCAAACCACCCTACTAACTGCAATCTGCGCTTGCTAGCTCAGACACCATCTTCTTGCTAGGCCCCCATTTGCTGTTAGCGTAGCCACGGCAGTTATATTAGTGGCCAATGGCTCACTGGTTACAGCTGATGGCCAACTAGCCACAGCTGATGGCCATCCAATCACAGTTGATGGCCATTTACTACCTGAGCCAACACCTTTCCATGTGAGGCCGAGAGCCTGGAAACTGCACTCCTGGCTCTGTCCCCACAGCATTAATGTACGTTTCAATGTTCAAATTTCAAAATAATTTGAACAAAAACACGGGGTGTACAACCCTACTTTGATAATTTTGGATTAAGAGTATATCTCTAGAACTATTAGCAATGCCCTAAAACCATTTTAAAATTGCTTGTTTTGTGGCCCAAATTTCCTTCCTTGGAAAGAAAGCACCAGTGACAACATTTTAGAGTGGTTAACAGCTCACAGATCCATATTCCAATCCTATCAGTCATACATGTGGAAATAATCTGGGGACCCTATCATCCTTTATGACTTTTTAGGAAAGTTACTAACAACCAGCTGTAAATCAGCTCCCTGCAGTGAATTTGAGGGGTGTGGCCTGAAGAAGGGGGACCACTAGGCTAACAAGTGTAATGGCTGAGTGTCTTGTGACCCTACTGTTAACAGAAACTAAGAAAAATAACTTTTCTCTGCCTCCATCTTAGGACCATGGCACAGAGCAGGCTCGAGGTAGAATCTTCATTTAACTGCAAAGGGAAGAGCGATAGCAGGAGTTCACACTCCAGAAGGTCGTCTGAGATCTTTGGGGTGAATACAGAGTAAGTGCACTTCCAACAGTGTTACTTGCCTAAGAGTTCAGTAGCCTGTGTTAGACCTTGGAACAGTCAGGGTCCAATCAAGGAAAGCAGGGTTCACTTGGAATATTTAAATAGAGGGCTCTCACACAAGGAATTGATTAAAGCACAAAACAGGTGATGAAAGAGACAGACAAAGCCAATTAAGGAAAAGTGAGGCAGCCCGATTTAGCAACAGAAGCAAGTCACAACTGCCCCCAGGCTGGAAGGATGCAAGGACCAGGAGGAGGTAGCGTAACACAGGAGCCTTGGGTTCTTTGGTGAGAATTGGAGCTGTGGTCGGCTTCTGTGGTGGGAAGTGGAGCATGGAAGAGACAAAGCTGCTGCCTGAGAAGGTGCAGGAAGCAAACTGAATGTCAGGAGAAGTGCCCCGGCCTCTCCATTCTCCCCAACCTCAAGTCGTCTGCCATTGCCCCGCCTCCAAGCTCCCACTGGCAGAAGTCAGCTGCAAGTGCTCAGGGAAAGGAAGCCTCAGCGTCAGCTCTCCCTCCCTGCCACGGAGCCGGAGGAAGCACCAGGAATGGATCCAAGAGCAAACTGACCCAAGACCCAACTGCGAGAGTTAGGGTACAGAGTTCACAGGGCTACCCTGCTGGAAAAAAGGAAGCCTGCACTTTAAAGTCTTGGTTCTTAGAAGGTTTGAGTGTAAGAAAAATATCTTCAAAACATGTTTCCCCTCTTTGTCTGCTTTGCTTGGCCAGTTCATCCTAAAATGGGAACATCTGCACGTCCAGGCCCCAAATTAGTTTTAGTTTGGCTAGAAACACTCATCAGAAGACAAACTGATTTTTTTCTCTCTAAAAGAAATTGCATTTTAATATCCTATTGTGTAAAATTTAGGCAAACATGTAAGATTTTTTGTTGTGCTTTCTAGAAATCAGAAAATCCTTGAATTGTCAAAGGCTTATTTGCCTAAATTACCATGCTGCCCTCACACTGAGATGTGGGGTTTGTTTTGAGTCTTTGTATATTTAGTGACCTGCGGTATTTTGATAAATGCCATTGCCTAAAACTATTCAGTAGGAGGTTTGGGCACCATCTATGTTTGTTTCTGTAGGAGCAGTAACTGCCTAGAGAAAAATGTGGTCCTCATATGAAAGATGCAGTATAAACAAAATTCTAGATGATGACTTTAATATAATTATTCCACCTTTCATTTACATAGTGCTTTATGCATTTCAAAGTGATCTGATCTGCTTTCATTGAACTATTCTTCATAGAACCTGTGGAAGTTGGGGATGGGCTTCTGAACGATACAAAAGCTCAACAAGGAAAACAACACTGAAATTAGGCCGTCTTTTAGAAGACTGAAAAAAACGATCTAGTCTCATCTTTTGTTGATATTGATAGAAAATACTTACTGAGCACCTTCTCTGTGCCAGGCATTTTAAAAGTATATCACACATATGAACTCATTTAATCGTCAGAACGAGTCTATGACGTAGGTATTATTATGTCCTCATTTGACTAACGCACAGGGAGGTTAACTTACAGCTAATGAAAGATATGAGTGTAGCAGTAACAAAATACAGCCTCTCTTAGGCAGTGTCTTCTTTAAATATTTACCCAGAAAACAACAATCTTAGTCCCAGAGACATAATCACAGAGACACGGGATCTCTTCTCCTACAATGCGCATGTAACTCAGTGGCGTGCTGGGAAACCGGCTCCCTGGCTCTCTGCAAAAGAAAGAAAAAAAAAGCCCTGATTATTTGCATCGCCCCAAATTCACATATTGGAATCCTACTGCCAGGTGTGATGAGTTAGAAGCTGGGGGTGATTAGGCCTTGAAGGTAGTGCCCTCTTGAATGTGATTAGAGTGTTTATAAAAGAGATCCCACGGGGCTCCCGAGCCACGTCCACCATGTGAGCATAGAAGGAGATGTCTTTGACCAGGAAGAAGGCCCTCGGTTGACCATACTGGCAACCTGAGCTCAGACTTCCAGCCTCCAGAACTGTGAGAACTAAATTTCTGTTGTTTATAAGCCACCCAGCCTGTGGTATTTTGCTTTAACAGCTTAAACAGACTAAGATATAGCCTTGGTCAATTTCTGTGGTATAAACAGCCCCACCAGCATCCACTACAAGCGACCAAAGTGAAGTCACCGAACGCCTAGTTGAGAAGAGATGAGCATATTCAGATCTCATGAGCCTGTGGCTCCAGCACACCATTGGCTGATGAAACTGCTGTTGTGCTCAAGGTGACATGTACACCGTGGAGGTAATGATCCACTCTTGAAATAGCCTTAAAACATGAAGTCATATTATTTTCAGCTGTTTTACAAAACTCAGTGTGAATTAAAACTGTTTTAGATATGTTCACGTTCAATCACTGCATATTAAGAATAATGTAGTCATATTTATTTTGGGGATGTGTTTCACTGATGATAATCAGGCTTGTCTGGAATGAGGTAATCACACAGCAGCTGGAGAGGAGAGAAGGGAGGCTGAAAAAGTGCAACCACTCATGATAGCCAACAGATAAATGTGTTGAGTCAGATACCAGCCATTTTCAAAACCATAGTTCCTTAGGCTATTTTGCAGCCTCTAG
The DNA here is from genome assembly GCF_057876585.1 of Rhinolophus sinicus. Classification (NCBI taxonomy): domain Eukaryota; kingdom Metazoa; phylum Chordata; class Mammalia; order Chiroptera; family Rhinolophidae; genus Rhinolophus; species Rhinolophus sinicus. The sequence goes on along the minus strand of NC_142502.1, from coordinate 82,393,643 downwards.
TAGAGTTACTAAGATGCCACTTAGCAACTTGGAAGTTTTGGGTTTTGATCCAAATCAGAATTTCCTGTGTCACAGAACATCGTCACCTCCAGAGTTCATTCATTAGGCGTTTAGGGAGGGGCGCCCATTTGTTTAAGCCCCCTTAGGGGAGCCATGTCAACTGAACCAGAAACAAAGGGGAAAGACAAGCAGGACTTCCCCGGGGAGGCACCCAGGCCCAGCTCCCACGCCTTCTGTACTGTTTGCTTCTGTCCAAGCTCCCTCTTCTGGGTCCTACCTGTCCCTTCTCTACTACCAACGTAAGTGACTGTCGTTATTATCAAAGCCGCCTCACCACTAAAAACATTTCACAAGTACATGTGCACAGGTACACACCATTATGATGCATTCTGCTTTTCCCTTTCTTCTCCAAAACACATACATCATGAATAATAAAATCAAAGCTTTCTGTCATTAGCTCACTATACTCTTTTTCTTCCTATTATCCCTCCCCCAGCTCCCCACAACCCCAAAACTGTTTGTTTCCATAGGTATCATAAAATTCCACTGAGGGAATATGAATATCTCCAAACATTTTTTTCTATATGAAAAACAAAATTGTTAAAGAAGCTTGGCTTGATTGTTTCTGGGGAGAGGTAATGCAGTAAGACAAAGATTTTAGTGATCTTTTTGATAGTCATGCCTTTAAAAATCTCTTAATAACCCAAAGCAAAACAATAACAACCCCATTCTACAAAGAGGCAGGTCAGCAGACAGAAACTGGGAAAGCTTGTGAAGGCTTTTTCTTCCCACCCACTGGTTTGGCGCCTGCGTGCTCCTCCCTCTGAAGAGTCTGGTCTGAGAAGAGGGATTTGCCAGCTGTCCTGGACATAAATGAACCTGGGTGGAGAACTCCCTTTGCAACTCCTTTGCCTTTTCCACTTTTTTCTCCCCCTTTCCCTTCGGTATTTTTGTAGGGAAAGAAAAGGCCTAAAACCTTACTCTTATAAATTAATGATGTTGAAAATATTGCCAGATCATTGGTCCTGGGTCAAGAAACAAACAAACCCAAACCTTCACAGGTAAAAATCCTTTTATCTTTCAAACAGAGACCACTGAAATTTGCTCCTCAAACAGGTGGAATGAGTAAACCAAATAAATGCAAATATATCAGAGTCAACAAATATACACACACACACACATATATATATACACAATATATACAATAATACAATATACAATATATATAGTAGATACCAATCCCTATGCTAACAATCTAAGAATCCAAATTTGAATAAAACACAGATCCTGCCCTTTGGCAGTTTGCAGTCTTAATTTACTAATCAATAATTTACTAATCACAATTTAATAATTGTGATTAAATTTCTTTATTTCAGATATTAATGTTAATCTATAATATGAAATCTTTCAAGCAAGGCTTTAAATATGAGTGGCATGTAGCCATATCATAGATATAATAGAAGGTAATCGAACATTTCCAGGTATTTATCGTTGTAAATTTTATTATCTATTCCATGCCAATCTGATTAGGAATCTGAAACACAGAAAAAACAACTTTAAGGGCAAGATTGAATTTTGAGCTGAAAAAGGAAAAGAAAAAAGAAAGTTCTGTTTCACCTACCTTCTGTCCATATCTGATCTTTCATTCAAATCTCATCTCTTCTATGAAGAGATCCTTTTCAATCCCAGCCTAAATTAACCTCCTCTTTTTTAATCTGCATAATTAACATATCAATACGTTCCACATATATTTTAATCTAGTGATTGTTATTCAGATGGTTCCACGCTAAGGCTCTGGCTGCTTGCCACTTGAAAAAGTTAAAAATCGAGAGACCTGGTGGAAAGAAAAGCAGGTTTATTCAGGATGCCTGCATCTGGGAGGATGGCGGACTCCTGTCCAAAGGCCATCTCTCCGTTCCTAGGAAGAAGGTTTTATGGGTACACAGAAGAACAAAGGAAAGGGGAACTCGGTCAGGCAGGTCCGAGGGCTGACATCATTCCCTGGTCTGTTTTAAGGTAATGCTTTCTCCGGACTAGGATTTGGCCATCGCGGCCTGGGGCTTTATGGGTCACTGGTAAAAACTGCAAAGGAATCAGGTGTCCAGGCGCCTGAGGAGTAGGAAATTGTTTTTTTCAGGTTAGGATTCTGTTAATTAAATGGATTAGTGAGGTATGGGTAGTTTGAGAAAGGGAACAAAACACAGTCCTTAAGTTAAACAGTGAGGAGAGAAACAGAGAAAACAGCTGAATATCAGGGTGGATCAAACTGCAAGCTAGCTAGGTCTAACTGCATTATGGATTCCCTGAATTTCACCCTTACATTTCCCCCCATCAGGACAATCCCCAGACAGTTTCAGAGAAGCATGCTATCACTAGCATTGTGCAGTTCAACTTACATTGGTTCCAATCCAAATTCTCTTCTTATTTGGCCTATGGTGAGGAGAAAAGCGAAAGAAAAATGTTTGTGAAGCACATGCCCTTAGTAAGCACTCAGTGCATGACAGCTAATATAAATAAATATGAGGTAGTAGCTTGGGGGAGGAGGGTTATCACTTTGTGAGGGCTGTAAATGTCTACCTAGTACGTTGCTCTGTACACCTGAAACTAATAAATAATAGTAATAACAGCAAGTATTATAATAATCAGAGATTTTTTTAAAAATGAGGTGTTGGGAAGTCTCTTTGCCCCCGGGACTTTTCCTCAGCGTCCAGATTCTGTGCCTTATATCCTGATTATCAGTTACTCCCAGAGACATCGAATCTAGTCAGACACGGTCAGAGTTGGAGAGGCCTGCTGAAATAATTTAATTCCACAGTCTTCATTTTTAACCTCTGAACCAATTTAGGGCTTGTAGCTAAAGCAATTTATATGCTTTTGTGGGGTTCAATTGTACTGCCTTACACAGCTGTTTTAAGGTTCAGTGAGAGAACCCAGGGGAACCCCATAGACAGTTACTCGCATAACTAGTCACTTAATAAACCATTGCTATTATCATTAAAGTAGTAGTAAAAAAGTCAGCTGACTTTGAATTCAGTTCAGTGCTCTTTTCCTGCCTCTTAAAATGCACAGTCCTTATAAAAATAGTTAATAACAGGAAGAATAACGCATCACTATTGATAATCTTTGCATGCATTAAGTAAGACCAAGTTAAGCATACTGACCAGCAAATCAGAAGATAGTATATCATCTTCTGGCACATGTTGTTACAGAGTCAGACCTTTGTTAGGAGTCAGATTTGCCCACTATGAGAGTAGGACGATGCTATTTAACTTCTCTCTGTTTCCTCAACTGTAAAATGGGGACAATAAAATACTTCCCTCAGTGAGTTATTGTGAAGAATTCATTATACACGAAAGCATTTCAAAGTCTCTGACAAATAGCAAGCTTCCAGTGAAGGTTATTTTATTATTAACATTTCATTATTATTTATAGATACGGTTATCATAATTTGTCATCCATACTGGGGACACATCTGACAGTGAATGCTATGAATGATTACACAGGAACAACAGGCATAAGCCAGGATGCATGGTCACCTTATCTACAATATATTTTCTAGTGGAAAGCAAATTCCCAAGGGAGTGTATAGTGTGTGGAGAATTTACGTGGAACTCTTTGGAAAGACGTTATGTAGGGGTCAGATTCACGATGGGCAGAAAAGTATGGTGCTGCCTTTTCCAAGCTCATCTTAGACAAAATAGAAGGAGGCATGGTGTTTCTGTATGATTTATAACTTAGCTGAAGTCTTTCCTAAGTTCTCTCTGAAGATAAGGCCCTGGGAAATTAACTTTCATTAAAAAAAAAAAAGTTTAAGTATTTTAAGAGATACTTACTGAAATCTCTTATACAATTCCTGTCTCATTAAACAAACATAAACATTGTCATGTATACACTCTAAGTCCTTTTTAAATACAAAGGGTATATAAAGAAGGAAACAAACTTCTCTTCTGATTCGTGTATATCACTGACCACTCATGCAGCCAGACATTTATTCCTCCTTTTGTTTCAGACCCAGTTAGAATTTTAGAAGGGAGCAAATGCTCACAGTCATAGTCTGTTCCCTTCAGCTTCACTCCGCCCCATTTCATTCCGCAAACATTTATTGAAAGCCCACTGTGTACATCAGCCCTCTCGCTGATAGGACTGAGTGTTCCCGCTAATACACAAAGGTGATATGAGAAAGGACAACGATCATAACTCTCTATAGACAGAGGCTCCTTAAAGATCCATTCAGGGATGGCGGATGACATTTACTCTCAGGAAGTTTTTGTCCCCTGCTCCCCTTCTTATCAGAAATAGTGTGAATATTTATCACATTTTCTCAACCCAATATATTTTTCTTATTCATGGAGCTTTCATTTGGGTTTTTACTCTGTAACACAGAAATTCATAACGTTAACTTCTGGTGATATAAGACATGAAAAGCATGTGCATTTGAGAATCAACACATTACTGCTACGCAGCTCCCACGTATAATAAAACTAAAAGTTTCTCACTTGTTTGGCATTAATTTAATGTCCCAGTTAGTTTCTGAGAGGTGGGAAGAGCTGCTTCATCCAGGTAAGCATTTCTTTTCAGGCTCATAATGGTCTGTGCCCGTCCAGTAAGCAGGGCGCATAAATGAAATCACAGATGGTTTCTGTTCTATGAGGGGACTCACCGCCATCGCTAAAAACATGGACCCTCCAAACAGTGTCCGATTTAGTCCAGCTTTCGGTTTTCTGATCTCACATCTTCACCTATAGTCCCAGAGGAGCGGAACAATGTTAAAGCATCATGCAATCACACATACAGGCATCTATAAGCCATTCCCATATGGGATATCAAGTTGGTTCAGGGCAAATTTAACCAAAGTAGCAGCTGTCAGACATACTCAAAACAAAATAAATTATCCAACCAACCTCTTGTACTTAAGTGCTCTTTATAGTCTGTGTTTCAGAAAAAACGTTTAACTTGAAGCAGCTTTCTAGCTATGAGCAGCCTCTCCTGAGGAAGTTTTTTTTATGAGACCGAATGAAGGTAATGACACCCATTAGTCAGTCATTGCATTAGCATAAGGCATGGGGCACACTACAGTACTTATAAGCAGCTAAGCCATCCCAGTGAAAACATGACTTCCTATAACTCAGGCAGTCTTCTGACTACAGCTGACTGCTATTTTCTAAAGTGCAACTGCTCTAAGTCTGGTAGTAGTATATTCAACGGCATGTTCCTCATAAGACCTAATTGTTTTCCACCACAGGGTACAAAGCTTTATGTCCTCTATCAACCAAAAACAAACAGTCATACTGCTTAATGGCTGTTCAATTAATGTTTATGTGCTACTTTTACATCCTGAATTATTTGATGAATTAAGTCTAAGAAGCTATTCGAGAACTAAGTTTAATGGGACCTCTACTATTATTAAAAATTCCCAGGATTCTTACAGTAGCTCAAATTATCACAGCTAGGGAATATGGAACATATATTGACACTAAAATATCTTCTACTCTCCTGCAAGAAAGACAAAAATCAAAAGTTGGAAGGAAATGATCTGTGTAGCTTGAACCTTGCTGTGTTCAAATTGAAGATCAAAACAGGGTTAGAACAGAAAGGACCCGGTCAGACCAAGTCCAAAGGTGAGACTTGGTGTATTATGCTAAAAAGGCTCAGTTTTTGTACTTCAATTGCTTTCTTAACTTGGAACTCTACACCTATTGATACTTCTACTTTCCAAGAACAAGGAATGTCAAATGTTCTTGAAAACTTCCCACTATGAGGACAACTGAGAAATGACAAATGTGTTACCTGGTTGGTTGAAGTTTAAAGCTAACTGTTTTTGATTATAAGATGTAGCAGAAAGCATTAGCTGACGGAATGTATCAATTCAACACCCTTCCTTTAGTTAAAGTTTTGTGAAATTACTGAAAATATATGTTTATATTTTGTATAAAGGTAAAAAATAACTGAAAGATTATAATTCTTGAATTTATGAGAAAAATGATTTCTGGCTTTCGTAGTTATTTGGATATAGCAGTATTTTATTTATTCACTGTTTTTTCATTCTGATATATGAACTCTGATGTCTCTACTGGGGCAATTAATTAATAGTATCCTTTATTGTCCCAAATTAGTTTGCACCTTTGGACAAAGGAAAAAAGAAAGGAAGAAAGGAAAGAAGGGAGGGAGGGAGGGAGGGAGGAAAGGAGGTAGGAAGGAAAGGGGAAAAGAAGAACTGAGGAAATGATAGTATTTCCTTTTGGAAATGAAGGATCCTTTCACACCATGCAGGGTGTTTGCCAATGCTGATGTATATATTTTATGGAACTTTGGCTGTCCTCTTCTTCCTGTACTATAGTTTAGCGTCTCAACTTGAGGTTTGTAAATAGGGACAAATGAGATAGCAAGTTTAAGGAATGTCAAATGTTCTTGAAAACTTCCCACTATGAGGACAACTGAGAAATGACAAATGTGTTACCTTGTTGGTTGAAGTTTAAAGCTAACTGTTTTTTATTATAAGGCAATAAACCTTTCCATTTTTCAGTCTGTTTTGTGTTACTTAAACACTGTTTCACTGAGATGTATGTCATTGAATTGATTTGAACTTGATAAGTTTTGCACTTTAGTTTTATTATTTTAATAAATAAAGGTGGCTATATGGTTTTAGCACATTAAGAAACATTTTAGCAGAACAATTGACTTTGATTATAATTTATAAATGTATCACTACTTGATATTAAAACTAAATCCATTGCAACTTAAACTGGATATACTTTTTGTAATTCTACATATTGTTAGATATTAATATTCTAATTCATGTCTAGTCTATTTTTGAAGCTACTGAGCAATGCATTCAGAACTATTAGATGATACGTGTTTTTTCTTACACAGTTTTTTTCTATTAACTCCATTATAAAAGTATATTTTGAAATGTGAGAGGAACTGCATCAATAATAAGTAAGGCTTCACTCTCCACAAATGCAAAGTGGAAGGGAGAGTTGACAGTCTGTTGGCTAATTTTGAAAAATGTCCTATTTTGGATTGATTATCAGTGCAATAGATAATACTTATTTCTAAACCTCACTATTTTAAAGTAGGAAAAAAAAAAACTTTCAAAATTGCCTAATCAATAAAATTAGAGGCTGGGTAAGTATGAAATATGGAAAGTAGAAAATTTACACGTTACACATTCACACATTGATTACACATATTAAAGTATGAAATAAGAATATTTTTCATTCACTTAAGTTCTGGCAGGACTAACTTTTGAAGGGATAGTATAGCCAATATTAAAGATATTGTGAAATCAATATTCTATACAATATAAGTAAAACCTTATTTTGTTTTTATTTCTTTAATCATAAAGCTCATTCATAACTTATTTTGTGCTCTAGTAATTTGATTTTGAAATGTAATTCCATCATAATATATAGTCATTGACAAATTAACAGATTGTGTCTTGTCTGAAATGCCTGGTCTCAAATTCTGTTTTCTCTATTTGCACATTGAAGGCAATTAAAAATAAATAAAACAACTACTATATTTAGGAACCAGTAATCTGATAAATTAAATAATTATAGTTTGATCTATCTTTGGTTCTATTAAGAATAAAAATGTTAGTTATGTATACAAATCATTTGAGAACTATGGTATGTATCTTTTCTACAATTTGATAAGTCTATAAAATTTGCAAGACATTAATGTTAATTTGAGAAATAAGGTATACTTCTACTGCAGTAATAATGAAATCTAGTTAGAAAATTAAAATAAGAAAATAAGTGAAATAAAATAAAGCATTTATATTTTAACATTGCTAAAAACAAACCATCCTCAGAAGGAAATTAGATATTTACTAAATTAGGTATTTAGCAAATATCGTTATCAAGTAATTTATCTTTATAAATAAATACAAGCTCTAGCAATACTCTCTAGCATAAAGAAATCTTACTATTTTTTGTTTTGCTTTTGTTTTTTGTGGGTTTTTAAATTTTTTTTATTTTTTATTTTTGGTGTGGACATTGTAGATATAATTAAAATCATCTCTCATTTATATTGCCTTTCTGGAGCCACCCTTCCACTACATTGGGTGAGGGAGGCAGCAAGAATGAACTCATCATCAAATATATGTAATTGTTTTATTATTTGAAACTTAGGTGCTGTATCTTATTTATATAATGAACCCTAATATTTTCAGTAGTCACTTATGCTACACAAAAATTGCATTTCCTGATCTCAGAAGTTAACCAGAAATCTGTGAGGTTCTGAACATGCCAGAACCTAAAATGTATAGCACAGTTTAGGAAAAAAAACTCATTTGAAATTCAGGAACTCATGTCAAATTCAGGAATGAGGTTAGACCTAGAAACTGAGTAAGCCTAAGACTTTCAAATATGTTGCTTTTACATTGCAAAAGGAGCTAGTATATTTTCTGCGCAGTATAATACAGCAGATGAATTGTAAAACAATAAAATCTCTATTGATTTGCCATGTATTGCTTCAATAGTGGGTTTGTGACAAATAGGTATTTCTGAGTCCTTGCAACGTACTTTAATAATAAAGGTGAACAAAGATAAATTGGACCAATTAGCAGAAATCTTCCAGAAGAGTTCACCCTTATGGAAAGAACCTAAGTCTCTACACTGCTACATGAAATTGTTTAGTAAATTAAATTAAGTCTATTGTTGATCTGTTTAGTTTAGACTCAAACCTTCCAAGATCTTTTCCTCAAAACAGGGTGCTTGGCTTAAAATTAAGAAATTGCAGTGACAGTTTTTGGCCTTTGCAAACAAAGCCAAGATTAGATTTTGAAACTCACAGGGCATTTAAAAATCTCAATTATCCAATAGTCATGAAGTCCTTTTTTTTTTTTTAAGATGGAAGGACTAATATATGTATAAAAAAATGATGACCAAAGTTATGCTAATTTTTATCCAGTGGTAAAGTGATTGCTGATTTTTTTTCTTTTGAAGTTCTGATAATCATAGATATAGAAATGGAGTCTCAATTTTGATGTATTATAAATCAAAATTAGAATGCCTCCATTAATTTCTTAGTGTTTTACACTTTTAATTAATTTTAATACCATTCTCTTACAGCTAAATCAGAAAAAAATATTACTTAATTTAGATATTATGAATTTAGTGTACATTTTTGTAATCATTAATCTCCTGATTTTGAGGAATTGCATATGGTGTTTAAAAGACCAATATGCTGGTATTTTAAAAAGTATTCAATATCGTGGCATGTCTTTAGGAAGTACCTAAATGAATAAATGTTTATATACACATGCAAGTAAATCTTAAAACTTTTGGTCAACCTAGAGTATTTTTTTTATTAAAAGATACTTAATAATTACTGCACATGAACAGTGTTCTCTCTCATACAACCTTTATCTCTCTTCCACCCCCGGATGCTGTCATTTATAAAAACAAGGTGGTTAGTTATTTTGGAGAGGTTAAGGTTTCAGACCAAGTCCTAACATTTAGAATTGATGTGATTTTGGACAAACCTCTTAATCCTTATCTTTATTTTGTTTCCTTATTTTTAAAATGAAGTTAAGAAAATTTGCCATTCTTTCCTCATAGAGCTGTTGTGGTAATTAAAACAATATGATCTTTGAAGTTTTTCAAGTATCAATGCATAGATAGCTACGTAGATAGATATATAATATTAGTGTTTTACATACAAATCAATACAATTTACATATATCGTAAATAGTACATAAGAAACGTAAGATTAGAAAAAGATGGAGGCAAATTGATATTTATTCATTTAGTTATACTTGATAAATGCTTCCCATCAATCTGGATCTATATACTAGTTAAGATTTAAAAAAAGTTAAGCCTTTTCCCAAGAGAGCCCTAATTTCGCTGTTAGGAACGTAAAGCCTGGATATTCTTTCCCTAAATATTTCTTGAATATCTTTAAACCACGATGCTGCTCTTGATGACATTTTCTCTTAGGTGATAGCTAGCAATGTATTTAGCTCAACAGGCTATTTGGCATCCACTGAGTATTTTTTAGCTGTGAATTATCATAAGGTCACTTTCTTTTGAATCTATTTTGCTTAGTCACAGGCTATCACTTCTAGTCTCATTTGCAAGTTAAAGTGTTTTCCTGAATGATACAATGAACTGGTAGAATTAGTGATGGGAAACTATGTGGATTAAATAAATCATTTGAATATTACTTAAAGCACACGAATACCTTGAAATTAAATCCTCAGAGAATTAATGAACCTCTCCTACTTCTGAGCAATCAAATCAATTCATCACCAACTTTCACTTACCAGTAACCTTTTATATCCCATGTTAGACATCTTCCTGATATTCCAAATATAACAAATAAACAATTCTTACTGAGAACCTTTATAGAGTTAATGATTCTACATGGTCTGTTTTTTACTTATAGTACATAGTATACCAAACTACAGGATTCTTCAAATATGGTTTGGAGTACCGTATCTCTCAAACATCAACATAAGATATGCAATAATTTGTAATTTTCTAAAAGCACAAATTTGAATTAACATACACTGTGAGAGGCTGGTGTAAACATTTGTTCCATTATCCAGTATTGGACACACAGAAATTTTCCGAAGTGGTAAATAATATCTTCTGGTGGACGTGAAGGGAAAATGCAATGGCCTATGAAAGTGATTGTTCTGGACACACAACAGAAGTTGCAGATATATTCAATAGATGGATGTTCTGTATTTGCTGTAAACAGAAAACAGATTTTTAATTTGTAAAGTTGTTGCCTTATATGATAAGTTGCACCTGATGATTTATGAGAATTATTACATCTCAGGACATTATATTTCTTGAAGGTGGTAAGGGGTGGGCTATCTTTTCTTTCTCATGTTGCTACCTTTTTCATCTTAGCACTTCTAATGGATCTTTCTCACCCTTCTAGCTAAATTCTTCTTTCTAAATCATTTTTTTCCTATTCTCATTTCACCTTCATTCTGGTATTAAGTATAATAAAGTATAAAATGCATTTCAATAGAGTGGATCATCTATAGGACAAGAGATAGTAAAAACAAAAACCCTACATTTTATTTTTATAACCACACTGACTGGGACAAATTAATACAATATGCTATTATTAAATAAGTAACCATGACTATTTTTCTAGAAATATATTTTTATAGTTTATTTTCATTTTTCATTGGAGTTTTATGTGGTTTCATTTAGGATATCTCAACCACCATGAAGACTAAATTCTATACTTAGATACACATAGCTTCCATTTAATCGGTGGTAAGATGCACAAATAAATACACTCAGGCACAACATATACGGTTTAGGGTTATTCAAGACTCACTTTTTGGATGATCCAAGGAAAAGAGATATTCTGAATATTTTGGCTTATGCGTATATAGGTGCTTGGAAATTTATCATCATACTTTAAAGTTAGTACTGATCTTGGAAATATTCATAGTAAGAGAATTTCTTCTAATTCCTTTTTCCTATCTTGACAAATGGATTACACATATGCATTTGGTTTCCTCTCAAATTAGTTTACTACAAAACTTGTCGTTAGAGTCCGAGGGGACAGTATGGTGCAGGGATTAAGGATGAGGTCTCTGATTATGACTGCCTGGGTTTAAGAGTCCACCGCGCTGCCCAGTGATGTGACCTGAGGTAGGTTATGTCTCCTCTCCCAGGCTCAGTTTTCCCACTTGGAAAGTGAGGATACCCTACAACTTATATCATAGGGTTGTTGAGAAAATACATGCAGTCATTACTAAAAATACTTAATATAGTGCTTGACATGTGTTATGCATTCCATTATTGCAAACACCTTTCTTCACATTATTATTGAAACAATTGTACAAAATTATTGCTAGTCTTACTTTCATTTTTAAGCCCTGAGTATTTCAATGTGAACAATATATGTGCAACATTAGTATAAGATTATTGTGTATAAGCATATCTTTCAATACCTGTTATTAAGATACCCAATATATGGTTGCTTATGAATATCATGATGAACATGTATACAACCATGTTCTAAAACCTGTATTAGATGAATATTTTAGTAAAAATAATTTTAAAATGTCTAAGCTGCAAATTGATTAGGATACTATAAATCTTTTTTATGGATTAAGCTAGCTTTTATTTAAACATTTGATACACACCATAAAGATATCTTAAAGTAAAACATTTTAGTCAAGCAAAAATAATTTTGGGGAGAATATTAACTAAATTTGCAGAGGATATACGCACCCCTGTATGATTTTACTTTAAATACCTCAAAATTCTATGAGTAGGTGCTACTATGACCCCCATTTTACCTATAAGAAAACTGAAGCTTGAAAAGTTAAAATAACTTTGCTTACACTTTAGAGTTGTAGTATGGTTTAAAGTTTCATAGTGTAATAATGCAACTTTAATCCTCCACACACAAATCAAGCTTATGGAAATGACTATTAGTTCATAAAGAAATAAAATTCATCTCACTTCTGAAAATTAAAATTGCATATATGTATATAGCAGAATCCCATTTCAAATGAATAAAGTAACAAGCAGCTGTGGAATGGAGAAAGGAAAGAAGAAAAAGGAGAAAGAAAATCAGAAAAAAATATAGACCAATATGTTAACAGAGTTATCTTTGAGTAGTAGGATTATAGACTTTCAAGTTTTAGATTACAAATTTACAATATACAGTCTAATTTTTAAATTCTGGGTATTGATTACTTTTGTAATAAAAAGGGAGACAATATATATCAACACCCCCTTCCCCCCAAAGAACCCCCCCCCCCACAATTCCCTGGCAATTCGGCCATATTCTAAGACAACCATTATTTATACCTGAATGATTTACTCTCTAGAAATGAAAAGAAAAAAAGTCTTTAAAAAAGTTGAACCTATTTGTACTTTGTTTGAGGTTATCAGATATAAAAGGATTCCAGAGAAGTTTATCTAATGGAATGTGGTATTACTTATTTTAAAAATTAGGCCTTATTAGAAAGCATAAAGCAGCATACCTAATATTAGTTCTAAATTTTTTATGTATTGGTCAATAAATAAACTTATATTCTTAAATGTCCCAAAGGAAAATTGAAAAATGTTTAAAAATTCAACATTAATTCCACTGTGAAGATTATCTTCATGTAACATGTAAATACACTCTTCCCTGTGTAAAGACATTTAAAACTGGCTTCACCCTATTCACAAATATTATATACTGATCTTAGTGAATTCCATAAGTAAGTTTATTTGTTTTTAATTTTAAAGTTTTATATTTTGAAATAGAGAACTTAGACTATTTGGAGATATTTTCTCACCTATCGGATCCCCTTATACTTTGTAGCTAAGAAATTAAAATTTTGTGACCAGTTGATTATATATAAATGTTAACAGTTGTTATTTCTGTTTTAATTAAATGTGATTTTCTTTTCATACTTTTTGGTTTACAATGGACATGTATTGGTTTCATAATTAACACAGTAAACATTTCTTAATGTAGGGGCTCTGTTGAATGGATGGAACGGTAGTACTCCTTCCCCTACTCTAGAAATAATAAAAGGATTATAGACTTTGAATTTTTAGATTGCATATTTATTTTATATATTCTAATTTTTTTAACCTTGAGTATAGATTACTTTTGTAATAAAAAAAGGAGACAGTATATATTAAAAAGAAAATCCTCCCTCTAAAAAATACCAATTCACTGGCAATTCTGCCACATTCTAAGATAACCATTATTTGTACCTGAATGATTTTTGTCTTCTCACATTCCCATGTGCAGTTGGGAAAATGACAGAAGACATTGGGAAAGGAGGGGCAAGGTGTATCAGAGAAGTTGAAAAATGTCCTGATGTTAAAAAAGTCAGGTATAAGTTTAGAATATAGGAAATATGGAACACCTGTGTTAGGGCAGACAGAGAATGAGACAGTGGGGAGGGGACATTTTCCTACTTGGTAGAAGTCATCCTTAGAAGCATCAGGTGTTAGGAAACCCTTGTCTAGTGGTGACATTTGCTTCTAGAGAGGTTCTAAGAAGAGGATCCCAGCTTCTCCACGTGTCTTTTGGAAATCGATCATTCACTATATTCCACTGTGAAATATGAACCATGGTAGAACAGAAGCTGGAACAAATTAGTGTTTAGTAATTTTTTAACAATTCTGTACTTTTTTTTTTTGTAAAGGCAGATAATAAACTAGCTGTTGTGAAAGCATCCAGTGGTGTACAAATCAGACAACTCCCTCTCCTGTTTTCTCAATCTCTCTCACGAGGAAGTGTAAGTAATGGAGATATAAGACGGCATGTAAAGTAGAGTGATCTTTTTCCCTCAGTGTAAACGATCTTTTGAATACAAATTAATAAATTCTATGTGAAGAGATTAGAAAATTAAACTTTATGACGGTTGGGAGACTGGTGCCTGGCAGTCAACAAGAACACCTATCTTATTGTGAACTCAGCTGTTTTAATAGGGCTCTAGGATGTCCAGAAATGATACACAGGATATTGGCAACAGGAAATGCTTTGTTTTTAAATATTTAATATTGAATGGTACCTTCCCTTTGTGTTCTTAACACATGACTGCGTGGCTTATATGAAGATATTTCTGGTTTGAAATTAACTCTCATACTTGAAAGCAATTTCTGATTTATAGATTGAAGAATGAAAGCCTGAAACTGCTCTCATGCTTATTTAATCATGTATTTTTTCAGTGTCAAGATAGAGTTTAGATTATAAATGAATTCATTTGTTCTGTAGAACTGTGGCCATGCTTTATGACAAATGCAGGATACATTCATCTAGATTTTTCTATCATGAAATCAGAACTTTTGAAAGTGACAAATTTGAGTAAAGATCAAAGTAAAGATGCATTTCAAGTTATAATATTTCATCCATTTTTTAGTTATTATTCATCATGTTGCTACAGAATAGAAATTATGTTAAGGCTGTTTGAGATTTTATATTCTCTTTTCAATCAGATTCATTAAAAGCTGGGAATCACCATAGCATTCTGGAAAATGTGTGGGTTATCAAACTTCGTTTTAAATATTTGTTTTGCTATGTATTAGCAGTGTGACATTAGTTAAACATCTGAATTTCAACTTCCTCTTCTGTCAAATGAGGTTAATTATACTTCCTTTGCAAGCTTGTTGTAAGGATTACAGATGTTTCATGTAAGTTTTTATGTGAAAATGCTAGTACCTTGCCAGGCAAGTATGTTCAGAAAAGAGATGGCATTATTATTATTATTGTTATTATTATTACTCTGTCCTTATACCAAACATAAACCATGTCATTGATTTCATAAATTACCATACAATTGTATATTTTCAATCATTTACTACATAGTTTATTGCAGTAAATATTAAACCTTCACATGGAATCTGCAAGAGTGTCAAACAGATGGAGTTTTCAGTAACAGGCAACCCCTTCATACTGAAAAATGACATTTGATTTTCAGCCAAGTCAGATTACTAATCACTGTTCTCTATTCCCTTTAACACACACCACACACACACACACACACACACACACACACACACACACACACACACACACAACCTATAAGCTTCTATATTACATTAACCAAAAAACACAAAGATAGATAGAGAATGGTACATAATTAAAGGATTACTTTTTAAAGGAACATCTGTGGTTTTCAAAGTACCAGTCTATATATTTTTAAGTGAAGGACTAAAGGGACAAAAGTAATATTTTAATAATATAGATGAAAAAACAATTTCCTTTAAGAGAATTAATGAGAACCTTTAATATGTCTTTCTGTTCCAAATTTACTTAAAAACTATTAGTATTTCATTTTACTAAACTAAATGACCTTAGTTCCATTAATATACTGAAAGTAATAAGTATTTAAATATTACAAATACAACCTAACATCACTATTTTGTTTCTTGACTGGTATCAAGTTGATTCTGATTTACTCATACTTGAATGTAGTAAAACTTTTTGCTAGATAAATATATGCAGACACAATAATTACTTATTTATTACTTATTAATGTTATTATTACTATTTTAAGTACTTTGTTTAGTGCCCTAACCTTTGGTGTTTCAGTGAGGTCCTTGTTGTTGTAGGGTCATCAGTGCACCGAGTTACAGCGTTGTCTGATAGAATGTATGGCGCTTGCACACAGATAGCTTCAAGTACACCTGGGTGGAATGCACTGTAATTTAAAAACCTTAATTTGTCGTGCGAGTTTGCATGACTTGCACAGGTGAAATGTCAGACGTGAGAATGTTTGTACTGGCAAGATAACTTCTGCAGCACTTTGAAATTAGTGCGAGCAGACATGACATCATGAAGGGATCCAAATGGGACCCGGAATCACAGTCCGATGCCGACAAGAGAAGGAACCCTCTGGCTGGGCAGACGTACATTAATTAGGGCCACTCGGAGCAGTTTTTATTCTATCAAAGGTTTTGGCTGAGAGGCCACTGACTTAGGGAAATTCTCATTCTCTTTTGCCTGAGAAGCCGACTGTATTCCCGTCTGAGTGTTGTAAGAGTCGGACAAGTTACGTAATAAATGACTGCAACGTACATATAATGATGTTTTTCTATACCTCAACTTGATTTCAATCTCCAGTCCTCATACTGCCAGGCAGAGAAAAATAATCTCAGCCAATTCAGACGAATTTTGGTCAGGACTTCCTCCATCAACTCAGGGATTTATTCCCCCCTCTCTTTTTCCTAGTTGGATTTCAGTTTTGCAGGTGTTGGTGGCAGGGAGCAGCTGATCTCCCCTTTCCATGTTGTAGCCACTGATAACCTGCATCCTGGCGAGTGTGGGTCCATGTGGAGGCTACTGCGCCCTGTCCTGCCGCCTGCAGAGGTGACTGTGTGTGCGCCTCTCTCTGTCTCACCTGCTGCACTCTCGCCAGCATGGAGAAACATTCTTCTACAGGACGGTACCTGCAACACACTGATGTGGGCAACTCTGTGAAGCTTGCTGCCTCCCCCGGCTCCACTTTAGACAAAGGTCCCCTCTGCGTTCCAAAACGATCTCAGGCTTTTATTGGATAATTGATACAGTGTACAGACTTTGTAGTTAAGGCCACTCTAATGTCTTCCACTAATATCTTAGTTATTGCTGCCTCATAAGCTTTCTTCTCAGTCTGGACAATAATTAACTTGTAGATGTGTGGAGGCAGGTGGATGGAAGGGAGACATTATTCACTCATTCATTCATTTATTCATTCATTCATGGATGGGAGTCCTTTAAATCTGTTAACACATAAACTTTATGTGCTACTTAAAGCCTACTCAAAATGCACGTTTTTGAAACTCCAAATCCCCTTTCTTACAAATCATTATTTTTGAGATTTAAAAACTCTTTACTTTTAAACTCAACAACCAAGAATGTTCTCTTCTCTTGTTCAGCACTAGGGTTTCTGCTGTGATAGCCCTGCCCTGAGTTAATGAATTTGAAGATAATAGTCTGAATGGTGAGAGAGCCACTGGGTTATAAAACAACAGCTACAGTAATTACAAAATCATTGATTAATATATCAAAATAGTAACAAACTGTGACTGGTTTCGCTTTCCTTGTTTTACAAAAGCAAGCCAATGGTTTGCAAGGATCAAAGGAAAAAAAATACACAGGATATATGGATTAGAGATTTTTTTCTCCCTTTGGTTTATAAAAAATAACTTTTTTAAGGAGTCAAACGAGATATGGAATGTCTGATAAAATTTCTCTAACTTTTGATCTTTGATGCTGCCGCTTAATAAAGGGACTTGATTGAGGCACATACAGTATTAAACAGTTTTTTTTTTAACGATTTTAATTGCAGAAAAACTATCTCAGATGAAGAGGCATGAGTGACTATAAAGTTGACTAAATGTGAGGTTTGCATTGGTTACTTGGGGTGATTTCCTTAGAGGAATAGTTCTGATTCTTTACTTCAGACCTACAGCAGCTTCCTTTTATTTTTCCAATAAAATCTGAACAATTGAACACAGTACTTGGGGGCAGCCAGGACCTACCTGACTGGACCCCACCTCTTCAGGCTTGGCTTCCGCTCTGTGCCTTCATGAATCTGGCCATCAGGTTCCATTGACCTCCATTCCTTTCAAAGTTTTCCTGAACTTTCGGGACCCCATAAATTGATGCATCCTGTTCCCTTCACCAAGTGACACTCCCTCATCAACGAACAGGCTCTCCCTTTCACCCCATGGTTCCCTCAGTCTCTGCCCTACTTCTGCTCCTAAGGAATCTCTCCTACTTCTTCTGTGACACTTTTTTAAGGCTACACTGTGTTGCAGATATTTGGATATTTGTGTAGTAGAAAAAGCACCAGGCCAAGAAGGAGAAGACTTGGGTTTTACCCTGTTTCAAGTATCATGAAAAAGCCATTTCAATTCTATGTATGTCAGGTCAGTCTGTGGATTCCGTAACTGCCTTTGCATTGTTTTCAGTGTGAGTTTTTTGGCTAAAGTTTTGAACGCCTTGTGTACAGAAATCACCTCTCAATTTCCAATAGTGCTTTGTATTCAGTAAATATTTGCTGAATCAAATAGAATTTGCTAAATCCAGTGGGATAAATAGGGAAAATCATGGTAAGTTTAATTACTTTATTTGATTAAGTAAATGTTAATGTTAATAAATATTATCTCATTGACAAGGGGTAGGTAAGGGGTTGATTGTGGGCCTCCCTTTCCTATCCCTCCATCTCAGCCAACAATTGTGATTTCCTTCTCTTATATCTGCAGAGCAAAAGTTTTTAATATTCTTTCTTTGTATAGTTAAGGAGATATATAGTAGTTCATAGCAAAGAAAAGGGCTGGATATTATCTACTAATTCATATTTCACTTGACAAGCTTCTGAATAAGCTCAGAAAGCTTTGCCAGGTAAATACCAAGTCAGATCACTTTATTTCAAAGAAGATAAAAATAACTCAGTTCCTTGATAACAATCTGAACCTTTTCAGTAATTCAACAAGTGGCATTTGGTGTTGTAGCTCACTGCCGTGGGTTCATTTTGGTAAAGATGATCTATTTTAGAGAAAATAAAAAATAAGCTTACCTTTATCCTTCTTAGCCCATCACTTCTGCTGTTCAATTACGTGCTCTTTGCTTGTGTGTACCTGAAATAGTGAGAAAGAATAAAAAAAAAAAAAGAAAATTAAATATAACTCAATAGCATTTTGTGAAAGGCAAATATTTACAATTTTAATTGATGACAGACACACACACTTCATAAAACTATTAGCATGCAACTCCAGCTGTAAAAACTGAACAGCAATATGCCTAAGCTAATTCGCAGCAAAAAAGTAAACCAATCACATTGACAAAAGCCACCATAAACAAAAAAACTGTATTTAAAAGATTAACAGTTTTGGCATTCATCCCTACCATCCAGTCTTTCACTTTCTTTTTTTCCATCAAAATTTAGCTTACGTTTGATGTTAGCAAGAGTTGCATTACTATTATTGTTAATTTTAGTTCTGTTTATTACCTTGAGGGTTATATATTGTAAAATAATTTTGGTGCCTCTAGTTAATGTTAATTAGTTGTTTTAATAACCTATAGACCTATTTGTTATGTTTTTGTAGGTTTACTTTTTTAACTATCAGGAACTTAATAACTGAGAATATTTAACATTACTGTTGCATAGGCAAAATTACAGAGTTACTATTAGTGTTACCTGTTTAACGTTTAGTCATCCTTTGAGTCCTGCGACATATTTCCTTAATAATCATCAGCCATCAAGTCTGATAGTCTCAAAAGAAATATCAGCCCTCTAAACTGCCTTCAAGGGCGGTGATATTTAGCACTGAAAATTACAAATAAAGTTTTTGAGGTTGAATAGCAACAACTGGCCAGTGACACTGATGATTTGTTTGTCAAAACAAATTGTTATAAACTACGCAAATGAAGTCCACGCACTCCTTTGAGTGAAAACAATAAAGTGAATCTACGCAATGCTTACATGTTGGATGGGATATTTAATGTGCGGGGAAACTCAAAGGTTGAAGAACTAGGCATTTAGACAGTGGTAAGTGGTAATCTTACCTCTTTATACTCCATTACTCTTTCTCACGAGAGACATGCTAATGCAAACAAGTCAATCAGAATTTGTGTTTAGCAAGATAAAGCTTAGAGGATAGTTTAAAATCCATTTATTATTCTAAATCCATTTTTTTCCATTAACATATTATACATTAGTGTTTACTAACCATGATTCATGTAACAGTTTAGTTTGTTAACTTTTAAATTATTTAACAACCATAAGTTATTAATACATTTTTAAGTATTACACAAATATCTTAAAACAGGCTTGGGTTCATTTTTGTAATTTTTAAATAGAAAACATTTTAGGCATCTCTTGAAGAAGAAATAAAGCAGGCATTTAAAGCTAGAAAACAAGTAATTCCAAATTTAATTTATACAAAAGTTTTCAGCTTTATTGACAAATTATGGCAAACATATTTGACAAATTGTGGTTTCCTATTTAGAGAAGCTTACACATGGAACTTTATGTGTGTGTTTGTTTTTTCCCTTTTTTAACAAATACAGGTTAAAACACTGAACAATTCAGTTAGCTACGTACATACAGTAGCTGCTATTTTCAACCCCATTAAAACAGCATTTAAAATTAAATTTACAAACTTAATATCGAACATCATCATCTAACTAACAGATATTAAAAGACAGGTTAAAACATCTTATCTACAACTTTATTATCATCTAGTTCAAAAAATCATATTACAGTCTTTTAGCAACCCTAAACAAAGTTTTTGCTAGTTGATTGAGACTCAAAATTTGTTAACAGATTCATGCTCTTTCTTAAAAAAAATAAAATAAAAAAAGAAAAGAAAGAAAAGAAAAAAGAAATTAAAAAGATTACACACAACAATGAAAAACAACCAAGAGAATATCATCCTACTGAATGATTTATAGACAATGCTTGCCAATGACTCTTTTAGTCTGTTTTTTAAAATAATACTAGTGTCAATGTCACGCCAACAGTATAGGGGAAATACAAGAAATATATGGGAGTAATCATGAGCAGTTATCCCTAGAATAGGAAAAAAGAAAAAAAAAAGGACTATTACTTGTATTGTTGCTGTTTATGTGGAGACCACAGGCTATGAATTGTCTTTGAGGTGAGGTCACAGTGGGGAGGACCTTCAATATCTACCATAGGGGTGCTCCCTGAACACCCCTCTGGCTGACCTTGGCGGTGGCGCCTTCAGGCTGGAGCGGGCCGTGGACCATTCTTCTGGTGCTATGAACAAGAGAAAGACAATAACATTCACATGGCTTCACAGTTATCAGAAACAGTTATTTAAGACACAGTAGTCTCAGAAAGAAAAGGAAATAAAAGATCTCAACACTGATGGCTCAAGCCTTACTGCATTTTCCACATGATGAGATCATCCCCCAAAAGGATATATGTCGAAATGCAGCCACTTAGATAAACTTGTTCACTGTTCAAAAAGAGACAGTTCTTAGATAACCCCATATCTACTATGTGTGAAATTTCTATGCCACAAATAGAGGAGTATCAATGTGAACTACTCCATATTTAATCCTTTATACAGACTCCTAAAAGAAATTGGATATAGAAAACCAGTGGTTCTTAGGCCTTGATTAACTTCAGAATCTCCAGGGAATCTTCAAATTAAAAACAAAACAAAGAATGACTAATGCCTATTCTCTACCTCCCAAACCAAATGACTAGAAAACTCTACAGGGCGGGACCTACATTCTGGCATTTTTTCAAATACTTCCCTAGAAAATTCTTATGTGGCCCCACGGTTGAGATCCATTGTGCAAAACAAAATTGGTCAGAGATAAGCAAGATATGGAGTAGAGTAAATTTTAAGTAGCAAAATCAGTAAAGAAAAACAATATATTAGTTTTTCCAAATAAACAAGTTGGAAATAAATAGGTG
This sequence comes from Rhinolophus sinicus, assembly GCF_057876585.1. Lineage (NCBI taxonomy): Eukaryota > Metazoa > Chordata > Mammalia > Chiroptera > Rhinolophidae > Rhinolophus > Rhinolophus sinicus. The sequence continues at coordinate 82,371,775 of NC_142502.1, read as the reverse complement.
TTAGCACACTAGGAAAATTTCTTATTTACCTGTTAATCAGACTACCAGTAACCTTAATGTTTTGGAACCTAGCCAAAACCCAAACTTTTGAGTATTATGGAAAATAGCATTTATAAAGTTTATGCCCCCAGAAGAGAAATGCAGACCTCCTTCAAAGGGCCATGGACTTAATATTGGCTTTATGATGACTTATTTGACACAAGAAACTAGGTTATCTGGGTTTTTCAATCAGAATTTAGTTCTTCAGTAAAGAGCAGATTTTATTCGTGGGGCTACAGTGGGAGGAAGTACGGACATAAAAAGGGTTATTAGAGACACATTGCCGTGGATAGCTGATATCAAAGGTGGTGGTAATGACAATATCAAATGGAAAATCCCTGCAGACTGAGGCCAACTGATGTAGAGTATATGCCCCCTAAAAATATCTCTAGACACTTACCCAAACTGACTAATAAAACCTTTATGCTTAAAAAAAAGAGTATCTCTGGCAAAAACAATAAGAAAAAATTCAGTTGCACTTACTATATGATAAGGCAAGTGCTAATGATCTACAATATAGAAAAATGATCAAAAGTTTATCAATGTAGAAACTAATAGCACTTAAGTGGGAAACATGAGGTTTCTGAGGATATCCTTTATTATAAATTATATCTGGTGATACACAGAAAATTGTATTTCCTTCACTATTTAAGGTACATACTTATGTTTATTTCATTATGTGATAGGACATAAAATAGAAGTGAGAACCAAAATAAATATGACAAATGTTACCTTTACCCAGAATGCAGACCTACCTAGACCAGGGGTTGGTGAACTATGGCCTGTGAGCAAAATGCGGCCAGCTGCCTGTCACAGGCATGTTACAGCGTGTCACAGGCATGTTACAGCATGTCACAGCCATGCTGATTTCCAAACACTGTCTATGGCTGCTTTCACTCTCCAAAGGCAGAGATGAGTAATGCGACAGAGACCCTGTTGCCTACAACGCCTAAAATGGTTACACTGTGGGCTTTTACAACAAAGTTTTACAGACTCCTGCTCTAGATCCTACTGTCTTTTTTTTGGGTGGGAGATTGTAGATGTTGGTATTTCTGATGTGATCCCTTAAGGACAGGAATGTACCCCTGAGCTTCCAGAATTTCTCAACATAGACGTTTTAGAGCAGAATTTTATGTGAGTACTTGTTTTTAATTAAACAAAACTTTCTTTGATGTACTACAAAGGAAAATGGACTTTTGCTACAAGTTTGAAAGTGCCTTCTTAGCCTTATGTAATATAAATTTTATACTGTCTATGAATAATCAAGAATATGTCAATGTCCTTCTCCTCTAGTGATCAACTCTATTCCAGTTTATTATTGTTTTTAACAAAGGGAATGTACCACTTTTTGCTCCATTTGTTCTAGGGTGTGAGAGATCCCTGGGTTGCAGTCTATGGGTTTAGGAGCTGAAATAACATAGGTTTCAAGATTTCCCAGGGAATGGAAGTTCTGGATCCTTTCTTAGATGCTGAATATTCCTGGTAGGTTCTGTAAAATAGCGAAACAACCACGAGCAGAAGGACAGCAATACCTGCTTCATCTACCCCCCGATTTGCCAGAACTTTTAAACTGGAATAATCCTGGGAATTTGCCACAGAAAACTTAAGTGTTTAATAACAACTCATTGATTTGGTTTCACTGTATACCTAAAGCTGTAGACAGCTAATTTGTGGACTTAAAACCTTAGATTTCTTAACTGTTGGCCAACATTAAAATGGAAAGTGTCGCTGTTCACTGCTCTATCCCTAGTGACTGGGAAAAATACAATGCCTCGTAAGGGTTTGCATGCAATGAACAACTGTAAGAATGAATGATTAACTCTAGGAACTGTGAAGCAGAAAGAGCTCCCTGTGACAACCTTGAAAACAGTAACAATTGGGCTGAAGAAATTCAACATTAATGTTGAAAGCTCTATAACGAGAAATCTTATATATTTGTTACAGAGTTGAAGTCAGACTTTTTACTGAAGAGGGTTAATTAGCTAAGTACCAAAATAATTCACTATTGGATTCAATGAAACAATCATAGCGGAATCCCATTACAAAAAAGGGTAAAAACATTATGTTTCACTGCACAAAAATGTGCTCTTTCATAATTCTGTTTGTATGGGTACTGATACTATTGTTCTTTCCTCCTTGAAAAGGCTAGGAAAATGGGAAATACTATTAGTCTTCCATAATTGTAACAAAAAAGACAGCCAAAATGAATTCATACCCAGGCACAGTGAGTTTTAGATTTCCTAGGATTCCTTACCATTAGCAGAGAAGTCAAGGATTTATTCACTTAATTCAGATCTTGAGTTCATTATTTATATATTCTCCATAATAATAGTGAATTGAGATCAAGAAAATATTTTTTCTATTTGTGCCAAATTTCCTTGGTCTCTATTTTCCCTAATATTATAATGTTTATATACAGTACAGCCACACATTTACAATCTCCATATGATAATATAAGCCAGCATCTCTCAGTGAAGTGATGGTCTTTGATCTGGACCAGAGAACACTGATTCAATGAATATTTTTTTTGTTTTGGTCATCATATAGTGTGTAATTGAGCCTTATGTGGTCAGCTAATCACCTCATTGCTCACCAGAACCTCTTGGATTTCTTCACTATAAGGATCAGAGATAGAAGTCATTCTTAAAAATATAAGGAATTCTAACTTGAGTCCACCATGGAAACTTACACATGGAAAACACCCAAACATATGGTCCTCATGGTGGGAATTCTCTAAAATTTGAAGTTGTAAAGGCCCAGGAATGGCCTTAGAATTTACATGTTTTCTTGGGGTGCTCTTTTCAGCAAACAAGGTAGATTTAAAATATTTTTTGGCTTCATGCAAATTTTGGAGTCCTGGCCAATTGTTTCTATTCCAATGAGGTGGTCTAGAGAATGTCATAACAAAAAAAAAAAAAAAAATCACTGCAGACAATGAACTTTAGAGATAATCATTCTTTGTCCTCCTAGAAAACGATAAAGGAAGTAAGATGCTCTCAATATCAGGATCATTGTCATATCAGAAGTATTAACTAGACTATGCATGTGAATCAAGCAAATAAAGTATTACTTAGAAAAGGTACAAAATAACTGTCTGCCAGTTGAAATTACTGGAATGGTTTACAGAATTGTGGATCTAGAAATAGCAAATGAGGATATGACAGACATAGCTTAAGTGACTTGATCATATTCCCAATGTTTCTGGACTTCTCAATTAGATTTTAATGTACCATATAGTATATGAAAGAAGAAGGAAAGGGGGCAAATGAAGCATTCATTAAATAAATTGTTTGCTGTTTTTTCTGTACCAAAGATCTCACTATACTTACCCCATTATCTGAGGATGGTTTAAGGGACCTTAAGGAGAACACAGAACATAGCTAACATGAAATTTAATTGATTATAATTGATATTTGAAGAAAATGTTTGAGAAAGCCTAAGTAAGGGAGCTACTAACTTCCATCATTCAAATGAACTTGGATTGAACTCTAACATGTATTCTTTTTTTTCTTTTTCTCAAAGAAGTAATATTCTGAGCAAATATGTAGCATAATTAAGAATTCAGATGTTGTTTAACCTATGTAAGATAACTCACTTTCTTTAAAGATTTTCCAATATTAATTATTTTGTATCATCTGGCCTTGTTTCTTAAACTGAATTCTAAGATCTATGAGAAAAGATACCTTCTAAGTTAGCAGATGCCTAGTAAGAATACCATAAATACCTGTAAGCTACATACAAGTGATATTACTAACTAAAAAGGAATTTCAAAATCAATTATGCAAAACAAGTAAAACAAGATTCTTATTCAGAAACACATTATTAGCAATTAGGTTATAGTGTTGCATATATTTGAAATACATCAGTGTTTCTTTTAAAAATTACTGCACCTCTCTATTTTTTAAACTCACACTAATTTTTTACCCAGTTGAGTCAAGTGTCACAGAATGCCCTAGAGTGCCTCTCCATTACATGCTCATAAGAATCACTGAGGGACATTTTACTTTGATAAAGGGGTGTAAATTACCCTGGTAACTCTTCTTCTGCATTAAATGTTACTCTAGTGACTTAAAAAGCTTCTGCATCTCAAATACTCTGCCCTCAGCAGAATCAGGCCTATTAAGTGGTGTTCATTTCTCAGTGTGCTCTCATTCCTGCCATGGGGCCAGGTACTTTGGGAGCATTCAGAGTCGGAAACAAAAATCTGGATGATTTTTAAAGTTGCAAAATCATGTTGTGTGCTTGTTCCAGAGATACTATAAATGTTTAGATTTGTGTGTGGGGGGGAATGAAGTATAGGAACAAGACACCAATTGAGGAAAAGTCAGCGTTATTTAAGTACTTGGAAAGTAAACTTTTAATGTTTATCTTCCTAGAAGTAGGTTTAAAATGCCACCTTCAGAGTAAATTAACTTTCAGTCAGTTCAGAAAGGATACAGGAAATCATAGAGATTATTGAGGGCACAGCTCTTATGTTCACACTTTGCTAGACCAACATAGCTAGTTGTTTATGTTTCTGAGATCAGAAAAGGAATCTCAAAAATAATTTATTTTACAAGGTATTGAGAATGTATTTGAAGTAATAATGACTGAAAGCTTTCCTAATCTGGTGAAGGAAATAGACATAGAAGCCCAGGAAGTGCAGAGTCCCAAACAAGATGAACCCAAACAGGCCCACACCAAGACAAAGTATAATTAAAATGGCAAAGGTTAAAGACAAGGAGAGAATCCTAAAAGTAGCAAGAGAAAGGCTAGTTACTTACAAGTGAGCTCCCATACGATTGTCAGCTGATTTCTCAACAGAAACTTTGCAGGCAAAATGGGATTGGCACAAAATATTCAATCTGATGAAAAGCAAGGACCTAAAACCATGTCTACTCTACCCAGCAAGGAAATCATTTAAAATTGAAGGAGAGAAAAACAGCTTCCTAGACAAGGAAAAGCTAAAGGAATTAATCACCATCAAACTGGTATTATAGGAAATGTTAGAGGGACTTCTTTAAGAAGAAGAAGGGGGGGGTGTAAACAAAGAAAGATGAATAATAAAATGGCAATAACTATGTATCTATCAATAATCACTTTAAATGTAAATGATTAAACACTCCAATCAAAAGACATAGGATAGATGAATGGAGAATAAAACAAGACCCATATATATGCTGTCCACAAGAGATCCACTTCAGATTGAAAGACACAGAGTGAAAGTAAAGGGATGGGAAAAGATATTTCATGAGAATGGAAACAAACAAGCAAAGAAAAAGCTGGGGTAGCAATACTTATATAACAAAATAGACTTTAAAACAAAAGCTATAATAACAGATGAAGAGGGACATTACACAATGATAAAGGGATCAATCCAACAAGAGGATATAAGCCTTGTAAACATTTACGCACCCAACATAGCAGCACTTAAATATATAAGGCAAATATCGACCACCATACAGTGAGAGATTGACTGAAATGCAATCACAGTAGGGGACTTTAACACCCCACTGACACCAATAGACAGATCTTTCAGAAAGAAACTCAACAAGGAAACAATGGCCTTAAATGACACACCAGACTAGATAGATTTAATTGATATTTTTAGAGCATTTCACCACAAAGTACCATAATATACATTCTTTTCAAGTGCACGGAGAACTTTTCCCAAGATAGACCACACGTTAGGCCACAAAACAAGTCTCAATAAATTTAAGAAGACTGAAATCATATCAAGTGTCGTCTCTGGCCACAGGGGTGAAGCTACAAATCAATTACAAGGAACAAAAAAATGAAAAACACACAAACACATGGAGGCCTAATAACATGCTACTAAATAGTGAATGGGTCAACAATGACATCAAGGAAGAAATCAAAAGATACCTTGAGTCAAATGAAAATCAAAAGCGATTGACCCAAAATCTATGGGACACAGAGAAAGCAGCCTTAAGAGGGAAATACGCGATTCTGAAAAATGGCGGCGTGGGTGAGCCTCTGTAAAACTCCCCTGGAATTTACAACTAATTGAACAACAATAACTCCACAAAGGACTCCCTGCACAGCAGACAGGCAAGACGAAGAGGCCCATTACTGAATTCACCCAAAGGTGGGCGAATCGAATGAGTGTGGGGGGGGAAGGGAGATGTGCAGAGATGGAGCCGCGTGGGCACAGGACGCAGACCTAGCTCAGTGCGTGGAGCTCGCAGCTTCCCGGAACTATCACAGCTGTGGGAGAGGGAAGAACTCGGACTGCTAGGGCTCCGCTTATGGCCCGCAGGGCTGAGGGGACAGCATATAACACGGCTGAACCCAACGCTCACGGCAGAGACCTCGGGGAAAACACTGAGCGAAGAAGGCTGAAAATGGTGGTTTAAGCCCTCACTGCGGAGCAGAGAACGGAAGCCTTAGGCACTGAGACTAGCCGCCCCATCCCTACCCTCCCAGAGCTCGCCCCGCCCCCACCTGCCTGGTGCTAGAAGCGGAACAGTAGCAGTGTCAGATCAAAAGAACAGAATATTTGCTGTTCTGAGAACTGTGGACCCCAGACACAGATTCGCAGCCAAACTGGTTCCGGCAAAGGGGAGGGAGCTGTGGAAGCAGGACTGGCTGTGGTGGTCGCTGCCATTGCTCTGGGCCACCTCTCACAACTCACCCCTCCCCTGGCCCCACTATCTGGGCGGATGCCTGCAGGAGTAAACAGAACTGCTGAAACATACGGGCTCTGAATCTGGTGCAGGAAGAGCTTTGGAACTTCAAAAGCTCTCCACATACCCACCAGGACACTGCGCCCTGTGACCGAGGCGAACTATTAACAGAGGAGAAGCCCGTCTCCCAGGGAATCCCCCCATTGTGTGAGAAGCTGGAATAGTGCAAAGAAAACATAACACTACCATGTGAGAGAGAAAAAAAAAGGCTGCAGTCGGAGAAAAAATAAAACATTCTACCAACAAGTACTGGAAAACAAAAAGAAGACCTCTTCCTATCAACCTATTGCAAAAGCCACTCCTATAGATGTCTAGGAAGGGAAATAGTAAATCAGTAATTGCCATGAATAACCAAGGCAACAAGACAGCTCAGAAAGAGAGTGAAAAGTCTCAGGAAAGGAACTTAAAGATACGGAAATATGTGACTTAAATGACAGAGAATTCAAGATTGCAGTTTTGAAAAAACTCAACAAGATGCAATAAAACAGATATAGGCAGTTAAATGAACTCAGAAACACAATCAAAGAACAGCATGAGCATTTTATGAAAAAGATTGAAATTTTAGAAAAGAACCAAATAGAATTTCTGGAGATTAAGAACGAAATAGAAGAAATTAAGAATGAAATAACCAGCTTAGGTAGTAGAGTTGACCAGATGGAGGAAAGAATCAGTGACATCGAAGATAGAAACCTGGAAATGACACAGATGGAAGAAGAAAGAGACTTGAGACTTAAAAGAAATGAAAGAACTCTACAAGAACTTTCTGATTCCATGAGAAAGAGCAATATAAGAATAATGGGTATACCATAAGGAGAAGAAAGAGAGAAGGGAACAGAGAATATATTCAAACAAATTGTCGATGAGAACTTCCCAAACTTGTGGACAGAACTGGACCCTCGAATCCAAGAAGCAAATAGAACATCTAATTACCTCAATCCCAACAGGCCTTCTCCAAGGCACATTGTATTGAAGCTGTCTAAAATCAACGACAAAGAAAGAATCCTCAAGGCAGCCAGGGAAAAGAAGACGGTAACTTACAAAGGAAAGCCCATTAGATTATCATCAGATTTTTCAGCAGAAACTCTACAAGCCAGGAGGGAGTGGAACCAAATATTCAAACTATTGAAAGAGAGAAATCATGAGCCAAGAACAATATATCCAGCAAAGATATCCTTTAGATATGAAGGTGGAATAAAGACCTTTACAGACATATAGAAGCTGAGGGAATTTTCTAATACACGACCTGCACTACAAGAAATACTAAAGGAGGCTATTCGACCACCATCAACAGGGACAATTTGTGGCAACTAAAACTCAAAAGGGGGGAGAGTAAAGGCCTGAACCGGAATACGGGAATAGAGAAAGTAAGCGTGCTGAAGAAAATGGAATACTCTAAATATCAAACTTTCTTTTACATAAACTTAAGGGTAATCACTCAAAAAAAATCCAGAACTGAAATACATACTGTAATAAAAGAAGAAACAGAGGGAAACATCATAGAATACCACCACACAGAAATAATAGACAACACCAAAAAGGCAAAGAAACAATGGAGACACAGCCTTACCAGAAAACTAAAGATAGAATGACAGGAAATCCTCACATATCAATAATCACCCTAAATGTAAATGGACTGAACTCACCAATAAAAAGGCACAGAGTAGCAGATTGGATCAAAAAACTAAACCCTACCATATGCTGTCTCCAAGAGACACATCTCAGCTACACGGACAAACATAGACTCAAAGTGAAAGGGTGGAAATTGACACTCCAAGCAAATGGTACCCAGAGAAAATCAGGTGTAGCCATAATGATATCAGATGAAAGAGACTTCAAGGTGAAAAAGATAACAAGAGACAAAGATGGACATTTCATAATGGTGAAGGGGACTGTACAACAAAAAGACATAACAATCATCAATATTTATGCCCCCAATCAGGGAGCACCGAAATATACCAAGCAACTACTAACAGAACTAAAGGGAGAAATTGACCAAGACACAATTATACTAGGGGACTTAAATACATCATTTACAGCTATGGATAGATCATCCAAACAGAAAATAAATAACGAAATAGCAGCCTTAAATGACACATTAGATGAAATGGACATAATTGACATTTATAGAGCACTTCATCCTAAAACATCAGACTATACATTCTTTTCTAGTGTACACGGAACATTCTCAAGGATAGACCATATATTGGGACATAAAATCAGTCTCAGCAAATTTCAGAAGATTGAAATCATACCAAGCATATTCTCTGATCACAAGGTTTTGAAATTGGATATCAACTGCAAAAAGAAAGCGGGAAAAAACACAAATACATGGAGATTAAACAACATACTTCTAAAGAACGACTGGGTCAAAGAAGAAGTTAGAGGAGAGATCAAAAGATACATAGAAACAAATGACAATGAAAATACATCCTACCAAAATTTTGGGGATGCAGCGAAAGCAGTTTTAAGAGGGAAATTTATCTAATTACAGGCCTATCTCAAGAACAAGAAAACTCCCAAGTAAATAACCTCATGTTACACCTTAAAGAACTAGAAAAAGAAGAACAAATAAAACCCAAGGTCAGCAGAAGAAAGGAAATAACAAAAATTAAAGCAGAACTAAATGAAATAGAGAACAAAAAGACAATACAAAAAATTAATGTGACAAAGAGCTGGTTCTTTGAAAAGATTAACAAAATTGACAAACCCTTGGCTAGACTCACTAAGATAAAAAGAGAGAAGACACTAATTAACAAAATCAGAAACGAAAAAGGGGAAGTTATCACGGACACCACAGAAATACAAAGGATCATCCAAGAATACTATGAAGGACTATATGCCACCAAATTCAATAACCTGGAAGAAATGGACAAGTTCTTAGAAACATATAGCCTTCCAAGGCTGAACCATGAAGAACTGGAAAATCTAAACAGACCGATCACCAGTAACGAAATTGAATCAGTCATCCAAAACCTTCCCAAAAGCAAAAGTCCGGGACCAGATAGCTTCACTAGTGAATTCTATCAAACCTTCAAAGAGGATCTAATACTAATCCTGCTAAAACTCTCCAAAAAATTGAAGAAGAGGCAGTACTCCCTAACTCATTTTATGAGGCTAACATTACCCTGATAACAAAACCTGGTAAGGAAAACACAAAAAAAGAAAACCAATATCTCTGATGGATACAGATGCAAAAATCCTAAACAAAATTCTAGCAAATCGAATACAACAATGCATTAAAATATTATTCATCACGACCAAGTGGGGTTCATTCCCGGGGCACAAGGATGGTTCAACATCCGCAAATCCATCAATGTGATACATCACATAAACAAAATAAAGGACAAAAATCATATGATTATATCAATTGAGCAGAAAAAGCATTTGACAAGATACAACATCCATTTATGATTAAAACACTTAATAAGATAGGTATAGAAGGAAAATACCTTAACATAGTAAAGGCCATATATGACAAGCCCTCAGCTAATCTCATAATTAATGGTGAAAAACTGAAGCCCTTTGCTCTATGTTCAGGAACATGACAAGGCTGTCCCCCATCACCTCTGCTTTTCAACACAGTGTTGGAAGTCCTTGCTAGAGCAATCAAGCAAGAGAAAGAAATAAAAGGCATCCAAATTTGGAATGAAGAAGTTAAATTATCACTCTTTGCAGATTACATGATGCTATATATAGAAAACCCTAAAGACTCCACCAAAAAGCTGTTAGAAACAATCAACGAATACAGTAAAGTTGCTGGCTACAAAATCAACGTACAAAAGTCCATCGCTTTCCTATATACTAAAAACGAAATCTCAGAAAAAGAAAAACAAAAAACAATTCTTTTTGCAATTGCAGCAAAAACAGTAAAATAGCTAGAAATAAACTTAACCAAGGATGTGAAAGACCTGTACGCTGAAAACTATAAGACATTTTTGAAAGAATTTGAAGAAGACACAAAAAAATGGAAAGACATTCCGTGCTCATGGATTGGAAGAATCAACATAGTTAAAATGGCCATATTACCCAAAGCAATATATAGATTTAATGCAATCCCCATCAAAATCCCAATGGCGTTTTTTAAAGAAATAGAACAAAAAATCATCAGATTTGTTTGGAACCACAAAAGACCCCAAATAGCCAAAGCAATCTTAAGAAAAAAGAACAATAATAGTGGTATCACACTTCCTGACTTTGGCTTGTACTACAGTGCTACAATAATGAAAACAGCATGGTATTGGCAGAAAAACACATATAGACCAATGGAATAGAATTGAGAACCCAGAAATAAAACCACATAAATATGGACAGATAATTTTTGACAAAGAAGCTAAAAACATACAATGGAGCAAAGACAGCCTCTTCAATAAATGGTGCTGGGAGAATTGGATAGCCACGTGCAAAAGAATGAAACTGGACTGCTATCTGTCACCATGTACCAAAATTAATTCAAAATGGATCAAAGACTTAAGCATAAGACCTGACACAATAAACTGCATAGAAGAAAACATAGGTACTAAACTTATGGACCTTGGGTTCAAAGATCATTTTATGAATTTGACTCCAACGGCAAGGGAAGTAAAAGCAAAAATAAACGGATGGGACTATATGAAGCTTAAAAGCTTCTGCACAGCAAAAGAAACCATTGACAAAATAAAGAGGCAACCAATTGAATGGGAGAGGATTTTTGCAATCAGTGCCTTCGATAAGAGGCTAGTATCCAGAATATACAAGGAACTCATGCAACTCAACAACAAAAAAACAAACAACCCAATTGAAAAATGGGCAGAGGACCTGAAGAGACATTTCTCCAAAGAGGACATACAAATGGCAAATAGACATATGAAAAAATGCTTAACATCACTGATCATCAGAGAAATGCAAATAAAAACCACAATGAGTTATCACGTCACCCCAGTCAGAATGGCTATCATCAACAAGACAAATAGTAACAAGTGTTGGAGAGGCTGTGGAGAAAAAGGAACCCGCATACACTGTTGGTGGGAATGCAGACTGGTGCAGCCATTATGGAAGGCAGAGTGGAGGTTCCTCAAAAAATTACGAATAGAATTACCATATGACCCAGAAATCCCTCTGCTGGGTACCTACCCAAAAATCTGAAAACATTTATACATAAAGACACGTGTGCTCCAATGTTCATTGCGGCTTTGTTTACGGTGGCCAAGACTTGGAAACAACCAAAATGTACTTCGATAGATGAATGGATAAAGGAGTTGTGGTATAGATACACAATGGAATACTATTCGGTGGTAAGAAAAGATGATATAGGAACATTTGTGACAACATGGATGGATTTGGAAGTGTAATGCTGAGCGAAATAAGTCAGACAGAAAAAGCAGAGAACCATGTGATTTCACTGATATGTGGTATATAAACCAAAAACAACAAAAGAACAAGGCAAACAAATGAGAAACAGAAACTCATAGACACAGACAATAGTTTAGTGGTTACCAGAGAGTAAGGGGGTGGGGGGGTGGGAGACGAGGGTAAGGGGGATCAAATATATGGTGATGGAAGGAGAACTGACTCTGGGTGGTGAATACACAATGGGATTTATAGATGATGTAATACAGAATTGTACACCTGAAAATTATGTAATCTTACTAACAATTGTCACCCCAATAAATTAAAAAAAAAAAAAAAAAGAGGGAAATTCATAACAGTACAGGCCTACGTCAAGAAACAAGAAAAATATCAAATAATCCAACCTTATACTTAAAAGAATTATTAATAGAAAAAGAACAGTACACCAAGCCCTAAGTGAGTATAGGAAAAAATAATAAATATTAGAGTAGAAATAAACAAAATAGAGTCTAAAAAAAATACATAGACCAATAAAACCGAGAGCTGGTTCATAGAAAAGATAAACAAAATTGATCAACTTTTAACCAGACTCATCAAGAAAAAAAGAGACAGGACTAAAATAAATAAAATCAGAAATGAAAGAGAACTGTCAATGGACACTACTGAAATACAAAGGATTATGAGAAAATATTATGAACAATTACATGCCAACAAATTGGACAATCTGGAAGAAATGGATAGATTCCTAGAAACATACAATGTTCCAAGACTGAATCAAGAAGAAACAGAAAATCTGAACCGACTGATTACTACTAGCGAAATCTAATCAGTAATCAAAAACTCCCAAGAACCAAAAGTTCACAGGTGGTTTCACAGGTGAATTTTACCAAACATTCAAAGAAGAATTAACACCTATTCTTCTAAAACTATCCCAACAAATTCAAAAGGAGGAAAAGCTCCTAAGCACATTTTACGAGGCCACCATTACCCTGATTCCAAAACCAGACAAAGACATTACAGAAAAAGAAAACTATAGGCCAATATCCCTGATGAACATAGATGCAAATATCCTCTGCAAAATATTAGCCAACAAAATACAGCAAATCATTAAAAAGATCATGCACTATGATCAAGGAAATATATTCTTGCAAGGTTGGTTCATTATATACAAATCAATTAATGTAATATACCACATAAGCAAATGAAAGATAAAAATCATATGATCATAGCAATAGATGCAGAAAATTTTTTTGCAAAATCCAGCATCCATTTATGATAAAAAGTGTCAGCAAAGTGGGAATAGAGGGAACATATCTCAGCCTAATAAAGGCCATACACAAAACATCCAGAGTTAGCATCATATGCAATGGGCAGAAGCTAAAACCATTCTCCTAAGATCAGGAAGAAGACAAGGATGCCCATTTCACCACTTTTGTTCAACAAATTAATAGTACTGGAAGTCCCAGCCATAGCAATTGACAAGAAAAAGAAATAAAAGGAATCCAAATTGGAAAGGTCGAAGTAAAACTGTCATTATTTTCAGATGATATTATACTCCATATAGAGAACCCAAAAGATTCTACCAAAAAATGACTAGAACTGATAAATGAATTCACATTCAGAAATTGGTTGCCTTGTTCTATGCTAATAATGAACTGTTGGAAAGAGAAATTAAGAAAACAACCCCATTTACAATTATATCAAAAAAGACATTCAAAACTTAGAAATAAATTTAACCAGGGAGATGAATACCCGTAGTTGGAAAACTACAGAACGACAAAGAAAGAAATTGAAGGAGATAAATAAACCCATGGAAGCATAGGCATATACCATACTCCCGGATAGGAAGAATTAACATCATTAAAGTGTCCACACTACCCAAAGCAATCTACTGATTTAATGCAATCCTTATCATAATAACAATGGCATTTTTCACAGAACTAGAACAAATCATCTTAAAATTTCTATGGAACCACAAAAGACCCTGAATCGCCAAAGCAATCTTCAGAAAGAAGAACAAAGCTTGAGGCATTACAATAACTGATATCAAACTATACTACTGATATCAAACTAAACTAGGCTACAGTAATCAAAACAGCATGGTACTGGCATAAAAACAGAGACACATAGATCAATGGAAGAGAACTGAAAGCCTAGATACAAACCCATGCCTATATGGTCATTTAATCTATGACAAAGTAGGCAAAGAACATACAATGGGTTAAATACAGTCTATTCAATAAATGGTTGGGAAAATTGGACAGATAGACCTAAAGAAAAAAAAAGAAAGAAAAAGAAAAAAGAAACTGGATCACTTTCTTATACCATATATACCATATACAAGAATAAACTCAAAATGGATTAAAGACTTAAATATAACACCCAAAACCATAAAACTCCTAGAAAAAAACACAGGTAGTAAACTCTCAGACATTGTTCTTAGAAATATTTTTTCTGACCTATCTTCTCAAACAAGGGAAACAAAAGGAAAAAATAAACAAATGGGACTACATCAAACTAAAAACTTTATGCACAGCAAAGGAAACTATCTACAAAATGAAAAGACAGCCTACTTGAATGGGAGAAGATATTCGCCAATGACACATCTGATAAGGCTTTAATATCTAAAATTTATGAAGAACTCATACAACTCAACACCAAAAAAGAAAACCCCAAACAACTTGATTACAAAATGGGCAGTGGACCTAAATAGACATTTCTCAAAAGAGGACATACGCATGGCCAACAGATATATGAAAAGATGCTTAACGTTACTAATCATCAGAGAAATGCAAATTAAAACCATAATGCGCTATCACTTCACACCTGTCAAAATGGCGGTCATCAAGAAATCAACAAACAACGTGTGTTGGTGAAAATGTGGAGAAAAGGGAACTCTTTTACACTTGGTGGGATTGCAAATTGGTGCAGCCACAATGGAAAATGGTTTGGAGGTTCCTGAAAGCATTAAAAATTGAACTACCTTATGACCCAGCAATTCCACTTCTGGGTATTTATTCAAAGAAATCCAAAATACTAATTTTAGAAGATATACACACCCTTATGTTCATTGCAGCACTATTTACTATAGCCAAGATATGGAAGCAACCTAAGTGCCCATCAATAGATGACTAGATAAAGAAAGGTGGTACCCATATACAATGGAATATTACTCAGCCATAAAAAAGAATGAAATCTTGCCATTTGCGACAACATGGATGGACCTAGAGGGTATTATGCTATGTGACATAAATCAGACTGAGAAAGAAAAATATCATATGATCTCACTTATTTGTGGAATCTAAAGAATAAAATAAATGAACAAACAAAACAGAAACAGACTCATAGATACAGCGAACAACTGATGGTTCCCAGATGGGGGGGGGGGGATGGGGAGCAGAGTGAAAAAGGTGAAGGGATTAAAAAATAGGAATTGGCAGTTACAAAATAGCTATGGGGATGTAAAGCACTGCCTAGAGAATATAATAAAAAATGTTGCAACACTATGTATAGTCCCAGGTGGGTACTAGACTAATCAGGGTGAATAACTGCATAAATTATATAGTAAATGTCTAACCACTAAGCTATACTCCTGAAACTAATATGAAATAATATTGAATGTCAATTGTAACTGAAAAAAATAATTAATAAAAATACCCCTCAAAATAATTTATTTTAAATACTCTACAATGAAAAAGAACTGCTCATGTTATTTATTTTTCATACACTATAAACCAGTTAGCAAAACCCACAACTAAAGTAGGAAATCGAAATTAATCTCTACTGCTACAGGCTGCTAGTGCCTGGTTTTCCAATCATATTAGAGCATTACAACAAGGTTGATTCTAATTTACACTGGCTGTAAGCCGCTCAGTGTGTTAGTCTCAGCTAAGTTTCTGATCTTTCAGAGGAATATCATTCTATTTATAAGCATTTTTCAAAGATACACTTACATGTTGTTTTATGGATATTTATTCCCAAAGAAAATAGTTTAGATATTTTATTGTTGTTGTTGTAACTCACTATAACAATAATGTCCATTTTCCTTATTTAATTTTAAAATATCTATGCTGTTAAAAAAGGAAGATACTACCATCACACCTTCTGAGGGAGAAACACAGGGCTAGACATTTTATGTGTATTATTAGCAAATACAATTTTCCTGCACGATAGGTGCTAATGTTGCCATCCTTTTTAAGAAAAGGAAACTAGCTCAGAAAGTTTACATGTTGGGAAGACCCAGAATTTTTATTTATAACTATCACATCATCTTTTTACCATCCCTTTCATCTGAAAGAAACTCCGGCTGCCCCTTCTTTTTCCTTTTCTTTCCTAGAAAATAGGACTTAATTTTATTTTACTCCTTTCAGATTATACAATACTTGGTGATTCCAAGGACATACAATTAACTAAATGACTGATATTGTAACTTGTTTTTTCGTAAGAGGAATGTGGCTGCTTGAACTGAATTGTAAAGGTGCAAATCTAAGTGGTCACTCATGCAAAGTGAAAGGCAGAGTTATCTGCTCTGCTCTGAGCATTTTAAAATATTTATGGAATTTTGGAACTGAATGGCTCCACCCTTCATCCACACAATGTGTACTGCCACTGTTTCTAATTGCTGAGTTTGTTGTTTTAAAAAGCAGATAGTAAAAGGGAAAAATACTGAAGGAGAACTATAGATGATCAGCATCTGTTTTCACAGACAAACGTAGTGAATTACGTTCCAAGAAGAGTTAACTTTTAGTTCACCATCAGTTATGCTGCCAGGAAATTCAGTTTATGGGAAGCATTTACAGCTTTTATTCCTGTTTCAAAATTTTTTAAAGATATTTTCTGTTAAGAAAAAGTAACACTGGGGATAATCCACTTAGAGAATAACAAAGGGAATTTGTTAGAATTTTACGATGCATATAGCAGACACTTAGTAATTATTTATTGAATAAATTAATTATATTTAAATATTTTACATCTTAATTTGTACCTATAGAAGAAACCACAGGCTTCCTTCAGGAGGATCGCTTCACTTTGAATGGGAGTCCCAAGAGTTTTGCAGCCAGAGCTGCATTTGACTTCTGGTTCTTCCTCTTCCTTGTTGAAAGACCCCTGCAGCAAGCCTCTTAATCTAATACTGATGACACATTTCAGTTGTCACAAACCATTCTGAGCTTCTGACATGCACATCTAACTGCCTGTGGGACATCTCCTCAGGTGTCTCAAAGTCAACTTTTTCAAAAACTAAATGCATCTTTTTCTCCATCCTACCTAATAAATCTTTCCAAATTTCCTATTTGAGCAAATGATGCAACTACCTACTATCTATCTACCTAGTTACCCACCCAAACCTCTTCACATCTTCATGAGCTCCTCTTTTCTTTGCCCAATGGATCTAAGCGATAACCAAGCTTCGTCTTTTTCTTCCTTAATATATATTTAACCCATCCCTTTCTTCCCATCCCCAGGAAACCTATTTCACTGCAAGTCTTTGTCATCTTCTCCCAGAATACTCAGCCCTCCTAGTTACCTTTTGTACCTTTGCATGACTTTATTTTTATCCATAGTATAATGCATATTATAAACCAATGTACACTATAACGTATACTATAGTATGGATAAAAATAAAATCATGCATAGGTGAAAAATTATCCAAGTGTAGCACGTTTATTCCATGACCTCTTTCAATAAACACAGAAATCTCCCCAAACTCTGGGGGGGGGGGGAATATATATATATATATATATATATATATATATATATATATATATATATCGTTGATAAATAGTTTCTTGGCTGGTATATTTCTATGTGGGTAAGAAAATGTTTTCCTAGCTTCATAGTGTGTATTCTGTACTTTGTGTGTTTAAAAAAGTTCCCTCTTTTCTACATTCTAAATATAAATCTATATCATATTGAATATATACTTTTTATACATTATCTCAGCAGAAAAGAAAGTGTTAAAAAATACTTTCCTATGGCTCCTTTTATTGTCTCAACAAGAGTTGTTAGCTGCATGTGGACTATTAATATAATTTTTTGTGGATTCTGGTAAATTTTCGACAAAGTCAGGTTTAAGATTTAACTGTTCAACACACAATTTTCAAAAAGGGACTAAATTCTATTTCATTACCTAAAGTTTTTAGTAAAAGTGAATTTAAAATGCCAGCTTTAGAATACAAATGTTTACTTACAAATTACCTAATGTTCTAAAAGTAGCCTACATATAACTTGTGTGTTACAGCCGAGAATGCTAATACCTGGAGCAGTTTTGACCTCTCATATTAAGACCACAGGCTACTGTCATCATGCTCCCAGGCATGTATCTGTCTAAAACTTATTCTCAACCTTAGCTTGCACACAGGACCACCCAGGAATTTTTAAAACTGATGCCCAGTTCTCATCCTCAAAGATTATGATATTTCATATTTTTTATGGCCGAGTAATATTCCATTGTACATATGTACCATCTCTTCTTTATCTAATCATCTATCAAAGGACACTTTGTTTCCACGTCTTGGCCACTGAGAATAATGTTGCAATGAACATAGGGACATATATATACCTTTATGGATAAATGTTTTCAGAATTTTTGGGTAGCTACCCAGAAGAGGAATTGCTGGGTCATACAGTAATTCTATTCTTAATTTTTTGAGGAACCTCCATACTGTTTTCCATAGCGGCTGTACCAATTTGCATTCCTATCAGTAGCGTATGAGGGTTCCTCTTTCTCCACAACCTCTCCGACATTGTTATCACTTGTGACAGCATGGATGGATCTTGAGATTGTCATGCTAAACAAAATAAATCTGACAGAAAAAGTTGAGAAACATTTGACTTCCTTCAAATGTGGGATATAAAACTGAAAGGAATAAACAAATAAGACAAACAAACAAAAATATCAGACACAGACAACAGTTTAGTGGTTACCAAAGGGTAAGGCGGGGTCAAATATACAGTGACGGAAGGAGAATTGACTCTGGGTGGTGAATACACAATGCAATATATAGATGGTGTATTATACAAATGTATACTTGATACCTGTATAATTTTATTAACAAATATTATTCCAATAAACTTAAAATTCTTTTTAGAACTTTCTAAGGTAACAAATGGAAAAAAAATGATTATGATATAGCTGATCTGGGGTGGTAACTGGACCTTGGTATTTTTTCAAAACTCACCAGGTGATTCTAAAATGAATCTTGAATTAGGGAAAGAATCTATGACCTAAAATGATGAAAAACAGGTTCCAGTTTTGCCAAAAACTGTTGAATTTAGTAATGCATAATTCAAAACAAAACTGAAACTGTCAGTACAGCTAACTTAAAATTAGCATTGCAAGCCATGAAGTAGTGGTGCATGCTGTTTTTGATTGTTTCTTGCCTAAGCAACATAATCTGCATTTATTATCAAGACTAGTTGGATTAGATATCCATTTCACTATAACCTCTGAAAGTGTAAGGAATAGAAAATTTTTAAGTCAATAGAAAGTTTTTAATGAATTTTAAAATGATTTAAAAGCACAGTATCATTAGTCTTTCACTATATTATAATATAATATAGTATAATATAATATAATACCGGTCTTATATTAATTTTTGCTCCAAAAGACTCATTAGAGCTGATTGTCCAGCTAGGTCTTATTTTTGGGGAAACACCATAAAAACAAAGTTCAAAAAAGTTAAATTGAATAAATCGCAGTATTGTTCTCAATAGCTGATCATGTAACAACCTTACTATTTATTAAAAAAAATAAATTGCTGTATACATTAGTTTTCAAAATGACTGATAAATTCTTGCCCATTTTAAGAAAACTCAAATTCATTTCTAAAATTAGTTTTTTTCAAATTTGTATTTTTATTTACTATTAAGAATTGACTATCTTTGTTCTTGAATCACATGGCTGGCATGATGGCCAGTTAGCTTCCTTATCTCTTGCTGTTACAGATTAATCAATGCAGTGCTTATTTTCACACTGGGATAATAATCATTCCAGCTCCTCAACAGAAAAGGAATACGTTCGTGTTCTGCAGTCGACTTGAAGTGAGGCACTCAAATGCCCTAGAATACAGCACAAAAATTCTTTGTGCTTTTATACATCACATGATAGTGTATTAATATTATCCTCTTTGGTTCCACACAGCTGTCATCTAAAATGCCACTAAAGAATGGATGCATAATTAGCTCTTCAGTTGATACCTTAAATACATTTTCATAAACAGCTCTTTTCTCTGAGAAGACAGTATTGCTGTCCATTCTTAGATGTCAGTCTCAGAGAGAATTTAGAAAGTATTTTTTATGTGAAGCATTGGTTATCCAAGCTGGTCTATGCACTGTATTTAAAATGCACCCTATTGACTCATGAGCTATTCAGACTTATCGGAAACAATTACAATGACTGATAAATTAGGAAATATTTGAAAGAAGCAGAAACTGATTTGGAATTCCTGTAAGTCAAATATTCATGTTCCAAGAATAAACTCAAGTTATCAGAAATATAATATTTAAATATTAATTAAATAATAACTAACATCAATGAAATATTTACTGAATATCAATATCAAATATAATAAATAATAATTATATTGTATTTTAGTCCAATATTTATTTTAAAAAATTAATATTTAAAATTGTATATTTTCATTGCTGCAAGAAAAATAGTTTTATATTAAATATTAAGTTACCTGTAAATACCTTAAATAATTTAATTGCTGTGAAGCCCAGAAGGGTACATGATTTTCTTGGAAGTCAACGTATTTCTTATTTCAATATGACTTATGGGCTCAAAAGAGACAAACACAATTTCAATCAGGTGATATACACAACAAAATGTATGCAGATTCAGAGAAGTGTCACACTGAATGATTGGATTTTACTTCTGGTGTTTTATTTAAAACCATTTCAGAAGGAATCCTGGATGAGAGGTGCCATCCGTGAGTGTTTCTGAATGCAAGACCCACTTATCCCACGGAGCATTCCTTCTCCCCTGTCTATAGGCTTCTTTTGCCCGACAATTCTTCCTACCAGCCTGAGCAGTGGAGGAGGGAGTCTGCCGCAACTGACCCTGAGCCTCCTCACATACAGTCTGAGTGTGGGGTGTTGCCAGGAAACTGAGAATTGGGGCTACTTATTAAATAAACATGTAAACATTCCATTGAGATTTAGTATCTTCAGCCATCACACAACCAAAATGTAACAGAGAGGAATTACTAATTCAGAATGAAAGTGAGCAAATAAGTAGAGATGCAAGATTTATATTTTGGAATAAATGTTATTGATTTAAAAGATTGTGCACTGTTCATTAAAGATATAATGATTTAAAGATATAAATGGATGCTAGTTATATGTGAGGTATGGATAATTAACTAAAAAAAATCAATTTGACATGAGTGGGTCCTCAAATCACTGCTCCACATGCATACCGTGTTTCCCAGAAAATAAGACCTAGCTGGGCAATCAGCTCTAATGTGCCTTTTGGAGCAAAAATTAATATAAGACCCGGTATTTATATTATATTATATTATATTATATTATATTATATTATATTATATTATATTAATTATATTATATTATACCCAGTCTTATATTATAGTAAAATAAGACCGGGTTTTATATTAATTTTTGCTCCAAAAGACGCATTAGAGCTGATTGTCCAGCTAAGTCTTATTTTCAGGGAAACACGCTATTTAAATGTTATGTCCATTAGATATTGTAGATAACAGCAAGAAGCTTGCACTTAAAGCTCTCTCTACATAATAATACAAAAGCTGAGTACATATAATGCATATTCATTTAATTTGGCTTCAAGGTTATGATGCTGAGCTTTTATTATTTTTTGTCATTTGACTTAGTCCTTTTTCTATTGTCTATATAAAATATGAGTATGAGAATTATCCAAATTTAAATTATGAACATATGGTTGACATGCAAGTATTCTCTTTATTTCCTGCATATACAAAAGAAGGGAGTAGCCCTTTTCAACTGAACATATTAGCAGTTAATTCTGATAGCACATGTGGAAATACATTAAACTCTGCATTTTGTCAAGGTATAATCCTAATGATATAGAACTGAAAGAAAACCTTTCTTTTTCATTTTATGATAGAAAAATCATAAAGGAATTTTTATACAGCAGTCTCAGTTTTGTTCTCTTTTTAAGTAAAATGTGTATCATGATGGATTAAAAAATTGGTAAAACTTATAACAAAGTGTAAAAAATGAACAAATATAGCAGCGTACGGTGATTTACATTTCCTTCTTTCTTTGACCTAAGTTTTCTATAGTGTATTATTTCTATGTGTATTATTTTTAGAGTAAGAAAAGAAATAACTTATTTTTTAGGTTAATCAGACGCATGCATATATTTAGACTTCTAAACACTGTGGCAAAATACAATTCTTAAAAAATAAAATCAATTCACATCTGCACCCGTTAAAACATTGGCATTCTTCTTGTTCAGAATTCCCTGACCCCTATTCTGTTGCCCAGAGTTTACCACAGATGGGCCACAGTGAGCCAGAGGATTACTGGGCAGTGGGATGAGCTTTGGCTGCTGGAATCCTGGTTTGTAAGCAGCTTCCCTCCTCAACTCCACTTCCTCACACACATTGTTTTCAGTGAACTCTTCACCATGGAAAATTGACTGAAATGGATTGGTGAAATTTCTTTGCTCAGTCCCTGGAATATCTTCTCTTGAAATTATTTCTGTTCTAAGCAATCATCCTTCTGTCATGAAAATCAAAAAGCCCTTCCCAAATTAGAATGCATAAAGAGTTGACATATCACCATTTTCAAACAAAGAGTAAAAAACACCTTGATTATGGGGTGCATTCTTGAACTAATGCTTTCTCAATAATGTCAGGAAATGGCAACAGATTCTAGCAGCCAAAGAAAAAAAGATCATGGTCCCTAAAAAAGATTTTTCTAGGCATGTATGTGTCTAGTTTTTCAACATTAAGAATATAGCCAGTGTGGCTGATATTTTAGTTAATAAAATAGGTAAATAAAAGTTATGAAGTAAAAATTGCTGCCTAACTAATATCTTCCTTACTCTGTCCAAATAGTTAAACCCCTTTCTGAATTTTCCTCATTACTTTATTAAAAATAATTTATCACCTGCTTTCTGTGTGCAGAGAACTGCTTGTTGGTAAACTGTAATTTGACCCAGAACGAAACCTAGGTGTAGCTTCTAAAGTAAAATAAATTGTTTGTCTCAGATTTTGCTGTAGCAGGACAACCAAACAACCGAAAAGAACACTGTGAGATCCGTGGGTTATAGAGATGAGCCCACCTCTACTGCATGGTAGAGGCGGCTCCTGCATCTCCATTAGAAGGTCTGAGAGGCAATAGTTTGTATTCACATGCTTCCCCCACTGCCTTACACGGTATTAACATGTTTAGAATGTAAAGACTTAGAAATAGAAATTTCATCTCTCATTACTAACTACCCAGTCATATATCATCAACTTCATTCTGCCATTGATTTTGGTGCATGTAATGCTGTAAAGTAAAGCTTATAGATGTGATTTTCCTCAATTGATGTGCCAAGTGTAGAAAACAATGACTGTGAATGAAAATGAAATTTCCTTTTTAAAAATGTAATTTATAAATAATACGTCTTTTCATTAGAATGTAAGCTTCAAGAGACTGTTCCCTGCAGTATCTTCAGGAGTGAGAACAATGAATTAAATATATGTATTAGCCATTAAATAAATATTTGTTAAATGAGTAACGTTTTCTGACTTTCTACAGAACCACTGCATCACATGGTTTATAACATGGCATACTTTTTATATGTAGTCATGTTTCTCACCAGCAGACAGCAGGAACCAGGGAGGGATAACGTCTGTCTTGTACACCACCATATTCCTAGAGCCTGGCAGCACTTATGTGCACTAAACTAAAGTCGAATAAATGAAAGAAAGGCCCATATTGTGTCTTATTCCTCTATCATCCTCAGTAACTAACAATACAAGGCATGTGGCTTGTCTCCTATTTGTTAAAGAATGTGCCTGGAACAATGGACGTATACCTATTGCTGTGTGGAACTCAGAGAATGCTGCCAAGTTAGGTGTGTTCTGGGGTGCTAGGCAGTCTCTCAGCTCAGACTGGCTGGCCCAGTGATGTGGCTTTGGGTTTTGGATGCTAGTGTTTTTATTAAACACCAGTGGACACCTTTGACCCCCTCCTTTCAATGAGGGAAAACTCTAGAGAGAACAAAATTAAAGCTGTGCTTTATTAACTGAGTCAGACCCATGAAAACTTGTCCATCACCAGTTAATTCTGTGAAGCAATTTCTGAAAATATGCTTAAGTTGTTTTGGAGAATGTCCCTATCTCTCACACCAGCGAAAGATTAGGTCAATTTGATTGATACTGGAGAAGCTGGAGTCTGGGAAAGAGAATACTATAGAAACCTTCATCCCCCTAGATTAGTAGGTCAGCACCTGGCAGGATTTAGAGAAATCTCACCAAGCTGAATATCTTTCCTTAAAAAAATCCCCTCAAGTTTAAAGTACCAGATCCTGTTCTTTGTCCCAGGGTCCAAAGAACTCTGACCCCACTCCCACCTACAAAATGAGACAAACTTGAATTCACACTCTTGCTCTGTCATTTGCTAATTGTTGACTGAGGCAGGCTACTTAATGCTCTAAGCCTTAGTTCTCATTTGTGAAATGCAGATGACAGTATGAGTGTGAAACTTGCTGGATTCTAATGGGAATTAGATTATATAAATATACATATAATGTGTAACGAGTGTTGTCTTCATAATATCTAATCTTCATCATAAATTGCTTAGCACAGAGCCATAATAGGTACCCCAACTGTGGTAGCCCCAAGTAATAGTGTTCTAAGCACTGCTGAGTATATAAAAACAGAAGTTGAGCTGCACAGCTATACTCTCATATTGACTTAACCTCTGTTCAGTTTCCCTATGAACAAATGAAGATAAAAGTACTTAATATTACAATTTATTATAAAGAAATACATGGAAAAGAATATATAATGTGTTCAACTTATGAATGGCAATTGTGGTGTTGGTTCATTTTTCTATTCCTACTAATGAACTCAGCCTAGTAGTAGTCCACTGAGAGAATGAGTCCATCTAGTGACTCTGGTTCCAAGGAGGGAGCAATTTATTTCTTTCCTCTAGATGTCTGGACCATTCCTTCTCCTTCCCAATGAAGCGCTGCACCCTTATCATGTGGAACCCCACAGGGAACATGTATCATTTCCTTCACTGCTCCCCATAAAGAGGAACAGAATGGCCTTGGCATTATTTTTCTAAAACTCCAGAACTGGGAACATTTAAATGAGTATTTTTCCACGTGGTCTACTGTTGATGGTGCAGATGTATTTTAAGGAACCAGAAACTACTCTTCACAAGTGATGTACTACATTGATATATCATAGGTACAAAATAAAATCTTACTGAATTGAATTACATTTAATTTTAAGTCATATGTATTTTTAATTAAGTAATGCATTTTTGAAATTAATTAATTTTATAGGCTAATATTCTTATTGACTATTAATTCTTATGAGCCAAGTGTTATTTGGCAATTTTAAGAACTATGCACAATGTAGAAAATAACTTGAACACTACAGTATCGGCCCTTAAACATTTTTAAATATTTTAACTGTATAATACTCTGACGATCTTTGTAACAGCAGGAAAGACATATGATTATTGCGAAATCAATGAGTCAGACAACGGACACAGTGAAAAATAGAAGACACTATTCAGAATGCTCACTGTTGCTGTTGAAAATGATTTATGATTGTGATTAATTGCTTTTGAAATTTTGATCAAAATTGATCTGTCCAATTTTCTAGCACTGGCTCCGTATGTCAAATCTCACCTTGGAATTACATAAATCAATTTAGTCTAGACTTCTGTTAAAACTAGGGGGAGAAAGCTAGAAGTAATTTCTAGTTGTCAGTGACAGATGGATGTTCTGATTTCATAGTTTTAGTAAAGAAAAGGTCTTACCGTAGTTGTCATAGGCATCTTCACTTACTCCATGACCGTAGTCATAATATTCAGGCACACTGCAACAGATTTAGACAGCAGTCAATGTTACTGTAATCAAGAGGGAACAACCCACAAACTCATATGGAATTTGAAAGCAGAGTGTGTGCTAAGGTAGTATCTCAAGAACCTCTAGGCAAAAACACAATCCTAAAGAAGTAGTAAGAAAAATACAGGTTATCGACAAGGAGGGCTATGATTTTTGTCATGCCACCTCAGTACTTCTTTATCTCTATCCTCTAATTTATTAATCAAATTTCTCCTAAAATACCAGTATAATGACTTCAAAATTTGTCAAGAGGAGAGTTGTAAAAGGTTTATTTCCGAGAAAAAAAGTGCTATATAAGATGACATCTGGTCAATTTTCTATGGCTTTTAATGCTGTTACTTTAAGAAATATGCATCAATTTTATCTTCACTTTCAAACACTGAAATTATATTTATACTCCTCTTTAGCCTTCCACAGTACATTCATGCACTTCTCAAATTTATAAGCTATTTGTTTTTACTTAACAGTTTGTTAGATGCTTCCACATTTTAGTAACTGAGAAAGAGGTGTTCTTCCTCCATTTCTTATTCGAGTTACTTAAAATCTTCCCCCACTGCAATTGTCATCACTTTGTCCCACAGCAATAGTTTCTGCCTTTAAGGCACCATTCCTATTAGCATCCAAGTATCTTCTATGTCTCCCATCCTCAAAAACTCCTCCATACCCCCGAGATCTCTTTCTAGCGAATGTCCGTTTCTCTGCATCTTTACTGCAGAATTGCTTGAAAAGAGGCAATTCTTCTCACTCTTTTTCACTGTGTCTCCTTCCATATACTTTTGAAGACATTCCAGTTAGGCTGTTTACTGAAACAGCTCTTGTTAGTATCTTGACATTTTCAAATTCAATGGTCAAGACTTGGTCCTCATTTTACTTTAGTACCATTTAACACAGTTGATCATTTCCTGCTCTTTCAAACACTTCAACTGCTTCTGGAGTGTTTCCCCGAAAATAAGACCTAGCCGGACAATTAGCTTTAAATGGGTCTTTTGGAACAAATTTAATATAAGACACAGTATTATATTATATTATATTATATTATATTATATTATATTATATTATATTATATTATATTATATTATATTATATTATATTATATTATATTATTGTAAAGGCCCTGTCTTATACTAAAATAAGACCGGGTGTTATATTAATTTTTACTCCAAAAGATACATTAGAGCTGATTGTGCAGTTAGCTCTTATTTTCGGGGAAACACGGTGAGATGGCCTCTCTTGGATCTCCTCAGATCATTCCATTTCCTCATGCTTCTCTACTGGTACCTGTTTCCTTTTCCAGCCACTTAATCCCGAAGGCCACAGGGGCTCCGTGATTAGAATTTTCATCTTTTCTATTGATACTCTCTAGGCAATTTCATCTGATCCTATGGCTTTAATATCATCTCTGCTCTGATGACTTCAAAGTGATAGGCTCAGCCTTGGCGCCTTGCCTCTACTCTGGTCTCATAGATCCAGTTGCCTTCTGTACATTTCCATTTGGATGTAAAATGTAACATATCCAAATGTAAAATTTGATTTTCTTTCCAACTTAGGTTTGCTGCTTCCCGTCTTTATAACAGACAACACCTTAAATAGTGTTACTCATGCTGAAAATTGTGGAGACCTATCCTTTCTCTCACATCTAATCTTTAATCAAACAGCAAATTCTGTCACTGCTACTTACAAACCATATCCAGAGTTTGAACATTTGTAAACATCTCCACAGCTGTGACAGTGGTTAAAGTTTCACCATCTCTCACTTAATCAAATACAATATCTTTTGAACTGGTCTCTGGGCTCTGCTTCCTCGGTTGCTATTTTCCACTTAGCAGTCAAAGTAATTCTTATAGAAGTAAATTAGACCATATTAGTTCTCTACTCAAAACCCATCAATATCTTCCCATATCCTCTTGGAAAAAAATTTTTAAAATCTTATTTTTGCCTACACACATTGGCCCCTACTATTTCTTAGACTTCTACCACTTTCTCCTTTGCGCAGTCTGCTCAGGGTACTTTGCTGTTCCCTGAATATGACAAACAGATGCCTGTCTCAGCACCTTTTTATCTGCTATTCCCAGTATCTAGAATGTGCTTTTCCTAAATATTTAGTGATCTCTTCTCTCATTCTTTTACAACTCACTCCAATGTCATTTGTGAGAGGTTTCTCTCACTAATCTATTTAAACTAGCATTCACTCATCCCTACCTTGCTTTGTTCATCTTAGTGTTTGTCAATCACCACTGTACATATCATATAACCAAGCAAACACACATTTCTTTACTTACTTATTGGTTGCTTCCCACTTCTAGAATTTAATAGCTCCCTGATATAGGACTTGATCTCTACTTTGTTCACTTGCAGTCATGGTTTCAGGATGATTGGTTAGAACAATGTTTGGCACATGATAGCTGCTCAATAAATATTTATGGAATAAAGACCTGAATTATTCATAGGGAGACTAGATACCATTTTACATGAGTAGCCTAATGTAACCAAGTTATAATTTTTTAAAATACTATACAAAAAATGTCAAGTATTTTAAATGAGCTTAGTATTTGGATAATAAATGCATTTTTTAAATCTTACTTAGGGATTTATAAATATTTGTGATACACTGTATTTTCCCCTCAAATAAGCTCTTTCACTTAAAAGTCCTCTGTCTAAATCCTAATTTATAAATTTACATATACATGAATTTATACTTACAAATTATCTCAAGATTAGTAATTCCTTTTAATTATATAGACGTGTGGCAAGGAAATGGCTTTATACCAAATACCAAATTATATAAGAGGTGAGGGTGGGCTATCAAAGCCAAAGGGTTAAGGTGGAAGGAAAGACAGAAAAGCCCCAAATTATGTGGTTGTCATTATCCCTCAAGGTAATTTTATAAGTCTAATTAAATTAAATACTTGAGATTTCATTGATAGTAAGGAAAGAGAAGCAGAAAATACAAAATGAAAGTCTACATTTTAGAGATAAAAGAGAGAGACAGAGAGAAGTTTGCCTCCTAGAAAGAAGGCAATTGGTAATGCACAAATTCAATTCCTGTGTAAAGTTGGGGGGGTTGGAGGGGAGATTAACCAGCCCAGCCATCATTGCCCAGGATAAACTACCTAAGAAAAATGTACAGTGATATGTTCTTCTCCCCATCCTTCTAATGGCTTGAGATTGTAGAAGTCTCAGACCATGCTGGTGGCTGGATGTTCATCTTTTCTTTCACAGACTTATCTTATTAGAAATGATGCAACCCAATTGAGAACCCTGATGTATGTGTAACAAATTCCTGAAAGTTGTTGCTTTGATATCCTGGATGATCAAGAAGTTGCAGTCTCAAGAATATGATGTAACAAGCAGCATTCCCATTTATGGGGATGAAGAGAAAAATGAGGGCATTGACAGCAGCTTCTCCCTGCCTTCCTCACAGTCAATCATGTTCCTGAGAGTCAGCCTGATTATGTTTCCCAGGATGTGTTCTATGAAGACCAAACACTATCTAACGGCATTACTATGTTTTTCATTGGATTTCCTTTTAATTTGAGTTGATGCAGATAAGAGAGGGAAAAAGCACAGTAGTGAGAAAAACCATGACAAAGAAGCTGCAGTTATTGTATATCATAAATGATACATACACACCAAGATGAAATTTTACTTTCAGAACTCTAAACAGAGTAAAGTGGAACATACAAGACATTTGTAAGATAATAGATAATGCAAAATAAAGGAAAAAATGGATAATAATCATAATGGACTCTTCCTGAGTCTATACTTTCGCTTATTCAACTATTACTTCTCACTTCTTCCATAGGAAGATATTTTACATGGATGAAAAATACACTCTTCCGCCACCCTTGCAGCTAGATGTGCCCTGTGACTAAGTCAGGAAACATGGGACGTACACAGAAGGGAGAGTGGCAACCTTGAGGTCATTTCCAGTTTAAGAAGAAGCTCCTCACCTTGGACTCGGGCACCACCACCTCCTCTGTTGGTGGAATGCACTCAAAGTGATGATTTGGCATCTACCATGTAAATAAGGACAATGCCTTGGGAAGTCATGGACCACAACATGGGAGGAACGTGCCTACTGATCACATTGGAACAGATTTACTCTAAACTACTGCTTACCTCAGGGACTGTTATGAGAAAAAAAAAAATTGTCTTGTTTGAGCCACTGGATTTTGCATCTCTGATACAACAATTGAGTCAAATACTGAAATCAATAATATGTAGAAGGGCAGACTGCCCTTAAAATTCCAAAACTTGTGGCTTTGACTTAATGGGAGGGTGAAGAGTGCAAGAAAAAAAATACTGTAGGATAGAAACCTGATGACACTTGTTATGCCATTGCCAGCAGAAACATGGATGGCGGGCTATTGGCCTGTGTATACTTTGGCGCTACAGGAAAAAAAAAAGCTGGACAAATCCTGTTAGTAATCTTTGCTGTTAATAATCCTTGCTGCTTTTAGAAATGTTTGTAAACGATATAAGCTTGAGTGAGAATGAGCCATTTTTCCAGAAGAAACAAAAGTGAACAGAACTTTGCTAAGGAAAATTATCTATGCCTGATTTATGTTCTATCACTTAAAATGGCAGAGGATTCAGAAATTTAGGGCTTAACAGGATTAGAGAAATCAACTGTTTCTGTATTCCAGTAGCAAGGGATAACGAATGTTGCTCAAAGATTCCCTCACATCTTCCCATTAGACTTTGATAACATATGTGAGCCCCAGAACAATCCTCAGACACCCAAACATGCACCTGATGGAAGCATGCTGTAAAACTGTCCTCAGTGAGGCCGTGCTCTACTTTACTTCACTCACATGTGGCCATGGATGAGCCCATTTTATCCATTAGGATAAGGAAGAACCTTCCAGTAAATCGAGTGTAATTTCCATAAAAGAGAACTGAGGTTGCCAGATGCACTAATCAAAAAACTTATTTCAATGCTGCTGCTTAGGTGTCATTTAATCTCTGTTCAGCAGGATTTTGTAATTGTTATTTCCTATAGGGCCTTCAGTGTTTCCCAAAATAAATTTCTATTGTAGTTATTATGTTCCTCTTCCACCCCTTTATATTTGATATTTTTTATGGGGAAGAGAGCAGGAAAGATAATCTGTCTATTATTTTATAGATTGCCAGACTTAAAAGTACCGTATTAAGACCCATTGTAGACTATGTCTGCCTATTTCCCAGAGATTCTGTATTTCGAGCTGGTTGAAAGAATTGAAACTGACGTTGGATTTTTCCCTGTGGGCAGAAGGTAGGTGTATCTTTGTTTGTTTAATGAAGAGTATACCACTCATATTTAGATGAGTAGAGGTTGGGCCATAGAAAACTTCTAGTGGTTCCCCTCTAAAATCCATTTGTGGGGTGGGGTCTTTGAAAGTAATTAGATCATGAAGGTGATGCCCTCATGAATAGGATTAGTGTCCTTAAAAAAGCTCTCCTGCTCTCTTTCTACCATGTGAGAATACAGAAGACAGCAGTCTGCAACGCAGAAAAGGGCTCTCATCAGAACCCCACCATGTTGGCACCCTGATCTGGGACTCCCAGCCTTCCAAACTGTAGGAAAGAAATTTCTGTTGTTTATAAGCCACCCAGCCTATGGTATTATGTTATAGCAGCCTGAACCAACTAAGACAAATGGCAACAAACTTGTCTGGATTCCTGAATGTAATGGAGCAGAGCCCACCTACTTGCCCTAGTTTATAATGTGTGAGGAGGTAAAACATTCTCTTGTTTGGGCCACTAAATTGTGGATCTCCTTATTATGGAAGCTTAGCATTCCCCAAATAATATAGTTGACAATTAAAGCAATCCCTTGAGCATGAACAGGCACTCAGTAAATGAATGTTGCATGAATAAATGATTGAATAAAATAATTCAAAGAAAAGATGACTACATTTGAACATGAATACTCTTAGAATATTTTGCTGTAATATCTTTATAAAAACTTGTGTATGCTTCAGTAAGGATGTCTACTTATATTGACAGCAATGGAAACCGTAAAAAAGAAAAAAACAATCATTCATTTATTTTCTAACATGAGTGAAACCCAGATTAAAAGTAGAAATAATGTAACTGACAAATGCATGTGTGCCTTGTACACCGTTGAATTATTTTCCAACATTAAAAACATATATGACTCAGCTAGAGAAAGAAGACTATGGTATTGGCTCTATGCTTTTCATTATTTCAGAAAGCTATTAATATTACTATTTTATTACATCTATTTCAGTCTCATGTTGTTTACTTATGTTAAAATATGAGTAAAAGTGGATAAATGGATTCAGTATAAAAACAAGCAGCTTATTTACTTTTCAAATCATTATTATTTCATCTTATATTTTAGAAAATATAGCAATCTAGGTTTCTAAACATACTGTTACAATTATGGAGGTGTTAATTAAAACTATGACAATTATTGGGAATTTGGAACTCAATTACTCTGGTGGTTACAGCACACATAATTACCCTAGGAACTGACACATACAATCAGCATATACTATGTTAGGTGCATTGACTTATTAAACAATATATAAATATTAATAAAATTCTATACAACATTTTGACCTTTTGACATCAAGAATTTAGACACTAATATTTGGAAAAAATAATGAATACAAAAGCGGCAGGAAAAATGTCAGGTTAATTTAATAATGGTCAAATGTAAAACAAGACAAAAAAATCAGAGATGAAAATTTTCAGGTTTTTTTTGTTTTTGTTTTTGGTGGATAGAGGAGCATTTTACCCTAAATAGACTATGCTAGCAGTTTAGTAAGACGATTAATTAAATGGACATGAGCACAATAGAAAAAAAAAATTACGGTGATATTTGGTTTCTAGGAAACCCAATACACCTTCACCATTATCAAACTATTTTTCCAAGCAAATTCTTGTGAGCCTACCTGTGACATAATAACTCCTAGATTTCTATAGTGATTCACAATCTAGCCTTTGGTGTTTATGTTCCTGGGGCAGGAGACACCACCTTAATGGTAAAGCCGACTGGTTCAGAAGTCAGTGAGACTAACCAGCTTGTAAAGGACAATTTTTGGACATCCTAATATTACAAATAGAGATACTGGCAGTAATATAAATGATAACACTGCTTCACACAATGCATTCATATAATCAAACCATTTAGACTCGTATAAGTGGGGACAAAATAGAGGATGTAATTTAAAAAATCAACACTGTTTAATATTTTTGCTTTTTCCTTGGTAGGCTATAAAAATTACCTGAGATAATTAAAAAAATTACAAATACACCAAAGTTTGTAGGGGCCCTCATAAGATTAAAGCTACATAAGAGTAAAGCTAAATATGAATGAAGCTCCCACATTCATAATTTTCCAGTTGCATTTGGTTTAGGCCATGTTGTCCTTCCTTTCAGCCTTTCCCTGATTTTTGACTAAGCTGAAGATTTGTATGATATCAGGACCAGAAGAGAGTGCGTTTCAACTAAAACTTTCTTAATTATTTTTTCCATGGAAGAAAAGTAAGAAATACAAAATATCGTAGAAGGGATAAAGGAACTTGATTAAAATATAAATATAAAATATTTATACTCATCTAACTAATTTTTAACTTTAGTGGACGCTCTTAAAATTTGTTCTCTTAAGCCTTTATGCTGAAACCTTGTTATATTGTGCATTTACATTGCATTTCCAGAAATATCTGTCACGTAAAGATAAATTTTCAGTCCAAATCCCATCCTCAAATTACAAATTGGTAGCTCCTTTATTTTATATCCATTTATATGATAATCAAATCTTTCTGGTAAATTCCATAAAGCTCCATAAAAGTGCTACTTACTAAGCTGTAAACCTAGAGTGTAGATTAATGAGTGCAACCAACAGGTACATGTATCCATTTTTACTACCAGCCACAACCTCAGTATCATTCAGGGCATTAAACACACATTGGTGGGATGGAGAAATGGGAGACTTCACCAACTAGCTCAAGGCTCCCCAGCTTTCTTCCACATCATGTTACTGTCCTGTTACCTGCTAGTCCTGTTATCCCTGGGTCTTCCCTTGGGGGGTATCTGTTATTTCCAGCACTAAGGATGAAGTTTACCAACATCTGATCAACCTTATTATTATGGTGGAAAATTGGACCTATTTGCAAATAGTTTTTTTTTTAATGATTTTCTTTTGTCTAGCCCTTCTAGAAAAAATCCTATCTTTCCACAAAAACTAGCTGCACGTATCTCTTTTCACTCACCTCTCCCACCATATTCTTTCACTTCCTTTATTCTTGGCTATACAAAGTAATAGTATAATAACCACAAAACAAAAGCAAAAACAATCCTGACAGCTACATATAGACATATTGTCTATTTTGTAAAACATTAAAAATCAAAACAGGTGGAAATGAAAAAGCCCTCATGGAAATTACAAGCTAGCAGAAAAGCCATTCAACAAGTGATACGGCATGATTCATTCATTATTATTATTTTTATTCATCAAATGATGAAACCATGAAAAAGAGGAAGAATTAATTCCCTGGGTAAATGGAGTGAAGGAGACTTACAGGCAGGGGTCAGAGGCAAGAAAAGGCACGGCCTTGGCAACTACTCCTCTAGGACGGCCAGGGGGTTAGCATAAGGGAGACGGAGGCGCAAATCAACACTGTATCTTGAGAAAGACGCAGGGGCCACATCTGCAAGGATCTTGTCTTAGTCCTGGTAAGGAGTTTGGATTTTATCTTAGAGGCAGTGAAGACAATGAAGGATTTAAGAAGGGGACCGACATGACTACATTTTGCCTTAAACAAATCCCCATTGGTGGTATCTTTCCTTTTTTCACTGTATCATCAGCACCTGGCAGAGCATCAACCACATAGTAGGTACTCAATAAATATTTATTGGATAAATTAATGGATACGTACATGTGTGTAGAATGAATATTTCCCTTCATAATTGCTATGTCCCTTGTGGTTTTGCATTTCTATTTCCTTTATATCCATGAGCTTGGGCTTTTTTGTTAAATTAAAACATGAATAAGATAATTTGCATATTAGGATAAATTACTTGTGAACATAACTCATAATTATTTAATTTCATTAGATGCTACATTCAGGATCTGCAGTTTGAACCGCTAAATGTCTTTCCCCACCCCCACCCCCGAACCACCCCCCCCACCACCACAACTTTGCAGAGATTAAAAGGCAACACAAAAAGAGGATAATGCTGGTTAACTTTAGTTAGCCATTCAAAAACATACTTTTTGACGATTTGGTGGATATTGAGAGGAATACATGAATTAAGTCTGATATTTCGGAGGCCCAAACTCAAATGTGTGAATCCTAAAGAAGCGTGATTTGCTTAATTCTCTTTTTGCTAATATTTTAATAACGTTTGCAGTGACAGACTCTACATCTATTCAATGCTACTTCCGTATTGATTTGAAACTTCTTTCCTACTCCTTCACCACTTCTACCATCCGAATTTTAGAATTGAAAAATTTTAAATAGGAAGGGACCTTAAACAAGAAATTAACCATTGGTCTCTTTGAATTCTTCTCTCTCCTCACAGGAGCAATAATAGCTATAATAACCATAAAAACGTATATCTAATACATTTCTAGCACTTAATATTTCAAAAGACTGCCAAGAGTTTCACATACTATGTCTTATTTAATTACCACAACAATTTTTGAGTTGGTATTAGGCAAAGTACTGAAGAGAAAACCTGTTTAGCTGATTAAGTTACTTGTCCTAAGCTACCCAGCCCTTCAGTGGTGAATCTGGGATCTGAACATTTGTGTATCTGATGAGAGAACTCACCGGGACAATTTACAATTCATGTAGACCATTATATGTATTCAAACAATCATTCTCAACTTTATCTGCATATACCAGACAAAAATATGGGAAAGGATTTACTTAAAGTGAGTATGATCTTGGGCTGACTGTGATTAGAAAGATCAGATGAGCTGTGAGCTCCCCACTACATTTACCTCTTCTCTTTCTCAGAAAAATGCAGCTACCATAAAGAACAAGGGCCTGACAAAAACATACAAAATTCTCAACACCCTCTTATTCCCTCCTGAATTATTTCTTGCTCTAGGAAGACTTCTCAGATCCTAAATAACACTATAATGTGTTCTGACAATGCCATGTACTTCCGACATACAGCATTGTTACTGTTGCAATGTCACCTGTCTTCCCAATTAAAATATGATTTCTATGAGGTCAGGTCTATTTGGATTATCATTATATTTACAGGTGGTAACCTAGTGTGTGACACATAGGAGATGTTCAAGATTTATTGACTAAATGAGTTAACTGAAGTCTTGGAATTGATGAGCTTTGCATTCATTCCAATTCTAAACAGCTACCTTCGAACCTGAAGACATCATCCAACAACCCATTGCATTGATTACCATATATCCTCTGTGTACTCTCCTCTGGATTCATCTTCCTATTTTGGGGTCCTAATGCTGTCTTATTCCACTGAGCCGTTAGCATTCAGTTCTATTTGGAATGAGCTCTCCAATTTCCTTTACCAATTTCCTCGCTCCTTCTACAACTTCACTTCAATTAGAGTCAATTTTGTAATGATATATAAGAAATGGAGTCAATCCTCTAACTATATATAAGAAATGTATGGGAGGTCTAAAGATTTTGATATGTTTGTATCAGGAAAAGTAGATTTGGTATTTACTTTAAAAGCTTCCAGTTGACAGCATAAAAAATGTTATTAAACTACAAAATAATAGGAAATGAGCCGGGGAATTAGACAAGATGCCTTTAAGCTATGGTAGTCTGACCTTTGGGCTTTAAAGTATGGAAACTTTAAGTTTATTTTTCTCCTTTTCAACCTTTTTATGGGACTGACAGCAAAAGCTTTGCCTTCTATTTACCCAGAAAATTGTGACAACATGAAATTAAAAGAAAAATGTTTATTGTGTACCATTCTGGGGCTACAAAGAGGAAAAGATACATTACATATTTATTTAAAATTTTGTTTTAATTTTATTTCTCCTACCCCCTCACCTCTGGCAACCAGCAATCCATTCTCTGTGTCTATAAGCTTTCTTTTTTTTCCACATTTCACATATAAGAGAGATCATACAGTATTTGTCTTTGTCTGATGTATTTTATTAAGCATAATGCTCTCACGGTGCATTTATGTTGTTGTGAATGGCAAGATTTCCATATACATATATATATATATATATGTATATATATTTATATATACATATATATATGGAAATCATATATATATATATATATATATATATATATATATATATATATATATATATGGCACATCTTCTTTATCCAATCATTCATCGATGGACACAGGTAGTTTCCATACCTTGGATAATTGTATTGTAAATAATGCTGCAATGAATATGGGGGGTGGTGCATACATTTCTTGAATTAACATTTTTGTTTTGTTTTCTTCGGATAAATACCTAGAAGTGGAATTACAGGTTATTATGGTAATTTTATTTTTAATTTTTTGAGGAACCTCCATACTGTTTTCCATAGTGGCTGCACCAATCTACATTCCCACCAATAGTGCACAAGGAGTCCCTTTTCTACATACCCCTGCCAACACTTGTTATTTCTCTCTCTCTCTTTTTTTTTTTTTTTTGATAAAGCCATTCTAACAGGTATGAAGTGATACCTTATTGTGGTTTTGATTTGTGTTTCCTAGATGTTTAATGATGTTGCACATCTTTTCATGTACCTTTCGGCCATCCGTATACCTTCTTTGGAATGATGTCTACTTAGATCTTCTGTCCGTTTTCCAATGGAATTATTTGTGG
This sequence comes from Rhinolophus sinicus, assembly GCF_057876585.1. Taxonomy (NCBI): domain Eukaryota; kingdom Metazoa; phylum Chordata; class Mammalia; order Chiroptera; family Rhinolophidae; genus Rhinolophus; species Rhinolophus sinicus. Next base: position 82,333,869 of record NC_142502.1, on the reverse strand, counting down.
TTTTTTGCAATTAAGTTGTATGAGTTCTTCATAAATTTTCAGCCTATCAGATATGTGATTTGAAAATATTTTATCTGATTCAGTAGGTTGCATTTTTACTTTGTTGATGGGTTCCTTTGCTCTGTAGAAGCTTTTTAGTATGGTATATTTCCACTTGTTTGTTTTTGCTTTTTTTGCTTTTGCTTTTGGTGTCAGTCTCAAAAACTCATTGCCAATACCTATGTCAAGGAGTTTAACACCTATGTTTTCTTCTAGGAATTCTATGGTTTCTTCTAGGAATTCCATGGTTTCAGGTCTTACATTCAAGTCTTTAATGCATTTTGAGTTAATTTTTGTTATGGTGCAAGATAGTTGTTTGGTTTCATTCTTTTGCATGTGGATGTACAGTTTTACCAGTAATATTTATTAAAGAGATTGTCCTTTCCCCAATGCATATTGTTGGCTCCTTTGTCATAACTTAATTGACCACAAATTAATAAGTTTATTTCTGGGATCTCTATTCTATTATTGCCTTATGTTTTTTTGTGTGTGTTCTTTTTTTGTGTGTTTGTGTGGTTTTTTTGCCAATACTGTACTGTTTTGATTATTAAAGTTTTGTAATAGTTTGAAATCAGGTAGTATGAGGCCTTCATCTTTGTTCTTCTTTCTCAAGATTGCTCTGGCTATTCAAGCTTTTTTGTTTGTTTTGTTTTGTTTTGTGGTTCCACAGAAACAGGATTATTTGTTCTATTTCTTTGAAAAGTGCCATTGGCATTTTGAGAGGGATTGCACTGAATCTGTATATTGCTTTGGGTACTATGGACATTTTAATAATATTGATTTTTCCAATCCCAGAGCATGGAATATCTTTCCATTGTTTTGTGTCTCCTTCAATTTCTTTCATTAACATCTTATAGTTTTCAATATACAAATCTTTTACCTCTTTGGTTAAATTACTCCTAGGTAGTTTATTCTTTTTGGTGCAATTGTAAATTGGATTGCTTTCTTTATTTCTCTTTCTGATAGTTTATTATTACTGCATAGAAATGCAACAGATTTGTGTGCATTGATATTGTGTCCTGGAATGTAACTGATTTTGTTTTTTACTTTTAACAGTTTTTTTTTGTTTTTGTTTTTTATGGAGTCTTTAGAGTTTTCTATATATAATATCATGTCATCTGCAAATAGTGACAGTTTTACATCTTTCTTTCCAATTTGGATGCCTTTCATTTCTTTTCGTTGCCTAATTGCTCTGCCTAGGACTTCCAATACTACCTTGAATAAAGGTGGCAATAGTGGGCATCCTTGTCACTTTCCTGGTCTTTGAGTATGATGTTAGCTGTGGGTTTATCTTATATAGCCTTTATCAAGTTGAGGTAAGTTTCTTCTATATCCACATTGTTGAGAGTTTTTATCATAAAAGGATGTTGGATTTTGTCAAATTTTTTTTCTGCACCGATGATTGGGGTGATCATATGATTTTTATCCTTCATTTTGTTAACATGTTGCATCACATTGACTGATTTGAGGATGTTGAACCATCCTTATATCCATGGAGTAAATCCCACTTTACCATGGTGGGACATCATTTTAATGTATTGTTGAAATTGATTTGCTGATATTTTGTTGAGGATTTTTGTGCTATATTCATCCAGAATATATGTCTGGTTTTGGTATCAGGGTAATGCTAGCCTCATAAAATGAGTTTGGAAGAGCTGAGTTTCCTCTTCCTCTATTTTTTGGAAGAGGACTGGTAATAATTTTTCTTTGAATCTTTGGTAGAATTCACCAGTGAAGCAATCTGTTCATGGACTTTCGTTTCTTTAGAGGCTTTTGATTACTGATCAATCTTTTTATGAGTAATCTATTATTTAGATATGTTAAAATGATAAATATTAGTATTGCAAGGAAGTATGACTAGATTAGTATTGTGAATATTTTCAAATTACTTGCTCTCCATTTATCCAACAAATCTACTGACAACTTACTATGTGCCAGACATTATTCTAAGTGGTAGGGTATGTGGCAACCAACAAAATATACAAAGATGCTTTCCTTCATGGAGTTCAGAAGTAAAATAATAAACAAGCAAAATAAACAAATAAAATATAGCCTCAGTTAAATAATTATAAGTGCTTAAGAGAAAAGACTAAAGTTGAAAGGGAAGAACGTAAAATTATAGTTAAAGTGGTCAACAAGTCTTTACTGATAAAGTGATATTGAACAAAGACCTGAAGGAGATAAAGGAGCAAACCTTGAAATTTGGGGAAAAGCATTCCAGGCAAAAAGGAGAGATAACATAAAGACCTTGATGTAGGTGTGCACTTAGAGTTTTCAAAGAATGGCAAGAAACCAATGTGTCAAGGCAAAGGTGAGTTGCAGGAGATGAGGTTGAGGGGAGGAGGGAGACTGTCACAGATTCTTTTCAATGCCTACGGCTAAGTGAGGTCTTTCCCAAGGCTGGATTTTGACCTCATTTCCCTCTTTCTCTACATTCTGCACCTTTATTGTCAGATCCATTCCCAAGACTTCACTGACCACAAACTGTGTAACTTCTATAAAGAAATTTCCAATATAAAAATAACAGAATCTTCACATGAACAGCAAATAGCACAACTGCCTCAAAATATTGGTTGTAAAGGTTAAAGTGTACATTTTTCATCCAAATACTAAAAGCTAATTACTTTAGCTAAATGTGAAGTAACACTGTAATTTAGAAGAAGCCTTAATTATTTGAAAGCAATCTAATGTGCTTGAATTTTGATAATTGTACAAATGAGCAATGGCTTCTGAATCCACTGTCATGATTAATACTAAAAGTGGATAAAAATGAAGACATAATATTTATTGGGCTGCTACCAATTAATTTCAAGGGTTTAGAAATGAAATACACTGAAGTATTAAAACAGACATAAAACACAATTATGATACATCCAGTCATAAGGGAAAACATAGGAAAAAACAGATATATATATATGAAGCAAAATCAGTATTTCTTCTAAAAATGGTACACAGAACAGAGAAAAAAAATGTATTTGAACTTAAATTCAGAGCTGCTATTTTTATGGAGTGTGTCATTTTGGACAAATCATTCAATTTCTCTGAACTCCAGTTTCTTCATCTTTAATATGGCAGTAATGATATCTACCTCATGTCAACGACATAACCCATGACAGCCCCATGATAAGTACCTAGTACACAGCAGGCACTCAATAAATATTAATAATGGTGACTGTCCAAACAATGAAGGCATAGACATAAAACCCCTCTTTTTCACATTCACAAAGGTTGCAGTGCTGATAGAGATTTCATCTCCTTGAAATATTCTGAAACATGACATAACCATACCTGACCTCTTAAGTCTCTGCTGATGGTATTTAATGTCTACAGGATGAAATATAGGCTGATTATTCATGAGGGAAGTGACATATTTGTTCTGCTCACAGATTAAGGATCAAGATAGATGATCTATATAAGGCATCTTGGGTAGAATTATGATGAGCTTTGCAATGATCTCCATTATAGAAAATGGATGTTTTGAGAGCGCAACCTTATGCCCCAAATGAGATAGAAATGCATTTAGATATGCTTTTGTTTTTTTTGGATTCAACACTGCACATACCTTTCTGCAAATAATCTCTTTTTATAGATACTCCTTAATAATTTTTTCTAATTCAGTTTGTATTTTTTTGCTTACTTTGACCCTTCATTATATAAATGAGTGGTGAGCAATCTCATGACAAAAACATTAATCTTTTGCTTTATTGTGCAGAATTATCATTAGAACATAGTAATTATTTTCTATAAATAAGACTTTCAACTGGCTGATTAATTAGGCTAACACGACATTATTAAATGAACTGTTACGTGCCTTTGGTACAAATACACAGAAGCTATTGAACCCTAGTTTAAAATGGACATAATTCTAACTGCAAGCACATATTTATTTGGCTGAATCATAATTCATGAGTTATCAGTAAGATTTCAGTGTTGTAAATATAAACATTACTTCTAATTATTTCAACACTGTAGTTGACTTTGAGACTAAATTCACTGGTACAAATTGCACTGTGGCTATGCATTAATGGTGATTTATATTCTTCTCCATTCAAATCACAAATAGAATCTCACCTGTGCTGTGTAATGTTCAAATAACTTGTTACTTATTAAAGGATTATTTATCATGCTCCAGACTTTGAAAATTTAAATAAATCAATTAGAGTCTGGGGAAAGAATATATGAATTGATAACAATGATTCCATTTTGACAAGTCTTTTCTTTATGTGAAGGAACAAGGCCACAATCATCCAAAAGCTCTCAATTTTGAACTTAAGTCAGGTGAGGCTCCGTCATGCACCGCCACTGTGGCATGTTGTAGTTATGTATTTTGATGTCTTCCTTTTCTTTGATCCTCAGACTGTGAGAGGTAATTCCTTATATAGCACACAAGTCCCTTTCTATCTATGTCCTAATGACCCATCCATTCTCCTCCCTATCACTCCCCATTACTATAGCCTCTACTCTGACGTGGTGGAGCGTCTCCTGTGCCCCTGAGCATGGTTATCCTTCCAACTTGACAACACTTCCTCTATTTCTTCACCCAGGAAAGTATTCATCATCTTTCTGGGAACTAGCTCAATGGTAAGCTTCTTATAAAAGCTTTACCCAAATTTGCAGGCAAGGTATTACTCCTTCCCTGCCTTCTATAAGATCTTGCTCACATCATCATGTAAAACAACGCTCATTGTATCAGAACTCTTAGAAAACAAAAAACAAACAAACAAAAAAACCTGTCCCTGCCTCTAGCACAATGGTTCTCAGTATGTAGTGTGCATAAGTGTCACAAGAACACTGTGCTAAAAATGCGGGTTCTGAGCCCCACTCTTCAGATTCTGAATCAGCTGGCCTCAGTTGGGACCCAGAAATCTGCAGTTTCATTTGCAGGAGTTTCTAATGCTGACGTCCAGGATTATACTCTGTAAAAAACTACATGAACTGTGAATAAACCAATGTCCGGGCTATGTCCTGTTCATTTTAAATACATAGGTCCACAACAGTGACATTCAGTGAATGTTTGTTGAATAAATGAATGCTTATAAAATACTACATAATTTCTTTGTAAATAATTTGTAAGCTGCCTGACAGCACAGCCATGCTGGTTTGTGACTATGTTAACAACTGTTCTCATGGAATTGAACTTTGTCCTTGGTTTAAAAAAAGAAGAAGAAGAAGCACTTGATAAAGAAATATAAGATGTGCTAGGAAATATAATTAATATACTGGTTTTAAGAATTAGTATTCCAAGAAAAGTAGCTCCAAATCAACAAGAGAAGGTCTAAACTAAATACAAATTTCTGAGTTTAGGTTAAAAAAATAATAATAAATTGCGAAGATGTAGGATGGTGTTAGAACTGGCTTGCCAGCAGTTCATTTAGAAAGAACCTAGGTTTTCAGTTGAAAACCAATTCAATAAAACCCCAATAATACAACACAGACACTTTGAAAAACCACCCAGTCATATGATGTTGAAGGGCTTTAAACAAGAAGCACAGGATGTAAGAATGCCATTTCTTTACACGGGTCAGTTCTCATCTGATACAACGCACCTCAAGTTCACTGTGCCACAACTTAAGATGGATGCCCGGATAACTGAGATGGTTTTGGAAGACAGCAGCTAGAGTATTTGGTGAAATGGGAATCACAATTTACCAAGAACGGTTGAGGGAAACCATGTCTGTATGGGCATTCACCCTGGATGTTGGATGTTACTGGTACAATAATGTTTCTCAACACGCCCAACATACTTGCATCATACAACAATAAGTAATCATTTAGGTCATGAGTTGTGGTTTGGCTGGACGTTCGCTGGTCTAGGCTGGGTTTGCTGGGGTTTCTCTTCTATGCTATGGATGGATCTGGGCTTGGCCCTCATGAGGTTGGGGCTCCCCACATGTTCCTTCTGGAACTCAGACTGAGGGTGCGGCAGCTGCTTGGGGAAGCTCTTCCCATGGCAATGGCAAGAGAGCAAGTGGGAAACACATAGTCCTCTTCGTGTGTAGGCTTAGAAGTGGCGTTATTCTGTTAGCTAGAGCAAGACAAGTAAGTGATGGCGAGGAATCAGGAAAACAGACTCAGCTGCTTTTTTGAGATGGACTGAAACATCACACAGTGCGAACACAGGGAGGTGAAGGATTATAGCCAAGAATGCACTCTACCACACTCGGGATGGATATTGATACAGGGACATTACCTTCATAAAGAAAGGCTGATATGTGGAAGAGAGCTGGCTGTATTATATGTGGCTTCACAAAGCCTATTACGTAGTGATCAATGTATGTAAATGAAGACTACAAGGAAGAAGTTACTTCAGTTTAAGGGTTTCCTAATAAGCTGAAGTGTTAAAAAAAAATGAAGCATTTGGGAGGCAATATGATATTAGTACAAAGAGCCCCGTGTTTGGAATTTGACAGGAATCAGTTCAAAGCTTGGATCTTTTACCTAGTAAGCTACAATAGAAAGTCCTGGGCAAGGTAAACATCATGAGTCCTAGTTTCTTTATTTGTAACATGAGGATAAAACTATCCACCTTATTTGATAATGTTTACAAAGTACCTAATATAGACACCTGCCTAGAGCAACTGCTCTGTATTGTGGCTATTATTATTAGAAACAGATTACAGTTAGTACTGGTCAGGTGTCCCCTGCTTAGCCCTTCACACACCTCTCTTGCTTCTTTCACACATCTTCTATAACTCAATCTTACTGAATATTATGTAATACAAGCCTATTACTGATACTTGGATACCAAGTCAAAAAGTTCTGAAACCAAAATTGTTTCCTTTAATTCGGTGTCTGAAATCATTAGGCAACAAATCTCTGATCTAAAATGATAAGAAGCTATTTATAGCTATGTATATCCTGTTGAGTGTAGCTATTCATATATTTCAATATAATTACATTAATACACATTTTTGGTCCAGATGACACTGAAGGTGATATGCAATATATAGAATATGCATTGTATTATCTTTCAAAAATACAAATAATTCTGAATATAAAGTATCTCATCCACATTTTGCCCAATACCTTCCTGTTTCCCATTGAGGGGTGTCTCCAATTCTAAACTAATGTGCTGAGGAGAAATAACTGACATGCTGACATAATCTGATCTTAATAAATGGTAAGCAGGTCTCAGTTACTAACTGGGACACTTCCTTAAGTTCTCTTGGGAGCCTCGTCATTCAAATGACTAGGGAAAATGGTTTTCCTAACTCTTCTCATTCGAGTCTTATAAAAAGTATTTTAATGGAAATTTTTTAAATAAAAATTAACTATTTAGGCAAGTGCTATAGTTATCAATGAAATTAACCTTAAATTAATAAAAATAATTAACAAATGCAATGAATACATATTGAATAATTTGAGAAAACATATAGTTTCTTTCCTAAAGCTAACAACAGTTATCCTACATGCCTAAAATAAAAATGCCAGATGAGAACAACAAAAATAGTGTGTATCAAGAGCTGGATTCTCACTCTGTTGAGATAACTTTAAACAATACCAAATCCACTGTTTATGCATGCAAAGGTCTGTAGATGGCATGAAAATACAGCTAACTTGTAGAATAACTGTGGGAAATATCTCAAATTCAATAACCGTCTGTAAATTCAATCTCATTGTTGACTATAGTTTGAGACATAAGAGAATTGAATTATACAATAACGGTGAGTCACTTTATAGCGAATAGTGCCACTTAAATGAATAGGACAAGCTGTTATATACTTAATGCTATAACTTTTATTAAATTACTGGGTAACTGCAGTGCCTTACACTTACATTTTCATGAGAAGGGTTTCTTTCTGCACATTCTTAGTATCACATTAAACTTACAGCCTAAAAACAATAGTTAATGTAAAATGATTTCTTTTTTTTCTTTCTTGCTTAGAAATGTTCTTTGGTTAGAGCCTTTTGAAAAGCACACAGATAACTCACTACATTCTCATTATATTAAGTGCATATTCTCTCTGGCATGTTCGGGTATATAACAGAAACCTTTTGAAGTAATGAATCGATTTAGATTTTAGACAGTATTTGTCAGTCTTTATGTCTCAGGCCTCTGGAATCAGCAGATGTGATTTTGAAGCCAACCTTTACTGCTTGAAAGAACTTGGGAAAGCTACTTAATATTTTTAAGCTTCAAATTTTCTCTGACTTTAGTGTTGTTGCAAGGATTAAATGAGATAAACTGGCCTAAATAATCAGCAGCAGCTAGCACAAAACTAATGTTAGTTATTATGATGCATTAGTTCCCACTAGCCTCTGAACAACAGAGCAGCAGTTCCTGTCATGTGGGCTCTGATGCCTGAGGAGCTAAGAAGTAGTGCAAGGGGGTCCAAGAACCCATTTATTCACTGCATATTCTGCCTTTTTTACATTAACAAAGCACGAATTGATTTAAAAGCACTACTGTTTTCATAGCAATTTCATGTCATTATATCTTCAAGTAACTGAAACTAATATGTATAATTACTAGATGTTGGGTGTGTGATAAAAATTTTGGATGTTGTGCTGGATCTTTTCTATTTGCCTCCCCACTTCTACTCTTCTCTCCAATGTGTTCAAAACCCCGGGGATGAGAATGGCAACTCCATCTACTGGGTCTCTTGTCCTCTGCCTCCTAATGGGTTCAGCCAATGGAAGCAATGGCAGGAGACTGGAAGGAGAGGTAAGTGAGGTCGGGGGATGAACTCCCTGGAGCTTCCTCCTTGTGGGTTGGCCATGGCTGCCATTCTGAAACAGCTCCTGACAAGAGCCCTCTCTGACAGCTTTCTCTGTCTCCCATTCCTTCTGAGTTTTGGTGGCAAACACCTTGCCCCAGGGAAACTAGCCCCAGGGGATTGCTTTGTTTCTTGTGGTTTCACTATACTCTGCCACTGAAAATAGTTCACCTATTAAACTTTCCTCAAATTATGCTAAAATTAAGAGTCTCATTTTTCCCTCCTACTGTGTAGACACATATTCAAAAAGGGTCTTCATCCTTGCAAATTTTGGGAACTATCAGAGGGAGATATATCTTTGCACTGTTAGCATATTCCTTCATTAATCTGCAGAGAAGAGGATTCTCTTTTTAGGTTGTGTGAGTTTCTCACCTGATTCATGCTTCAAGGAGAGTAAAGGCAACTATTTTTTTTTTTTTTTTTTAATTTGCTCATTACACCACCCTGTAGTTAAAAAAATTTACACTGGAAAATTATAAATTCTTAACATTTTGTTTCCAAATTAGATTACTGTTAGAATCAAAGATCAGAATTGGTCTTTTGATTTTCATTCGCAATATTACTATCTGTTTCTAAGTTCTGTTCATGAAAAACACTTGTTTCTGCATCTATGATTTGATTCGGTATAAATTCCTGCTTAAAATTTGGACATTGAGAAAAACCAAATGGTTGGTAAAATTTTGTGAATTTACGTAATTTCAGAAGATTAATTTCTAAAAATGTTAATGACTTTGAAGACTACATTAAAAATGGGGTATCAGAACATGAACAGAATTTAATATTTGGTCCAATTAAAGGTGTTAATCACAGGATGTAACTTGTCTTCAGTCAGACTTCAAGTAATTGAATTCCCTTGGAAACTACAATACTAGTCCTGCCATTTCAAGCATGCATCATAAATTTGCCAACCTGTTTCTTTACTTTTTCTCCTCATAGACACAGAGCAAGAGAAAATGATGGTTGGAGATCAGTTCTTAATATGTCATTTAGTTGAGCTGCCTCTTAAGGACTTTTTAGTAAAGTTCTTTTTCTGTTCCATTTGAAATTTTCCAGAACTAAAGATACATTACAAGACAAGTGGGGATTAATTAAAATTGTTACAGCTTCTGAACTTCAGGTGAACCTTTTTGTAGGGTTGTTACCTCATGAACTTCCCTTAGACTCTCTATTGAAGATGATATAATTATTCCATTTAAGCACCTGCCAGATTCTACTTTATAATCTCTGTATTCACCTGTGCTGACTAAGTAGTCAATTAAAGACAATTTTCTCTAAAGACTTTTATTTTTTAAATCTCAGTTCTGCTAAGTCACTGGCAAAATCTATTGTTTTACCTTCAAAATTTTAAATCAGCATTTCTTCTGATTTTGACCATGACAATGGTAAAATAATATTTATATTGTTTGTAAATGATGAAAAGTTTTATGCTCACATAGTTATCTTTATTCTACTTCTTTAGACATTTTCTCCATTTCCCTCCATAAATTCAAACCATACTTTTCAAAGCCCAATTAAAGAGCCACCATTTGAAAAAGAAACAATTCTAGACTGATTCTTGTAGGAAATAAACTATCACTTCTAATTCCTAATACTTCATTATTTCATAGTAGTCTTTTCACTTATAATATATTTATTTAAATAGATACACAGCTTGTAAATGACTGCTTCTCAAACAATTAGGAGAAATATTAAAATATATTCAAAAATTTAAAAATAAGTATTGTCTCTGTATGGTGTACTTTCTGACATACATAATTATTTAACAAGCTTACTTAACGGAACTGTTAATCTTAGCGTTTGCTGGCATAGTTGGATCAATAGAAATAATATACAAGTAGGGATTTAACTGAAGCTGAGTAATATTGTATGTCAACCATAATTTTATATATATATATGGTCACGGAATATGGAGTTCAGCATAGGGAATAGAGTCAATGGAACTGTAATAGATATGCATGTCAGGGGGCAGTAGATTGGGGGAGGGGAATTGTCACTTTTTGGGGGGTGAAATGTCTGGCTATTGCATTGTTTTCTGCACCTGAAACTAATAAAAATATTTTTTCCCAAAACTATTCTATATTCCATTATTTTATGCATAATTATGTTCAATTATTCTAGTATTCATTTTTAGAATATTCAAGGATGAATTTTCCTAATTCCCAACTTTTTCTTCTTCCTTGTCTCTTAGTGTCAGTTAAATCTATTTAAATTTAACCAGAAAAAGGATGAAGAAAGTTCCTCACTTTCAGAAAATTATTCCAAAATCTCTACAAGCTAAATGTACCTCTACTGAGCTAAATCAAGAAATTATTTTGCTCTACTCTAGTTGTGTTTGTAGTGTGTGATAATGTGTTTTCTACTAAATAGGTTTTGAAAAAAGTTATAGAACTTTATCATCACTATTTTTATGTGCTAATATACAATGACGAGCTAGCAATTTAATTGAAAATACTAGGAGTTGTATTAAATATGTAGCCAAGTTGCATCTACTACTCTATTCAGTGTCTGTGATGTGATGCAAACATTTAACCAATCTTAAATAACTGTACTGTGTTCCAGTATGCAATAGACATAATTAAGATATTACCCACAGTAAAGGCTTTTAGCTCATGATGGCTTTTCTATTTAACCTACTATAAATTCACCAGTTGGTCAAAGTTGAAGATGGTCATTTCTATAATGATATCTTATGTTATGTTTAGCTTTAAAGGTATCAGTTTACACTCATCATTCTCCTAATCTCTCTTTAAATAGTCTTCTCTTTCAATAGAATTCCATTCCACCCCTTTCGCTATGCTGTCCCACAGACCATGGAAAATGCACACTTATGCAAAACATGTATACTTCCTCCACTTCATACTGACCTAAAATTGTTTCTTTCATTGCCACCTTCTCTTCTACAAATATTACTTAATAAATCATGCAAATTTCTTTGGGTGCCAATATGGTTGATCAATAAATGATCAATTTTATAATGATTTTGTGACAGTGAATTCTACTGGTTTCTGTCAATTACAAATAGGAAGAATCATGTAACTAATGCCATAAGGACTCTGACTTTACATGAAATTCATAACTAAGTAAAGAAAATTATTTTTTTTCAGAACAAAACCTAAATGACTTGTTTTCCTAAAAATGTATTTGCTTTACATCAATTTTGATCACAACTCCAAAAAAAATAGAAACAATCCAAATGTCCTTCAACTGGTAAATGAAGAAACTGTGGTACATCGTTACAATAAAACACTACACAGTGACAAAAAGGAACAAAACACTGATACACACAAAATGATTATCAAATGCATTATAAAAAAATCCATATTCAAAAGGCCACATATTGTGTTGCTTCTACTTATAAGACATTTTAGAAAAGGCAAAACTGTAGTGACAAAAAACACTAGGTTGTGGTTTCCAAGGCCTGTGTTTAAAAGCTGTCTATAAAGAGCCATAAGGAAACATCTTGGACTGATTAAAACGTCCTACATCTTAATTTTGGATGTGGTTATAGGATAGTTTGCATTTGCTAACTCATACAATTATATCCTCAATGGGCAATGTATGAGGATACATACATTGTATATAAGTAATACCTAAATAAATCTGATTTTTAAAAAGTAAAAATTTATGTCACAAATTTTGAGTCAATCTAAAGAGATACATTCAACAATCATTTAGAAACACAAGAAAGGTAAGGAATTCTTGATTCATTAAGGTATTTTATGAATTTTCCTGTTTTCAGAGCACCAATAACATTTCCTTATCTTTTGTATTACAAATAAAAATTACATTTTAGGAGAAACAGTTACATTTAACAAGTGACTTGTTTTCATTGTTGTCTTAATTATGAATTCACTAAAATAATCTCTTACAGTATTTCATTAAATACATGCTTGTTAATAAGTTGATTAGTTATGATAATCATCTAGTCTTAAAATAATACACTACTATTTCATTATTAAGAATTGAAAGATTATTACTTTTAGGACTCAGAATCTAGTTAGCAACTTCATACAGAAAGACAATGGAGAAAAACCACTACTAGAAACTCTCACACAATATAACTGATATTCAGATGCAAGAAACAAATAGCAGGGTTAGAAATAATCCTGGGAAGGAAGCTTTAGACGGCAATTGGCTTACCTTTGTGTTTGGGTGGCATAACTGTTATCATATGTCTCATAGGTCTGTTCCTCATATTCACCCCCGTAGCCATCATCATACCCCTGAGGCAGAAGATGGTAGAAAGACCTATTAGTAATAAATCTGATTAATTGTGATCTGTTTTTCCTTAATGAGATTTTATATAATATGACCTTGATTTAGTTGTAATGTTTGGTTAGTTACACTGCATCAGATTTTGCTAGATTAACAATTTCCACATAATTTCGAATAACATTTCATGGGTTGGATATTAACGTCCAACAATTAAATTCAATGTATCACTGAAGTAGCAATATCTGCTCTAGCATGTATTTAGAATTTAGAGTGATACTAATGAAAACAATTTAAGAAATGCAAAATAAAGTTTTTTTTGAAAATATCATGGATAAAAACAATTGTGATAATGAATGGTGGTACTAACATATTTCTTACAACCACATTGGACGTTTTTTTCTTTCTTTAATAGTAATCACAATTAAGATTGAAACTATGAAATTCAGGGTCCTTGAATTGTATTCAACTTTCTGTAAGAAAGATGTAGTCATTATTGCTTGAGAGAGAGAGAGAGAGAGAGAGAGAGAGAGAGAGAGAGAGAGAGAGTAAAGGAAGCAAGGAAGGAAAGGAGGGAGGGAGGGGAGGAAGGAAGAAAAATAAGCAAAATAAGGACTGTTTGTTTTGTTGTGCATTCTATGGTTTTTAAATCTCATAAATAAAATAATGTTATGTGGTGAGTTTGATTACCTGACTAAATTAACACTAACAAAGCTAATGCATATATGTCATTGCAGAATGTACAAGCAAGCTAGCAATTGATAACATTCCAGTTATCAATCACCATGAATGATTTAGTTTTATTTCCCTTTGTGATCATTGGCTTCACACCTTAACCATTCATCTCGATTACTCCCTACTTCTGAAAAAATCTTTAGTTTTTCTGCTTCTGGACTTTTCCTGGTGTGTCTTACCACCCCACCAATTCATAACTTCATTTCAGTCTGGAGGCTTATAAATCTGTCTTTATCTTGTTCAGAAATGTAAACAGAACTGTGTGGATGTGAAAGTTTCCACATTAATCTTGACTAAGACTTTTGAGATAATTTAATCTGAAGACTAATATTTTTCATCAACTTAAGAAAGTTTTAAAATATTATTTCTTTATTATTTCTCTTTCTGTTTTACTGTTTATATAATACTATTTTTTATATATGTGGTTTTCCGAATCTGACTTCGATTTTTTCATTCATGATTTCCATCTAATTATAGTTTTGCTCTGCAGTATGGGGTAGTTTCCACCTGTTGAAATGCTACTGATTTAAAAGCCATTTTATATCACTCAATGTTTAGGAAGCTTTTCCTGCTCCTTCCAAGGATACGGCAACTCTCTACCATCTGAATTCTAATAGCCTATATATATTTTTTTTTCCTCACGGGTACTTAGAATGTCTAAACATGTACTGATTTTTTTTACAGTTTTCTCTCTTTTGAAAATTTTGGTTCCTGAAAAGCTCCTGAAGGACTATATGATAATCACTTTTTCTTTCTTTTTTTTTTTTTTTTTTTTTTATGCATTGTGGAGTTTAGTTTAGAATAGTGTATTCCAGAGATTATCTGCTCAATAAATATGTAGTAAATTTGTTACATTATCACAAAGGAGACTGTATAGACGTGGATTGACTCAAATCAATCACCACTAAAATAGAAATATTTCATATGATAACTATATAGTAGTATTGTCTCTATTTATGAAGGATAGCTTTAATATTTTGTCTGTGGAAGACTATTACATTTTCCTTCCTCAAACCTTTACTTCTTTTATCCGTAGAATATCCACAGAATAGATAGAAATCCTTGAAATTTTCACTTATGTTGGCAAGTAAAATCAAAGGGAACCTCAAATATATTTGTCAGAACTGTACTCACTTGTGAGTGATGTGAAGCACTTTGTTCTGGACAATGGTTTTCACATAGTAGAAGAACATTTCCTCAATTTTGAGTTCTATTCACAATGCAAAGGCTATCAAATAACACACTTTTAAGTTAAATCTGCATTCTTAACATTTTCTCCATCATGTTCTTGAGTCTACATAGTCATCCTAACAAAAGATCAAGTGTTGGCTTTAGGGACTTGCCAGTATCTGTGGTATAAGTATTTTTCCATGGCTATTTTCAAGCTATCAACATGATGTCTTTAAAAACAGATTTGGGAAGAGAGAGATAGTAGCACACCATTAATGTATCATTTCTGGCATACAGATACAATAGATATAAATAACTCAGAGAAGAGACTGTACCAAATAATTGGGTAATAATGACTTTTTGTGTGTTAACTATCTCTGTCTTTAATACAGCTTAATTTTAAATTTATATAATTTGACTTTTAATAACAGTTGTGTTTAACAACCAGTTCACAAAATTCCTGAAAATATCACAAGGGATCACCCGAGTCAGCACAAGTCAGTTCTAACATATCACTGCCCTTGGCCTACGAGAGGAGACCAACAGAGGTATAAAAAAATGGAAATACCAACGGAAAGTGTTTCAAAAGAGTATGTAATAAGTGCTATGGGAACATTGGAACGAATGGCTAAATCTTTCTGAGGGTTTTAAGGAGAGTTTCTCAGGGAAGGCCTTATTTGAGATGGTTATTTATACATAAACTATATATATATATATATATATATATATATATATATATATATATATATATATATATATATTTTGAACTATATAGTTAAGCCTAATATTACTATTAGAAATTATAAAACCAACATTTTTTTTTCAGCTAAAGAGAAGCAAAAATGTGTTCTGATGCTAGTAAGCTATTGTGGCTTTGAGAAGAAAATCTAATGAAAATGTAAATTATATGAAAAGTCATCCTGACTCTGTTATATTACCCACACTTTCTTTGAAGACTTTTAAATTTAACAGCCCTTGGTGACACATTTAGTATTTGGTCATTATTCTCATTTTGGATTTTTATTTTCTGTAAAAGGCCAATGGGTATTAAAAGAAAATAATCCGGAATTTTCTAATACAATTGAGAAAAAAAAAAAAGTTAAGTATGCAATCAAGAACCGTAACATACTCTAGAATTAAGTAATTTAATTATGAGGGTTAAATTATAAATTTGTCACGAAACACTAAAATGCTAGGCACAGAAACAATTTGCAAATGCTGCCCTTTAATGTTATTGAATATAATTACTAGGTCACATAGGAACTGGACATATAACTTTCTTTATGAAGTGAGGTGAATTCTTATAAACATATGTTCCTTTTTAAATTAGTTAAGCCACAAAATGCACAGCAGGTCCACTTCATATATAATATCTTGTTACTACAAAAGTACTTCCTTGTAATAATTCAAATTTTAAAACATATAATGAAATATTATAAAAACAGAAACTAAACACAGAATACCCATGTTTTAATAGTCAGTATTCCCTTAGGATGGAAAAGATCAATTCTTATGACAAGTATGTGCTCATGAATTATTTATATTTTCTTGTTTGTTTTTTCTTTAGTTTTAGTTTTATGTGAATATTTCCCTATATTTTTATGATATCTCTTTTGCTTGATGTTTTATGGATGAGCCTCTTATAAAATAGAAAGGATTTTAACAGTATCTTCCATCTCTTCTTCTCACTGAAAGAATGGCTGCCTATTATGGGCTGCTGGCTGGTTTGGATCAGCATGGCAATGGATCCCCCACAATGTGTAGAGTTTGTTACTGTTGCAGTAGGTCAGCTCACTCACTCGCCATGGGAAGTCATTATCTGTTCTAAACTTCCTACGGCATGGGGGTCCCACACAGTAAGTGCGGAATCACTATATAACAGTTTATCTCTGTAATGAGGAAATACTTCAATTTTCTGAATGTTTTCTATGAACATTAACGAATAAGTCAGTAATAAGGGGAAAGGTACTCTATTACATCTTTATCTCATAGGTAGATTGTAGCTATTAAACAACATCCTTATATGAATATACACTCAATGGGAAGGCTAAAAATCGCATATTTCTGAGATTTAACTCTTTGGAAATTAAAAGTTCTCAAGTAGCTACAAGACCATCTCTGACAGCCATGCATGGGCATATTCTACACTCCAAAATTAATCTTGGGGGAGGCTAATTCTAACTTTTAAAGCAGCCCAGTCAAATCAAATAACAAACCTCAGCAGGTACATATGGAGATTACATGAAATTAATAACATTCCATTCAATTGAATAACATTTGGATTAATATGCAATAATCATGCATTTGGAGGCCACAAAGTGACAGTATATGAAGTGGTTATACACACAATATTTCATTAAGAACCTAAATCAACCTTATAAGGACCGTTCTGCAGCTTTACACCCATTTTACAGATTGGGAAACAAATAATTTAATGAAGCTATAGCCTGTCAAAGTGGACTGGCCAGAATTCAACCCTAGTTCTAAAACTGTCTAGTGCTTAATCTGTAGTTATTATTAAAAGGTCTAATATCATTGACAAAATATAATTCTCATGATTATTTTAAAATCATTTTGATTATATAAGTGTTTTATGGTGAAAATATTTTTATTACTACTGGGAAGCTTTCCTTTATTTTCTTTATTATTAGTTTCAGGTTTACAACACAACATAGTGATTAAACATTTACATACTTCATATAGTGATAACCCCAGCAAGTCTACTACCCATCTGACACTATACATAGCTATTACAATACATTGACCATATTACCCATGCTGTACTTTACATACCATGACTACATATTTTTTAACAATTACTTGAGACCCAATATTATTTTGTATGAGTTTTAGGTGTACATTGTAGTGGTTAGGCATTTATGTAATTTATGAAGTAATCCCCTCAATAAGTCACTGTACATAGTTCTTACAATATTGCTGACTATATTCCCCATACTGTATTTCATATCTTGTAACTACTTTGTAACTACCAATTTGTACTTCCTAATCCCTTCACCTTTCTCACTCAGCCCCCCAACCCTCCTCCCATCTCACAACCATCAGTTTGTTCTCTGTATCTATGTATGAGTCCATTTTGTTTGTTCCTTTATTGTGTTTCTCAGATTCCATATATGAGATCATATGGTATTTGTCTTTCTCTATCTGACTTATTTCATTTAGCATAATACCATTTAGGTCCATCCACATTGTTGCAAATGGTAAGATTTTTATCCTTTTTTCATGGCAGATACGTACTCTATATATGTATTCTATTCTATATATGGATAAAGACAATTTCTTTATCCAATTGTCTATTGATGGGTATTTCGGTTGTTTCCGTATCTTGAGGATTGTGAAAAGCGCTGCAGTAAACGTAGGGGTTCGTATATGTTTTTGAATTAGTATTTTGGATTAGTTTGTATAAATATCCAGGAGTGGAATGCTGGGTCAAAAGCTAGTTCTATTTTTAATTTTTTGAGGAACATCCATACTATTTTCCATAGTGGCTGCACCAATTTGAAATCCCACCAACAGCGCACAAGTGTTCCCTTGTCTCCACATTTTTCCCAACACTTGTTGTTTGTTGATTTATTAATGATAGCCATTCTGACAGGTGTGAGGTGACGTCTCATTGTGGGTTTTATTTGCATTTCTCTGATAATTACTTATGTTTATCTTTTCATATGTCTATTAGCCATATGTATGTCCTCTTTGGAGCAATGTCTATTCAGGTCGTCTGCCCATTTTGTAATCAAATAAATTTTGTATATTAACCCCATATCAGATGTAGCATTGGCTAATTATCTTCTCCCATTCAGTAGACTGTCTTTTCGTTTTGCTGATGGTTTCCTTTGTTATGCAAAACCTTTTTAGTTTGATGTAGTCCCATTTGTTTATTTTTTCTTCTGTTTTCCTTGTCCAAGGAGACATATCAGTGAAAATATTACTAAGGGTAATGTCTGAGAATTTAGTTCCTATATTTTCTTCTCGGTGTTTTATGGTTTTACATCTTATATTTAAGTCTTTAATCCATTTTGTGTTTATTCTTGTATATGACATAAGAAAGTGGTCCAGTTTCATTGTTTTGCATGTATCGGTCCAGCTTCCCCAGCACCACTGATAGAATAAACCGTCTTTACCCCGATGTATACTCTTGATTCCTGTATCATAGATTAAATGACCATATAGGCATGGATTTATTTCTGAGTTCTTTATTCTGTTCCATTGATCAAAGTGTCTATTTTAATGCAAATACCATGCTGTTTTGATTACTATGGCCTTGTAGTCTAGTTTGACATCAGGTAGCATGATACAGTCAGCATGACACAATCTTTTTTCTCAAGATTGTCATGGCTATTTAGGGTCTTTTATGGTTCCATATAAATTTTAGGATAATTTGTTCTAGTTCTGTGAAAAATATCATTGGTATTTTGATAAGGATTACACTGAATCTATAGATTGCTTTGGGTAGTATGGGTAGTTTACCTATATTAATTCTTCCTGTCCATGAGAATGGTATATGTTTCACGTTTCCATTTATTTGCATCTTCTTTAATTTCTCTCTTCAGTGTCTTACAATTTTCTGAGTACAGGTTTTTTACTTCCTGGGTTAAATTTATTTCTGATATTTTATTTATTTATTTATTTTTATGAAATTGTAAATGGGATTATTTTCTTAATTTCTCTAATAATTTTGTATAAAATGCATTATAGTATAAAAATGCAGAGTGACATCATAAAAATGGCGACATGAGGTGAGTCTCGTGAAATATCCCCTGGAATTTACAACAAATTGAACAACTACAACTCCACAAAGAACTCCCTGTGCAGCAGACAGGCAAGACTAAGAGGCACACTACTGAAATCACCTAAAGGTGGGCAAATTGCAAGACTGCGAGCTCACTGCATTCCGGGAACTACTGCAGCTGAGGGAGAGGGAAGAACTCGGACTGCTAGGGCTCCACTTATGGCCCATAGGGCTGAGGGGCCAGCATATAACATGGCTGACCCCAACGCTCACGGCAGAGACCTTGGAGCAAAGACTGAGGGAAGAAGGCTGAAAACGGTGGTTTAAGTCCTCACTGTCACAGAGAACAGAAGCCTTAGGCACTGAGTCTAGCCCACAGCTTGCTCTGCCCCCACCTGCCCAGTGCTAGAAGTGGAACAGCAGCAGTGCCAGATCAAAAGAACAGAATATTTGCAGTCCTGAGAACTGTGGTCAACAGACACAGACTCATAGCCCAACTAGTCCTGGCAAAGGGGAGGGATCTGAGGAAGCAGGATTGGCTGTGGTGGTGGTCACCACTATTGCTCTGGGCCACCTCTCACAACCCACCCCGCCCCTGCCCCCACCTATCTGGGCATTTCCCTGCAGGAGTAAACAGAGCTGCTGAAACACACGGGCTCTGAATCTGGTACAGAAAGAGCTTTGGAACTTCACAAGCTCTCCACATCTCCTCATGGAGGTGGGGCCATATGATCCAGGTGAACTGTTCACGGAGAAGAAGCTTTCCTTCCAGGTAATCACCCATAATGTGAGAAGGCAGTATAGTGCAGAGAAAATATAACACTACAGTGTGAGAAAGAATAAAAGGCTGCAGTCAGAGAGGAAATAAAGCATTCTACCAACACCTAATGGAAAACAAAAGAAAGACCTCTTTCTATCAGCCTGTTGCAAAACCCACTCCTGTAGATGTCTAGGAAGAGAAATAATAAATCATTGATTGCCATGAATAACCAAGGCAAGAAGATAGCTCAGAAAGAAAATAAAAAGTCTCCAGAAAACAAACTTAAAGATATGGAAATATTTGACTTAAATGACAGAGAATTCAAGATAGCAGTCCTTAAAAAACTCAACAAGATGCAAGAAACACAGACAGGCAGTTAATGAACTCAGAAACACAATCAAAGAACAAAATGAACATTTTACGAAAGAGATCGAAATTTTAAAAAAGAACCAAATAGAATTTCTGGAGATTAAGAACTCAATAAAAGAAATTAAGAATGAAATAACCAGTGAAGGTAGTAGAGTTGACCAGATTGAGGAAAGAATCAGAGACATCTAAGATAGAAATCTGGAAATGACACAGATGGAAGAAGAAAGAGACTTGAGACTTAAAAGAAATTAAAGAACTCTACAAGAACTTTCTGACTCCATCAGAAAGAGCAATATAAGAATAATGGCATATGTGGGGACAGAGCCCCAGAGAGAAGTTTACAGGCTCTTGGCCTCACGTGAAGGGGTACTGGCTCGGGTGGTGAATGGCCGACGGCTGTGGCTGATTGGCCGTCAGCTGTGGCCGGTTAGCCAATTGGCCGCTGGTATAACTGCTGCGGCTATGAAGGATTGCCGAGGATTGCCGAGGAGCCCAGCAGAGCCGAAGAGAGCGGAAGAAGAGGGCCGAAGAGAGCGGAAGAGGAGGGCCGAGGAGAGCGGAAGAGGAGAGCCGAGAGAGAGGAACAGTCGAGAGAGTGGAGAAGAGTCGTCGGGTCGGTCGGTTGGCGGAAAGGCAGACGGCAGGTCGCGCGTCCAGTGGACCCAGCCTCCAGTGAGACCATAGTGGTATGACTCCCCTACCTATGGCTCCGTGGGTGTTCCTTTTCGGCCTCACCATATCCTGCGTTCTTGTGTGGGGAGCGGGAGCAGAGACCCCGCAGGCCGACCCGCCTGAAAGATGGCGTGGCGAGAAGGCTTCCGCGCACGACAAATGGCGCAGCGAGCAGGGTCTCCCGCACGACAGCATACCAGAAGGAGAAGAAGGGAAGAAGGGAACAGAGAGCATATTCAAACAAATAGTAAATGAGAACTTCCCAAACATGTGGAAAGAACTGGATCCTCGAATCCAAGAAGCAAATAGAACACCTAATTACCTCAAGCCCAACAGGCCTTCTCCAAGGCACATTGTATTGAAGCTGTCAAAAATCAATGACAAAAAAGAATCCTCAAGGCAGCCAGGGAAAAGAAGACGTAATCTACAATGGAAAGCCTATTAGAATATCATCAGATTTTCAGCAGAAACTCTACAAGCCAGGCAAGAGTTGCAACAAATATTCAAACTATTGAAAGAGAGAAATTATGAGCCAAGAATAATATATCCAGCAAAGATATCGTTTAGAGATGAAGGAGGAATAAAGACTTTTCCTGACATACGGTAGCTGAGGGAATTTTTTTAACACTACGAACTGCACTACAAGAAATACTGAAGGAACCTATTTGACCAACATCGATAGGGATAATTTGTGGCAACCAAAACATAAAAAAGGGGAGAGTAAATGCCTGAACTGGAATATGGAAATGGGGAAAGTAAGCATGCTGAAGAAAATGGAATACTCTAAATATCAAACTTTCTTTTACATAAACTTAATGGTAACCACTCAAAAAAAATCCAGAACTGAAATACATAACGTAATAAAAGAAACAGAGGGAAAAATCATAGACTGCCACCACAGAGAAATAATAGACAACAACAAAAAGGCAAAGAAACAATGGAGACACAGTCTTACCAGAAACGACAGGAACATGACAGGGCTGTCCCCTATCACCTCTGCTTTTCAACATAGTGTTGGAAGACCTCACCAGAGCAATCAGGCAAGACAAAGAAATAAAAGGCATCCAAATTGGGAATGAAGAAGTTAAATTGCCACTCTTTGCAGATGACGTGATGCTATCTACAGAGAACCTTAAAGACTCCACCAAACAGCTATTAGAAACAATAAACAAATACAGTAAAGTTGCCAGCTACAAAATTAAGGCATAAAAGTCCATTGCATTCCTGTACACTAACAATGAAATCCCAGAAAACGAAATTAAAAAACAAACAAACAAAAAATGCAACAAATCCATTTGCAGTTGCAGTAAAAAGAATAAAACACATAGGAATAAACTTAACGAAGGATGTAAAAGACCTATATGCTGCAAACTATGTTTTTAAAAGACACTGACGAAGACACAAAGAAATGGAAAGACATTCTGTGCTCATGGATTGGAAGATTCAACATAGTTAAAGTGGCCATATTACCCAAAGCAATATACAGATTTAATGCAATCCCCATCAAAATCCCAATGGCATTTTTAAAGAAATAGAACAAAAAAATCATCAGATTTGTTTAAAACCACAAAAGACCCCAAATAGAGAAAGCAATCTTTAGAAAAAAGAACAATGCTGGAGGAATCACACTCCCTGACTTTAGCTTGTATTACAGGGCAACAATAATCAAAACAGCATGGTATTGGCAGAAAAACAGACATATAGACCAATGGAATAGAATTGGGAACCAGAAATAAAACCACATAAATATGGACAGATAATTTGTGACACAAAAGCAAAAAACATTCAATGGAGGAAAGACAGGCTCTTCAATAAACGGTGCTGGCAGAATTGGAAAGCCACATGCAAAAGAATGAAACTGGACTGGTATCTCTCACTATCTACTAAAATTAATTCAAAATGGATCAAAGACTTAAGCATAAGACCTGGAACAATAAACTGCATAGAAGAAAACACAGGTACTAAACTTATGGACCTTGGGTTCAAAGAGCATTTTATGAATTTGACTCCAAAGGCAAGGGAAGTAAAAGCTAAACTAAATGAATGGGACTATATCAAACTTAAAAGCTTCTGTACAGCAAAAGAAACCATCAACAAAATAAAGAGGCAACCGACTCAATGGGAGAAGATTTTTGCAAACAGTGCCTCTGATAAGGGGCTAATATCCAAAATATAGAAGGAACTCATGCAACTCAACAATAAAAAACTAACAACCCAATTGAAAAATGGGCAGAGGACCTGAAGAGACATTTCTCCAAAGAGGACATACAAATGGCAAATAGACATGAAAAAATGCTCAACATCGCTAATCATCAGAGAAATGCAAATAAAAACCACAATGAGATATCACCTCACACCAGTCAGAATGGCTATCATCAACAAGACAAATAGTAACAATAGTTGGAGAGGCTGTGGAGAAAAAGGAACCCCCATACACTGTTGGTGGGAACGCAGACTGGTGCAGCCGCTAAGGAAGGCAGTGCGGAGTTTCCTCAAAAAATTACGAATATAATTACCGTATGACCCAGCAATCCCTCTCCTGGGTATCTACTAAAAAAATCTGAAAACATTTATCCATAAATACAAGTGTGCTCCAATGTTCATTTCAGCTTTATTTACAGTGGCCAAGACATGGAAACAACCAAAATGTCCTTTGATAGATGAATAGATACAGAAGTTGTGGTACACATACACAATGGAACACTGTTCGGCGGTAAGAAAAGATGAAATAGGACCATTTGTGACAACATGGATGGATCTCGAGAGTAAAATGCTAAGGAGAATAAGTCAGACAGAAAAAGCAGAGCACCATATGATTTCACTGATATGTGGTATATAAACCAAAAACAACAAAAGACCAAGACAAAGAAATGAGAAACAAAAACTCATAGACACAGACAATAGTTTAGTGGTTACCAGAGGGTAAGGGGACAGGGGGGAGTGGGACTCTAGATGAGGGTAAATGGTGTCTAATATATGGTGATGGAAACAGAACTGATTCTGGGTGGTGAACACACAATGTGAGATATAGATAATGTATTATAGAATTGTACACCTGAAATCTATGTAACTTTATTAACAATTGTCACCCCAATAAACTTTAATGTAAAGGAAAATAATGCAACCAATTTCTGAAGATTACTTTGTACCCTGCTATTTTACTAAATTCATTTATCCGTTATAATAGTTTTTTGGTGGAATCTTTGGGGTTCTCTATGTAGAGTATTATGTCATCTGCAAATAATTTGGATGCCTTTTGTTTCTTTTTCTTATCTGATGTGGGAAGCAATAGCTATTTACAGAACACTTCTAGGATATAATTCAAATTAGATCTCCTGTAATATTTCGGTCATTTTCCCTAGGATGCCATGAAAATGTGCTTTGTTTTTTCAAAAGATTCATTTGTCAGTAGGATTCCCCCCCCCCCCTTTTATAAGTGCCTTTTAACACTTTTAAAATCAGACAGCAATGTGTTCAATCTAGTTGATGAACAGACCTATGACTAATGAAACTGGAAGTTTAGAGTGATGCACTAATGAGTGCTAGTGTGCTAATGGATCCATTTTAAAGTTGCTAATGCTGTGTGTACTTCACATTGTAGGCATCATTACTACTTCATAATAGAGCCCAAAGCAAGTGCTCTAAAAACAGTGGTATAACTCTCTAAGGTCTTCTAACACACTCAAGAGACGAAAGATAAAATTGGTAAATCCTGTCATGACTAAGAACAGGATGAAGTTTTAGAAGACAAGTCATGTTTTTCACTCGTAAATACCAAAAGTTTAAGGATGAC
This sequence comes from Rhinolophus sinicus, assembly GCF_057876585.1. Classification (NCBI taxonomy): domain Eukaryota; kingdom Metazoa; phylum Chordata; class Mammalia; order Chiroptera; family Rhinolophidae; genus Rhinolophus; species Rhinolophus sinicus. The sequence continues at coordinate 82,308,655 of NC_142502.1, read as the reverse complement.
TAGAAGGGAACTGTCCTGTCTTAATATATTTCTAATCACAGGAATCCAATAGGCTGGCCTCACAAAGGAAGAGGCTTTGTTTAAAAGGTCTTTTTACCTGCAGTAATCTATATTGTGCCTTGAGGTTGCAGCTCTGTGTTTTATATTTACACTACTGTTTTAGGCTATAAGAAACCAAAGCCTAAAAGTTGTTAACATCATGGTAGCTGATCTGATTCAAATGATCTAACTCATTTGAATGATATGGAAGGGGATAAATTAGAAAAAATCAAAACAAAACGGAATCCAAAAATTCAAAATCCTTTAATGACTCCTGCTACACTGCTTGGTAATATGATTTGGATTCTTGAAACAGGGATTCTATAGTTTGTAAAACTAGAGTATGATTGCATGATGTAGCTATTTAATATATTTCATTGTTTCTTGTCCCAAAGTATTTGAATTTTGATCTTTAATAATATTTTTCAATTAGAAAGCGATTTAAGAACCTATTATTTACATTTATAAATAAAGCAATTTTGGTATTTTGTTTTACACAATTACTTTCTAATTTGTGTCAGCCAAATGAGTCTCAAAAATAAATAATAATTTTATGTAAACCTGTTAAGTAACTTTCATTTTTATGGAGATTTTTTGTTGTTATATGGTACCATATATCACAAAAATTCCTTTATTATCCTTAGAGGAAGGCATTTCTAAGCTTTCTGTGATCCCTATGATTAGAAATATCTTAAGATATGACTATGCCCTTCTATTCACCTTTAACCTTTTGGTACTTAAGAGTGAAAAACATGAGGTGTCTTCTAACAGTTGATCTTTTTCTTAGCCATGACAGCATTACCGATTTTATTTTTCTGGAATGTTTTCTATTTCAAGCTGTGCTTATTATCATGGAGAAAATCTAAATAACCAACTTAACTAAGTTATTAAAAATAAAATATTTATTTTGATACTCTCTGAATAGGAAGGGGTATCAAAGCTGAATTAATAGTTCTGATTTTTAATATTCTACTTTTTAAACTACTCTCTCCATACTCTTGGTCAGGGCCTGAATTTTTTTTTTTCTTTTTTTAAAGATAGCTCAGGTTCTTCTTGGGGCTGTTGATTCAGGGCTGACCTAAAACCAGCAGCTCTGGAGGCGAACTGAATGAGCTAGCAGGGTCTCTCCATCTTTAATGTGCCCAGACGAGCAATATCTTAAATTTTACCTGAGAGTTCATTGAAAAATGCAGTCTATAATTGTTTCAAATACATTGGTATAGAGCATTCTGCTTTGTTAAACATTTTTGCATGTTTCTACCAAATGTATGCTATTTGGGCTAAAAACATCATTTTGTCCTATAGAAACTCAAAGTTCTATCAAAGGATCATTCAAATTGCTGTATTATTCTATTAACTACTGATGTTCTCTGTGGTGAGTCATTTCTTTCCAAATTTAACATTGTGTCAGCTTATAATTGTAAAACTCCTGCTGTATTTCATGCTTGGAGACCTCATTTTTACTAATGCAGTGCTGTCCAATAGAACTTTCTGTGATGATGGAAATTTTTTATATTCTGTGCCATCCTCTATGGTAGTCTCTAGGGAGATGTAGCTACTGAACACACAAATGTGGCAAGTGTGGCTGAGAAACTGAATTTTTCATTTTATTTCACATTAATTCATTTAATTTTAAATGTAAGTGGCCATGTGTGGCTACTGGCTACCATATTGGATGATGAAGCACTAGCAAGTAGATGTATACGAAACATTCAGCTACCCAGAAATGTTTTAATGTCTGTTTTCTTTTTCAGTTCAAACTTAACCCTAGAGGGAGAAAAAGCCTAAGGGCTGATTTTATAAATTATGGAATTTTGATAGACAAAATAATATTTCTTTTGAATCTGCCATGCACTCCCCCTTCATCTTTCCCTGTCTCGTTGTGGAAATTACCCTTGATGTTCTATTTTGTGATTTTGCTTTCCAACGAATGACATGGACCAGAAACTTGGAGGGCATATTCTACAGAGTTACTTTTTGGTAATATTCAAAATAAAATGAAGAAACCATTAATGACAATAATCTTTGATAGTTCTGAGAAAATTTCAATATACAAACATCCTAACAAGAGCCAAAAGCAATGAGCATAGGGGAAATTAAAACACTTCTTCAGTCTTCACTTATCATTCTTACAATCATTTTAAAGAATGAATAATAGAGGGGAAAAAATAGATCCACGTGTTTGAATCTTTGATGATTTAAAGACTGCCATTTTAAAGCAGAATGTTATGTTGTCAGTTCTGCTTTGTTCTGTATTATTTCTTTATAAACTAGTAGAATGACCTCTGGGTTTTATGCTTAAGGAGGCTTTCAACACTCATTAAATTGATAATAAAGAGTTATCTTAAGAATATATAAGATTACTGTGTGGAAAAGGGTAGAAGACAACAGAAATATTTTATGTGTGATAGTACCCTGATATCTTTTTAGAGAATAATAACAAAACAACATTCTTGCCATAGAAGAAGAACAGAGCACCACAAAAGATGAAAGGTAATTTGTTAACCGTCTGTAATATGCTTAAATCTGAGGCCAATGAATAAAGGCTCACTTTTTTTCCAGTGACAAATGATAACAAACGAAGCAGAATGGTGGTGGTGAAACTTGTACAAGGATTGGTAATACAGGGAACAAGAAGGGGAGCAAGTCAAGCCAGTCTGCAGGATTCAGGCACTTTCTGCTTGGATTTCTGTGTGACCTCCTTGATTAAGACTCTTCTAGCCACACAGCACATAGTGGGCTTTGTCTTTCTGAATCTCCCCTGTTCTTTTTATACATTTGTGATGCTTATGTACACACACTGTCAGTTATGGCCGTTCAACTTGCTAATCCACCAGTGCACCAGTGGTGCTCTGCTCATCAACTCTTTGAAAAGCAATCAAGTGTTCCCAGACAACGCCATCTTCTGATTCTATGCCTCTGTGTCTCCTTTCTAAATGTTTAACATTTCTTTACTCCCTTGTCTCATATTTTCCTTCTTTACCAGGCAGTAACTGCCTCTCTTCTCATTTACAAGTAAAAGAGAAAAAAAGCAAAATAAGAGTCAATAAATCATCACAGGAATAGTCAAATTTGACAAATGTTACAGATCTCTCCAAGGTCCAATTCCTATGTTTCTGATTTTATCTTGAGTAGCTTTGCATATAAATGGTGTTATGTCTGTATCAAGTATAAATGATAGTAGTTATACTGTTATTGCTATTATTACTGTATATACAAAACAAAATATACCAGTGCAAAGTTTTATATTGTAATATGTCCTAGTAGTATAGAAAACAAACAAACATTGACATCGAGACCTCTGCTAAACACGTTCCATAGATTATTCCATTTATTGTTAGGAGGCTAACACTTATCCCCATATTACCACTGAGACTACTTGGTATGATGTCTAAAGTAAAACAATAACTACCTAAAGGACTAGTGGCTCAGCTTCTGATGTTCTTGAATAATCATACATTTTCCATTATATTTTTTCAAAATTTATACTCAGTTTTCTAACATACCCCATTTTAACTTAATTACCACCTTAAAGGCCATACTTCCAAATACAGTCACATCCTGAGGTCCTGGGTGTTAGGGCTTCAGCATGGGAATTTGGGGGTTGGGGGGACACAATGCAGGTAATAGCAGGAAGCGAAGCACTTGAAATCACAGTAAAGGGTGGGAAGACCCTGAGACCTCAAAGTTCTAGGAATGGGGTTTAGGACAAGCCTAGTCAGTTTGCTACTCAACATTTTGGATGACAGGTAGATTGTTCTGCAAGGTAAGGATTACTTTTTCCCATTTGACAGGTGAGAAGAATAGGGTCCATAGAGTTTAAGTATGTTGCTCAAGATCTTACAGATTAATAAAAGCAGACAGGATTTGACCTAGCTTTGCCTCATTCTAAATTCTAGTCTTTGTCCATTAAATCATGCTGTTAAATCTGCTTTTCTATAAATCTAAATATCCAATGTAATTATAATACAAAAAGGTATGTTACTCAAACACATTCTTTTTAAACTTTCATTATCTTTCTCTAATATTTTAATTTTGAATATAGACTTTAACAAGATGAAAACCTAATTCTTTCCTTTGACAAACATATTTTGAGTGCCTGCAAAGTGCCAAAAACTATTCCAAGTGATTGTGATACATGGGTAAATAGAACAAAAATTGAAAAATTGAACTGATATTATAGTTGGTGGCTTAAAGTGGAGACAGAGAATAAACAAGAGTGATTAAATTGAGTATGTAGTCTGCTATGGAGACAGATATTATGGGAAAAGTAGAGTCAAGTTTTCAGTGTGAAGCAGTGGAAGTGTATAGATTAATTAAGTAGTCAGGGCAGGCTTTCCTGAGAGGCTGAGACATATAGCACTGTTTGAATGAGAAGGTGTGTTCTGGTTAAAATCGTCATAATGATAATAATTTAAAAAGAAGATGCAGATTTCCACTGGAAGCTAAGCTCTTAGCTAACTTTCATTGGGTGTTTTATTCATGGCTATTTTATTCATGATAATTTATGTGTCAGAAAATCAGCTAAAACTACATTGGATTTGGTAGCTCATAGAATGGAAGGAAAGGCAGCTCTAGGGATGCGATAAACACACCATTCATGTCGTTCTTCCTCACTCTCCCCGCCCCGCCCTCCTCTCTCTTCTACTCTTTCAATTTCTCGCCTTCTTTTTTTCTTTCTTTCAGGCATCTCCATTTGATAGGGAACATAACCAATGGCTCCATATTCACATTATTCAGTGGCTAAGTGAAGAGAGAAGTTTAAATTTTCAAACTTTCAAAGAGGAACTCTGATCAGCTAAGGACACATGCTTTTCTTTGAACCTGTCATTTTGGCCTGGGGAGTAAGGGATCATGACTCCAATGGTTCGACATCCTCCAAACTTCTTGGAAAGGACAGGGTGATATTTTGGACAGATAAAGTAACTGTCCAGTAGAAGAGAGATGGACTCTTTCTTTCAGCAGAGAAAAATTTGTAATTTAGGCTCAGCCTCACGAAGTTAGTCAGTAATGGTCATACTGTGGCTCTTTCACTTATATGTGTGTAGTGTTGGGACTTTAATTTTCTTCCGCAGAGCTATATGGAAAGAGAAGTAAGTGTGGAGATGGGAGGGAGGATGGGGATATGGCACGCACACAGAAACGACTTCAACTCTGTTACCCACCTCTATGATTAATGTGTGTTGTGAAATGGTGGGGTCCATTGAAAATGGCTCTAGAATATATGTCCATGTCCTAATCCCAGGGATGATCTGTAAATGTTACTTTATACAGAAAAAGGATTTTTGCAGGTGTAATTAAATTAAGCATTTTGAGATGAGGGGATTATCCTGTATTGTCTAGGTGGGCCCTAAATACCATCACAGTGTCCTTAATAGAGACAGGCAGAGGGATATTACACACACACTTACACACTCACACACACACACACACACACACACGCACACACACACACATGAGAAGATGATGTGACCACGGAGGCAGACACTGGCATGATGCAGTCACAGGCAAGGGACGCTAACAGCTGCCAGAAGCTGCAGGAAGCAAGGAAAGATTCTACCGCAGAGCCTCCAGAGGGAATGCAGCCCTGGCAACCGGGCTGATTAGCCTTCCAGCCTCTAGAACTTGAGAGAATGAAGTTGTATTATTTCCACCAAATTTGTGGTAGTTGGTTACAGCAGCCATAGATAACTAATATAGATGTGTTGGAGTGAAAAGGCAGTGATTTAACTGCAATTCTCAGGAAGCTGAGAAGCTAGAAACTACATTAAAACAAAACATGTCATTCAGGGATTCTGATGGGGGCTGCAGAACAACAAGTGACGACATGTCATGTTATTCATGAGTGGGGCAAGAGAACATTTCAGGTTTGAGTGCCCACCACCCTCATTCCTATGTGCGCTGCAGACGTAATGTTCTCAGTGAGCAGCTGAGCCTATTATTACTTCCCAGAATTTCTGTTTCTCTCTTAATTGGGGTACAAGTTTGAGAATCAAGTGTTACAAGCTCAGACTACATTTAGAGCCACACAAGCGCAGGACTTTATGAAGTAATAGAAGCAACTCTCCATCAGGTGTGGACGATAGCTTTGCTTCTTTGTATCAGACTTTCCACCTGATGCAATACCTTACACAGCACTTAGCTTATGGTTTTTTCCCAAATCTTTGTAATTGATTACTGGAAGAAAAATCAGTATTGAGTGTGGATGCTACTTACTGACTGTTGAATGGATGCAAGCCAAGAAATAACAGAAGCAAGAAAAAGTTATGAGTGCAAAGAGAAATGAGGAAACACTGTAATGCAGGGTCTCAGCTCCCGCTCCTGGCACAAGAACATGGGGTATGGTGAGACCAAAAAGGAACAGCAACAGAGACACAGGTAGGGGGTTCATACCACTATAGTCTTGATGGCAGCTGGTTGAGACATGAAAGCAAACATCCGCCAGTACCCCAACGAAGGGTCTTCCTGCACCCCAGTCTCGCAGGTGGCTGGGCAAGACACAGGAAGTAGGATCCACACAATCTGCAACCCACAATCTGCTTGCTAACCGCAATCTGCGGTCCACTTCTCTGCCAACCCCAGCTGCTAGCTCCAATCAGCTTGCTAACTTAGCCACGGCAGTTACATCTGTGGCCAATGGCTAACTGGTTACACTGATGGCCAACCAGTCACAGCTGATGGCCATCTACTACCCGAGCCAGCGCCTTTCCACGTGAGATTGAGAGCCTGGAAACTGCTCTCCTGGCTCTGTCCCCACAAACACATAAGCACAAATTTAAAGAAATGTTTCTTAAACTGTAACTAAGAAGGCCAGTGTAAGGTGTTACTTGGCTAAAATGGAAATGAGAACAGTGTAACCCATTGAGTTAATACATGGAAAGTTTTCATTGTCGTTTTTCCTCCAGAAATTGCCATTACAATTTCGATGTCAATACCAAATTTAAAATAGAATCTAGTACAACAACATCTGTTTGAGCTCAAGTGATATATAGGCACTTTATTTTTCATCTTATAAGTTAATATTTCATGGACTTTTGCAAAGGTTACTTGCAGGTACTTTCTTCTCTGAATAGTTTTGAGAGGTATGGGTGTATGTTATCCTGTGTGTGAGATATTATTTTTATGTTCAAGGATGTGTAAAAATACATCACCAATAAGGATTAACTATAAAGTAGTATATATATATATATATATATATATATATATATATAAAAATATATATATAGTAATCTATATATATATATAAAATTACTTCCCAGAATATATATTTTATAATATTACATATACATTAAATATATATTTATAATATTATATATATTAAATATATATATTAAATATATAAATATATATATATTTATATATTTATAATTTAAGGAGGGTGCAGCTCACAGTGGCCCATGCGGGGATCGATCCAACAACCTTGGTGTTGTTAGAACCACTAACAGGCCACCCCTGTAAAGTAGTTTTTAAAGAAATGCTTTAGAAGTTAGATAGCACAACAAATTACTTAATAAGATCTCTTGATATCTGCTTGGCCCCATCGTGAGATTATGATTTAATTGAGTTCAGACTGGAGACTGAGTATTGGTAAATTTTTAAAGTTCCTCAGATGATAGTAATTAACAACCAGGTTTCGGAAGAACTGCTTTGGAACCTCATTTGGCCTGGACTATGGAGGGAAGTTCCTTATGAGGCTAAGCCAAAACCAGTCTACAAGATACAAAGTCTGTAAGAAAATGTCACTGTCATAAGAACATAGGAATCTCTTGAAGTCATGAACTTGAGTGCATGCATAAATATCTGTAGATTCTTTTTTAAAAATTTACTTTAATAGTTAATAAATTCAATGGGAGGAGGACACAATTAAGACTTGCTGGGTCAGTAGGACAAGTTAGAGACTCTCAATGCTATGATTTGGGAACTGTGCTCATCTATACTTTTAAGTTGCTTAAGCAACATCTTCTGGTTTACGTATTGCTCTCAGGAAGAATATTGGTAAAGATGACATATAATATGATTATAGTTTTTAACATATCAGCATCATTAGTAACTAGCATATACAGTGGCTCTGGCAGGTAAATTTTATGCGGCCACCCATTTTCTAAACCAGACATATAGTTCTGAGAAGTATAATAGATTTATGGATATATTAATTAAATTAGGGACTAATTTTCATTTATTAAATATTTCCAGACTGTTTACTATATGTCAAGTACATTACGACTCTTGTATGTTTCAGAGTTGACATATGACTAGCCCTGGATACTATTCATTAGCAAATAACTCATATATGGAAATGATAACCAGGAAATAAAGAGCAATGCATTTTTGTGAGAATGTGAGACTCTAAAGAATGATAGTTATTAAATCATTTTCTTTCCTGTCACTCTTAGATCTTGCTATTTGATTTTAACAGCTTTATTCAACTATAATGAAAACATAGTAAACTGCATAAACATTTTTCAAGTGTACAATTTCACATAGATATGCAGCAGTGTTCTGAAATAGGCATGCATCAGTGAAACCATCACCCAATCAAAATGATGAACTTATTCACCATTTCCAGAAATGTTTTCATGCCATTTTGTAACTCCGCTCTCTCTCTCCTCTCTCTACCCCAGCCTGGTCTCTCCACCAGGCAACCACTAGTCTGTATTTTGTTACTGTAAATTAGTTTGCATTTTCTAGAATTTTATATAAATGGAATCATAGAATATAGGTACTCTTTCATTTACCTTCTTTCATTCTGCATAATTATTTTGAAATTCATCTGTGTTTCGGCTTTCATTGAAATTCATACTTTTTTATTTTTGAGTAGCAGTCTATGGGATAAATTTGTTTATTCATTAATCTACTCTATATGCATTTGAGAAGAATGTGAATATTCTATTGTTGTTTGGCACTGTGTTCTATAAGTATCAATTAGGTTGAATTGATCCTTGCCAATTTTGTTTACCTGTTGTCAATTATTGAAGAAGTATTGACACTCTCAGTATAATTACTGATTTATCCATTGTTTTCATCACAATTCAATGAGTTTTTCCTTACAATATTTGAAGCTTTTTTATTAGAGGTTAAATATTTACGTTTGTTATATTTTGTGATGTTATGTTATTGCTAATTGGCCCTTTTATCATAATGAAGTTATCTTCTTTATCTATATTAATATGCTTTGCTCTGAAAATTACTTTGACATTAATATAGCCTCTCTAACTTTCTAATAACTTCTTTTGCGTATTATTTACAACCATAATGTTCACTTGTTTAAAGCATACAATTTGTTAGTTTTCAGTTTATAATGAATCATGCAACTGTGACCATAATCAAATTTTCAGATTTTCATCATCTCCCCCCGAAAAAGCTTATGACTATTAGCAGTCACTGTCCATTTACCCATCTCACTGAAAATCCCTTACTTACTCAAGGCAACAAGTCATCTAATTTTTATCTCTATAAAATTGACTATTCTAAATATCTTAGTAGGACCACACATAATGTAGTCTTTTGTAACTGGCTTCTTTCACTTAACATGTTTTTGAGTATCATACATGTTGTAGCATACATCAGCACTTCATTCCTTTTTATTGCCAAATAATATTGCATTGTATGGATATACTATATTTTGTTTAACCATTTATCAAGTGATGGGTATTTAGGCTGTTTCTACTTCTTGGTTATTATGAGTAATACTTCATTGGGTAACTAGGTACGTGTGTGTGTGTGTGTGTGTGTGTGTGTGTGTGTGTGTGTGTGTGTGTATGTGCATGTGCATGTGCATGCACGTGTGTGAACATGTTTTCATTTCTCTTGGATATAGTCTAAGGATTGGACTTGCAAGATAATATGGTAAGTCTATGTTTAGTATTTCATGCGTCAAGCTGTTTTCCAATATTGATAAAGCATTTTAAATTCCCACCAATTACGTATAAAAGTCCCAGTTTTTTCACACACTCCCCATCAACTTTCTTTTGATTATTGTTAGAATGATATATTTTTATATCTTTTTATATTTAAGCTATTTATATCTTTATATTAAAGTACAATTTTTATAGGCTGAATAAAGTTAGGTATTATAAAATTATTTAATGTGACAATCTCTGTCCTTTATTTGGGGAGTATTTGGAACCATTTACATTTTGTGTGACTCAATAAACATGGTTAGGTTTAAAACTATCATTTTGCTGTTTACAATTTGTCCCATTTGTTCTTTGTTCCTCTTTTCTGACTTCTTTTGGATTAATTCACTATTTTTTTATCATTCAATTTTATTGCCTTTGTTATAACTACAATTCTTTGTTTTGTTATTTTGGTGTTGGCTTTGTAATTTGTAGTATAAGTCATTAGCTTATCACAATCTACTTACATGTGACATTATTGTGCTCATTTATTAAGTTGCTCCACTGTCTTTTTGCATGTACCATTTCTGATAAGAGATCTGCTATTACCCTTACTTTTGTACCCCTACAAGACTACCCCTGAAGACTTTCTCTTTATTGTTGATTTCATCAGTTTGATAATGATATGCACCTTAGGATAGTTTTCTTTATGTTTCCTGTGCTTAGAGTGCATTGCACTTCTTGGATGTGTGGCCTTAAGTAGTATTCATGAAAGCAGAGAAATTTCAGCTAAAATATTTTTCAAATGTTTTTCTGTCCCTCTTTTTTTCTGCTTCTTTATACTTGGCTTCTTGAGAATTTCCCACAGCTCACTGGTGATCTCTTTATTTTTTTCCTCTCTGTGCTTCATTGTACATAGTTCACTAGTCTTCAAGTTCATTAATCTTTTCTTTAATGTCTTATCTGTATTAATCCCATCTGGTTTCTTTTTCATCTTACATACTGTAATTATCATATGTAGAAGTTTGATTTATGTCTTTTTTAATATCTTTGATATCTCTACACAATATTTGGAACAACTAGAATGTAGTTATAACAGTTATTTGAGTGTCCTTGTTTACTAATTCTAACATCAGGGCTAATTTTGGATAAGGTTTGATTGATTCTTCTCTTTATCATGTGCCATGCTTTTCTACTTCCTTGCATGCTTGGTATGTTTGATTGGATGCCATATATTGTACATTTTTACCTTTCCAGGTATTTCATTGTTTTCAAATATAAATATTCTAGAGCTTTGTTTTGGAATACAGTTTAATTGTATGGAAACCAATTTTTTCTTTCTAGTCATGCTTCTAATATTTGTTAGGTGGGATCAGGGAAGTCCTCAGCTTAGGATTAATTCCCTACTACCATACTAAGTGAGATGTTTATATATATTCTACTTAATGTCCCATTAGTAATAAATGATGTTTTCCAGTATGAAAATTGGGAACAGGCACTATTCTTAGTCCTGTGTGAATGCTGGGTACTGTTACTGCTGTTCCTTCTGGGTGGTAATCATTTTCCCATATATTTATTCACATATGAGTACATGTGCTAATCATTATCCTACAGATTCTAGAATTCACTCTCTGTGCACCTCTCTCCTGTCCAGTACTCTTATAATCTGTAGCTGCCTTGGACTCCCTGGACTCTCACCTCTGTCTTCTCAAATAGGTGAGTTTGCTGAGTTCCCGAGTCACTCTTCACTATATTACAGTGTGGAAACTCTCTCAAAGCTGTCAGGTGGGGCAGTTGCAGGGTTCGTCTCATTTGTTTTCCATCTCCCAGAGATCACTGTCCTTCACTGCCCAATATCTAGTGTCATGAAACTAGTATCTCATCTATTTTGTGCATTTTTTTGTTTGTTTGCTTTGTTTTAGATGAAAGAGTAAATTCAGTTCATGTTTACTCTACCTGGCCAGATGGACTTGCTATCTGAACTTACATTCTGCTTCTAAGTACAGATTGTATCTCTCTCCTCCACTAGATCATGAGTTTTTGATAGATTCTTTGTGGGCTTTTAAATTAATATATCACCCCATTGCCAGCACAGTGTTTTGTATGTATTAAGCATCTGATAAATATTTGCTGATTTTGAACAATTCATCAAAGCTCCAAGTTGGGATTTGTTAAATGTACGTTTTACATTCCTTAACTTAGAAACATTGAACAATTAGTATTCCCCACCCCCTCACCACATTTTATAACATATCCAATATGACCCATGAAGGTTAATATCTTTTCCCGAACTAGTTAGAGTCTAATATAAAATGCAGTCCTATTGTATGACTTTAAGCAAATTACTTAATCAACCTGGGGCGAATGGTTTATATCAATCTATAAAATGGATACAATTATACTAGCTCTCAATAAATGATTGTTATATGGCTAAAATTAAAATTCAGTGTTTGTGTAACAGATAGTATTCCCTCAACAGCTATCTAAAATAGTAATGGAACAATGATTTTGCTTATAGATAGTTTGATGTTCAAAGGACTCCAATCCTTTCAAAGAATTCAATGGAGGAAGCATAAAAGAATAAGAGAATAGTCACTATTTCTTTGTTCAAAACAACAAATACAACATTCTTAACTAGACATCTGCTTATATATGCAGGTTAGCAATCCTGATAACCAGGATGGATACCAACTCGTGACTTACCTAACACTGCTATACCCAAAGTACTTACACTCCCACATTGCTTTATGCATTTGTGTTACTCCATCTTTTACGTACTTCTTAAAGATACAAGAGTTAAAACGCTATGTCCATTCTTCTCACATAGTACTTTTCTAAACGCATCATAAAAATGCAGTTTTAATAGCAATTCAGAACCTTCTTGCATCTCATAATTTAAGATATTATCTTCAGAGTATCGTGCTAAGTGAAACAAGTTAGATGGAAAAGGACAAGAACACATGATTTCACTCGTATGTGGGATATAAAACAAAAAGCAGCAAACAAACAAAACCAATGGATAAAATGGAATTACTCTTATTTCTCTTTTTTTCAGTTTTTTAGTTTTTTTTGAGAGTTAAGAATTGTGTTTGGTTTGCTAGATTTAGGAGTAACCCAAACGTCAGCCACTTTTTATGCATGTCAAGTTCACTAAGCCACTTGCTCCCAATGCGTAGCTGATTCCTTGACATTTTGTAAGACACCAAACTATTTCAAAAAATGTATGAGCGCTTCCATTTCCCCTAGTGGCACATTTCAGCCTCAACTTATGGTGAACAGGCAGCAGCCTGATACAATTGATGGCCATCATAATGGTAGGATTTGGCTGATCAACAAAAATTAAATGAACACTAGCAGCCTAAAGGAGCCAGAATGTGTGCAAAGGATTGTTTTTTCAGCTTTAATTAACTTTTGTCTTTGCCTGGAACACTCTGTCTTTTAAGCCTGGCCAAACTTTTGCAAAGGTCTCAGCCTCTGGGCAAGCACTAAATGGTAGACTTGATTTACTGCAGAAGAATTCAGTTCATTTGTACTTGTTTACTTATTCACAAAATAACTTGAAAAAATAACGTGCACTTATTTTTTTAAGTCCTAATGTTGAACTTTATCTAAAAAGAGATGAGCTATTTAAAATGCATGCTGTATTATTTTTAATTGGGAAATTTGATTATACATGTTCTGCTTAAACATTCTGAAGTGAGAGAATTTCAATAAATTTATAATTGTTTTTCTAAAAGTATTTGTATTATTCCCTTAGAGAAGGTTTGCAAACAAGTATGAAAACAACAAAGAGCAAGGCCCCAAACTGTTTTTTATACTTGTGGGCCAGTTGGGAGCACTCTGGAGAGGAATTTTTAATAGAAAAGCCATTACCAATAGAATACAAAGTCATGCATTTTAGGAATATTTTATGACAATCCTGGTTTTAACATCTTTGAAATGGAAATAAGGAATCGTGGAAATTTATAGAAAACTAATAATTTGGCAGAGCACCTTCACATTAAACACAAAATCTAAATATTTTGGCAGATACACACAAATAGACTTACTAAGTGATACTTTGGGAAATAAGGTGAAGAAATGCTTGAGTCGTTTTGAAAATTTCATCAAAAACTGAGTGGCAAAGATTAATTTTTTTGTATCACATGTTTATTAATATATTAAATATATTTTTAGTGGTGAAATTCAGGCAGAAAGTCAGGATTAAGAGGCATTTGAAATGAAATTTGCAGCAACTCTTAGAATATTTTCTCTAACTGTATTTTTGGACTAGTTTCATATGCTATAGAGAATAAGTATTTCTGTTGTCTTTTAGGTAAGGCTTTTCAGAGAATCATTTTTATTTATTTATTTATTTTATTTTTAATTAAAGTTTATTGGGTGGCAATTGTTAGTAAAGTTACATAAATTTCAGGTGTACAATCCTGTAATACATCATCTATATCTCACATTGTGTGTTCATCACCCAGAGTCAGTTCTCCTTCCATTACCATATATTTGACCCTGTTTACCTTCTTCTAGAGGCCCCTTCCTCCCTTACCCTCTGGTAACCACTAAACTATTGTCTATGTCTATGAGTTTTTGTTTCTTCATTTGTTTGTCTTGTTCTTCTGTTGTTTTTGGTTTATATACCACATATCAGTGAAATCATATAGTTCTCTTCTTTTTCTGTCTGAATTATTTCGCTTAGCATTATAACTCAAGATCCATCCATGTTGTCACAAATGGCACTATTTCATCTTTTCTTATGGAAGAATAGTATTCCACTGTGCATATATACCACAACTTCTTTATCCAATCATCTATTGACGGACACTTTGGTTGTTTCCATGTCTTGGCCACCTAAATAAAGCTAAAATGAACACTGAAGCACATATGTCTTTATGGATAAATGTTCAGAGAAACTTTTTTAAGTTTTAAAATATGGGGTCAGTGAAGAAATATAATGCCTGTCTGATGCAAATAAGGATGTAGATTAGAGAAAGATATTGTCAGAGTTTGGCCTTTTTTGGCATTAATCAAGGCACTTAAGTTCGAATTTAACTGACACTTTTGACTATTACATATTTTAGAAAACATGTGCATGTCTGCTTAGCAATTCCTATAAACAACTACTTGATTTTGTGCCAGTGATACAGAATATTTGTTTATATTTTCCATTATAATAATAATATGCTGGTGATATCAGCGTATAAAATTCTAATGGTTCATTTTAATCTGGAAGATTTCATACACACCGACTATGTCCCTGAGTATTTATAAAACAGAAATTAAGATCATTACATTAGGTATTTGGTACTATTTGTCTGAAGACTAACACCATAAATGTCAAATAACAGTCACCTAGCACAGATTCTTTAAACCTGGTGATGGCAATTCTATGAAATAAATACATATATGCATTCAATGGAACTGTCAGTACATATACAAGTTACAAAGTTTGGGAGATTAGTGTGGTGCAGTAGAAAATTATGGAATTTGAAACCAGCTTAACTATGATTTGAATTTTGGCTTTAACACTTCTCCATTTTGTAAAATGTTGACAATAGTATATACATTGTATTGGTGGGGTTAATTAATCTGCACAACTGAACACATATGCCTTGGTGACTTACGGTTACAAAAGACTGAATTTTTCCCACATTTGTTTTGTTCCATTAGCTTTTCCAGAAGGCTTTTCTGTAATATCTGTTATTATTAACAAAAATATAAGTTCACTTATACCAAATAATGTAAATATACTACCACAAATATAGTCTAAGGGGAACAAAGAATCAAAACTCTTGGTTTCCTTCATTACGAGTGAGTAATTTGTAGACACCATTAGAAAATGATTTAAACTAGCAAACATATAATTTTTACTGGTTATGTTTCATACATCACAATGACCAGCCTAGGATAAATCTAGGACATAATCCATAAGAATAAAAGAAATTGAGCAATTTGGGAAAGTGCCCTAGAAAAATGAAATCCTGCACAACCTCTCCATAACTATTTCTCAGGTTTAGCTATAGAGAAACTGTTCACTTTTTCTCCCTAATTTTTCCTTTTTTTTTTTTTTTTTATCCTGGGAAGAATCCTGTATGGAATCATGTATGGAAGCAAAATGGGGATGACTCTTACCGTGTTTCCCCGAAAATAAGACCTAGCCAGACCATCAGCTCTAATGAGTCTTTTGGAGTAAAAATTAATATAAGACCCGGTCTTATTTTAATATAATATAAAATTGGGTCTTATTTTAATATAAGAGAAGACTGGGTCTTATATTAATTTTTGCTCCAAAAGACGCACTAGAGCTGATAGTCCGGCTAGGTCTTATTTTCGGGGAAACATAGTAACTGGTCTCATCATGGTGTCAGAGAGAAAGAAGCTCAAATCCAGTACCAATGGCCCTGAACAACAATTGGCATTTAAAGTCTCTTAACTGGTAGCAATGGGGCTATAATACAGAGCAGAAGGTTCCACCAAATCTTTTTTACCAGCCTCCCTTCTCAAAGCCCTCACATATTAAGCCAACCTGACATTCTTTCCTGTTCCCAGATTCCTAAAACACTCCAGCTGAGGCTGAAGTGAGGGACTGGAGGGGGAACTGGGTCTCCTGCCTCTTCTTCCTCAGCTTCTATAAATCTCTCTTCCTCACTCCACATTCTGCCTTCGGGATCTATTCTGTCTACTTTTCCACAAAGAGCTCCAAGTTCTTCTTAATATATATTAGCATAAACTCCTCCCAATTTCCCTTCTCACTTGTGACCTCAGTCACAACCAAAGAAAGTCCAGAAGTTGAGCAGAAAAATCCCTACCTCTTAGAAGTAGGGATAAAAATTGAGACTAGAAGCCCCACAAGAGCAGGGATGTTTGTCTGTTTCATTCACAAAGATGGGTGTATTCTCCCACCTGTGGCTCATAGAAAAGGCTTGATGCATGTTTGTTGGATAGATATATAATTGTATGAATAAATGAATATTTAAACATTAACATTTTGATTCTTAACTGTCTTATATCTCTAAATACTATACTTTAGAAGCAGTATATGTAGGTCTCTCAGATTTTGTTGTGGATAATTTGGACCAATGACTGAACAGAGATAGAAGAGGGGAATATAATGGGAGGACAAGAGTTCCTGAAGAGTTTGTGCTGAGCAGCAGTAAACATGAATTTCTAACCAGATTCAAATATGAACTCAGTAGGAGCACTTTCAGAGTTGAAAATGGAGCAACTTTCTAAAATTAAAAACAAACATAGGGGAATCATTTTATACAATGAAAGCACGAGTCATACAGTATTGCGATCAAACGAATAATAATAGTCACAATTTTTAAAATGTATATGGGGGACCTCACTCACCACTTTTTAGACTGACATGGAAACCTTAAGTTATTTTATGGTTATCTTTCCAAAATAAGCACAGATTATGAATTGCTATGCACCGTGGGTGAACAGGAACTATCTTTTGGTTCATGTTTATATATCATATTGCAGGTGTGCCTTGATTTATTTTTTTTCTAAAAATGTCAAAAACTTATAGCCTACATTAAATTAAAATTTTCAAAAAAATGATTAAATATAGATTAATAACATAGAGCCATTAGAGGTAATTGTTTAAATTTCAAAAGTTATTTCTCAGTTGTCAAGAAAAAATATAGAGAATTTAAAATGAGGAGCTCATCAGTTTTAAAATTTGATTCAATTTACAAAGAAGTTAGAAGGAATCCACCTTCTTTTTCATACAAAGTATATCTGTATCATTGTCCTCTGAAAGTGAAGAATCATACTGCAGACCTTTGCTCAGCTAGTCTTTCTTCAGGGTCTTTGATGTTTTTTATGTATAACAAAGATAGATTTGCATATAAAAGGCATGCTGTGTGTAAGCATCTTTACAGTTTGATGTTGCATTTCAGGCTGATGCTAAGTGGAGGTCTCCTAAAATACTTATGATTAAAAAATTATACTAGGTTTGATAAAATATAAATTTGCCGTTTTATTTTTAGAAGAGGACCTGAATAAAGGAGAGAAAAGGTGCATTTTGCCATGCTATGCTATTAACCCACTGACAAATAGTCAGCAACACCAGAAGATGTTTCCAATACAGAAAACGAGTAATAAAGTTATTCTGCTTCTCATTCGGAAATAGACATTGAAACACAGAATGCCAAGAAACCATGGGAAAGCATTAAAAAAATTCTTTATAAATATTACTTACTCGTTTGGCAAAGAATGAAGTGGAATTATAAAGTGACACAACAATGAAAGCATCCAGAGAGATCCATGTGTAGAAGAGAATAGACATCCGTGCACCCGGATGTTTATGGTCTTTGGTGATAGAAACCTCAAAGAAATACCCCCTTTAATGTGGTAAATAGCATAACAACATATGTTTGGTATCCTTCCAGGATTTCAGCAGTCTTCTGTTAATGGTATGGAATATAGGATCGTATGGTTAAAAATAAAGATTTGCTTCAGCTGCCATATTTCTTAATTAAAAAAACAAAACAAAACAAAACAAAACAAAACAAAACAAAAAAGCATTTACCAGAGTATGTCTTTGAGACAATGAGAAACTACTAACATATATTAATACCAGCTCCAAAAATCAGACTTTAGGGGATTTCTTTAACTCCATGGACTAACAAAGTATTTGACACTAAGGCAACTGGGTCAGGTTGGCACTTTATTATGTCCAGGACTGTGTGAGGTGCTTTCTCATCCTTAATTTCATGTGTAACAACCCATCTTAAATCAGTGAAGTTACAGCTGAGGAAACTTAGAGAGCTGGTGATAATTTACCTAAGACCACATTGCTGGTTCATTTGACAATGAATTCAAGTACCATGTATCTCTCCAAACAGATGGCATAGCAAACATGATTACAGAGAAGAATATTACAAAATAAAATCGGCTGTTAAAAATAAAAGAGAAAAAGACTGATTTGATGGATAGGAGGGTCATATTATAGCATAAAGGACAGTTTTCTAAAGTCATACACAGCAATGATGACTCTTCTTTGACAGGACATAGTGTCACTATGCTACAGTTGAGTTTCTGTCTTATTTCATTCCTTCCTTCACTCCAATGGCAGTTCTAAATGACACTCCACCCTATAATATCAATAGGAATTACATCTTTGATCTCTTTGTTCAATCATTTTAAAGGACAAGATATCAGAAAGAAGAGATTGACTATTGACTAGAGGCCAAACACTTCTGCCTTGATTTCTGGCCCTTAGCAATTTGGTTCCATCTACTTTTTTATTTATTTATTTTAATTTTATTAGTTTCAGGTGCACAAGACAAAGCAAAACTTAGACGTTTATCATTTATATCCCTCACACTGTGTGAACCCCCCTCCCCCTATCCACTATCCCTCTGACACCGCACACAGCCATTACATTTCCACGGTCTCTATTCCTAATGCTGTACTCCGCTTCCTGCAACAATATACATACAAATATATAAATATACATACATATATGGTTCCATCTACTTTTGTAACCTTATTTCCTACTACTCTGCTCACTAACAATCCACCACTCATTTCCTGTCTAACCTCTATCAGTGTCAGACTCATTTCCACATTGATATTTCCTTTCCCCTTATTAAGTTCATCGCCCAGATGTTCTCCTGCTTCTCACTGCTTTAAAGAGGAGAAAGGGGGCACTTAATTTACTTGGCAATTTGGGATTTTGGTAGACATTTTCTTAATCATAATCCCAGTTTCTAAGCTAAATATCCTCCTATCATGCCATCTGTCAACACGAGTGGAACAAATTCCTCTAATTATACTAATTTAAATACATAAATTTAATATAGTATAAGAATTTTATTTTATTTTAGTTACACCAGAAATATTTACATAATATTTTTTGGGTTCACTTCTTCACAATCCACTAATATCTGAAATTCCCCAACTCAAAACTCTCTTCCCCTGGGGACCATAAGGCATATATCCCTTGGAGTTGCAATGGTGTAGGATAATATATTAGTAAAAGCTAGACATTTGTCTTAACAAATGTAGCAATAACACAAGGATGAAGACTATGGGAACGGTTGAATTAAAGTGCTGGTTTTTAACACAAAATGTCAAGAACCATATGACTTCACTCATATGTGGGATAAAACTGAAGTCAACAAAGAAACATAGACAGACCAATAAAGAAACAAAAACTCATAGACACAACAGTTTAGGGTTACCAGAGGGTAAGGGAGGAGAGGAGAGTGTTAAAATAGAAGAGGGTAAATAGGGTCAAATATATGGTGATGGAAAGAGAACTGATTCTGGGTGCTGAACACATAATGCAATATATAGATAATGTATTATAGATTTGTATGCTTCAAACCTGTATAGTTTTGTTGACCACTGTCACCCCAATAAATTTTAATAGAAAAATAAAAAAGTGCTGTTTTTTGATGGGTAGGTGGTTAAAGAAAATTTTAATTAGCATTACAAGAAGAAAAATGGGGGTAACCTGTATTAGTGGCAAATAATATACTTCTCTTCAATGGATTAAATTGAGAAATAAAGACATAATTAGAACATTTAACCAGAAAATGTATAAAATGCTTTATTTTTAAACCACTCCATCAGAAAACAACCTCGTTAGAAAATATGGCAGTGCAAAATAAGTTAGAATTAAATTTATATTAATATTAATAACTAACATTCAATGGATATGATATTACAGGCACATTTTTTACATTAACTATTATAGTTTGTTCTGTTTATAAACCCAAGAAGTAAGTACTGTCCATCTACATTTTACTCATCATAAAACTGAGGCACAAAGTCCAAAACCACATGGGTCGGATGTATCCAAGCTGGAAATTAAACCCATAACTGTCTGACCCTGAAGCTGATTGCTTAGCACTCATAGGCAGAACTCGATTATAAGATACAATAAAACAGAAGAAACTCACCAAATTATAGTACTTTATTTCCTCCCGTGTTTTACTGTTCAGTATACTAACAATTATGCATGCTATAAAAACAGGCAACATATTAGAGGTGTTTTTGAATACATACCGGCATCTCAGTACATTTTTATCCATGAACTAGACAGAGAACTTTGGTTAATCAATGACTTAAGAGTAATAGATTAATTACATTCAGTTAAACTTGGGACTTTTTTTTTCAGAGCAAAATTGTAAAAAATTATATCACCTCTTGTATTTGACATTTAATTTGTTTTCAAAATTTAGTTATAAATAATGCTATAATGAACATCTGTGCATATAAATCTCTGACCTCATCTCTCATTATCTCCTTAGGGCAGATTTCTGGAAATAAAACTAATTGCCAAAAAATCTCCATCTCTATTTAGTAGAAAATTATGAGTGATTACATATGACTTAACCATGATCACTTTCAATCTTCTTATAATTTTTGAGATTAATTATATAACAGATGCGTTACAGACAATAAATAATTTACACATTTTAAATCTTATGGTTTTTCATTACAGATGAAAACCATGGACTTCCCTTAGAAAGTGACTACTCCGTTTTATTTATGTCCCTCATTACAGAAAAGTTAAAAGGTGTCATATGATGCACTGCATTCTTCCTCTTATTAAGTTTTCCGGTTTGTTTTTATTTAGTTTGTATCATCAATCCAAAAAGCCCTGGTATTTTTCACTGAAGTCAAAGTCCTATCCTGAATTCTGACCCATTGCCAATTTGAGTAATTACACATTTCCCACTTTCTTCCAATCAGATTCACTTGGAAAAGTTGTTCTCTTCCTCCTTTGAAATGACAGTGTACTATTACTTTTACTATAAAGGTGCAAGGTTTCAAAAGCAGACTGGATTTAAGCAGTTAAGGTTTACTATAATAATCTCAGCTCAGCTCAGGAAACCTGCAAAAAAAGTCTGCTCCCTAAAAAGTTGCTTTATATGTAGTTCTGAATAACAACACACTGGTTTGCACAATACATCCTAATAGAGCATTGTTAGAGACACTGTAATCTATTATCTAAGTACTATATTTTACTGAAATTTCATTAATACATTTACAGGAAATAATCTTTTTTTACATGTGTCTCAAATTGATGTTGGCCAAAATATAGTTTTCTTATACATATGGGCAAAATAGTGATCTCATAAACTTTTAAAAAACAAAATCCTCTATTAGATATTGTTGGAAGAAGAAAACCTTACTCAGCCATTCTCCTGCTATGAAATATTGGTTGATTTTGACTTTGGCGTATGTCACCTATGACCAAAGAAGGAAATATTGAGGAACACAAATTACTGAAAACTCCTACTACTTATAGCTGCTTGATGAGATTTTATGTGGTGATTATTTCTAGGCTTATTGTCATTTTGAACAAATTATTTGCTTAACGTCATTGAATTTTAATGAGAGTAGGCGAATAGTGTTTTCCAGCTGTAGCTCAAATATTGCTTTATTATATCATGCAAAATATCGGTGTGAGAACAATTTGTTAGTATACATTTCACATCTAATTTTTAGATGTTTATGTAGTTATCTCACATATTTTTATGAATTGTAAAAGTCTTGAATATTTTATGCAAATGTAATATCCCCTTGTTCTCAAAATAGATAGCACATATCTAATAAAGTACAACTCTATTATAGACTAAATTCAGATTGGCTAATTTTATTTAAACTTAAAAGCCCCAACTTTTTTTTCTTAAACTAGCATGCTGACTCTAGGAGAATCATTTTCAATGAGAAGTTTTACTAAAACCAAATTAACTGGAATTTATTCAAAACATGCCATTGGTAAGAAGTGAAATGTTCACAGATTACGTTTATAGAAATTATATATCATGAAAAATGTTACCTTAAACATTTTTTTACATATTCAACCCAAGATACAATAAAAAAGATGAAAATAAATTAGAGAGGCAGTAGATTGAAGTTGTGAGTTAGATGTCTAAACTAAATTCTTGGGTTAGTATGTGCAGATATTAGCAATTTGCAAAGATAAATTGAGAAGGCAAATCTTGAGTATCTAAAATTGTAAATGTAGTAGGAAGTAAGCATGGAAACAGTGAGGAAGTAGATAAAGTTATTGGGCAATTTGCCATGAAGGTAAAAATCAAAGTTAAATAACAGGTTTATTATTAAATATTAAAAAAAGATAAAGAAATACATTTAAAAACTGAAATTGCTAAGTATACATGCATATGAAAAAGGAAAATGTGGTGTTAGTAATTTAAAGGAACAATATGTGTAGGTAGGTAATGTGTTTTAAAAATCGATTTATGATCTTTAGCCAAAACAAAACTCAAAAGAACCAAATAAATTAGAGGCCCTGTAAATTAAGTTTCTAACAGTTTATTTTGACACACAAAGGCCAGGCTTTTGGGCTGCTCTTACAGGAATGGTTCCCCTACAGAACATTTGTTCCTGCCCAAAAGGTCCACGGAGACATTTGGTCCAAGCCAAATGGTCCTTGATATTTGGTCCTGTCAAGCACGTCCATGCTCAAAAGACATCCCTGGGTTTAAATAGTCCATAATGTTTATTTATACTTTTGGCTTACAGGATTAATACATAAAACATACTATCATGTTGTATTGGTCCAATTCATTGGCTGTATTGCTAATAATAACCTAGTTGTCTCAGTAGCATAGCTAGTAATGGCACATGATCAAGGACCTTTTGGTGTGTACCAAATGTCTCCGTGGATATTTGAGACAGGACCAAATGTCTATTAATCAATGGGGTTGGGTTTGCCATAATCCCTTTAGTCTTAAATGTCTTATGACCAGGAGAATAATTTTCAAGATATTTCTTTAGGGTTAGAGTTTCAGAGTTTAATTAGTTAATGGGGTACATTTCATTTGATGTACAATCACATCTACATTAGCAGCCAGTGAAAAACTACCTAAGAACATTTATTTCACATGTATGCAGTAAATGCACCACTCGCATACTTTATTGTTGAGGAAACAAACTTATTTTTTTCTCGTGCTAAAAATCCAGTGGCTAATAAGTTACCCAAAAAAAGACCTGAAGTTCTGCCTAACATCTAAGCTGATGCTTTTCTTTGTAAATCATGCTATCTTGATAAAACTCAAAGGGAGGCATTGAGTAGATAGGAACCACAGTGAATTTGAAAGGAATGGGAAAAGGAAAACTGAAGCTCTCACCAATGGAATAGAATTGAGAACCCAGAAATAAAACCACATAAATATGGACAGATAATTTTTGACAAAGAAGCAAAAAACATACAATGGCGAAAAGACATCCTCTTCAATAAATGGTGCTGGGAGAATTGGAAAGTCATGCGAAAAAGAATGAAACTGGACTGCTATCTGTCACCATGTACCAAAATTAATTCAAAATGGATCAAAGACTTAAGACCTGAAACAATAAACTGCATAGAAGAAAACATAGGTACTAAAATTATGGATCTTGGGTTCAAAGAGCATTTTATGAATTTGACTCCAAAGGCAAGGGAAGTACAAGCTAAAATAAATGAATGGAACTATGTCAAACTTAAAAGCTTCTGCACAGCAAAAGAAACCATCGACAAAATAAACAGGCAACCAACTGAATGGGAAAAGATTTTTGCAAACAGTGCCTCCAATAAGGGGCTAATATCCAAAATATACAAGGAACACATACAACTCAATAACAAAAAAACAAACAACCCAATTGAAAAATGGGCCAACGGCCTGAAGAGACATTTCTCCAACGAGGACATACAAATAGCAAATAGACATATGAAAAAATGCTGAACATCACTAATCATCAGAGAAATGCAAAAAACAAAACAAAACAAAAAAAACCACAATGAGATATCACCTCACCCCAGTTAGAATGGCTATCATCAACAAGACAAATAGTAACAAGTGTTGGAGAGGCTGTGGAGAAAAAGGAACCCTCATATACAGTTTCTGGGAATGCAGATTAGTGCAGCCGCTATGAAAGGCAGTGTGGAGGTTCCTCAAAAAATTACAAATAGAATTACCATATGACCCAGCAATCCCTCTCCTGGGTAGCTACCAAAAAAAAATCTGAAAATATTTATCCATAAAGACAACTGTGCTCCAAAGTTCATTGCAGCTTTATTTACAGTGTCCAAGACATGGAAACAACCAAAATGTCCTTCGATAGATGAATGGATAAAGAAGTTGTGGTATATGTGCACAATGGAACACTATTCAGCGGTAAGAAAAGATGAAACAGGACCATTTGTGACAATGTGGATGGATCTTGAGAGTATGATGCTAAGCGAAATAAGTCAGACAGAAAAAGCAGAGAACCATATGATTTCACTGATATGTGGTATATAAACCAAAAACAACAAAAGAACAAGACAAACAAATGAGAAACAAAAATTAATAGACACAGACAATAATGCAGTGGTTACCAGAGGGTAAAGGGTGATGGGGGTGGGAGATGAGGGTAAAGGGGATCAAATATATGGTGATGGAAGGAGAACTGATTCTGGGTGGTGAACACACAATGTGTTCATTTATAGATAATGTAACACAGAATTGTACGCCTGAAATCTATGTAACTTTACTAACAATTGTCACCCCAATAAAGTTTAATTAAAAAAAAGAAAACTGAAGATCTCAAAGACACTTCATTTGAAATAATACATAGATTAAAAAAAAGCAGGAGATGGAGGCACATTTGTTTTCAAACTCTGAAGAGAGCAGTGCTAAAACAAAACAAAACAAAAATGCAGCCAACAAAATAATAATCATTCACTCTCACAAGCCAAAAGGTTAGGCCCCATTGTTAATTAGGAATTATAAGTTTCAATTATAATATTAATTGAAATTCTTAGGAAATGATACTTTAGAAAAAAGAAAGGTGAATAATCTATTATTCATGATGGTCTAGGTACTACTGAATTGATTCAAGCATTTACCCCTTGTAAAATCAATGGCATTTTTATCCAGGACAAGACTATAGATTGTCCTGACCAAAATGAGTAATGTACTTTCCACATTAAAGGTGCTTTTTAAAAGATGTCTTTACTAGAAATAAAATAGAAATCCTTATAAAAGTAAAATACTACCAGGATTTCTTCATTAGGTGTTCTTTTGCCTTTCTTATTTTGCAGTATTTACCCTTTAGTTTATCAAGATTTCTAATCCATTAGATTTGAAAGATGCTTAAGTGAATGCAATGTAAAGCAGCAATTGCTAAAGAAATTAATCAAAGCTCTCACAATACATCTTACTTGCAATTTTGTTTTTAAAACAAAAGCAGAGCCAGACAAGAACAGCCTGAACCAGCAAGAATAATTCTTTAACAGCAGTTCCACTTACAAATCTCTTCATCTGCAGTGTTCCACATAGGTCTCAAAATAACTGCAAATTAATCATTGGAATTTTCCCCTTTAGTCTGTTCTTCTCATGAGTTCATTCATTGATTTTTAAATTAAAGTACCTTGTCTTCTTGGGATAAACCTAATTTTTCCATGACATATTTTCTTTTATTAACTTACCATTATCATTGCTGGATACAGTTTACTAATTTTTGTTTAGGATTTTTTGGCATCTGTACTCATGGTGACAGTTTTCAGAAATTTACCTTTCATGCACTGCCGGTGTCAGGTTTTGGTGTCCAAGTCATGTAGCTTCAAAAGATGATTTCTTGAATGATTTCTTAATTTCTATATTCGGAATAGTTTGTGTCAATGCTGGCATTTGTTCTTTCAATGTTTCATAGAAGACACCAGTGATGCATTAGGGTAGAGAATTTGCTCACCATCCTCTCTTGTTTCTTGCTTTGGCCTTTATGTTCTTTGTTTTGTTTTTTGTTTTTTTCTTTTATCTTAAATCTGTTGAATTTTTATTTTTCTCATTCTATGTTTTGCTTTCTACTAGTTTGGAAATTAAATCTTCTCTTTCTGTTCTTCACTTATCTAACTTATTAAAGTCTTTAATTTTTCTATAGTTAGCATATTTAATTGGATAAAGTCTAAAGTCTAAAAGTAATATATCCGATGAACATCTTGAAAAGTAGGTCATTTGAACACTTTAATTTCATTCATTCATCTGTTGCCCTGATGCATATGGTACTTATTTATATAAAAATTTGTATTTCTATTTAAGTTTTATATTCTTTTCAATCACAGAAAAAACATATAATTCTAGAATGAAAAGTTTTTATTTTTGGTACTTTGAAAGTATCATTCCTACCACCTTATTTCCATTGTTGCTGATGAAAGTAAGAATGACAACTAATTAGAAAATATAATAAAGATATAAAAATACTCTACCCAAATTGATCATATCTAGGAGTATGAATTTTTTTATAGGTTATTCTGCATGGAAAATATCATGTTCCTGAATATCATAAAGATTTCAGCTCTCCCTAACTTAACTATCAATGCGATACAAGTTCAGTCAAAATTCTAAAAGGTTTTGTGAGGGTATGCACCTCCTAAAATTCTTATGGGGGTATAAGCAGCCAGTAATTTTGAAGATTAAGAAAAGTAGTGTGGGTTTTCTCTACTTAATTTCAAGACTTGTTATAAAGTTTTGGTGATTGATATCTTTGAATTTATTATTGGGATAAAAAGAAAAGAAGTGAAAGATGAGAAACAGATCCATGCATATATAGGAACTTAGCATATGACAGTGTGGACATTATAAATCAGTGGTGAAACAACGGTCTATTTATAAATGTGTTTGGACACTAAGCTTAATATAGAAAAAAGTAAACCATGGACGCTACCTCATAAGATTTACAAAATAGATTTCAGATAAAGATCTAAATCAAAAAATGAAATGTAAAAAAATGGATGAATATAGGATAATATATGCATGTATGTCATTGTGTAGGGTCAGGTTTTGTTAAGTAAGACATGACGTGTAAATCATTAAGAAATACTATATTTATGGATGCATATAATGTAGCAAAAATAAAAAAAAATATAAATAGGAATTCACCAAGTTAGATAAACTAATGACCTCTAAATGGGAAGGTCAGGATGAAGAGACATGGAAAGGGAGCTTTAACAGAACTGTAATATCTTATTTCTTTAAAACAAATCAGTTAAATCAAACACTGCAATGTGTTAATACTAGTGGGTGAATCTAGGGAGGTGTGTCATATTACCTTGCATACCTTTCAATATGTTACCAATATGTCATAATTTTAAAAAGTTGATTCAGAAATATAAACTTGCTTTGCAAATTGCACCAGCTGCCACAAACCAAATAATTATTTTTTAATGGTTATATGCATACAATGCTTTTGTTCCTAGGGCACCCACAGATTTTTTCCAGATGTTACCTCATAAAGAGATGATAATCATCAACAACTGTAGCATTACCTATGAATTATGCCAGTGTTAATGTCATATAATAAGAACAATTCTCCGGGCAATGGGCAATGGCAATTTACCTGAGTTATGGTGATTTCAGTATTGATTCATAAGTCAAATTTGGCATGGTACCAAGACAATAACACACTTTTAATACGTCTTTGGTCAAAGAAGTGTTAAACATATAAAATGCTAAAATAAATTTACAAAACAAGAATAAGCAAGGTTTAGAGAGTTTCGGTAGTACTGAAATCGTTTTATATTACACTAATAGCTCAATTTACTGAGCCCATACTATATGCTGAACAGAATATCAAAAACTTTATACATATTGTTTTGTTTGATGATCACAGTAACCCTGGGAGGTACAATTATCACCCAATACATTGATGGGGAAATTGAGGCTTAGTGAACCAGTAATGTACCTGAGATCATAGAGTAAGTAGCAGAGACCAACAAATGCAGTTCTTACTGGTTCCAAAGGCCTAGCCATTAACGACAACTTTATAATTACCAAATAAGTTGTTTTCTCCAGAAAGGAAAATGGTGTTTTCTATGGCATGTTAGCTAGCTGTATTCTAAGCTGTCGAAGCATCTATACATTTTAGTGGAGAATTTTTATCAGCATCAAATTTTAAAATGATCAGTTAAATATAGTAGCTTTTTACCATGGTTAGATAAGATTTAACTAAAAAAATCAAACTGTTTTTTAAATAGTGTTTTTATCTCAGAAAATATTTGAAACCTTATCAAGTGATATGAAAAGAACATGGAATTAGAATTGAAGAAACTTTGCAAATTATGAAACCTCTGGAAATTTGAAACATAGTCAAGATTTCTTCATAAAGTAAAAAACAAAGTAGTTCTTTACAAGTTTAGAAAGTTGCTATAGGCACAAATGCATGATTTTTTAAACTATGTCCCTAAAGATTATTTAATCAGAGAACTTTGGTGAATCAGAGAAGTTCTGCTAGGAATTCAGAAAATAATATTTAACGTTATTTTTGTTTGTACATTATCTATTCTATCTTCCAATCATGTACCTAAGTTGTCTCATGTATGCACTAGAAATGCTGAACTCAATGTATCGAAGGACAAGCTGTTAAGAAATTCTGGAGAAAGAAAATGATTAGGCATGGCTTACAAACCGGCAGACACTCAACACAAAAAGTACCTGAAGGGAAGCATGTCAACTTTTATACACAAAATTAAATCTCCTGCTGCAAAACACTTTGCAGATTATAACTTGATGGGGACCGCACACAGTCAGAGCTATACTTGTCATACACAAGTACTTGAGCATCTTTAAAGCTGTTTTAGTTGAGGAGCCATAGTGAATCCACTGATACAAATCATGTATTTAAAAATCAATATTCACTAATGTAAAAGGAAAAAGATGGTTTGAATGACAGTTGTTTCAATTTTCTCTCTCTTCCTTAAGTTTCATGGAAGGTTTTACTTGCCACAAATTTTATTTCTGTGTGCCCTCTCCAGATCAATGCAAGTTATTTGTTCTTCCCCTGAAAATCATTTTACATTTTATCTCTTTCTTCTTACTGTAGAGTATATATTTGAGCAACAAATAATATACTAAGCATACTCTTTGGTTTGCTTATTTAATCCGCTCTACTTCAATCATCTTATTTTTCAGCAGACCTGAGTACATTATTTCTAAAATAGCGAGGGTTGTCATTATTCTATCATAGAATCCATGAATGTTAGGATGTTCAAAGAGAAGTGAAGGAAAAAGAACAAATGAGATAGTCTGGTGGTGTAGAATATGGGATTTGGAATAAGATGGAATGAGTATGAGTTTCAATTTTGTCACTTTTAGCTGTGTGACCTCAGATAATTGTGTTTCCTCATGTGGAAAATGAAAATATTGGTTAGTTGTTCTAAGATTGAATGAGATTTAAAATTCTACTTTCTGGAAGACAGAAAATACTAGTTTTTCATAATTTCATTTATTCACTTATTTCAATTATGCGATCTCCATAATTGGCTTTTTATTACTAACACAAGTAAGTAAACTTGAAACATATTATGCAACTCTTTTCCACTAGTTTTTCCACTAGTGTAACTAGATAATTGGCTTCATTGAAAAGTTTGAAGAATCTTCAAATTATGTAATAATTTTTGAGAAGTAAACTATAGCATTCAGTACATATCTTTCAGTGTTCTATTTATTTAACAAACATTAACTGAATGCCTATTATCAACCAAGCATGATTCAAATGATGACAGTTTGGTGTTAATCAAAGCAAGCCTAGTTTTATACTTACAAAATTTACTTTTGAATCTATTCCTATTAAAGTTTACACTAAAACCACTAGTGAATGGCTTTATAAAAACAAATAGATAATTAAAAAAATAATATAATGTATAATGACAAATGAACCCACAAATTGCTTAAAGAATTTTAAAAATACTTAATACCTAGTATGGCTGTAATTTGGGTTATGTAAAAGATTTCCTTTATACTTAAAAGGTTTATTTGCTGTATTTAAAAGGGACCATGTACTTGATTTTCATAGACTTTCAAAGGATGTAATTTAACCCCATACATTGTATGCTGTGGCAATAATTTATAAGAATGGATGGCCACACTTGGAAATATGTCATGGAGTGTGAGGACTCCCCCTTATTTAATGAGAACTCTTTATTACTTTATAAAATGGTGATAATGAACTCGAGTTTCCAAACTACCTGTATTTTATGTTTCCATATAAACATATATGCGACACAAAATATGCAGACAAAATATCACAGTTTTCTAAGTAAGTGATAACAGAGAACAAAACTAAAAAGTCCTGTCTTTTATAGAAATAAGCTTCTGCCTGAATGCAGCATCTCTTACAGTTTCTTTGTAAATTAATAGAAAAAAAAAGTAAAGAAAACATCACTGAACACACCAGGCTGAGCATGTTTTGGACCATAAAATGAAGGAAAACTGAAGATCCTGTTTCATGTTGCAATTAGGGGAAATAAGAAATAAATTGAGTGAAGGGGGAAAACGTTTGTTGAACATGAAATGACATACTATGCTAAACACAGTGCTACATGATTTCCCATCCACACATAACAGTTTTCTAACAGCTCATTAAGTGTACGTGAGTTATATTTTGTTCCAAAACTTTTCATCACACCCAGTAAGATAGGCATTCAGATCTCCATCTTTATTAACAAGGACACACAGGATCAGAGTATAACTTGCAAGAGATCAGAGAAGCATGAGCATGTATGGCTTCAAAGAAAAATGGTAACTAACCTTTAAGACTCAGACATGTTCATTCCCCAAACATCTTTTTTAACCAGTTACAAGTACTGGGAACGCTCGCAAATATATTAGTGGCCTTCCGTTTCTACTCCCGACCTCTGTGAAATGCCATGTTCCTCCCTCATTGATTATACCTCACATGCACTACCTAATATTGCCCCATTTTAACATAATGAGTTGTAAGAACTCACTAACTCACTGATCTCACAAAATAGCCTGATGACATCGTGCGCGCGCGCTCACACACACACGCGCTCACACACACACACACACACACACACAATATGTGCCTACTTCAGATAAAAATGCATGCATTGGTAAAGGGGATTTCAGTCCTTTGACTGAAAGGAGATATAGCTCATGTAGGATTAGCATAACTATCTCCAGGCCGAGTGGTTATTTTTTAAATTTGAAATATAATTGGTATGTAACATTGCAAATGTAATACATTGTGTTAAATAACATTGTGTTTAATAACATTGTGTTGATTTGATACATTTTTATATTACAATATGATGATTTCCAATTTATCTTTCACTAACACCTCTAAATCATCTCATAATTGTCATGTCTCTTTTTTTTTTTCTGTGGTGGGAACAATTAAGATCTAGTGTCTTAGCAACTTGGAAGTTTATAAAACAGTTTTGTTGACTGTAAACACCGTGCTGAGCATTGGCTCTCCAGGACTTATCTACTAGTTCCCAGTTTGTACCCTTAAACAACATTTCCCAAATTGCCTAGTAACCACCATTTTACTATCTATTTTTAAATTTAGCCTTGTTTAGATTCGACATATACATAATATCATACAGTATATGTTTTTATCTCACCATAATGAATTCAAGGTCCATCCATGCTGTTGCAAATAACACGATTTCCTTCTTTCTCATGGATGAATGATATTCAATTGTGTATATATACCATTTTTTGGCCATTCATCCATTGATGGACGCTTAGGTGGTGTCCATATCTTGACTATTGTGAATAATGCTGTAATAATGGAGTATACATATTATATCTTTAAAGTCCTGTTTTCATTTTCTCTGGATATGTAACCAGAAGTTCTCTTTTTTAATTTTTAAAGGAACCTCCATACTATTTTCCATAGTGGCTGAACCAATTTACATTCCCACCAACACTGTACAAGGGTTCTCTTTTCTCTACACATTTGCCAGCACTGTTCCCTCTTGTCTTCTTGGTGATCACCATTCTAACAGGTGTGAGGTGATATCTCATTGTGGTTTTGATGTGGTTTTGATGTAACCCTGATGATTAGTAATACTGAGTATCTTTTCATGTACTTGTTGGTCATTTGGATGTCTTACTTGGAAAAATGTCCATTGAGTTGTATGAGTTCTTTATATGAATTCTTATCCAATATATGTTTAAAAAACATTTTCTTTCTTTCTGTAGGTTGCCTTTTCATTTTGTTAATTGTATCTTTTGCTATACAGAAGCTTTTTAGTTTAATATAGTCACAATTAATTTTTTATTTTGTTGCCTGTGGTTTCTGATGTCATATCCAAACAAATCATTGTTCAGTTCAATGTCAAGAATTTTCTTTCCCATGTTTTCTTCCAGGAGTTTTATGGTATCAGGTCTTATGTTTAAGATTTTAATACATTTTGAATTAATTTTTGTGAGTGGTGTAGATAGGAGTCCAATTTCATTTTTCTGCATGTGGTCATCCAGTTTTCCCAACAGTATTTTGCCATTTAGTATTCTTGGCATATTGTTAAATATTAGTTGAACATATATGTGGGGGATTAATTCTGGGATGTCTATTCTAATCTGTTGGTCTAATCTTTATTCAGGACCATGTTGTTTTTATTACTATAGCTGTGTACTATAGTTTGTAATCAGAAAATGTGATGTGTCTGGCCTGTTCTTTCTCAGAATTGCTTTGGCTATTTGAGGTTGTGTTTCCATATAAATTTTAGTATTGTATTTTCTGTATCTATGAAAAATGCCATTGGAGAGGAACTGCACTGCATTAATAGATGGCTTTGGGCTATGGACATTTTAACAATATCAATTCTTCTGATACATGAGCACAGGATATCTTTTCGTTTGTTTGTGTATACTTTGATTTCATTTATCAAGGTTTTGGAGTTTTCATTGTACAGATCTTTCACTTCTTTAAATTTATTCCTAAATAATTGTAATGTTTTTGAAGCTATTATGAATTATATACTTTTGTTTATTTCTTTTTCAGATGGTTCCTTGTTAGTTTATAGAAATGCCACTGATTTCTGGATATTGATTTTATATCCAGCAACTTTAACTGAATTTATTGATTAGTTCCAAGATTTTTGTTTGAGTCTTTAGGATTTTCCTTATATAAGATCATATAATTTACAAATAATGACAATGTTACTTCTTCCTTCCCAATATGGATGCAATTTTATTTATTTATTTATTTGTTTGTTTATTTATTTATTTATTTATTTATTTTTTATGGGGCCTAACTGTACTATGATTTCCAATACTATGTTTAACAGAGTGGTAAGAGAGAGACTTTTGCCTTATTCCTGATTTTAGAGGAAACATTTTCAATTTTCACCATTGAGTATAGTGTTAGATGTATGTTTGTCATATATGGCCTTTGTTATGTTGAAGTATGTTCCTTCTATACCCAATTTTTTAAGGGTCTTAATCATGAAAATATGTTGTATATCGTCAAATGTTTTTTCTGCATATATTGAGATTATCATATGATTTTTATCCTTCATTTTATTAATGTGGTTTATCATACTGATTGATTTGCATGTGTTGAACCAGTTGCAACCACAGGATAAGTCTCACTTAGTCACAATGCATAATCTTTTTAATGTATTGACTGGAAAAGATACTTGGTATCATTTTAATCTTCTTAACTGTGATAAGACCTGTTTTGTGTCCTATCATATAGTCTAATCTGGAGATGTTTCATGTTCACTTGAGATGAACCTGTGTTCGGCTTATGTTGGATGGAATGCTCTAAAAATGTCTGTTGGCTTATCGGGGGATCACTTCATAAGTTATATAAATGTCTAACCACTATTCTGTACACCTGAAACTAATATAATATTGAATGTCAACTGTAATTAAAAAATAAAAATAAATAAATAAAAATAAATTAAAATGTCTGTTGGATCCATTTAATGTCTGTTTCAAGTCCATTGTTTGCTTGTTGATTTTCTGTCTGGAAAAATGGTCTATCTATTACTCTAAGTAGGATATTGAATCCCTCTACTATTATTGTATTGTAATCTATTTCTCTCTTTAGATCTGTGACTATTTGCTTAATATATTTAGGTACTGCAATGTTGGGTGCATATCTATTTATGATGTCATACCTTGATGGATTCACACCTTTATAACTATATAATGACCCTCTTTGTCTCCTGTTACAGTTTTTGGCTTAAAGTCTATTTTTTTCTGGTATAAGTATAGTTATTCCTGCTTTTTTTTGGTTTCTACTTGCATGGGATATATATTTCCATCCATTGTCTTTAAGCCTATGTGTATCTTTAAAGCTGAAGTGAGTCTTTTGTAGGCAGTATATAGTTAGGTCTTGGTTTTAGTATTCATCCAGCCACTATGTGCCTTTTGACTGGTGAATTCAATCCATTTGCATTTAGAATTGTTATCACTATGTGAAGATGTACTTAATGTTATCTAATTAACTATTTTATATTTATATTATTTCCTTTTCCCTGGCTACCTCAATAAATTGGTAATTTTTTTCTGATGGTATTCTGTGTTTCCCCTTTATTTTCTATGCATCTGTTCTAGTTCTTTGCTTTGTGGTTACCATGGAGCTTGCATAAGATGTCACATAGATAAAGCGACCCATTTTAAGCTGATAGCAAATTAACTTTGATTGTCTATAAATCTTCACCCTTTACGCCTTCCCTTTTATATTTTTATGTTATTATTTACCTCTTTTATATACCTCTTAACACCTTATAGTAGCTATAATTGCTTTTAATATTCTTTCCCTTTGACCTATTATATCATTTTATTACATTGAGAGTTTTCTGAGTATATATTCACCTTTATCAATGTGTTGAAAACTTTCATATGTGTTCATGTCACTGATTAGTGTCTTTTGATTTCAGTTGGAGAACTTTTAGTATTTCCTGCATGTATGTGTAGTGTTGATGGACTCCTTCAGCTTTTGTTTGTCTAGGAACGTATTTCTAATTTGTATAAGGATAACTTTACTGAATAGAGTATTCTTGGTTGCCAATTTTTTTTTCTTTCAACACTTTGAATGGAAAATATTTTTATATTGAGATAATAGGGTGATATATTAGTTATATAAACTTGGATGTCCAATTCTATCCCCAGGTTGACAATTTATCAGCTATTATATCTCTAAATAAAATTTCTGCTCTCCTCTCCCTCTCTTCTCTTTCTAGAATTGCAATTATTCTAATATTTGTTCTTTTGATGAAATCCCATAGATCACATAGGATTTTTTCACCCTTTTTCATTATTATATTTTGTTTTCCACTAATAGGTTTCTTTTAAAACTCTTATCCTCTAGCTCACTTATTGTATCTTCGATTTGTTCTACTCTACTCCAGATGCTCTTTATTGCATTTTTTCATTTCATTCATTGAATTCTTTGGTTCTAAAATCTCCTTGATTTTTCGCATTTGAAGTGGCACACATCCTTTTAAATCTTTGCTAGTTGCCTTTAAATTGGGTATTCTATATAAGGGTGATGTTTTTATTATGTTGTTTTGTTTTGTTTTGCTTTGTTTTTTTCTTTTTCTTTTTCTTTTTCTGTCCTTATTTTGGTAAACCTGCTTCACTAAACTTTCTCCATCTTATGGAAAGATTCTTAAGCTTTCATGTCTTCTCTGGTTCGTACAAGTCGCCAGGTTGGTTACCGTTTTTGTTTCCAAAAGTTGGGGCTATAGTTCATCTTTTTGGTTTCTCTCTTCTCTACAGAGCATGGCCTGTTTTCTGAGTGTACTCTGCCTACCAGAGCTCCCTTGATGCAGCCCTTGGAGGAGATGTGGGTATAGTCCTCTGGATGTTTCCCACAGGCCTGTGCACCTATGAGGGAGATCTCTGGGTGTAGTATACCCAGAGGCACTTCGGTAGACATTTTGCAGAGTACAGTCAGCAGGAAAACCAAGTCCCTTATCTGCCTCTTTCCCAATCTCCTCCCTCCCCAAGTCTCGGGTATCTCACCTCATACTCTGGGTGCTACTGGAAGGACAGGGGTTTCTCCATCCGCACAACTGGAATAGGCAGGCAATCACTCATTGCTCTCCTTTTCCTCTGCAGGAGAGGTTACTGCTGTCAGAGAGATCAGCCCCATGTAGTATTTCCTTGGCAAGGAGAGTGGTTCTGGGAAAGGTCCTCTTACAGCTGCCTCGCCTGTGACCAAACTCTTATTTTCTCCAATGATGTGCTCAAATCTCCCCAAGAGAAGCCTGGACTTCTGCAAATTCTCCCTCATGTGTGGGTATCTGCCCAGATGAGCACTCTCCAGGTTTTTCCCCAACCAGGATGGGAGGGGTCTGGGCACGTTCATTGTCTTCCCTGGTTCTATAACTTGTACTTCATCTGTCTGCCTATTAATGGATATGCAGGTGGGTGCAACTCCTTCTGAGTTTCTTTGCTATAGTACTAGACTCCACAATGCCCCAAAGGCACTTTTGTTTGAGGATTGGTATCTATTTCATTGTTTAAAAAGGGACATAAAAAGCAGGAACATCATACACTGCTATGCTGCTGAAGTCACTCTCCAGAATGGTCATTTTGAGGTATTAGCATCACACTATTAGCAGCCTATGTGCACAGTTCATTCTCCATGTGAGTAGAAGCATACAAACACAGAAACAAGAACTCTACGCAGTGTGAATTATTTCATCTTGATGTGTTTGAGCATGAAGTTGCTTAATCTGTGCTCTTACTGCCAAACAGTAAAGAGTATGCAAGGCTGCATTTTGTACCAGTGAATTTTGTTAAAGCCATGTAACATCATTAGAAAAGGGTAATTAGTTACAGTTAGTTTGGTTAAAGAATACTATAGTTCATTCATAAGTATAAAGCATACACATTTTAAGTAGTACAGAATTTTATGATATTAGAATGAGTTCTAAGTTATAATTTTATAGTTATTCTACTTGGCCACCATGATCATCATAAAAGCAAATAAATAACTTTTTTTCTTATTACGTTAATGTCTTGCATAATGAGGCATTTTAGCGTATTTAATATTTAAAAGATAAAATTGGAAACTATACTTTTTATGTTTTCAGTTATTATTCTGTAATTTTCTCTTAAATAAACAAAAAACTGTATACATTTATAGTAGCATGTAACTATAGTACACATAGACATATACTACTGTACGTATAACACAAAAAATGTTCAGTATATTTAATTCTCAAATAATAGTTATACAGTTGTAAAGTTAATTAACTGAAAATGAATGGAAAATTAAAGAATTGATGATGAAGATATACCTTAGTGTCTATTTTGACAGCCATTACAAATGGAGTCAAAGGAACAAGTGAAAAACTAGTACAGACTTGAAACATGTCCTCTGAGGCTTGGCATTCTTTCACCAGGCTTTGCAGCATTAATCATGAATTATAGTACAGTAAGTTTTTAATGCTGTAGTTTTTGTTCCCAAGGTATTGGTTCCAAGACATTATATATTTCTTTTTAGAAAGCATAAAATAGGCAGTCAGAGATACAAGCAGGCACAGATATAAGCTATGTAAATGTCTTTTTTTTCTCTTCATCATTTTAAATATCTTGAGGGCTTTCCATTGTAAATCCCACTGTTGTAACCTAAAAAAGTGTCCTTATTTCTAAGCTAAGTCTTTTTCCTTTGTACAGTTCATGGTTTTGTGAATAATGTATATCTTTAATAAAATAATCAAGAGATATTACCATCATTATGATACTTTAGTGAAACAAAGTAATGACTTAGTATTTCTAATATGAAATCAAAAAATTTCAAACACATGATCATAAAACCTTTTTTGGTAGATTATTTTTCAGTTAGCTCCCTTCTAATTAGAGTTTCTCAAATACATCTCTTGACATATAAAACCAAAACCTTTATGAAGAGTACTATGACTCTGAATGTCTCCATATTATTATATCCATTCAAGCATGGAATGTATAGGAAAAAAAAATAGCTGGATGGCAATAAAGAGGGGTTCGAGGTGTAATCCTTACTTTATTTGTCCTTCTACAACCACTTTCTTCTACTTTCAACAGTATGATTCCACTTAGTTTAATAGTGCTATGAAAATGTTATTTATGGATATTGATTATTACATGTGAAAGTGATAAAGTAGTAAGTTATGTGTATAATCAAAACATGAGTATCTAAGTTATGTGTATGCTGGTATACACACACACACACACACACACGCACACACACACGTCTAAGATTTCCTCTATAATATACCTATAAGAATGACTGAAAAAGCTTTTTTTTCACATCCTTATCTCAAGTTCAGAATTATAATAATGCCAGTGTCTCAAAGTTCTCTATCCTTTTAGCTGAGAATCAGAGTTATTGGTCCTTAATTAACCTTGGTGCAAAACTTTTACAAAGAGAATGATTAAGACATTAATTTCTTGTTCATTTGTTGCTTTCAGTTTTATAGTTCATATATGAGTGAAATCGTAACACTGCAACTTTTTTCTGTCTGACTTGTTTCACTTAGCACGATCATCTCACAACAAATAAACAAGACAAACAAGCAAACAAAAACTCATAGAGGCAGACAACAGTTTAGTGCTTACCAGAGGGTAAAGGGGGTGGGGAGGTGGTCGAAGAAGGTAAAGCGGGTCAAAGATATGGTGACCGAAGGAACACTGACTCTGGGTGGTGAACACACAATGAAATAGTTAGATGATGTATTACAGAATTGCACCCTTGAAACCTGTATAATTTTACTAAACAATGCCACCCCAATAAATTTAATGAAAAATTTAAAAATGAAGTTAATTTCTTGTTTTTGTGATGCAAATCCTACAGAGATAAATTGCATACTGTTACATATTGTATTATTAGAATAGAATGTCAGGTGGTCCTGTTTAAAAATATGTCTTAAAGGCAGTTTCTCTCACCATTAACACGAGGAGCTTTAGTGAGGTGATCATCACTGTTCCTTTCTGCCTTGGCTCCCCCAATTCCTTCCCCATGAGCAGCAAAGAAAGTGTTCCATGTGTCTCAGAATCACTATGTTCTAAATTATCCTGGTCTACACTGGAGAGTAATTGTGTAGTAGTGTGGATAGTACTACAGGTATATTTACCTTCTTTAACATGAACTAATTGGAAAAAATCTTACTCTGATCTGCTGTTTTCAGGATCCTCCTGATTCTACTTAACAGCTGGATCTACAAGTACTTGTTTCTTCAGATATGGTGCCCATCCTGGCTGTAAGTAGGGGACACGGCCGTCATGTGTCCACCCATGTTTCTGACATAGGCATCTCCATCCCGTACCCTAGTATGGAAATTCATTTTATTTTTTTTTTAATTTGTTCACCTTTTCTGAATTCCTCTTTTAGATTTCTACATGTACTATCTCTTGCTGCAAGATTGGGATACCATCTTGTTCGTGCCAGTCCCTCATACTAGTATAGCACTCCTGCTTCTAAACACTTGAGATTGTGGCCCTACTTCCTAATGTGGATTGCTTTGGGCAAATGTAAGTACCATCAGTTCCTAGGTTCCTTGCTGTTGTAGCCCACTCACCTGCCTATTGGGACATCCTGGTTTCCTTTGCTGGATTTCCTTCATGTCAACTACCTGTCGCATGAGTCGACTGGTGTAATGATGATAACAGGAGCAATACTAAGTTATTCCCATTTTTACCACACCTCTAATTTGTTTACATATTTTGTATATTACAGTGAATCAACAAGTTTTATTTTTGCTTTGATTGTAGACAGCATGCAATATATGAAAGCAAATGTTTTCTGAAATTTCCATTGGTTATTATTATTATATTTTTTAGTTAACAAATGATTTCAGAGCATGTTCTTGTGCTAGGACATTTCTCAGAGATGATAGGCATTATTTTTTATCCTTCAGGAGGCCAAAGACTACTTGGAGAACAGAATACGGTAAAAGCAGGTAGTTCTAAAGAGTACAACAAGGGTTCCCTAATTAGGCATGGTTGGAAGAAATGGGAAATGGCATTAATTAGAACTTTTTTAGGGGAGGTGATAATATTATGCTGGCAATTAATGATTGAGTATTTTTTAGAACAATGCCCAATGGAATTAAATCTGCTTCCACATTTCTCTGCTTTGGTTGATAATTCATAGACATTATAAACAATAAAGAAAGAACACCAATAAGTAGCCCTTTATCTTACTTAATTTGGCTGCATTTCAGCCAAAAGTCATTTAAAGTATTACTGTTCTCGCTCTTTTGTTGATGATGATAATTATGAAACCAGTGACGATGATAACAAATACCACTTAAGTGTTCATATGTGCCAGGAATTTGCTCAAATGACTTTATAGTTTTATATACTTGATGCCATTTAATCCTTACAGTAGGTAGAATTTTAAGACAGCCCCTAAAACTTCTGGCCACTGGTGTACAGACTGGTGTACAACTTCTCCCAATATTCAATCACACACTAATCTACATACTGCCACGAAGTGATCTTGCAGATATACTTAAGGTCTCAAATCAGTTGATCTTAATATAGGGGTATTATCTAGGAGGGCCTGAATTAATCATATGAATCCTTTAAATCTGGTCATAGAGAAAGGTCAGAGACAGGAAGTCAGAGAGTTCCAAAGCATGAGAAAAATACACAGTATCATTTCTGGCTTTGAAAAAGTCACATGGTAAGGAAGTGAGTGGATTTCAGGATGAGAGTGACCCTGACAAACAGCAAGGACTCAAGGGCCTCAGAGTCTCCTAAACTGAGCAACTGAATTCCTCCATGACCACGTGAGCTTGAAAGAGGACCCTGAGCCCCGGATGAGATCAGAGCCTGGCTGATACCATGGTTTTAGACTTCTTTGACCCTAAATGGAAAACCTAGTTGAGCCCACCAAGACTTCTGATCTATAGGCCTGTGAGATGATAATTGGGTACTGTTTGGGATACCAAGTTTGTGATGCAAAAAATAGAAACTAATATAATTTTCCTCACCAATGAATCCATAGTATCATTATACTCATTTTAAGATGAGGAAAGTGAAACTTAACAATTTTACCAATTTTGCTCAAAATTACCATGTGTTATTATGGTTGATGATACAAAACAAAGAACTTCTTCCATATTGTGAAATAATGTTTTCATGTTACACTAGTTTTACTGTTGAAGTTATGACTAAGGAGTCTTGCCTACTTAACCCATGCACAAGATATTACAATATTTTTACCCACATCTAGTTCCAAACATGGACAAAGAAGTCTGAAATGACTCATGTCCTGAAGTGCAAACGGCATTATTTAGAAAACACTCTCAATTTTATTTAAGCTGAGGTAGGGAGTTATAAATGTCCTTTCTTCAGTATTTTACCCATAATTTTATATATTTCTCTAGGTACAATTTGTAGCTGTGCACTTTAGAAATGCCTTTTTCTCATCTATTCATTGGCAGATCTTTCTCCTGAACAGAGGCCTGGGTGGGTCATGGAAGAGCAGCCTAAGGAGAGCTACATTCCTGTCTCCCAAGGACGTTATGAGTCTCCACATCCTGATGAACGGTAGATATAAAGACGTAAGCAATTCTCTCAAAACCTTAATGGAAATTAGACAGGTTTCTTGGCCTGAGCTTTTTTGACTACAACACTGACTTAATTTAAACGTTGACTTTGTTTTCTAAGATTCAAAACGTATTTTCTGAATCACAGACTGAATCGTACTGCCCTGCTTCTCCCTCCCCCTCTTCATAATCAATTCTTTAGTTGTTCAATATGAGTGGAAATTGGGAACAAAACAATTTGTCAATTGTTTGCAGACACAATGCACAATTCTTTAACAGGGAGCCTTGTTCCAATGGAAACAATGTTTACTAAGGAGCATAAGAATCAAAGTCCTTCCCAGCACCCCTTCCAGAGAGCGACTGAATGCCTGGGCACCCTTGCTGGAAAAATATTAAAAGCCTAGTGACCCTGGATCTACAGTAGTAATTTAGACACACTACCTTTTACAAGAATCCCATAGACTATATGTCCTTATACTTACACTTACTTGGACAAATACGATTGAATGATTATAATAGCAGACACTTAATCATTCCTATTGTAAGTCAGGCATTGTGCATGGCAGTTTTATACATATCATCTCATTTAATCTTTATAATGATACTGTAGGGTAAGCACAACTATTACTCCTGTTTTAGAGATAAGAACATCGAGGCAGAGTGATTCAACAATTTGTGCGCAGTCACAAGAGTAGTGGTGGAGTTGAGACGAGAACCCAGGAAGTCAGGCTTCAGAGACTATGCTCTAACCACTGATGCTGTGGCAGAATTTATTTTCCAAAGATGTCTGCAATAATATTTCATATACAACTGTTTTTATTACAATGTAATATTGACATACTTCCCCTCAATGTGCTTTTTTCCTGAAATCTAAGCAGGGCTTGGGACTAAGTTAGAGATGGCACTATGTAAATTTCAAGGCCAGGTCATAAAAGGTGATACAGC
This sequence comes from Rhinolophus sinicus, assembly GCF_057876585.1. Taxonomy (NCBI): domain Eukaryota; kingdom Metazoa; phylum Chordata; class Mammalia; order Chiroptera; family Rhinolophidae; genus Rhinolophus; species Rhinolophus sinicus. The sequence goes on along the minus strand of NC_142502.1, from coordinate 82,265,590 downwards.
TTTCAGCTGATTCTCTGTTACCCTGAGCTGCTATGTGAGCAGTCTAGCATCCCTGAGGTCACTGTGTTGTGAGGAAGCCCAAAGTAATCCATAAGAAGGGAGATCACAAGGAGAGTCCCTGAGTCTACATGAAGATGGGAAAATGCCCAGGAAGCCCCCAGCTGCTTCAGCATCCTCACTACTCCAGCTCAGACACCATCTGACTTCAATCTCATGAGAGATCTGAGTCAGCACTGCCTAGGCAAGCCACTCCCAAATTCCTGACACCTACCCACTCCAAAAAAGTAAAAAAAAACCCTGCGTGATAATAAAACATTTGATAATGTTTGAAGCCACCACCTCTGAGGGTGATTTGTTATGTAGGAACAGATAACTGGAACACCTTTTCTACAGAAGACAGATGGATTCACTTAAAAATGAAGTACACATAATTACTGTATGCACTAATTAAAAATGTGTTTAAATTGTAAGTTTATATCTTGGTATATGTACTGGTTTCCCAAACAGAAATATTCTTATAATTCTATTATTGTTTGCACCTCAAAAATTGGTTTAATCCAGTTATCAGTTTTGTTTTGTGTTCTATTATTTCCAAGGATGGGTTAATTTCTATAGAAACTATAGTAACTAGATTCTAACACTTCAACTTCTGAAATTAATATATTTTATTTACTGTCTTTCCAATGTCCAATCATTTCTTCAGGATAAATGTACTCTGCATTCCTGCAAAAGGTATCTTTTTTTGTGAAATATATTTCTACTTTGTGAATAAGGTACCACAGATCAGTATAATATAAACAGTCAGAGACCCCTACTGGATAACAATATTAAATCAACTGTCATGCTAGGGGAAGATTTGAAGAAGAAATTAAGTTCCCATTCAATTACTCAAATAAAGCAACTGCTTGAGTGCTCCCCCAGTAGGCACCATCTTATCACTCCGTAGGCCTCTTATTTGAGAAGAAATATTCCCACTGGCAAAATTCCTTCCTTCCTGATTTAAATATACATATCAAATAACATGTGAGAGTGTGAACTCAACGACTATTAGTAGTTTAAATCTATTAAATTGATTCATCTTAAATATTTAAGTGTAGAATTCTTTCCAGGGGACAATCATATTAAGTACCTAGTTTCCACGTATGTATGCTAGAAAGATACTGAAATTAATATCAATCCATTAATATGAACTTGGAGTATTAAAATGGGCCCTAAAACAAAAACCATGATTTTACATGATGCTAGATTATAAGCATGAAACTATATCCAGAATTCTAGTTCTAGTTCCATTAAACAGTTTTTTTGTGTGTTTTTTTTCGACTAGAAGTCAGTGTAATTACAATGAAATTGAGCTTCGGCATTAGGTTTCTGAAGGAGTATTGAACAAAAGGCAAATGTGATTTCTCTCAATGACATGATCTATCTTTTTCCTGAGTGTAATTCTGTAAAATGGCATCAGAGGAGTCATTGCCATAGTCCTATCTTTGGAGTGTGCACTCATGGAAGATAAAACACTGAAAATAAATAAATGAGAAATGTATTCTTTGCAGGATTTTTTAAGTAGGCTATGAATTACAGTTTAAATTTCTATGTTTCAATTATTGTAATTGTAACGAAAGGAAAAATTGGACATTTTAGATTTGAGATGAGGTAAGAGATTATAGGAATGTGAAAAAATATTCAGATTGCTATTTCATACATTTTCAGCTGTTTTTCTAAATTAAATTTTTTTTTCATTTGTGATGTTTATATTGATTGAAGCAACATACAAATTCCTCTTCTCTAAAAGGAATAAAGGAAAGAAAAAAGTAGAAAAATAAAATTTAATCAAATTTGGCATAAAAATCTATGTAAAACAATTTGTTAAATGCAACATCTATTTCTTCATTTCTAGGATTGAAATAAAAATAATCTGTGATAATGATTTCCTAAATGTAAGTTTCTTATCTAAGTTGTAGCCAGTGGATTCCACTGGAAAAAGTAAACTATCAAGCAGTGGTGTCACATTTAAGTACCAGCCTCCTTTTACTGTATTTGCAGAAGTCAAAATGCAATAATATCAGACTAATGTTTTATAGTCCCTTCATGTAGATGGTGGCAGAGCAGGCATAATAAATCAATAGAACAAATTGTCAGACCAGTAATGTGGCTTCTGTTGTTCTGTTTCTCATTAAAGGCAGTGGCAATTGGAGAAAAGCTATTACTGCATCCAGAATTCTTAATGAGGTTTGCTACCAATTAGTTTACTGCCCAAGTATATGCTTTGACATTTGGTTAGCTAGAAACTTGGGCAACTTTTCATGCAAAACGATATTACTGCACATAGCCCTGAACTGCTTGGCTTTGTTTGAGTCAGTTATAGAATAGGTACCTGCAAATATCTTAAGAAAACATTGACCTTCAAACTCCTGCTTTCTTCTGAGTTGATGTTGAATCAATAAAAAAAACCCCTAAAGCCAATATTTTATTGATATCTGAACTAATACACCTTGCAAAATTTTTTTTATTAAGCTTTGCAAACCAATGTCAGGTTTAACTATTGTACCCAGAAAATGTCAGCCTCAAGAAATTGTCTAACAAATGTGATGGAGCTTCTTTGACACGTTCTCATCAATACCCTACACTGATAACTTCTTCTTTTCAATCACTTCAGAGCTATGAATAAGTACTGCAGCAATCTTTATACTGTAACTAGGATTTTAGCTGTATAAATCATGGGGGGTGGGAATCCTGGTGTATCAGTCATTTAATATATTTAGTTTTATCACTGTAAAGAAAGATTTGCAATGTAAATAATTTTTAACATGTCATAGGAGAGAAATCTATACCTTGTGTCACACGATCTCAAGAAAACGCATGTTAAAAAGAATACTAATACTAATATACATAATAGGTATTGGATAGATTATTAAATAGATACGGTTTATTACAAATTTAAAAAGAACAAAGATACGGTAAAAAATACTGACTTAGGAACAAAACCTCCTAAAATATTTAGAGAGTGTCTAAGAATTAAATACAATAAGCTGCCTCTTACTAATCAGAATAGAGTAAAATAATGCACTATGACCCAAAGAGCAATGAATAAAGGTTCTTTGGGGGTACAGAGGGAAGGACATCTAGAGCCAACATGCGTCCTGATACTTCAGCTTCAATATCATTTGCTCAATCTGGTTTTTCTCTACGTGGATGACATTTATTCCTAGGCTTAAACCCATTTAACATTTTTCTCATTGCCTTTATATTTCTATCAGTTCGGATACCTAAATGTCACAAAACTCCAACTTCCACTCCTTTGAGATGTATTTTCAGCCCATGATCAAATGTGAAGTTTCTTCATGTACAATTTAGGTTACATTTTCTTACTTCAGGTCTAATACCATTGAATTAATAGCCTTCTAGCTCCTAGATTAAAATGCCTTATTAATGTCAACCTTATCAATAAAAAGATAAAATATAAAACAAATCAATACTTTGGAAAACAGAAAATCCACACATAATGTGGAAAAATCTCCAAGGAAACAGAAATAAAATATATTATTAATAGATAATAACTTGAGAGTTGAGATACGAACATTTATGTTTTTCTAATATACTCACCATTAGTCTTAACATATTTTCACATTTTTATACATATCTTTTATATATTTTTCACATGTATGTTATGATCATTATATTTTAATTTACTTAAAGTTATCCAGTTTTATTTTGAAAACCCCCTCAAAATCTAACATGGTTTGCAATCAATAGGATTTACATTCCCAATAAAAGAGTTTGAGCCTACTATCATATCTCACGTATGCATGTAAGTGTATTTGAGTGAATACTGTTGAAAATCAATTTAATGGAAAAGGAAATGAGAAGTAAAAATAGCAAGAAAATCAAATCTAAGAACAAATGCAGGACTTACAATGGAAAAGACGTTGACATATTTTGAGAATGACATACAGGAGGAAAGAAAAGATGAACCAAGAACAGAAGATTAGTGTTAGTTATTGAGTCAGATACTACTCAAATGGTAAACGAACTCTTGCTATATGACAATATTGTACTCATAATTACCCTTGCTATTATATTATTAAAGCCTTCCGACTACCAGGAGCCCCACTATAGTCAAATACATTTGGGTTTATTAGCTTATTTTTGCAAGGAAGACCATGTAACTAGGTGGACCATTGAAATGGCGAGGCTGGTCAGAATTTGGAAACTGAGGAATTGCTAGAACCACGTGAATCTGTGGGCAGTTACTGTTTCCGATAGTTTTTAGATCTGTGGTGGGTCTGAATGAACTTATATTAAAAGAGTTTGAGCTTAGATAGTTTGTCTTGCATAGCATTATTTGGTGACGTTTATCTATTTGGCAAATCGTAGTACGGTCTTGTAAGGTGTGGTTTCTATTTGAATTCTGAGTTCTCTGCTCATCACTTAGCTATTAGCAGAACTGCTTTTACTTACCAGTATCAATGTAGTCAAATTCCGTAAGGGTCAAATGAAATTAACTCATGTTCTGGAAGTAACTACATAGTAACTAATTATATCAAGGGAAGATTTCTTTCCTCCTTGATGGCATCCCAGTTCATAGAGGCGGTACTGCTGCACACACTTGGCGCACTCCCTCCATTATTGCTTCCTCTTTTTCCTCACCTCCCACTGCTGTCCAGAATCCGCTGAACCATCATAACCCCATCCATGTTTATGTTAGTACTAAAGGGTTCAGTCCTGGGTTTAGTGTTGTTGAACTCCAGCAAGATTAATGAAAGAAAACACTGAATTTATTTATTATTTTATGGAGATCTGGCTGAAAATTTACACTAACTGACTTCAAATGAGAGTTTCTATGATTCTTTGAGTCCTGTGACAAAAATATGTCAAATGGGTTCTTCAAGGCAAATAGTTGTTCATTTATTTAACAAAAATCATAACTGTGAGCTGCTATTGCCTTCCATAAAAATATAATGTAACAATCCACTATAATTGAAATTAAAATAAATGACTACAATCTAGTCCATGGGCTAAAGTAAATAAACATCATTAAAACTGTGCACATGCTACTAAAATGGTTTAGCCTTACATAAAATTGGAATTATGAGGGTTTAGGGTGAAAAGCCAGTATAACTAACATGATGACAATAATAATGTTCTATCCCTACAAATATTATTACTTGCCCATAAGTATCTACTTCAACTTGAAATTTTAGGTTATGAGTTCTTGCTGATCTATTCACATATTGTTGCTAGTGGTCTAGACTTACTCCGTATTTACAAGTGTTTGGCTGAGATTATCAGTGGCCATGAACATGAGGGATAGTACCTGATACCCAGGGTGTTCAATTCCATGACTATTATTAGAAGACTAATATGGACTCAATCTCCATGAACACTTCTATCCCTGAAGTAATTACTGAGGGAAAAACTTTGCTCTTGCTTTTAATGAAAAATGTATAATTAATATTCTCAACTATGTAAATGAGTTCTGGACTCTACTTTCAGTTTCGGGGACTTCTTCATCTTTAGCTATGTTATATAAATTTTAGGCTTTGTATAAGTTATCCATGGATACCCATCATAAAACCCTATGTTGATAATAAGCAGTGCACTGAAAAGCCCTGCTAAATGTATTTTTTAATATGTCCTACTAGAATATGTGTTAATATTAAAGCAGAAAAATAAACAAAACTGAAATTTTATTATAGGAAGGATTTTTCAACCCTGTTCCTCATAAACATCAGAATTCGTTAGTGAACCAAACCTCATCCTCACCATCCATCCCACCAAATCTAAGATGATGGAGCAATGCATCTGTGAGATTTCTTATCACTTGCCAAAACAAAATAAGTTTTAGTTAAATAATGCTCTGATTTAGAAAATACTTTGGCAAAACAGTTGTATGGATTAAATTGTGTTTCCTCCAAAGGTATGTTGAAATTTTAACCCCTGAAACCTGTAAATGTGACCTTATGTTGAAATAGAGTTTTTATAGATATAATCAAGGTAAGATGAGGTCATTAGGATGGCACTAATCCAATATGGTTGGTGTCCTTACAAGAGAAGAAAACTTCATGTAAAGACAGAAACACACAGGGAGAATTCTATGTGTCCACAGAGGAAGAGATTGAAGGGATGCAGCTGCAAGACAAGCAACACCAAGGACTGACAGCTACCATGGAAAGCTAGGGAGAAGGGAGGATTCTACCTAATTTTTCAGGGAGAGCACAGCCCTGCTGACACCTTGATCTCCGACTTCCAGCCTCCATAACTAGGAAGGAATAAATTTCTATTGTTTAAAGCTACCCAGTTTGTGGTACTTTGTTATCACCGCCCTAGGAAATGAATATAACACTGTTATCTATTTCTACAATCAAGTTTGCCAGAGAAAAATCAGCTTACTCTTAAAGCAAAGATCTATTAGAATGTGGAATGCCATGAAATTATGTAATAAAAAAATTAACTCGCCATATTCATATGATGTGACATAGCATCTTCCCACAGGAATTTTCATTATACTAATATTTTCATGTGAAAATATTCTTTGTCATTTTATGGGAGTTGTCCTAATTTAAATCATATGTTTTCTACAATTGGTGGCATAACTAGAAGTTAGTAGATTTCAATTTTGGTGCTTCTATTGAAGTCAGTTTGCCAGATGATATTTCTGTTCTGGTCTCCAGAAACAAGAAGCCTGGAGGTGGCTGCTGAAACACTAAGTAGAGGCACAGAGGTATGAAATTACTATTTATTCCTATGGAAAACATGCAGCTTTTCTGAAAAACTTCCCCAAACACAACCTGAGATTTCTTGTTTCTCAACAAAGAATGGGAATGCTGCCCCCTTAATGATGGCTCTGCTGCAAAGTGATGATGATAGTTCTTGATATTTACATTTACATGTAACAGTAATGAAAACCAGTGTTAGTGATAATGGTGCTCAAGTTTTTGCTTGTTTGTTTGTTTGTTTTCACTTATTTTGGAAAATAAGATGCAACTCCCTGCTTTATGATTTTCTTGTGCTTGTGTAGCAGTCCAAAACTATCCCAATCAACATTAGCTTTCTTTGTTTGGTCCTCCATTTGTCATTGATGGTGTCAAAACATCACATTAAATGCACTGCTATACTTCAGAAAAAGGCAATTATTGAAATGCTAAGCACTATAATAAAAAAACAACAACCTCACAGTATGCTAAATATCCAATGGTTCATAGACTTTTTGTTGTTGTTGTTCTTTTTTATTCTTTAGGAAAATTCTAAATATCTTTTCTGGAAGTAAAATACAATACATTAGACTTGAAAAAGAAAATGCTATGTTTTTATATAGTCTTTAATAAATACATTTAGTTTGGGGGAAATTTCAATTGATAACATCTCTCTATTTTTACTAGCTACTGTGGCTTTCAATATTTATCAGTTATTAGCCATATTAGCACCAAGTCAAAGCTACGATTTTGTACACAGTGCACTGAAAGCTCACCCTACTAACCTTTCCAAAAACGTACAAGTCACTGGTGCATAATAAGTACAGCCTCCATATAAGTATAGCTTAATGAAGCTAGATCTTTATATTTTTAACACTCATTTGGAAAACTGATGAACTCTGGCTCTATTGAACAAGTTGAACAGGAAATAAATCAAGTGTTAAAAAGTTGGTGATGAGCCAGACTTTCTGCAATTAGGGCGCTGATACGCCCAAAGCTGTCTATGTGCAGTTCTACATTTTGAACTGACAACTTGCACAGACTAAATGCATTCATTTTTAAAAACACATTGCCCCTTTCCCTTATTTCAAAACCCAGAGAGTTGAATCACAGGGAAAATTCCTAAAAATGCTACATAATTTACAATAGGAATTTCACTTAGTATTTCAAATTCATCGTGCCAAGATAATATATACTGTGATACATAAGATGGAATTCTATTGTTCTTCATATCAGTTCCCATTCAGAAAAGACATTTTGTTGCTAGATTTAAAAAAAAAAAAAGAAGATAGTCCCACTGTTAAAATCAGAATACTAGTCAGGGAAAGCATGATGAAGTAAAAGAAATGGAAAGCAGGCAACAGAAGGATCAAGGAGGAAAAAAGAATGATAGAAAGAAGGATGTTAGGGATACTAAGAGGATATTGAAGGTTTTTGTAATAGTGCTATAAGATGATGAGAAGATGTGACTAAGAAGTGAAATGGAAGCTCCAACAGCAAGAAGCTGGAAATGTGAACTCTGCACTGTCCCTGAGAGGCCAAGGGACTAGCACCCCGTGGATGGAGGACCTGGCTCTCTGGATAGGTGTGTGTGATTCGGGCTAAAGTGAAATCATATGGTTTCATCAGGTCTAGATGAAATACACTTGAAAAGTATGTACCTTACTTTGCTGCTGTTCCATGTTCACCAGACAGTTTTGACACTAGATGGACATGAAGGTCATTGAAAATGTGTGGCTCCTTTTGTAAATTGCTAGTTTGACATTTTTATTATATCTCATCTATCTCTTCTGGGTTTGATTAGTGGAAGCCATTACTCCTGAACCTGCTAAATCTAGAAGGATTGTGAAACTGGGTTTCTAGATCCACAAAGTGAGCAAAATAAGCATAAAAGATTATACCACCCAGGCTTGTCTCTCTCTACAATGTTTTTTTTTTTTTCTTTTCCTTGTTTTTTTTGCAATTATTATCTAGTATCATGTCCCTGTAGTCTGATTACTAGCTCAAAGAAAATATTTATCCTTCTATATGTCACTATGTTACTATGGATTGATTTACTGAATCTCAAAAGGTTTGGGAAAATCTATAATATCCTCAATAATAATTAAATACAAAACTGAATTAATTGTTTCTTCTAAATGTCTCTCTTTTCAATTTTTCCCAACACCTTTTTCTTTTAAAAATCTTCATTCTACCTGTAATACTTTGGCATTTGGGAAACCTTCATCCCTTTTGTAAGGTAGACAGTATTTAACTTGTAAAATATAAAATAAGGATTTCATTCATACATATGAGCTTAGGGAAATGAATGTGATCAATGAGGCCAAAAAACGGCCCAAGGTAATAAGGAATTGAGAGCAGACATTTTCCCATCCCTTTTTAATGGATAATTTAAATGAAAACTTTTTATATAAATTTCTTCAAAATATTGCCTAATATGGTGTAACTTAAGGAACTAAAACAAAATTCTGGACTTCACCTTGTCCTGACTATGCTTTTCTCCACCCCTACCCCCCTCCTTCCTGAAAGATATCCAAAATCCTGGGTGTGATACGTCTTTTCTCTGCCTATGATTTTATGCTGGGTACAGAGATATCTATAAATAATATCAACATTCTGTTTCTAACATTTTGTTTCTTGTTTTATTGATTAGTAATTGACTGCACTACTTTTCCTGGGATTAAATGATATCCACAAACACTTTTCTTTATTCCAACAGGACTTTACAGTAAATTTGATTCTCCTAATAGATACTGTTTTCAGTATTAGAAAAAGCAAATTTCCATCCCTCTAGAACTTTGGTGAATAAATACAGAAAAATAAATTGACAGTTGTTGAAGTTATGAGAACTGAGGGAAATCAGCGGGCTGAAGAGGGAAGATATCTCTGAGTTGACTTCAACTAAAACCAACTGATAAGGGGGAGATGGCTAAGCCAAGACGTAGGAATGAACAGAACTGCTAAAGAGCATTACAGGTGTCCTGAAGAATTAACACATGTGAGCTTTCCCACAAACAGAAAGCATCCCCCAACACTCTCTGAAGTACTTTCCATTTTATCGTTTATTTTCAGATGAGACACAGAAAGGTTTATTAACTCGCCCAAGCTAGAAAGTGGTAAAGCCTAGACGTAAACTTAGGTAATCTGTTTCCAGAATCTTGTTCTCAACATTCATATAATGAATCGGCTGAGCACGCAAGACAATTAATGAAGATGTGCTAGGAAAAGTTGCAAGACGCCTTGTTTTCCTGTGAGAAGAGATTGCATTTTTGTTTGTTTGTTTGCTTTGTCAAATTGCAATGGGAAGGAATTGAAGAGTTGTAAGTGGTTGAGTGATACCTGATTTATATTTGAGAAGGATAATCCCTTCTGTTAGGAAGAATGGATTATTAGAGGAGGCTTAATGGAGTGAAAGCAATTAGAGGACTTTCACAGAATTCTGGGCAAAGGTTATGATGGCTCAGATTGGGCCACACTTGGATGGGATATTCAGTATGTATTTAGTAAGTGTAATCAACATAACTTTCTGACAGATTTGATATGTGAAGTGAAAAAAAGGGAAATATAGGATGACTACAATTTTTGCTTCAGCAATGAGAGAACAGATATATTATAGGGAAGATGAAGAATACTGGACCAGAGATAGGTTAGACAGGGCCTGAGTCTATAGTACAGAAATTCTGTTTTAGTGATTTTAAGCAGGAATTTGGATCTTGGGGAGAGTTTAATTTTGGAAAATCAATTTAGGTTTGATGAAAGATGAATTATTTAGAGGGTCAAACCAATCCATGCATCCTGTCTAGAACAATTTTTGCCCTTAGGAACTCTCTGGCAGTCACATTTGCAACTGTTTTGATAGAAATTTGTGTATCACAATCTTTTACAACCCATTCATGCAGAAGAAATCTCATGTCTCGTTGGTTCTTCTGTGCATGTGTGACACATTTAATAAAACTACTTACTAGAGCTGTGGGTTTTGATAAGTTTTTTGGAAATAAATTAAATGGCAGTAAGCACCAGTTAACTGAGGGAAGCAAAGTGCTACCCCGACAGCCATATTTATCTGCCACCCCTGCCTCTCAAGTTTGCAATATGAACCCTGATGGGAATGAATAGCTTCCTAATGATCATATTAAGAGAATTTTACTCAGAATTGGCACATCTATACGGACTTCTTAAGCAGATTGAACCTGAATTTAAACCTATTATTTATTTTCCCTTGGATTCCTAAGATTCCTCACTATTAGATACCTATGTATTTCCTTATTAATTAAACAAGTTCACTCCTCACTAACTTGAATCACTCTTAGAACGTTTGGCTTTCAGTTTTCCCCTACTTCTGCGGTTTTCAAATGTAGTTTGCAGACAACCACTGTCAGAATCTACTGGGGCACTTTTTAAACAATATGAAAACATAAGCCCTAACAAGACCGCTTAAATCAGAAAGTCTAGATTTAGGACATAGAAAGGACATTTTTAATAAACTTCCAGGATGATTTTTTTGTTGTTGTTAAAATTTGAGAATAATTACTTTACATAATTGGTAGAATGTGTGTAATTGTATTGTCTCATTAATGAAGTATATGAATGAGGACTCAGCCCAGTCCAGCTGGAAACTTTTTCAATGGATAGATTTCCATGACCCAAAATGCTGACAGAATACAAAAGGTAAGAGGGCAGTTCTAAGATCAACTATCTCTGAATTGAAGGTGAAAATTTTATTGACATGCTTACTCTTCCCACCTCTCCTTGATTATGTTCCTATTATCCCTCTACAGATTGCTACAGCGATGGGAGTTGGAAGCTCATTTTACTACTGCATTGAATTTTTCCCACTTAAACGTCTTGGAAAGTTGAATTCCATTTAGCTAGGTACTAGATGTCCTATACACTGCTTCCATTAATGGCAGGTATCATATCACTACGTTTTTTTTGTTTTTGTTTGTTTGTAGCAGAGTAATCTCTACACCTTTATATAACCCTAGAACAACACTGTGCCACACCTAGGGACCAAGGAAGGGGATTCCTGGTAGAGTAAAAATTCAATTTAGCAAAGTCCAGATTTTACAGTTGCTTAGAGTAGTCTAAGGCTTTAATCTACTAGGATGCTCACCCCAGATAAAACTTTCTTCATTCATGTACTAGGAAGACACAGTTGGCCCATACGTGAAATTTTCCAAAGAATTTTCATGAATTCCCTTGAATGCTTTTATTATTTGAGGTTCTTCCTTGTTTACACTTTCCTTAAAATATTCTCAACCCCAAATGACCTCATTAATTCAAATGGCTTCAGAAACAATCTCTATGAATAAAACCTAATTGCATCATACCAAATTAGCTTTTTCTGATAAATTTGAGATCTGTATTTCCCATTGCCAATGAGTTATCTTTTCTTGGCTGACATACAGGCTCTTCAAAATCTGTCCATCTAAAATTGAGTTCGTCTTCTTTCCCCATATTTGTTCTTCACCCTGTATAGTCAGTCTATGCCAGTGAATGATTCCAACATTTACGTGGTTTCCCAAATCAGAAAGCTGGCCATCATCCTTGAACTCTCCATCCTCCTCTTTTCCCACATCCAGTTGACCAATGAGTCCTGTCAAATGCATCCTTTAAATGTCTCATACACATACTTCCCTTCATCACCAGTGCCACAGGCCTTCTATTAGATCACATTTTCTCTCACTTTGATCAGTGCTTCAGCCTACTAACATGGTTTCCCCCCACCCATTCACCAGTTCTCCATACAAAACTCAGAAGTCTCTTTTTAAATTTTTAAAACCCTGTAATGTTTTTTCTGCTACTCTTAGAATAAAGGTCTAACGTCTTAAAATATCCTAAAAATGTCTTAAATCAGAATAATTATGTGCCACCAGATGAATTCACCAGGCTAACCTATTTCCATTCCATACTTCATGCTTTTCTGTTCAGTTCTGGGTACCAGGTCAGCACTGTGGTTTACAGAGGGAATCTCTGCCTCACAGACTCTAACTTCATCTTTTAAATTGTGATGTGGTCTTTCATTCCAACCTACAATATTCTCTTTCCTAGCCCCTGTACACAGAGATCATTATCTCTTTTCTCTGTATCCATTATTGCTTATATTATTTCCACTGCAATCCTTGAAACTGTTGACTGTTATTAGCTGTTTTGCAATTCTGTGTTCCACCAGTTGGTCAGCTGTATGAGGACAGGCACCATTTCCATTTATTTTTCATTTTTTCACTGTTGTAGCTCCAGTGCCTGACATGATGCCAAGGTTAACATATATGTGCTGGATGATGAAAGCTGTGGTGATTTTAACTGATAAGTGTTGTTTGCTGGGTTTACTGAGTTGAGGTAGATTCTAAGCCTCTGATGCAGCAGCAAAGGGACCATGAGGATGGATTATTCATGTCTGCCATGGTCAAGAAGTTGGGACTGGTGAGGCATACACCACACTGTCACCATCCCATAGCTCTCACTAAGATTTCCAGCTCTTTAGGGAGGAGACATTGGGGGTTTATATTGGAATCTTTCACAAGAGTTGTATGTAATCTTTTATAGTAAGCTAAAAATATTTTAAATACATTTTGTTCTGATAAAGCATCTGGGCTTAGTGTTTTGCAAATATCATTGCTATTATTCATAAAATTCTCTTTTAAAAGTGAAGCCTTTTCTAGATGGAGAGATTGGGTAGAAGTTTTTTAATGGCTACAGATAACAGTCCAATGCTCCAAGTGAGCAAACTCAGAAACAGAGTATCTTTTACAGAATGTTGCCCTAACATGGGTTATTTCTCTCAGAACGTGATGCACATTATAAGCAAACTACTGTAATGAATCTATTTATCAATAGGGTTATTGCATTACAATGGTTTTCCATTATTCATTTTCCTATCAGGAAATATCTATGAATAGTCTCCCTCATAACATAGTTTGCCTCCTGAATATTTATGTGTGTTTTGGATGACTGCGTTGAAAGTAAAGCTTGCTCAAGTTTACAGTTTTCAAATATGTGTGGCTACTATAAAATCTGGAGGTTACAAAATTAAAACCAAGAAAGTAGGAGCCAGTGAAACATGTATATGGGTCTCTAATGAAGAAATAGTGCCTGAAATAATATGCTCCAAAATATCAGATATGTAATCCCAGATAAATCATGTAGAAATGTTTACTATTGATCCTTTCTTAATTTGCATTTTGTTTCATCTTTGGAATTTTCCCGAAAGACAGCTTTTTTTATCTTTAATAATATGAGAGATGCATGACCTTAAAAGTTCCAAGAGTATTTTAAAAACTCCAAACACCTAGGTTTACAGCCAAAAAGCTCTGAATGGACTAAAGCCTGTGCTCCTGTTTTTATTCATCTCGTGTAGTCAACATCTACTGAAAGCATAGGACTCTACTTTGTACTAGAATCTGAGCACTGGAAGACATGAATCTTAGAACTTCCAATTTCAAATGCCTCTGAAAAATTAAGGTATCCTGAAAATCTACACAACACACATAACTGGGAAGGAGGCTTGATTTTAAGTTTTAATAATAAGACATTCAAGTCATTTGTGTTTTAGGTGATTCTATGATGTCATTCAGATTCAGTTGTTAGATTATCTGCAAATGACTTCTGATGTAAAAAAGCCAGACCTTTACTAAATTCCTGAAAATAAAATTTACTACATAATTTTAAAATTAGAGTAGTGCAGTAATTATAGCCACGTCATTCAAATGGCTGATTGATCACTTTTCTAATATTAAAATTGGGTAGATTTATTACGGTAGGTGGTTTTAAATCTATAATTTCACAGCTCTTATCTTGATAATTTTCATAGAGCCTCATCTTTTTATTACAAATTTAATTCAGTATTCATTTAAATACTCATTTTATTTTAGTTGAAATCAAGGGATAAATTATTTCATTAGCCAAAAGCATATGGAAAATGATATAATTTAGATTGTGAAATGGAATTCATTTACGTTAAAAGAGTATTTTTATAAAATGTCACTGAGGTCTTCAAAATTATATTTGTTAAAGAATTCTCATCTGACAATGCGTACATTTTCTTTCTTATGAAAATAAATGAATTATCAGCTTAAAATAGCATTCCATATTGAGAAAGACATTTGGAGTCTTTGGGATTGACAATATACCTGCTGGATTCGGTCACGTGGTAGCTGCCATAATTCTGTATCAAATTACATTTAATCCTCTAATGTGTCTCTAAATTTCTAGTTCTGACAAACAGTACACCAATCTGTGTGTACTTACACCATAATTATCTCAAACAGTTTTTGCAATAGGTTTGACTGTGGGGAGACGATGGATCTTCTCTACACGTTCTACAAACAAGTTAATATAGTTAAGAGGACTGTGAAAATTCACGGGCAAAAAAAACACTGTCTGATCTGTTGACATGATCACAATTGAAAATTTATCTGTACTGGGGATGTGGTCACGTAACAAGTCCCCATAAAAAGGTGGCAGCTAAGAGTACATACACTGCAGCCCTAGACCCTGGTAAAGGTGGCGGCTCCACCCCCTATTGTCTGTGTGAACTAGGAAAAGCCACTTCACTTCTCTGGGTCTCAGTTTCCTCAGATGCTGAATTAGGATAATGACAATGGAGTCTACTTCATATGACTGAGTATTAATAAATCAATATCCATAAAACTTTTTAGAGCCACACCAGCCAAATAATATACGTATTCACTATAAAATCAATTGTAAATAACATTTTAAAGAAATAGTGCTAGATTAGGATGTCACCACTTAAAAGAGCTCTCTCCCTCCAAAAATAGGAGATAGGAAATCCTTTACCAGACGAAACAATGTCAGAAGACATCTGGGTTGCAAATTATAAAAGAAAGGATTTTTTAAAAAATATATTCTGTTTATTTTCCAAATGTTCCTAACTTATTTTCAGACCTTGACCCTGATCTTCATATAAAGAACTGGCATTTTTAGGGGTTCTGGAGGTTATTTTCTGTTTGCCTTCCCATATCTATTATTTGGCCTTACCCACTACACTCTGTGCCCCAGGAGGCTAACCTCTGCAGGTTGTGTCACTCAGGCTCTCTTGCCACCTGGCTTTCTCTTGGTTTAGGCCAAGGGGAGGCAGGGGGCACTAGCAAGAAATCAAAGGACAAGAAGAGAAAGAAATGCTGTCTTTTGAGGGACCAAGGTTTGATAGTAGCTCCTGTAGGGTGTCCCCTTTCCCAAAGTGTTACTGCTTTCACAGATTCTGTAACAATGCCTTTCTGTTTGCCTCTTCGGGGCAGGTTTTTTAAAAATTAAATTTATTGGGGGCACCACTGATTAATGACAATATATAAATTTCAGGTGTACAACTTTACAATACGAAATCTGTATACTCTATTGTGTGCTCACTACCTGAAGTCTAGTCTCTTTCCATCACCATGTATTCGAGTCTCTTTATCATATGTTGGATATAAAACAAAAAAGCAACAAATGAACCAACAAAATAAACAAACATAAACCAAATTCATAGATGGATATAGTACAATAGCATTGTGGTTACCAGGGCAGAGTTTTAAAGGCTTTCTGCTGTTATTAGCTGCTGGCTGTTTTATCATCCCTAGTTAAAGTGGTCCCTTCATTGCATTCTCTTGAATTGCCTCTGGGTGTGCCATCTGATCAATGCTGGCAACAGACTCATGCAGTATTCCTTAATTAGTTATATATCTGACCTTTCTGGCCTTTACAGAAAGTCATGTCAATTTTCAAAATAATTAGACAATTGATTGTTTCCTATTTTCTGTGAACATTTTTATTTGCATAAAATTCAATGGTTCTTTGAGGAGAAATTTTCTACTTTTTTTTTTACAAAACCTTAAGAAAATTTAACAATTTTTTTTAAAGCAGAGTACTCCCATAATTTTCTAAGCATGACTCACAGAACCCAAAGTAATATTAAAAGTGAACCCATCATAAAATGATATATAAAAATTGACTACGACACAGAAGGCACCAAAACCTGTGTTCTTTCCTTCTTCAATTATCCTATGTCTGCAACAACATAATTTCTTTAAGGAAATAGTTGGGACTACATAAAATTAAGCCAACTGTTTACTTCATTAGAAAAATAGACAGTCAGTTCAATGATGAATTCAATCACTAAGTACTGGAAGTAGAGTGTACTTTTTGGGGCTTCACAGAAACATATTGAGAACAAACAAATATAATTTATAGTTTTACACAGCAGTTAATATGCATCATTACTTCACCCATTTTTTCAATAGCTCTGAGCCAGCTGTAGTTCTGTGTTATTCCAACTCTGCAAAGTGCTGGGAAAACACTGGTAAACAAAATGCACAAGGTCCCTGTCCTCATCAAGCTGGGAGGAAATTGTGAAATAGCCTGCCTATGCTCTCTTCGCTCCGTCTGTGGGAGTGGGAGTGTGGGTGACCATCCCTGGGAAGAGAGAAGAAAAAGAAACCCAGTGTATTTTTTTTTTTAACTCCTGGACCTCCAGGTAAGCAGACACATGACACTTGCTAGGAGGAAGACACCTGCTCTATCGAAAGTGCAAGAACTCCATACGGTCAGTATATCCACAATCTATGGATTTGTGAGGCACGGTTCCTTGGAGGGTGCACGTAACTTGGACAACTCTCTGGGATATTGTCTTAGTCTGCTCAGGATGCCATAACAAAATACCATCCACTGGGTGGCGTAAACAACAGAAATTTATTTTCTCATAGCTCTCTTCAGATCCTGGAGAAGCCTGGGATCAGGGTGCCAGCGTGGAGGGGTTTTGGTGAGAGCTCGCTTTCTGGATTACACATGGTACTTTCTCACTGTATGCTCACAGGGCAGAGAGAAAGAGAGCGAACTCTGTTGTATCAACAGGTACTTACAATGGCACTCGTCCCATCACGAGGGTCCCACTCTCACGACTTCATCTAACGCTAATTACCTCCCAAAGGCACCATCTCCAAATACCATCACTTTGGGGGTTAGGGCTTCAACATATGGAGTTTGAGGGTACACAGTTCAGCCCACAGCTAATATACAATGGAGGTATTGTGTAAATTAATGCTCCTTGTTCTGTAAGGAAATCATAAGGACCTCACTCAGAGAGATCATGATTATTCTGGGATATGTCTGATGCAGGAAGGAAGAGCCTGGAGATGTTTTTGATTTCTCAGAACTCTCTATCCTTTGCCAGAGCCTCTGGGTTGCCTGTATCCTTCATGCTAGGTACAGTCTCTGACCAATGGATCCAATTTGACAAGCTGATCTGGATCTAGTGAGGAAGCAGTATACAAATAAGCACATAGGCAACCTTTAGTTTAGAAATTTTGATAAAGGTTATAAAGGAAAAATGCAAGTTTTCTTAAGAGAGTATAAAAAGAGAATCACATTTAGATTTAGATATCAACTGAAGTTTCCCGAAGCGCTAACTTCAGGATTAAGACCTGAATGTTAGTTTCAGATTATCAAAAAGGGTTAAAGGCTGGGTATGGGGGTGGGGTATTATAAATTATCTTTAGTTATTTGTATATTTAATTGTTATGAGTTTTCTTTCATCATTAACTTAACTTTGATACAACATCAAGTGTTCATCATAACTCATAATTATGTCACTAACAGTATTATTAATTCTTTAAAGTTTCTCTTTTCTCTTCTGAGTACCTTGTCTGTATCCCCCAGGGGGCTGGGAGGTAACCATTTCCACATTTTAGTATATCCGTCTCTTCTATTCTGTCCCTTGCCTGCCCTTTGATGAGCCTCTGCTACAGCATTTATCACACTGATCTTCCTTGCCTACCTACTGTGTTTCCCCGAAAATAACACCGGGTCTTGTATTAATTTTTGCTCCAAAAGATGCATTAGGGTGTGTTTTCAGAGGATGTCTTATTTTTTCATGTACAACAATCTACATTTACTCAAATAAACTCATGTCATCTTTTTCTGGAATATCATCATAATGTACTAAATGCATCCGTCTGGCTGATGATCTTAACTGGGGCTTATTTTCGGGGTAGGTCATATTTTTGGGGAAACACAATATAAGACCCATGATGTAACATCGAGGATTTTAAGTAGTTGTCTTTATTATTGAGTTTACTTAGAAAAATAAACTAAATCAAGAAACATAAATCCAGAAGCTCAGAAATCAAAAGGATCTAATAAAAAAAATATAGTAACCATATAATGATATTATTTATTAAAAACATTTATCTACACGTCTCTTAGGCAACTATGGAAAAGAAAGTTGCACAGTTACATTACAGGTAAGGCCCAAAGTAAAGTATAAAGTGTTCCCCATAAACTCATGTACCAAATCATTTTCTAAGGGCCCATAGCAATGCATCAATTTAAAACTAGAGTCATACATGATATTCAATCTTTAGTGCAGTAAAAATGGCCAGGGCAAATATTGTATCCATAGGCTGGGACCTTACAGAAAGTGCATACAGAGTGAGTGAATAAAAGGTCCTGTACTGGATGAGTCCAGCTGGAAAGCAACATGGAGTTTAGGAGCCACATTTCAAAATCTGCTTTTATCTCATTTGTTATGCTCACACATAAATGTTCCAGAAAAATTGCAAGGGAATTTATTATAACTCCTGCTTAAGTTAACTTCTACTCTGCATCTACTCTGAAATAAATTGAAAGAAAAAATAGACAAGTTCATGCGGCATACAGATAACATCTTTAGAAGCTTGAAGGCAAAGAAGTATGGAATATTTACAATGTGAAACCACACTTTTCATGTCTTCTCTAATTAAACTTTTGAAGTGAATAATACAAGAAGCTCAAATATATATGTTACTAGTGGAGCCAATTCTTAGGATAAAAGAATGTGGACTTACCCTCACCCTAGTCAGATTTTGAGTGGTTAGTTTTTGTTGTTTTTTCCTGTTTCAGGCAAGACCAGAGTGAAGTACAGGAATGATATATTGAGAGCTAAAAATTCAAGAGTTGTTTTTAGAGATTTTCTCTAACACCTATCCAAGTTTTCTCCAAATTTATCCTTCCTCAACTCACTGAAAGGAAGTTGGAAGGAATAATTGGTGAGCAATACAAAATTGTGCAAGCCTATCTATAATTTTCTCTAAAGTGATGGAGAGAGATGAATGTTGAAATCTCCATTTATTCTTGAACTGTGCATTTCTGCATCGGGTACAGAATTTATTTTTTGAAGCTCTTAGTTTCTTTCCCTCTCTCTTCTTGTTGACAAAGAGGCTGGCAGTCTACCTGTCTCTTCTAAGTCTGTCTGTTTTAACTTGGTCCTGGCTTCCCATTTATAGTCTAATGTTATGGCCTAGTTCCCAGTTAAAGTTTGCTTGCCATTCTACCTCTGAGCCAAAGGGTAAAGTAGAAGTTGAAATATATGCTTGTTTATTGATAGTGATATACTCTAAGGATTGTTACTAGTCATAATAACAAAATAATATTAGGGATATGGATAATTTGGACACTTGATAACATTTTATTTATTAAAACGATTTATTTATTTAGATGGTTTTAAGATAGTTCATTATTTAATATACCACTAAAGGAAAAAAAAAATGCTCCTGGCTAAATGCTTGACTCTTTTGCAGAGACGTAAAAATGTGAAAAATATACATTTGAGTATTTGGGAAAAGCTGTAGTTAGACCAGAGATTTTTTTTTTTTTTTTTCTTCCAAATTTACACTTTAAAATTCACTAAACACAATGACAGGTCAGAGGCTCAGTGATTTCTCTCTCTTTTTTATTAAATTTATTGGGGCAGCATTGGTTAATAAAACTATAGGTTTCAAGTGTACAATTCTATACTGCATTAACTATATATTGCATTATGTGTTCAACACCCAAAGTCAAGTCTCCTTCCAGCACCATATATTTGATCTTCTAGGTAAATTTGTTATTAAGGTTCCTTAAGCCTTGGTAAGACATGGTCAGCAGTTTTTATACCAAAGTAATTCTTAAACTTACAGGACATTTAGCGATATCTTTTTCCGGTTTTAATTCTGGAAGGTTATTGAATGACTGGTTTGTTATTAATATTTTATTACATTATAGACCAAAAAACACAAATAATAGAAAAGTAGAAAAAGTAACATACCTATTTATACTTAATTTATTACCAAACGCACAATTCCTGAAGGCGACAAAAAGAAAAATGTGTGTGTGTGCGCATGTGTGTTATATATACCTTAGAGCTTATAATGCACTTTTAGTTTTAATATTTAAAATATTATAGGCTTCTACCAACTATTGTAATTATTTCTGTGTTTCATTCAGTTGTACTGTGACTTAAAGGGACTTTTGGAGGATATCCTGAGATACTAGTAAATATTTGCAACATTCTTTTACAGTGAAAAATTGAATTCTAAGCAACTGCTTAATACAAGGAACTTTATAATATAACTTAATTAAAACTTGGGAGCTTCCTGTATTTTTATGAATGCAGTTAATATGTTCAGCGCACATTAAAAGTACATAACATGGTCAATAGATTTAAGTATAATTTCTCAAATATCTTCTTCAATCTTAGAGTGATAATATAATTAACAAAAAAAGTCCCTTATTGGCAAACAAATGAAATTATCTACCTATTCAAAATATGCCAATATAGAATAAATTAAGAAATAATTTAATTACATAATAATTTTCCATAACAATTTCCAAGGGCAATTTTTACCCATAATAAACAGTAAACAAACTCCTAGCATAATTAGGCATAATAACCTATTATATGAAGTGAAGATATTTGTACACTAATAAAGTGGGGAAGTATTGAATATTCTAAATAATTTCTAAACATTATAATGAATAGATGTTTCACTCAGGGCTGGTTTTCGAAATAAAGCCACTTAAATCATGATTTTGAGTGTGATCTGCAAACCTCCTTATTTCAAAGTCTCTTTGCTCATCTTCTGTGTGTGTGTCAACTCCTCAAATAGCTTCAAAAGTATTAAAATATGATAAAGTAAGCAAAGGCTGTCACTTGACGTCAGAAAATCTGAATTTAGCTGCTATTTCTACCTTGGGAAAGCCCTGGTTTTATTTACCTTAAACCAGATGATCAGAACACTATCTCAAAGGGTTGCTGGGAGAAGCACAGTAGAAAATGACTATAAAAGCCTATTTGAAAGTGTGAAGTGGCATGCTTGGCAACTCACACTTTGTTTGGCATTAGGGGCAGCTGACTGATACCTAAAGTTCTTACGAATGGTCCAAATGGAGAAAGATAAGTGATTGAACAGCCGTCATGATCTGGCTGTTACTGATCTTTGGTGTATTTGGAATCTAGAGACCTGTGGGGTGGGAGTCTCAAAGCCTTTTATGTCTAAATGGGGCTTTTATGATTGAATACTAACTATTCTTGCTTTAAGTCTTATAGCAAATAATATAATTCATAAATGCTTTTGAATATCAGATTGATGTTCCATATATTTATCTTTAAAAACGTCATTGAAATCAATAATTTAAAATTAGTAAACAGTAACTTGAAATTAAATTTTATAAACATCTTAATAAATTATAAATGCCTAAATCAGACATACGCAATTTATGCTGACTCTCAATTATACATACTTATCACAATTTGATAATTTCTTGTTTGTTGCTACTTTCCTATAAAGCAGCTTCTCTTTTTAAATATTTCAGTGGATCTACCAGAATAGATGTATAAACGACAAAATGAGCAGGCTGTTTACGTTAGATATCTTCGCATATCTATGAAATTACAATTTGTGGAGCTATTATTGACATTGGTATGAGTGATGCCTGTAGCACAGAGCCATGACAATTTGTTAGTAATGCTTTCTGGCTTGAGTGACATTTTTCACATTACCTACATTCTTTGTCCCAGAGTCTTTTAAAAGCTCTTGCTGTTGATTAAATTCTAGGCCAGGCGATTGCTAACATCTCCAAAATGTAATATTTTTGAAATAGCTTTGAAAATGCTATTTCATTCACACATTCTGGAAGAGCTGCTTTTCCTATATAGTACCATATGTTCAGTTTCTATCATATATTCCCAATTCAAAAAACCTTCTGTCTTATGATGGATCACATCAATCAACATGGTGTTTATTTGGAAGACATTTGGTCATGAGCTATAACATTCCTTCCAGATACAAATTAAACGAAACCCCAGCATATAGTTCTCCATCATTCATCATTCTGGGGAGTTGGACAAGACAGGCTTTAATGAGTTGAAAAGCTCTTCCAAGGGCAAGAAAGCTCCACACATTTTGGTATGAAAAATACTATGGTTACACTGAATTTGTGCCCAGTTTCTCTCCAGTAAAATACATTTCTGGGGCTCTTTGAAAATACCAATAGAAAGAGCATAATATCCCTGAGCAACTCTCAATTTCTTTAAAAAGGCGCCCTCTCTCTCTCCCCTTCCATTCTTTCCTTCTTCCCTCCATTTCTCTTTCTCTCCCACCTCCCTCTTTTCCTCTTCCCCTCATTTAAAACTTTTTTTTTAAAAGGCTGTTACCGTGTTTCTGTACAACAGAATTTAGCAGAAGACTACACATGGACATAAAACAGAAATGGACAAACATCTGATAACTACCGATGACTTGATCTATATCTGTTGGTAGATTTTCTAAATGAAAAATTATTTTACTTCCGTTTTCCATGCAAACAGCCTTCACCTATATTTCCATTAACCTCAGGAGTATTTCTGTTTTGCTTTTATTTAACTAGTCATATTATTTTTGTATATATTACTAAACATTAATTGTCTTTAAAAAAAGAAATGTTCTTAAGCTAGAATTACTCAAATAAAGAGAACTGTTTTGTCGGCCAAAAGTATTTTCCTCATTTTTGGAACCAAAATATTTTTTCATTCTTGTTATTTAAAAACAAAAATATGAGTTCAATCAGCATAAGAAATATAAGGTACAATGAAACTACATAACGAAGTGAACATGCAAATGTAATCATTTGACATCATAAAACTAATTAACAGCAGAAAGGATGAGTTTTTCCACCTTTGGTAGTTCTGATTTCAATTTAATTTTCTTTATTATAATTCCAGTAAAGGATATTCTTAAAAGTTAATTCCTTTTAGTTTAAGGGCATCTATTATATTTGCATTTTTTATATTTGTTACTCTAGAAGGTGTCACTGTGTCAACATCCTTAGGATGAGAATCAAGGTAGGGACTAGGCTGCCTTCTTGTAATTTTAGAAGCATTTACCATTCAATTCTTCTCCTTAGGAAGGACATATTGAAAAGAAGTCAAGTTGATTAACTCTTAATGCAAAGGCATCTTTTTTGAAAAAAGATAATTTAAGAGAAAGTACAATTTTATTGTATGTTTACTTGTAAACTTGAAACACATTTACTTATCAGAAGGTTTATTGAAATGCAAATTTTTAAAATATATGATATGTTGATAGAAAATTTACATATCTTTAGTTCACTTTTTCCTTCTTTTCGTCCACCATCTTTTAGTCTCTCTCCCTCTATTTCCCATCCCTCCTTTTAAACCTTGAGTGTCCACAATGAACAAAGCAAAGGGATGCAAAGTGCATTAAGCAGGGTCTCCAACTGGAATTCTTTTTTTGGCAGGATGATGCATTCAATATCACAGATTTTACTGTCATCAGATTTTTTAAATTTGCTAATTTGATTAGGAAACAAGAAAAGCTTAAAATTCATCATTTGAATTTTGGACCTTTTAAGTCTATAGAGATACAAGCAAAATCTATTGCTGACATTTTGACTAATGCAGATGGAGATGACAACTTCAGGCTGTATCAGTTGCAGAAGTTTCCTTAAAAGCACTCTTCTCATGTTGACACGGTAATTCTATATGAAATGTTTCTTATAAATGTGTTTTAATTGCAATAGCATAAGAAGAGTTTTTGAGTGTCAGGGGTATTTTACTAATCAATTGTGGTATGTGAACCTAGGGCATAACTCTTCAATCACAGTTCTGCATTTCTCTCTCCCATGGCATAGAGATATTGCCACAAGCTGGAGCCATCCCACACGGCCATTGTTAGAATCTACTAAGATAGTGAATATGAAAACGCTCAAACAGTAGAGGGTAATGTAGAAACACAAGGACTTATGATTTCAGCACAGAATATACATTATGTTTTCCCAAACCCTTGAAGGGATTTGGTTTACTCCCCTAGAATAAAACACTATTATATTGGCAGCATTTCTAGATTCAAAAAATATAGACTTAAATGTACGGTCAGTCACAATACATATATGATTATGTGTATATATATATATATATATTATATATATAAAACACTTTAAGACAAACTCTAATAGGAACAGTTAAGGTATTAAGACAATTGAGAATATGCTACAGCCTTATGAATTAATTAATTAATAAGTTTTGCAAATCTAATGACCATCATTCATTTCCTCAGCCATTTATACACATATTGAGACTTTGTTGTTTACTATTTTTAAACTTGGGGAAGTTTCCTAGGATAACAAACATTGATTGTGAGCCACTTAATAAACCATCTATGTCAAACTGTGTTCCTTAGTTTTTAAAGTGATAATCCTGAAGTTCATGAAAAATTAAATACACCTCTGACTCAGGAGGAGTAGAGCTGGAACGATGTCTTCTGACTCTCAATCTAGGTTTCCTTTGCACTATCTATCACATGGAATCACAGATGATTAGGGGACTTATGTGTCTGCTTAATAATATCAACTAGCACGGTCCCTGTTTTGTCACCATTTTGTCTGACATAAAGTAGCTATTTGAACTACTCTGGACCCTCTTCTCTCTATGTGTGTCTCGGTAGCCAGTGCAGAAAACTTACTACTTGTAGTCCTTGTACACTTGCCGTATTAGGCAAGTTTCAGGTTTTTTCCCATATGATAGATGCATGTATTATTGAATGGACCTGAAAAGCTGACAGAATGTTAAGAAGATCAGGAAGCCTAAATTTTTTTAAATTTTTTGAAAATTTTCATATTTTATTTTCCATCTACTCAGATAAAATTAGATGGGACTTATTTTCAATGCTTTCAATAAATAAGAAAAATGTTCCTGCAGCATGAAAAATTCTGTGACTGTCTTGTGTTATTTGCAACAGATGAATGTAATTTGTATTCAGACAATAGTGCTATAACTAACTAGAGAAATAAAATGGTTGTCTATGACCTCTCTTCAATTGTTTAGTGAGGATGATGTGTCAATTGGCTAAAAGTAATGATGCTGTGGCTATATTTAGTGTTACATCTATTAGATAGAAATTCAAGATGGAATATGCACATATACACACATACATACAATATGTTAAAAGCACTGTAGTTCATGCAAACCATAACCACCATTATTTCCTGCAGGAGACCAAAGTGTTTATACTCCAATTAGTTGGTGGTGAAAAGAGGCTTAAAATTATTTTGTCCTATTATGCATATTGAATGGCATTTTTTTAAAACATTTATATATTAGAAAATAAATTATTTGAAGTTTAAGAATTTATCTATTGAGCAATGGTAGAATTCATTCATCCTTGACACATCCTTCTATACCAGGGATATAAAGAATGTTAAGAAAATCTTAAATGTATTATAAGATACACTAAAAAAACTGGATGTAAAGTACCATTTTGGGTATAACCCTAAATTCAAGAATCTTTGTTCATGTATTCTGTATACATTTCCAGATTTCCATTATGCACAGACCCCACCTAAAGCAAGTTTCATATTTTTCAAAATTGCATGTATCATTGGATATTCTAATACTAAGTGTAACTTTTTAAAAGTAACAAGAAAATAAAATTCACAAATCAGAACATGTTTTATTCTATCACTAACTGAAGACAAAGCACGAGTATTTGAATGGCACATAACTGTTCAAAGTATACCTTGTTTCACGGTTTAGTAGGTACTGAAATAATAGGGAATACAAGGTGTAATCAAACAATATGGTGAATGTTTAAATTAAAAAAATATATATTATAGTAAAAGTCACATTGCCATTAATCCCCCTCAAAATACTACCCCTCTCTTCAAACACAATTATCCCATTGTACTTGCCACTTTCTGAAGCAGTTCTGGAAGTCCTCTTTCATGAGTGTCTTTAGATGTGTTGTTGTGGCTGCCTCAATGTCCTGAATAGATTCAAAACACTTACCTTTCATGGTCATTTTGTCTTTGGGGAAGAGTCAGATGTCTCACAGTGCTAGATCCGGTGAATAAGGTGGATGAGGACAGACCGTAATGTTTTATTTGACAGAAACTGCCATATACTCGAAGCAATGTGTGACACAGGACATTGTCATGATGGAAGCTGATTTATGGCACACTTTAAAACACACCCTCTCTAAACCATAGCCCACACCAGACTGACTGCACCAAACAAGTTGAAACTTGTCACACAGTTACTAAAGTTCGATGCACCACTTCCCATATTGAAGATTCCTGCCTTTCTGTTGGATGGCACTTGGCAGTAGCATTCACCATATTTTTTATCACAACACAAAACCTTCATGTCACATGTCGCTTCTGGTATGGCAATTTCTGTCCAATAAAAACATTATGGTGTGTCCTCATCTGTCTTATTCACCGGATCTGGCACTGTGTGACTTCTGGCTCTTCCCCAATATCAAAATGACCATGAAAGGTAAACATTTTGAATCTATTTTGGAACATCAAAGCAGCCACGACAGCTCAACTAAAGACACTCATGAAAGAGGACTTCCAGAACTGCTTTAGGAAGTGGCAAGAATGATGGCATAAGTGTGTTCGAAGCAAGGGGGGATATTTCGAGGGGGGTTAACGGCAACATATCTTTCACTGTATTTTAATTTAAACATTCACTGTATTGTTTGATCATACCTTGTATGTGGGATATAATTTTAACACAGGATTCTGTGTGCTCTTCTGCTTCTGTTGTCACCAAACATTTTTACTCTGGAAATTATCTCTTCCTTAGACATCAAAGGCTAAACATAACTTAGCTTTTGGTGGAAGAAAGAGTCATGATAAAACCAAAAATCAAAGTCAATGGATTCATGACTGTGAAATAAAAAACAGTCAGCCGTTATGTAAGACAGAACCATTCAAACATTTACTTTAAGAGTGAACATTTCTACCCTATTTTCCCTTTCCTTCAAAGTTTATATGATTATATGATTGATGGGAACAAGTGAGAAATGACTGCACCAGCAGGGATGGCTCCTGACTCAAAGATTACAAGGGTCAAAAGACCACATGTTATTTTTCAGCAGAACTACAGACCATATGGAAACTGAATTAGTGAACAGTTACCACTCATGTTTTCTTTCTAGTAGGGACAACTAATTAACAGCTTGTAGCAAACTATTGCTTGATTTATAGGAACAGCCATTCTGACCAATTTTTGTGACCAAACATCATTCAACAACTCAGGAACTAGAACATCTGCCTGTCATTCGAATCAGAAATGGAGGTGAAGAACCTGGACACCTCTAAGATGAAGCAGATGCCCCTTCAGCTGACCAAGGAGGGAAAGTATATAACTGAGAATTCCTATTAATCTTAAACAATGATAAGTTTCTCTTCTGGTACAAACATGAAAGTCAGAAAGAATTTAAACACAGCACACTTTTCTTTAGAATTAAGAAAAAGGAAGGAGAACAATTTGGAAAACTCACAAAAGAGGACATTAATTTGATTAAACTCTGTCTACCTGAATGTGGATTTTACCATAGGGATTAATGACAGATGGTCTCGGTTCATTGTTGACACGGAATACTTTTTACACATATAGGTTAAAAGTGTTATGAAGTTAAAAATTGGGGACACACCCAACATTGTTTTAAAAAGCTTCTGTTGTGAAACATATTATGTAAATCTTAATTTCTGAGATGTTCAAACTTGAAAAAAATCCTTAAATTATGTTACACTTATATTTGATTCAGTCCTAAGTCAAAGACATAAAAAAAAAATTACAGAAAGGAGATGTCATCCTATCACTAACCCTCTCATAAAAAAAGTATGATAATGCTTTAATTATTCTTAATATTAGGTCATTTATTTTGGTAATATTTCTTTCTATACACAATTTACCTAAAAAATATTTATATATACTATTGTCAAAACACCATATTGTCTCTTCTAAGAAATCAAAGCTCTAACTTATATTACCTTTTTCAACTTGTATATTATGTAGAATCCAGGAAAGATATAAAGGAGATCCTGTAGCCCACAATGATTTGTGACTTATTCAGGCTCTGCAATCGCTGGTGAATAGAAATAGACCCCATCCACCTTCTTTTCTCCAACCTATCACCACCACTTGAAGACAAGCTACTATCAAACTGAAATGATCTGTTAAATAAGAAGTTAGTGAAGAGGTAAAAAGTAGGGAAAACTGTGTTCATAAGTTATTGAAAGTTGGTGAAAGATCAAGAACACAGATGTTTGGATTGCCTTAGATTATAAAGAAGCACAAGTACTGCTTGAAAGGAGGAGACAGCATATCATATGAATAATTAAAGAAGGAAGTAAGGATGGATGTTAGCGGTACATAGAGGAGAAAAGAACAAGTTCATGACTGATGCTTCTAGTTTTGCTGTTTCTTTCCCCATTAGACTGAATATTTATTTTTAGAATGAAAATACCCACATATTGTTTGTGCATTAATTTTAATTAAAACATTTTCAGTGAAATAATTTATCTGTTTTTTGCTATCTTTATGTAATAATATTTGTCCTCAATTATTACTAGGACAAGAAAACACACAAAAAATTTGCATGAGTGAAAACAAAGGGCCATTTTCAAAGAAATCTTACAATATCATTTTCAGTTCAAATGGGCAGAGACCTGAACAAAAAACTGGGATTTACAGTGTAAAATGATATAAAATTGCATATTTTAAAAAATATGTTTTGCCTACATCAAGCTAGCTGCAAGGGATCATTTTCTTTACATCATTAAACATACTGACTTGTGGCCTTATAAAAGTAGACAATATAAATACGATTTTGTTTGGTTGCTTGCACCATCTTCCTTCATATACTATAAGGTTCAACTGTAACTCATAATCGAGTATGTTTTAAATAACAGCAATTTTCTGTTAATAATTGATGTAACAAATCATAGTTAAAGCTACTTTCAGTCCTTAGGACAGGTACTTTAACAAACTAAAACAAAACAAAATAAATAAAAACAAGGAAGAGGGGACAATTTGAAGCTTAAAATTCCCTGCAACAAGAAGATACTAATAGATAATAATAAATAACACAAACTGATTCTATTATAAGTAGCTTATGCTAAACTGGCTTTCTCTTAGAAGTCCTGGGCAGCAAGAGAGAGTACTAGTATGGGCGTCCACTGAGACAGAGGGAGAAGTCACCTTCTCATCCAAAGTGGCATGTGTGATGGCACATCGGGATGCTGGGCACCACTGGTGTTTCTGCTTCAGATTTATTCCATAGCGAATCCTCAATGTTGGCAGCCCAATTGAGCTCATTAAACTCAGAGGTCTGAATCAAGGAGAAATACATTTCCTATCCTGCTTCTGTGGGGAAGGAGGAAAAAAATCTCTCCAACTCAGTCTAAGCTCCCATCTTTCATTCCCCAGTCCCAAAAAATGATCTTTATAAAATGAAATGGAGACAGACATACAACCCAAACAACAGGCCTCTATGACTGCTAGGAGCCATCTTTATCTTATGTGCTTATCATGTTCTGGAATTAAATTTGAGGGTTAAATTTTTATCAAAATAAATCTGAATTTGTGGACTTCCAGTAAGCCTTAAAACAACTGAAATTCCAAAAATCTCAGGGCATGTGAGCTCTGCTGGTATTAATCGAGAGAAATGGTAGTTTCCTTATTTTTAAGGTAAACCAACCATTTAGCAAGCTCTAACTGGAACCAACCAATCTCAGTTTAAACATTCTTTTCCAGCTTACTCTCCTTGACTGCTATTTAAATACTCTGAAAATAGGTAATAAAATAAATGCATTATGCATGATTTTGCATGGTTACTGGATTATAAGCCCTCTTCCAGGCAGACTTCATGTCTTTCAATTTACCTCCTCTCCTACAATGGTGCTTTGCATGTGGAAAATATTCAGTAAATACTTCTTGAATAAATGTGAACATTACGGAATTCAACTTTTAAAAATTTCATCATCATGTTTAAAATAAGCAGCAGAGTAGGTATAAAGGGTAAACAAGATCCAGGAGATGAATTTGGCTTTGTAAAGATTAATGTTACTCTCTGATTTTATAAGTAACCTCATTAATAAATATTTATTGGGACCTTACTGATGACATGACCCTGGTGTTGGTCCTACGTATTAAACACCCATTATTTCCATGCACTCTGTTGAGATGGGATTGACTTCGTCTTCCCATATGAGCCCTACGCTTGCATCTCCCTAGGAACAGTATGAATCATTTACAACAGTTAGCAATGAAAAGCACAGTTGATGTGGGAAACACACCATTTATTATAAAACATACTCATTTGAAGCAGTAATTATTCTGCTACCAGGGCACAGCCCTTTATAACATCCCTTAAACAGATTCTTTTTTTATGAAGATGGAACTTTAATTTTTTCAATAGCTACCAAGTGCAATGCTTGAGTACCTTTCCTCATTTGTTTTTCATCATGTATCACTACCCAGAGGCGGTCATTAGCTAATTTGCTGATTTATGGTTGCAGTTTATGAGTGTTAAACAATGCTAAACCATTTCTGTTCCTTTCTCAGAGCACTGGCAGATGAAGAATGTCTGTCCTTTATATTGTTGGCTGTGTAAAGAAAATGTACCTCGCCCTGTGTGTTCTTGGCTTCTATGACATCTGAAATTGCTGCCTTATTACTTACTTGCTGGATCTTAACTAAAAGCAATGTTTACCTAGCTACCCAATCTGAAAGCTGCTAAGGTTCTCTGCGCTGCCACCTATGACAAAACAAGGTCAGAACACCAGTACAGCATGGGGATCTAATAGCTATTACTTATTCAGTATTCTAGTGACATCCATACTGAAGAACAAAATTGGTTATCGCTGTGTTGGCTGACGGGGCCTGGCATCCTAGCTGTGTGAGACATGTTTCATTATTCAACGACACACAAACATTCAAAACTGGTTTTGAATAATGACAATCTATATTACCTTTGCACGTGTAACCCAAATTCCACAGTAAAGAGGAGAATGATTTTGAATGCATCCTGGGACTGACCTTAGTAGCTGTGTTTTGCACGTCTAAAGAACTGAAAAGGCCACAGTGTGAAACCGCATTACATATGCTTTTAAATTTGCAGACAAAACACACATATCAGATGGACAATAACAAGTGCTGGTGAGGATCTGGAGTAATAGGAACCCTCCTCATACATTGTTGATGGGAATATGAAATGGAGCAGCTGCTTTGGAAAACTGTCTGGCGGAAATTAAATAACTATATGACCCAGCAATTCCATTCATAGATATATACCAAGAGCACTGAAAACATATCAACACAAAAACAATATCAACACAAATGTTCATAGCAGCATTCTTCATAACATCCAGAAAGTGGAAACAACCTAAACACCATCATCTGATGAATGGATAAACACAACACAGTATATCCATATAATGGGATATTGTTCAGCTATAAAAAGGAGTAGAGTACTGATCCATGCTACAACATAGATGAACTTTGAACATATTATGCTAAATTAAAAAAGCCAGAAGCAAAAGGCTACAGATTCCATTATATGATTCCATTTTTATGAGATGTCCGGAATAAGCAACTCCATAGAGATAGAAAGTAGATCAGTGTTCGCCAGGGGTTGGAGAGAGAGTGGAATGGAGAGGGAATGACTGATAATGGGCATAGAGTTTATTTTTTAGAGTGATAAACATTTTGGGAATTAGAGTGTACTGTTGGTTGCACAACTGTAAATATAATAAAAACCATTGAACTTATCATTTCAAAAGGTTGAATGATATGGTATGTGAATTGTATCTAAAGAAATTCAATTACTGATGTCTTCCTGTGATATAGAATTTCATAGTAGACATTGTTCGGCCATTCTTTTTCTACATGCTCATAGAAAACTTATTTGGATTAATTTATTTTAACAAGCTCAGGATGTAGTTTTTAAAATATAGTTGTTAATGTATTTAATTATCATTTAATCTATCACATTTGATGTTGTTCACCTCTTTCCATTGAATGAACCCACAATTCTCTTTGTTTGGCCTTCTTTAGTGTGCTTAATGTGACAATCTTTTATGTTTCCAAAAATGAGAATCAAATAATTGCTAATATTCACATTGGTTTAAAATCTGAGCTGTTTTTGTTTGTTTGTTTGTTTGTTTTACATTTATCCTATTGCCTTTGTAAAGGGGATGAGGAAGATGATCATGCTATTTCTACTTTGTGATTCTGTTTCTAGAAGTCTACTGGAAACAGAATTCTATCTCTCAGGCACAAGTAAATATATTACAAAGACCTCAAGTTATCATATTTCTCAAAATCTACTACGTGATTTAAGATGCTTTGTTACCTTTCACTGGGACTATAAAAGTGATCCCTTAACTGGCATCATACAATCTCTGGCCCCACCTCTCTAATTTATCCTACACATTTAAACTTCACCAAAGCACATTACAGCATTCCACTCCTCAAAAACCTTAACTAAATATCACTTTCCTGTTAATTTTAGTATGATTTTTAGTATGGTATTTTGGTTTTTCTTCCCACTTCATATCTCAGTAATTTCTACCTGTACCTTATACTTCAGCCAAATAGATTCTTCACTATTTCCTATTTTTTTATACATACTGCCACGATCCTGGTGATATCCAACTGCCTGGAAAGGCTGCATTTCACTTACCCGTGTTGGTAATCCATCCAGATTCTAAGGCTTCTGTCAATGACAAGTAACTCTGAAATCTCATTAAATCAAGAACTCTGGGCCGGGTCGGTGGCTCAGGCGGTTAGAGCTCCATGCTCCTAACTCCGAAGGCTGCCGGTGCGATTCCCACATGGGCAGCGGGCTCTCAACCACAAGGTTGCCAGTTCAATTCCTCGAGTCCCTCAAGGGATGGTGGGCAGCGCCCCCTGCAACTAAAATTGAACATGGCACCTTGAGCTGAGCTGCCGCTGAGCTCCCGGATGGCTCAGTTGGTTGGAGCCAGTCCTCTCAACCACACCACAAGGTTGCCGGTTCGACTCCTGCAAGGAATGGTGGGCTGTGCGCCCTGCAACTAGAAAACGGCAACTGGACCTGGAGCTGAGCTGCTCCCTCCACAATAAAGACTGAAAGGACAACAACTTAAAGCTGAATGGCACCCTCCACAACTAAGATTGAAAGGACAACAACTTGACTTGGAAAAACGTCCTGGAAGAACACACTGTTCCTCAATAAAGTCCTGTTCCCTTTCCCCAATAAAATCTTTTTAAAAAACAACAAAACAACAACAGCAACAACAGCAAAACAAACAAACAAACAAACAAAAAAACTCTGCTTTATTCCCTAGTCAAACCCCAGTGACCAGAACAGTGCCTGGCACAAAGTAGAAATTCAAGCAATAAATAAGCAAATAAGTAAAAACTAATTTACAGTTAAATGAAAGCACCAATAACTTCTATATATCCTTCTTGGTACCCCAATTCTCTCTCCTGCTAAAAGCATGTTAAACTACTCTTTAATTGTACTTAATATCCTGCCATACATTTGAGTTATTTGAATATTTATCTTTATCTCCCTTCCTTATTTCCTGCGTTTTATTCTACCTCACCTTCAATGTAGTCTCTGTAGAGTCAATATTGGCTGAATTAAGTTAATCAACCTAGCTCAACATTCCCACTTTGGAAACTGTATTTGCTTTGTATTTTTTCCACTGCAGGCTGGCATACATAAATATTACATGCTTAGAAATAGAAGAGCTTTTCTTAACAATGAACAAAGTAAACTCTAGGAATTTTAATTATTTAGTTTTTAGTTAAAATGGCATACACCGTGATATATTTTGTTTGGGAATTTTGGATTTTCACAGAATGCATCTTTTACAAGTAAGTATGATTGACCTATTTGAGCTCACACAAATAAAAACCATTCAAAAGCTGGGGGCTTTTGAAGGTAAACATCTATAGTATAAGCATTTTCCTACTTTGCCAGTAGTCTGATGGCAGAGGCTGTCATTTCCCAATTCTGATTCACCTTTGAGAACAGATTTGATGCCAATGGAACTTTAGAACATTTCTCAGTAACTGCTGTTGGGGGAATGTGATGGTGGTAGACGTAGAAAGACTAAATCTGAGAAAGCCTCTTTATCTCTCATTTTTTTAAAGGAACTGTAGATGTTTCTTAGAAGCTGTGCATCCCTTATTTCCTTACTTTATTGTAACTGCCATTTCTAGGCAAGGGTCATATAGACCAAGTCATAGATGATGGATCGAATTACATTCTGTATGGAGAATACTTTATACATCAATTTGTAGGTGGATTTTTCACATAATATGATAGAAAATCAAACCCTAATTGCTGTCCTTATTTACCCTAAAGTGGCGATAGTTTCCATCGAATGAGTCATATGTACATGTTTTACTACTGCCTTCTTGATTGGTTACACAGTGCAGGGCTGGTCGCTACCTGTTGGTTAATGAGGTCAGAAAAGTCTGACCTGAGCTAGGATTTCCTCTATTTGAAAAGTTTCTCTATTTCAATATATTTCCATCTGAGAAATTAGATTTAAAAATTTAAAATACCAATTTAATAATATTTTAAAGTAATTTAATAGTAAAGTATTGGCAAATGCTATTTTCTCTATCCATTAAGAAGTTCTGTAATAATTACAGAGATTTATAATTCAATTCTCAAAACTAGAAGACATTCCTTACAGGCTTTAAATAGTTACATAAGGTAAGGACTCCAAAAATAAACACTGAAGAATCTGGTGGTTCTAAAAATATAAGATGGATCTTTAGCAATATAATTTGTTGCATAAAAACAGTAAAATATTTTTAAAATTACGCTTACAATCATTTTTACTTCAATGTCTTTTAAAAATAGAAAAAAAATGTTATTTTGTTCTAGTAAAAGGGTAGTTATGACAATTCATATATGATGGTTTTCAGTGTCACAGAGACTGAGAGTAAATAAATTATGACTATCATAATTTTCCCTAAGAAATGTACCTTACAAACATTTACTGAGTAAAAATTTCATTTATATAAAGTATGTATTATGGTCATTGAATACAAACCACAAAATTTTACCTAGATGAAAAAAGTGGTTATAATTTTATCTTCCATTATATAAAGTTTGTGATGTTTCTCTCTATGCTTACCTTCTGGAGTGCAAAGACAAATACAAATTAAAAATAAGAGACTAAATTCTCCCTGTTCAAATAAGGGAAGAGCTTTCCCTCCTCTCCTTTTTCTCAGAGCATTTACTTTAGAAAATTTGTGATTGTAAGTACTTTCTCCTCTCTTTGAAACATATTAAGATCTAGATATACAGATAGATATAACCTTTTGAAGACCAGATAGGCCTTTTGTCATTTTGAAGACCAGATAGGCCTTCCCATGACCTAGGAATGTCTTTTTCAAGGACCTGAGAGCCATCCCATTGAAATGTAAACATCATGGGAAATAGCACCCCTACCTCCCAGTTTCTGTGGAAGGGTAGGAGCCAACTTTGGTGGGTATTTTGCTCCCAATTGCAAAACTATGTCCAATTATAAAGATATGGGAAGTTTTTATTTGCCCCCTCTTAATAAATTAGCTAAGAGACGGTCAACCCAGTTACCAGCTAAAGTTAGGATAAAGTTGTGTGACAAAAAGTACTGTCGAGTCCTCTTGAGGACTAGTTATTGTTTATCTTGAAAACATGTACGAAAAAGGTTATAGTCACTTGGTTATATAAAGGGGTGAAATTCTGTCTTTGAAATCTTTTAGTGGATTGCCTGTGACATCAGTCATATTCTAGTTTAATGCTTATTCAATAACAAAATGGATTTTGTTCTCTATGGAGAGGATTTCTGGATTGGATGATTTTGCATTTAAATATATTCCCTCAACAATTTGTTATTATATTAACATATACAGATATGTCATTTCAGAGCAACAAATGCAATCAAATAAATCTATTTTATAAATTAGAATACATTTGATAAAGACATTAAAAATGATTGCTTCTGTTTAATGTTATAAACTGGATTGTTGTTGAGAAATCACTTCCAAAATTGTTATTTATTAGATACTTTTGAATACCTTTTCTCCTTGATTTACTGACTGGCACACTTTAGTGATCTCCAACCCCTTAGCTGACCATCTGTTACAGTACTAGCTCCTAATGTTCAGTTTAGTAAGCAATTGCTTGAGTATAATTATGTGTCAGATGATACACACAGGCTCTGAGTACAAAAAAGGCGAAACTGTAGTGGGGAAGTGGACTCAGAAACCTGCCTTTTTAACAAGTCTCCTAAATCTGATACAGGTGATGTGTAGCCCACATTTTATGAAATACTATAAAATTGACTACCCTGCCTCTATTTTACATCCAAACTCCTAGAACCTAACACATCTATAGAAAATTGTAAATGAACAAGCAGGTCACAGTGTTACATGTACAATACTAACGTATAAAACTCCCCATCTAGAAATGAAGATAGAAGGAAATGCACCAAAAATTACATAAGAACAAAGATGGAGGTGTATTTTCTATTTTCCTGGCTTCCAGAAGTTTCATATGTCTGATTTATTTTTCAATGTACTATAGAGCTCATGTCATCTCAAGGAATTTCCATGATCACCAACAACTGAAATCCCAGGCTCACTTCAGAATCCTACCATTACTCATTCATATCTCTTTTATTATGTTTATCTTAATACAGTTTATACCTGTTTATTTCCCTTTTATACTGTAAATTCCTTGAAAATGGTAAATTTCTTATTCATATTTTTCAACTTATGTTGAATCAAAAAGCAGACATACAGTGTATAATTTTGAGTTGTTAAATAAATGTATTTAAACCAAATTTTATATTTAAGCATTTTGTTGCCAGAAAAATTTTTCAAATCACCAAAAGAAAGCAAAAAGATGGGTGGCACAATCTTTAATTATCACACACGAGGAACAGCTACCCAAGGATTGTCTAGGGATGAATTGGTTAATCTCACTGTTCATTTTCATAGAAAAATGATTTTCTAGTAGAAAATCTCTACTAGATTTTCTCCAGTAGCGATTCAAATTTCTGTCTGAAGGAAGAGTTAACCATCAAGATTGATGGCCTGTTAGATCCCAACCACTTTGTATCTAATGAATCAGTTTATATGCTAATTTAACATTTCTTTGTTAAATTGCCTATAAATACCCTAACTTCTTAAATGCTCCTTGCACTGATCACAGTATCACTGCTTCCCTCATTAATAAATGAGTGAAATAGAATCTTTGACACAGATTTCCGTAACATTTGCCAGAGATAAATTATTTCACCTCTTTAAAAATTATACTGTAACATTATTCTTTAATAAAAGAACGATTTCTGTTTTCAAGCATCACCTAGAAGTTACTCACATGCTGTTTTGAAACAATTCACTTATAAAAATAATTATGAAGTACATAAATTTTACTTAAACTAAAAATCTGTTTAACGAGCTCTAAGGTAAAGAATTTAGCATCCTGTTTTGGATTATCAATGATGGACTTATTTTCATCATTAACTTGCAAAGTGTAAGAAATTGTATGTGTTCTTAGCACTGATTTTGGATTGCTTTTTTTTTTCTTATTAGTTTCAGGCATACAGAACAACACAGTGATCAGATATTACACACCTCACAAGGTGATAACCCCAACAAGTCTACTACCCACCCGACACTGTACACAGTTATTAGAACATTATTGACTATATTCCCCATGCTGCACTACACATCCCGGTTACTTTTTTTTGAATTATTGTTGACATTCAGTATTATTTTATATTAGTTTCAGGTGTACAGTGGAGTGGTTAGACATTTATATAATTTATGAAGTGATGCCCAGTAAGTCTCCCACCCATCTGACACTATATACAGTTTTTACAATACTATTGACTGTATTTCCCATACTGTACTTTTACATCTCCATGACCCTCCTATAACTATTCATCTGTATTTCTTAATCCCTTCACTTTTCTCACGCAGCCCCCCTACCTCCCTCCCACTCAGTAACCATCAGTTTGTTCTCTGTATCTATGGCTCTGTTTCAGTTTTGTTTGTTCATTTATTTTGTTCTTTAGCTTCCACATGTGAGTGAGAACATTTGGTATTTGTCTTTCTCAGTCTGACTTATTTCACTAAGCATAATACCTCTAGGTCCATCTATATTTTTACAAATGAAAATCTTTCATTCTCATTCTCGTTTATGTACCCCATTATATATATATACCACTATTTCTTTATACAATCACCTGTTGATGGGCATTTAGGTTGTTTACATATCATGGCTATTGTTAATAGTGCTGCAATGAACATAGGGATGCACATATCTTTTCAAATTAGTGTTTTGGATTTCTTTGGATAAATATCCAGGAATGGAATTGTTGGGTCATAGGTCATATTTTTAATTTTTTAAGGAACCTCCATATTGTTTTGCATAGTGGCTACATCAATTTGCAACCCCACCAACAGTGCACAAAGGTTCCCCTTTCTCCACATCTTCGCCAACAATTTTTTCTTGATTTATTGATGATAGACATCTGATAGATGGGAGATGATATCCCATTGTGGTTTCTATTTTCATTTCTCTGATAATTACTGATGTTGGGTATTTTTTCATATGTCTGTTGGCCATGTGTATGTCCTCTTTGGAGAAATGGCTATGAGGACCTCTGCACATTTTCTAATTGGATCTTTTTTTTTTTTTTTTTTTTTTTTTTTTTTTTGGTGTTGAGCTATATGAGTGTTTTGTTTTTTTTAATAGATTTTTGATATTAACCCCTTATCAGATGTATCATTGGTGCATATCTCCCATTCAGTAGGATGTCTTTTTGTTTTGTTCATGGTTTCCTTTGCTGTGCAAAAACTTCTTTAGCTTGATGTAGTCCCATGTGTTTAGTGTTTCTTTTGTTTCCCTTGACCAAGGAGATATATCAGTAAAAATATTACTAAGGGTAATGTCTGAGTGTTTACTTCCCTATATTTTCTTCTAGGAGTTTTATGTTTCTGAGTCTTACATTTAACCTTTAATCTACTTAAGTTTATTCTTGTATATGGTATAAAAAGGTGGTCCAGTTTCATTTTTCTGCAAAAGAAGCCAAGAGTACTCCTGTGAATGTTGCAATAGCTGGGTGTGATGAGGTGCCAGGGGATCACGGGGTATGGCTGGTGTTTTTTATGAAGCTAACACAGATTCAGATCTTGAACCATTGCAAACCCTGTGGCTACTCTGTAAAATGCCCTGAGAACACTGCCACCAGGCACTCCTCCCCTGGGTCCCCCAGGTCCCTGAGAGCTGCCCAAGAAGGGCTGCAGTGCAAGCCAGGGCTGATCCTGTGCCACCAAGAATTTCCCAGGCCATTGAGGGCTGTCCGCTGCTTTAGAAGCTTCATGCAGCTCACAGGGCAGGGCTGGCCACCCAAGAACTGTGGGTGCTTTGGGCAATGCCACACTAGATGGGCAGGGAGTCACCAAGGTGGTGCACACGTGTATCATATCAGACCCAATGTGATCTCAGATTTGTCCCTCTGGTGGTGGGTTCACCACAGGAAAGATGGTGCCCTCCTGTATGCTACACGTGAGGCGGGCTCCACAGAGGGATTATGGTGACCGACTCTCTAGCCCTCACTCTGGAGCCACACAACTCAGTCTTTCCCTGTATGTTCTTGGCACCTCTCGAGTCATTGTGCCTCCACCAGAGCCCAGGGTGAGTACCTGTGAGTGAGTTTATGCATGGGCCCTTGAAGAGGAAGTCTGGGTTTCCAGTCATCTTGTCTCACTGGGATGGATGGATGGGTGGAATCCTTGCTGCTTGTCACTGCCAGATGTTGTGAGGACTCCTCCTCCCAGCACAGGAATCCTGGGCTGGGAAGCCCAGCGTAGGGCGGAGACTCCTCACTCTTCAGGGGGGCCTCTGCCACTGAGGTGTCCCTCCCCATTCTCAAACATTACCTGTGGATTTGGGGTAAGCCTGTTTCACATCTCCACCTGTCCTACCAGTCTTGATGTGGCCTCATTTATATCCTTAATTATAAGGGTTCTGTTCAGCTAATGTTTAGATGATTGTTGAGGGTGATTTTTCCATAATTTAATTGTAATTTTATGTGATCCTGGGAGGCAGCAGGTGTAGCATTTACCTGTTCGACCATCTTGGACCTTCTGACTTTGGATTTCAATGGTCTGACAAGTAATGTCTCTCAGACAAATGAGGTTTGGTTTGGTTTTGTTTTTAAACTAAATCTTTCCCAAATACACAGAAGGATCTTTCAATGATATTTGTAAAATGCTATTAATATGAATCATAGACCATGATTAAGCCTCTTTAGAATATTATAGTGGATAAAGATCTTTGAAGACCTTCCTATGCTTAAAGGTTATTAGAATTAATTTTAACCTTAGGATGGAAACAGGAAATAGCTACACAGCTGTTGCTGTGGGAGGATCCATGGCTGTGATGGAAGTACCAACATTCATGGACCATCCTAATGTAAATAAACTTACTAGCATCTCAGTTAATTTTGTCTGTTTGGACTTTCAAAAGCAGTGTTTTCAGATATGAATATTTTCTACAATCAAAGCTCCTCCGCATGATAGGAGACTAAGCTTTGTCACCCAGAGACTTGGGTTAAATCCAGACCTTGATACTTATTAACTCTCAATACTTGAGTACTTTTTCAGAGCTTCTCTCTTCTACCTCCTACCAGGTAGAATGAAGATATAAACCTGAATTTTAATAGATCCCCTGGGAGGATAAAATGTGAAAACTAATACAAATACTTAGTCCAAAATCTGGTACCCACATGTCAGACTTCCAATACAGCTCAACTATTATTTTAACACCTGCTTTTGGACCATCCCTAAGTCATTATTATTATATCTTAAATAAGTATGGAAACTTAGTATTTAGAGAAAACTCATAATTTTTGTTGTACCATTGGGAAATACATTTGTATTTATTATGAGTACGTGATTGGCAAGGAGAAAATTACTCCTGAAAAATCAGTCTAACCTAGCTTGCAGATTTCTGTTAATATTTCCAGCTTTATCTAGTCAGGTCATATTGACTCAGTATCCCAAGAGGCTACTTAAAATAATTTACTTATAATTTATCCTAATCACACTTCCACAAAGGACTAGGCATCTGCTCTCTGACAAGTTCAGAGTCAATCATCATGGTCATTTGACACAAAATTAATGTAAAACACATAGAGGTCTTTCTATTAAAATTGAATCATTGTAATTTCAGACACTATCCTGATTTCAAATTGTCAGCTTCTAGCACA
Source organism: Rhinolophus sinicus (assembly GCF_057876585.1). Taxonomy (NCBI): domain Eukaryota; kingdom Metazoa; phylum Chordata; class Mammalia; order Chiroptera; family Rhinolophidae; genus Rhinolophus; species Rhinolophus sinicus. Next base: position 82,223,552 of record NC_142502.1, on the reverse strand, counting down.
AAGCTCCTGTCAATCAGCTCAGACAATTGCCAAGGGGAGGCTGAGGCGATGCTTCTGAAGGGAGTGGGCTGGGATCCATGGGGGAGGCCTAAGAGAAGCCAGGGTGACAGGGATGCTTTAGAACACTGACACACGCCCCTCCACCTTCACATTATTGTTGTCACAAGCCACCATAACCAACAGTATTGTGTTCTATCCTACAGCCCTGTTCTTGTTGGAGAAGGCTGTAAACTACTCATCTAAGGAACAGAAGATGACTCCTGAATGGTTCTCTTATCAGTAGTACCCTGGCCACAACACGGTGGAAGAACTCAGGGTTTCCCTCCCAGGCTGTTCTGGCAGACTTTCAGCTAGTCACTCATTTCCATTTTTTCTCAAACACACTCAACCCTCTGCAATGTTGTTAGGATTACTATCAGCAAATAAATATGGTTATTTCACTTCCTTGCCTCAAAACCTCTTCTGGAAAACAGAGCAAGAAATATACCTTACTTGCTCTAATGTAATGAAAACCCTACCTTTTGGCATTTGGATATTGTTATGGGCTGAATTGTGGTCTACAAAATTCATATGTTAAAGTCCTAAAATGGCCCAGGATTTTTTATTATGACTGTATTTGGAGTTAGGGCCTTTAAAGAGGTAATTAAGGTGAAATGATGTCATATATATGATCCTAATCCACTATGACAGGTGTTCTTATAAGAAAAGGAGATTGGGACACAGTTAACACCCTGCCTGGGGGGTGACCACGTGACGACACAGTGACAAGGCAGTGTTTGGCAAACCCAGGAGAGAGGCCTCAGAAAAACAAACAAACCGTCTGACACCTCAATCTTGGACTTCTAACCTCCAGAATGGTGAGAAAATAAATTTTGGTTAAGCCACCCAGTCTGGGTATTTTGTAAGGGCAACCCTAGAAAACTGATATGTTTATATTAAACAAAGAAACATTCACTAAGTTTTATGCCTTATGTACCACTTCATCAGTGAATTAGAATGGAGTATGTGTTTGACAGGCAAAGGATACTAATATATAATTTACTGAGGAACTAAATTTAGTATATAATTATGAGGAAATGTCCACTTCTGTAGTAATCAAAAAAATATAAACCAGAATAACGTTGATTTTTACCATCTACCAAACATTTTTTCCTTTTAATTATTTCTGATTATACCCAGTGTGATTAAAGAAGAAGGTCAAACCCATTACTGGTGGTAGTCTTATTTGCTAGAACTTTCATGGAAAGTAATTAAGAAACCTTTATAAAGAGATTTAACAAAAACAAAATATACTGTGGCCCAGAAATTCCACTTCTCCTAAATGATTTATGAAAGTAATCTTCAAAATTGAGTGTGTATGTGTGTGATTGTGTGTATATGTATATGTACTGGACTGTTTCCTTTAATTTACTGAAGTATTATTTATGCTGAAAAATTAAAAGCCACCTGCAAATATGACCATGGTATACACAGGATCACTTTAATCTTAACTCTGCCTGCCATACTCTGCAAGAACCACCTACTGAAATGCCAAAACCGTGTTCCCTCCAACCTTGTACATATGTGCGTGTACACACACACACACACACACACACACACACACACATTCTTGGCTGTGACCATGGATTTCCCTGCAATTGGCATTAATGGTATTGGCATTTGATATTCTTGCTTTGCCTGGCCTTCGATTCAGCCCTCTTGTATGGACTCAGCTTTAGTATCCTTGGCTCCTTGGGTCTCATGTTATTTCAGTGAGTTGTATCTTAACCTACAGCTCTCTAGAGATGATCCACAAATGTTTCACTGACTTTGTCCCCTAACACAGCTATTCTTAGGTACCAACTCCACACTTTATAACCATTCAATGTATTTGACATATGCTTTAAAAACTTACAGCCATTAAAAATTATGTGCTAAGACTATGTAAGACTGGAGAAAAATAATACAAAAGTTGCATAAACAGGTTACATTTATATGACCAAAAGCATAGGCACTGGAAAAAAGACTAGAAAGAAATGAAGAAAAATATAAACAAGGTCTTTTGTTTCCTCCCTCTTCACATGCTGCTGTAAAGAATCTACTGAATGTAAAAATGTGTTGAAAAGCAAAGTTACTTACACAATACGATATACATAAAATATATATAAAATGTACATCAACAAATATCAAATGCATCTAATGTATAACTGAAATATATCAAATACAAATATAAATATATATAATGCTAATTGATATGCATAAGCAGAAAGAGTACCAACACTTTATGTTTGTTGACTTTTGTCTCTGCATCCAGTAGGGTTAGGTTCAGGGGCAGGAAACATAAAACCCCAAATAGAGGTAGTTTAAACAAGATGAAATTTCATTGCTCTTTTGCCTAAAAATCAGGTGGATGGTTTAGGGTGATATGGTTTTCTTAACGTCAGTTCCTTCTATTATTGTTGCTCTACCCTGCATGACTTAAATGCCAAAATCCATGGGGGTGGCAACCTGCTTTTCTGACAGCTGGCGGAATGATCGGAGAATAAGAGAAAATTGATTTTTTACACTTTGTTAAGAAAGATCTTTAGAAACTTCTATGGACCATTTTACATTGGCCAGAACCTAGTCACATGTCTCCATTCAGCTGAAAGGAAGTCAGAGACATCTAATCTCTATGCAGGATTTCCATGGTCACAGCTAAATATCTATTCATATGGAAGAGAGAGAGAAAAGTTATTGAAGAGAAAACTCACCATTTCTGGCACAGTCTCAAGAATTCCACAAATTTTAAAATATAGCTGTCAAATTTAAGTTGTGGAATTGTGCTCTCTTCATAGGAGTTTGACCACACATTACATTTTTTCTTCAACCTCCATATTCTATTAACATCTCTTTTGGCCTACATCATCTTGATTTGAATTTAATTATTTTATAATTTTATTCATTTTCTACTCTCCTTTAATATATGTATTTTATAACTTATTTGCTCAGAACCAGAAGCATTTATCTGGGTTTTTATTTTTGTTGTTGTTTTCCTGAAGGTTGGGAAAAACACTCAGGCCACACAGGCACAACCCAGAGGTTTAAAGGCATTCAATACTCTGAGGTAGAGCAGTGTATAAATAAATGTCCCAACTTCCCTTTCCTTTGATGGGACAAGTCTGAAGTGTCTTCCACCGATGGCTCTTTAGGGGGTTCCCACTGAGAATGAGCCCCTATTTCCCACAGTAATAACTAGTTCAGTAACATACTGTTTATTGGCTTTATGCTTTTATTCTTTTTTTTTTTTTTCACTCAGCCTACTTCTTAAATTTTGGTCTTAGATAAAGGAGCTGCACCTAAATCGTTTTAAATAAACCTTCTGCATCTAAATCTTTGTTTTGGGCTCTGCTTTTGTCAAAACAAAAACTAAGAAATAAATCACCATTCTTAGGTTCAGTTTGAATTACACCTGTGATTTTTGTCTCATCACCTTTTTTTTTCTCTTCTGTATAGAGTTGTTACAGTTTATTTCCCCCCATCTTTCCAATGCTTGTAAAATTTCATTTGTGCTTTCATTCTCCACTCAGTGTTTTAATTTGTACCCTCTCTTCTTTACCCTTTGTATTACACTCAATATCAACACTGAGATCCTTCTCATGTGTCTTCACACTTCAATATTTAAGTTTCACTGCTAGTGAGAACAAATAGCAATTATTTGTCTGAAATCTGCTGGCTAGTGTATTATCCCACTAATAATAGAAATAAAGACTCCTTTATGTTTCCCTCTTTGTAATAGTCACTTATTTTTACCCAGGGCAGATGACTGAGTTTGAAGAAAGTTCTCTAAATCTTTAATTTACCTAAAAACAGAGGAATATTGAGGGCTATGGTGAAAAGCTCACATTACAGTTATGATATTTTGAAAGTTAATTGTGAAGTATTTCTTATTTTAGAGGTCAGTTTTATTTTGGAGAGTTTCTCTTGCTTCTTAGGTCTTTGGAAGAAGATAGATTTAGAAGGTTTCTTTCCAGGTTACAGAGATAGTGTTTCATTTTGTAAAACTATCATTTTTTTTTTTTTTCCTTTTGCTCTCCCCTAGGTGTATAGGTGTATTTTCTGCTAAAAATTCAATGGCAGGGACTTTCAATACTTGCAGGTACTTAAAGAGGTTAAGGCACACTCATGGGATTGCCAGAGGCAGAGTGGAGCCAGCAATACAATGTTGTAGTTCTGTTAATCCTTCTGTGTTTTTACATATAGTGCTGGAAAAACATCTTGGGTAGAAAGAGTTTGTCTAGAATATGAGAACAATTATAAGAGGCAAGTCTTTGCCTTCTTCAAATATTGTGCTCATGAGCATAGCTCCAATCTTGCTATGGGACACATTTAATAATATAGTAATATCAGTAGTGATAATAGTGCCTAATAGGCTTTTATTAAGTGACCTGCCTTCCTGGTGGTACCCTCTCCCACCCCCCACCCCGTTTTTTTTTTTCTTTTTTCTTTAAGAGTTATGGATTCCAGTACTTTTTAAAATTATGTACTTTAGAAGTATATGAAGAAATGTATTCTGAATAAATTTTGGATATTATAGTATACTCATTATTTCAACTAATGTAATGAAATGTAATAAATTTATAAAAAAGTATGATTAAACTGGGGGATTTTGGGTCAAGATGACAGAGTAGGTAAACATTCTGCTTGCCTCCTCTCACGACCACATCAACATTACAATTAAACTACAGAAAAACTATCACTGAGAATTGCCTGAAGTCTAGCTGAATAAAAGTCCTACATGTGAGGACAAAGAGAAGAAGCTACCAAGAGATGGGTAGGAGGGGTGGAGAAGCGGAACCGGCTGGCCCCAAACCCACTTGTAGCATTTAAGAATTGGGAGGGATATCTTGGTTACAGAGGACCCCTGGAGGAGTGAGGCTCCCCAGCCCAGGGTTCTAGTGCCAGAAATAGAAGACCCCATATTTCTAGCTGTGTAAACCACCAGAAATTGTGGATGAGTGAAAGAGAATGGCTGGAGTTCTAGGTGCTCCTCTTAAAGGGCCCAAACATGGACTTATTTGCTGACAGACTCACTCGCTCTGAGTTCCAGTGCTGGGGCAGCAACTCAAAAGATGCCAGGGACACACAGGGAGGAAAAGAATTGTTTGGCCTCAGGGTAAGGGCTGGAGGGGCTGCTTTCTCCCAGAGAGTAGTGACTGGCAAAAGTGATTGTTCCTTTGGTAAGCCATTTTCCTCTCAGTGTGTAGACTCAGGCAACCACCATATTGGAGTCTCCATCAGCCTGGCTAAAACCATTCACCCTGCCCTGGTTATTTCCTGAGACCCTACCCCACACAACTTGCAGACTCACCCAAGCCTCTTCCACAGCTTTTTTCATACAAATGGACTGTCTTGGCTTAAACTGCAGACTTTCCTAAAATCTCTCAACAGTTGGAAAAAAAAAGCAAACAAGCAAGATCTGGCCTCGGTGTGCCCCATACGTTGTGCTGAGCAGCCCCAAGTCTGGCTCTAGTGGCAGCTGGCCTCAGTTCAAAGCTTGGCCTCTCCCAGGACCTCTAAGCCCAGTGGGAGTGGCTGCCATCTTCAGATTGCTCTGTGGCTCATGCCAGGTGTCCCTGGTCAGGACACAGGCTGCAGCTGAATTTGCACTGTGGTGGGGCCCCTCCCAGGAGGCCCCAGGATTTGAATGCCTGGTGGCCACCTTCAGACATCAGACCAAAGTAGAACATCACCCAGCTGCCTCCTCAGATGACATACCCAAGAGCAGACTGGGCAGGCACAAAATCCCCAAAAAAGTGAATCATGCTCCATAGGGTCAACCCCTGCACAACAGCTCCTCCACTATGGTCAGGGGCAGTCTTCAAAACCAACCAGCCTGAGGGTCAATACCTCCCACTGACAAGCAGCAATCAAGGATCACCTACAACAGGAGGTCACACAGAACCCACAAAAGGGACATACCTGGAGTACTCAGTTCAGGTGACCAAGGAGACTGAGCCACTGGGCACCACAGGATATTTACTACATGAGACCACATTACTAAGCACAAGAGTCATAGCAGTCCTACCTAATACATACAAACAAACACAGAAAGGCAGCCAAATGGGGAGACAAAAAAATGTTTCCAAATTATAAGAACAAAATAAAACTCTAGACAAAGAACTAAACAAAATTGAGACAAGCAATCTACCAGACACATGGTTCAAAACTTTAGCTATAAGAATGGTCAATGATCTAAGTGAGAACCATAACAAAGAGACAGGAAACATAAAAATGGAGATAGAAAACATAAAATAAACCATTCAGAAATAAACAATACAATAACTGAAGGGAAAAATATACTAGAGGGAATTAAAGTAGATTTGATGAAGTAGAGGGTCAAGTCAGCAATTCAGTAGATAAGGTAGCTGTAAACACCTAATCAGCAGAGCAAAAAGAAAACAAGAATCAAAAAAATAAGGAGAGTTTAAGGGACCTATGGGCCAATCTCAAGTGCACCAACATTCGCATCATAGGGTGTACCAAAAGAAGAGAGAGAGAAAGGAATTGAAAACCTATTTAAAGAAATAATGATGGAAAACTTCTATAATCTCATGAAAGAAATAGACATAAAAGCCCTGGAAGCACAGAGAGTCCCAAAAAGATGAATCCAAAGAAGCCCACACCAAGACACATCATAATTAAAATGCCAAAGATTAAAGACAAAGAAAGAATCTTAAAAGCAGCAAGACAAAAGCAATTAGTTGCCTATAGGGGAGCTTCCATAAGACTGTCAGATGATTTCTCAACAGAAACTTTGCAGGCCAGAAGGGTTTGGCAAGAAATATTCAAAGAGATGAAAAGCAAAGACGTATAACCCTGATTATTCTACCCACCAAAGTCATAATTTAGAATCAAAGGATAGATAAAGAGCTTCCCAGATAAGAAAAAGCTAAGAGTCCATCGCCACCAAACCAGTATTACAAGGAATGTTAGAGCAAATTATTTAAGATGGAAAAAAAAAAAAAAAGACAAAAAATATAAATAATGAAATGGCTACAACCACGTATCTAGCAACAATTACTTTAAATGTAAATAGATTAAATGCTCCAATCAAAAGATAGGGTGGCGGAATGAATAAGAAAACAAGACCCTTACATATGCTGCCTATCAGAGACTCAGTTCAGACCGAGAGACACACAGAGACTGAAAGTAAAATGATGGATAAAATATATTTTATGGAAAAAAAAAAAAAAAGCTAGTGTAGCAATACTAATATCAGAGAAAATAGACTTTAAAACAAAAGCTATAACAAGAGACAGAGAAGGATCTAGTAATTTCACTTCTGGGTATTTATCCAAAGAACCCAAAATGTTACTTTGAAAGGACATGTGCATATACTCATTGCAGCATTGTTTATAGTAGCCTACATATGGAGGCAACCTTGGTTTCCATCAATAGAAGAATGGATAAAGAAGTGGTGAAACATACATACAATAGAATATTACTCAGCCATAAAAAGAATGAAATCTTGCCATCTGCAGCAACATGAATGGACCTAGAGGCTATTGTGCTAACTGGAGCAAGTCAGAAAGAGAAAGACATATGTCATACGATTTCACTTTACATGTGGAATCTAAAGAACAAAACACACACACAAACAAACAAACAAATAGAAACAAACTCACTCATACAAGGACATTTTGATGGTTGCCAGCTGGGAGAAAGGTTTGGAGGTTGGTTAAAATGGGGAAGGGATTAAGAACTATAAGTTAGTAGGTACAAAATAGTCATGGGGATGATGTAAAGTATAGCATAAGGAATATAGTCAATAACATTGTAATTATGTATGGTGTCAATGGGTACTGGTACTTGATTTATCAGCTGATCACTTCATAAGTTATATAAATGTCTAATTACTCTGTTGTACACCTCAAACTAATATAATTTTGCACGTCAATTGCAATTAAAAAAATAAAACAATGATTTTTAAAAAGTCTGTATTGTATTGGCAGAACTCTAGACACACATATCGATAGAACAGTATAGAGAATGTAGAAATAGACCAACACAAATTTGCCCAAATGACTTTTAACAAGCATGCATAGGCAACTGTAGGCAATTCAGTAGGCAAATGGTGCTGGAGCAACTGGGACAAAATAATAAGAAAAACAAACTTCAGCCTAAGCATCACACCTTATTCAAAAATTAAGTTAAAATGGATCATGGCCCTAAATGTCAAACTATAAAACTATAAAACTTAGGAGAAAATATTCAGGATCTAAGTCTAGGTCAAAGAGTTCTTAGACTTGAAATGAAAAGTATGATCTAGAAAAGGAAAAACTGAGAAATTGGGCTTCATTAAAATGAAAACATTTTGCTGTGCAAATGACTGTTAAGAGGATGAAAAGATAAGCCACAGAGTTGGAGGAAATATTTGCAAACCACATAACTAACAATGAGCTAGTATCTGGAATACATAAAAAGAAATCTCAGAACTCAACCATAAAAAATACAAATAATTGAATGCTCAAAAGATGGCCCATTTAATGGGCAAAGACATGAAGAGACATTTTGTGGAAGAAGATAGACAACTGGCAATTAAACACATGAAAAGATGCTCAATAGTGTTATCTGTTAGAGAAACACAAACTAAAACCACAATGAAATAGACTACATAGAATGGTTAAAATACAATGACAACACCCAATGCTGGTAGGGATACAGAGAGAAACTGGATCACTTAGACACTGGTGGTGGGAATATAAAATGGTATAGCCACTCTGAAAACAGTTTGGCAGTTTATTTAAAAACTAAACATGCAACTACCATATGACCCAGTCCTGGGCACTTACCAAGAGAAATGAAAACTTATGTTTACACAAAACCCTGGATGTACATGAAGGTTTATAACAGTTTAATTCACAAGAATACAAAACTGGCAATAATCCAGGTGTCTTTCAACAGATGAGCAGTTAAAGCAACTGTGATACATCCATACCATAGAGTACTACTCAGCAAGAAAATGAAATAACTATTGATACACACAATAGCTTGGATGAATCTCCAGAAAATTATTATGAGTGATCAGACCCATTCCCAAAAGGTTACATACTCATACTGTCTGATTCCTTTCTCAAAATGGCAATGTTACAGAAATGGAGACCAGATTAGTGGTTGTTCAAAGAGGTTAAGAGAGGGCAGGGGCACGAGGAAAGTAGGTGAGGCTACAAAAGGGCAACATGAGTTTCCTTTTGATGAAGGAAATGCTGTTTATCTTGACTGCATCAATGTCAGTCCTGGTTGTTGACACTGTACTACAGTTTTGCAAGATGTTACCATGAAGGGACCAGGGTATAAAGGACATGGGTTCTCTCGGTATTATTTAGAACTGCGTGAGAATTTACAACTACGTCAAGATAAAATATTTAATTTAAAAAAAGAATGAATAACCATTTCTCGTAAATTTCCATGACTTCTTAATGACATTCTTTTTTGTGTAAGTCATCAACTTAACTGTAACTATAGCTTAAAAATCATCACAAATAATCCACTAGTACTCATGATAAGGAATGGGCATGTATAGTGAAGATGTAAAACAAAAACAGAGACATCATCAAAATGGCGGCATGAGGTGAGCCTCTGTAAATCTCCCCTGGAATTTACAACCAATCAAACAACTATAACTCCACAAAGGACTCCCAATCGAACAACTATAACTCCACAAAGGACACCCTGCACAGCAGACAGGCAAGATGAAGAGGCCCACTACTGAATTCACCTAAAGGTGGACGAATCATGCGAGTGGGGGAGGAGGAAAGGGAGAAGTGCGGAGACGGAACTGCACAGGCGAAGGACGCAGACCTAGCTCAGTGCTCCGAGCTCGCTGCTTCCCGGAACTACCGCAGCTGCGGAAGAGGGAAGAACCCGGACTGCTAGGGCTCCGTTTATGGCCCACAGGGTTGAGGGGACAGCATATAACATGGCTGAACACAAAGCTCAGAGCAGAGACCTCAGAGAAAAGAGGGAAGAAGGCTGAAAACGGTGGTTTAAGCCCTCACTGCCGAGAGGAGAATGGAAGCCTAAGTCTCTGAGACTAGCCGCCTCCTCCCTAACCTCCGAGAGCTCACCCCGTCTCCACCTGCCTGATGCTAGAAGCAGAACAGTAGCAGTGTCAGATCAATATAACAGAATATTTGCTGTTCTTAGAACTGTGGAACGCAGACACAGAACTGCAGCCCAACTAGTTCAGGCAAAGGGGAGGGAGCTGTGGAAGCAGGACCGGCTGTGGTTGTGGTCATCGCCATTGCTCTGGGCCACCTCTCACAACTCATCCCGCCCTGACCCCACCTATCTGGGCGGATCCCTGCAGGAGTAAAAACTGATGAAACATACGGGCTCTGAATCTGGTGCAGGAAGAGCTTTGGAATTTCAAAAGCTAGCTGCATACCTACATGGACACTGCGCCCTGGGACCCAGGTGAACTATTAACAGAGGAGAAGCCCCTCTCCCAGGGAGTCCTGCCATTGTGTGAGAAGCTGGAATAGTGCGGAGAAAACATAACACTACCGTGTGTGAGAGAAAAAAAGGCTGCAGTCGGAGAGAAAATAAAACATTCTACCAACAAGTACTGGAAAACAAAAGAAAGACCTCTTCCTATGAACCTGTTGCACAAATCACTCCTGTAGATGTCTAGAAAGAGAAATAATAAATCAGTAATTGCCATGAATAACCAAGGCAACAAGACAGTTCAGAAAGAATGTGAAAAGGCTCCAGAAAAGGAACTTAAAAATATGGAAACATGTGACTTAAATGACAGAGAATTCAAGATTGCAGTTCTGAAAAAACTCAATGAGATGCAAGACAATACAGAAAGGCAGTTTAATGAACTCAGAAACACAATCAAAGAACAACATGAGCATTTTATGAAAGAGATTGAAATTTAAAAAAAGAACCAAATAGAATTTCTGGAGATTAAGAACTCAATAGAAGAAATCAAGAATGAAATAACCAGCTTAGGTAGTAGAGTTGACCAGATGGAGGAAAGAATCAGTGACATGGAAGATAGAAAACTGGAAATTACACGGATGGAAGAAGAAAGAGACTTGAGACTTAAAAGAAATGAAAGAACTCTACAAGAACTTTCTAAATCCATCAGAAAGAGCAATATAAGAATAATGGGGATACCAGAAGGAGAAGAAAGAGAGAAGGGAACGGAGAATATGTTCAAACAAATTGTCGATGAGAACTTCCCAAACTTGTGGACAGAACTGGATCCTCGAATCCAAGAAGCAAATAGAACACTTAATTACCTCAATCCAAACAGGCCTTCTCCAAGGCACACGATATTGAAGCTGTCTAAAATCAACAACAAAGAAAGAATCCGCAAAGCAATCAGGGAAAAGAAGATGGTAACCTACAAAGGAAAGCCCATTAGATTATCATCAGATTTTTCAGCACAAACTACAAGCCAGGAAGGAGTGGAACCAAATATTCAAACTATTGAAAGAGAGAAATCATGAGCCAAGAATAATATATCCAGCAAAGACATCCTTTAGATATGAAGGAAGAATAAAGATCTTTACAGACAAACAGAAGGTGAGGGAACTTTCTAATACACGACCTGCACTACAAGAAATACTAAAGGAGGCAATTCAACCACAATCAACAGGGAAAAATTGTGGCAACCAAAACATGAAAAAGAGGAGAGTAAAGATCTGAACCGGTATCGGAATGGAGAAAGTAAGCCTGAAGAAAATGGAATACTGTAATATAAAACTTTCTTTTACATAAACTTAAGGGTAACCAGTCAAATAAAATCCAGAACTGAAATACATACTGTAATAAAAGAAGAAACAGAGGGAAACATCATAGAACACCACCACACAGGAATAATAAACAACAACAAAAAGGTAAAGAAACAATGGAGACACAGCCTTACCAGAAAACTAAAGATAGAATGTCAGGAAATTCTCACATATCAATAATTACCCTAAATGTAAATGGATTGAACTCACCAATAAAAAGGCACAGAGTAGCAGATTGGATCAAAAAACTAAACCCAACCATATGCTGTCTCCAAGAGACACATCTCAGCTACAAGGACAAGCATAGATTCAAAGTGAAAGGGTGGAAATTGCCTCTTCAAGCAAACGGTATCCAGAGAAAATCAGGTGTAGCCATAATGATATCAGATGAAACAGACTTCAGGGTGAAAAAGGTAACAAGAGACAAAGATTGACATTTCAAAATGGTAAAGGGGACTATACAACAAGAAGACATAACAGTCATCAATATTTATGCCCCCAATCAGGGACCACTGAAATATGCCAAGCAACTACTAACAGAACTAAAGGAAGAAATTAACCAAAACATAATTATACTAGGGTACTTAAATACATCATTGACAGCTATGGATAGATCATGCAAACAGAAAATAAATAACAAAATAGCAGCCCTAAACGACACATTAGATGAAATGGACATTACTGACATATATAGAGCACTTCATCCTAAATCATCAGGCTATACATTTTTTTTTCTAGTGTACATGGAACATTCTCAAGGATAGACCATATATTGGGACATAAAATCAGCCTCAGCAAATTTAAGAAGATTGAAATCATACCGTGCATACTCTCTGATCACAAGGCTTTGAAATTGGATATCAACTGCAAAAAGAAAGCAGGAAAAAATACAAATACATGGAGATTAAACAATATACTTTTAAAGAACAACTGGGTCAAAGAAGAAATTAGAGGAGAGATCAAAGATACATAGCAACAAATGACAATGAAAATACATCCTACCAAAATTTTTGGGATGCAGCAAAAGCAGTTTTAGAGGGAAATTTATATCATTACAGGCCTATCTCAAGAAACAAGAAAACTCCCAAATAAATAACCTCATGTTACACCTTAAAGAACTAGAAAATGAAGAACAAATGAAACTGAAGGTCAGCAGAAGAAAGGAAATAACAAAAATCAGAGCAGAACTAAATGAAATAGAGAACAAAAAGACAATAGAAAAATTAGTGTGACAAAGAGCTGGTTCTTTGAAAAGATTAACAAAATTGAGAAACCCTTGGCTAGACTCACTAAAATAAAAAGAGAGAAGACACTAATTAACAAAATCAGAAATGACAAAGGGGAAGTTATCACAGACACCAGAGAAATACAAAGGATCATCCAAGAATACTATGAAGGACTATATGCCACCAAATTCAATAACCTAGAAGAAATGGACAAGTTCTTAGAAACATATAGCCTTCCTTGGCTGAACCATGAAGAACTGGAAAATCTAAACAGACCGATCACCAGTAATAAAATTGAATCAGTCATCAAAAACCTTCCCAAAAGCAAAAGTCTGGAACCAGATGGCTTCACTAGTGAATTCTACCAAACCTTCAAAGAGGATCTAATACCAATCCTGCTCTAACTCTTCCAAAAAATTGAAGAAGAGACAGTACTCCCTAACTCATTTTATAAGGCCAACATTACCCTGATATCAAAACCTGTTCAGGACAACACAAAAAAAGAAAACTACAGACCAATATCTCTGATGAATACAGATGCAAAAATCCTAAACAAAATTCTAGCAAATCGAATACAACAATGCATTAAAGAGATTATTCATCACGACCAAGTGGGGTTCATCCCCGGGGCACAAGGATGGTTCAACATCTGCAAATCCATCAATGTGATAACATCACATAAACAAAATAAAGGACAAAAATCATATGATTATATCAATTGATGCAGAAAAAGCATTTGACAAGATACAACATCCATTTATGATTAAAACACTTAACAATATAGGTATAGAAGGAAAATACCTTAACACAATAAAGGCCATATATGACAAACCCTCAGCTAATCTCATAATTTATGGTGAAAAACTGAAGCCCTTTTCTCTATATCCAGGAACACGACAGAGCTGTCCCCTATCACCTCTGCTTTTCAACATCGTGTTGGAAGTCCTTGCCAGAGCGATCAGTAACGAGAAAGAAATAAAAGGCATCCAAATTGGGAATGAAGAAGTTAAATTGTCACTCTTTTCAGATGACATGATGCTATATATAGAAAACCCTAAAGACTCCACCAAAAAGCTACTAGAAACAATCAATGAATACAGTAAAATTCCTGGCTACAAAACCAATGTACAATAGTCCATTGCATTGCTATATACTAACAATGAAATCTCAGAAAAATAAATATAAAAAACAATTCCTTTTGCAATTGCAGCAAAAAGAATAAAATAACTACAAATATACTTAACCAAGGATATGAAAGACCTATATGCTGAAAACTATAAGACATTTTTAAAAGGAGTTGAAGAAGACAAAGAAATGGAAAGACATTCCATGCTCATGGATTGGAAGAATCAACATAGTTAAAATGGGTATCTTACTGAAAGCAATATACAGATTTAATGAAATCCCCATCAACATCCCAATGGCATTTTTTAAAGAAATGGAACAAAAAATCATTAGATTTGTTTGGAACCACAAAAGACCCCGAATAGCAAAAGTAATCTTAAGAAAAAAGAACAATACTGGAGGTATCACACTTCCTGACTTTAGCTTGTACTACAGGGCTACAATAATCAAAACAGCATGGTATTGGCAGAAAAACAGACACATAGACCAATAGAATAGAATTGAGAACCCAGAAATAAAACCACACAAATATGCATAGATAATTTTTAACAAAGAAGCAAAAAATATACAATGGAGAAAATACATCCTCTTCAATAAATGGTGCTGGGAGAATTGGAAAGCCACGTGCAAAAGAATGAAACTGGACTGCTATCTGTCACCATGTACCAAAATTAATTCAAAATGGATCAAAGACTTAAGCATAAGGGCTGACACAATAAACTGCATAGAGGACATAGGTACTAAAGTTATGGACCTTGGGTTCAAAGAATGATTTATGAATTTGACTCCAAAGGCAAAGGAAGTAAAAGCTAAATTAAACGAATGGGACTATATGAAACTTAAAAGCTTCTGCACAGCAAAAGAAACCATCGACAACATAAAGAGGCAACCAACTGAATGGGAGAAAATTTTTGCAAACATTGCCTCTGATTATGGGCTAATATCCAAAATATACAAGGAAGTCATAAAATTCAACAACAAAAAAACAAGCAACCCAATTGAAAAATGGGCAGATGACCTGAAGAGACATTTCTCCAAAGAGGCCATACAAATGGCACATAGACATATGAAAAAGTGCTCAACATCACTAATCATCAGAGAAATGCAAGTAAAAACCACAATGAGATATCACCTCACCCCAGTTAGAATGGCTGTCATCAACAAGACAAATAGTAACAAGTGTTGGAAAGGCTGTGGAGAAAAAGGAACCCTCATACACTGTTGGTGGGAATGCAGATTGGTACAGCCGTTATGGAAGGCAGTGTGGAGGTTCCTCAAAAAATTACGATTAGAATAACCATATGACCCAGCAATCCCTCTACTGGGTACCTAACCAAAAAATCTGAAAACATTTATACATAAAGACACGTGTGCTCCAATGTTCATTGCAGCTTTGTTTACGGTGTCCAAGACTTGGAAACAACCAAAATGTCCTTCGATAGATGAATGGATAAAGGAGTTGTGGTATATATACACAATGGAATACTATTCGGTGGTAAGAAAAGATGATATAGGAACATTTGTGACAACATGGATGGATTTTCTGAGTGTAATGCTGAGCGAAATAAGTCAGACAGAAAAAGCAGAGAACCATGTGATTTCACTGATATGTGGTATATAAACCAAAAACAACAAAAGAACAAGACAAACAAATGAGAAACAGAAACTCATAGACACAGATAATAGTTTAGTGGTTACCAGAGTGTTAGGAGGGTAGAGGGTGGGAGATGAGGGTAAGGGAGATCAAATATATGGTGATGGAAGGAGAACTGACTCTGGGTGGTGAGCACACAATGGGATGTATAGATGATGTAATACAGAATTTTACACCTGAAATCTATGTAATGTTACTAACAATTGTCTCCCCAATAAAAAAAAAAGTCAAAGGTGGCATAATAGCACTATTTTCTTTCCATGTCTCTTCAGAATAGTCTTTTGTGTATTCTGACAGAATCTATAATCAATCTTCCATGCATAATGGAAAATATAACTATGTATTACATTTTAAAAACAAGTAATTGATATTGTCACAACACTTTTAAGAAAAGTCATATTGGTAACTTACCAATATTGCTGCCAGAGTGTCCCTCGCTATATATATATATATATAGGCTTCCCTTTGCAGCTTCTGGTATTGACCCAACGTGACCTCATAAGCCTCAAGCAAGGCAATGCTGATGAGATTACAAATCATTTGTGGCAACTCCCTGTCTCTAATACTTTGACATTCTTGGTATCCAATAACCACCTTCATTACAAGATAGAGTACAACATGTGAATTTCTCACTGACTGTAATTGGTATACTTCTATGTATATGACAAATCATTTCAACTTGCTAAATGTATTATTTAAAGCTTATATTATGTTATGTCATATTATGACACAATGTCATAAAATATCATACATCATAATTGTGTAACATCTGAAAAATTCCATTGCCAACAAAAACTCAAGTCAAGTGACATGGATTCACTGTGAATAATTAAATGCATTCAAGGTTAGCATCATGTCATTGGTTTAAATTAGCCCACTGGACTTATTTTGTTGATTTTCTAACTTTGACACAATCAAATGAGAACATCAGAAGCATTTATTCCTACTTTCTACTCTACATTCCCTTTAGTAGGGATTTGCATCTCAGACTAAATATTTTACTTCCAAGAATCTTTGCAATTAAAACAAAAGACAGTATCAATATAACATAATTCACCATTTTTGTTTCTTTATGACTTGAAAAAGTTAAATTTTTTTCATAAGGTAATATATTGCTCAATATTGAATCTTATATTCTATTTTTATAAACTGAATACGGCATAATATTGATTATTTATTAGTTTTCAATATTAGTTTTTTTTGTATATACTACCTTAAACGCCTGCTCTATAATTTTGAATTTTAGTTAAAATTTTTATTTTTGACCCTGATGAAAATGTAACCACTTGAAATTTTATGGAAAGACATGTACTTACACTACTTAATTTATTACAATATATGGTTTCAAGACCGTTTCTTACCTTAATGAACAATAGTTTCTTGGGAAAAATATATTCAAATCATATATCTGATAAGGGCTTAATATACAAAATACATAAAGAACTCATAACTCAAGAGCAAAAAAACAAATGATCCAATTAATAAATGGGCAAAGAACCTGAATACACATTTTCGCAAAGAAGGTATATATGATGCTCAACATCATAAGTCATTAGAGAAATGCAAATTTAAGCCCCAATGAGACATCACATGCCAATCAGTATGGCCATAGTAAAAAAGACAAGGGATAACAAATGCTAGCATGGATGTGAAAAAAATTGGGACCCTTGTGCACCAATTTACTTGTGTAGTCACTATAGAAAACAGTATGTAGGATACTCAAAAAATTAAAATTAGAACTACCTTCTGATCCAGTGATTCTACTACTGGGAATATATCCAAAAGAAATAAAAACACTAAACGAAAAAGATATCAGCACTTCCATGTTCATAACAGCATTATTTACAATAGACAAGGTATAGAAACAACCTAAGTGTCCATTGTTAAATGAATGGATAAAGAATTTGTGATATACGTCACATACATATACAATGGAATATTATTCAGACATAAAAAAACAAGAAATTACTACCATTTCTGACAACATGAATGGACCTTGAAGGTATCATGCTAAGAGGAATCAGAGAAAGACAAATACTATACGAACTCACTTATATGTGGAATCTTAAAAAAACAAACAAAACAACTCTTAGATCTATCACACACATGGACACACAGGACATTCCTCTCTGTGTGTGTGTCTGTGTGTGTGTGTGTGTGTGTGTGTGTGTGTGTGAGAGAGAGAGAGAGAGAGAGAGAGAGAGAGAGAGAGAGAGAGATATCAGACTTGTGGTTACCAAAGATAGAGTGTATGGGGAAGGTAAATTGGAGGCAGGTGGTCAAAAGATACAAACTTCCAGTTATAAAATAAATAACTACTTGGGATGTAATATACAACATAATGACTATAGTTAATGCTGTAGGATATACTGGAAATTTGTTAACAGAGTTAGTGAATCCTAAGAATTCTGACCACAAGGAGAAAAAAGTGTTTTTTTCCTCTTTCTTTCTTATTGTGTCTATATGAGATGCTATATAGTAGCTGATTCTAGTATGGTAATCATTTCACACATATGTGAATCAAACCATAATACTGTATGCTGTAAACTTATACAGTGATGTATGTCAATTATTTCTCAATAAAATTGGAGAAAAAAACAATATCTTCCTATCTTACTGTATTAATTTAAGAACACATTGGCCATATGAACTTTCTAAAGGTCAGAAATTTTGCTTTCTTTTTACTGGTCTATAAAGAAACAGATTTTTCCACAACGATTTTTTTTGTCTGCAACTAAGGAAATCAGTGCATATAAAAATCTGAGGTTAGTTTTCATATTCAAAATGTATCTTCTTTAAATTACTAACTTTATAATGTTATATACATAGATTCCACTATATTTGCCAGTTATTCTAGGAAATTATGCGAGTGATTTAATCTATCTCATCAATATTCAACTCATCATATAGTTGCATGTATATATTTTCATTTATAAATGTAAGATTATGCCTAGATGTGGATAAAGGCTAAAAAATAGAGATAAAAAATAAGTTATTCCCAGCAATACTATGTATGAAAAATTCAGTGAAAGCTTTTTTATATATTAGATCAAAACATGAACATATTTTAAAAAAAAAATATATATATATATATAGTAATTATATAAGTGAACAGATATAAAAGAAAAGAATCCCTAAGGACCCTCAAATATTTAGGAAGTGTTATTCTAGAAAAATTATAAAGCTCTGTGACCAAAGTTTTTCCTTCGAATATCTACTTACCCATGATGACAAATGATTGATTTTTAATAGAGTACCTTTAGCTCTAGAAAGGTAAAAATCAGGTAAAAAAAAATCCCACAAAATATTGGAACCCCTTTTAGAATGACACATTAGTGGGTAAGTAGGAAAAAAAAATCAGCTAACAGAGAAAACCGATAGAAATACCTTCCTGTAAGGGTGTTACCATTGAGTGAAACTGAAAAGGAAATGTCTCTCATTCACACAGGGTATGGGTCTATATTCATAATATCAATTGCCCCTAAGCCTCTTAAGCCAAACATTTCTTTCTGTAGTCCTGTTTGACAGTGATCCCACAAACCTGAGAGGTATGAATGTGCATATGAATATAAACGTATAGAATAATATTAAAAAAGACTTCATGTATTGGAATTAGAGAAAGAATGTATATGTGTTTAATATGTTTGTATATATAAAAAAGAGATATTTGAGAAGGAGCAGGAGGTAATAGAATTTGACTGAATCAAAATATAGAAGCTTTATGTTAAATACATAACAATTAAAACACATCAGAAATCAGATTACATAAAGTAAACTGGAAGAACTATCTGAGAAATCACAGATTCCTGCAAATGAGAGGAACAAGTAATAGTATTTTAAGACACAGATAGAAGAGAACGAGAAAGTTCAGTGTATTATAATCAATGTTTGAGAATGAAATAACAGACAAAATGAGAAAATTACATTTTTGATATTATAAGAGCTTCTAGAATTGATGAAAAATGCTAGTTCACAAATTTAGTAAATCTTAAAATTCCAAAGTAGAATAAATAAAACTAAATTCACACATAGACATTTCATGGTAAAAAACAGCAGTACATCAAAGATGAAGTGTAAGTCTTAGAAAGAAACAGATTCCCTACAGAGTTTAGAGTCAAGACTGACTTCTTCATAACAATAATAAAAGCAAATTGAATATCATCAACATAATGAGAGAAAATATTTGGCGACATATCCAGTGAAAGTATCTTTCACTGAAAACGGCAAAATAGAAACAGTTTAGATAGATAATAACAGAGAATGACTATTAACAGATGGACAAAATGAGGTTCTAAAATGAGATTCTGAAGAATGTATTTTAGAGAAGAGAAAATTTATCCAAAGTAGAAGGTTTGAGTGCAAGAAAATGTAAGAAGTCAAAAAATAGGACAGGATACATTGAAAGGAAAATAGCATATGGAACAATGAATTCAATCTCTAAATTCAGGAGCAAACTGAAAAATGACTGGATATTAACATATGATTTGAGAGGGATACTGGAATTAATTCATTCTGGTTCCATTGTGTTATTCTGGATGAGGTTTAATATATTGGAGATTGTATGTTTTGTTAAATTAAATGTGATACACTCAGGCCCAGATTTATCAGCTCAAATAAACTTCAGACAAATTATCAGAATTGGTAAGAAGTTTCATAATCATGCTGGAAATATTAATATACAAATCTTAATTTCTATACAATAAAATTAAACATTAAGAACAATTACATTAAATTAAAAAAAAATTCATCATGTGCAAAAGCAACAGAAAATACAGTAAGACACCTAAACTTAAAAGATGTGAAAGACATATAGAAAAACATCAAGCTTATTGAAGGGTATTAAGGAAGAGCCAAATAAATAGAAAGATATGCCATGTACAAGGATAGGGAACTAAGTCTCCTAAAGATGTTAATTCCTTTCCAAATAATATATCAATTCAATGTATATGAAGGAAAACAGGACCAAGGGACTCTAAGATGGTCCTGAGTAGGAAGAAGAAACAAAAGGCCTTGCATGACTAGATAGCAGGATTTAGTTAATAAGCTATGAAAATTAAGTTGATGAAAAATTGGTGATAAAAACTGAAACCTAAATCTCTTCACATATCATACATAAAATCTGTTCCTGGTTAATTAATATGGAAGGAAAAGATACCATTTTTAAAAGAAAACTTATGGGAAGATTTTTATCACCTCAGAATAGGAAAGGATTTCTTGTATAAAACACAAAAATCACATTCTGTAAAATTGATCATTCTATCACATTCAAGAACAACCTATATTTAGCACTCATCACAAAAAAAGAGTAAAGAGAGATGAAACAAACCAGGGGATGATTTGAAAAAAACAAATAAAAATGATAAAAGAAGTATCTAGACTATATGAAGAACCTTTACAAAAGAACACAAAACACTACCCAATAGAAAAACAGGCAAAGATCATGCAAGTATTTCCCAAAAAAGAAAATGGCATTAGCCAATAAATCTATGAAAATATAATGAATTTCATTACTAATCATACAATGCAAATTAAAACCGTAATAAAACTTGATTTCATATTTGATTAGTTGTCAAAAATACGGAGTAATAAGGACTATAATAATATACTAGGTCATTTAGTGTGTCTGTTTAGAAAAATGGTTTATCTCAGAAAATTGAATGTTGTCATTCCCGATAATGCAGCACTGGGAAGCAATAACGAGAATGTTCATGGCAGTGTTTTTCACAAGAGCAAAAAATGAAAAACATCCAAATGTTTATATACAACAAAATGGACTTTAAAAAACCTGATATATTTATTAGTGAAAATGAACAAGCTACAGATACAATATGAATGAACTTAAAATTAAAAATATACACATTCTAAGTCCCTTTTTCTACAGTTTTGAAAGAAACAAAACTAAACAATGCATTGTTTTGAGATACATATATAAGTGATAACAGAAAAGCAAGGTGATGGTTATCATTCAGTTCAGGATACCATATCTGAGAAGGATGATAGGGGAATATTACTGGAAAGAGATGCATGGGAGCTTCACACATGTAATGTGTGAGTTTCATGTGTTTTTTATTTTATAAATATTCTTTAAACTACATATTAATGATAGAAATTCTTATGTGCATGACACTTGTCATAGCAATAAAGAATAATAAAAGCAACTGTTAGGATAATGAGATTATTGCATTTTTAATTGTTAAAAATTCCTTTTGACTATACTCTATTGTGTTTATATTAAATACCAGAGGAACTGATTCATTTGTTAGATAATTTTCAGATAAGAAATAGTAGCTAACATTCATTACACATACACTAAAAAATAACTTTAATAATAAATAGCTTCACCAAAAATTGATGCTAAGAAGTAATTTTTTCTAAGAAATCTAATCATTGATACCTTTTTTTTTTTTTTACAAAGTGCCTCATTTAAAACATGTGTAAATCTATGTATAAAACTCATACGGATTAAACAGAATAGCTAACAGAACAAGCACAAATGTATCTAATTTAGACCTGGAATTAACTGATGTGATTTAGCCCACCTCCTACCTAAATGAGTATACTTTTTCCTCCTTCTCCAACTAAACCAGTAATTACTACTAAGCAAATACTTTATTTTTCTAATCACTAACTAGTCAATATTTGCTTAGGTGCCTCTTTATTCTTTGTGTCTCCACTACAACTTTAATCCTGGTAGAGAAAGATGTGTCTTATACATCTCAAGATGACAAGATGAGCACCTCATCTAAATGCATCCGAAAGATCTCAGTGATGAGAGCCAAACAGATCTGAACAAGCACGCGTGAATAACAGTGGTAGCTAGGTGGAGGGAGCCTAGTTCCCTCTACCATAACCCCTATCCAGGCGTCAGTCTGGGAGTCTAGTTAGAACTCCTGATGCCATGCTATAAATGCCTCCTGAGATTTCTTATATCCTTCTATCCCCTGCAGAGGTTCCACATCTTTTCAGTTGTCTGGCTAGAATGCTAAATTATACACTTAACTGATTTTTTTTATTGGCTACTTATTATTTGCAAAATAACGTAGGAAATAAAGAAGAGGTCCATTACATTCTAGAAGAGACAGGTATGTGACTGACTACAGTAAAGGTAGACTGAACCAAGCATCATCACTTTTTAAGGTGTTAGTTCAAGAATGGGGTGTGAATTCTGAGTTGGGGACATGAAAGTTTGAGTAGATCCCATCATGTACAAGTTGTGTGTGTGTGTGTGTGTGTGTGTGTGTGTGTGTGTGTATTCACATGCGCACTTGAAAAGTAAAAAGAATTATATACAGAGTAAAAACAGGGAGATGTGAAAACACATATGATGTGCTGAGATAGTAAATAGATCAGGCTGAACATAAGGTTTATAGAATCAGTATGTGGGGGAAATGAAGTAGGAAGTGAAGCGTCAAGCCTGCCCATGAGAATCCAGATCCCAGGTAAACAAAAATGCCATATAATATATGCATGTTACAGGAGCCAATAAGTGAAGTCCTTTCAATCTGTTTCACTCGGGTCCCACTCTCGCCTAAAGGTGACGCGCTTCAGAAATTGTACAATCTACACTGTCAGGATGGATCCAGGCTTAACTCTGAGAAATAGGTTGCAATTACATCTCTATAACTGCCTGTCCTTCACAGACTAGGGGGAGCCTTGAATAGGAACATTCCATATTTCCATGAAATATTACATCTATCCTTCTATTGAATTTTGTCCTGACTATAAAATCTGTCATTAAAATCAAGTGGATAACAGGCATAGTATACAAATAGGACTTTTCACCCTCTCTTGTCAACTTGATTATTATTTTAATTTCCATGCCCTTAATAGTTAACATTCTATAATACCTTATTTCTGAAGTCAAACTAGCATATTTGATCATAACTCTCCAAATTTAAATTTAATTATGATCAACATATTATATTAATTTACTATTATATTATTTTAGTTTTGTCATTTGTTGCATGGTTCTGATTTTTCCTGCTGAGCCTCTGTGAAACTGAGGTAATCTTGAAAGTCTCAGCTCTATTCCCCTCAGATTAAAAAAAATGACAGGAAGACATTATTTATTTATTTGTATGTGGAGTATCCTAGACCAGGAGTAGTTGACAAATAAATGACCAACTTGAAAGATTAGATTTTGTAGCCTGTTCCAATTTCTCACTTTATGGCTTCCAAACCATTACCTTGAAATTCAGTTGTTCCCTCTCTGCCTTACTGATTGCTGAAGTCTCTAAGTGGCCTTAATGTTAAATCTAAGGTGCTAAATTTTATAACAAGATCAATTTCCACAACATTTTTACTGCCAAATACATTTTTTAAAGGATGTGTTAAATTTGAGTCTGTCTGAAGCATGATGGCTAACAGGTCCTTTCAGAAGAAAACAAGTAGTGCACTTGTGTGAATATTTTTCTGACACTAGCTTACAATACTAGATTATTACAAATGGCAGGGACATAGCACTACCAGTGAGGTGACACAGGAGAATTTATCATCAGAAGTAGGTAGCTTTATAGAATATTGGTATTACTGTACCTACATTCTTCTAAAAAAATGAGGATCTAAGCTCATTTATCATTTAGCCAGACACTCACTTGCACAATGTCTCCGTCACCCAGCCTTCAGAGCTCTGCTGAAAATGACATTTTTTTCTTTAATGGTATTCAGCTGCTGCAGTGAACAATTTAGCAGTATGCTGCATCATATATGTATCTGTAAATTAAAAGGGCGGGAGAGGCTTGAAATAAAAACAATTCTATGCAAGCCATCATCCCTGAGAACAAATTGAGTAAATTTGATGGTTTTATGTAATATTCTATGCCTTCACTTTGACATGAATCTCCTCTGAGAAAAGGAGCAGCCTCAGGAAATTCACAAAAGCTAAAATTGCAGGGTCTTCCTTTTGCCACCTTTGCAGAAATAGGCTTCTTATTAATTTGATTCTGATATTTGTCGTGAAGTAAACATGAAATATAATGGATGCTAGACAATATGGCCCTGCCTCCTGCTTTTGTAAGTAAAGTTTTATTGGAATATAGTTACTCTTGTTCATTTGTGTATTGTGTACAGTTCCTTTTGTGCTACAAATGGCAAAGTTGAGTAGTCACGATAGAGATGGTATTTCCCTCAACGCCAAAAATATTTACTTTCAGGCCTTTTACAGTACAGTTTTACAGTAAAGGTTTACTGACCCCTGCATTGGATTGGCCATCTTGTGTACTCTCTAGATGTCCTGGTTTGTGTCTGGCTAAAGAACATGAAAGAATAGGAAGAAAGGTAGAAAGCTAGTAGGGATAAGAATGTCTAGAAAATATATTGGGATAATGACCATTCCACAATTCCGATAGAGTATGGTTTAAATGCTTTCCTAGGAGTAGAAATAGAAAATTCAAGGGACGCTACATGTAAGAGGAAGAGAATATTTCTAGTAATCAGGAGGTCCTGCTTTTTCTTCCTGTTGCCTTCCCTGCACTGTATTTGGGCCTTGTGTTTCCCTCTTTTGACTCAGCCCCTGGTCCTTCCCTCAGGGAATTACACTTACCCAGACCTATACTGCTCCCCTCAGGGGCTGTAGAGGTCCTGCAGACAGGGAAGTAACTCCTGACAGATAATAAAGATAAAACTACTAAGCGAAACAAAACGAAACAAACAAAAAAATGTGTTCCTTACTATTATGTAACTGGAAGAAAGTCTAAAATTGCCTTTGACAGATTGGTGCCTCTAAAAAAAAATAGTGTAAAGCTCACTATGCTATAGTGATGATATATTTAAACATCTCTTTAGAAAGTGGTTCAAGAACTTGGATGAAGAGAAATCTGTAGTCATGATATGACTACACTATTTTACTTACAGTAAAACAATAAAAAACATTTTCTTCTTCTAAATCTTATAAAATCTCGTTTACAGACAGTGTTTTATAAACAATTGCCTAAAATGTGTCCTAACTGAAGCTTTTACAATGATGTACATAAATTGAAAAAGGCATTTACAATAAAAAGAAGTGTGATAAACAAATAATATTAATGGTGGGGGAAATGTGGGGATATTGATCAAGGGTACAAACTCCCACCTATAAGATAAATATAAGCTCTAATGCACAACATGTTGACTATAATTAAAAATACTGTATTACATACTTGAAAGTTAAGAGCGTAGATCTTAGTGTTACCAACACACACACACACACACATGCACGCCCGCGTGTGCACACGTACACACACACGTACACACACACACACACACACACACACACACACAGAGTCGTAATAATGTGAGGGGATAGATGTGTTAACTAACCTTATTGTGGTAATAATTTGCAATATATATATGTACCTAATTATCACATTGTATACCTTATACTGACATGTTATATGACAATAATGTCTCATTCAAGGCGGAAAAAAAGAAATTAACTGCCCTATATATAAATTTTAAAAATGTTTTCTAGAATAAACCATTTTCAAGCCAAAAAAATAATAATAATCTTGAATAACATTCTATTTTTAGATTACCTAAAATGTTTTACACAACTGAAATTCTGGAATTAGTTCCAGAGCTTTCTTTAATTAATTTACTCTACCTTCCATAATGTTTCCCAGTGTCCCCTCTTTTCTATTTCCCTCCTATTGAGATTATTACACAAGCTTTCAGTGGCGCTTCTTGCCTCTGGTGTCCACCCGCTTCAGTTGGCTGACGTGTAGGCACATTCAAATTAATGCTCCATGTCAGAGAAACGTTTAACAAGTCTCCAGTAACAATGGACTTAATAACTAAATTCTCTTCCAAATATTTCTTCCACAGGCCACTTTATTATTTTGCTCCAACTTGTCTTTCAAGCCTTCCCTCTCCCCCGCCCACACCCGTTTTTATATGTTCACTATAGTCCGTGTAGATTTCACTAAGTGGTTCCTTGAAGATTTTCATTCATTCTTTCCTCATTGGTATCATTTAAAACTAATTGTCCAAAAGATATATATATATATATATATATATATATATTTTTTTTTTTTTCTTTTTTCTTTTTTCTTTTTCTCCTCAAGATTCCTCAGAGAGAGCAGAGCAAGGTGGATTGGGCCAGACCACTTGTCCTGAAATCTCAGTTTTGCTGCTGGTCACAGGGATGATGTTGGTTTAGCTACTCGATCTCTCTCTGCATGTAAACTTTGGTATCTCAGACAGTAATGGTGCTTAACTGGTAAAGGGGCCAACAGGATACCTAAGTCCATATGTATAAAACTCTTAGGCAAACACCTGCCGTGTGTAGGTACTATATAATTATACAATAGCTTTGACACTGAGTACCGCCCTTGAAATCTAACTTACGAATACTAGCTCTGCTGCTTACTGGCTCACCAATTTTGGGCATGCTAGTTAACCTCTTTAAACCTCAGTTTCTTCAACTGTAAAATGGAAATAATACCAACATAATAAGGTTTTTATAAAAATTAAATACTGAACGTAAATAATTTTGCATAGTGTCTGGCTTATAGATAATTATATTAGTTGTTTCTATTGTCAATATTATTATTATTATCATTTTTTTGCTACTTTTAATATTCTAGACTTCCAAACAATGTGAGAATGCGTCTACCGGTCCCAGCCAATACTATCTATCCTGACTACTATAAAGTTGAAGATTATCGGTTGCTTTTTCCCTAAATTTCTACATTTGTACAATATCAAATAGATAGCATTAGAACTAATCAGTTCTTCGACCTTTCTGAATGGAAACAAAGAAAATTTTAAAAAGTTAGTTTAAAGGGATTTCCAGCAGGTGTCATAACTACTCTACAGCCAGTTTGTAAGGTAGGTCAGGAAAACATCAGCATATATCTAACAGGGAAGTCTTGCGTTCATCCTCACAAATTATGTACTCTGCCCTGAATCTGTGAGCTTTGTTTTTTGTCTAGGTATCTTATCCGTTACCCTTTCAAAGCCAGGAACTTTTCCTTTTACATCTTTATATCCAACAGGCGGTTAGTCTGTTGGATATACACATTTGTCTGGCTCTGCTATCAGATAGGTGACTGATAGATTTATCTAATTTTTTGACCCCCAAATTTCTTGATGGGAACAAAAAGGCCTATGCCTGTTATCTTTGATTAAGGTTGTGAGATTATGTATAGCAAAGCCTAACAAACAATAGACATCTATTAAAAGTGACTACCATTTTTATCTCTCATTGTTTCTTCCCATGGAAATAACATAATATAGACTGGGCATTCAATAAATGTTACATTGAATTGAATCAACTAGCACAAGAGATTTTAATGTACTAAGAATTATCTCTGTTAACTGTACTGGCTATAAAAATTTAAGTTTTTTTTTCTGGTGTTTGCTTATTTATTTTTATTCTTGGTCAAAATCTCATTTGAAAATGAAACACAGTTAACTATAAGCTCATAAAACTAAAGTATTCATCTTTATCTTCTCATAATATTGTGTATGAAAAATTAGGAAATTGGAATCTTACCCTTTGAGCAACAGGGAGAGACTGATGATTTTAGGAAAACTAATCTGAATTTAGCATTGGAAACAGAAAATAAAGAATCTAAAGATGACCTTTAGATTTTTGAGTTTCGAGTAAACAGAAATGGACAAACCAAGGGGAATCCTAACTTGGGAGATGTTGATAAATGTTTCAGAGTCATGGCTGTAAGAAGAGAAATACTGTTTGAGTGGAAAGATCCACAAATAACTGGAGACTCTCGAACAAATAGGTCAAGAGGAAAGTCAAGGTTTATGATAGTTTTGGAGATGAAAGCTGAAAATGGGGTGTTATGCTAGCTCTGGAATGAGATTAGAATAGAAAAAAGCAGAATATTACTTGATGAAACTTGTTAGTTTGGGAAGCCATTTTCATGGAGATTGCTTTCTGGGAGGGAGGGGATTTAGTAGATTTATTTTGGGATGACATTTGCTGCCTAAATTACATATGAAAACTATCATATTATGTTGTCCAAAATTTAAGAATATATCTTCTTATGTAAAAGAAAATCTTAAATGAGATCTAGATATAGAGTGAAATACATTTTTGTTTCATTGTATTTAGACCTTTAAGCGTATAACTGTTCTATAATGTATTGCTTAAAATGCTTTAACTTACATTTGGAATGTAAAACAGAAGAGACATGTTTACTGAAAATCTGGTTTCAAATATAGAAGGAGTCAGTTCCTACTTAATGAGTAAGCACTTAGTACTTTTTACCTATTAAATCCCCAAAGATATCTCCTAAAACATTTTCCTGCCGCCAAGTTGTGCTTGCTACATTACAGTAAACAATACTGTCTTCACATCTGTAACTCCTGACTGCTGGGTACAGTATTAGAAAGAAGTAAGAGAGAACAGGGGAAAAGGATGCTCTTACATGATTTCCATAAATCCTATTTCCAACAAGGAACTACTCAAATAAATAAAGGAAAACTAGGGTTTCCACTTTTGTTTATATTTTGCTCTTGGCAAATATTTGTTTCTCTGGGAGTGTCACTAACTTAAAGAGATAAAAGACAGAGAAACTTCTAGAAGGCTGTTAGGTTTATGATGAAGGAAAACAGGATAACGAGAAATGTGAGTCCCATAAACCTCATTGCTGGATCTGATTGGGTTGAGGGCTCAAATATTTTCATATGTCACCCTCTCAGTCTACTCCCTATAAATTTTGGAAAAGTTTGAAACTCAGCTTCACACAGGTGTCAGATGATTAGTCTAGTTATTTGGAAGACACAGGAGTGAGTTTGTGGTTCCCCATCCTCCACCCCCGCTCCTTGTAATATTCCTTAGAAAAAGCATTGCAGCGAAAATCAGGAGACCTGTGAGTGGCATTACAAAGTGTGTGACTTTAGTTCAATCATTCATTCTCAGAACCTTAATTTCTTTCATGTTAAAATAAAGTAGTGGATTGGATAAGACACTTTATAACAACCAAAAGTGCATGACAGTCTTTTGCATTCAGGAAACTCTACATAAATAATGCAGCATGGTAGGTGAGGTCCATTAGGTTATGTTCAACTGTGTCTGCAGAGATGTGGGATGCATTGGGAAACCAGCATGATAGCAGGAAGAGTACAGGGAGTTCTGAAGTCACAGCTATCATCAGCTGTAACTGTGACAAAAGTGGTTTTGGTGCAGTGCAACTAGCTATCTTGAACAACTACTCCAATGCCTTGGCTAAGGAATCCTCTTAAATTCTAAACTTAAATGATTTAATTTGTCTATTTGTAAAATTCTGTAATACTGTATTTCTACTAGAATTTCACCAGTCTAAAAGTGGTACAATATTTAACAGCCGGAATGGCTCAAGCCCCAACCAATTAGATCTGAGATCTGATTAAGCAGAGTGGACACCAACTGGTTTTCTGTACTTGTGCAGAACAGCTGAATATATCAGTGGTGGGTACCAGTTACTATTCTGGCTGGTTATTTATTATACTGCAAAGGCATAAGTTTAAGCTGTTACTATTTAATAAAAATGATCGCAATGCAAGTGACCACCAGAAATTACAATGTGGGCTGAAATTACAGGAAAGGGCATTGGCTTTCATTTTCAAGTAGTTATATCTAGTACTGTTGCTCACAGGAAGAACAGCAAGAACATTAAAAGCAAAAATCTCCCTCATCTCTGTGACGCACAATCCTCATGATTCAAATTAGGTGAGTTTGTTGCTTCAAATTTTTTCCTAGGAAAAAACAAACGAACACACAAACAAACAAAACAAATCAGAAAAGATTTCAGGCTTATTCATAGAGGCAGAAAAGAAGAAAGAAAAGATCACTTGAAAGAACAAATTGCTCATCCTGCAGCATCCCTAGCCTTCCATCCAGCACTCATACCAGTTGGATCTGTAGCTCCCCAGCTCTGTTAGTATCCATGTGAGTGTAAAACAGAGAACAAACTTATTTTACATGGATATTTAGAAGTCTGAGATTCTGATGAAGAGTGAATGGAAATACATAAAGGAATATGGAGAAATAAAAAAGTATATTCTCTATTTTTTTTCTAAGAAATACAAGCAGAAGGGGTAAAGGAGGATCCTTCTCGTGTCCCTTCTCTAGCAAATAAATCCATAATATGGTTTCACATACAGAGAAAGTGTAGTTTCCCATCTTCAACAATGAGGAGAAATTGTTTTAATTCAAATATTGAGATTATTAGAAGTTATTGCAAAGAACATTTGTAGCTTCCCCAGTAAAAGCCTTTAGCTCATAAGATATGACAGAAAATAATCACAAAGATCTGTGACTGATGGAAAGGTTTAGCAGCCACTATTTTCCGCTGAATGAGGAATCCATACTGGAAGTGAGCCAAAATCTAGACGAGGACTCAATCCTATTTACCCATTCTTATTTGGTTTTCTGCAAATGCTATTGACAATCTAGCTAGCTAGGCTAGTGTATTTAATTAAGTTTTCAGAAAATTGTAAGGGTGATATTGACAAAACATATAGAACAACGAGTTTCAACCAGCAAAAGAAAAAATAAATTTTAGGATTCCTGGGTATGACTTGTCACCCTATGCAAGGTCTTGATATTTTCAATGCAGATACAATCATCAAAATCGTAATCAACTCAGAAGGGAAAAAAAGCAATGATAGAAAAACTATTGATTTATAACCAACATATCTTCTTAAGAACATTCCTCTAGAAGTAAATTAAAGCTCAAATCACTTTCATTATTAATCCTTAGGCCACGTGTATGAACCAAAGACAAAAATAATGTAACCTAAAATGTACTTACATGCTAAAAACAAAAAAAATAGTAGAATTCCCTAAGACTAAGGAGGCAATTTTTGGCATTTTTGCTACTGTTTTCCTCCCCATACCTATAGCAGACACTACAAAAATACTATGGACATTTTCCCTTAGCAGCACCTAGAGGAAACTCTAAAATACTTTATATGATACTTTCCATCAGCTAACAGTCAGCAAACAGACAAGAAACCTATTTTCATCCTGTAAGTGTTACAAAGGATATTACGTATCATAATTGTAAGATACAGGATTGACGATCTGTTGTGTTGTGGCCAACAGAAGAATCTGCATCTGTTCTAAAAATCACTTAAAAATCCAAGACATGATCCTAGAAGAATTGTTTCTTTAAGTTTCAACTTCAGAAGAAAATGCACACAATTCTAAAAGACGGACTTATATTTTGCGGGAAAATAATTTTATATTTTAATAGTGATCAAATATCATTTCTTTCTTGGACCACAGCAGTATTCCACTCATCTTCTGGTTTCAAAATATATTTCATTAACCTCACATGTTTTGATAATTTTAAATATTTAGTTACATTTCAAAACATAAAAATCTATGATACATTCTGGTAAATTACTCTCTACTAAGAGGAGACGAGAATTTGAAACGCAAACAAGAATGTTTAATGGAATACAAATATCTAATCTAGAAACTCTAATAAAAATCTCCTTTCATTGGGTGAAGGCTCTTGGCAATTACACAGAAAACCACCACAGGTGGCTCCCCTCAAAATAGATTACAGATCAGGCTCGTAATCTTTCCTTCCACAAAAATGGCATGATAATTGATTTCAATTATCATTTAATACTTATTTCCCTCTCCTGTCAAAAAAAATGTTCCATACACATGAAACTGAAGGTTGGCAGCCTGTACTCATTTATGGAATTTTAAGGACTATTGATTTACCAGTGAATTTTCTAGTTTTCTCATTGTTACTGGAAGGATGCCTCAGAGTCTGAATTAGATGATAAGATGGGCTGGAATGCCGATAGGCTTAGTTAAGACTGATGGAAAGAATTGCTTCTAAAAACACTGTCAAAATGAATTTTACAAATTAGGTTAACATGACTGATTATACAAAATTTCTCATATAGTATTAAACTCACATCTCTTCTTGCTTTGTTGTGCCCCCATGCAACTCTTTGATATCTGAGAATTAATCATCGGAGAAAACATGAGACGATTTAAAAATAAATTGAGTCTATGTCTTAGGAAACTAGAAACTATTTTGTGTACCTGAAGGTTTTCTGTTATTATTTGTTGGTTTGTTTTTTGTGTGTGTGCGCTAAAGCAACATATAAATGATCAGAGTGTTTATTTAAGCATATATTGATGTTGTCACTATATTTGCAAAGGGTGTGATGTTCTGATGGAATACTTGCAGAAGTTACGAGCCTTTTCGATGCACATTTAATTTTTCATACAGCCTTTGTTAAAAAGACATCATTAACTTTTATTTATTAACAGCACCAACATGGTTAAACATGGTCCAGAACAGACTTTCAAGACTAGAAAGAAACAAAAGTTACAGTCAGCTTTTTCTTTAAACAGTACCCCATCCCAATCCTCCAGCCCTCCATATACACTTTGCTACAAATGTTGCTATTGTTTTGGCAGATCCAGATTTTGTGCATCCTGAAGATTATACAATTTTGCATTCTATAAGAAAAAAGCTTATAAAATTATGAATATAAATTAAACATTACAGTGAATGTTTATCTTGAATGAGAAAGACAATCACAACCAACTACCAACTTTTAAAAGCTGAAAATACACAAATCTCAAAATCCAGAAAACAATTTGGCATATTTTTTAAACTGCATGATCTATACCCATACTACCTTTTCATGTTTTTTAGAGGCATAATTTTTGATCATCTTCTAAAATTATAATATTTTCTGTAGCAAGGACAGAAAATCCAGGTTTTTTTTTTTTTTCTTTTTTCTCTAGCACGGTTGATAGAACAATTTCGTTATTTTTGACAGTTTTGAAAAGTTTCTTTCAGTTTCCCAACTTACTACTGGTTGTGTTATAGGCTATTAGGATTAGTGTCAAATTGAGGGAAACTTCTATCACGTTTCGTTCATAGCTAAGCTGAGTGATAGGAAGAGTTTTACATAGAACCAACCTGGCCCAATACAGCTGAAAACTTTTTTTCCCACCATTAAATACATACTTTTTGCATCAGTGCTGCAGTTCACAATCAAATAGTCAGTCTTCCGTCCATGAACAGTTGTGTCATGACAATAGGTTAGTGAGTAAGAGTATTCCTGGAATCATTTCTATAAAATAATGTCAGGAATACCTAAATTATACAAATAAAAATATTCCACTAAATGCAAACTAAATGAATCTCCAACACAAAATTCAGTTAGGACTCTCACAAATAGCCATGCCCCCTCTAACACCATCTGACCAAATGAAAAGTGTGACAAGTGAGGAAGTGATCTCAACATATAGGAGGTAAAATACCTTGGTTTTGCAACAGAGATCTCATCCTGTGAGCACAATGATAGGACTCTCCCAGTGTCTTTGAAAGGAGCTTCTTTACTGCCTAGCCCTCCCTACTACCGCCTTTCCTTCTGTCCCCCAACTCTCACCCCCACCCATATACTAACATACCTTGGAACAAGCCTTGATTGCTTTTTCTTTTCCTCCCACATCCACTTGTCATTAAACCCTGTTGTTTCCATCTTCAGTGCTATCTTTGGCCTTGCTCAGAGCCAAGGCCACATCTCAGTAAAACTCACTCTTATTTAATCCCTAAATCTTCTCTTCTTTCTTCACTGTGTCTCCAATCCACTAAAAAATTGAGAATTATAAAATTCCCCCAAACCTTAGTTTACCCTCTGCTCAAAAACCTTTACATGGACTTCTATTATAATAAGTAAAGTTATGATGTCAGCATTTTAGGTTACCTATAACTCCATATTATTTCCAGTGCTATTTTACAAGACCAGTGCTCTAACCCCTGAGCATAGGGCCCCTAGTGCTATTTTAAAAGAATTCTTGTTTCCCCAAATTGCCTTCTCAGATTTTTTAGATTTGCTTTGAAACGTCCCTTTTCTTGCCCTCCCACTTATTATCCCTTTTGCATAGCGCTTCCTCTCTTTTCTCTCTACTTTTCAAAGTTATACTTACTCATCTTTGTTTGCTATTATTGTTTTCCTTACCCTCTTAGAGGTTTCTCTAAAGCACCCATGCCAGTAGTGATAATTCCCTTTGGAGCAAGTATAATGTCTTTTTGGCACTTAATATATGCTATGTTGTACTCTCAGTCATTTAATATTTATATAAAATATGTATATGTATGTGAGTGTTAATATGTATGTCTTTCTAACAATGTCATAAGTAGGTTAAATTCAATTGCTATTAGCAAGCACTTTACTTAGAATTGCAAAGATAAAATACATTTAAGAAACATTTCCTGCCTTTAGGATGTTTAATCTTCTAAGAAAGAGGAGATACGAGCAAAAATTACCTCCAATAGAGGAAAAGAGTGAGATAGCCCTATACAGAAATTGCATGCCTTAGTTGTTAGACTAATCTTTGTCTTCCCCACTAGATGGCACACTTGTGAGAGTAGAGACAGTGTCTCTCTAATCACAGTTTTTATACTTCCAGCACCTAGTTTCTAGAGGTATTGAGAGGTGTTCCAAAATTGGAGGTTTTCATGCAGGGGCTGGGCAATGTCCTAAATATCGCTAAGCGAATGCAAAGAAGTGTGGATAGGAGGTATGAAAGACAAATGATCTGTATATATATGTGTGAGTTCTCCATGAGACAAGCACTATGTAAAATATTTTAATGTGACAAAGATACAGAGGTTTTAGAGACAGAAAACGAGGTGAAAGTCTGAATTCCAAGCTTCAGTTTCCTCTTCTACTAAAATAGTTAATTAGTAACTGGTTGGTTGTGTTATCAGAGATTAAGTAAATTAGTATACAGTGACTGGAACCTAGTAGTTTAAGTTTTAGTTTACTCTCTTTTAACACCGTAG
This sequence comes from Rhinolophus sinicus, assembly GCF_057876585.1. Lineage (NCBI taxonomy): Eukaryota > Metazoa > Chordata > Mammalia > Chiroptera > Rhinolophidae > Rhinolophus > Rhinolophus sinicus. The sequence continues at coordinate 82,188,028 of NC_142502.1, read as the reverse complement.
AGCTAATGGACTTCATATTTTGGTGTGTGAGTGTTTTTTTTCCTGAAATCTACTTTTCAGTTCCCTAAATATACTTCAATCATGATGATGGATCTCTAAAATGTAAATGTATTCTTCTTAACAGAAGATCAATGCAAAGAAAATTTAAAATATTTAGTCTGGATCAGGATGTGTAACAAATGAAAATTCACTTTTTTTTTTTTTTTTTTTTTTAGGCCTAGCTAACACTAATGATGGTTTTAAACAGAAGTCTTATTTACAATAAGCTGTTTCTTGTCAGGCAAGCTGCAAGGAGTGGATTTGATTACCTATATGCAGTCTGTGTGGCCAGAAAGTTAATGCTGAGACTCAGCAGGGAAGAAGGAAGAGTCTGAAGAGTGAATTGGCTTGTAGTGCCATTTATAATAAAAGGGACCTTTTCTAAGAAATTTTATCTGAAAGTTAAGAACTCCTTGAGATTTTCACCATCAACTCAGCACGGTGCCATTATTTTGTTATTAAGACACTTAAACTTTGTTTTTCTTACACCTTCCAGAGGAATCAATAATTTAAAATTAGAGCAGAGTAACAGCTCTTCAGTGTTAATCTGGTTTGGTGCTGAGACTTCAAAAGATTGCTGTCAGTAGTTTACAGCTGTGTAGTAAACTTTGTATCTACTCATTGGATTGTTTATAGAAAAAAATTAAAAATAATGACATGTGACAGGTTTTCATATGGCATTAAAGAGTTTTTTAAAAACAAGATCTACTTTTTCCTGTGATCAACAGTATGTTATCATGCATTTACTTCGGTATACCTGCCAAGTTCATAATATTTTCTCCTTCTCTGAAACTAGTGTCACTCCCATACTAGCCTTGGGGTTAGGGCCTTAAGAACCATGCTTATATTTTGTGAAATTCACCTCTACCTTACACTCACCACTGGTGGCTGATCCCAGACCTCATTTCCAGAAACTCCTGCCCTACTGTCCATAGCTGACTCACTAGCATTAGAACCTGACGAGCCTGGGTGAATATGATTCTCCTACCTGGGGATCTAGATTAGGACTGAGAGACAGCCAGCCAATCAGTCCCTGTAGGTGACAGGAACGGGACGTGTAAATTTGGCAGCTCTAGGCTGGACATATTTTACCATGTGCTGACCCATGTTGATTAGAGAAGCCCCAAAATCCAGCCTGTAGATTAAAATGAAATAGAAATATAGATGCTGAGAAAAAAAGAGATGAGATATGGGGAGAAACTCTTGATAGTTTCTAGTTCTTTGGCTCAGACCTTTCTTAAGGCCTGATGGCATTCCTATTATTGAAGTTCATGATGTTACAGTCATATATCATCCCCCAGGTGTGTTTGTTCATTTGTTTACTTAATTATTTATTACAAAAAGAAGATAAAATTTGTTTTGATATTTGCAACCAATGATGCCCAATTAATTCACAAACATGACTTTAACGGGTCCATAGCTTATCCCGGACTGAAATTAAAGAATATTTTACGTGATGGAGGTTTACATAATAATTACTTTTTATTGAATGTCTATATGTTCTAGGTAGTTAGGCACACTTATAAGTGCTATGAATGTTATTTTTAATATATTATATATTATATACATAGTATATTATCTCTAATATCAACGCAGTTTTGTGAGGCTGATGGTTATCTCCAATATATAGAAGGGAAATCCAAGCCTCAGAGTGTTTGTAAATTACACAGCTACAGACACAGCTAGAATTCAAATCAGGACGCTACTGTCTATTTCCAATGTCAGGTCCTGTCCCCACAGCAACACAACAGACTTCCCTGAAGGCCAAACACCTTCAAACAGGATTTCAAACTGAACTTCCCACTTCCCCCGTGGTACTCCTCATTTTAATAAATGACATCTCAATTTAACCCAGGTTCAGTTTAACCTTCACTTCACAAAAATTATCCTTTATTCCTTTCTTTTTTTTCACACATCCTACATTTATTCCATCATCAAATTCTAATAGATCATTTTCACAGTACACTCAGAATCTAACCTCTTCTCATCCATTCCAAGCCATCATTTTGTCAGTGGGAGATATTGCAATGAGTTACTCACCAGTCTCACTTGTGTCCACCCACCCCATATTCTGTTCTCTATGATGCAGGCAAGACAAACCTTTAAAAATGTAAATCCAGGGGTGGCCAGATGGCTCAGTTGGTTAGAGCGCAAGATCTGAACAACAGGGTTGCCAGTTCGATTCCCACATGGGCCAGTGAGCTGTGTCTACCACAACTAGATTGAAGACAACGAGCTGCCTCTGAGCTTCTGGAGTAGTGGCCGGATGGCTCAGTTGGTTAGAGCACGAGCTCTCAAAACAAGGTTGCCGGTTCAATTCCCACATGGGATGGTGGGCTGCGTCCCCTGCAACTAAAGACTGAAAACGGCGACTGTACTTAGAGTTGAGCTGCGCCCTCCACAACTATATCGAAGGACAACGACTTGGAGCTGATGGGCCCTGGAGAAACACACTGTTCCCCAATTAAAAAAAAAAAAGAATATATATATATATATATATATATATATATAGTCCCTTTCTTGTCTTGAAATAAAGATCTCATCCCTTTCTTGCACAAAAATTTCCAGTAGTAACATGAATCGTCCTGTCCATCTCTTGACCTTATCTACTACCTCCCCCTCATACATTTTGCTCCAGCTTCAGTGCCCTCCTTGCTCATCCCCATATATTTCAAGCGGGCTCCATTTCAGGGCATTTATGTTAGCTGTTTCTTTAGAGGCAGCCCCTTGGCTTAGACTTCCCCCTTCATTTGCCAAACTTTCCAGTTCAGAGCAACCTTTCCTAAGGTCCCATTCTGCGGTAGTGCCCTCCCTCTACCTCTCTTGAGAGCTCTTGTTCTCTACCTGACATTACTTTATTCCTTTGTTTATATATGTTTGTTTTCTGTCTCCTTCCACTAAAATCCAAGCTTTATTGAAAGCAGCTATGTGGTCTGTTTTGTTTACAACTACTTCTCTAGGAGCTTCAGAACAGTGCCTGAAATAAGATAGACGCTCATTAAATGACTGAGTGAATGAATAAAAAGGATTAGATAATTTAAATATAAGTACAACATTCAGATTACATGACTTTACATATACGTTTTCTTACTTTAAGAACCAACCGTCCTCCTTGATTTCCACCTTTCAGAATATAACCTATTCTACCCATGTTCCAATAAACTCTTTATGCTTTCCTAGATTACTCTTATTTGCCTTGTATTCAGGTGACTTATTGACTATAAACTGGAATGCATGTGAAAGGCTACAACTTTTTGCCTATCTTGTTCTCTTTCCTGGTGCCCTATATATGCCTTATACATTCTTTGATTAATAACAGTGTTGACCACTATTAACCAAAAAGCTTTTCCCTTTCTTTAATTTTTGAAATAAAGATCTAACTGTTTAAGACTCTATTTGGAAGACAAAAACGCCATAGTGGCAATGTACATAAAGATGGTAAAGCTAGAAGGTTCTTCAGAGATTAAAACATGATCCCATTTTCCCTGTTGCAGATTTTTAATTCATTCACTTAACAAGTACTTATTTTGTATATACGATGTCTCAGGGAAGAGGTGGCAGAATCAAGACTAAACTCTGTATTTCATGACCTGTGGGCTTGGCTTGTTTATAGAGTAAAATGTGTTTTCTGCTTCTGATTTTGGACCTCCCATGTTGTCCAAGATTTTAAATATTGAGACCTGATTTTGTATAAAAGATACTTTAGAAGAACACATCTACACTTTTCCAATAGAAATGGATTCCTAACAATATTTTTTCTTCACTCTTGCAGGAATTAGTTATTGTTTCCTATTTAAGCAGTAACATTATTCCCCAAAACTAACTTAATCTCCATATTAAAGTAGTCTTAGTGACACCTATCAACCATGCTCATTTTATTATTGGTTTAAATTTTACTTGGTGATTAACCAGCCCATAGAACATTTACAGGTTTTGAGTGTCCAGCATGTGACAGTAACTGTCCTTGAAGAGTTTATATTTAGTAAGTAATCACTCACAGACGACATAATGTTTGTGGGTTGTTGAGTGAAACAAACATCTAGATCAGGAGAGTAACGTGCTGCAGAGGTTAACGGCACGATGAATCTGTTTCATAGGATGATGATCTGGCTTGCATCAATACACCCTGACATTTAGAGTGGACTTACTATGGTTATACAAGTGAAGGGGAAACTGTCCCTTTTTACAATTTTCACAATGTAGTAGGAGAAATGGATACAGGGACTAGAATGCAATGCCACCTGTGGAATAGTAGCAACCTGGATGGAAGGTCAAAGGGTATATCAAGCAATACAGTGGATGGTAAGAGAGGGGGGTGTTTATAGACACTGCACTTCTTCTACATTTTTTTTAAATTCTTCATATCTGCCAATCCCATATCTTTCATATACTGAAAGAGAGTGTAAGGATATTTAAAGGAAAGACCAGCCACATTCTCATGCATGATTATCAAAGTTTGTAATATACTCCCATTATATTTGTCAAATATTTCTGAGGTTTATGCTAACTTTCATTATGTCCCAGGAGAAGCTTCTAAATATATGATAATTTACATTATGTTCATAATTATTTCCATTTTGAAAGTGATAGAGTCTTCTAAATATAAGAAAACCTCAGGATATTTTGATTCTTAAAACGCAAGCTATTTAATTGGTACTAACAACAAGCATGGCTCCTGTAAAATGAAAGCTTTTGCCAAAATGTTAAGGTTTAAATGCACTGCTTTAACCCTGTTGCAAATGACATTCATTTTTGGCAACACACATCATTTACTATATTCAACATATATGAATATCTTTGAGGTTTAGTTTGTTACCCAATTAATTTAACTCTTCCTCACAGCTGATATCTCAAGGGTACTTACATATTCTTCATAAGCCTCATGGGCTGGAGGAGGAGGTGCCCTGTATCCTGGCACTGCTGGTGTCCCCCGGGCTCTCGGGGTAGGGACGCCTCTAGCTACGGGGGGTACTGGAAGAGCTCCACGTGTCACAGTGGTCCCTCGAGGAGTGAGGACACCCCGACCAGGTGGTGGGGGAGGAGGAATGGCACCCCCACGGCCCCTAGGAAAAATGGGATATATACAGATGAGAAACAAGTGATGTGAGAAAGGGACTGGAACAGAGAAAACTCTCATCTTACGGTCTGCATACAATGGGGAGAAAACCAAATTTATGTCAGCACGCATGTGTGTGTGTGTTTATGTGTAATTGAGATTCTCTAGGAGACAAAGTACTTTGATCTCCAAAGTTGAATAAATTTTATAAATACTGGTTGTGACTTAGTGATAAAAATGTAAAATACTTTGGTATTTTTTTCTTTTTTAAAAATATTTTTATTAAACTATAACTAACACACCGTATTATATTAGTTTCAGATGTAATTTATACACCATGATAAGTCCAGCAACAATCTGGCACCATACCACTCTATCACAATATTATTGACTATATTCCCTATGCTGTACATTATATCCCCATGACTTATTTTTCTTATACCTGGAAATTTCAACCTCTTATTCCTCTTTACCTTTTTAACTCCCCTTTATTTTTTTTTTCAATTACAGTTGATATTCAATATTACTTTATATTCATTTCAGGTGCATAGTATGGTAGTTAGACATTTACATAATTTAAGAAGTGATCCCCCTGACTAGTCTAGTACCCACCTGGCACTATACATAGTTATTACCATATTATTGACTATATTTCCTATACTTTACATCCTAATGACTATTTTGTAACTACCAATTTGTACTTCTTAATTCTTTCACCTTTTTCACCCTGTCCCCCAACCCCCTGCCATCTATCACCCTAGTAAACCTAGTACCCATCTGACACAATACATAGTTATTACAATATTATTGGCTATATTTCATATATTCCTTATGCTATACCCTATATTCCCATGACTAATGTGTAACAATAAATTTATACTCTTAATCCCTTCCCTTTTCTCATCCACCCTACCAATGACCCTCCATATGGCAACCATCAAAATGTTCTCTGTATCAATATGAGTTTGTTTTTGTTTTGTTTGTTTGCTTGCTTGCTTTGTTCTTTAGATTCCACATATAAGCAAAATCACATTGCGTCTGTCTTTTTCTGTCTGATATACTCTACTTAGCGCAACACCCTCCAGGTCCATCCATGACACTACAGATGGCAAGAACCCATTCCCTTCCATGAGCGAGCAATATTCCATTATATGTATGTACCACCATATCTTTATCCATTCATCCATCTATTGATGGACAACCAGGTTGCCTCCACATCTTGGCTATTGTAAATAATGTTGCAGTGAACATATAGATGTACACATCCCCTTGAAATAGCATTTTGGATTTCCTCAGATAAATACCCAGAAGTGGGGTTACTGGGTCCTTCTTTTGTCACTTGTTTTGTCTGCTATTCATATGGGTACTAGCTTTTTACTCCTCCATTTTTATGAAATATCTATTTCCATCACTTTACTTTCAACCTATGTGTGTCTTTTGATTTGAACTGGTTCTCTTGTAGGCAGCATATGTAAGGGTCTTGTTTTCTTATCCATTGAGCCATGCTAGCTTTTGATTGGAGCATTTAATACATTTATATTTAAAGTAATTGTTGACAGATATGTTGCTATATCCATTTTATTATTCATAAGTTTGATCTTTTAACACTCCTTAAAATACTAGTTTGGTGGTGATGAACTCAGCTTTTTCTTATCTGGGAAGCTCTTTATGGCCTTCGATTCTAAATTATAGCTTTGATTGGTAGAGTAATCTAGGTTGTTAGGTCCCTGAAATTCATCTCTTTGAATATTTCTTGCCAATGCCTCTGGCCTGCAAAGTTTCTTTTGAGAACTCAGCTGACCGTCTTATGGAAGCTCCCTTTTAGGTAACTAACTGCTTTTCTCTTGCTGCTTTAAAGATATTTTCTTTGTCTTTAACCTTTGGAATTTTAACTATTTTGTGTCTTGGTGTGGGACTCTTTGGGTTCATCTTGTTTGGGATTCACTGTGCTTTCTGAACTTGTATGTCCACTTCCTTCACCAGGGTAGGGAAGCTTTCTATCATTATTTCTTCAAATAGATTTTTAATTCCTTGCTCTCTTTCTTTTCCTTCTGGTACCCCATGATGCTAATGTTTGTATGTTTGATGTTGTCCCAGAGTTCCATTAAATTATCCTTATTTTTTGGATTCTTATTTTCTTTTTGCTGTTGATTGGGTGTTTTGTGCTACCTTGTCTACTAAATCGCTGATTCAATCTTCTTCTTAATCCTCTAATGTATTCTTCATTTCAGTTACTGTATTCTTTTTTTATGACTGGTTCTTTTTGTATTTTCTATTTCCATATTTATGTTTCCTATCTCTTTGTTGAAGTTCTCCCTGAGATCATTGAGCATCCCTATAACCATTGTTTTGAACTCTGCGTCTGGTAGAGTGTTTGTTTCTATTTGTTTCATTCTTGTTCTGGAGCTTTGTACTGTTCTTTCATTTGGGCCATGTTTCTTTGTCTCCCCATTTTGGCTGCTTCTCTGTTTTGTTTGTTTGTTTGTTTTTTAAATGTATATGCAGGGTTTGTACGTCTCCCTGGCTGGCCTTATGTAGTGGTATCCTGTGGGGCCCAGTGGTGCAGTCTCCCTGGTCACCTGAGCCAGGTACCCCAAGTGTATCCCTTTTGTGGGTTGTATGTACCATCCTGTTGTAGTTTGTTATGGGCTGTGTGTATGACAATGGAAAGGACTGACCTTCTGGCTGATAGGTTGTAAGGACTGGCCTTGACTACTGTGGAGGAGCTGCTGTATAGGGGCTGACTCTACGGAACAGGATTCACTTTAGCAGGGATCTGGTGCCTGCCCATTCTGCTTTTTGGGTGTGTCACCATTGTATGCAGCTGCATGGTTTTAAGACTTGGTCTGAAGCCAGTGTGTGTGTGTTTGAGATTCTTTAGTATGTAAAATACTTTGACCTCCACAGTTGAATTGTGTAAATATTGGTTATGACTTAGTCATCATGAGAACCATGTAAAATACTTTGATACATTTCTTTGTAAAATTTAAAAAACATAACCAAACCAACCAAACACACAAAAATGAATGCATTCTGATGTTATTCCAACCTTACCAATGTGACCCAAATGAGAGCATTGTCTATAATGTGACTCACTGGACTATCTATGAAACTGAGCCACTAAATGTCAGTGTCTCCTCCATCCTGGAGGTTATTGATGTGCAGTGCTGTCATTCACACACACACACACACACACACACACACACACACACACACACACACACGGAAGACGAATGTGTCTGTACTTCAATACTTAATAAAATGTGGAACAGTAACCATAGAGATACTATTCTGTTTATTTTAGTAGTTTAAGATTGAGGTCACTTGAAATCACAACTCATTGTCACTGATTTATTATCATGTTTGTAATCCCCTGAACTGGTATAGTCCCTACTATAATTTATTTTCCTCTGGTAACTATGGTGCTAGTGAAATACATTAGGACTCTGCAATAAAAAGAATAGACTGAATACTCTGTACTACAATGCTTTACACAAAAGTAACATGTACTAAAAGCTGAAGATCAAATAGATGCAGCCAACTTTTATGGTATGCTGAGACCTCTGGAAAGGTTGAGTGCTTGTCTCAAGTCTTTGGGCAAAAGCATGGTTATTTCATTTTTTATTATATCTGAAAGGCTGGCCTCAAGAAAGCACTGATTTCAGCAGGAACACTAAAGCTTTGGGAAAAATAATGATCATTGGGATGTCAACAATCACACTGTTCGGCTGAACCCACAGATGGGGAATGTAGGTTATGCTTTCTGCTATGAATAGCAGTCAGCTGGCTCTTTCTTACTTGCAGAAAATGAGCTTTTACAAGTGAATAGTAAGAATGCTGGTAAAGCTTTTAAAAGTTTTAAATAGATTACAGAGTTGATGAATAGAGAAATTATCAGAGAACTTTTGTGAGTCTAATGTATAGAGAAGCTCTATTAAATTGAGGGAAGGTGAAATACAAAAGACCCACAAGGCCAGGTGACTGCTTCAAGCTTAACATAGCTAAAGAGACAATATTCTACATTACCATAATATAATGCAATATTTTGTATTATCACAGTAAGATAAAAACACATATATAACAAAGGATGCAAAGAGCAACATTACCTTCACTAAGCCAAGCACCTATTTTCTCATAAATCGGGTGAGCATACGTTCAGCTTTGCTCAGAATAGTTCTGATTTACAACTGTTATCCTAGCTTTCTATTTAGTTTAGCATTTTAACCCTCTCAAAAGTATCCATGTGCGGCTAGTAAATTATATGTCACCCTACTTTAAACAATATTCACGAGTCCGGGGTATACCATGGAATGATCACAGGTAAGTATTAAACTCCCTGGGCCTGAGGGGGTTATTTTTCCTAATGGGTAAAATCAGATTTCTGAATTTGTAACAGTTCTTCCTGTTTTACAATTGTGTGATGCTTGCATCAAATTTAATTGCTTCGTCAACTGTCTCCCAGACATGTAGTCCTAGCAATCCTGTCTCTTGAATCTGACTCATTACTTCCTTTCAACTATGTCCTTTCCCTGGAATATTAACCCCATAGCTCTTCTCTCCAATCCAACGCAAGGTTCATGCCATCCTTTTTAGGCTAGAGCCCCTGACTGAATCCATATCACAGTATTTTTTTCCTTCATGTTTCTGGCTTCTTATAAGTCTGCCACCTTTAACTCTTCAGCCTCTGCTCATTCTTGAATTGAATATAATGTAAAAATTGCTTTTGCCACTTTGTTGGAAATACTCTTGACTGAGCTTTTCAGTAGGCTACTGATTTCAGAATGCACTGGATTCATTTAATCCCTAGTCCACTGCACCTCCCTTATATTTATCATTGTGGACTACTATCTGGAAAATGCCTTCTTTGGATTTTATGTCTGAGCTTTTCTCCACATTTCCTCCCTCCTCGTTTTTACTCCTCAACTTCCTTCACTGGTTTCTCTATTTCTGGTCCCACCTTGGAATATGCTGTGCCCATTTTCTGTCCTCTATCTGCTTTCTTTTTCTCATGGTGCACCCTGCAGTCCCTAACTCTAATAATGGCTATTATTTATTTCCTTCCTAGCATATCCCATAATCTAAATCATGGGCTTTATGTAAAAGGTTCCTTAATTTGTCTGAATATTACAGCTACCTGAAGACCTTTGAAAAATTCCAAATTCTAGACCACAACCTAAAGCCAATTAAATCTTAATCTCTAGAGGCAGGAAGCCCTCAGTGATTCTAACATGCAGACTGTCTGGGAGCCTCCCTGCTTTATAAGCATCATCTAATTTGAAAAATCTTGACAAGCTTGTCATGTAGCCATTTCTAAGCTATTTTAAAGGTTGAGAACCAAGGCTCAGAAAGTACAAGTTACCTTCCCAAGGTCACACTAGCACATTCATAGAGCTAGGATTAATTATAGGAATAATTACAGCATTCATTTAACTTGGCCATTCACTTAATTTAGTTGATGATATAATAATCTCTAACCAGGCTAGATAGCACAGACTTATCCTTGTCTTGGGCCATCTTTCTTCTCCAACATCTAATTGGGCACTACTTCCTATAAATTCTAATCTCTGATCTACTCCTGTATTTCTACACTCCAAGTGGTGTTCATTTCTCTTTTGGATAATGGACTTGTCTTCTCCCTTCCAGGAGTCAGTGTCTCTCTGTTTCTGTCTCTCTCTTTCTCTCAATGCTCTAATTTTTCTCTATCACCCACAGCGATGACTGAGTAGTCTTTCTTTAGAAACAAATATGATTACTTTCCTCCTTAATAAACTCCATTAGTTCTGTGCATTCATTCTCATTATAATAAAAAAAAAAGCCTTCAAAATCTGCCCTTAATGTTTTATTTTCCACTGTTTGCTCTCACTCAAAGTATAGTGGTGATGTGTGTTAGAGATGACATATATCTTAATTCCTCAGTTATTGATATAAATTACTATAATATACAGATGGAATGTATTTTCTCTGGTATGTATTATTATCACAAAATTAGTTTTCATAGATGTGTCTATTGAAACATAAATTCCTCTAATTAAATAAATTTTCAACAGATTATTATATAAGTTTAAAAATATTCCAGGTATCAACTTTTTTTAATATAAGTGTAATTGAATAACATAATCAATTTGTAATTTACTATATATGTACAAGTTAGCATCTATTAACTTATGTGTTTAGGAGCTTTCTGATCAATATGATTTTCTGTTTAGTGGTTTCCTTATTCTTCCTTATTTGTAGATACATTTCATCATGCGGTTTTGTAGAGAAGACAAGAGTTCTGCTCCATTTACTTTCATTACTGTTAATACATTAAAGATATAAATGCAGTATTGGAAGTGAGGTTTAAATTTCAACATTAATTTTCTTTTCTTTTTATAGATGCAGTATTAGAGTTGTATGATATATGGGATATTAAAAAAACAAAAGCATTCAATCAAATTTTTATTTTAAGATAATTAAAAATCTGGTCCATAATGCACTATTTTTTATTAAATCATCAAAGAGATTAAAATTTTAATATAAAACTACTGAAATTGAAATCTTATATGGTTCACTCAAATATGGCAAATGTAATATTACATTAAGGAACATCAATAACAAGATAAAATTTATTAATACAATGATTTTATAATATCATAAGCTGGTCAATGAATTATTTTTAAAAGTGGTCCCAATTTCAAATAATAAAGAGTAAAAACAAACTTATCTCCTTTGTAGACATACATTTTTTTAACTATAAAGAGTAACAAGTTTATGATTAAAACCATATGATTTAATCAGTTAAGGTACCTGCTATGTCATTTCACCACCTATCATGATGAGGTTAGAACCATATAAGGTTTTATTAAAATGCTGATTCCATAAAAAACATATATTTATAAAAAAGTTACATCACATTAATTTTTAGCAATTAACAAATGTTTCTAGATAGCATTACAGAGGTCTGTCTTTTTTCCAATTTTTAAAGGTAAATATGTAAAAATAAGCTCTAGAACACTTCTGAAATTTTATCTGTAGTCAAATGTAATTTCCAGAATTGCCACCTTTTACATTTAGATTGTTATTGCCTTGGTATTTTATTTGGAAATTTATTATTCTTAACTTTTTATGATAAATTTGAAACTGAGGTATTCATGATTTAAATATTTATTAAAGTAGTAATCTTTTGACAGTGGTGGTTGAAAATATTTGGGGCATAATTTAATAAATAAATTGAATCAGCAAAGTGTCTTAGAACCTCTTAAAGGTATTTTTATGCAATATATGAAATAATATTCTAGATCTATGTCCTTTAGAGATTTGAAGGCCAACTATAATAGGGTGAGAGAATGACGGAATTGCATAGTCTGTGTGTGAAGGCTATGAGTATTTTTCACTTTACCTCTTTGCAAACCAATGCTTTCTGTTGAAAGCTTGACAAATGCAGAACGTTCTCTGACAAAACAAATGTTCTCTGATGACCAAAGACACTGCAATGTCAAATGTAACTAAACTTTAAATACTCTTACCATCTTCCATGCAAGAAGCAAGCTTCCAGCTTTCTGTTCCGTTGGAATATATGTTATCTACCTATTTATATAAATATCTATTTTTCTTCTATCTATCTATCATCTATCTATCTGTCTGTCTATCTATCTATCTATCTATCTATCTATCTATCTATCTATCTATCATCTATCTATCTACTATCTATCATCTATATATCTATCTTTATCACGTATCTTTCTACCAATCTGGCAAGATTATGTCAATTCAAGGGCCACTTAAGGCACAGACAAAATGTATAATTTTCTCTTCATGCAAGGTTTTCTTGGTTCACAAGACAAATGACTGTATCATCTGCATGCCTTAACCTGTGGACAGAACCAAAACACAGAGACTCAGGTTTTCTCTTACTTTCTTAGGACAGTTGTTAAGAGCTCCAACTGTGAATTCTGGAGTCCAATTACCTGTGTGACCTTGGGAAAATTCCTTACATGTTTCTGTACCTCAATTTCTCACATGTAAATAATATTTAACCCCAGTATGGAGGACTTGTTGAGTTAATTTAGGAAAGTTCTTATGTGCTATATAAGCATTTGTTGTTACTGTTTTTGTAGTGGTAGTGGTTATTGTTGCTGATGTTGTTGTTGATTCCTTGCTGTGATTACGTGAGACAGCAGGCCAGCAAAAAGATCGCCATCTTCACTGGCTGTTAATTTACTTAAAGTAAAAACTAATGTACCTTGAAGGAGCTGTGGGAGCTATTCTGATCCCTCTGCCTCGAATGCCTCTGCCACGACCAGAGTCCTCTGAGCCATTTAAGTAAGATAATTCACGTAGTTGTTCTTGACGAATTTCATCATTGTAGTCCTAAATGGAAAAAAAAAAAAAAAGCAAAAACATGACAAGTTAAAAATGGGGCATGGGGTTCTTTGAGCTTAACAAACACAGTAAGAAAGAAAATTTTTCATTTATTTTCTGGAGGCTTGTATACAAAAATCTAAAATGATGTAAAAGTATATATACTTCAAATTCTTGTTTTTATATAGAGACATTTTAGTTGCTTCTTTTATCAAGGAAGTAACTACTCAGCAAGAAATCACATGTGATTTGCTGGGATACCACTTGATGTGTTAGCCAGAAAACGGAACATAGCAATATAGAACAAGGTCTTAGAATGCACCAAGGTTATGATTTCTAACAAGGGAATTGCTGAAAAACAACTTGAATGACTGAATAATACTCTTATAGCTCCTGATGTATAAACCAAAAAGGGGGCACTCTTAAGTCCCAAAGTACATATTGAACATGAGTTAAAAATCATTAAAAAAAAGTACAAATAATAGAACACAATTTCACACAACTGGGAAGCTGTGTAAATCCAACCAAACAAATTGATGGGCAATGTTTAAAAATAAGAAATTTTCTGTGTTCTAGCATTGGACTGATGGAAAGTGATAGCCATAGCAAAAGCCCAATATCACAGTAGTAACCGGAGATTCAGTCAAAGTCAAACGGACTATCTCTCTCCTTCATCAATGTGAAAATGTATCAGTCATCTCAATAGGATCAAAGAGTGGATCTGAGTCACTAAAGATGAATGCTATCTTCAAAACAAGAAGTGTCAGTCTTATTGTTTCACCTTTTACTAGTACATGCACACACATGCACCTGGTTACACACCACAAAACTGAGTAATTGGTTATTTTTGCTGATTAGTGAACATTTGGGTCTGTCCAAAACATCCACTGAGATATTTGGTCCATGCCAAAATATTCTTGAAATTTGGTCCTGTCCAAAACATCCATGAGTTTATTTGGTCCACACCAAATGGTCCTTGATATTTGGTCGTGTCAAAAATGTCCATGCTCAGAAAATGTACCTGGGTTCAAATAACACATAATGTTTATTTATACTTTTGGTTTACAGAATTAACACAAAAATATTATTTTTATTGGTCCAATAATTGTATTGCGGCTGTATTGCCAATAACAATCCTTGCCTCGGCAGCCTAGCTTGTAATGGCTTATGGGGTTAGGTAGATGGTTGAGGTTCAAATGCTGCAAAAGAGCAGGACTTATATTAACCATGATTACTGAAGAAGAATCCTACAGTAACTGAAATGCACAAAGTTGAGGATGGGATATCATGATTCCTGGTGTGTAAATACGTCAGCAAATATCAAGGATCTTTTGGGCATGGACCAAATGTCTCTATGGACATTTTGGACAGGACTAAATTCCCCGCAAGGATTTTTGCCAAATGGCCAATCTGATTACATTCTTTTTCAGTAACCATATGGTTAAATCAAATCAACCTAGTGGGTTTCCCAATGTTAAAGAGAAGTCTAGGAGTTTAGTCTAGAAATATTTGTAAAGGGCAAGATAACAGAAATATTTGAGTCTTAGACCAAAATTCAAATCTATTATCTCATCAAATGATATCAGTTTAGTTCTGCTCATATATATTACAGTGACATTAAATGAAAACTGTGTACACTCACCTATACACCTGTCTAGAGAATTTTAGGGTTGCATTCAGCCTACAAGGATTTCTACTGCATAGCTTTACCCCATGCTCCAAAAACTGCCTTGATTACAAGCAAAAATACTAGTTATACCAAAGCATTTATTTTCTTATTTTTAACATGTTTCTTTCATGTTTATCCTCTTAAGCACCTGATCATAATAATAATGGGCTCAACACAGTTGCTCGCAGAAGAGCTATACAGTAGAAAATTACAGTTTCTAACCAGTCATATATTATTTAATTTCTACATCTGTATTTTCACATTCAGGGAACAACCAAACTAAAGCATAAACATGTCTATTATTTTATTAGGATCAGGGAATATGCATGAATTGCTACTTCTGAGTGAACTGACTGGCCACATCAAAATGAAAAATTCCATAATTTTCCATAGAATATTCCTAATAAGAAAAGGAATCTTTGCAGCTACTTATCTAAGGAAAGCCCGTGGACTCTCAGGGTCTTTATGCATTGCAAAAAGGGATGGATTTTCATTATTGGCAACATTGAAGCTTGGGACAAAAAATAACAAACTGCAGATGAATTCATTATATGTAAAAATTATTGAGAGCATATATATTTTTATGCCAGAATCAGAAAATATAATGTCGGTGGAGGCTAATTCATTATATAATCACAAAGAACTTCCCTTTAATGTCATCGCACCAGCAAGTCTAGGAGCTTCCTCCTGTCTTTCCTTTGTGTCAGATACAGTGCGAAGGCTCTCTAGCCTTCCTTGACTCCCTCCTTATTTGTTTGTCACAGAGCATATTCCATAATAAAATTCTTACATGTTATCTTATCAGAAATAGACTACACATTAGTCCATTTGAGTAGTATTGACTTCTAAGATTCTGGAGTCATAAGAAATATACATATAAATGGGCAGTTGTAGTTTTATGGAATTTTAATTTGTATGTTAAATTTGCTAACACAGACATTCATTAAAAAGTAAAAATATAAGCTCATAAGTACTACTGATTTGTACTTTAATAATATTATTTTATTATTATTTTATTTATGACTTTAATATTAAAAGACCTTTGGGACAGAAAGAGAGATAGAAAAATAATCACCTAAGCATGTAAAAGTTCATGAGGAATAAAGAAAGGTACATTTATGACAATTCAGGATGAATAAAACAAAAGAAATTTAAAATAAATCTTAAAGTACAACAATATATTTCTTTAATTTGTATGCAAAACTGGAATATTTCAAAATTAAAAAAATAAGGCATACCCACATTATGAAGATGATATTCTTGTCAAAAAGAAATGAAACTTGTAATTATGGATAAACCTTAATATTATTTTCGATAGGATTCCAAATTACTGAGATTCCACCCTTCAAATAACAAAGAATGCTTTACTACTTTGGGTACAGCTGCAGTAAATAAAACATACACACACTAAAAATACTCCTTGCCTTGCAACATGAGTTATAAAGTTGCTTTAAAAATTCTGATTGGTTTGATGCAGATTTGATTTCAGACAAAAGCAATTTAAATAAGTAATAGTGAACCATAAAATGTATCTATCAAGGCCTAAATAACACAAGTATATCATGCAAAGACATTTTAAACATTAATCCAAACTTTAATTTTCCTGTAATATCCCAAAGAGTCATTTTTTCAAACAAAGTCAGTTTTTAAATTTGGATATCTTGAAATAATATAATAACAAAGATATTCACAATACTTGTATGTCCCTTTTGCTCAGGGTGAGGCAAAGTTTTCCTATGAAACAATTTTCATGAAATTCATGAGTGTTCCTTTTTGCATCTCCAACAAGGCTCTCCCTCCGTGATGGCATATGGTGTAAACAGTATCCACAAAAGCTCAGAGCAGACAGATGTTTGGATGTTCCTAGAAAGGACTCATGCTCATAGTCCACATAGTTAATGTATATGCATAATTTCCCAGTTACATACACTCATGTCCATCTGCTACGATGGCATTTTGCCCAAATACAAATTGGGGAGATTATTTCACTTGTGAATAGATGCCAGGTAATGACAGGTGTAGACAGGCTATCTGGGGGCACCATTTTCCTGCCAAATTCCCTCCTCTGAGACTATCATGGGCACAGTTGCTGCACATTTAAAACTGTGATTATAAGCACTGGTTACATGTGAACGTATACTTGGCTCTACCAATGCCAAGACTGTCAGACGACATCAGGGGAGAATGATATGCAGACTGTAACCCATCTGGGCCATGACAAAGAGACCTGAGATTTCCTCAGCCCTTACAAACAGTTAGGTTAGGACACTTTCACCAGAGCAATAAAAAGAACATGCAGGAGGTAATGGGTCTTATGCCAATATCAAACCTGTAGATGAACTGGAATGGGTAGGAAGCGCTTCCAGAAAACAACAAGTGCTGTCCTGAATATTATTTAGCGAAATATCTTAGGCTATTAGACAACATCTCTTAGCCAACACAGAGTGAGTTTTAATCAGCCCAGGCTAGGGACCAGAAAAACTTATTAATAAAATGTGATCAGAATACAGTCAATTAAGATTTGTTATGCTTAGTGCATGATTCTGCATAAGGTCTGTATAAAGACTTTATAAAGCTTATTTACCAAAGGACATTGAATATCACAAAGTAAAAATGTTGTGGACTTTCTATACAGAACTGCTACTTATGGTAATTTCTGTCACTCAAGAATGTTTTCTCCTTTTTTCCCATTAAAGTCATATTGCACACTATGCAGCAACCATTAAAATAAGACAATAACTATACAGATTTTATGTAGATATTTTGCAGTATCAGAAAGGCTTGTTTTCTACCTTATTTTAACTTAGTAAACACTGGCCACTGATATATGAGCTCTAGAAACCAAGACCTTTTGGATGAGCACCAAATAACTCACGTATTTGGTGTTGTACCTTCATCTATCCTAGTTATCAAGTCAGTCACTACCTCAGGTTAAATTTAGGCTGGTAGATAAATACTTAGATCATATTATGTGAGAGATTTGGGCTGCTTTTCACAAATACCAAGTTACATTTTTTATGTAGAGTCAAAATGACTGTTTTCTTTAGCAATATTTTCCTGCCAAGTTAATTTGCACAGGATACAGCAGCTCTATCTGCATTTTAAATTGAAACGGGCATTAGTTTAATACTTTGGCATATTATATCTACCTTAATTCACAAGTACAAAAATGAACGCTTTGTTAACAGAGAGATGATGATAATTGGTACACTGATCCAATGGGCTCAAATTCTTCTTAACACTGAAATCATAAGGATATATTTAGAGGAGAGTGTAAATTCTGTACATTGACAGCATATGGCCCATGTCGGTGATTTTTATCCATAACCTTGAAACTCCAGCCTTTCTCCTAGACATGGGAAATTTATATATTTAAGATAGTAATGAATCTAACCAGCCAGATTTTTTTTTTTTTTACAGTGCCTAAAGGAGTTTTGCTATAATAATCATTTTATTTATTCAATGTATTTTTGAGCAGCAAGTTAGTGTCAGGAACTGCTAACACAGTAAACTGAACCAGTGGAGTTTGAGTAAAGTGAATATAGATGACTAGATCCCTACACTTGTTCATCAAATGCCAGAACAAGCAACATTTCAATAAAATACTTGGGCAGAGAGAAGCCTTTTAAATATTCTCTGTAACAGTGTCTACTCAAATCAACTTTGATTTTTTTGTTGGTTTAAAATATAATGTATTCCCAATATTTTACTAATGTTTACTAAACACTACTAATATTTCGGTGGTTGTTACTTCTCTTGTTTTATTTTTTAAAATACTGAACTCTAGATTTCTGTTTTAGAAAGAAAAGTATTAAATGAGGAGAGCTATATGTATAGATGGCTCATGAGAAAATCGTTCCTAGAAGTTCCCCTTTGCTTTCACCCAAATGAAAATGTTACAATGATTCCTTCTGACTCTATCTTTTAATCAGGAAAACAACCTACTCAGTCATGGCAACCTTTAAAAAAATATTGGAAAACAATACAAAATATGTTGTGCATTATTTTTTTTCATTATCTTTTTATTTGGCAGCTTCTAGTGACCTCCAAATTTAATCTTAAAAAAATATTTGGATAGTATTTCTCCTGAATATTTAATCATATTGCATAGAGTAGTCCTTAAAAATAATGAAAGTGCCACTTTTTCAAACAACGTATTAGACGAGAGTGGAACCATTGCCAGATGGGAAAGGAGAATATAGCACAGAAGATGAGCAAAGGCAAGCAGGACTGATAGTATCTGTCATGCAGGGACTCTGGTCTCACTCCCCCACAAGAACGCAGGACATGGTGAGGCCAAAAAGGAACACCCACGGAGCCATAGATAGGGGAGTCATACCACTAGTCTCGCTGGCAGCTGGGCTGGAGACACCGGAAGCAGGAGCTGCAATCTGACATCCGCTTCTCTACCAATTCTCTGCCAACCAACCCACCTACTCCTTGCCAGCATAGCCACGGAAGTTATATTAGTGGCTAATGGCTAATTGGCAACAGCTGATAGCCAACCAGCCACAGCAGATGGTCATCTGAATACAGCTGATGGTTATCTAATAACCTTGCCAACACCTTTCCAGGGTGAGGCTGAGAGCCTGGAAACTCTTCTCCTGGCTCTGTCCCCACAGTATCCAAACAGGGTGAAGAATGTTAAGTGGAGAATGCCCATTACCGAATACTTAGGAAGAGAAGGGAAGAACAATTGATGAAAACTTTAGTGTCAGGATCACTAACTGAAGAAATGGACTTGTGATATATGAGTGCAATACAAGTGAAAGAGGCACTTGGGAAAAAAAATCATGTTAAAATATGATTTGAAAATTTCCAAGTAACCTCATGAAATAAGTCTTAATTGCAAAGTGAAAAGAACACAGATTGGGAGTTTGAAGAGTTGGGTGTATGATCTTTATTCCTTCCCTTGCTTCCATTGGTTTTGCCTCAATGGGAACCACCTATTGCAGTGTTCAACTGGGTTTCTCGTCCTCAATTTGCTAAGGTCCTTCAATGGCTAGGAAGCTGTATTTGCCTATCTGTGATGTACATTGGCTCATCCAAAAAAGATGTTGTCCTGGAGCCTCTTTGTCAGGGGCAATCCTTTCAGCAAGGAGGACCTGGAGTGGGCCAAGCAGAGCAGTTGGCATACTGGGTGTCGTGCAGGAGACCCTGCTCGCTGCGCCATTTGTCATGCGGGAGACCCTGCTCACTGCGCCATTTGTCGTGCGCGGAGGCCTTCTCGCCGCGCCATCTTTCAGGCGGGGCGGCCTGTGGGGTCTCTGCTCCTGCTCCCCACACAAGAACGCAGGATATGGTGAGGCCGAAAAGGAACACCCACGGAGCCATAGGTAGGGGAACCATACCACTGCGGTCTCACTGGAGGCTGGGCCCACCGGACGCCGACCTGCCGTCCACCTTTCCGCCAACTGACGGACCGACGACTCTCCTCCACTCTCTCCTCTGTTCCTCTCTCTTGGCTCTCCTCTTCCGCTCTCCTCGGCAATCCTTCGTAGCCGCAGCAGTTATACCAGCGGCCAATTGGCTAACCGGCCACAGCCGAGGGCCAGTCAGCCACAGCCGATGGCCATTCACCACCCGAGCCAGCACCCCTTCACGTGAGGCCGAGAGCCTGTAAACTACTTTCTGGGGCTCTGTCCCCACACTGGGCTACTCTGGGGAACAGGGTATCTCTGTCTTCAGGCTTCCCTCAAGATTCCCCAATCCTACAGGATATCTACAGAACTGTCCTCAAGGGCAACTGAGTTGGCTGAATCAGGAAGCCCTTCTTTCCTTCCTCCACCCCATGAACATACACATCAGGTTGTCAGTCCTATTCTAAATGCAGAAGAAGGGGATCACTGCAGGAAATCACCAGGTCCTCTAACAACCATGGGATGGATAGTCTTTTTCTAAGGCTCCTTTCAGGTCTTGGATCTCTTCAGTTCTTTAACCCTGCATCAAAGAGTAAAGGTAACACCTGCTTTCTTTGAATCATGTCCAATATCAGGTACTTCAAGACCATTCAAGACCAGTCACACGTCCTGCAACCTGCTACCATTCAGCCTCCCTACCAAGATGCTTGTGTGTATCAAATTGTCATGTAGGGACTCATGCAGGGTCTCAGGGGGTCCTGCTCCCCACATAAGAAGGCAAGATATGGTGAGGCCAAAAAGGAACACCCATGGAGCCATAGATAGGGGATTCATACCACTATGTTTTCGCTGCAGCTGGGTTGGAGACACAGGAAGCAGGAGCCACATGTCATGTGGGAGACCCTGCTTGCTGCGCCATTTGTTGTGCGAGGCTGCCTGAGGGGTCTCTGCTCCCACTCCCCTCATAAGAACGCAGGATATGGTGAGGTCAAAAAGGAACACCCACGGAATCATAGGTAGGGGAGTCATACCACTATAGTCTCACTGGAGGCTGGAGTCACACGTCCTGCAACCTGCTATCTGCTTCTCTGCCTGCCAACTGACGGACCCACTCTCGACTTGACTCTCTGACTAACCAGAGAAGCCAAGGCAATTATATCAGTGGCTAATTGGCTAACTGGTTACAGATGATGGTCAATTAGCACCAGCTGACGGCCATCTACTACTCGAGCCAGCACCTTCCCACGTGAGGCTGAGAGCCTGGAAACTGCACTCCTCGCTCTGTCCTCACACAAGTGCTTTTATCAAAGTGAAATGAGTCAGACTGAGAAAGACAAATACCATATGATCTCACTTATATGTGGAATCTAAAGAACAGAATAAATGAAACAAACAAAACAGAAACAGACTCATAGATACAGAGAACAAACTGATGGCTGCCAGTGGGGAGTGGGTTTGGGGAGCTGAGTGAAAAAGGTGAAGGGATTAAGAAGTACAAATTGGTAGTTACAAAATAGTCACAGGGATGTAAATTACAGCATAGAGAATATACTCAATAAGGTTGTAACAACTATGTTTAGTGCCAGGTGGGTACTAATTGGGCAGATCATTGCATAAATTATATAAATGTCTTACCACTATGCTGTACATTTGAAACTAATACAAAATAATATTGAATGTCAACTATAATTTTAAAAAAATAGTCACAGGGATATAAAGTATAGCATAAGGAATACAGTCAATAATATTGTAATAACTAGGTATAGTATGAGATGGGTAATAGATTTATTGGGGTGATATTACTTTGTGAGATATACGGATGTTTAATCACTATGTTGTTTTGTACACCTGAAACTAAAAAAAAAAATAATAATAATAATTTAAAAAACGACATGGTTGAAGTGGTATCAAGAATTAGCATTTAGGTCACAATCCTTCCCTAACCCCTTTTCCCACTTATTTTTAAAATTTATTCTGCAAATTCTGATTGGGAGAAGGTAACCATTTAATTGTTTCATTATGAACATATTCTAGGATTCATCAGCATTAGTTCTGTGCTCCGTCATTAAAGTTATACTCTGATTTGTTTTCATTCCAATGAGAGAAATTATAGGCTCTCGAGAGTTGGAGATCTGCCAAAGGAGCTTCAGTTTTCCTTTATTTCCTACGAAATACAGCACCAAGCAACATCTGGACACTATGTCCTTTGCCTGAGGATAGAATTCTTATTTTGCTCGAGAGTGTCAGCAGTACAGGCTCATACCAGTTAGTGCTAGGGATGGACAGCAGGGTTTCTACTGAACCTGTATAAACGTAACAAGGCCAAGAACTGAGAAGGGAGCATTTGGAACTCTTATTGCTTCCTCACTGAACAAAATAAGCAAGTTCATTTCAGAAAGAAATATACTGTGGAAAAAAAAAAAAAAAAAAAGGAACAGAGGAGTATGATTGAGGCACTGTGGACATTGGGTTAGATGGGAAGTCAGCCACAGTCTCTCTGAAGTGGTAATATAAAAACTGAGACATAAAATGAAAAGGAGCCTGTCCTGTGAAGATGTGGATCACTAGGTAGCTGGCCTGCAATGGCAATGAGCCAGGAAGGAGCTGAGCCTCTTTTAAGGACCTCAGAGAATGCAAGTGCATGTGTATCAGGAATTTAGAGAGCAAATGAGAGAGTGCTACTAGGTCAGATAAGCAGGCAGGGGCTAGATCATGGAGATTCTTCTCGGCTTCAGGCTGAATATAATAAAAAGGCCTAGGTAGTGTTTAACTGTCCAGTGAAACCACCAGTTTTATATCTTAAAGGGGATATTCCAGCTGCTATGAGGAAAATGGGTTAAAATCGAACCGGAGTGTAACCTGGGAGAGAGGTAAAGCCACTATTGTAGCAGCACGTGCCTTGACCTGCAGTTGTCTCTGCTTCCACCATGGAAGGTGGTAGAGAGGAAGACCCATGGGATCACTGTGGATGTAGTGGGAGGTAGAACTGGAAGAGATTGCTCATAGATTAGATATGGAGAGTTACAAAAAATAAAAAATAAAAAAATAGGGTGGTCTCAAAGGTGACTCCCACACTTCCGTTCTGTGCAACTGATTCAGTGGTGTCATCACTGAGATGGAAAGTTAATGAATGTGTTTCCCTCTTGTCTCTCTCTATTCTTATAAAAGAAATCAAATATTGTCTCTCAACACAGCCTTTTTAAAATGGGGTTTTCTAATGCGTGATGTGATTCTCTCCTATGTGAGTAGATTATCTTCTGGATAGTCATGCAAATCTTTAAGAACCCGGCTTAAGAAAACATAAAAGAGACAAAAGACATAATCTGTTAATCCTAAAAGGAACAAATAAATACCTTTACATGTATACATCTAGAGATCAAATAGATAGAGGTGAAAGGTTGTCAGTCAGAGGTCAAAAAGAACAATTCAGGTAGTTTTCCATGTATAAAGTTATGAAGCCATGACAGAAAAATGATAGGGTTAGGGAATAGTTAATAATCCAATATTCCTAAAGCATCATGTCTGAGGTGGACAGTAGAAGGCTGAGTGGATGGAACATAGGTTGGGAGACTGGAGCCTTGTCTTCCCAAGACGATTAGTCCTCACTGATTGGCATCACCATGGACAGGCTTTAGAAGGATCCCTCAGGGACGTGAACGAGGGGCTGGAGTTGGAGGGATGTCATTCAGTCCTTGTACAGAAACTGAATTATTGTAGAAGATTTTCATAGCAGTCCAGACATGAAACCATGAAGGTTGGAACAAGGACAAAATTCAAGTTTTACTCTTAACTAGTTTTGGCTCTTTGAACAAGTCATTTCTGAGCTAATTTTCCTACCTGGAAAATGAAAGAGTGGGCGTAATGATCTAACTAAATGATCCCAAAGGTTATCTCCACAAGACTTTCTCATGAAGAAGGCTACTGTGGATAGCAATAGAAGCTCAGGCCACTGGATTTTTACTTTGCCACTGTAGAATCAAAATACAAATGGCTAAAGTTCCATGTGCACATGGAAATGTGCTGTCTCCTTGTCTATTTATATAATAATTTCTTTGTAAAACACATAGTCAAATAACATGGCTTTGTAAGTCATCTTGTCTTATATTTTTCTTTGCTACAAAGTCACTGAGACAAACAGAGAAAGAAAGACAAAGAAAAACAGATTTAAAAAATAGTATCAACAAACCCTCAAGAGGAGAAAGAGAATATTTTAAAAAAGAGATTTACATTTTGGTTTGTTGTACCAGCATTAATGCTAGTGTAGAATATGAATTACAACTGGAGTCTTTGGATGCTCGTGGCAGTAAAGGGCTTTTGTGGTTATTAAACACTTCAACTTTACTCAGGCATTTAGCAAACCACAAAAGCCATTAATTGGCTGTCTTCTGTACCATCACGGATATTGTTTCCAAAGCATCAGTAAGTACAGAGCAGATCTATGGTTCTCTTTCCTCCATCACCCCCCAGATAATTTATAGATTAGAACTACATCCCCAGATATTGCTTTTACAATGAACAAAAACATTCTGTCAGAAGGTCTGATCTCCACAGATTTTTAAAACACACCTAATTCTAAACTTAAACATAATTGTCTGATGCTTGCAAATCAGCCATTTTGAGGCCTAGAACACAATTTGAGTGATTTTCATTTGGCCATGTTCTTAAAAAGCAAAAAAATATATTTGTAAAATCTTGTTGACTTAGAGACCTATACTGTTCTAAGTTATTGATGTTTATACAGGTGGAGGTGTGCATGTGAAGAAGAGACTCCAACTCTCACCATATTACTCTTGAAATTCCTCTAAATTATTTGCAATACAAATAGAGTTTTGGGTTTCTACCCAAGCTTTCTAGATATATCAACTTCTGTTTTGTCCCTATTTAGTATATAATTGTGGTATACTTATATATGCAAACTAATATTGGACGAATTGCTAAGTTCTGCCTAACTAAGCATTACGAAGAAACATTTATGTTCATTATCACCCTCAGTACAATACTGATTTGAAAACTAAAAAATAAACTGAAAAATAATGCAGGATAAATTTAAAAATCAATCAGGATTTCAAGAGAATTAAAACACAAGCCACAGACTGGGGGAAAAAAAAGTTTGCAAAAAGCATATTGGATAAAGGACTGTTATCCAAAATATAAAATGGACTTTAAAATTCAACAATAAAAAATGGACAAAAGATCTGAACAGATAACTCACCAAAGAATATATATAGATTGATAATAAGTATATAAAAGGGTGCTCAACATTATATGCTGTTAGTCAATTGAAAATGAAAACAACAATGACATAGGACTATACACCTATTAAGGTGGCAAAAATCCAAAACGCTGACAACACTAAATGATAGCGGTGAGGATGTAAAGCAACAGGAACTCATACATTCCTCGTGGGAATGCAAAATGGTGCAGTCACTTTGGAAGACAGTTTGGTGGTTTTGTACAAAACTAAACATGCTCTTACCATACAATCCAGCAATTGTGCTCCTTGGTATTTATCCAAAGGAGCTGAAAAGAAATGTCCACAAAAAAAAACTTGCGTACCAATGTTTGTAGCAGTTTACTCATAATAGCCAAAACTTGGAAGCAACAAGATGTCCTTCAGTAGGTGAATGGATAAACAAACTGTGGCCCATCCAGGCAATGGAATACTATTCAACACTAAAAAGAAATCAGATTTCAAGCCATGAAAAACTTACATACATATGAATGTAGACAATCTGAAAAGGCTACATGCTATATGGTTCCAACTGTATGACATTCTGAAAAAGGCAAAACTATGCACATCGTAAAAGGACTAGTGGTTGCCAGGGGTTAGAGGAGAGAGAGGGATAAATAGGTGGAACACAGATCATTTTAGGGTAGTAATAAACTATTTTGTTTAATACAATAATGGTATATACATGTCTTAGTCCATTCAGGCTGTGATTACAGACTATCATAGACTAAGTGGTGTATAAACAATGGAAATTCATTTATCACAGTTCTGGAAGTTGGGAAGTCCAAGGTGAAGGAGCTGGCAGATTCAGTGTCTGGTGAGAACGTACTTCTTAGTTCATGAATGGACTTCTTTTTCTCCATATGCCCACATGGCAGAAGTCCTTGCATGGCAGAAGGGGTGAGGGATTTATCTCCTTTCTAAGGGAACTAATTCCATGTATGGGGGCTCCAACATTATGATCTAATCATACCAAAGCCCCACCTCCTAATACCTTGAAGATTAGGATTACAACACTTTAGTGGGACATAAACACTCATTCTAGAGCAATATATGCCATTCTGCATTTGCCAAAATCCATAGAATGTACACCATCAAGAGTGAACCCTAATGTAAGTTATGAACTTTGGGTGACAATGATGTGTCAAAGTAGGTTATATATTATTATAAAGGTACCACTCTGATGGAGAATGTTAATAATGGGGTAAGCTATGCATGTGTGAGGGTAGGGAGTATATGGGAAATCTCTATACCTTCCTCTCAATATTGTTATGAACCTAAAACTGCTCTAAAAAGTAAAATGCACTAAAAAGATCAATTAGGATATGATTTTGATTGCATGATGCCATGAAATAAAACTGTTTTTATCAAGTTGAAACAATCTATGGAAGCTTAAAAATTCATGGTGCTAGACAAGTCCTTTGTTCAGCATCAGAGATAGAAGGCTGCTCAAACCTCCTCCATATGCACTGAAGGTCTCCAAGGAGCCCCATGTGCATCATGAACACACTGAATTCCTTTTTATGGCACCTCAGTGAATGAAAGGTGGGCGGATTATTACCCCCCATTTATAGACTCAGAGGTTAAAGGATGAATGGGAGGCAAATAACAAGCAGGGATTTAGTGGTAGGAAACATTTTAAATGTCTTACATTTCTCCTCATTATCCCAGTTAAATTATTACTACTTCATTTTCCTCTTGGTCTGAGATCCTGTCAGCCTAGCCCTATTCGGGAATGAAGCATGCCGAAATCAAAAGAGCATAGATTTCTGAATCCGAGCTCCAAGTCCCTTACTCTATACACATTATAATGGGCTTTACCGGGACTATCCGCCCTAATCATTGTGCTCTTTTGGAAAACAGAAAAAATAAATAAAAAGTTATCATATCGCCTTGTTGCTAAACTGGTATTATTGCTGCTGCTGTTGGTGGTGGTGGTGGTGTACGTGTGTGTGTTTGGCATGTGTGTAAAATGTGTTCATGTTAGTTGTTCGACTAATGAATTAGCCCAGGTAAGCAAATGAGACAGATAAACGTAGAAATTGGATAGGCTGCTTTCTAGGCATGGAGACAGGAATTCTGAGCTCTAGTTTGGATTCTGTCCTTATGATATCACAAGTCACCTTTCTTCTCTCTAGTACCTATTTTTTTTTTTTATCTCTAAACAAACAAAACCTGACTCCATTTTTGAATATTTGAAGACAACTCAGACTATACTGTGAGCCTCTAGGTAACATATTGGTCTCACACATGTACCTTTGCATATTGTTCTCACACATGTACCTTTGCTTGTATGTGCTTCTGTATAAAATTAGAAAAACCGAAACAAACAAACAAAAAAAACTGATGGCAAGGACCAGGTAAATGGAAGAGCAGAACACACAGCAGCCTAAGGTTTATTTGAAATATGTGATTGTGCAACCATTTTTTAAAAATACAAAATACATCTACAGCAGTGAAGAAAGGGTTAGCAAGAGCAACAGAAATGTGATTTAGGGCACAGAAAACATGTATTTACATTATAACAAAATGGGCAATAAATGATAGCATAATCATTTGTCAGTATGTTGGAAATCGACTACAAAGCTTGATGATACATAAATTCACAGTGTGATTAGATGGAGCTGTTATGTCAAAATTATTCATGTAAACCAGCTAACTCATAAGACTCTTTTTTTTTTTTTTTTTTTAGCTCTTATGTATTGGCTAGTTTTTGCACAACTTCTATTTGTAGAAATGTGACCACAACATGTTCTTCCATTTAGCCCCTCCCTTCTAAAAAGTACACTTTTTTCTAATTTTTTCATTTTGAATTATTTCTGGCCATGTTCACTGTGATGTAAAATCTAAAAAGAATAACTACCAAACTATTACAGCTTTTTAAATTTTGAAAACCATGGCCTACATAAGAAATAAGAAGAAAAGACTCGCCCTTCTCCCCTTTTATAATTCCAAGAGTGGTGTGAGAAAAATCTATTTTTATGTGATTTGAGTTGAAACAAAAATCAATTTCTATTTAAAAAAAAATACAAGACCCCAAAGAGCTGAAAAAAGATAAAAACATGATTGTAACATTACTGTACAAGGGTAACATTTAAGTTGTTTAATTTCATGATAAAAAAGAAATTTTAGGTGCCATACCAATGTTCAGGAAAATTTTAAAACCTTGAGAAAAAATAATTATATTATTGTATTGTATTAATGCATTACTGTATTTGACTCTGGAGAGAGGATGCTTTGTAGCCATTATGAATGTGAATGTGTGGTCCCCCTGCCCTCAGGCATTGACGTTTATTATCTGTGTGGTTTAATGAAAAACGTTAAGCCTTTGGGGCCTCAATTTCCTTATCTATAAAATGGGATTCATATTAATATTCTGAATCATAATAAACAAAATAGTGAGACTTTTGGCAGAATTAGATAAATACATATATGTAAACTGCTAAAATGGAATTTATCCCATGCTGAGCATATGATAAATGTTAGTTATTATTTTCCCCATGCAGATTATAGGATCCTTTATTTTAATATACCACTTATTTGAAATCATAGGGTAATTCTGTTACATCCACTTTATTTCTTTGAAGAATTTTAGCTTAAATGGGAATCTTGAAGTGTTACATGTATGTGAGTATATTTTATTCCATATTTTTCTGAAATAAAAAATTTCGAACTACAGTAAATCATAAAATACGAGAAATTTGTTTTAAGCCATTTATTCTTGAAAGGTTAAGGCTTTGGGTAGAATGTGTTACAGGCAAACCCTGATTTGATGAATTCAGGAAGATTTATAACCATGACTCCATTTAGTGCTGCTTCTTCGTGAAGTACATTTAACCAAAAGTCAAGTCTGAAGCTATTCTCAACTGAATATCTAGAAAAGACCCAATCCTAAAAAAGTATGCAGCCAGAGCACATCTAGATTTAGTGATCATAATATCACTGGTATAAAACGAAGTTCCACGGAAGACGAATTATACAAAGATACTGACTTTTAATAGAAGGGTTTGTAGAAATGCAGCTCGGAAGAGAGTAAGTGAAATACTTGTTGTGATGAAATAGGAGACTCATGTAAATCACTTCATAAAAGCAAAAATGAATAAAATGTCAACATAAACCAAAATAGTTATTAGGGGGAGGGTCATTACCTATTTCAAAATAAGATAATTTTTAATTAAAAAAAACCCAAAAATTAAAAAGGCAAAGAAAAGTTTAAAAGAAATACTCAAGACAAAAGTTTAAAATTCGATTCATTTAGGAGAGATGCATAAACAAGGAAAATATAAAGTATCAGTTCATTAGTTCAAATCAGTAGTCTCATTTTAAATTGCATGGTAATATCCTTGGGCAATGAGCAACACAGGTTAAAGCTACATGATATGTTAAAGTAATTTTAAATGTTCCTGTATTTTCCAGTATCTTATTTTCATAGTAAATGTTAAATTGTCCCTATCAGCAAGTGTTCTTATAAGTATTCACTTACTTAGTAACTTCTCTTGCAATTCTAGATAAACAGCATACTCTATTAACTTCCCAAGTTTCATTATATACACATTAAAATGGCCTTCTTTATTTATTGTCTTTTAATATTTATGTTCATAAATTAGCAAATTACATTGGACACTTGTTGGCAACATTCTTGGAATTTTTAAGTTGCTATTAAATCTAATTTTTAATTTCAAAAGTTATACTTCTTGTTTAGTATAAGAAATGTGATACAAAGATAAATAATAAAATAAAAATAATAACCTTTCATGACACTTCTCCAACACACCTTCCTGCAGGTTAACAAAAATAGAATGGTGCTTATCTTTTCACTTTTCCATTATTTTTCATTTTTCATTTTTACATGATTATATTATTTATGTCCCTTGGCAATTTTCTCTTTTAACCAAACAATATATCACATCCATTCATTGTGAAGGTCAATGAGACAGAACTCACTCTTTTTAGTAGCTAATTAGTTTTCCACAGCATATGTGTAGCTCACAAACACATTTGCCTATTCTTCTATTTATGGATATTTCAGAGTCATCCACTGCTTTGTGACTACAATGCTATGATTACCGTGCTATTATATAGTTCCTTTTTATACTGAGGTGAGAGACTCTGAAAGGAGTTGTTTCAAATGATTGTGTTTGTTTTTTTTTTTTTTTTTTTAATTTTTAATACACCTTGACAGACTTTCCAAAAATGGTTTGTATTATTCAAACTATTACTAACAGGATATTAAAGTGGTGATCATCTGTTTTTATTTTCCATCTATATGGGTAAAAAATTGTACCTCATGATGAATAACTTTTTTTATTAGCCATTTGGATCCCACCTTTCTGAATAGCCTACTCATTTTTCTATTTGGTTATTTATAGTTTTTAAGAATCTACTTGTAGAAACTTCTGTTTCAAACCAAGATGGAATAATTGGGAACACAGTTACCCTCCTATCTAGGAAAAAAAAGTAGAAAATATAATTTAAAAAACTCCAATAATTTCAAAGCAATGGACTTCAGGAACCTAAAGATGGATTCCTGAGTGATGGGAAATAAATAAGGTAAGCTCTATGATTACTGGACTGAGAAAGTCTCCAATCAATGATACAGAGAGCAATAATCCAGACAGAGTCCAGAAAATTTCCTAGGTGGAGAGACATTGTTGAAAATCCAGGGAGACCAAGATTGCTAGAGCTTCCAAGAAAGAGTAATGAAGAGCTGCAAAAATAGACAACTCTAAAAATCTGAAGACGACCCTTTTGAGTATTCAACACAGTTCTCTTCAGTGCTTATGTGAATGGAAATTATGTAGGTGCAAGGGAAAACAAAACAAAACAAAACAAAAAAACAGAAAAAAACAGAAAAGACTAGAGGGACTGGTTTAGATTGTTCACACTAGACCAGGAACAGAGGTTTACCAACTACACTAGAAATCTTAATTCACGGGCCATTGGGTGTAATGCTCAGAAAGGTCTTGTGTCCATGGGTATAATTAGCCTGAGATTATACAGCTGTTTGGTCTTGTCTAATAATTTTTCAAAGCAGACATGACAGAATCAAACAGTTTATAATAATTTAACAGCATTCCAGAATAAAGTTGATGAATATTTACAATAACAACAACAACAAATATCAGCACTTAATAAGATAAGATTTACAATGTCTAGCAATTGATTTAAAATTACCAGACAAACAAAGAAAAGCAAAATATGATCAATAATGGGGGGGGGGGATCAATGAATTGAAACGGATCCGGAATGGATACAAATGTCAGAATTAGCTGTCTAAGATAATTAAACAACTTTTATAAACTGTATTCCATTTAATGAAACAGTAACATAGACATGGGGGATAAAGGCCTAACCTAAATGTCTAGAGATGAAAATTACAATGTGTGAAATGAAAAATATACTAGATAGGATCATGGCAGATTAGCAGATTAGATACCGAAGAAAAAACTATGAATGAACTTGAACACATAGCAATAGAAACTATCCAAAATGAACACCAACGATAAATAAGAATTAGAAACAAATGAAGAGTAAATGAGAAGATATGAATTACTAATATCTGTAACAGGAGAGGTAACATCACTACAGATTCCAGAGACATTAAAAGTATAAAAAGGGAATATCATGACCAACTTTATGCAAAAACTTAAACAACTTAGATGAAGTGTACACACACTCTTTGAAAGACAAAAGCTATCAAAGTTCACTTAAGATGATACAGACAATAGGTAGCTCACAGAGCCCTTTTTCTATCTGTGGTTAATAACCTTCAACAGAAAAGAATCCAAATCTGGAAGTCTTCATTTATAAAATTGACCAAACATTTACAAAATAAATACTAATTCTCCACAAACTCTTTCAGAAATTTGGAGTATGGGATATTTGATCAAAAAATAAAAATAAAATAAAACCTCAACAACATAGGAATAGAAGCAAATTTGCTTAAGCTGACAAAAAGAATATATGAAAAACATATGCTAACATCATATCAGCAGTGAAAGACTGAATTATTCTCCTTAAATTCAGGGAGAAGACAAGTCTATTAGCACCACTTCTGTTCAATGCTCTACTGGAGGTCTGGCTAATGGAATAGGGCAAGGAAAAGACAAAAGTCATGCAGATTGGAATGAAAAATTAAATTGCCTTTGTTCACAGATGAACTATTCGTCTATATAAGAAATCTAATAGAATTTACTGAAAATGTTAATATAAGCCATTAATGAGTAAATTCAGGAATGCTCTTGGATATAAAATACATACAGAACAATAAAATTTATTTCTATTCTAGCAATAAATAATTAGAAATTGAAAATACAAAAACATATTCTTTATGGTAGCATCCAAAATATGAAAAAAAGATAATCTTGCAAAAGATGGGAAAGAACTGTACACTGAAATTTACAAAACTTTGCTGTAAGAAATTAAAGAAACCATAAGAAAATTAAAAGACATAACATGCCATGTGTTGGAGCACTCAATATTATTAAGTTCAATGCTCAATATTATTAAGGTCAATGCTCCTCAAATTGTTTTATTTGTTTAATGCAATCTAATCTATAGTGTCACTCTGGGGACAGTAAGTGGGCCAAAGAGATAGCTGAGAGGAAGGAGTTTTTACAAAGGACTATGAATATCACCATCACCCCCATGATGGTAATATTCATTATTTTGAGTGTATTGCTTGTTTCATAGATGCGTACATATGCCAAAACATCAAACTGTCCAATTTAAGTAGGTGCAATTTTAAAATCAATTATACTACAATAAATCTGATTTAAAAATTTTAGATATTCCTTTTATAGTATGAATATTAATCCTTAAACTGTGATGAGCATTATATTTTGAAGTCTAATATTGGTCTTCAGATTTCAATTATGATATTTTAAATACTATTTATATTATTTATATTATATTCTACGATATTATTATATTATTTATATTCTATTCAAATCAGAATTTATTAGTTAATTTATTACTTCTAAGTAGTTAAATATATGTTATCATGTATTTGATTATCATTACTAGTGACTACATAAATATGTGATAACTTACAACTTGGAACATAATAGTTAAACTTAATTATCCTTGTGTTTGCTTTTTTAACTTATTGATTAAGTCATTCATTTAATATTTATTGAGAGCCTATATAATGTGTTACCACTGGAGATTCAGGAGTAAACTAATTGAAAATAAACCCTTGCCTGAGTGAGCTAAAAATTTAGTGGTGGGAGAATGATAGACAACAAATAAAAATGTAAAATATGTTTTGATGTGCTATATTGCATATTAAATATATGATGATTGTGCTATATAAATAATATGTGAGATATGTGCCATGTTAAAAAACAAAACAGGGAAAGAAAACAAAAAATGCCAGAAAAGGCAGTAGATTTCAATTTTTAAATAGGGTCAAATCAGAAAAGGCTTCATGAGGTGACTTGTGAGTTAAGACTCATGGGAGAATGGAGAGATCTGGGCACAGACATTGCAAAGGCAGAGGTTTTGCAGTGGGGGCATGCCTGCTTTGTTTATGAAACATCAGTGACACCAGGGTGGCTAGAGCAGCCTTTGGCTTTTACTCCAACCAAACTAGGAATCATTGGAAAGTTTTAAACAGAGAAGTGCCATGATAGTATGTATGCTTTCAAGGGATCCTAGGTCTGCTGAGCTGAGAATAGGTTTGTGGACAGGATGGAGGTCCATGGCGGAAGTAAGCAGAGCAGTTCTGAGACAATAACCTGTTTATTGTAGCCTAGCAGCATGGTACCCAGACAAATCAGGCCCATGGAAATAAAGCCAGACCAGGTGGAGGATCCTTCCTGTGTATTCAATGACCACTCATTGCTTTTCTGATTACAATCAAACCACTCTCCTTAACTCCATAGTGGTAATTAGGTAGGACGGTCAGACATGAATGGGGTGGATTAATTAAACCAAGGGTGTTATATGGGCTTGGGTTTAAAACTATTGTTACTAATTTTAAGCCATTTAATTCTTGCACTTAAATAAGCATCTTTTCTTTTTTATTTTTTAAATGTTGTGCCTCAAACAACATGTAGGCTTGTAATTGAAGTGGTTGATATTAGTAGTTGCAAAATCAGCTAGCTAGAAGAGTGATGACTAAGATTTCCAACAAAAGGCGGAACAATTGAGTAGATGTTCTATTTAACAGGTATGTATTGTGTACAGTCGTTTGCAAACTGTTTTAAATCACTACTTAACAGTGATATTACCCAGTTTACATCGATATTTGTACAATCCACACTTCCTACAAAGAAAAAGCAAGGTTCAAAAGTAGTGACACAGAAGTGTTAAAGTGTTAAAGAATAATAATTCTCTGTTTTGTAAAATGTATTGAATGCATGATACGTGCCAGTAATGAAGATATCTCTTGAGTTACAAATATAATTATATTTTCTTCAAGAAATTATTAGTTTTGTGGAGTAACACAATTTCTAACAGAGATAAGCACATTAGTATAACTTCTGATATTTATTGAGCGCTTACTGTGTGCCAGGCATTTTGTTTTGCAAGTATTGTACCTCCAATCTTCACATACCTATAAAGTAGGCAGTAATACTATTGCCTTTTTAAGAATGAGAAAACTGACAGTAGATTAAATGATGTGTCTATAATTACACAGGGCTGTTTTGTAAACATAATTATATATATAGAAATAATTATAACTTTGGTTTTATATTAAACTATCATAGGTTTACAGAGGGATGTCCAAGGGTATACAGGAATTATAGTGAAGGAAGGAAGTGACATGGGGAGTGGATTCTGGGCAACAGAAAAGAGGCAAGGAGCGTGACAGGAGGAACCATATGTGCGAAGGGATAATTTATCATTTTTGTAAGAACTGTAAGAAGTATTAATCATTGCTAGATGTTGGTATGGGAGTGGGTGAGCTTAGATGGAGTAAGGAATGGGCTTCGTAAGGTAGTTTGGAAGCAGTTTGTGAATGTACCATTCTTAGGAGCAAGAAATTGATCTTGTGGGCAAGGGAGTTACTGAGGATTTTTAAGTAGAGTATAAGCATTTTAGTAAGACAATGGATCGAAAAGGTATAATAGTTTTTCCTGAAGTAGTAACTATATAACACGCTAGGAGATGGACAGCAAGAAAGTGTAGGCTTGGAGTACAAATTTGGAAATACAAACCGGGAAGAGTGGTAGTACCAGGTGACGCTCAAGTCCAAATCACTGCATTCTAGGGGCTGCAGCAAACTCAAGTATGATATTTACAAGGTCTTATGAAGCAGCAGAAATTGGGATTATTGGCCATGGAAATTCTTGGTTAACAAGTAGGATGGGCACTGAGACTATGGGTTTGAAAATCAGGAGAGAATTTGAAGCAATATTTTTTGATGTTGTCAGCAAGTATGTGGGAGTCAGAGCTAAGAGGGTGAAGGACGCTGTCCAGAAAGAAAAGCTTGAAAGAAAAACAAATGGCTGCAGACTAACAGCCATTTTCTTGGATTCTTGTCTGTGTGGTTTTTTTTGTTGTTGTTGTTTGTTTATTTGTTTTTAAATCATTTCTAATGTTTGTATAAATAAAAATTGTGGAAAAGGTTTTCAAACAAGTCTCTGGCTTTCTGACTTCATTTACCACCACCATCATCATCCTTAGCAACCATCATCGGGCTTTTTCCAGAAGTATCTGGTTGACAGGATCTGATTGACACATTTAGCTCAGGAGAAATTACCTAAAATTTGGCACAGGACAAACTTGAGATTATTGACTTTGTCAATGAATAGCTGGGCGAAAGGAAAATGTACTGAAAATGTCAAAGATGATAATAACAACAAAAGCAACAGCAATAACAAAAATAATAAAAACACAGTTTACCTAATAGAGTTGTTAGCAGGATGAGTGATAATAAATGTAAAACACTAGGCTTGTACATAACAAGTGTATAGACTTATTTTACAAAAAATAATGAAATGACAGCTATATGCTAACTATTGGGGTTATTGTTATGAGGAAGTTATCATGTTTACCCTTAAAATCATAAAGATCTCAATTATAAGCTTCCCTATAAAACATAAAGTCACATCAATGTTATGCATGGAATTTAGAGAACTACACTCCACGAGGTACTAACAACTTTAAAACAGTGGTGCTTGTTATCCAGAGCCTTATAGCGAATAGAAACTATCTCCTTGTAAGTCTCCAAGTCAAATATCTTGGGGCTATCACACCTTTTTTAAAAAAAGAGAACTACATCCCCCCACTTCAAAAGTAAATTTTCCTTAAGTGACTAGGTTAAAGAATTGATTGCCCAAACTCTGCAATCTGTGTCCCTTGAACACCCTAACAATTTAGTGGTCCAAGGGAGTCCTGTGACCCCATTCATAACCCATCACTTTGAAAACACATGTCAATTCTATTCACAATAAATAGATGAAAATATGTTGTAATACAAAACACTGTATCATGTACATCTGTTGCTCAGAAATGGAAACACACAAGGATGAGATATTTATTTTAACATAAAAATGGGAACACACAAGGATGAGGAAATTATTTTAAATCTTACAGCTGAGTTTTTCAACCAATTATAAAATTGTAGTATCTGATAGTTCTGTGTCACAAATAAAGGAGGCTCTGAGAGCAGCTAATTAGTGGGTTTGTTTCACAGATAAGGGATTGACACTGTTGACCTTTCCTCATTGAGCTCTGCCCAGTCTTGGATACTCCCTACACTTAGATGTTCTGGTGTCAGAGGAAATAGAAGCTTGGTTTCACTCATTGCTTGATTGGTGAGCAAACCATGTTCTTGTGTTTACCTCATTATACAAAATGCTCAAACTTCCTCAAAATAATGGAAATTTCCCATGGAAAACAATGTGATTGTAAACAATTCACATTTTGATTGCCTATTCAAATGCGGTATATAATACAGCAATTCTTTTTGTCTTCTACATTCAAATTTATACTTTTATAGTAATTGTACTCCCTAAAACTTATTAGTGTAAAATGCTAAGCAAAGCTGAATGAATTCTAGAGGAAATCATTCCTTTTTCCTCCTCCTTATTTACAATTCTCTAATCCCCAGAGGAGAAAAATGCTATTTTAATGATAAAATTGCTATGTGAAAGCAGGTTAGTGAAGAAGAAATATGAGTCTGTTATTTGTATAATTCCCATTCTGTTGAGGCATGAATATTTTAAGTTCTAAATTATGCATATTGTTACTCATAGTGATCAAATATCTCATACAATGATTTTATTTTATTTAATCTGACTCTACTCACAATGTATTTTTTGGTATATTTTAAGGTCATATAAGCATAACAAATATGTATTTTCGTGGAGTGTTAGCTACCATATCACATGGATTGAAAACAAAACTACAGGCAGATCATTATATTTTTGCACTATAGGATATACAATTATTCATACAAGGCATATATATTTTCTTAAGTTTTATTATGCTTGCTATTTCTACCTATATGATTAAGGCAAAGATAACTTATGATCTATACCATATTTATAGCTGAAACATAGATTTCATGATGCTTTGGAAAGATTATAAAAAGGTAGGATTGTTTGTGGGGACATAAAATTTATTCTCATTCTTATTCTCTTTCCATTGCTACCACTAATTTTAAAGACCACTGGCAGCTCATTGGTAGTGAAATTGAAAAGTAAATCATACTACTTATTACAAAATATTATATTTTAACAATTACTTAAAAATTACAAGTCTGTTACAAGAAAATGTCTTCTCCCTAAGGATGATTGACAAACATTCCCCATTAGGCAATGACATACAATACCAATCTATGGCAAGGATGAATATGGTGCAGTTTTGCTCCTGAAGAGTTGTCAATGTCACCAGAAAATAGAGTGTGAAGAAGTGCTAATGTGGAAAGCCATCAAGAAAATAGTCATGGGGGATTAGAAATTAGAACACATGCTGGCTCTGTGCTTGAGTGTATAACAGCTTTCTCATCTGTCATAAGAGAACACCTTAATGAATGGCAATGCTTTCTGACATGAAGTTCTGATAGTTCTATTGAAATACTTAATTCAAAAGTACTGTTGAATATTATTCTTTTTGTTTGTTAGTTTGTTTCTTGGAGGTATTTATTTTTAAAATATTCTAGAATAATAGTATGTTAGTCATCCTCACTAAATTAAACCTTGACAAAGTGATACAAATTCTACATACCAGTGACATTTATTTTCCATTGTTTGCCTTATACATCATTTTGCAATATTCAATTGTGTTTATTTTAAAAGTGTTAAAACAAGTTTAAAAAGCAATCTTAAATGTTAAAAGAAAAGTACCCAGTAGGTGTCACGTTTTATCTGAATAAGATGTGTATAAAGTCTTTTTTTTTTCTCAAGTAATTATCAGAAAAACAACTTTGGAAGATGATTCTAATTTTACTGATAGTTACACCTTAAAAGCAAAATCTTCATACTGATTTTTCATAGCTGTCTTTAACTTGTGTGGGTGTAGACTAAAATCAAAAGCTATAGTAACATCAGTTTTTCTACCTGCATGAGTTTGGCTTAGACAACATGTTATTACAGTACCTAATTTCCATCAGTTAGTCATCTTAATAGCAATATAATAAGAGTCTGCCTAAAGGCCATTTTCTACCATCTGGATGGCAGTGTACGTTATACAAGACCTCCTCAATCATTCACTTTCAACTTGCTGAGAAGTAGCGGGTGGTGGTGGGAGGAGTGGAATTCCAGAGATACAGGAAAGCTTTTAGCAATTTGGAATATGGCACAGGGAGAGATAAAATTGCCTATTGAAATGGATTAAAGTAGCAGGACTTTTTGATGTTATTAAATTCTTGAATATCATCAGGAAATATAACTACAACCATACTGTGAATTTAAATTTGATGATAAGCAGAAAACGAACAAACTAAAAAGGGTATAACTGTCCTTTAACAAATATTTAAAAGCAGGAAAGTTAATCTACATTTACTATAAATAGTTAAATAATATTTTCAAAATTGTTGGATGAAGCCATTGTTTGTATTAACTTTCTGCATAAACTTAAACATGTCATTTTTTTCTGGGTTTCATAGTCTTTTCATCCATTAAATAAAAGATCAAGATTATTTGATTTCTTAATTTTCTTTTCTCTAAATCTAACATCCTTATACATTTGCCATTTGTATTTCTAAATGCAATGAAAACAGAAGTGCTGAGAGATGGTTGAGTTCTTAAAATTGGAAATTCTTATAGGAAATGCACAAAGAGAGTAATTTCTACCATTACGTGCCATTGGAGGGCTTTCTGAATGAACTGGAAGGTGATTATAGAATCCATAGATGACTTAAAGAAAGATGACTGGTATCTGTAAGTTTAATGAGAATATATATAGGAGAAAAAGGAGACTCATAATGAAAACAAATAAAGGGGGAGTTAACTAAAACAGGTTAGTTCATGAGTTGCCTGAAGGAAGCTAAGTATCAGTCTTCAGTAGAGTTTTGTGTCATTTCAATGTCAAACCTAATAATGTATTCTGTACTCAAAGAAAGATAATTAAAAATTAACACATGCAATTTTTATACTCAAATGGATAGAAATAATCTGCTGACAATTTTTGTCTCAAACGAGAAACTCTTTTGCATATTTGAAATAAACATTCCCCAATTTGACATAATAACGTGAATCAACAAAAGATTAAATCATACTAAACATAAACAATCAAGTATTTTTCTATACATCTTTTTAATGGAATGAAGACCTGTTAATAAAAATATAAAAAGTGATGCCTGAAATACCGCCCCTTTGCATTTTCATTGAAAATCACTATGAGAAAAAAATCGCTTGATTCCTTTATATATTATCATGTAATAAGGGAAAATTAAAGTTGATTTAGAGTGTATGATCACAGATCCATAAATTGCTAATAGTCATTTGCTGAACCTTTCTACTAACTGAACGTCTTATAAAGGTTAGAAGTTTTACAATGGCTAAAAGAATAATACTACAAATAAAAATAATAGAATGTTGGATTTAAAACTTGGTATTTGAAATTTTAAGGATATATATTGATAACAGAGATCTATTAATAATTATATAGATAAAATCAAAGAAGTTATTTTCAGTAGTTTTATATGCTCACTTTCTTTAGTAATAAAGAGTTTTAAATATAATTTCATGCTTTTGAGAGAGCACTGCACAACAGTCAGTTCTTGACTCTAAGTAAAGTGAGATATCACATTGGTACAAGCCATCAGAATGCACACACTTGTCACAATCTCTTCTCCAGGACATACCAAAACATATCCAACAATTTTTTATCTAATTAAAGAGACAGTTTCTGTTTTCTCTATAAATTGTGCGATCCTGCATAGTACAAATCACTTTATTAAAATTTAGTCTTGATTAACAAAAAACTAGCTAAGAATGTGAGGATTCATTGTATTAGAAACTAAAAGAAGTCTAACTTCAAGTTGTAAAAGGCTGAGCTCTTATTATTTTTTTTATGAATGAGAAAATTCACTCAAAATTCCAAATTAGGGAATAGAAACTTGGAGTTCAGGAATTATCTCAGGTTTAAGAGATTGAGAAAAACCTAGATTGAGTAAACTCGTGGGCATATCATACTTCTACTTCTATTGTTTGCTAAGACTATTTTTTCATTAAAGGAATTTAGTCAACTCTTGAGGACTGGAGTTAATGAACAGGCCTCTAAAGAGAAGGAGTGAAATAGTAAATGTTGCCTGAATGTCATCATCCCTGGAATTTAGCAAAAGTCAGTGGATTTTGAATGAGAAATATTCTTTATGTTTACTTATCTTTCTTTTCCCATTTGCCATTGCCAGTCTCTCCTCTGCAAATTCCACCCTCAACTAGAACAAGATAGGAAGGGAGATAATGACTGAGAACTATCGAGGTAGCAAAAGGATGGCTCAGTGGGAATTAGCAAAGAGAAGACGTGAGAGCAAGTGAGGGGCAACTGGAGAAAGGCAGATGATATGTCCAACCAGGGAGTTCTGCAAAGGGCATTTCTGCATGACACATTGTGTTGGAGACCAGCAGAATAAACACAAATGCGTAATATTTTAGTAGTTACAAAATTACAGTCACAAATTATATCACCTGAAGTTTTCCAATATCTGATAGAAATTATGCATATTATCCTATAAATTGGAGAGCAAATTCCCTTGAATGAAATTGTCTTCATGCTGCTAAATCCTCAAAATTATTCATATCCTGCACAATGTACTGACATTGAATCAGCCATGTGAGACAATTTAGTGCAATTTACTAATTTTAAAATTAATGAAATCTGAGAACCAGTAAGTAAAAACTCACTTATTTGAGGCCAAAGATGGAACTAGATCACATGGTTCCTCATTCCCATCTTTATTTTTAGAAACAAAATTTAACTACAGAGAATTTCAGGAGTAACTTTCTGAATATTTAACTATAGAGCACATCAGAGAACAACAATCTTATTGTATTAATTTCAGTGTACATTATACAATAATAATGTTAAAGTGAAAATTTCCAGTTTTCCAGTTCCATTTTACATCTTCCTTCTTTTGGGTGTGTACTCTTCCAATTTAAGTTTTTAAAATTGTAATCTATCTATATTCTATCATCTACTTATGCACTTATAAACAAAAAAAAAAAAGATGTATTCTCTGCTAATCTTTTAGCAACTCATTGTTTTCAGTCAACATTGCTTTTAAATATGTACATTGACACATAATTATAGTATAGACATAGATTTTACTTTTTATTCATTGCTCCCCCCACTCTCCCCCAATTTTTGCCTTCTAATAGATTGATCATGTTTTCTTTCTTTTCGCCCTGTAATAATTTGGAAACTATACGTTCCATTACATAGTTTACATGTAAACTGACTCCAAAATGTACCAAAAAGGCATAACATTCATTCATATTTTTAACCTGTTCCACAGGGCCTCCTTCATTGTTCTCCCTCCTAAATACTCTTGTACTTGATCCTGAACTGCTATTCAATTTTTATTTTTCATTTTAGTATGATCCTATATTTTAATCTACATTATTCTAACAATCCCCCTTACATTATCATTATTACTTTTTGAATCAATAATTATTTAGATTTGACCATCACACTTTCTCATTTTGGGACTCTTCTTTGTGTCTTGCATCAGATTATTTCCTTTTCTGTTAATTTTACTTTGAGCTAAAGTGTATCTTTTGTAGTCCTTTTAATGAGGCTCTGTATAGCTGGTAAACTCTTGCTATTCATAGAGCTGAAAAATACCATTATTGTTCTCTAATTCTTGATTGTCAATTGAACTAAAAGTTGATAATTATTTTGTCAGTGTTTTAAAAATATTAATTCTTTATATTCTTTATCTAGCTTTGCCAATGAGAAGTTTGACAGTTTAATTTTTATTTCTTTGTTAATCTACTTTCCCTAAGAATTTTAGTTTAAAATGTTTATTTGATATTCTATAGTATGACAAATACATGTATAATGTGTCCTTCTAGGACTTCTAATTATTTTTGTCAGACTAAATTTTGTTTTCAGTTTTGAAAAATTATCAGACAATATGTTTTCAAATAGTGCATTTGCCTCATTTTCTTGACTCTCTTTGAACTCCTACTAGAAATGTGCAGGAACTTCTCATTCCTTCCTCCAAGATTTTCTCTTCATCTCATGATGCTGCATTCTATGTAATCACCTCAGATCCATCTTTATGTACATTAACATTCTCATCAGTTGTGTTTGGTCCACCTTTTTTTACTCATCCCATTGAAGTTGTTTATTTTCCTTTAATTTCAATTCATTTTATTGTCTAGAATTTGTATTTGGGTCTCTTGCAAAGCATTCTCTCTTTCTTATCATGTTTTTTCCTTGCCTTGTGAATCATATTTCTTTTATTTATTTGACCACTTTAATATTCTTATTTTAAAGTATCTTTCATACATCTCTAATATTAATGGTTCTTTAGCTGTTA
Organism: Rhinolophus sinicus; assembly: GCF_057876585.1. Lineage (NCBI taxonomy): Eukaryota > Metazoa > Chordata > Mammalia > Chiroptera > Rhinolophidae > Rhinolophus > Rhinolophus sinicus. The sequence continues at coordinate 82,144,393 of NC_142502.1, read as the reverse complement.
TTACTTCTGACTGCTGTTTGATGTTATTGCATATATTTCATATGTTTTGTAATATTTTATTGTTGACTGATTTGGGGGTTTGATGTACCTTATGTTCCCTTAACTTACTGGATGTATTTATTAATTTTTTCTTTAAGAATTTCTGCCATACGTGCATAGGGCAAGAATTGAAATCACATACCTTTTTGTGTTATAAGCCTAGAAATCACAGTGTTTCCATTTGATTCTGCACTCAAAGCCTTGGAAAAATAGTCTATAGTTTTCCAGTGAGACTTTTTTTTGTGTGTGTGTCTTTAACTATATGTATAAAGGAAGCTCAGATTCAGTAACTTTTAGATTCAAGAGCCCTATTTTGTTTATTTTGACCTCTAAAAAGAATTAAACTCCAACCTTTATGGCTTATATAAGGAAAGCTTTATACTCGTAAGCTAGATGGGTCCACTCCTCTGTAGTGCTGTGAATTCCCTCTTAACTTCTGGAAACTAGGGTTTCATTTTCTTACTTTCAAATTTTATTACCTCCAATTTTTCAATGAGCATGTATATATATATATATAGTAAGATAGTAGATATATATAGTAAGAGTAAGATAGTAGAGGTTGTTTCCCATGTCAGCTAACTTCACCATCTTGATCAGATGTTCCCAGTGCACATTCTACAACGCCAAGCAATCAATTCAAATCATTAATGCTTATTGCATGTTTTCTACGTTTACAGTACTTGAAGCTGGACAAATAGAAAGCATAAGCCTCACTACCCATTTTCAAATGTTTCTAATCTAGTGGTGACTCAAATGAGATTAAATGTTTAAATTAAAATAATTAAAATATAAAATAAAAATGTACTTAAATAAGATTAGCATGTATTCCAGAGGTGTTGTATCACTTTGAGAGAATGACATGTAAAGGTTTCACGGAAGAGTTAAACCTCAATTTACTATAAAAAAAACAGGCAGATCCAGCAGGCATAAATGAAATGAAAACAAAACTTATTCCAACTTGAAGGATGCAGCAAACACAGTGCTTAGAGGGCAATTTATAGCAGATAATGCATACTGTAGAAGAGAAATATCTAAACTCAATAATCTAAGTTTCTACATTAGGAAACTGGAAAAATAAAAGCAAATTAAACAGAAACAGAAACAAAGAAAGAATGAAAACTAAAGCAGAAATCATGAAATTGAAAATAGGAAATCAATAGATAACATCAATGAAACTAAAACCTGGTTCTTTGGAAAGGATAAAATTCATAAGCCTCTAGCCAGTCTAATTAAATAATAAAGAGACAGGACACTAATTACTAAGATAAAAAAATGAAAGAGGCAATATCACTACAGGGTCCCTAGGCATTAGAAAGGATTACAAAGGAATACTATGAACAACTCTATGCCCCAAAATGTGATGATCTGGATGAAATGAACTAATTCTTTGAAAGACACAACTGCCAAAACTCACACAAGAAGAAACAATCTGAATAGGCCTAGATCTACTAAAAAAATTAAATCAATAACTAATAACCTTTTAAAACAAAAAGCAGCAGACCTAGATAGGTTTACTGATGAATTATCCTAAACATTTAAGCAATAAATTATACCAATTCTCTATAATCTCTTTCAAAAGATAGAGCAGTGAGAATACTCCCTAACTAATTCTATGAAACCAAGTGACCCTAATATCAGAGCGGAGAAAGAACCTATAATTCAGGAAAACTAAAGTCCAATATCTCTCATGAACATAGATGCAAAATTCCTCAACAAAATATTAACAAATCAAATCCAACAATATATAAAAAAGATTTATACACATGACCAAATGGGATTTATCCCAGGTATTCAAGGCGGATTTATCATTTGAAAATCAATTAATGTAATCCATCACACTAACAAACTAAAACACAAAAAAATCACATGATCATATCAATAGATACAGAAAAAGCATGTGACAAAATTCAATGTGCATTCATGATAAATAACAATAACAAGAACAAAAATCAGGAAACTAAGAGAAGAAAAGAATTTCCTAAACTTGATGAAGAATGTCTACAGAAAAAAACCCTGCAGCTAACATCATACTTAATGTGAAAACTCAAAACTTTCCCACTAAGATCAGGAATAAAGCAAGGATATCCCCTCTTACCACTTTTTTTTTTAACATTGTACTGGAAGTCCTAGCTAATAAAATAGGTCACGAAAAGGAAATAAAGTTATGAAAATAGTCTTTAAAAGAAATAAAATAGTCTTTGTTCACAGATGACATGATCATTTATGTAAAAAATCCAAAACAATTGACAAAAATCTGGAACTAATGAGCAATTATAATTATAACAAAGTTGCAGGATGCAATGCTAACTATTATAAAAGTCAAACACTTTCCTCTATGCCAGCAATGAAGAAGTGGAATTTTAAATTAAAACCACAATACCATTTACATTAGCATCCCCCAAAATGAAATACTTAGGTATAAAACTAACAAAATATGCACAACATTTATATGAGGAAAATTACAAAACTCTGATGAATGAAATCAATGAATAACTAAATAGATGTAAAGATATTCCATGCAATAGATAGACTCAATATTGCCCAGATATCATTTCTTCCCAACTTGATCTATAGAATCCATGCAAACCCAATCAAAATCCCAGTAAGTTACCTTGTGAATATTGACAAACTAATTCTAAAGTTTATATGAATAGGGAAAAGGCACAGAAGAGTCAACAGAAAATAGAAGGTGAAGAACAAAGTTGGAGGACTAACTCTACCTGACTTCAAGACTTACTATAAAGCTACAGTAATCAAGACTGTGTGGTATTGGCAAAAGAACAGACAAATAGATCAATGATACAGGACACAGAACTCAGAAATAAACACACAAATATATTGTCAACTTATTTTTGACAAAGGAGCAAAGGCAATAAAATAGAGCAAAGATAGGCTATTCAACATATGGTTCTGAAACAATGGGAAACCACCTGCAACAAAATGAATTTAGATACAGACCTTATATATTTCACATTTTGAGTTAGCAAAATGAATCAGACACATAAATGTAAAGTGCAAAACAATAAAACTCCTAGAAGATAACATTGGAGAAAAATTAGATGACCTTAGAAATATGGTGATGCCATTTCAGATACAACAAGAAATAATTGATAAGCTGGACTTCATCAAAATTTTTTTAAAATCCTGCTTTGTGAACGACAACGTAAAGAGAATAGAAGATAAACCACAGACTGGCAGAAAATATTTGCAAAAGACAAAGCTGACAAATAATTCTCGTTCAAAACATACAAATGATTCTTAAAACTCAACAATAACATTGGGGGTGATCATTCTGTAGTGTATACAGATGTCAAATTATAATGTTTTATATCTTAAACTTATATAATTTAAAAAGAGACAATAAAGAAGTGAATCTTTGATCTGGGTAAAGATTGAAAAGAAAACCCAACAATGATAAAGTAATCTAATTTAAAAAATGGGCCAAAAATGTTAACAGACCAAAGAAGATAGACACATGGCAAATAAGCTGTGAAAAGATACTTGGCAAAGTAGTTCATCAGGGGAAAGCAAATTAAAACAAGAGATACTCTTACACACCTATTAGAATGACCAAAATCTGGAACACTGATACCACCAAATTCTGACAAGTATGTGTAGCAACAGGAGCTGTCATTTATTGCTAGTGGGAATACAAACGGTATAAGTGTCTCTAGAAGACAGTTGGCAGTTCCTTATAAAACTATACATATGTTTACTGTATGACGCAGAATCACAATCCTTGATTTTTATTAAAAAATAGTTAAAAACTGACATCCACACAAAAACCTGCATGCACATGGATGTTTAGAACAGCTTTACTCATAATTACCAAAATTTGGAAGCACCCAAGATGTCCATCAGTAGGTGAATGGATAAATAACTGTGGTACATTCAGAAAATGGGATATAATTCAGCACTAAAAAGAAATGAGCTATCAAGCCATGAAAAAAAAAAAAAAAAAAAGCATGGAGGAACTTTAACTGCCTTATTACTAGGTGAAAAACCCAATATGAAAAGGCCACATACTGTACGATTCCAACTATAAGGCATTTTGAAAAAGACAATACTCTGGAGACCAAAAGATCAATGGTTACCAAGGGTGTGATGGAGAAGGAATAAATAGGCAGAGCATAGAGTATTTTAGGGGAGTGAAAATACTCTGTATGACACTATAATGATGGACTTATATCATACATTAATCCAAACCCATAGAATATATAATAAACCCTAAGGTTAAACTATGGACTTTGGATGATTATACTGCATTGATGTAGCATTCTTGGTAACAAATGTACCCCTCTAGTGAGTGATGTCAATAATGGGAAAGGCTGTGCATATGTGGGGGTAGGAGGGGGATGGGAAATCTTTGTACCTTCCTCTTAATGTTGTTGTGAACCTAATCCTGCTCTAAATAAATAACATTTAAAAAAAAAAAAAAAGATTTAGGAAAGCTATAGAGTTAGGAAAAATGTTTCCAGTGAAAAGAAACAGGATATGCTTTGGAGGTGAGGATGAGCAAAGTTTTTATGGTGGGACAGTATTACTGCCTCATCTTAAGCAGAATTATATCAGAAAAATAAAAAAAAAACCTGGGACAGATTCTGAAGTATTTTATTTTTAAGAATTTGAGCTTTCTTTATTGAGAATATTTTAAGTAAGAATGTTATGTTGTGAAACTGTTGCTCTGGGAAGAGTAATGAGTAAGTGTTCTACATCATGGCATGGAAGAACAGAGGCAGGAAAGCACTGCGATTATTCAGCTGTAAAAGGATGAATGCTTTTTTAGTTGGATATAGTTCATTTATTTTAGCTTTTACTTCCCTTGCCTTTGAGCTCAAATTCATAAAATCCTCTTGGAACTCAAAGTCTGTAAGTTTAGTACCTATGGTTTCTTCTATGCAGTTTATTGTTTCAGGTCTTATATTTAAGTCTTTGATCTATTTTGAATTAATTTTGGTAGATGGTGACCGATAGCAGTCTAGTTTCATTCTTTTGCATGTGGCTTTCCAGTTTTCTCAGAACTATTTATAAGAAAGGTTTTCTTTTCTCGACTGTATAGTTTTTGCTTCTTTGTTGAAAATTATCTATCCATATTTATGTGGATTTGTTTCCGGGGTTTCAATTCTATTCCATTATTCTGTGTGTCTGTTTTTCTGCCAATTACATACTGTTTTGATTATTGTTGCTCTGTAGTACAACCTGAAATCAGGGAGTGTGATACCTCCAGCCTTCTTCTTTTTTTTCAGGATTGCTTTGGTTGTTCAGGGTCTTTTGTAATTCCATACTAAAAAAGCTTCTGCACAGCAAAAGACACCATCAACAAAACAGAGGCAACCAACCAAATGGGAGAATATATTTACAAACAATGCCTCCGATAAGAAGCTAATATTCAAAATATATAAGAAACTCATAAAATTCAACAACAAAAAGACAAACAATCCAATTAAAAACTGGGCAGAAATTGTGAACAGAAGCTTCTCCCAGGAAGACAAGCAAATGGCCAACAGATATATAAAAAAATGCTCAATTTCACTAGCTACTAGGGAAACTCAAATCAAAACCACAATGAGATATTACCTTGTACTGTTAGAAAGGCTATCATCAATACGACAAATAACAACAAGTGTTGGAGAGGCTGTGGAGAAAAAAGAACCCTCGTAAACTGTTGGTGGGAATGCAGATTGGTGCAGCTACTATGGAAGGCAGAGTGGAGGTTTCTCAAAAAATTATGAATAGAATCACCATATGACTCAGTAATCCCTGTCCTGGGTATATATAACCCCAAAATCTGAATACATTTATCTGTAAAGGCATATGTACTCTGATGTTCATTGTAGCATTATTTACAGTGGCCAAGACATGGATACAACCAAAGAGTCCTTCGATAAATGATTGGATAAAGAAGATGTGGTATATATACACAACGGAATACTATTCTGACATAAGAAAAGATGAAATGCTGCCATTTGGGACAACATGGATGGATGTTGAGATTATTATGCTAAGTTAAACAAGTCAGACAGAAACAATCAAGAATCATATAACTTTACTGATATGTGGGATATAAAACTGAAAGCAACAAAGGAACAAGACAAAAAAAACAAATAAATAGAAACTCATAGACACAGACAATAGTTTAGTGGTTACCAGAGTGTAAAGGAGATCAAATATATGGTGACGGAAGGAGAACTGACTCTGGGTGTTGGAGACATAATGCAACATATAGATGATTTACTATAGAATTGTACACTTGAAACTTATATAATTTTGTTGACCATTGTCACCCCAATAAATTTTAATTAAAGAAAGAAAAAAAGGATGAATGCTCAGATTAGTAGATTGATAATAGAAGTGGAAACAAAGAGAAAACTGACAGAGGCAACTTAATGTTTCCAACCACTACAGTATTTTTATGTCCTATCTTTCTCCTCCCCACCCCTCTGCAATTGTTCAAACATAAGCTCCATTAGCTTAGAGACCTTTGTAAGTTTTGCATACTGATATTTTCCATCACCAGTGTTTGGCACAGAGTAGAATCTTAAACACTTTCTGCATAAATGAATGAATGAAGATAGTAAAAAATGCATGGATTTCTAATGGCCTTAACTAGTGCCACTGAAGTTTAGAAATTAAGAACTTACAAGAAGGGATAGTAGATATGATTGTAAATTATCTTCCTCATGTCTTACATTGTTCTTTGACACTTTTAAATGAAGCTGGATGTTAGACTCCAAGAAGATCCTTTCTTTAAAGAACCAATGTGATGGATGGGATTCTTTAATGCTGATTATAAAACTTTAGGAAGAAACCAAACGCATTGCTAAAAAAATGCTTCATTAGATATCTGTGGATACTGGTTCATTAGATATTGGAAGATACTGGAAGAAAGACAACAGCTGTCGAAGACTATGTAGGTGAAAAATTACAGATTTTCCCTCAGTGCAGAAACATTCTAGTACTTTCCTAGTAAAAATAGAAGCAGAATGTATTGTTCCCCTCATATTCAACCTAGAATGAAGGTTTCCCCTTTTTCCTCCTGGCACTTTCTCTGAACCCATGTTCTTAATCATAAGTAATATGATTCATGACGATTTTAAAAAAACAAAGACAAAAATTCATTGCCACATTACTGGCAAAAATATCTATTTATATATTCAAATTTATTAGCCTTAATGTAAATAATAACTATAATTTATCAAAGGTAAAGAGAGTAGCTATCAATTAAATGTTTAATGGAGTAATAAAAATGTTTTATATTAGAAATATGAGAATATAACAGAAAGGTTTTTAATAATAGCATACAGATAAATCAATGTTCAAAAAATGAATGTATTATCCATATTAAACAACCTATATGGAATATTATAGATCATAAAAAATACACAAGAAGATTTATCTTACTAAAGTTTATTTTAAATAGTAATATTTTATTAATTAAAAAGGTCACTAAACATCTTGATACTTTAAAACTGTATTTTAAGATGAATGCATTTCATGAAAATAAAACAGGATTGCCTTATTTAAAATACCATTTGTTTAAAAATTTATAAAGTTAATATCTTCACAAGGAAATAATTATGTTCAAATATTTATTGTACTACAAATATGCTAAGCTTATCCAGAAGGCAAAATATATTACCACTTCTCCTTCCCTACCAGCTTCTCCATCTCTACAAGCTTTATTTATATTGCGTTATCAAGATACAAAAGATACACTGGAACCACACCTTTATTTCTGACTGAATTAATACCCAAGTGCACATAGAAATATTTGCATGTAACATTTCATTTATTTAGAAGCATTTTCTTAGCAATGTGCTTCTCTCTGTTCCCTGGAAACCAAATTTCCATGGATTTAATTTAAATGTCTTTCCTTAATTTTAATTTTCTTTCTATTATGCCCATATAAAAGTAAGCCAAATAACACCTTTCAAAAAATAGAAATGTGTTCGGTGTGCCTAAAAAAAATTGTGATTATCAAGCAAAATACATACAAAAATAAAAGAATTCCTAGAATAGTTAAATCAATACTTGGAATTCATTTATAATCCCTTAATAATAAGCAATAGCAGTTAATTCATAGAAAAATGACTTTTCACTTAGAAAAAGCACTAAAGTTGCACACAACATGGCACAATCTAAGTAAATAAAGAACTGGTAAATCTGCCTCTATAAATCACATTACTGTTTTATCTGTGTGTACGTGTGCGTGCTTCAGTACACATTCACACAAACTCACAGTGAGAGGGAGAGGCAGAAGGAGAGCCTGAGGGAGAGGGAGAGAGAAAGGCAAAGGGAAAGGGAGAGGGAGGGAGGGAGGGAGGGAAAGACAGAGAAGAGATGATGAAAGCGAATCCTTTTATAGAGGTACTAGGAAATAAACTGTGTAGATAAAAGTACCAGGCATAGATACCAGCTGCAATTCAGAAATATACTTAGAGGGCACAGAATCAATATGCTCTACCGCATTTAAAACACCAAACATTATAAACACTTCTGTGCTTATTATAACATAGGCCCACGTTGATGTCTGCTAGACTAATCACCTGGGTTAGATTCCTTTAGCAATAGCATAATGGAAAAATATCACATATAAAATTGCATCAAATCCACCTTTCAGAATTACCTTTCCCTCTCCCCCTTCCTTTCACATTTAAAGACAAAATGGTAAAGAGAAAAACAAGTTTAAAACTGATTAAAAACAAATGAGTTAAAACGTCAGATCATCCATGCTTCTGTTATACTTGACACTAGACCTGTGTATAGGACACTGTCTTTCTCCACTGCTTTCATACAGTGCAGAAAGCTACCCTAAATTCAGTCTTATCTTAAAATGCTTTAAAACTCCTTTTTTAAAATTAAGGGGAAAAGAACATACTCTCTCTGTTAAATCCTAGCAAGAATAAAAAATTTACTCAGATGGTTCATATGAATGGATTTTAATGAAAGGGCTATTTGGAGATGTGTGGGCTGCAAAAGATAAGCTGTCTTGAATCTAGCAACAAGGTAAGACAGGACCATCACAGGTACTGAAGAGACAAGGGGAAGAAATAGCTATAGGAGTGCTGGAAGCACAGAGGAGGGACATCTCAGTGGACATTTAGTCCCAGGGGAACGTAGCTACTGCTAGACACATAGCTCCTAAGCAAGAACACAAGGGTGAAAATCCAGACCTTTTACTCTCCCTTCCCACCTTCTGCATCTTTGATATTTCCTCCCATTGGCCATATCAGGAATCCCACCTAAGCCAGAGTGTTAAGAATTGAGAGAAGTATAAGATTCAGGGGTGAGCCTTCCTGTATTGGAACAGAAAAGAAAAAAGAGGAGAATGGAACTGGGGTGAGCAAATGGATAAAAATCTAACAGATACCCAGTCTTTTAAAATTCTACTCTTGTTTTAATTATATATTAAACAAAATTAATGGGATCAAGTATCAAGAATGACCGAAGCTTCTAGCTAAAATACGTCAGTCTTGTCTATTGCAACTTATCACTTGACATTAGGCAGCTGACAATCGTCCATTTCTACCACTATCTATTATAAGCCATCTGTGAAATTGAGGCAGGTGCTCATCTGTCAGTTAATATGGATTGGCAAAGAAAATCTCAACAGGGCATAACAGCCCTGAAATAATAATTTTGAAGACTATATAAGGTGATCTAATTTCACTAGTAATGACAATACCCAATTCATTACTAAATTCCAGGGCACAGAAACTGACCTTCTGATGGATCCAGTTCTTGGCACAGGCCTAACAGAAATGAAAAGCTCAATAATCTTTATTGAGTTGAGTTTCTGTAGTATGAGGTGGAGGTATTGTTAATGAATGAATATGCTTTTCAGTGAAAGGAAGCAAAACAGGAATGAAAAGGCTAAGGGAAAATGTGGCATCTGGCTTTTCATCCAAGCATCCCTAACAGAATTAAAAATTGTGGTCTTGGACAGTGTGGGTCACATCTCAATCGTGGATAAAAAATTCAATGTAGTGGGTCATGACAAAACTTTAAAATAAATAATGAAATGGGAAAACGAGTATTTTCAGTGTATAGCACAAACAGTAAAGACATGTATTATTTTATGTTTGTATACATTACTATATTAAGTCATGATAAAAAATGCATATCATAGCTCTCAGTTAAACTTTTTTTTTAAAACAACTGGCATATGGAAGCTAGACAAGTCCACTGTGATTTTAGTTAGAGACAAAAAAACCTTTTTATAGGCATTACTAACCATAAGAAAATTAAGTCTATGGTAGCTGTAGAAAGATAAGCATGGCTATCTTAACAGTACATAAAGGGAAAATATTTTCTAATATTACACCTAAGAAAAATATTTAAGAAACAAAAGCCTATGGAGGCAGACATTTTAGTTATAGTTGATATTGTGAAAATAATTGGGAAGAAACTACTCTGGGAAGGGAAATGACTATAACAAATGCAAATTATATATCATTCAAGCAAATAGGGAATTTGTAATGATAAATGATAAATGAAGGTAATTAAATGGTTTTCGAGTCTGTCTTAATATTTATTAATTATTTCATCCATGTGACTTACATTATTGCATGTTTATAACCAAAATAATTTAATTGGGCATAATTTAAAACATAGGGGCTTTTTTGTTTGTTTTGTTCTTAGCTAAAGAAAAACTTAATCAAAGTCTGTCTATATATAGTATAATGTTTATATGTATTTATGTACTTTTGTCATTTGATGGCCTTCTCTTTAAATTACCAAAGTGTCATTCCTGGTAATTGAAGAATGGAATGGGTAAGGCTGACATATCCAACCATCTATGTAACGCTGAGCAAGTTTACTAAATTATGCCATCCTTAAACTCTGTCATGCTCTTTATTTATTTATTTATTTATTGGTAAAATAGAGATTCTAATTCTTGCCATAAAGTAACACTATGAGGATTAAATTAGAAATAATGCACAGTAAGCACTTCATAATCACTAATTATAATTTTATAAATTTATGTTTATAGGCAAGGCAGATAATTTTGGTACATTTACGTAAAATTACCTAGACTAAATTTTAAAAGAATAACCCACATCCCCAACAATTTATTTATATTCTCATGTGTCACTAATTTCCAGGTTAAAGTATATCTTCTTAAAGGGAAAATGCCTATAAATTGTTTTATCGACAATTCTTTTATCTCATGTTTTAAACTTGAAATAGAAATAGGCAATATTACATTGCTAGTTTAATTGTAATATATATATATATATATATATATATATATATATATATATATATGTATATTCTTTTATCTTTTATATATATATTCTTTTATGCTTTTCTTGAGTTAGCAGAAAATTTATCAGCCCAATATTCAAAACCTAAATGTGGTATTCTATTACAGCTGAAAGTTCTGAAAGCCGTCAAATACACTGATTGTTGTTAATACCATTTTTTTTTAAGCTAATACAAAATCAACATGAAGGTAGGTGGCTGAGTTACTGAAAATTTCTGATTATTGGAGAATAGTTGTCTTTAGAAAGTTTATTGTACGATAGCTGGTGTACTGCTGGAAAAGACTTTCTGCGTTACATCTTAATTCTTTTCTTTGGATACAGTTCAACTCCAAGAACTGAGTGGCTTACTATTTAACAGAAAGTGCTGATGTTGAAAATTCAATATATTACTCTGGTGTAAATGATTGTATAGTAATCACTACTGATATCACCAACTTCTTTCTGAAACAGATGTTAGGAAATGAATTTCCTGAATTAAGATAGTAGAGTGTTGAAATGCTCACTAAAAGTTAACATTCCAGATGTTCCAAGATTCTTTTAATTCTAGACTTTTTTTTTCTTCTCATAGAGATAGAGCTACCATCTGTTTCCCTGATCAATCAATAATGTTTATGTGATTCTGGATTCTGCGTTAATATAATTAACATTGAGTATTAGGAAAGTGTATATTTTCTATGAAATTCTATAATCTTTAATTATTTTAACTGCACTAGCTTTTGGTTTATTGCCCTCTCTGGAGAAGTATTGTTTGTCTGGACAAGACTTAGAATGTGTAAGACAAGATATCCCTTGAGGATTTTAAGTGATTTTCTTAAAGTTAATTTTCCTTGAGGTGAGGGTCAATGTCAACCATCCCTTCAAAGAAGAGAAGAGAAGAAATTTGAGTTCCACTGCCATTTGGTTGGCTGATTGTTCTTTGTTTTTGTTTATGGGTATATAATAAGCTTAAATATTCTATGTTCTCAATTTAATCCTAGTGATGTTTATAGTGAAGAAATCTCACAAATACAATTTTAATGATTAGGCAATACTTATCAGGCACAAATTAAGGGTGACTGAAGTAACATTACCACAGACATGCATAAATATTGAAAGCTAAATTGAACATGTTTTTGAATTTCCCCCCACCACAGAGAAGCATGAGGCATAAGGAGGCCTGGAGACTGGGTGCAAATTCATGCTATTTCTGCTGTGTTCCATAGTTCTTTTCTCTGAAGTATAAGGCAGTAAGCATCCTTCAAAAATGGGGAAGAATTAGTAAGAAAGAAACTTCTTCATTCCATATCAATGAGCCTATATTGGGGGCAAAGTTTTCATACTAAAACAATTACTGTAGACAAGTGTCTTTGCTGCTCTAAAGAGGTAGACTTGACATTGACAAATGGCTCCATGTGAAAACAGGAAGTAAATCTCTTTGGAGATGAGGTCTCTGGAATGACTTTAAAGAGGTTCTCAAAATTATTGGGGGTGAGGGAGTGACTGGATAATTTATAGCTCATAATCTATCAATCATTTTTAAGTGACATGCAAACAGCACATTTTAGTTTTTAAAAAGTAACATTTTTTTCCAAACTAGCGTTGTGCTAGAAATAGTCTAGTATCGCTGCTATTTTTTTTAATCAAAAGCATTTTTATTTTTTTTAATGATGATACTTGAAAACTTGCCTCCTAACATAATGGTCAAGAATATAGGGGGTTTGTACGACATCCTGCCATACTAATATATCTTGATTGTTCACTCATCCAATTCCTTTAAATGTATTAGTCTGACAGGAAGGTACTTTAAGACATTCAAAGGCAGGATTAGAAAATCAGCATACAATGTAAATTATTAAACACCTTTATAGGATACACTAATCTTGGGTCAGTGGCCATAAAGTGACCTTGACAGAGTTATTTACAGCTATGTTTAAAATGTACAATTTAACCTGAAGTGAATAAAAGGTGTTTATCACATCAGTGTCAGCATAAGTAATCCCTCACTCTCTTGTTGAGGATTTTTTTTTTTTGGCATACTGTCACTAAAGTTCAAAAAACGCTTTCGAGAGGTTCTATAATTATAGTTTCACAGTTCAAATAGCCTTGGAAAAGTGAAGTAAAACATTATCTGTACAATCAAAGAAAATCACTTCTTAGACCAAGGACCAAACGGTTTACCAGAACTTGTAATTCTACCCAACACACTGCATTAGAGAATAATGATGTAACTGCCGTGAGTGATACTGTATGTAATTTGTTAATCATGACTAAGGTAAAATCCATAAGACTCCATAAACATTGTCCAGTTCATTTTTACTTACAACTAATCAGAAGAATACATTGCTGAGCACTTTGTTCCATTTTTCATTTTCGAGAGATGACGTAAGCTAAGTATTTTTAAAGGGTTTGGAGAGTTTTTCAGTTAAAATCTATATAGAAAAGGCAATCTGGGAGATACACAAATCAGAAGCAGAATGAGGGCGACTGGACTAATAATGTCTTTGGTGTCAATACACCGAAGACTAGAATCACAAAACATTTCTTGATCCTCCACCTAATTTTTTTTCTATCATCTTGCCATGACAATATTTTTATTTTCTTACTTCAGACTTTTAAGACTATTCATTGAATGCACTGAACATAAATTAAAAATTAATAAATACCATTTAAGCTATTTTTTTATAAGTCCATCGATTATCCCACGATTCCCATTTATCTCCTGTACTCTACACTATATCCTCAAACCAACTACAATTGTCTACCTATATATCAATAAATACTGGAAGCAGAACTCTGAAAATTATATGATGATCACAGCCTAATATGTCAAGGGCATTTCACGTGTTCCCAAAGTGTCACCATGACTTGCAATTGTCATTAATAAAACTAAACAAATCAAGTACATCAAGTAGTTTAGTCTTTCTATTAATTATTTTGCCAATTTAATCTCACAACACCTGTGTTGGATCTCCTACTGTCTTCCTCATTCACATAGTGTTCAGGGGAGCTGTGTTGCAACAATATTGGTCTCCTGCCTGCTCTGAAACATATACTTTAGAATTTACTTTCTTTTGTTATCTTTGTAAAAATTTGAGTTTAATAATGACACTGACTCAAAGGTAAAACAAACAAACAAAAAATTGTTCATATATGATTCAACTCAAAAAATTCCCCAAATGTCTTACATAGTTCATTAAACATGAAATCTGATATTTTGTAGGATTTTAAACACACACACACACACACACACACACACACACATAAAAATGTTATGTATATACATAAAATGTTAGGTAACTAGAGATTCACAATGACCCAGAGAAAGGCAGGGGGACTATTATCGTTTCTTTTGTTAACATGAGGAAACCATGGCATAAGTGATACCACTTAGATTGCCTATATTCTGACTCTGACTAGTTTCCTGTGACTTTTTAAACAATTTTATGGGTTTTAAAAAGTACTGTAAGCCCTTGGTATGTACATAATGATAAACATTTGCAAAGCAAAGACTGGAATGGCAAGTATTTTGGGACTTGCCCCCATCCCCCCTCCATACGTGCATTAATATACATGCCCCCTTAGAACAATCTACACTGATCGAAAGACATTGAAATTTGGAAATATCATTACAATTTTTTAAATTGTTTAAAAACAAACTCCTGTTGTACCAGCCCAACTTTGACAGAGGTGCAAATTTCACTTAATATCACCAGCATCTTGATATAGTTGCTTTAGTGTCTGATGACAATGATGACCTTCAGCCACCAACAGAAAAAAAAAACAAAAACAGGCCACTAGAATGATTAAGAATTGCTCTCAGCCATAAAATTGTATAAATGAAGCTCTGTCTTCATGTTCGTGAAAGTCATTCTTCTATAGGAAAGCAGAGAGCATATGACCCACCCCTGCTCTAGAAATCAAAACGATTTGCTGATACTGTTGGAGAATATTGTGCCATGACCCCTCTGCCATCTTAGAATATACAAGTGCATTCTGAGACAGATTTAGAGGCTGACTCAGAAAGAGTAAGGGAGGAGGGCCTGGGCCACAAGCAAATAAAACCCAAGGAAGGTTAATTTTGCTGAGAGGAAAGAAAATTCTGAGCAACTAATTTAAAGAAGACCTATGACAAGTTTCTAGACTGAAAAAATAAATGGGGCCGGAAAAGGAAACAGATGGCGGTGGAATCACCACAGTACATAAACAAGACAAAGTTGCCACAAAACCAAGGTCTGTCAAATAGTAACAGAAAAATATCCTGGCAGAGGGAGACTCCACAGGCATCTCAGAGTGCCACCAGGCATAACACGTGCTTCTGTGGTAGGTCACTGTTTCCGGAAGCACCTGCCAAGTTCTGGCACCATCTTCAGTGCTTACTTTTTTATTTTAGTCTAAGAAATTAGCCCATAAATGAGTGTGTGTATGTGTGTGTGTGGGGGGGTGGGGGGTGGGGGCAGGGGTATACATATGCTTGCACGGATGTGTAGATAGAGAAAAAGATGATAATGTAAATAATAATCACTAATATTTATTGAGTATTTTTAAGGGGCCATTACCAATCACCTATCTAAATGTACAGGAAGATCCTATGAGGTCAGCGCTACAATTATCCTCAATTTATAGATGATGAAGCTTCCTCACAGAATAGTTAACTTACTCCATAGCCATAGCTAGTAAGCAAAGGGGAAGGATTTGAATGCAGGCCGTCTGGCTCTAGAGTTCATGTTATCAACATGCTCTTACGGTATTATATGTTCAAAGCATAACATGCCAGTATATGCACTTTTCTAGTATTACAGATGCTCTTCGCCTTTCCAAGGGGTTATATTCTGATACAACCATCGTAAGTCGAAAATATCTTAAGTCTAAAAGGCGTTTAATTCACCTAACCTATCAAACATCATAGCTTAGCTTAGCCTACCCTAAGTGTACTCAGATTATCTAGTTTAGCTACAGTTGGATAAAATCATCTAACACAATGACTACACTACAGAATATCAGTTGCTCACCCTGGGGATGGCCTGGCTCACTGGGAGCTGCGGCTCACGGCCACTGCCCAGCGTCACAAGATAGTATTGTACCACATATTGTTAGCATGGGAAAAGATCAAAATTCAAAGTACGTTTTTTTTCTACTGAATAATATCGCTTTGGTACCATAGTCAAGTCGAAAAATTGTAAGTCAGACCATCGTAAATTAGAGACCATCTGTATGTAATTCTGATTCTCATGAATCACCGTTAATGACTTTTACTGTATAGCATCAACTAGTATATTTAAAGAACATCATAACATATAACCTGCTAAACGTCATAGGGATTCACTGATGAAATTAAAATCAAAACAGCCTGTCTCTTCTATCTCCTTGATATCATGGGTCACAGTCACGGTGTTGCTGAGTCCTCTCACACAGCTCCCACCAATACACCTTCAGTTGCTGCTCCTCCAGGCTGCTGCCCGCTACAACCACTATCAGAGCTGCCATGAGCACTCAGGGAACAGATCACAGAGCACCCCCAACCCCCCCCCCCCCACCACTGTCTGCACACATACATCAAGAAAAGTCCACCAGGGATTAACAAGACGAGTATTTAAAAAACAAAACAAAACCAGGGAGCAGGGAAATTCACCATTCTCCCTATACTCCTACTGCAAACAAAGGTACAGTCCACCAATCTTCCTGGCTTCTTCACATGTTAGCTGTGTGCCCAATGTCTCCACAACTCTCTGTGCCTCAGTTCAACCACATTGTAAAATTCAAAACAGTAGTACGTCTCCTGATTGTTTTGAGGTCTGAGTTAAGTGGATGAGAACAGCACCCTGCACATAGCAAACGTGCAGCTGTTGTTTGTGTTTTACATCATCATCATCATTACTAGAATCTACCTTTTACCCCAATCTCAGGCATTCTAGTCCCTAATCTCACTAGTTCTAGTCCCTAATCCAGCCTCTGACTTCTCTATTCACATCTAAACCATTTCACTCTGTTATTCCATCGTGCAACAAAAGACAGAACGGAACAATATATACACTAGGTTCTCCATCTTTCAGTGGACACTATTTTCATTTTCATAACCAAAGCCTGGCTGTCCCTCCTGTGCAATCCAGTTAGTGTAGGCTGTTTCTGTACCTCTCGATTCTGATAATCAGATCACAAATAGGAGTAAGTTTTTTTTTTTATCCTCATCAATGTTGCTTCTAAGGACTAAATTCTTGTGTTGTGGGATAAAAAAATGCCTGCACTCTTGAAGAGAAGGCCATTTGGCCACATTTCTTCATATACTGTTGTCTGTAAGCTGTCTAGATGAAACCTCAATCATTTGTGACTTTAAATTTTGCTTTATTCTTAAATAAAAGATTCATTAATATAAATGATTTCAAATAGCCATATGGAGATCTCATCTATTTTCCTAGCTCTCACCACAGTGGTATTTATTCCTATTCCATTTCAATGACCCATTCTAATGGCCACACTCTTGACTTTGCATTACCTGGTATTGTTTTACCTGAAATATTTCATTTAAGCAGCACCATGCTTGTTCATAACTTTATTCCTATTCTATCGAAGGAATTCTTACTTCTACAGCACTTATTCCTTTTTAAAATATAGATAATACCCTATTTTCTCCTTTTTATGGTAGCCCTCCTGTCTTGTCTTTCCTCTGTCCTCTGTTGAGCTTTGACCCGATAATCTGTAATGAAACCCTTGCCCTTGACAATGCTTTCAATTATCTTGGCTCTTGTCCCTACATCAAAACCACCTGACACAAACCTGACTTTGGGTCAGTTCAAAGCTCTGCCTCTTATCATCCATCCTCAGGTTGCTGTGGATAGCTGGGGGGACAGACAATGCTGCCAAAAGATGCATTCCTAGATCTGCAACACTACTACTATAACCTCAGCTGATGCCACTCAAACAGCATCTAGTTGTTCAGTGTTTTAGTGGTTGCCTAGTGTCTCCTATTGTCCACAAGTACTTAAAAGATTTTTACATCTTCCCAGTCTTCGGAACCAGCATCTCCATCCTTACACTTAGCAGACATCAGCGCTTCCTACTTCACAGGGAGTTACTGGAGGAGCTCTTTAAGAATGGAAATATTGACTTGGGTTAAAATTATAAGGGTGTAGTCTTAGTCACCCCATCACTTTCCAATGCTTTCAAATACCTGCATTTAAGGACTGCATATTGAAAAGAATATTTAAAGCTATATTTAAAGCTACCGGTAGTTTCTTTAAAAATTTAATCTTAGATGCGATGAAATTTCAGTTAAGGCAAATGGAAAATATTGACTTGTGAAGGTTTTTGAATTTAAATTTTATGGATACATCAGACACAAGTAAATCAAGTCTGGGAGCGCTTAATAAAGTCAGAGAATAAATTAAATGGAAAAAAACACACATAGCCAGATTTCTTTTGGCATTAACAGGCAGTAAAATGATCCACCACACACTGCCAAGCTGCAGAGTTTTGTAGACCAATTCTGAAATGCAGTATGTAGTTTGTGGCAACCATCTGCTGAAATCTCTTTACTTCCTGTCATTCGACTCACATGAAATTAAAATATCGATAGAAACAATTTCTGCAGGGAAATTGGAAAAGTTAATAGGAAAGTCAATAAAGGGTTTCATGATATTATATAGTCTAGTTTCTTGATACTTCTACTATTCTTAATTATATACCAGGGCTGAAAATAAAATACAAAGTGTAAAAGTAGCCTCTGCCAAGTCTAAGCAAAAATACGAAGATGTTATGGGGTAGGTAATACACAATACAATATTAGATTTACTACAAAAGTCAAATCTTCAATCCATGGAAGCTATATTAACAGAAAGTTCTAATAAAAGAGTAAATTTTAGCTCTATGATAAAATATCAAATGTGTTTAATGCCACTATAAGGAACTTCTTGGTTCATTTCTATAGTCCATCTAGGAATAGGTTTTTCCTTTTCAGTTGAATATGGACTTGGTTATAACTTCATTAAAAACAAAACATAAAGATCTCTTATCTCAGAAAACACTATGTCTGTCATGATCAAGACTGGTAGATGAAGTGTAGAGCCCAGAATCCATGCTTGGTTTCTTGACCCTTGCTGCCCAGTGTTTCTCTGTGTTCTTTAGGCACCTTGCTTGGTCGGCTTCATGGCTCTTTGTGGTGATCCCCAGGGCTCGGAGGATATCCTCCTTTAGATCTTCTATTACTGTATTTTTCTGTCAGAGCTGACTCCTGTACTCTGATATCTGCTTCCGCACCTAGGTTTAGAGTACCTATTCTCTTTTCCTTAGTTATCTTTCCTGGCTATAAAGTGGCCCTAAAACTATCAACTCTGGATATCGTCTAGTCCTTCTGTCCTGGTGTCTTCAAACCTATATCCTTCTATTGCTATGACACAGCTAATTCCAGAAAAGATTTATGGTAGCTTCATCCAAAAACTTTTGCGATAACCCAGAACAATCAGCAGACACCAACTAAATTCTCCATCAGGGTAAGAAAAAAAAAAATCTGTAACTTAGAATCACACTTTTAGTTTATTTGCAAGCTTAATTTAATCCATTTCTTTGTATTAAGTCATTACATTTCCAGAATAAAAATGTATTTTATTTCCCCTCTGAATGACATGGATGGAATCTAATCTTAATCAACATTTTCATATATTTCAAATTGCAGGCCACACAAAGTTTTAGGCAAGTGATGCAAATATTCACACTAATATTATTAATAGAAACTGACTCATTATTTTGCTAATTGTTATATCATGCTGCAAATATTAATTTACAGAAAAGGGATATGTTAATATACCCATTGGAAACATAATATTGGACAGCATTCTTGGAGATTGTCTTTATAATTTTGAAAGTAGCTTAACTGTTTAAGTCAAATTCAGAGGCAAAATAACATGAATACATTTTCATTGAATGTGTATTTTAAAAAAGAAACATTTACTTTAAATATGTATTTGCTAAAAATCTTGAGCTTTTTATGACCTGATGTTTCCTAAAAAAAAAACTACCTGAAGCACCGTGATGATTTTCATGTCCTAAAAGGTTATTGTTTACCATTATAAAAATGTTCAAGCTTGGATGTTTAAAAAAATATTAAAAATATCATAAGCATTGACCTCATTCTACTGATTTTGGGAACAATTATAAATAAGAAAAGATGCTTTTCTAATTTATACTTGAGGAGTAACACAGGGAAAAACAGCATTCATGCAGGGAGGAGTTTTTATACTCAACTACTGATTGTTAATAATCACAATTATGTGTGGTTTGATGTTTTCCACAAAACTGTGGTCAAGCAAAGTGGAATAATTCAGAAGCAATAGACACACTGAACCTCAGATCAATAAAAACACGAGCAGTTTACACCAATGGGTTTTATAAAATAAATATGAAAGTCAGATCTGCAACTTTTGAACAAGAAATAATATGTATCCATAAAACCCCCAAATTCAGCTATGGATAAACTATTCTAGGCATTTTAACAAATTTGCTCCATGAAAATGATCAATGTTCTTCCCATTACATACATTTATTTTGGATAGGAATTATACAGATTGCCAAAAAAATGTATACACATTTTAAGAAAGGAAAAAGCTGTATTAAAATTGTCATACTCAATATATTCCGATAACAAAAGATGAACACAAGTCATGTGTATACCTTTTTTTTTGGCACCCCCAGTATACATTTGAGAGCAAATTTGAGCCAAAAGCCTTAATATTAATGAAGCAAAGAGTAGAAGAAACATTGAGAGATTCTGCTTCAAGGTAAAATGGAATTAGCACACTCCACACTATTTCTCCCAATGAACGCATGAATTAGTTGTTTGAGGACTCTAACAAGTATCCCTCAGATTAGGGAAGAAAACCAGAATTTGAAACAACACCAAACTGGTGGTGAGTTTACTACTTTTTCCTGGCCTGGACTCAAGTCAGTGCACAACTTGGAAGTGGGCATTGTCATGGATAAAGAGAAACCTGACAGGGATTTCCCCTATGGGTTTTCGAGAAGCAGCATATTATGCTGAGACAACAGCCCTACAATAAACTTTCATTCGTTGATTCTAGCAACAAATATTTACTAAGTGCTTACTACGAGCCAGGCACATTTCTTAGCTCTAGTGATAGTCAATATGACGACAGAAGTCACTGGATCTTACATTCTAATAGAAAGAGACAGGCAATAAAAAATAGGCCTGATAAGGAAGCAAATTAGCTTCTGATGTAAGAGGTTATTAACCTATGTAAAATGATAATACAGCAGGAAGGTAGGGAGAATCAGGAGTGCTGACATGGGAAGCAAGATGAATTTAAGCAGAGTTTTGGGAAGGACTCACTGGAAAAAATGATATCTGAACAAAGATTTGCAAAACGTGAGGAAGTCTAATGCTGAATCAAAGGGAATGGATTTCACACAGAGGAAAAATCTGTTCAAAGGCCTGACCATGGTAGCAAGCCTGACTTGCTCACTGTAAGGGGAGGTGAGAGTGGCTGGAGCAGGGAGAGCAGGGAGAGCGAAGGGAAGTCATAGTACATGAGGTCAAAGAAAAACTGTGGGTGGTCCAATCCTGTAGGGTCTTGAAAGACATTATAAATTCTTTAATTTTTTCTCAGCATGAAGAAGAGAGCTATTGCAGGGCTTTGGGTACAAGATTAGTGTGATCTGATTTACAGTTTAAAATGGATCATACTGGCTACAGTGTTGAAAACAGACTATGTAGAGGTCATAGAATAAATACAATAGCACATTGCTATGTAGGACACTGTGATCATACATAAACATGTGTGTATGTATGCATCTACGTGTGTGAGTGTGCGTTTATATGTGTGTATGTTCTTTGCAGAGAATCTACTAGGACCTCTGCTCCATGGAAAGCACTAGGAAACATAATTTATTACCTAAAGACAAGCATATCTTATAGGCAATCTTTAATAAACATTATGTCTCACAACTAAGCTTTGATAGGAATTGGGCAGACATGCGTTTGAGTTTATAATCTCAGGCAGGATCTGAAGGGCAGTTCCATTATGTTGCCAGTCAAGTTTGTTAATCATTCTAATCTTCACACAAAAGTAATAGCAGACTTGTTAATTATCAAATACCCCTTGAGTTGGTTACCACCAAGCAGTGAAATAAAACATGGCAGTAAACGTGCCTGAGGGGGGCATTGGTGCAGTCAAATATATGCAAAAGCAGAGAATAGCTCATGTTAATTTCGTTACCTGAGACTATGCTTGGAATATAAAATAAAGACATGGTTAAAGGTTATAAATCATGGCATTTAGTGTTATGTAATATGTTATGAAAAATAAACAATGGTGTTTTGGTAATCTAAGAGAACACCTGAGAATACAGAAATTTCAGGATGAAGTAAATGCCATTGTTGTAAGAACTCACTTTCCATAAGATCTTGATACAAGATAAACCAAAAGCAACAAAAGAACAAGACAAACAAATGAGAAACAGAAACTCATAGACACAGACAATGGTTTGGTGGTTGCCAGAGGGTAAGGGGGGTGGGGGATGGGGGTGGGAGATGAGGGTAAGGGGGATCGAATATATGGTGATGGAAAGAGAACCGACTCTGGGTGATGAACACACAATGGGATTTATAGATGATGTAATACAGAATTGTACACCTGAAATCTATGTAATTTGACTAACAATTGTCACCCCAATAAATTTAATAATAATAAAAAAAGATAACGTTTTCTAAAGTAATTTAAAAATGAGTGAGATAATTTCCAGAACAAAGGGATATTTGACCAAATAAATATTGTGACTCCTGGTTTAAAACCTTAGTTTAGCTTATCTATTACATCAGGACCTCTCAGAGCCTTTAAAGAGGTAGTTCCAGCTGTGAATCTCTAAGAAGGAAATAGTGAAAGCAACATTTTTTAAACTTAATTGTCCACAGGGACCCTTTAACTTTTTCTTTTCACATAGACCACTGTGTAGAATGAATATTCCACAGAATATTTTGGGAAATGATATGCTAACCCCATCTAACTGAAGGAGGTTCTCTAATGCAGTCTGATTGGGGTACAAAGGATGCAGATGTTACTAGTTCCCCGTCATCCTCCACATTTTGATGTGAAAGCCTGTATGTGAGCTCGGATAAATCCCAAATAAATAATTCTTCTCAATAACTGCACCTGCGATTTATAAATTAGAATAATTTCTTAGCACTGTTAAAGAATAAGCCTGAGGAAATTTTGTTTCTTCTTTTATACTTAAGTATGTGGGCTTTTTCATAAATAAAGACAGCTTTTAAGAACCTCATACTGTATGCCTTATGGAATGGACAATTTTAATTTTGTTGTCCACTTCGTTTTTGAAATGAAGGATGCCTAAAGATAGATAGACTATAGATCCATAAATGTACTTCTTTCCCTCTGAATATACTGCAGTACAAAATATCGAACCTCCTGGTAGTGCAGCTCATTTACCACATGGATTCACTTATAGAGAACATCAAGAATGAAGCTAAAAGGTCGATAGTTTACTGTTCATTGTATCAAAATTAGTGCTTTAGAGGAATAATGCTGCTCTTTAGAAACCCATACATATCATATATATACACATACACATACATTGTTGTAGAAGAATTTCTGACAAATGCAAATATTCACTTAAATAATTTTAAACCTTTTCACATTGTAAAAGGCTAATTCCATCATCCTTATTTATTGAGGGTGAAAGTGTATGTAGTGGCATCAGGCAGCATGCGTCTTGTAATGTGTAATCTAGCTCTGATTTCTGACTTCAGGAAGGGAGGTTTCAAGGGAAGAGGATAGAAACACATGCAGATAGCACAGCCACTGTCAATTCACACATTTCTCCAGCATATTAGATCTGCACTAGCATACAAATTAATCAAATTTTCATTTCTAAAGGTAGATTGAGTATTTCTGAAAGATAAATTGTGTTTTCTTCCTTGAAATTAACAGCCTATTATTACTTGTTTTGATTGGATTTTGAATTTTTTTTAAAGTAACTCCGAGGAATTTAATTAGCTAATGTGATTTACAGACATTGAATTATCTTAAAAAAATAAATTAAGCAATCATTGTCTTGGTCTAGCTTTCAAATGAATCTGACATTCGAATCATAACATAAATAATAGATGACTGAGCCAAACAGCGGTGGTAGAAATATGCTCTAAAAGAAAACCACTTAAGCAGATTTCTACACAGGTGTTTAGGCAAAAATAGAACCGGATAAAAAGATTTTAGTCAAATATGTGTGTTTTTATTTTTTCTACACATGGGTAAACGTCTGGGTATTTACAGATATCTAGGCATTTCAATGTTTCACTGTATATTGCGTTATACATGTAATTCATGAATATTCAATGCATATTATGGAGAATTTGTTTATCTCAGCACTTGGATGAGGAGAGTAAGCTAAATTTTGTTGTTTGGAAAAGGAAAGTTTTATATTGGCTTCCTAGATTTGAGACAGAAAAAATACAGGGAAAATACTGAAATCAAGTGACAAAAGCTCAGAGTTTTATTCTATACCCCTCTCTGAGGGCTTAAGGTTTGCCAGGAGCCAGCGGCCAGTTTGAAGGCACTTGAAACATCTGCCCACCTAATCCATCAGAGCGCTATGGGTGTCAAGTTTAAAGGCCTTGAAAAGAGGCAAGGGAACCCAGATTCCAGACTGCAGCAAGTATGGCCCAGAGCCAGACCTGGGAATAGGACAAAACGACGTTAGGCGTCCTGCTCTTTCCCAGTCTCTGAGTATCTCCACTCAGATAATAGAAGTTAAATGGGATTTGAAGAGATGTTTAGTTTTCAGGTCAACATCATTTCCTGCACTTTTCCCCCCATAACTCCTTGTTCAATGCAAGTAAATGAAGAGTACAAAGCAAGGGAGAGTAGATATTTTAAAGATTTGTTGCATATGGGGTAATGGAAAATCTGATATCCTAAAAACATTCACTCTAGTGAAGCATAAATGGAAGCATTCTTTTCCATTATAATATTATACAATGATTTTTATTCCCAAAGAATCAGAAATAAATAATAGATGCAATTTTTGGATATGAATATTCTGCACTGTGATAATGTATCCCTATTTTAGAGGATGTTAAGGCATTTTCTTTCAGGGGAGAGTAGAGAGCAATGTGACTACTGATACTGTGATGGATAATATTTAGAGAATCACTTTAATTGAAAGTGAAAGTTTGAGTGACTGCAATAAATTAAACAAAAATGTAACAGACAACTCATAGTCAAGTTTTTCACCCTTGTGTATATAGTTTTTATAAAGAGCTACATTTCCTGATTTCATTACTACGATAAGAAGTTTAGGGCCAGTTGGCAATCGACAGTAAAGCTTCATATTTATTCAGTACATACAGAATATTATTCATGCTCAATCAGACAAAGTCTTATGATTGATACTGGGCGGAAAAAGTCTCTGAGTAAAATACATTCTAAATGTACTATAAATGATATAGCATTTGTATCCTGCCTACATTAAATTTGGAAGTGAGAATTATGCTGAAAGGTAATGAAGTACAGTTGGTATTGAAATTACCTTATCGTAAGATAAAATATTCATTCGTTTAAGAAGGTAACTGTAAGAAAAACTACTTTTCTACTATAATTATCTTCAAGTAGTTTGAGGCAAAATGACCTGTGCTTTTCAATATAGATCATTTAATTTTCTAACATAGAATAAGTTTAGCATTTTCATGAATTTCAGTCATGCATTTTTTATATTTCCTTCTCCCAAAGAAAGAATTTGATGCTTCTAGTGTAAGGCCCTTAATCTTGGATCCATGAACTGAATACCCTGGACTTTTGTGCAAAATGTTAATGTGCCTGTATATTTTTCTGGGAATAGTATCTGGAGGTTTCACCCGATTCTAAAGTGATTAGTGATCTACCCGGCAATAGAAAATGCAAATGACACAGTATCTTAGGAAGCCAAAGTCCTTTTGATGTCATATGATGCAACAGTACAACTTTTTTTTTTTTTTCCTGTCTTATAAATAACATAGTTCTTTTTTTGCAGCTTTATTGAGGTGTATTTGACAAATAAAATTGTGAAATATTTAAAGGGTACAATGTCTTTTTTTGATATATGTAAACATTGTGAAAGGATCCCATCTGAGTTAATTAACATATCCATCACCTCACAAATTTAATTCTTTACCCCAAATTCTTAATATTGCTCCTAGCTTCATGAGGACCCCATAACTATTCTAACTCTTAATTTGTCTTTTTGGAAGGTGGATTTTGAGAGACCTAAGAGACTCTGGGCCACTGGATAAAGATGAATATTCCTGGTTCAGACATTTTATTTTCTTTTTGTCCCTTCCTATCCTGTATTTAAAGAAAACATCTCCCTAAATAGTAGTGTAATCAGATATTTATTCATCCATATTTTGATTATTTCTAAAAATGAAGCTAATTGAAGCAGTATTAAGAACATATTTGGGCAATTTATCAAACAATCCCTAATATACATTTATTAAATGATTGGGATAGTGTTATGAATATCTATAAAACTTATGTGTTTTTAATTGGTACACATTTTAAAAGAAAAGAGAGTTTCTGCTATTTTCTTTTAAAATTTAAAAATTATCCTATTCAGTCATACAAATATAACAACACATGAAGTTATAATTACAATATTTATACTATGTTTGAATTATTAGACAAGGATACATTTCTTTCCCTTATGCTTACAAAAATAAATAGATAAATTAAAATTTCTGAATTTTAAAAAGTAAAGAAAGGAAAAGAAAGAAGGGAGGAAAAGTGAAGAAGTATCTTCTGATAATAGTGTGTGTGTGTGTGTGTGTGTGTGTGTGTGTGTGTGTATCAGTGAAATTTGAGGCAGAAAAGAATCAGATTTATTTGAAAGCTTTGATATTTAAGACAACTTTCCAAGCTGTATGCCTGGAATCAGTAAGCACAGATATATACAAGAATGAGAACCAGGGGCAGGGGTGGGGGTGTAGCTGAGAGCAGAGCTCTAAGGGCCAGGAGGGAGAGGGAGCAAGAGCTCTTACAGTAAACCAAAGTTCCGAGGAGTCACAAAGCATTGATTAGAAGTGATGAGAAGTTGTGAAGTAGAAGACAAGGGAAGTAGCAGGTAAAGAAGGTGGTTGGGAAGAACAGGAGAAGTGAACAGGCACACAGACAGAGGAGGATTGTTTTAGGGCTAAAGATACTTCTCAGATTCCCTACTGTGCATGGGGCAGCCAGGATGTGTTTCTTTGTGAGGCCCTTAAGATTTCCATGAGAATCTGCCTCTACTTTCCACCCTCCCCCTCTCTTGCTCTCTTCACTTATAAAAAATATATAATCCCTCTTCCCTCCACACAGGCTTTTATGATCTAATCAGAACAAATCACTTTTTATTGTAAATACCTATGTTTCAAACAACTTCAAAGTGATTTCACCAAGGATAAAACACATTTTTGCCTTGAAAATAAGAAAGGGAAAGCAAGGAAGACGTCTCCAAGTGGAACAAACTAATAAAGATGCTGCTGAATTAATGAACATCTAAGACTGAGCAGGAAAAACTGCACCTGCTTTATCACTATAAACAATATTGGCTAATGCTTACTGATTGATAATAAGTCCAGAGTTGTCTATATGACAAGAAATAGGCATATAGGATGCTCTAAACATGGAGGAGCCTAATGCTAATTACACAACCACTACCACCTGCAAGTGACTTCTTTAGTTCTCTCCAATAGAGTACAAGAGATCTTATAGCAGCTGGGCCTTCATTTTTTATAATTTCCCTGATGAGGAGGCATCTGACCCATCTTTCTTTTGCTTCCTGACCTTGGACAGTTCAGTTATTAATGGCTGACCTTGGACAGTATAGCTATTTATGGCTAGTAACTATACTAGCCATTAATATCCTCATTGGTAAAATGCAGGTTAGATTCCACCGATGATTTTCAAACTACCCTCTTTGGAACTCCATGGTTCTGAATATTCCTTAGGGGATTGGCAAGATGTGAAGTATTTTTCAAGTATTTTCTTCCCAACCATTAATATTTAAATTGCCTTGGGAACCTATTTATTGCTCTGAGCTTAAAAATTATTTCAGCTCTACAATTATATGAATGTGTCTATATAGGTGTGGGGATAAAAGTTTTAAAATAGAAAATGTTTTCTGTGGCAAAGTGGGCTGAATTTAATTCTGAGTGTCAACCCTGAGAAAGAATATACCTGCCCAAGACCACTTGTGGTTAATAGAGCCCAAATTCATAATCAGAGTCTAGTAGCCATTGTTTACTGAGGCCTTTAACACACAGTGCATTCATAGGGAAAAGCTGCAGACTGAGCAGTAGACTGAGCTGCCACACCTCCTGCACTGTGCTCCTGCCATCTGAGCTGACCCTCATAAAGAAACTACTGGTATTGTATTTTAACCAATGGGACTGAGACTTGTCCTGTCCAATCGAAGCTGAGCAGCTATATCCTCAATTCCATCTTTATCAACCAATCAGAGTGATTCCATAATGACCAATCAGAACAAGTGACTCTGACCAATCGGGACAGTGCGATCAAACTGTGGATTTGGAGTCCTCATTTACAGGAAATTAGACCAATCAGAAAACAGGGGCAGGAACTTTTCTCTATATAAGCCTGCCTCCCCTTTTTCTTATTGGAGCGCATTTTTCTTTCTATTGAAGAATGCATTTCACCAGTTTGCAAACTGTTTCAATTGAGCTGTTCATTGGAGCTGTTCACTAGAGCTGTTTCACTCAAGCTGTTTCCCTCAGTTTCTCCCTTCACAGCACCCAACATTGGGGACTTTGTTGGCACTGGATTGATAGCAGCAACCTTTTGTTGACACAGGGTAGCAGGGTATCTAAATAAAGAATGATTAGAAACAAGACTCTTTGCTCACAGAGCCTAAGGTTGATATCAATCTTATAGGTATGATCTGTATTTTGCCATATTTTGGTTAGGGCATCTAAGTTCTAAAGAAAGGGTTACTCTCCTTGTATCACAAAATTGTGTACTTGCTAGCTAATGGTTAATTCTAATAATTCAGTATACTTTAAATAAAGAATATTTCTTACACAGTGGGTCGGTTTCACAGTTAAAAATGTATCTGGGATAAGATGATGTTTCTACTGTGCATGAGGAATACTTTAGCATCAACCTTATCCTAGCTGTAGCTTTTCTATTTATGGTTTTAAGAAGGAGAGTAGTTATCCACCTTGTACCTGTTAGAAGGTCTCCTTTCACTTTTAAAATAATTCCACTCTGATTCTCATATCCATCCTTGCTTATGTGTTTTATTCAAATTTCTCTAATTTCTAAAACAAGTAGATTAGGACTAAGAAGGAAAGGACAGAACAACATAAAGTGTAACTTATTTTGGAGAAATACGCTAATACCAGATGGTGATTTCTATCTCTTCAATGTGTCCTGGGTAACAGACAGGATCAATAAGGTTGGATGAAATTATTACAAGAATTTGTGTGTTCAAAATATATGTTGACCTGTACAAAGATAAATACTAGTTGGAGAATATGGACTCCTAGATGAGAAATGTGGTAAAACAATACAGAGTCTCTTAAAATTCTATGATTCTATTATTCTTGTTATAACAGAGTAACTACAATTTCCATATTATAGCAGCCAAGCCTTAATATTCTAAATTTCAGAACAGAGAAAATGAAAAGAGTGAAGAAACAAAGGGCATTGGAGAAATAACAGCAATCTAAAAGTAAATAGGTTTTCAAGAACCTCAAAAGAAGTTTACACTGAAAAAGAACCAGTTTCAATAGTTATTTATTATCAATAACAATTGACTAATTACATAAATAGAAATACCAGATGTAATTATTTTCTCTATATAGTTATAGTGTCACAGTCCTGGTGATTAATTAATAAAAAATGGTGCTATTGCCTCCATTGTATCTCAATAATTCAACATTTCAATCCATGTTACTTGTTTGGAGAAAAGTTTCTTGTTAACATGAATAAAGTGAAATTTACTAGTTAAACTGACTATATTTTCAGTCTGTCTCAAACACATTTTAAACAATCTCATAATTTTATTTATTCACTATTGTAGAAACTTGAATATCCATTCCTCTTAATTAACGTTAGAAGCAACAACAAAAAAATCCAGATAGCCTTGATTTCTCACAAGCTAATTAAAATTTTGTATTTTCACACTCTACATGTCAGAGTATACTCTCAAATACCAGATATCTTAATTTATTGAATTACATTAGCTTTTACCCTCTCTTCTCTTGTTTTTGCCATTTCATACAAAAAAATAAGAGAATCTAGTTTTTAGAAAATAGGGAAGGAGATCATTAGTAAGAGAAATATATGCCTAACATCAGGATTTGAAGATTTAAAAAAATCAGCTTGTAATATCAGCTTCTAACAACAGCAAATTATTATCCTCGAGTAATTATTTATCATATTTATCTCTAACCAAAATTAGAAACCAAAACATCTGATGGTAAATACCAAAAGGAAATATGCAAAGGTGATATTTAATGTGTATTCTAATCTAGTTTGTGTCACTTATCACTGGTGTTGTAATTAAATATAGATATCTAATTGGATCAAATCTTAGACATTCTATTATTCTTTTATTATCTAATGTGGGAAGCAATATGCTGTTGTGAGAAAACTATGAGCTATAAAGACAGGTAGGCTCCGCTACGTCATGCTACTTACACTACTTATTTTGCTACACAATCTTGCTCAGCCTCAATCTCCTCATTGATACAAATATAAACATCCATCTCAGACTTTTTGTGAAGATAACAAAAGGTAATGTCTACAAGCTACCTATCGGAATGCCTAGCAGGTCACATTCAAAACAAATGTCACTGTTCTTTCCCTAAAGAAAAATCAGGTAAAGGGTATACAAAGAATAAAAATCAGCCATTAGCATTTTAATTTTTCTATTGAAAAATATACTAAAATTGATATTACTCTTGGAATGGCTTTTAATGGCCAATAGGAATTGCTATTGACATTTATCATTTATGTGAATGGTCTGAATTTGCAAATAGGTTTATCATAATATCATTAGTATTTGTGCACATTAACTTGACAACACCTGTATAAAACATATGGAAATGGCTGTTTATCTAGTTTTTATAGAGGTAGATATACTAGTAGTATACATAGATAGTATACATAGAATACTATTCTTTTTCTCTTGAGGATATTTTATTATTTTATTTTAAATATGTAAGTTTTGATTTATTACAAAACAAAATACTCATCTTAGAAGTGTCACATGATATACAGAGTTCAAATTTAAGACCTCTGGTGCCTATAAAGTTATCTCGGATGCTTTTTCCACATGCTAAATATAAAGAGAACTCATTAAATCAACTGTGGAAGACCTTCGTAATTCTGGGAAGATAGTGACCTACATGCAGCTCTTTTCCTCTTTAACTAACTCTACCATACCAGCACATTTTGGGTGAAATAAAGGCTAGGATCCTCAGAAGTTTGTGTATGTAAGGACTTGAGTTCTCTGAAAGACCCAAGTAAGACCACGGACTGGTGTAGGCCTTTATTACCTGTGGGAGGACTGAGTACATGAAACCCTGTGTTGGAAAACTCTAGAATGGCAATGATAGAGTGGAGAGAGAGAGTTTGGCTTGCAGATATCTAGAATTCATCCAAGTGCAAATTTACCACTGACCCATTTGGGTATGCCTATTCTCTGTGGCCAGCAAGAGGCTAAGCACCAGAATGATTAGCCCTCAATTCTGGGAAGGTAAAAAGGAGACTGGAGAAGAGCAAGGCATTTCTCAAGTTCTCACCAAGTTTTTGGTGGCCTGTCTGGTTTGCATTCTTGGTCCATGTCGTACTTTCAAACACTTTAGAGGACTGGTGTCACTAAAAGTACATAAGATGTACACATAAGTTGAGATTTAAAAAAAAAAAAAAAGATTATCCAGAGAGAGCTACAATAGTCAGAAAACCTGCCCAGGGAAATAAAGGTGCTGGAGAGGGGATAATTTTCCTGTCAGCAATTGATTTTTCTTGACTCTAGAAGTATCACTTTCTGTTTGATATGTGTTGCCTGGTCCATATTGTCCTTATTATCCATTCTGTTCTCCCATTTCATTCTCTCTCAAATGTTTGTCTATAATATTTATCTTTTAAATATTGAAAATAGTTTTCTGGTTCTTAATTTCTACAATGGCAGTAGTTGATGTAACACAAATTCCTAGAATCTTGACTGGCATATAATTGATGGTTAGAAATATTTCTTGAATTTAATTTGAACAAAATTTTGCCTTGCATTAATTGGTACCATTTATTTTACTTATTTAAATTATTTACTCAGTTAAAATTATATACTTTATTTAACAGATTATGATTATTGACCTTCTTTTCTGTCTTGAGGCCTTGTTGTACCAAATTCTTCACTAATTATGGGTTTTTTGAGTTACCTCCATGTATAAAAGCATTTGCAGGTCGTATTGGCATATGTTTATTATGGGCAAGTGCAGAAATAGCATTCAGTAAATGTTTTGAATATAATGTAACATTTCTAGTTAATCCTCTAAGAGTTCCCTCATACAAGAATCCAATAAAGTTAAGAGGTAGGTTATTGACTTAGAGATCAAACCTTTATCCTTAGGAACTACAGGTCTTTAACAACATAGATAACATTGTAGGAATGCTGCTAAACCTTCATGTTAATGACTACATATGGTATTGCAAAGTTCTCTTGATTATAATGTCAATTAATGGAGAAGTAACTCATGAAGATGGAATCGAGGTGCTGATAGACACAGAATTATGCTGGCATCTAAAAATCAATAAAAGCTCATGAAAAGAGTAGTCTTTGAGAATTCAGAACACTGGCATCCAATGAGACCACAGATGAGTAGTGACAAATTGTTTTTTAAGATAGAAGGCAGATGACCACATCCTGGCCCTAGACTGATAAAGTGAACATTTGATTATCTATTCAGGTAAGAAGTAAGAAGACACATGTATTAGGATTTGTAGAAAAATCACACTCAACTAGTTATCCATTGCTTATTTTAACTGTTTTCTAGCTTATGTCAATCAATTAGTAACGCTAAAGGGGCTTTGGGATTCAATAATAATAATAATAATAAATTATGTTATCACAATATAATTAATTACATAATAACAATTATTAGTTCTGTCCTAAGAACTAGTAATAATTTAAATTTTATCTAATTTTAGACCTGTATTATCTATCACATCTTATCAGATAAGAAGAAATACTCAATATTAGATGATTATAAATTTCTCCAAGTACAATCAGAATATGAGAGTAGCGTTATAGCATTCCAGGAAACATTTTTGAGCAAGTAATAATTACATAAATAGATGTGGCTTTGTGCCTAGTGCTATTAGCTACCACACTATTAGAATATGGTTAATTATGGGAAAGAAAAGGGAATTAATTGGTTTTAAAGATAACAGTGCGAGGAAACTCTTGACAACTATTTAACAACAACCACAGCAATGAAGAAATGGTATCCAGGTTATAAATCCTGTTTCCCTCTCTGCATTTAATTTTATTTTTTTACTGTTACTGATTGGTTATAGGATGCTGTTAGTACACATGCTGAACTCCTGCCATCAACCAGCCAAAATGCATCCGCCATTGCCCATCCTGTGACTCTTGCCATTTATCATTGTTGTTTGTGCCTGTGGGTCCTGGGTGAGGGGAGTTATTTAATACGTGGTTTCCCCTAGATATTCGTCTCCATAAAAGACTCTGGTCAAATATTCACTTCTTATCAAATTATGATATGCATTTCAGAGATATAGTCTTATGTTTCTCATCTTCCAAATCTTTCCCCATTTTTTTTTCAGTGTATGAAAGTCTAAGTCTTCTTCCATCTTCTAGACTGAAAATACCCTGCTTTTCTTTTCCAATTTCCTTGAATCTACTTATTTCCTGTATGATTTCTATTAGCAATCAGTGTAATTTTCCCATTTCAGAGCTAGGATTAGATTACAGTCTTTGAAGAACAGACAGCAAGAATGTCTTCTATTTGCTTTTACCATAAAGAGAAAACGGGTTTTACTTTTGCTCCATAGTCATACTCTTGGTAGGTTTTCTATATAGATTTCCAACACCTCAAACTTAAAATGATATAATATGCCCTAATTGCCCCTTTCAAGAATGATTGCTGTCACCAACACATACATCCAAGCTAATGCAGCAAAGAAATAAACAACCTGCAATGATACGTGTTTGTGTTTTTTCCTGTGTTGAATTGGCTTAAAGT
This sequence comes from Rhinolophus sinicus, assembly GCF_057876585.1. Classification (NCBI taxonomy): domain Eukaryota; kingdom Metazoa; phylum Chordata; class Mammalia; order Chiroptera; family Rhinolophidae; genus Rhinolophus; species Rhinolophus sinicus. The sequence goes on along the minus strand of NC_142502.1, from coordinate 82,109,848 downwards.
CTTATATATGAGATCGATGAGACTAACAAAAGATACACACACACACACACACACACACACAGCACACAGATCTAAAACTTTACATAGTTATGTGTGTGTGCCTGTGTGTATGTGTGTGTGTGTGTGTTGGTACATATATATTTATATATATGTGTGTATATATATATATATATATATATATTCATTCATTCATTCATTCATTCATTCATTCATGACATATTGGTTTTGCTATAGAAGACACAAAAATGCTTCAAACAGTGTTTCCCTTCCTGGCATTTAGAAGGAACAAAACATGGCGAGTTGTGAATGACCCTTCAGAGTTATGAATGTCTTTCTTTCAATGATACAAACTTCTAGTGATGATAATTAGAGGTTTAACCCAATTGTGACAAATACTTTTCAAGTTCTGTTGAGTCCTATTATAGCATTATGTAGCATACTGCACTGGGAAAGATTCGAGGCCATAGCAGGGCTTGGTAGATGAGTATTGCCATTTCTTAATTCTGTCGATAACTAACTTTTGAGAAGGTAACAAAGTATCAATTTGTTATCTGTGACTTAAATCTAATTTCCGATTTGAAAACCTCTCCTTTCACCTTTTTGATGATAGTATGTAGAAACTCACATTCAATGGGCAGAATTATTCTGAATGCTTCGTAAGTTCTAATTATGAGAATGCAATGTATTACGTTTCAATCATGAGTTAATTATTAAGCATTAGTTATTAATTCAATTTAATTGAAGGTGAGAGTCCACCGATTTAGGAAAGAAAAATACAGTGTCATTATTATAAGTTAATCTGCTGATTAGAGTTGGAAAAAGACGAGTTGTATTTAGGGATACCAAAGGTCCTATTCACAAACTACCATGTACACGTTGCCCCCTCATTAGCAAGGCACAATGTGCACAACCATATGTGGCAGTCCTAGTGCCTGAACTGCAAAGGAAAGAATTACTACAAATATAATAATGAATTTGTTTACCTCTTTACAGCTTATAAAGGGAAGAAAAGGACACTAATATAAAGACATATATTAGTTTAAGATTTCTATACCCCCTTTTTGTTGTCAAATAATTTATTTAACATTCCTAATCCGTAAGACAAATTAGCAAATATAAGGAAAACTTTAATATAACATCTGCTTAAAGCGTTAAAGATTTAAAATTAGTAAGGTTCAATTTATTGATGTTTTATTGACCTGCCACTCTACTTGGTCTGATTAAGCTGTAGTGACTGAATGGAGACAGCTAGTGGAAATTCTCCCCAGGCAATAACAATTCTTTTGTCTTTAATAATTATTTAAAGTACTGAAACTGTTGTTTTCAAACATCTTGCAGCATTCAGACATTTCATGAAGAAGTGTATGTTCTGGAGTTGGCAGTCTTAGATGACTACAGCCTCTGACAACAGGCAAGATTATAGAAACACTGTATAGCATACAGGAAGGGGAAGAAGGAGAATCTTCTAACCATGGAAAGACACTCCCTTTTGTAGAGGAATTAGATATCAGTGGAACTCCAGAGTTCTCTTCTACATAAGCTTTCTATTTTGTTCCAGCAAGCCTCTCACGGGCTATAATTCTTCACCTATGATGGATACTCATAATGTTAATGTCCCAATATGTTAGCATTTCTGTGGACTTTAATATCAAATGTCAAAAGAAATCTGGTTCACCAAGTGACTTCATATAATAAGTAAAGGATTGGCAGTTCATTTATCGTCTCGCGGTTGTGGTGATGGATGAAGCAGACAGATGCCATCCTTTGCTTGGTACCGAGGCAAGCAAGGTAAATGGGAAAAATTTATCAAGTAGAAGGACTTTTAATGATTGTAAAATTTGCTAATACAACATGGGGAGATATCAGAATAGTTATTTATTTTGTAAAAGCCTATTCATTCAAGCATTTATTAATTCATAAAAATGTGTATTAAGCACTTCCTATGTGCCTGGCATAGTTCAAAACAGGGAATTAAAGCAGAGAAACTAGACAAAAATCTCTGCCCTCATGACATTTATATCAGTAGGGAAACCTACAACAAACAAATAAGATATATATGTATATGAAGGTGATAAGAGCTATGAGGAATATAAATAAGTGAAGAGAACTAGGGCATGATGGGACAATGATTGTAATGTTAAATCAGGTGGCCAGTGATACTGTGAACAAAATATAATAGAACTCTACAAATGTAGAGAGGCTATTTTAGATTGTGCGGTCAGGAAAGCATTTCTTACAATGTAATGTATCAGCCAAGACCTGAATGGCAAGGAGACAGCCGTGTCAATATATTGGAGAAAAATCTTCAAAGGCCCTTAGTGTTGGAATAAACCAGGAGTATTGGATAAACAGAAGCTAGCACAATAAGAAAGCAGTTGTATAGGTAGAGATAAATGCCCAGAGACAGAAAGGAACAGGTGACACTAGATAAGGTAAGATTTTCGGTCTTCATTTGGATCTATAACAGAGCATTTTAATGGTGAGGTATTATTCCCCAAATCTGAGCCAAAGAGTTATTCTGTCCCTCTGTGAGGGACCTATTTGATCAGCCATTTCATCAGTCAAACTATCAAAAACTATGTATTGTGCCAGGTATGATACTCAATGATGGAAATACAAGAGAGACACTTTTAGCTCTGCCCTCACAGAGTTTATATTTCAGTGGAGAATATATAAATGAAATGATCACAGGTATCATGAGGTATAAGAAGATTATTACTGTCATTTATAATATAATAAGGTTAATCTAGCCTGTAGCCCACGTCCAATATATACAAAGTGTGATCAAACAACATGATGGAAGTTTAAATTAAAATAAATAAATATAAATATAAATAAATATATATATATATATAACAGCAAAAGACGCACTGCCATTAAGCCCCCTCAAAATACTCCCCCTTGCTTTGATTACAGTTATCCCATCATCCTTGCTACTTTCTGAAGCAGTCTGGAAGTCCTCTTTCGTGAATGTCTTTAGTTGTGCTGTCAAAGCTGCCTCAATGTCCTGAATCATTCTCACTTTGGGGAAGAGCCAGAAGTCACAAGCTGACTCTAGTGAATAAGATGGATGATGAAACCCCATAATGTTTTTATTTGACTAAATTGCCGCATACCAGAAGTGATGTGTGACACAAAGCATTGTCATGATGGAGGATGATTTACGGCACACTTTAAAACACACCTTCTCTCAACCATAGCTCACACCTGACTGACTGCACCAAACAAGTTAAAACTTGTCACACACTGCTACTAAGGTTCGATGTGCTGCTTCCCATATTGAAAATCCCTGCCTTTCCATTGGATGGCACTCAGCAGCAGCATTCACCAAAGTTTTTAATCACAGTGGAAAGGCTCTGTGTCTTAAATAGCTCTGGTATGGCAATTTATGTCAATTAAAAATATTATTGTGTGTCCTCATCCACCTTATTCACCAGATCTGTCACCATGCAACTTCTAGCTCTTCCCCAAAGTCAAAATGACCATGAAAGGCAAAAAGTTTGAAGCAATTCAGGACATTGAGGCAGCCATGACAGCACAACTGAAGACACTCACAAAAGAGGACTGCTACAACTGCTTCAGAAAGTGGCAAAGACAATAGGATGTGTGTTTGAAGCGAGGGAAGTATTTTGAGGGGGATTAATGGCAATGTGTCTTTTACTGTATAAATTTTTTTATTTAAACATTCACCATATATTTTGAACACACTTCCGATGTAGCAATGAAATAGTATTTATCTTACATATTTCACCTCAAAAAGTTACTCCAAGACACTATCTACATATTATAACAGTAAAATAGATTAAATACATCCATTTATATATTATTTTATAATTTTCTATGTCCTTTCATATGCATTACCCCATTTAATAGTCACAATAACTGTGACTGAGATCAGTCAGTTACAATTATCTTCTTTTTAAAGATGAATAAGCTGAAGCTCTGGGAATTTAAATTACTTGTATACCGCGATCATATCAGTAACGTATACAGTCCTATGCTTCTTCTATACCCCTGTATAATCAGAGGTCTTGTTTGAGCTAAATACAGTAAAACTGTTTATCTAATAGCACTAGATATTTAATTCAGAAGCAAAAACAAGAGAGAACATAGCATCCTAATTCTTAAGAAATTTGGGATTTATTTAGGGAGCTGTAAAGGTAAGGACCAGATAATAAATTGTGCAGAAATTATTTGTGTGTATGAAATTAGGGAATAATCAGAGTTGTTTGGGATTATTCTATAACCTTGTGTTGATAGAAAATTTTAAACTGGGCATATAAATAATGTGGTTAGATCTTGATATTTTACGTTTGGAAATTCTGTTTTTTTTTTCCTTTTCCCATTCTCAAAATCAACTGTTAATCAATGAATTGTATCCACCATTTCCTCTGAGTGTATCGATTAGTTTAAAAATCTACTGTGTTTTTCATTGCACATATTAATTTTAGCTCCTCTCCCCTGCTACGCCTCTCTCTCTCTGCCAAAGACTTTTGCCCAGGTACTTCAGAAAAACTTATTTAGCATTCTCTTCTGATTATTCTGATGATCTTATTCCTTGCTATAATCTAGATGCCAAGATTTCTATTTGAATGACCTCTTCCTAGAATGCTAAATTGTCAACCTTTAGGAAAGCTGCAGTCATTTAATCTTCTTCAATTTCTTAGCAAATTAGTAGATTATTCTGTTTATTATACAATCCTGAATTTGCTGCCTTATTAACTAAATATTCTCTGTTGCTTTCATATAATACAATGAGTTTATTTTTTTTCAATTTTTGCTTGATGTCAACAAACGTCTGGTTCTATTAATATTGATTATTTTCCATTATGTTTGATAATGAGCCAGGACCTTGCATACTATCATATAAAATATATTTGATATTTTCAAATAACATCAATGTCTTGTTACAAACTACATATCAAATCTCTTTCGCTTCCCACTATACATGCAAATGTTTATTAATTAAAAATTGCCAATAATACATGTTAATTACCAATGATTAAGACACAAATGTATACAATGAGAATTGTGTATTTGTGATTATGTGTTAATTGTTTTTTGGCTTATTCTTCATGGCTATGGAGTGGTTCATAGCATGTACTGTATTGAAGACAAATACTGCTGTCAAACAACCATTATGTGCCAACATGCCAGGTTCTGTGCTAAGTGTTTTTGTATTCTATTTTATTTTATGGTCACATCAACTCTATGAATAATTAGTTTTCAAGAAATCCAAGATGGTGGTGTAGATAAACACTGTGCCTGAGTCCTTGCATGATCACATTAAAATTACAACTAAATTATAGACTAATCAACCTGGAGAACCATATGAAATCTAGCTTGAACAGAAGTTTTACAACCAAGAATATAAAGAAGAAGCCAGGTTGAGATTGGTCGGAGGGGCAGAGACACAAAACAGAGACACCCAACCTCCCTGTGGCAGTTGAGAATCAGGAGGGATGTGTTGGCTATGGAGGTGTAAGGGACTGCAGCCCCACACCAGGTTCCCAGCCCAGAGTACTGGTGCCCATAATAGGAGCCCATATACCATCTGGCTGTAAAAACAGTGGGGATTCTGATTATCCAGGTGGGACAGAAGACTGTAAGAAACCCAGATGTCTTGTTAAAGGGCCCACGCACAGACTCACTCACTTGTAGGCACTCACCCTAGGCTCTGGCAGAGGGGCAGTGACTCCAGGGGCATCGGAGGCATATGGAAGACAGATTGAGGTGTATGACTTCAGAGTGAGGGCTGGAGGACAGTTGCCATTTTCCCTTGTAGGGTCCTTCCCCCTTCCCGTGTAGCCAGCAGGGATGCACCATCTTTCTTGTGATGAGCTCCCCCCTATACTTATGGTCAAATCTAAATCTGTATTGGTCTGGTGAGCTCCACTTGCTCCACCCTGCTAACACCCATGGACCCTGCCCCACACAACTCCCCCAACCCTGAAAACACTTTCTTAGTGAGCATCCAGCCCTGCCCGCATCTTTCTTGGAAAACTCAGAGTCCACAGGCCCCTGGCAGGCAGTGACTGGCCTCAGTGTGCTCTGAGATTTTTGCTGAGTAGCTCCAGGTTCAGCACTGGCACCAAACCAGAGTCCACATTAACCTGGTGACCCCAACTCTTTCCATTCTAGTGACTCCCTGAACCCCTGCCTCACCCAACTTGCATACTACATGAGGGTTTATCAGTGGCTGAACCTTAAGTGAGCCAGCAGGTGGCAGCAGGGATTGGGGTATCCTGGCTTTTTCGGAGCTACTCCAGGCCTGCTACTGATGGTAGCTGTCCTCAGTTCACAGTATGGCCCTGCACCTCCAACTTTAGCACAGACAACAAACAACCATGGATAGGTTTGTAGCTCCTTCCAAGTAGTCCCTGGGCAGTCACAAGTAGTGGGTGACCTGGGTTTGCCCTGAAACCCCTCCCAAGAGTCCCCAGAACCATCATACTTAGAAATTGGCTTTATACCACAGCAGAGCACCACTACCAATTAGCCCCAGAAGTGGCACACCCAAAGGGCAGTCTCAAAAGGCACCAGAACCCAATGGGGCAGATCACACTCAGTGGGTAAGCTGCTTGAACGGGGGTGGGGTGGGGGGTGGTATAAAACAAATTAGTCACGGGGATTTAATTTACCACATAGGGAATATAGTCAATAATATTGTGATAGTGTGATATGGTGTCAGATGATTGCTGGACTTATCATGGTGATCACTTCTTTAGGTATATAAGTGTTGAATAACTATGGTGTACCCTTGAAACTAATATAATATTGTATGTTAGCTCTATTTTTAATAAAAATCATGAAGAAAAAAGAAAACAACTGAAAAAAATAGGTGTATAGTATTCCTAGTGAAAAGATTTATTGTATTTGAAACACATTCTAGGGGTTACTGTTTTAAGTGCAAATGCTTCTGATGGGTAACCTGGAAAGTGACAACAATTTGAGCATAATTTATAATATGCACTTCAGTTTAAATTTAAGTCAAATATTTATTTTATGAATGAATCCCTGATTTTGCAGAAAGCATTCATGAATCTATTTCCTATAACTTTAACTTTAAAAAATAAGTGTAATAAATTATTCCCATCTTGTACCTCTAAAAAAACCCAAAACAATAATTAGTTTTTAATATGCGTTTCCTTCTAAAACTCAGTGAAGATCAAAGGCACTTTAAAAGAAATAGAAACTGATGAGAAATTTCTTTGTAAAAAATAATAAAACACTTACGGGCACCAGGAATTTTTTAATCTCTTCCAATGCATGACTCATACGTGAATAAGCTTCCCCAGGTGGAGCAAACACTTCAATTAATACATGAAGTTCATCACTCAAGTGGGCATATTTGGCTTCCCCACTCTTCCTTAGTTCTTCTTCCTGTGAAAGAGGTTATTTTTAGAAATACAAATCCACTCATTTTGCATTGATTTAACTTTTACTAAGAATATGACAAAAGGGTATAATCTAAGTAAATTTTCTATAAGTAGAAACCCTTTGAGAAATAAGAATCTGGTACAAGTCATTTAAGATTTTAAAATCATTTTTGAGTGAATGATTAAAAAGAAAAAAAAAATCCTGGGATAATTATCATCTACAACAGATTTTAATCAGCTAAATGAAAATGCTAAATTCCTGAAAAGACGTTATAGAAATGCTGTTAACTCATCAGTGAACACCACTACAGTCTGGAAGAAAAGGACTGTTTTTGAGTCTGATGAGTAATATTTTACAGATCATAAAACAAAGGTTATCACTGTTCTTTAAGAAATCAAGGACTTTTTAGGAAAACACTTTTTTGGGAAGCGGTGAAAGGTTATTTGTTTGCCATTAAAGTATGTAAAATGAAGGTTCATCTCCCAGCCTACCTTCCCACTGGCCCAGATTCTCATAGAGCTTCACATCCACACCTTTTCTATCACTTGCTCCTTCATTTTGGCCAGCAGGAGTATATTGAAGGGATAGTGATTAAGCATTTTGTTGGCACTGATTCTCCATGAGCTACATATTCTCAGCTGAACTAACAACACATTTATATTGGATCTGTTTTTTTGTACTAGTGTACCAGGTGATTATTGAAGCCTGGGTAAACAGCACAGACGCAGAACAAATCAGTGTATAATCCATATATTTTGCTAATGCGTGGTAGTTGTTTTACACACATCATCTCTAATATCACAATAATCTTGCACTTTATTCACACATTTTAGATTAGGAAACTGAGTTCCAAAGACTTGAAGAAGCTTTGGCAAAGTTGGGATTCAAACCTACCTCATTTTGCAACCAGATTTGTATTATTTTAGGAATTAAAGGAGGCAAAATTTGGTTTAAAAATTAACATAAAGAATATTGTTTTACCTTTCTTCTCCTCTTTTTTTTTTTTAAATTAAAGTTTATTGGGGTGACGCTGTTAGTAAAGTTACATAGATTTCAGGTGTACAATTCTGTATTACATCATCTATAAATCCCATTGTGTGTTCACCACCCAGAGTCAGTTTTAACTTACTTGACCCCCAATAAACTAGCAGTTGTCTCAGTAAATTTCAAAGGATAAAAAAAAATTTTAAAGAGTAATTTTTAGTTGTATATGGAAATTAAATTGGAAAAGTGAAATGAGTAGACAAAATGGACAAATAAAATCTAATTTGCTATTGATTTCATACAGGTTAATTGTATGCCCCATATTAACATGTTTATCTGATTAGAAATGCCCATCATTTCAATATATGCAGGATCCATGACAGAGATGGGAAGGTATGCCTGCTTTCTAGCACTTCCTGACCTACTCAAAGTTCTCGAATAGCAACACTTTTCAGCTTGGGAATCCACTCTCCACTCCCCTAAGCATACTTTCTGTCTCTAGGAGTTTTTACTTAAAAGGGTTTTTCTTAGTGCCCAATTGTCAGTTTGGGGAAGAGAAGCAGTGTTTGATGAAATAAATATGCACCCATGTGTGTAGCAAACATTTCTTTCATGTTTTGGTTCTGCGGGATGCAAGCTGTTTGTTAACTGTGGAGTGAGCTTTTTTTGTGCATGAGTGCTGGGTTAGTGAAACCAGAGGTTTCCTGATCTTAACACCTTCGCAATACCTCCTAAGCTGATTTCCAGCTATTTATTAAGGGGCACTTGTTAGCCAAATTTTATAAGTTCTGCATATTATGAGGCATAGAACTCAAGTAAGAATTGTAACATTTTAAAGATTCTCAAATAAAATGAGTCTGATAGGCTCTGTCTACAGTTGAGCCAATAGGCTGATGCTAATGAATAATGTAGCTTGTTATTTAAAAACACGTTTGCCCTTTCCCATAACCTTTTATATAAATAGATGAGGAAACTGAGGTCCTTAGAGATTAAGCAACTTCCTAGAGGTCAAGTGTTAGAATTCCAGCCAGGACTCAGTAAAGCAGGTGACAGCAGTAAAAAGGACTTCAAAGAAGAAAAGTTAACACAGCTGAACCTGTCATGAGTTATTACTGGTTATTTTCTAAACAAGATATTATATCATTAAAGGTGTGTTATATGTCAACTCACTCATTGGGGTGATTTTCTGACAAAGCAAAAGTCTAAGCTTTAGTTTCTTCATCTGCGAAATTAAGATATTACTTACCTCACAGGATTTTGTGTGTTTTGAGAAAATCAAAGACCATTTTGTATAGTAAAAAATGCTATTACAAATTTATTAAAATTATAATAAATACTACTTCCTACTTTCTCAAGTAGTACATTAAGGTAATGTTTGTTTCAACAGAGACCACAATAAATGTGGTTCAAACAACTAGAAGAGCTATTTCTCTCTCAAGTAGAAGCTGGAGGTAGCTAGAGGAACAAGTGGTTGTACTCTGCCCTGTTATCCAGGGCTCCTGGTTGCTCCTACAAACTCAAGTGATCCCCTACGATGTTGTTCTTATGTGAGTTGATGAAGGAGAAGGTCCATTATCACTTCTGAATTCCACTCCATGAAAAGGAGAAAGAAAATGTGGACAGCAAAAAACTTACATTCAAGGACATATACCAGAGGATTCATACATCATTTCTGCTCACATCTCTTTGGCAAGAGTAGTCACATGGTGGCCTGAGATGCAGGAGCTGTGAATATGGTCTCACACTGAGCGGTTAGAAAACTATCTAATATGTGAGAGCTTCCTCTATGAGAGGAAAAATTGAGAATGGATATTGGGTGACAACGAGTTGTCTCTGCCATTCAGTCTTCATTCAGGGCTGGTTAAAATGACACTTGGTTATTAAATTGAATTGCCATGAACAGTTAGGCAATGTCTGTCAGAATGATCAGATTTTATTTTCAGAAACAATCCTATACTCCCCAGTTGGATTTGTAACAAAGCTCCAAGTTTTATTTGAATATAGGCAGACGCCACAACCACTTGAGCAGCAGGAGTGCCTGGACACCAGTAAGTGTATTTATAGTAATTTAATACAATCTATTATGCTATTTCTTACCAGAGAATTCCAAATATATTTTGGGAAAATGCTTATCTTTGCAACAAATGCATTATCTAATAAGTTGATTATGAATGGGTCAATAGTGTTTTCATGTTTCTGCCCAATTATCTTTTGCATGTTTTGTAACAAAGATCACAGTACCATGGGAGGTTACACTAGATAGAGCATGGAACATTAACAGCAAGAAGAGTAAAAAAAAAAAAAAAAAAACATTAAGAAAATTAGAAATGCTAAAAAATGTCCTGGGTGTAAATTGAGATATACAGTTCCAAAGTTAACACGTCAGGTGATTGAATCTACATCTAATAAAGGCAGAGTAAAGGGTACAGTGACTACATAAAAAGAATGTAAGATGCACTCACCAGAAAGTGAATCTACATACAGGATTCAAAATTATGATTAAAAGAGTGTATACTCACTTAATAGTATTTAATCTTCTATGAAAAAGATACATTTATCTCATTGAGGTTATTTACTTTAACCACCAAGCTTCACAAAATGATTTGTGGTTTTTAGCTATTATTACAAAGGAATCACAAGTTAATAGTTTTAAGTAAAATTAGTTGCTAAACATAACAGATTTAAACAAAGTCATTAGGAAATATCAAATCCACTTTTACATATCCCCACTCTACTCATGTTATACTATAAGGTAAAATATAAATAAAACATATCAGTTTTTATTAGTTATTTTATAGAAAATAGCATGGCACTAAATAGAGTCTAATTGGAAATGCATTCATGCATTTAATTGCTGAAAGGATTTTTAAGGAAAATTTCTCATAGGAGTTATCATTTGTATTTCACCTTCTACAAAAGACTTGGAAATTATTTGACAATTAGGAAACTTTTGTCTTAATTCAAAATAGCATGTTTATTGAAGAAAACTTGAAAAAATCCACAAATTGTAAATATATTTTAAAAGGTTAACCACACAATTCAAAATACACTTTCAGCATTTTCAGGGTATTTTCTTCAAGTCTCTTTTTACAATGATAATAGAAATGGAATAGAGGTCATAATTTTGGTATTGCTTCTTAGGTCACAGGTGTGCAAAGTACTTTCTATGGGTTATTGAATTTTATCTATAAAACTATACTTTATGCTAGATAATGTTATTGTCCTCATTTCATTGATGAGGAGACTATGGCACATAGAGAGAAACTTGCCCAGAGTTACACAGAACTGAATCAAGAAGTTTGATTAGAATCCAGGTGATATCATCCCAAAGGTCAAGTTCTTAGTCAATAAAGCTGTGTTGCTGGTACAGGTACTTAAATGTATGTAAACTTTTGTTGTGGGTAATTATATTTGTCAGTTACAGATGACATTATTTCATATTAGTTTCAGGTGTACAGCATAGTGGTTAGACATTTGTATAATTTATGCAGTAATCTCCCTGATAAGTCTAGTGCCCACCTGGAATTATATATAGTTGTTGCAACATTATTCACTATATTCTCTATGTTGTACTATACAACCCTGTGACTATTTTGTAACTACCAATTGGTACTTCTTAATCCCTACCTCATTTTCACCCTGCTCCCCAACCCCCTTCCCTCTGGCAACCATCAGTATGTTCTCTGCATCCATGAGTCTGTTTCTAGTTTGTTTATTTTGTTCTTTAGATTCCACATATAAGTGAGATCATACAGTATTTGTCTTTATCTGTCTGACTAATTTCACTTAGCATAGTACCTTCTAGGTCCATCCATGTTGTCGCAATGGTAAGATTTTATTTTTTATGGTTGAATAATATTCTATTGTATATATGTGCCATAATTTCTTTATCCATTCAACTATTGATGAGCACTTGGGTTGCTTCCATATCTTGGCTATTGTAAATACTGCTACAATGAACATAGGAGTGCATGTATCTTTTCAATTTAGTGTTTAGATTTCTTTGGATAAATACCCAGAAGTGGAGTTGGCATGTCATAAGGTATTTCTATTTTCAATTTTTTGAGGCAACTCTAAACCTTTTTCCAGGGCCTGCATCAATTTGGAATCCCAGCAACAGTGTAGGAGGGTTCCCTTTTCTGCACATGCTCGCCAGCACTTGTTTGTCGATTTATTGATGGCAGCCATCCTGACAGGTGTGAGGTAATAGCTCATTGTAGTTTTAAATTGCATTTCCATGGTAATTAGTGATATTGAGCACGTTTTCATATGTCTATTAGCCATGTGTATCCCCTCTTGGGAGAAATATCTAGTCAGACCCTCTGACAATTTTTTAATCAGATTTCTTTTTTGGTGTTGCATTATATGAATTCTTTATACATTTTGGATATTAACCCCTTATCAAATGTATCATTGGCAGATTTCTTCTCCCATTCAGTAGGATGTCTTTTCATTTTATTGATGGATTCCTTTGCTGTGCAAAAGTTTTTAGCTTGATGTAGTCCCGTTTGTTTATTTTTTCTTTCGTTTCCCTTACCCAAGGAGATAAATCAGGAAAAATATCATGAAGAGCAATGTCTGAGAGTTTACTGCCTATGTTTTCTTCTAGGAGTTTCACGGTTTGGGTCTTACATTTAAGTCTTTAATCCATTTTGAGTTTATTCTTGTATGTGGTATAAGGTAGTCCAGTTTCTTTTTTTTTTTTTTTCTGCATGTATGGGTCCATTTTTCCCAACATTATTTATTGAATATACTGCCTTTACCCCACTGCTTCCTTTGTTATAGATTAAATGAACATATAGGCGTGGATTTATTTCTGGGATCTCTATTCTGTTCCACTGATTTAAGTGTCTGTTTTTGTGCCACATTTTGGTATTTTGTCCTTACAGAGTCTCCTGAATGGCGTCCTATCACCAACACCACCAGCAGAGAGAACACCTGAATAACCAAGTCTATATTCTATTCATCATTTTTTTAAATTCCTATGTGTTCACCTAGATGTAAACATAATATGTGATGTCATATAAATATCCAATTAAATATCCAATTATAGGATAAATAGTCTGTAAAGACTTACTCTCATTTACTTAACTGATGGAAATATTTATTAATCAAATATTTATTCTCTCAGAATATATATAAGATAATGTCCATGATATCTTGACTGAGCTCCCACCATCTCAATTTTACAAACAAAAAGTCAGTGGTATTTGTTCCCAAACTTCTTTATACCTGTTGTATTTGGTATTATTTTTGTACTTTGCTGTATTTTTATAATTCCCATTTCAAATTTTAAAATTAAAAAATTCCAGACCAAAAACATGTAGGTTAAGAGATTTTACTGTACAATAGCTTCTGTAGTTCAATTAACTCCATTTTTTCACAATACTTCGTTCCTAGATCAATTATAGCATCATCTTTCCATTTCATGATTTATCTTTATACATGTCTGTTTCATCATTTTCTCATTTCCTAAATTATTCTATATATACAAGTGTATCTGAATAGGACATAGGAAAAATACTCAATAAATTTTTATTAAATGAAGTACTTAAGAGTGAAAATCATGCTGCTTTCTTTCTTCTATCATCAAGCCATATCTTTAACAGTCATTCTAAGGTTTTCTTTAAATGCTCAAACATTTATTATCCTAAGACCTTGGAGTGGAATGAATTGTATTTACTAACATGATTTTCTTTTAAGCTTAAGAAAAATGTCTCCAAATTATTATTATATTCAGTATGTCTCCTATTAAATGAATAACAATGTATATATTACATATATGCACATTTGGTGATAATTTATTTTGTAATCAAATAATGATGCAATTGCAGTTTGCATCATATTAAGTATTTGCACTGTGGTTATAAGCACAAACAGTCTTTGTAAGGAAACCAAAACAAGCTACTAATCCTAAAAGGTATTCTGGTGCTGCTCATAAACAAATTAGAATAAGCAAACTTTTTGACAACGGACCCTATTATCTAATCCCTCCTATGGCTTGCTGTCTTTTTGGATAATGGGATTGGCAGTTGCATTAGTTCTTATTAAGCTATTCCAATTTCAGTAGAATCAATAGCTGTATAAATATAGTGCTTACTCTTTGCACCCAGGAATCAACCTTAGCAAACTTTTAAGTAGAGTCCAGAGAAAAGATCCCAGTGATTGAAAACTCTATAGTAATAATTTTGCAACAACGACCACCATCGTAGAGACTGAATTTTTTTATTACTCTTATGTATAGGAACAAATCTTTCAAAAATCCTATGAACAAACACCAACCAGTGCTTTCCTGTAGACTTTCCTATGTGGCCATGAGTCCAGGAAAGTGCTTTGAACCAGGACTTAGAAGGTACTAAGTGGAGTGTCTCTTCTATTCATGGCTCTGCTACTAATGTGAGACATTAGTAGATATCTTGCTCAGGTGTCCCTCAGTTTCTTCATATGAAAAAGGAGAGGAGGTTACTAGAGAGGCAATTTTCAAATGGTGATGTATGAAGCCAAGAGGGTTCCAGACAGGTGGTCTATGGACCACCTTAGAGCAAAATGAGGTTTCTCCCTCATCCCATTCAACAACTACAGATCAACGTTTGCCTGCTTGTGTATAAACATAACAGGAAAGAGGATATTTTTTCACGAGTTCACTAAACTAGAAACAATAAACAGTAGATACAATGTCTGAGGTTTCTTATAGCTTCAAAATTTCATGACTCACTATGTGACTTTTCTTCAAAGGCCTCTTCACCCTACTACTTAGAACTTTAGTATTAGAAAATGCTACTTTCCAAATAGAGTGTCTAAGGCACATTACTAAGAAAAATCAAAATTCAAAACGGCAACTAATCATGTTAATCTTTGAGCATCTGTAATGAAGCTGCCACTGCATATTTTATACACATTGTATAATTTAATCTTCATAGAACCTTTGATAAGCACTGGAAGCAGCAGAGTGCGATGAAAAGTGAAAAAGGATTTTGGAGTCAGTGAGATGTATACTTGAATTAACAGTGCTGATATTTATTATCTATAGTATTTGAAAAAAGTTACTAACATTTTTTTTTAGGGTCTTAATGTATAAAATAAGGAAACTCTAGATTGCTCATGTAAAGATGAAATAAGGTCATGTATACAAATCACAAATATAGTGCCTGGCACACTATAAAGACTCAGAAAAAGTTATCTTTTCTCTCAGAGGAGCTTAGTAACTTGGTTGCAGTTATTCAGGAAGTAAGAGATTTGAATTTGGTTTGCAGGCCTGACACCAAAGCCACACTCTTATATTAATTGTTTATTATGAACATTTAATTAACTTCAAATAATATAATTGCAAAAGTTTCAAATTAAGTGTTGTTTCAATGAGCTGTAACCAAGAGTGAATCAGTTTAACACTGGTTTACTTATTATTAAGTTAATTTAAATGTATAACTTTAGGAGAATGTATATTTAAAAATACTCTAAGCCAAAGAGCGCATGTGTTTTAGAAAGATAAGGAAATATTTACATCACCACGTGTACTTTCTTGAATTTTAACTTTCAAATGAATCATAAATTTATTGTCCAGTTCACATGGGCCATATGACATTGAAAGGCCATGTTTCATGGAAATTAACAGCCCAGGTTCTATTCATGATGTCCAGGGTTAAAATTCCAGTTCCTCCACTTTTAATAGTGTGAAAACTTGGGCAGGTGACCTCACATTTCGGGCTTATAATTCCTCACCTGTAAAACGATGACAGTAATAACAGTAATAGCATAATAAACACTAATTAAATATGATTATTGCTAAATATTATTATGCTAAATATTTATGATATAAATATATACACAAGGTTATATATGAACAGAAAGAGTTAATGTATTCAAAGATCTAGGTGATTGTCCCAGGGGTAGCTCTTCCAGTGACAGGAACAAACTACTTTTTTTAAGTTGAAAACACATGATACAGAGTACTTGCAAGTTTTATACTTTGGATTTTACTTTAGCAATTATTACTGTCATGTTTTATCATCAGAATTATAATTTGCTGGAGTGCTTTTTGAAGGCTTTTTCTTCTTTATGCCCCAGGGAACATTCTTTTAACATAAATCCTCTTCAGAAATAAATAAGTCTATTGTCTGCATGGCTTTCTCCATCAAGGAATTCAAATAAACACACATTTATTATTTATACCTTGGTCTGAATGGGATTTGTCTGAATCACCAATTTAAAAGCATTTTTAAATACACATGTGAAAATTCTTTTATGCCAGTACAAATTAGTTTTCCAAAATTTATCTGCACAAAATATTTTTGTACAAATGGATATACATAAACACATGATAGAGTAGCAAGGCTTGCTCCTAAAGAGCACCTCAGATTCTTGTCACCTTCACCGACAAATCCCTGCTCTTTGAATTGAATGTGGCAATAACACTTCTAGGTTATAGCCATTCTTCCTCCAACTGCTCAGCTGTGGGAGGGAAATCTTTTCACTCCGCACATCAATTCTAACACTATCCAGATTCATGGAGGGTAAAGTACCAGAAGCATCAATGGAACCAAGGATGATATTTTTAAAAGTAAGTCAATATTTTAAAAATGGAGCAGTGGATGCTATTAAACAGATGTTTCTTTATGCTTGTGTTTGGAAGTTGAAGGTTTACCAAAGAGTAAGGACCTCAATTCAGAACAATTAAATCATAGACTCTGGGTTATATCAAGGATGATGTAACTTCTCAAATTATGAAGGTGTGTTATGCACAACAGTTAAAAGAGTGTATTGATAGTATAAAAGGGCTATTTCACTACTGAAGGAGAAAAGCAATTTTGACCAGATGAAACTTAAAGGAAGATTTATAGGTCATCTTCCTGAATTTACATAGGAAAGGCTTGTGTCCCAACATTTTATTTAAAAGTAATTTGCTTAGTAATTACGATACTCACAAACATTTACTTTTGTGGGAATAGAACAATCTGGGAACACAAATTACCTAAATATGCTTCTCCAGTCTCTTCTTTCACAAATGCACCTGGATGTCCATGGGCTTTGTTCAGGTTCAGTCCAGGGAACTTACAGGGATGGGAAAGCACTTGTAGAACACTGTGGGAGCCACTGCAAGAACACTAGTGGATCCAGAAAGACAGAAGTGGACTGTGAGAAGAACCTGGCACTCAGAGCTCTGTAGTCATCATGAGGGAAGGACATGGGAATGTAATGGTTCTTCCTGATCTCAAAGGCTGAGAAGAAACCAAGAAATAGGTTGAACATGCTTTGCCTCTGAGGCGGGAAAAATCAGGGGAACCAGGAACCAGAGGCTCATAGGGGTGGGAGTCCCTCTGTGTCACACTCAGTGGTTAAAGGACTTCACTAGTTAATTTCAACAACCATATCTAAGATGACAAATAAAACAACATGCAATCCTAGCAGCCATAGACAGAAAACTCAGGCAGAACATTTGAACATATACCATTTGAACATGCCAACTGAATTGCGGGAAACAAAAGATGAACACTTGAATAA
Source organism: Rhinolophus sinicus (assembly GCF_057876585.1). Taxonomy (NCBI): domain Eukaryota; kingdom Metazoa; phylum Chordata; class Mammalia; order Chiroptera; family Rhinolophidae; genus Rhinolophus; species Rhinolophus sinicus. The sequence goes on along the minus strand of NC_142502.1, from coordinate 82,091,986 downwards.
ACATATTTTAGGAAGCAGTTGAGGAGATAAAATGGCGGGCACAAAATTTTACAGTTTTAAAAGACATATTTTCCAAGGTAAGAACAGACACAAATTAAAAAATAAGAGGCTTAATTTTCTCTGCTGAAAATAAAGGAAGAAATTTTTCTCTCCTTTTTCTCAGAGCACTTATTTTAGAAAACTTGTGATTGTAAGTAAGTTCTCTCTTTGAAATAGACATAAGTCCTTTTGAAGATAGATATAGGGCCTTTTGTCAGTTTTAGGACTTTTTGTCAGTTTTATCACATAGAAATGTAGGGGCCTTGTGTCATTTTTATCACATAGAAATGTCTTTCTCAAAGACATGGACACCATCTCATCGAAATGTAAGCATCAAAATAGATAGATAACACCCCTGTTTCCCAGATTCTGTGGGAAGGTAGGAGCCTAACTTTGGTGGATATCTTGCTCCAAGTTGCAAATCTATTTCCTGTTATAAAGATAAGAGAAGTTTGGTTTTCCTTTGGATGAAGCCCTTAGCTAACACAGATGGTCACCCCTAATAACCAGACAAAGATAGGATGAACTCTGTGTGACAAATGGAGGTATCAAGAGCTCTTACTGGAGGACTAGTTATTGTTTATGGTGAGAACAAGTATGTAATAGGTTGTATCTGCTTGGCTACTCTCAACTAGTGATTGGAGAGCATTGGCTTATAAACACTCCAGCTTCCTCGATCCATAGACGGGATAACTTGCATGTTCTTCTTTCTCAGAGAGCCCCGGTAAGATAAGGTTCAGTTGCTCACAGGTTTAAGTGGTTTGAGAATGCACATTACATAGGTTTCCTTCATTTTCTTAATTTACTTCCTCACTCCTCTACCAGGTCTCCACAGATATCCTTTCTAATAAATCTTGCCTTACTGTCTTTTTCTAGTGGACCTGAAACCAAAATAATTCAGTAGATCAAAATATAGAGAGGATGGGGTACCTCCGTTGGTTAGAGCATGAGCTCTTAACAATGGGGTTGCCGGTTCAATTCCCACATGGACCAGTGAGCTGCACCCTCCACACATAGATTGTAGACAATGAGCTGCCACTGAGCTGCCGGAGGGGCAGCTGGATGACTTAGTTGGTTAGAGTATAGGCTCTTAACAACAAGGTTGCCAGTTCAATTCCCACATGGAACAGTGGGCTGCACCCCCTGCAACTAAGATTGAAAACCGCAACTGAACTTGGAGCTGAGCTGCGCCTTCTACAACTAGACTGAAGTATAATGGCTTGGAGCTGATGGGCCCTGGGAAAACACGCTGTTCCCCAATATTCCTCAATAAAAATTAAAAAAATATACATTATTTTAAAATGTAATTGTATAAAACAAAATATGGAGAGGATGATTGAAATCAGAATTTTTGTCCAGAAAGAGTAAATGTAAAGAAAACTACATAAGTAGGTACCAATCATGAAGGAAATATCAGAGCCATTGAGGATAGATCTGGGAAAGCTAACATGCACATAATAGGAATTCCATAAGAGAAAACAAAAGGAAGATCGAAAATAAATAAACAAATAATAGAAGAAAAATTTCCATAGTCTGGAGATTATAAGAGCTCACCTAATTCAATCCTAGATTGAAGAGAAAAAAACTCACATTAGAGTATATCTCAGTAAAACACCCAAACATTAAGTGAAACAAAATCAAGTAAACAAATTCATAACAACAAAAAACCCTTAAAAGCTTTCAGAGATAGATCTACAAAGGGAAAACAATATAACTGGTAATGGACTTCTCATCTACAAAATTTTGATTTTAGAAACATGGATAATATGTTTACCAGTAAGTACTTACCAGGCCCTGTGTTTAGTGCTTTATATGCATAATTGTATTTACTATTCCAGAAATGGTATATATCATTCAAGAACCCTTCTCAAGCACTGAGAACTGTATGACCGCAGAGTTCCTAGTGCTATGGATACTGATGATATAATAAGGTGATTCCACTACAAATTGTGGCATTTGTTATGCTCCTCCATGAAATACAATGTTCAGACTACCTGGGATTAAGTCTGATGAAAATATTTCAGTAATGCAAGAAGACAAGGCCTATTTCCTAGAAGTCACCGTAGTCTAGAATTAATGAGGACTTAAAAATGTTCTGACTATACACCAACTAAAGCAGTAAGCAAAACAAAAGATGTTTAGCAAGAATATGGGTTAAAATGGAAAGTATTTTATGAATCACTTTACTTAGCATGCTGATTCTCAGGGTACCTGTTTTCTGTTTTCCATTTCAAGGAGAGGCATTTTCCAGGAAGAAAAGGCTTCATCAAGCCTGAGACGGGCATCTTTTGAATTTGGGGACGTGGAAGAAAGGTGTGCTGAAAAGAAACCTATGAGCCAATTAAGAAGTGAAGACAACAAGTGAGCTGGCTAAGAGGATCTCAGTAAAATCATCTTTAACCTGAGAGATATTTCCAGAATTGCTTCTGAGCCTCATGATGCTAAAAGGGCAAGTCCTCACTGCAAACCAATAATGGAAAAGCAAATACTAGTGAATCCCAGTTGGGAGGGAGCAAGAGATCAAAGCCAGCCCTGACAGAAAATTTAGAGTAGGAATATCAATTTGGGGGAGGACATCTTTTGCAACCAGACATGTTTGGAGAGATGGCAACAGGATACCAAAACAGCTCTGACCCTGGGTGCTGAAGGGGAGTGGCTACAGCCAGAAGGAACAAACAAGAACAACAGAAGCGCCACAAAAGCTGCTAAAGAAGTTCCCGCAAAATTGTACAGATTCTCCCCTGGGAATGCAACGGCAGCAGACAGATAAATGGGGCCCTTGAAGATATGATATGCGAAACTTTACTTTGGACAAATGCACTATGCTGTTCACCAAGCAAACAGACTGAGAAGCAAACACCATTTGAACCTATAAAGTGGCTATCCACTGACAAGAATATACCTGGTATCAGTGTGAAAGAGCATCCACATGTACAGCATAGACTCAAGGTCAGTAAATGCCATGAGCAGAAGTACATACTGTTGCCATTTTCAGCTTTCTGGAAAAAGGGTTTCCAGATCTTGTTAGTTCCTGTTTACAAGCCTCTGCTGATATCCCATTTAACTAAAATTCAACAATTTCAACATGGCATTGTAGACGTTTTAATCTGGCACTGGTTTAGCTCACCAGTTTCACCTTCTGCCCTCCCCTTTGCAGATACTATTTTCCAATCACTAACAGAGAAAATCCTCACCTTTCTTTGAAATCATCATTCCTCTTTCAAACCCCTACAGACCTTTGTTCTTCTTGCAAGGTTCAGATCAAATATATTCATCTAGACTACACAGAGCCAGCAATGCAGAAATGATTTCTCCATAGAATCTTAACTGTAACATCTTCCAAATAATATTGTATCATAAATATTTGGTATTATATTATTAATATTTATAGTATCCTCCCTCAGAATATTTGGTCCATGGATCATATTAAACAGGGAATACATTTTTCTGTAGGTTGTGTGTGTGTGTGTGTGTGTGTGTGTGTGTGAGAGAGAGAGAGAGAGAGAGAGAGAGAGAGAGAGAGAGAGAGAGAGAGAGAGAGAGAGAGAGAGACAGACATGTGGAGGTGTGGAGGTGTGGATTAGGGCAGAGTACACTTAAGTGATGCTTCTTAGATCATATCTAAATGAAAATAAGATGTATAATACCTATATACTTTTGTATTAATTGTTTTAATGAAATAAATGGCTAAGTTTTCTTTTACTTGGATAATAAATACTTTTCAGGGAGAATGGAGGATATAGGAATTTGATCTTTTAGACATGGCAATATCTTATCACATGGTCATTTTCCCTTTCTGTCCTTCACTGTTTTAGCAAAATCATATTTGATAATGTCTAAGAGGAAAATTTCTCTTATATAATTGACAAAAGGATGGGGGGAGTGATGGTATTTTTGCATTTTCAAAGAAATCAATGACACTGAAAAGACTAAAGTTGTAGTAAGGAATGATAACTTTATAAACATATGTATATGTATATATGTATGTATATACATATATATACATATATATACGTATATATACATACATATATATATATATATATATATATATATATATATATATATATATATATATATATATTTTTTTTTTTTTTTTTCCTAACGAGTTCATCTCTGCATTGTTTTTATGGACTTATCAAATATTTTATCAGGACTAGAAAATACAAACCCTGCAATAGAGATACCAGAAATGTGTAAGAAAGCACATCAGAGGAAGGGTGTACTTGCGCCATTTTGTACCTGAGTTTCAAGCGCCATTGTCTACCTGGAACCTGAATTTGGGCATATGACACTAGAACTACTAAATAATTTCTCTTGGATGTGGAAAGCCCTTTTCAAAATGTTTTCTGAACGTGTGTGAAATTGACATTTTAGGAAACAGTTTACGGAAGAGCATGGAAAGAGGAGCTAAAGAGCTGTACTTGGACTCCTCCTTACACCTTACATTTGTTGATGTACATCTTGCCTTATATCACCCAGAAAATATCTCCTCCAGAAGAGGAACTTTTCTCACTAACACTGATAAGTGTTATTTTCATGGTATCATCTGAAAACCTTTCATCACCACCCACCTTTGTTTAAATGGGGTTTAGACTCACTCTTTACTCCAGGGCAAGAAGCATCTTTGAATGCTGTCTGAACAGAAGGGAAAAGTGCAATCATAATAGTTTAAAGAACCAGTGTTTATCCAATAGCACTGATAGTGGATGGATATAAAAATTATGATAGAGACTCCACAATGTTAATCCAAAGTCTTCTCAGCATAGCCCTTTCCCTGCCACTGCTAGCCCAAGAGCAAACGTGTCCCTGGCTGTGGCAGTCAGAGAACACAGGTCAAAGACAGGAGGGCTACAGCTGCCCTCCACTCCTTCAACTACAAAAGAAAAACAAAAGCAAAAACACATCAAAATATATATGTATATATGGTTTTTTGAAGTGACCATATGTTTAGCTCTGTTGCCCCGGTGCTAACATTGCTAGTTAAGGCTCTGTGAAAAACAAACAAACACACACACAAACATACATTGACTATCCACAATGCACTGCAACTATACTGGGGATTTTATCACTTATGATCTGTAATCGGTTACCCGCATTTCAACTTTTAAGGAAACAAAAGATTATTTTGAATAAACCAGACAAAATCTTAAACAAATGGATTGACTCAAACATTGGCTCATGATAATTATCAACCACACACTTAATCATCATGTCTTATCCCACATAACAAAAATAAGTGAAGTCAATCTAGAGGCTGGATTCTGACCTGCAGGATATTTTGGTGTTTACCTCACTGTCAGCTCTTAGCGATAATAGCTGGCAGGAATGCCATGGCTTTTAGGACACAAGGAACTCTCCTTAAATGAAAGGTACCACATAACATACAAGATCCCTGTTCTCAATGGTCACAGGAATTCTAATAAGGTGTTAATTCTCCAGGGAGGATTTCTGCAAAGAGGAGGAACTCAAGGGTATAGCCACTCCAGTCTTAAAGACCACATTTGGGATGGCAGTAGGATTGAGATAGAACTCACCTGTAAAAGAGTATCTTAGGGCCAGTATGGATTAATGGTGGATTATTTTTATTCCAGAGGCCAACTCTGGCAAAAGGAAATCTATCATTTATTTAAGAATCCTCTATCATTCTCCTTTTGAATCAAACTATATTTTTCTGAAAAGTAAGTATTAGGAAAGATTGCATTGATAGTTCTGCTCTAACTAACATGCATGCTAATTTAAGTAATAAATATTTTAAACCCACTTTCATACCAAGACTCTGTACTGTAATTTTTGGGGGTGGACCCTGACCTCAGAGAGCTCATTGTTTACATGGAGAGATAAGGCATCTACACATAACACATTCTGGTGACAGGTCAGAAGAAAAGTTACGGGAGTTTACTCCTGGGCATATATGAGTATATTCACATAGCAACATTTACTGGTCCCCTCCAACTTAAGAGCACTAGTCCAATGTGGGGACACAACAAAGTCATTCTGCCCACTGAGCTTAGATTCTTGCGAAAGGAGTAATAAAAGGATGCAAAAATGTATACATAATTTCACATCATCAGTGCAATAAAAGAAACAAAAGTGAAGGTGGGAGGACCTAAAAGGGGGAGAGCATTATTTGGATAAGGGTGGTCAGGGGGTCTTCTCAGAGCTCAGTGCTGCGTAATGAGAAGGTACTGGACTGCACAGACTGGAGGAGAGTGGGCAGGTGGGAGAGGCATTGCAGGCAAAGGGAAGAATAACAGAAAATGTCTTCAGGCAGGACAATGTTAGCATGTTTGAAGAACATGCTATTCTCTGGCTTGAGCACAGAGAATAACATAAAAAGTAGAAGCAAATGAGGTCTGAAATAGAAGACTTAGGCAATTAATATAGGGCTTTGTAGACCATGGTAAAGAGTTTGAAAACAGGCAAGATGTTTTCGAAGTGGATATATATATATGTTGTCTCTTTTAGGGAAAGGAAACTTTGTCCCTGAATTTTGTGAAAGTAGCCATAAAATTTTGTGAAACTGCAAAAGAGGCAATTAATTGAAAAGATTAGAATGGCAATAATTGTTCAGTTTTCCAGTGATAAAATTGCTAATAAAATATTTCAATACATTAGAAAAGACTCCTTCAGGCTAGAAGTGACTATTTTTGCTTTAACTTTCAACCCATGCAATGTCTACTTTCATAACCTACAAAGTGTTATGTTAGAAGCCCAACTGAGGATGGGATTTGAAAATGAGAAGGGAGTGGGTCAAGAATATCACAAATGTAATCTCATTAACTTGTTTGCTTGGAAAGTCCAAGATCACACCATTACCTTTTCCCAATAATTAATAGTACTTCCTTTCAATTTCAAAAGTGTTTAGGTTTGAACAACAAATTAGATGATCATCCTTAACCACCAGCAAAGTCATGGAAACCACACACTTGAGTCAAAAACAGCAAAAGCTTCTGCCAACATTCACGAGGTAGGTGTGCAAGGAGTGTAACATGAGCTAATGTAGAAGATTAGAATGAATCTGAGAGTGGAGGCCCTGTAGTCATCATTGAAGAATTGGACTTTAATTCTCTAATCAAGGAAAGGATTTGGGGGACACATGAAGAGGGTAATGTTAATTAGTACCATGTTTCTGAGGGAAAAGAAATTATCAGGCAGTTTATGAAATGTTCTGTTTGTCTGGTTTTAAGTTGATTTACTACCGTTCTTTACACCTATTATCTATCTGTAAATAGAGATGCCTTAAACACATCTCTTTCAAATTCTCATATTATATGGGTTTTATCAATTGCCTCATTTTCATTTTAAATAAAAAAACTCCTACTTGTGAAAGATACATTTGCCTATAAAGACTTCCATCAATGCATGCTAGCTTGAGAGACTTATAGGTCACCTAGTAATATTGGTTAAAAAAAAAAGGAGACAAAAATTGAGCACAAATATAATATTTCTGGGATTTTGATCTCACAACTGCATATGTAAACAGTCTTTTAAAGATCATTTTTAAAAGCAATAGCATTGTGGTAAATCTGCTTACAAGGCAAATGCTTAAAATGTTTTTTTAATGCCTTGTAAAAGGGTATCTGTGATTTGGCATGTAATTTCCAATTAGAACATCACATAGAGATTCAAAAGGAGCTGTATCCCACATGTAAATTACATGGAAATATAAATGATGTCCTAAGGAAAGCTATTAGATGGCACCAAATTGGCTAATGAAGACACTAATGTCAAGACTGATTACACAGCTATCAATCATCTATCTATCTATCTATCTATCTATCTATCTATCTATCTATCTATCTATCTATCTATCATCTCTCTATCTATCTGTCTATCTATTTAATGAAATGGAAAAACACTACATCTCTGTATCCAACTTAGTTTTATAAGTGATATCTGCTATTATATCTACATTTCTAAATGTCTTTATAATCAATTTTGCTAAAACTCTTTTTTTCTGTAACTTATTAGAAAACTAGGTATTCACTTTATATTTTGAATTATATCAAGGAATGGTTAATAGACAGAAAAATTGGAAATGCTTTCCCTCTGATAAACCAACTTATTCTAATCCAAGTCACCCTTATTTCTTACACAGTTCTCCACATGATGTTGAAATCTAGAACTTTAAACTTCCATCAGCTGCTATTTTTGCTCCCTTGAGTCACACAGGATTTTAGTATCTCTTCTATAATAGCCTTTTAACTATTAAATAAACAAACATATACATATATATTTTTTTAAAGCTGGAATATTTCTATCATTTGTTTTCTGAGTTAAAATGGTTTTTTAGCTGTCACTATCCTGGACTTTCATTCTGATGACTTCTACATTGCTAACGTTCCTCTTAAAGTGTAGTTTTAAAACTGTTCTCCAATTTTATTTTTAGAATTTTTTTTAAATCACAGTAGAGAGAAAATAATTATGAACTTATTGGTTTTGGGTGGGAGGGTACATACTTGTAAATATCAGCTACCATGTTTCCCCAAAAAATAAGACCTAGCCAGACCATCAGCTCTAATGTGTCTTTTGGAGCAAAAATTAATATAAGACCTGATATATTATATTATACTAACATTATATTATTATATTACACCCGGTCTTATATGATATTATATTATAAAGACCGGTCTATATTACATTGTATTATATAAGACCCAGTCTTATATTAAAATAAAACCAGGTCTTATATTAATTTTTGCTCCAAAAGATGCATTAGAGCTGATGGTCCAGCTAGGTCTTATTTTCGGGAATACACGGTAAGATAGTCTGTCCCACCCGTAACTCCTCTTTAGCTTGTAGTCAACAGAAACCTCTAGAACTATCTCACATATATTGCTAAATGCTCATAAGTAACATCAATGACAATTTGAAATTGGCTGTCAAAATTTTTAATTGAAAGAATCAGTCAAATGCAGCCCATTATTCAAGTTTATCTATACTTGTTTGTTTTGCAAATTTGGTGAGAATGATATTGACATTCCCATCTAATTCCACTGATAAAACTATCTTACTGCAACTTAGGACCTTCTTCCAATTAAACACCAATCCATTAAACTAGTACATTGAGGATTCAACTAGCTGTGAATCCTTCGAACGCTAATCAATGCCTTTAGGGTAATTGAGAGGCAACATACCATATTTTGGCGTGTATGATGCGTGCTTTTTTGCCCAAATTTATGAGGGAAAAATAAGGATGCATATTACACATGGGTAGTACTAATACCGTATCTATATAAGTGTTTTTAATTCTTTTATTTATGCTTATGAATTGAAAGTGTAACCATAGAAATCAATACTAATATCTGTATGCAAAATAATACCCTAGAATACGATAATCAGTTTTGTTGAACTTAAAACTAACTTGCAACAACGAAGAGTTCTTGGCCTTATCTGATGCGTAAATATCATAAATTTGTTACGGTACATAAAATTTCTTGTACCTTGTATCTGTTTTTGCATTTTGTAATTATTTGTTACATAAAATTTCTTGTACCATAATGTTAAAAAATAAATGCTAAAATTCCTTTATAATATGAAAAAACAAGTACGTAAATGTAAACAAAATTTTGAATTAAAAAATTAAAGCAAAAGACTTCCCCTTAAAGTTTGGGCAAAAAATGTGGGTGCGCATTACATGTGGCAAAATATGGTCGGTATATCACTGACTCTGGAGAATGTTTTCTCAAGGCTGACGTTAGTTCTCCCAACTAACACCAAGGCCAGGTTTTATATTCTTTTCCCAAACTCCAATGATATTCAGTTGCTATGTTCTAAAGATAAACAGTACCCTTCCACAAGACACGCATGGTATTATAGAGACAAAAGACAACAGCATATTCACAAATCATTAGGTATTTCAAACATTATCTAAGAAAAATGCTTTGGAGGGAAATATTGGAGCCTAATATCAAGTAGGATCAATGTTTGATTTACTGTTTGACAAAGTAACTCAGTTTGAGATACAGTAATCATAATTAACTTTAAAACTAAATTATAGGTATATTTTAACATCAAATAGTTTAATTTTTGTGCATAGAGTGGTACTCTAAATGAAATATATTTTATATTTTATATAATTATTTAAATTCAAAACCTGAATGAGAGAGGCTTATTGAAAACTTCAAAGCATTATGAAAGACCATGAGTGACATAAAACTCATTAAAGCCATTTAATTAAGACAATTTTAAAAAGTGAAAAGCAATTGGATTAGTTCAGTGAATAACTATTTCAATCACCATTTTGTAATAATCAAATATACCCAGAATATCATCAAAAGAGGTAAACACATTATTTTCTATGAATGGCGGATCACTGAGGAAATCTATTACTTAAGTTGATGGTATAAAATTGAAGGTCTTACAATCATTTGTTTGTTATATACCAGGGCTTACTGAGACACTATAGTTAGAAACAATAAATGTACTAGAAAAATTAAAATAGTTTTCAAGCTAACAGATACTTTTGAGATAGTAATACAAAAAAGAGAAGTAGACATTGCCCAGGGTGGGGAAAAAAATGACAGAAAACCAAGATTTACAATAATAATAACAAAGCAAGCTTCAGTGACAGTATCATGGATTATAATCTCAATGACATTAAATTTTTGACAGTTGGTAAATGCATTCACTTCTGAATGTTAATGCAAGTAATTTATATGCTCTACTCACAGTACTTTTTAAATTTGTTGAATACCAATGGAAAAATTTGTCCTTTCCACAAAACATGACCAACAGGATCTGTGCAAACATTAATGACATATTCTGAAGATGAACTAAAATGACAGTGGGGTGAATAAATCTCAGAGGTGAAAAGTTGTTGAATTTTTGTTTCAACTTTCTTTGTGCTTACCACTGACACATTTATTTCATACTTAGGTTGAAGAAAGGTGTGTTATCTAGCATGGCATTTACTGAAAGAACGCTATTTGAGAAATTACTTAAATGAAGCAAGTGAACTTGCAAAGGAGATCAAAGAGAAATTAAATTTCAGCATGTTATGGCACTGTATTCACTTTAGATGAAGCTTAGGAGGTGTAATGTTCCCTGATCTCTGTAAGATGTTTGCAGAATAGTTTGAGCACTTTCATTGAATGATCAGAAAGTGAAAGCTATTGAAACCATTCATTTGCTGTTAAGTTCCCTTTATGGGCATTAAAAATCATAGTCACCAGAGTTACTTTTTTTTTAATTCAACCAAAGGTGTTGAATATTTTTCTTAAGGAGTATCCAAAATTTTCTATTATTAAAATAGATCATGTGTGAAAAGAGATGACTATACTGAATGTGAGTGCTTTTCTTGGTACATTGTTATTGCTAGAAATAATGAATACAATAAAACCCAAAGATTTCTTCTTAAATATCTATTACTCAATTAGAATTGTGGAAATTTTCTCATTAACATGTATCTGCAAATCTACTAATTAAATATCATAAATACCTACCTTTTTGACCACGTCTATACATAATTATAACTATGTTAATAAAAGTTGCAAAATCACAGTTTTATCTAATTTTACTTTTTTATACATACATCTGCTTTAACTTATTCAATATATCTATTACTTCATCTTAAAATTAATTATCTGAAAATTTAAATTACCATATGTAATCAAGCATATAAAAATCATAATTTTTTTAAAAAATTTCATTGATTCAATAAAAATTACAAATAAAGTAATACAAAAGCTATTATATAAATCTCATTTAATTTGTTTTTTTCTATAATTATACATTAGTCACAAATGTACACACAAGGAAAATACAATATAAATAAAATTTATCATTTAATTTTGCTATAGTTATTTTTATATCCTATATATTAACTTAAAATATGAGATTTACAAAATAATGTTATAACTTATACAAGTGGAAAAATTGAGACAATTAAAATTTCATAATTTCTGTAATTAAAAAAAACATTTTGAGAATTTAGTGTATTTGCTACTTCCTACCATCTACTCACATGTAAAATTTTAAACCTAATGTGTATAAAATCTTATCCATTTTCATTTTGAATAAATTACACATATTTTTCAACTGATTTTGTAACTTATTTTCCTTTCCATGTAGTTATACTTTAAATTGAGACAGAGACCTTGTCTAGCTTAATAACACTATTGCAAAGTGATGGGTTCCTTCAAATATTTGTGAAATTATACTTTTAATTTATTGAATATATTAAAATATAAAGAAAAAAACAATAAAACAAATTCACATTAAAGAAGAAATTCCCAAATCCAGAAGGAATAAAATAGTTTAAAAAATTAATGTGACAGAACACTTGATAGTTTTACTAGGTCACTAGTCTTCTTATACATTATATCATCATTTAAAATAATCTTTGGGTATTAGAACTTGCTTAGTTTAATCATATGAAGGATAACATATTAATTTAACCTAAAATTTTACCCTGGAGACAATAATTTTTCCAGATATCGTCAGTGAATAAAGCAATAGGCATTCTGGCAGGTTCACAAAGCTAAAATTTATATTTATTAGTATTGATTATCTATAATACAACATTCATAGAATGAACCGTATTGTCTGCTGTGCCAACCTCTCCATAAAAAGTTATATTAAACTTTTTTATGTAACTATGGCAAAAGATGTAATGGAGAACATTGATTTAAAATCAATAATGAGGAAAGCATAACTTAACACTCAGTAAATGTATATTGAATTAAGGCTTGCTGAAGCTGTTCAATTTATATCATTCTATCAGATGTTATATGTAGCATGTGTAGTTAGCAAAATACATTACTATTTCTTCCTAAAATACCACCATTTTATATATTTTGAGTTAAATCAAAATTACCAAAGTTGAATTATTTTAAACTCCAGATAATATAATTAATAAAGTCCACACCCCCATAGATGGATTTTATATAGTGGAATAAAGGGGGAAAAAATCACTTATCCAATTAAGATGTGACTTTCATTAGCTAAACCAATATAACTCAGTGGAAAATCTTTTACCTCCATGATTGAGAATTGTGTCTGTCTTCTTTTTAATTTAGGCAAAGACAAACACACTGTTTTTCAAAATTCATGTAAGAGATTTAAAAGTCTGGGTAAAATGTCTTAATGTTCATGGTGTATAAATCTACATTAACAGAATTAATTGATAAGGTTATGTCTTGCAAATATAGTAAATTGTTTTCAATCAAGTCTTCTTCCTAATCAACAATGTAGCATTAGCAAAAGGGTTAATTGAAGGGAGATAGTCAGTTATATATGCAAATATAATTGCCATGCAATGACATCACTGTTATTAATAACCTTATCGTTTGTATTATTATTTCTACTATTACCATCATCATTTTGAAGACAGTGAAATGCTCCTCAATCTTTAAAAAAGGAAACATTAAATTTTACTTGTATATACTATGAAAAAAATAATACCAAATTATCCCATTATGCTTTGGCAGTATGAAGGATTACATATTTTTAAGAACTATCTTCTTAAATTATGAATTGCTTCCATAGAAATTACAGTAGACATAATTTTCAATACTTTTGTGGGTTAACTAGAAAGGAAGGACAATCTTTAAGGACTAAAAATTAGATATGAATAACATTCAAAAACAAGCTATCACAAATGAGTTATTAAAAGAACAACAAATACATATAGAAACCAAAGTTTTTAGATCTTGAAATTATCAATAAAGAATATAAAATATATTTTGTAATATTCTAAATGTGAAATATGAAAATAAGAAGGAAACCTTAATACAGAATAATAAAAAAACAATGATAAAGCAGATTTTAAAAACTACAAAATAGAAGTTTTTGAAATGAAAAAATAAAATTGGTGAAATTTAAGACTCAACTAATTGACCAATCTAAAGATAAGACACAGCATAAGAGGTAACTAGACACTGAAGAAATTACTCCAAATGCAGCACAGATACAAGGGGATGGGAAAATTAAATAAATTAAGCCTATTAGCTTCACATTATTGCTGCAGTCTAAGAGATGGGCTTCTATTTAAACATATCTACATCTAATGTCTGACTATAAAGCTTTCCCGAGACCTTGGAGGTCAGGAACTAACCTCACACTCTCCCTGTGCTGTGCTCCAGAACACCAACATTTCTTAGAGGGGGACATTTATACATGTCTGATGTCCCAGTTTTTACTCCAGGTGCATTGTTTTTCACAGATGCCACCAAGGAATACCCTTTGTTCACCTACCTCTGGTGGCCAGGGACCATGTGTTTCTAGGTACCATGAAACTATAACGATCAGAGAGGTAGTTCTTGGCAGGCTACCATCCACTAGGGCACTGCATAGATAGCAGACTAAAACACACCCCAGACTTTATATAAAAAAGGCCTACATGATTTCCAAGGAGATTCTGACTTAGGGTCAGGCTTCAGGTTTGATACATATCTAAAGGCTAGGGAGGTGATCTCAGGGAACATAGGTCAGAAGATGTCATCTTTGTACTATGCTCTGACTCACTACAGCTAACGAGAATCTCCCAGAAATGACCTTATACATTTGTCTGGAGCCCAGATTTGTGTGGCTGCCACAGGACACCTTCAGATTACCTGCATGTGGCCAGCAGGACTTAACTTGTGGTCCAACCAGATATTATATATTTACATTATTTAAAAGCTGTTGCCTGAGGGTCTGGATTCCAACCAGCCTGAATCTGGTGCTGATTGAGAACCTCCTTTTTGGGACACTAACTGGTCTTGGCACACCTTCAACTACGGGGTGCAAATAAAAATAAAATAAGCAGTTTCGATAATCTTAAAGATTTGAGACACAACCAAGAGCTGGGATAAGGTTGAACAATAAGTTTCATCTACACAAACCCAACCCTACGAGACTTAGAGATGTAACTGTTTCATCTAGTACATAGAAACGAACACAGAAAGCCAAACAAAATGAAGAAATAGAGGATTATGCTCCAAATGAAAGACCAAATAAAACCTAAAAAAAAAGAAAAAGAGAAAAGCAAAACCAAACCAAAAAAAAAAAGCCTTGATAAAAGGGAGAGAAATAAACTGATAAAGAGTACAAAGAGTAAAGAGTACAAAGTACTGATAAAGAGTACCAAGTAATGGTCATAAAGATGCTTAACAAACTCAAGAGAATGGATGAATACAGTGAGAACTTCAACAAGAGAAATAGAAAATATGAGAAAGTACCAAACAGAAGCCATGGAGCTGAAGAATACAGTAACTGCACCAAAATATATACTAGAGGGGTTCAAAATCAGGGTTGATGAAGCAGAAGAAAGGATCAGTAAACTTGAAGACAAGTGAGATAAACTCAATCAGAGAAGCAAAAAGAAAAAAAACAAAAGAGAGAAACAACTTGTTAATTGCAAGGGAACACTCATGAAACTAACAGCAGATTTTTCAGCAAACTTTCCAGGACGGAAGAGAGTGTCACAATATATTCAAAGTGTTGACAGAAAACAAAAAACAAAAAACTCCCAACCACGAATACTATACTTGGCAAAGTTATTCAGAAGTAAAGGATAGCTTTTCAGACAAGCAAAAGCTAAAAGAGTTTGTCACTACTAAGCTGGCCTTACAAGAAATGTTAAAGGAACTTATTTAAACTGAAGAAAAAAGGGGTGGAGCTAATTAGAACCAAGAAAATTTAGAAAAAGTATAAATATCACTGGTAAAGGGAAATATATAGTAAAGGTAGTAGTGTAATCACTTATAAAACTGGTATGATTAAAAAATGAAAGTAGTAAAAATAGCTTACCATAGCTAAAGAATACGTAAGACAAAAGATGTAAAATAAGACATCAAAACATAAAATGTGGGAGGTAGAGTAAAATGTAGAGCTTTAGACGGTGTTCAAACTTAAGTTGTCATCAAATTGAAATAGACTGTCATAAATGTAAGTTGTTGTATGAGACCCTCTTGGTAACCACAAAGGAAAAAATCAATGATAGAGATACAAAGATAATGAAAAAGAAATATATGCATACCACTAAGGAAAAGTCATCAAAATACAAAGGGAGACAGAAGAGACAATGAAAGGAAGAGAAAAATTATAAAAGAGCCATAAAACAATGAACAAAATGGCAATAAACACATACCTATCAATAATTATTTCAACTGTAAATGGACTAAATATTCCAATCAAAAGACATAGGGTAGTTAAATGGATTAAAACAAAAAACAAAAAAACAATACCCATTTATATCCTGCCTAAAAGAGACTCTCCTCAGATGTAAGGATACACACAAACTGAAAGTAAAGGGGTGGAAAAAACATTCTATGCAAATGTAAAACAAAGAAATATAGAGTAGCCTTACTTATTTGTAACAAAATGGACTTTAAAACAAGGACTATATTAGAGATAAAGAAGGGCTTTATATAATGATAAAGGGATCAAGCCAACAAGAGGATATAACACTTGTAAATAAATATGCACCCTAACTAGGGGCACTAAAATATATAAAGCTAATATTAACAGATCTAAAGATAGAAATTATCAATAATACATTAATAGTAGGGGATTTTAACATCCCACTTACATCAATTTAGAGATCATCTTGACAGAAAATCCATAAGGATACATAGTCCCACTTGTTTATTTTGCTTTTGTTTCCTTTGCTGTTGGTGTCAAATAAAAAAAATCATTGCCAAGACTCATGTCAAGGAACTCACCGATTGTTTTCTTCTAGGACTTTTATGGTTTCAGGTCTTAAATTCAACTCTTCAATCAATTTTAAGTTAATTTTTTGAGTAGTGTAAGATAGTGGTCATTCTTTTGCATGTGGCTGTCAAGTTTTCCCAGGACCATTTGTTGAAGAGTCTGCCCTTTCCCATTGTATATACTTGGATCCTTTGTCATAAATTAACTGATTGTCATTAATTGATTATATGGACATGGTTTTATTTCTGGGCTCTCTGTTCTGTTCCATTGATATATGTATCTGATATATATATATATATATATATATAT